>NW_020884898.1:1245012-2490024 GCF_003945725.1 Corapipo altera | reverse complement strand
AGGAAGGTATGAACACAGTGTAAGAGAGAACACGGTATAAGGAAGGTTCGAACACGCTGTCGGACCGCAGGGGGCGGGCACTGTGCGAGGCGGACAAGCGGCGGGTTCGATCCCCGCCGCCGCCTGTACCCCACCAAGGCTTCCCCTTCCCAGGGGAGAGGCCAGAGGGGCCTAGGAGGGGTTCCTGGCTGCTCCCCGGGCTCGAGCCCACCCCAGTGGGAGAGGAAAAGTCAGGCAGTAGCAAAGCGAAACAGGGCTGTGGGCGCAGGTGGGAACCGGCGGCAGCTGCAATCCCGAGGCTGCCCTCCAGAGGTTGGGGGGTTGGAAGGCAGCTCACCGCAACCCCATACGGCTCCGCTTAGGAAGAATCTTTCTTTGCGCCACCTCAGCGGCGCACGTTAGCCCTGAAACCGGTGTCATTAACCCAAGCCACTGCATTCCCTGGATCTCCCCCGCTCCACCCTCGACTCCCGCTGGCGCCCACCCCGTCTCCCTTAAGCAAGATGGCGGCGTCGGCGTCTCCCGTCGTGCCTCGCGGCGCCGGCGGCCGGTCCCGCTCAGTGGCCGCTGAGTCAAAATGGCGTCGGCGGCGGGAAATGTGAGTGACGGTGGAGTGCGGAGCGTCTGAGGGGCTGCGCCGCCATGGACGCCCAGGGCTGCATGAAGGCCCTGCTCCTGGCAGCCACGCAGTACCGCGCCGCCAAGACACCGCACAACGCTGCGCTCCTGCAGCGCAGCTTGGAGGTGGCAGTGCCGAGGCGCGGTGGGAGCGGGGCGTGGGGGTGGCCGTGGTGTCCTTTGTTATAATGCTTTGTGTTGTGTTTGTGCGTTTACAGTGTGTTTACAGTGTGCAGTATGCTTATAAACACTCAGGGCAAGCCTATAGCGTGTCTTACGAGGGACATTTGGTTTTTTTCATATCCTCAGAATTCTGACCCACAAGGATCATTTATTTTAACGTCTGAAAAACCAGAGTTTGAATGATGAACTGGTCTTGTAACTGGAGTTTGCCATGTAACACATATTCCAGTGTGTTTTTTGCTCAGAGGGTAGGCTAGTGCATTTCCCTGGTCTCCAGGTACAGCCTTGTGCACAACCCTTGTGTTGGCCATTGGCTGAGTTACTTCATCTGCAAGGTACCTTTTTCAAATACCGTTTTATTTTTTTAATCGCTAAAACATTTATATGAGAGTTAGCATCTCGCTTTGCTTTCTTGTTTGTGTCCCTTATAAAGAGATATACAGGGAACGTGCAAACTCAGCATTATGTGTCTCTGTTATGTAAAATACAAATTGTGTCTGCCTGTATTGATGTGCAGATGTATCGGTTTTGGCATCTTCTTGTATAGGGTTCCCTGAACCCAGGTTCCACTTTTTTCATCTCAGTCATAGAGTGCTCCCAAAACAACACTGACTGCTGCTGCTTCTCTTCCTGTGGATTCCCGTGCACATCCTTAGGAAGCAGGCTGTTGGGCTCAGCTGAAGGCTGATTGCTAAATGTTTGTGTTGAGCAATCTGTTTGGTTGTACTTTCAAAATAAATAAACCTAGTACTTTCCAAGAGTAAAGGGAACACATCCACAGGAATGAAAAACAGATTTTTTTCAAAATTTTTTTTTTTTCCCCGCAGATGTGAATACAAAAGCCTCAGTAGAGTGGCACTTGTATTCTCAGTTTGTCATATAGGGCAAAATCTATTTAATACAACTCTGTGCTTTGACTTCTATGTGAATTACTTTGTTGCAGTTTAGCAAGGTTATTTTTCCCCTTTGGTCTCCAGGTTATCTCTGGACTGAAGCTTACACGGTTATTTGCTTCAAACCAGATTCTACCAAGTGAATGTCTCAGTTGCCTTGTGGAGCTCCTTGAGGACACTAATATAAACCCATCTCTGACCTTGTCTGTGGTTACTTTGCTCTCACAACTAGGTAAGGTTTGCATCTGAACTTTTTGTCTTTTGTCTGGGCAAGGGAAGGTAAGACAGGGGCTGTGGTGGGGGTGATGGATTTCTTGGAAGAAGCTTTAGATGTGAAAGGTGAAGTATTTTTCGTTTTGGTGGAGTACTTGTCTGAGACATCTGTTAAGATGTTAAATCTCCATGAGAAGCAGATTTCAAGTCATCACTGTGAAATTACAATGATTGTGCTTGTCAGAATTTGTTTCCTCACTGGGTAGGATGAGGAATTATTCTCTTGTCCTTTATTTTTGGAGCTTGAACAGACTAACTTTTTAAAGAAGTGAGAGACCTGCCTGGATGCAAGGATAGGGAGAAGCCATGTTACATCAACAACTGTCGTCACTTCAGTTTACCTCTCCCACCAGAGTGTTGGCAGGGTGGCAGTTTGGGCTCTCCTATAGCTTGGAGAGCTGTGTGCATCAAGTTTCCCTGTTGCAAAATAGATTCTACTGCTCTTACTTGTCTCTTGAGATGACTTTTTTGTTTGGTTTTTCCCCTCCATTTCACAGAAGTGGGACTTCATTGTCCTGGGAGCTCTGTGCTCAGAGCACAATGTACGTATGTGGGGGAAAATTATCCCTTCACTGCTTAGGTTCTTGTCATGTATGAGTAGTTATTTAAGACTTGAGTCCTTTGGGGTGATCACTTGTTTATCATCTCTGATTCATGGAGTTTAAGCCTCTCTGAGCTTTCTTTTGTGTTTTTGGAACAGTTACTGTAAAATATTTGCTGAGGTTGGGTCTGGAAAATTTTAAGAATTAGTCCTCCTTCAGCTGATCTGTTGCTTTACCTGCATGTCGTCCTACATCTTTTCCAGTTCCTAAGTAGAACTGGCTATTTTTTTATTTAGCTATTGCTAGAAACCCTATCAAGTTATCAGTTTTAGTCTACTTGACTTTGGCTTCTGCTTAAATTGGTAGCTAATACAACAGTTGCTTTTGCTATTAGATAGGGGGTTTTGCTAATAATTCTTAAATTCTAGCTTCAGACAATGAGACTAGAGAAGCTCTACAGGACACCTACAATCTGACCATCGTGCTGGCAGGAGTGGTTCATCGAAGTTCTACTAACCTTAGCGACCCACTCTTATTACAGGTAACAGGAAATAATGCTTAATGATATTTAGCTACTGTTGCATGATATGCATTATACTGTATGCATATAATAACCCTCCAAAAGCCCTATCTGAAATAATGTGTTCAGGAAAAGTCTCAGGTGTGGTATTCGGTTATTTCTCCTAATGTTCGTAACAAAAGCCTGGAGATTGTTTTATCTAATACTTTGACAGGTGACTGTGAAGGAGTGAAAGGAAATGCCTGTTTTCATGGAAATTTTGCAGGGCATATCTACCTCCTTACTTCTGGTCAGTGCCATCTGCCAGTTTTTTTTTTTAAATATGCACAGATTTTCTCCTATGTGGTTCTGAGCTTTCAGCAGGCGCTTGCTGGTTGCCTGTGGTCACATCTCTCTTTATGGAGTGGAAAAGCAGAAAATGAATTTGCTAGTAGTGCTGTTGCCCTTGTTCAGTGGAAAATGAGTCAGGCATCCAGTAAAGAACACTTTTCTCATGGTTTGCATATATCTCAAAGCACTAGAAGTACCACAACTTGGGGATCCAAGTGGTCGGCCCATCAGTAGGAGAGATATTGTAGTCGCCAAATAGATCCAATGAGACCTTGAAACACTTAGATTTTGTTTCAGCTGCTAACCTGTGCTGTGATTCTTGTCATATCTGAGTATATTAACTTCCATTAACTCATTTGTGTGCCAAAAGAGTGCTATATGAAGGACTTTGCTACCATTAGATCTGTTGGCAGTCTTTAGAGCAAATCTGTTTTCCTATGAGCATCCTTTTTGCAAGACATTGCAAAGTACTTTTTGAATTTTGGTGAGACTTCTAGACCTCTGAATAGGACAAAACCCCGTTCTCACTGATGGTGGAGAACTTGCTGGTAAGGCAAAGGGGAGAATTGGATGGTCTAAAAAGGTAACTCCTCTGTCAAAATAAAACCTTACTAATCTCTTTGGGCTTTCAATAAGTACATCAGTGCAGTAGGACATTACTCAATGTGCTTGCAGCAGCTTGTGTAATTGTTATGTTAGCATTAGAGTCTGAAAACTAATTCAGTTGCGGTGTCTTGCTATTTGTCCTTTTGGTTTTAGCTTTTGTAACTTGTAACGTTCCTCAGTGAGATGCTATAGGAAAGACATGTGAATAGCTGTTTATTTCCTCAGGGTATTCAGCTGCTGCAGAGGCTAACCTACAACGTTCCAGTCTTCTGTGCTGGCACCAACATCGATGAATTAATTTCATTTCTAATGCACCACGTGTAAGTGTGTACTCGGTTGTCTTCTCTTATGGAAAATACCAAGCTGAGTTTCTAAACTTTCTGAAGGCATACAGCATATTGTACTAACCTGGTCTCCAGAGTGAGCTGTGGCGTTTATTTCTCTAAAGTTAACAGACTTTTCTTTGAAAACCATGTTGTTTCGGATTGTTTCATGCAGTGGCTGTGGGACTTTGGATGATGGAATATTAATTGGCCTCTTAGCCCACCCCTACACCTCTGGGAGCAGGAAGCTAACAAAGAGAAGAGCCAGGGGAAAATTCATGCTTGTCACTAGGAAGCAGACTTGTTAACTTAATAAAAACTTTATTCAAGTGTCTTTGTAAGAAGTCTAATGAGTATTAGAAGTATATACAATAAATGACCTTTGATAGCATTAATCTCTGATACTTTGGGGCTTTTTTCAGGTGTACCCAGTTAAAAGCTGCCCACACTGTGGGGATTACAATCTGAATTTTGTTTTGCTTGGTGGAATGGTGTCTAATTAAAAAACAAACTCCCCCCCAAAACCCACAAAATTAAAAGTCCTCCAACCACTCAGTCCCCCAGTCTCCCACCCTACAATTTCTTGTAATTAAATTCTAGATACTTTAATAAAAACATCTTTTGGACTTTTCTTTTAAGTCAATCCACTGAAGATGAGTTAACGATACCATGTTTGGGACTCCTGGCAAATCTCTGTCGTCACAACTTGTCTATTCAAAGTCAGATAAAATCTTTGGTAAGAGTTTTGGTTTTATGTCATGGTTCTTTGGCTTAAGGGCAAGAGTTACTTAATTTTTGTTTTATTCATGACTTGTATGGCTTATTTATAAATACGTAAAATCTGTAAATTTAGAGGGTTTATAATACCTTTGTTTCTCCTTTTTGCTTTAGAATAATGTGAAGAGTTTCTATCGTACCTTAATAAGCTTCCTGGCCCACAGCAGTTTGACTATGGTTGTGTTTGCACTTTCAGTATTATCAAGCCTTACCCTAAACGAAGAAGTAGGAGAAAAAGTAAGTGATACTTTGAAGTCTATTCTATTCTTAAGTTGTAGATAAAACTAATTGTCACACTGGCCAAATAAAATTCTAATTCCAGCTCGTTTTAATAAGCAAGAGACCCTGCAAAGTATGTGCCTGTACATAACTTTCTTCTTCCTTTCAGCTCTTTCATGCTCGAAATATCCATCAGACATTTCAGTTAATATTCAATATTGTTGTAAATGGAGATGGTACTCTAACAAGAAAATACTCTGTTGATCTACTCATGGATCTTATGAAGAACCCCAAAGTTGCAGATTATCTTACCAGGTATGACTTAATTTCCTAAAAGAATAAGTTATTTTTCCTAAGCTCTAGTTCAGTTTCTTTGCTGTATGCTCTTTGAATTCTGAACCAAACACTGGAGGGAAAAAAACCCCTAGATGCTTTTTGAATAGCTGATTATAACTGCTGTATCTGAACCTAAAGGATTATTGGGTTATAGTTTCACACAGAAGTGTGAATTGAAGTCTGCTTTTTTCATTGTCACTTAAGGAATATTGAATAGTGTATTCTGTAATTCCTTGTCTGGACAGTATTGGTAGTCAGACAACTTGATCTTGCCTCTTACAGTGCTATATCATCTTGAAGTGGAATAGTATGGTAGAGGTTGTGAGAAGTAATAATTTTACGAGAGTGAGGGTGTTATAGAGCAGTTCTGTGGAGAGGCTGACTAGTGGTTGTGCAAATTCAGCTAGCAGAATTTAGCGGCCAATTTTCAATCTGAATCAAGCCATAAAAATAGATGAAAAATCTTGGCTTATTTAAAGAATTTGCTTTCATTCTTAGAATATTTTTAAAGCTTATTCTATTTCAAATAGAATTTACATTATCAAAACTGTAACTGTACGTGAAGTGTCTGGGGGTAAGAAGGGGAATAGGGCACTCGCATTCACCGCTCAGTATAAATGTCTGTGGTGAAATTTCAATTTTATTTTTGTATTTTTTCTCCTCTATGCATGCTGTAGATACGAGCACTTTACCTCTTGCCTTGGTCAAGTATTAGATCTTCTTCATGGAAGGGATCCTGATTCATCATCTAAGGTATTTATGCTCTTTCAGTTAAATGCTAAGAGGGTACAACTCCTAATCTAGTTCCTCTTCTGCCTTCCTAAGTAGGTTCCTTGTGTACAAGGGTCAATAATGAAATACATTGACTTCAGGACTCTTAAATGACCTGGAATATTCAAAAGGCTGTCAGGTTGAATTTGTAATGGCTGTTTTTTTGCCAGATTATGTGTGTCTGCTTTCAGGCAACAGACATAAAAGCCAAAAACCAACAAAAACACCTTCTGTGCTTCAGCTAATAAGAACTTTTGGGATCTACCAGAAGTGCAGTGTGTACCCACTTCAGTGTCTAAAACTTGAATTAATACTACTCAGACTTCAACTGATGATCAGGGAACCCTGATGCTAATTTCAAAGATTTAAGAGTAAATGTTCTCACCTTAGTTGAACAAATTGATGCTGCATCTGTTTAAGCAGTAAAATGTTCCATTCAGGTTTGTCTCACTACCACCTTACATAAATAAACCATTGGCTATCTATTGCTAAGGCTAAAATATGAAAATTTTGGGGCTGAACACATCTGTGAAATGCATCTTAAGCTTCTGTTTATGAATGTGTTGCACATCCTAGTTAATAATAAATGCTAATTTTTCTCTCTGTGTGATTGTTGTTGTTTATTGCATTTATTTAGAGAAGGAGCAGACGAGAGCATCTGTTCATGTCTCAGAATGTTTTCACTTCCATAGCTTTCTTCATTCTGAGTGTAGGTACATTTCTCTTGCTTACCAAATCACTAGCCAGCAGTCATACTCTTTAAGAAAGAAGGGAAAGCAATACACTGAATACTGTACAAGCCTTCCCCAATATAATGAACTATGTTTCTGCTGCTGGCTTGGCTTTAAGGAAGGAAAACTATTCTTCAGAAAACTTCAAAATGCGAAAAGGAGTTGCGTAGAACTTACATATCTCTTTAGACTTGTGCTATGGGCGTCGCAATTTCTGTGTAAGTTCTTGACTTAACAGCATTTGAACTCTTATTCACTTCACACAGATCTTGGAGCTGCTGCTTGCCTTCTGTTCCGTGGCAGAGCTGCGTCATACCCTGCGGCAGGCGATACTGGAACCGTCTGGCTTCCCGGTCTCTGGAAGCACCAGATTTGTGACTCGCTCAAAGACTTTTGAACCATCTGTTGCACTGGTGCACTTGTCAAACCAGCCATTGGAAGGCTCTGAAGACTGTTCAGTTCTATCACTGCAACTATTCAGAGAGATTTTTGAGGTACCAAGACTGATGATTGGGTTTAAAGAGCTTCGTAGAGCTCTGTTTTTAAATTATATTTAAACAACTATTGGAATTTGACTTGAGAAATAGCACATAAAAGAAACACCTGGAGAAGACTTCTTTATAAAGAAATTGTGTTGAAATAAAACATACTTGGTAAAACAGCTATTCTTTTAAAGACATGCTGTATTATAGAAATATGTCAGTGTTGTAAGTGGAAAATATGGCAGTTCATGAAGTCATGAGGTAGATAGAAAACTATCAGAATTGCTTTCCAGGAAGTAGAAGAGTAAGCTTGGCTTCCTTGTGCTGTACTTTTAAATATTGACACAAAATAAAATATCTTTATTACAGGATGTTATCAACCATGGGAACAGCGTCTCAGCTGAACACTTTGTGGATCTTTTGCTGCCTGTTCTTCTTGATCATCTTCAGATGCCAGAACAGATTGTGGATGAGCTATTAGTGAAGAAAAAGTGTGAAAGAATGGTCAAGGCTATTAATGTCCTGACAAATATCCTTTTTATGTGTCTATTGGCGGTTAATTTATTATTCCTCCACCATGATCTTCTCTAAGATGTTACAAGATACGTCCATCTTGGGTCACTTTAATGGCTTCTAATGACAATAACTGCCCTAATTTTACTTAAAACTGTCGTCTTGGTAGATCTTAAGTAGCTTTCTAATTGCTGTGAAATTACTTTGTAATACAGTGGTGCAGGAGAAAACATTGTCGCTATTGCCAAGTTCAGAAGCACTTTGCAGATCAAAACCAAAGAAGAGTGTTTTCTGTTGAAATTGCAAGGGGGGTTTGGTTGGCCATCTTGATCAGTATAGTACTGTTGCCTGGCTACGTCAAGTGCAGCTCCCAGCCAAATATGACATAAGTTTAGATCAATGAAACAAGGAAAAATAATGTGGGATGATAGTATTATACTCCTCATTGAGTCCTTAGCATTCACAGTAAGTTTAGTAAGGAGGATGTGACTGCAGAATGTAGTCCTGCATCTAAGCTTGAGTTCTGTGAAGAAGTCTCTTTGCTGACTCCCTTCTAGGGGCTACCTGGTCACTGCCTCTTGTTCACTATGTTTCTTTATGCCACCGATTTTATTGTGGTTTCCCTCAGCAGTATGTTTCCAAGTAAGTGTATGTGTTAATTGAAAAGTGAAACTTCCTTGGGTTGTGAATTAAGCATGATTTAAGTGGCTTGTGTAGTTGAGTTTTAAAAGAATTTTTGGAGGCTCCTGTACTTTGATGCACTAGCTTTTGTGTCCTTTATTATTAGAAAATGTTGCCTTTTGGTGCCAATACCTAAGCATTGGTATATTGAATTTATTCTTAACTCTGTCTACTGCTCTGTAGAGATGACATACTGAAAATGCATGTATCAAAGGTACTCACTGCCAGCCAATGCACATGTCTAATAGAACACCAGTTTACTTACAGTGGGATTGATACTGGCTTTGGGACAAAAGTAGTGGACTCTAAAATGTGGTGAGCACACATGTTTATCTGAAATCTAATTTAGCAAGACTTGTGTGAGAGTTGTGATACCAATGGAAAGTATATGATAGTTGAAAGTACCACTTAAGTGCATATAAATCAATACTGGTATTAAATCAAACTGAGTATTTTTGTGGGAATAGAAGGTAATGTTGCAGGTCAGTTCAGTAAGTAAAACCTAGCTTAAACATTCAGTTGGCATAAACTGGAGATCCACTTATGTGGAACAGTGACCTTAAACCTCATGCAGTAGTTCAAGCTTATCCAAATAGAGGCTTACTAGAACTGGTTCATGGCACCTAATTTCTCGTTTTGATTTTATACAATCAGAGTTCAAAAATATCACACATTACTACTGGGGGAAATTATTGCACTGAAAATGAAATACACGTTCCTTCAGCTCAGTGTCATGAACCTGGATGTTGATGTAACTAAGAATTACGCAGCCAAAGCCCAGTGAAATATAATTGGACCTACAATTAAACCTTCCTCACTTTCAACCTGGAAGTGGTTTTTTTTTTGGTCTTCACTGTTGCCGTCCTTGGCATGCTGGAGAAGCTTAGGAGCATGTCCAAGGAACTCAATGTGGTCTCTTTGGTTTTGGCATTGTTGCCTTGCTAGACATATTTAATTTCTTTGGTGAAGGTATTTATTAAATTTTTTTTTTTAATTGACTGAATTTATTTGTCAGTGCTGATTTGACAAATCTCACTTTTATTTCCATCCAATTTGCTTTTCCACTTGGATGTCTTAAAAGCAAACTTGCTGCTGATATCATTTTGAAAACGCTTGAGCTCATGAGCAGATTGAAGCAGGATGTACCTGGTATGGAGGTCAGCTTCTACAAAATTTTACAGGTATGATTTTAAAATGTCTCATGAAATGGATCTGTGAAGGGAAGTGTCACTGCACTACAGTTCTGAATGTTTTGCATGCTTGTCTCTGAAGTGATGAAACTTTTAGGAAAATATAATCCCCAGTGCACAATTCTTAAAGGTTGTTTCACTGTTAATGTTTCTAAAATAAGAGCAGTTTGCTTCTCCTTCAATCATTTATTTCAGTAATGCGTGTGAAATACTTTAGCTGTCTGGTAAGAATTATCCTTTTAAGACTGCATTAGGACTGCAGTTTAAATGTAGCAAAGTAGAAAAAAACCTATCACAAGAGTATAATTATTAGTGGTGTTGGTTGCTATTAAATATGTACACTACTTTGGGACTTTGCATGGTCAAAACAGTTTCTGATGCCTGTTGGTCAGATGATGCCTTAATAATGATGGAAAAGCAATCCAGACAATCAAACACTTGTTGTTCTTTTGGAGACTTTTCTTTCAGGAATGGGAATTGTGTAATTTAATGGGTAAGAACGAGTTTTACAGTTCTCAATAAATATTTATAAAACTTTAGCTTGTGGCACTTTGTGTTGAAAATCAAGCACTTGAAAACTTCAGGGAATTAAGTAGTCTCTTTACCTGTTCTGTTGGCTTCAATGACAAAACTTGTTTTTAAATACTCAGAAGTGTAAACTGTTTTTAAAATCACTTGTCTTCCGTTGACTTCAGGCTCAGAAACTTAGAAGAGCAAACTTTAAGGAGGTAGCTTAAGTTTTGAACAAAACATTTCTGTGCTCATAGGCCTTGATATTGTAATGCTTTGGTAGTTTGTGTTTGGTGGGAGAGGTTTTGTTGTTGTTGACTGCTATATTTTGTGTTGACCAAACTGTCTTTTTTAGGATCAGCACTTGATTGCACCTTTGACATTTGCTTTAACATCAAACCATAGAGAGCAAGTCCAAGTGGGACTTAGGATACTGTTTGAGGCTGCACCCTTACCAGATTTTCCTGCCATAGTGTAAGTCTATTTCTGGAGAGTCTGGTTAGATTTCACATTTTTATGAGCTTAGTGATATTCATGGTTTTTGGAGTGCTATTTTCAGCTCATCAGAGACAGAAACTTTAGAATAACCATCTTTTCTTTTTGTAGTAGTGATCTTGTAGTAGTGATCTTGGAAGTGAGAGGAAGAGTCTAAATGCTGATGGCATTCATTTTACATCAGATCCTAGGGAGCATGGTAGTGACTGACTCCTGTCCCCCAGCATTCATTTACCTGAAGTCTGTGCTTGGAACTTTTTACTTAGGGTGCATCTAATATTCTGACTGTCAGATTTCTCTCTCTCTCTCTACTGAACTTTGTCAGACCTGTAATTCTTCAGTTCCTGTAGTTTTGCTCACCCTTTTGCAGTAGCTTCCAAGAAAGAGCAGATTAGGGTAAGACACAGTCAGATGGTAGGTATGTGGTTCAGGTATTTAAGGTAGCCTAAATAAGGGAAAACACTGACAAACTCTGCTTGATAGTCCTTATTTCTGTAGATGTAATAAAATTTTTTAAAAAAAAGATTTTAAATTATATCAGTCTTTGCAACCTAGGAAACTAATCTGAAACGTCTTCCTTTTTTGTTAGAGCTTTTTAAAAACAAAAACGGAAATTGTTTGAAAGAGCTTCCAAATCAGATGCCTCTTTGGCATTTGAGCTGCTTTTCTCCAGTGAAAGATTTTGTAGCATAACCAGCTTATCCTGGAACAGTGATTGAATTACTTCTTATATGGGGGGAAAAGTAAAGGAAGATGACCCAACCAAATCATGGCAATTTGCCTTGCTGTGGTTTTTTGGTTCAGAAAACAAATGAAAATCCTCCCACACCCCAGGAAATCCTGCTGTTTCCATCATAACCCAGAAATAGGCCAGTGATAAGAACACATTAATAAGAGTCTAAAATTGTATTCACCCTGAAAACATCAGTGCTGTTTTTATGAATATTACAGTCCTGTGCAACCTGCTTAGAGCAGGAGAGTTGAACTAGGTGGTCTGTAGATGGGCGCCTTTCAACCTTAATTGTTCTATAATTACATGATTTGGTTGATCTAGGATACATCTTCATAATGGCCAGTAACAAATAGTCTGGCTGGAATAATGAAGGATCTGTGCAATCAAATATGTCTGGAGTTAGACAATGGAATAGCCAAATAACATGTCTATAAATGCAGGTTAAAAATAGGCTTTGGGTTCACTTAGGAAGCAATTGAGACAGCACTTCAGTGAAGTGGCTGGGATAGCTTAGTAATTAAGGAATTTATCAAGAGGAAAAAAGTTTTAACTGGTGCCTCTAAAATCAGCTGTTTTGATTTATCATTGTTTTTTATTTGAAACATGTCATTAGTAGCTGCCTTGAAAATACCAACCACAAATTACATACAGATACTGGCATATAGGTACTGTAATTACTTCTTTCTAAGCTCTTGGGTTCTCTTCCCTATACAAATTTTAACAGATTGCACTTTTATCTGCGTACTTAAATTTTGGTTGAAACTTAGAAAAGTCAATGTGCTGCATGCAATATAGCATTGTGAAATAGAATTGCAGACAAGGGAAAACTCAGGTTTATTGGCAGCATTCTGCTTTTTCGTGATTCAATCTTCTTATTTTTATGCCCAATAAAAATGCTTCCTAAATACCTTCTCCATCTTCATTGAGACAAACAGTGGCCTAGTTAAGTTGAATAACAGGTAAAATAACCTGTTTTGCAGGCTCATAAGAGGCATGATCTGTTTTGCTCGAAAAGAGCTGAGCACCGTGCCCTTTCTGATAAGATTCTGCATTTGTCTGTAAAGGTTAGCCACAATACTCTTTTTTTTTTTTTCCTACTGTCTGTATCTTTGGACAGTTTGGGCACATGTCTGATACACGTCTTAATGTTCTGTGATAATGCAAATGTGACTCTAATCAGTTTTCCATTAAAGAGAAGTTAATTTTGTTATGAAATTGTTCTCCTCTTCAGTCCTTGCAATGCGGATTGTGTCAGTAATAGTCTTTATGTTTATACAGGCTTGGTGAAAGCATTGCAGCAAATAATGCCTACAGACAACAAGAAACAGAACATGCAGCAAAAAGAATCCAAATGCAGGCACCTATGACCAACATTACTTCAGTGAGGTGTTCTTCATCCCATCCTTCAAGTGATGAATCCACAGCTTCAAATATTCAGGAATTAATACAGAAACTTCACTCTGGACTAGAGGTTGATAGAATTTGTATACCCTTGTTAAATATTTGTCGCTCTTTTTACTGGGAGGGATGGAAATTAAAATCCAAGTGTCAGTCTACCATGTGTGTATCAGTTGAGTTCGGTTTACATTGCTCTCTGCTTAGAATGTGCTCCTTTTACTGAGCTCCTGAGCAGATTCAGTGATGTTCGAGCTACATCAGAAGCTCGGACTCCTTACTGAGGTCCCTTTCTCCAGTGGGGTTGCCCATGCTCTTCTTACCTGTCAGATGTGAAGGCAGGAGTCAGATATAATCCAGCTGCCTGGACTCACCAGGACACATACGAGGAGCCTCCTCCCTCTGCTTCCTGAGAAATAGCCTGTAATCAAGAGGAGATGCTATGCTGCTTTAGAAAAGTGTAGTGCACCTCTTGTACGCCTAAACATTGTATTACTGTACAGAGAAAATGAAAGGAACTTAGAGAAGGTTTTCTCGTGGTAGTCATCTCTATGTCCTTTTGGATATTTTAAGTTTGAAAGTAGGAAAATAAACTACTTGTTTTGTACTTCAGGGACAGAAAAATGAACTGACAACTGGAGCTACATGGGGCCTCCTGTTAATATGCAAATAAGTTCTTACATAATGGTTCAAAATGTTGCAGAAATGGCAATTTTTCAGTAGGTGTTCAATGTATGAACAGCTGGCATAGTTTGCACTTGGTCATACATCAGCATGTATGAACAGCTGCTCAAAAGTGGTGTTTAGTAGCACTTCCTAAGATGAAATATCCCAAAATCCCAAAGTAGCACTCTCACTTGACTCAGGCATATATTTTAATAAACACTTAGCATTTGTTGTGCCCTATATGGTGAATTTTGTCTAATAAGTCAATGGGTTAACATAGTAAGTTCTGTTCTGGAGAATATCATGTCAGAACAACTTTCCTGGGCCTTTTCTGGTAATCTGTACATTGAGAAAGTCATGGAGCATGAACAAGGAGTTTTAGCCATAAGCATTTGTGCTGTGAGTGTTAAGGCATATTACTTTAGATATCTTATGAGGGAACTGCTAATTCTCCAGCAAAGATTAGACCAAAGGGAACAATTTGAGTGATGATTTTACCTTTTTATAGTGCTGGACTGACAGTCTACTGCAGATGACTCCTATTAAGCCTAACTAGTTCAATTAGTCATGAACTTTCCCCAAGAGTCAGGTGTGGATGTACTGGAGCAGACAGTCTCAGATGTGAAAATAGGAATTCAAAAAGCTAATGGGCAGGTGGAGCTTACAAAGCTTACAGCTATTACCTCTCTTAAGTACATGCAGATTTACAGTAGCAGTAACTGGAAAACATTTCCACAGATGAAGGAGCCGTTGTCTGACGTGAGGATCTCTGACATAATGGACGTCTACGAGCAGAAGCTGTCGGCATTAGCAGTGAGTACAACCTGGCGTGTGTGGGTACCTTGCAGTCTGTACATTCAGAAAATGTTAATGAAAAATGCTCTTCCTACACACAGTCCAAAGAAGCCAGGCTGCAAGACCTTTTGGAAGCCAAGGCAGTAGCTCTGGCTCAAGCTGATAGGCTGATGGCTCAGTACCGGTGTCAGAGAGCCCAGGCTGAGTCCGAGGTAAGTAGCAGGAGCTTCCCTCTGGGACTCAGAGGTGAGACTAATAATTGCCTTGGTAGTTTTAACTGTGATTGCATGTGGAAACTATGCTGCTTATCTGTAAGCTATGCTTGCAAGTTAGGGCAGTCTTAATTTTCATCATAAACATCCTGTTTTCCTCTGAGTTGTTCTTCGGCACAGTTTTCTTTAAAGTCCTTTCTCTTAAGGAAGTCAACAAAACTGGCCTGCTTCACTGTTAACCGTTAGTGTTAATTTAGTGGTAGTAATCTTTAGAATTAATAAAGCCACTTACTAAAATTCTATATAGAATGTGCTGGTATATGGAGAACTGTTTCCTGTTTGTGTCTTTTAATCACTGGTCAGAGATGAACTTTCAAATAAAGCTTGCTTCTGTGAGGTATGTATTTGAGCTGTACATTGAAAACTCAGAATAATTTCTACTCTTTAAAGGTTATAGTAAATATTGGGCTGCAGATTACTAAATTCATAGTTAAAATGTGTCATCATTTACTTTGTTCTTCCCTCTTCCCTCACATTGTCTATAACGGGAGCTAAAGGAATTTAGTGAACAAATTAATTTGTAGTTACGTGAGAGAATTTGTTCTCTTAATGTAGATGATGACATTTTAGTGTTAGATCTATGGCCTCAAACATGCCTATTACAAAGTGACTTCTGAAAAAGAATTCTTGGTAATGGTGCATGTGTTTTTTTTGTTCCTTTTTTTTTTTTATTTGGGGGGGGCGTGTCCTTCCATTCAAAGGCAAGAACTCTGGCTGCAATGTTGAAGGATGCAGAACGAAAAAATGAAGAACTTAATGATTTGCTGAAAGCTCAGCAGGTGGAATCTGAACGAGCACAGACTGATATTGAGCAGCTCTTTCAACACAACAGGAAGTTGCAGACAGTTGCTGAAGAACATGAAATACTGAAAAAATCCTCTGTTGATCTTCTTCAGAGGTAAGGCGTGTAAGATCACTAAACAAAGACTTTGTGTTTAAAGAGTGATGATGTCCTTTATTGGGTTAAGCACATAGGAAGAGCAACATAACATGCTAAGTCATGTTTTTTTTAAGTGGAAAACTCACTGTTTTTTCTTTCTTCTATATGCTTGTCAATGAGGTGAACTCAAGTCGTTCAAGAACTTATGTTAAATCTAACATAGTTTAACATTCAGCTCTCAATGGAATGAGAACCGAAGTCATGGATGTTGAAGGTCCAGTTAAGGAAATAGCATGAACTTTGTATAAAAGAGCATTGCTCTTTAAGAAACAGAATTAACAATCCTTAATTTCTGTTAGCATTATACCATGCTCTCAGTGTCTGTCTTTGATTTTATACACTGTCTTGATTATATGCTGCAAATATTGTGGAGAAGCAGCCAATATCAGTATGTCTGCATAAGGACTTTGTATCTTTGATCAATTCAGTAGCAAATTTGACTGAAACTAGGTAAAAGTGTGTTAGGGAGGGAGCTGGCACCTTGTGTGTCCTGAATTATTTATAAGTGTTATTTTCTTTAGGATCTTAAGCTAAAAAGGGACACATGAGACACAGAAGTACATGAAGATGGAAACTAGAATGTGCTTTGGAAGAATAAAGGCGTAAACTTTTCAACTCTCATGAGCTGGTCTTGTCACTAGGTGTCAGCAAGGCAAAGAAGCTGATAAAACTGAGAGCAAATATCTTGCTTAATAATGGGAGCAGGCATTACATTAGGCAATTTTGAAGGCTTACTGCTGCCAATAAAGGAGTCACTAAGGGAGGAAAATGTATAAAACTTTTGTCCATGATAAGATTTCTTTAATAAGTGTATAATATGGTCACTGTGGAAGTGCCTCCATTTTTGCTTGAATTATATGCACCCATACACTTTGTGACCATGTATTTGACTAAGTCACATGAAATAAATCAGCCTCAGTCTGAGGCTTCAAATTCTCCAAAGTAGAAATAAAAGCTTTCTGATCCTTACAATGTCCTTACAAAGCAAAAACTTGCTTTCTAAACAATTTTCATATTTCAAATATACTGTTCCTTAAAAACAATCGGATAACTGACATCAGGGGAGAGAATTTTTCTTTTGGTAGGAAAATAGGAAAATGTTTCCTTAGAGTATGTGATCTGTTTCATAAGCCTATATTAAATGCACACTGCATTGTTTTCAGTGTGTTCAGTTTTTAGGATCATGAGACAACTGGAAGTCATGAACTGACTCCCCGGGTCCCTTAATGACTGACATACTCAAACTGTTATAGAGTAGCTCTGCAAATTTCTAAAGGCATTTGTATGTTTTGTCAGTTCCTAAGTTTTCTGCTGGAAGAAGGTTGCTTCCTGATCATTAATAATTAAGGATATCTAAAGGATCCACTGAAGCTTGGCTTGTTTGTTTGTTTGTTTTCTTCTTCCAAATCAAGCATTGCCCAGGGAAGTGGCTGAGTCACCATCCCTGAATGTATCTAAAAGATGCATAGGTGTGACATTTAGGGACACGGTTTAGTGGTGGTCTTGGCAATGCTGGGTTAATGGTTTGACTGAATGAACTCAACTTTTCCATCCCAAATGATTATATGATTCAAAGTATGTTCATTACAAAAAAAAAAAAAATCTAACACACAACTAACTACCACCCAAAAAATCATCAACTGAACACCCCCCTTTCCCAAAACACCTTGCTTGTAGCTTGAGTGGGATGATTGCACAGATGATGTCAAGTTGTTGGGGGTTTTTTTTGCAAACTATTGAAGTAAAACTCTTCAAAAGCAATTATACTTCATGTGTAGGTATGAAACAACTGAAAGACATTATAAAGATCTACAGACTACATGCAATTCACTAAATAAACAAATGGAAGCAATGAAGAAACTAAATGAATCACTCGAGCAGCAGAATGACAGGTAAGTTCAGTCTAGTTTTTAAAGCAAATTGAAAAGTAAAACTAAACAGCACTTTAGTCTCAATTTTTCAACTGTGCTTTAAGTAACATCTGAGAAGCGAAGTTAGAGGAGGCCAAAGATGCTTCAGGGTTGTTTTATATGTTTATGTTAGATGAGAATCTGTAGTAGTGAAAGTCTGTGGTGGTTTATTTTGTTTGCTCCTTTATTAGTTGAAGGTGGTGAGGGAATACCCACAGACTTCAGTGATAGTAGGAAGAAAAAGAGGATGACCCAGTTCTTGGATGCATTTGGGGGAGTGAGGAGGTATCTTTTTGGTAGTTGTTGAATTTTTAAATGCTTTTATCACCCGAAGATTTTCATGCAAGTTTTCTCTTGATGTTGTCAGATCAGAAAAAAAAACAACCAACCCTACTAAACTAACACATCTGAGATTAGAGATACTGAGATTGGTGTTCTGTCTGTGGTATAAAACATCATTCTTCAACCATAAAACTAGCATTACTTATGTCTTCTTGAGGACTAATTATAATTTTTCTTTTTTGATGGCTTAAAGTAGAGGTCTGATAAACCTTTCACCAGTGTAACTAGGGGAATATAGGGCTCCTCTTTGACAGATTTTATTTAATACATTAATTTTCAGAAGATACCTTTAAAACATGCACATAGGCAGGCCTTGTATTCAGTTTAGAAATAAAATGCTATTCTTGATTTTGCTTGCAAAGTTCACTTCATCCTTCCAGGCTCTTGCCTTGTCAGTAATCAGAGCAGTCCAAATCACTGCCTTGAGTTCTGATTCAAATGGAAAATTATCATACTGATACATTAGTTTGCTACTGAATAAATTTGTGCACTTAGATTCAACATGCAGATCATTGTAATTGGGGAGCTGTTCTGATGAAAGCTGACCCTCGTTAAAGGCAGGTCAGAGGTGCAGTTATTATAGAGATGTTCTTGAACTGCCACAAATAAAATGGAGACCACGGAAATACACTTCCCTCCCTCTTGCTAGGGGCTGCAGCTTAGACACTGGTAGATAAAAACTGGATGAACAAGTAACCAAGAGTGACAGCAAATACCATCTAGGCAAGGCAAGTGACAAAGAGAATATGCCTTAGAAATTAGGCTAGCTGATCACTGAAGAAGTAGATTAGCTTCACAGAGCATAAAGTGCTCAGGTTACAGCTATGCTGCTGGTAGATGACAGTACCTATATATTAAATGGGTGTGGAAACTAAATATTACACCAAGTCTAGAAGTCTGAGGCAAACCTATGTATGAGCTATGGCAATATCTTATGGACTGGTCGTGTTTGAGTGTTGTGTGACAATTGAGATGATGTTCAGAATGGTAGTTTTTTAAGCATAGATGTCCTGAATAATGCCTGAAACAAGTTTTACTAATGGTATTGCCTATTCAGGAGCCTACTAAAACCCCAGCATCCCTAATCACTAATGGCAGTGAATTTTGTTGAATGGCAATTTCAGTTCTGTCAGTGTTTTGAATGCTTTGTGGCAGCAGTTTCTGGGTTTTGAGCTCCAGGAATGAACCCTTTCAATAGTTTCTACCATAATCAGAGAAGGGCAATGACTGTTCCATGGAGAGTGGGGGGAAGGAAATAAGATCTTCCTGTGCTCACACCCTGCACATTCGTGGGTTTTATGATTTGAAACTCTCGATAGTGACTGGAAATAATACAAAAATCATTCTAGCTTCTCAGACGTGGAAATGATGGCATATCCCTCTTTGATCATTGAAATTTGTTTCTCTGCACTTTTAGAACTGCTGCACAGTTGGTAGAAAGTGAAGATCGCAGAAAAGAATTACAGCAACAGCTACAGGAGAGAGATGGCAAAATATTGAGTAAGTCACTTACCCAAAGGTCACTGAAGCTGGAGAACTATCCACATTAACTAGATGTTGTTCTTATGGGCTCTAGATAAGCAGCTGTATCTTGCTAAGCAACTTGTAAATCTTAGTTGGTCACGGATATGTAATTTAATAGTTGAATGAAACAAATACAGCTGTTAATTTTTTCCAAAGGATACATGAAGTTGATTTCACTGAATCTCTGCACAGCATCATATGTCCCTTCAGGATCTTCTTACAGCGTGTCTTTATAACTATTTTCTGTAGGAACTGCAAATTAGAAGAGCTTAATTTAACTCTTCTGCAAATGACTGGAAGCAACCGCTAAAATATAGCAGTAGGTGGCACTACTCAGTAATTCAATTAGCAGCCATGTTGAGTCTAAAAAAAAAAATTAATTAAAAAAACACCTTGTTTCCCAGGGCAATGCAGTACCTGTTTTCTAAGTTTGGCAACCAATCTTTTTATGTGTACATTTTCTTAAGCCTTGCAACAGAATATAAAAGTTCTGGAAGAAAAACTGAAAACTCAACAGAAAGAAAAAACAGATATGGAACAAACTATCGATATTCTTAGAAAGGAATTAAGTAAAACAGAGCAAGCAAGGAAAGAACTGAGTATCAAGGTAAGGACTTATTTGCACTTGCATTCTAGAGACTGGAATTTTAGATACCTGTTTAACTGGTGAGTTGGTAAATGGGTATTTTGCTGGTAGAGTAGCTAAAGATACTAGTCCAGTAGTGGACGAGCAAATTCTCTCAATTTTAATTGTATAACTATTGATTTTTAAGTCAGGATCTAGTTCTAGTGAGGCTGTATGAGGCACGAGGTGTGAGTATGTAATGTTTGGAAGGGGAAAAAAAAATCACCAAACCTGTAGCGTAATGTTGAATAAGAGAGTGTAGCACATTCCTCTTCAGTAGTTTTGACTTATATAAAATGTGGATCAGCTTACTTTCCCTCCTTTCTCACATCTTTAATTAAAGTACATATCCATGCACCAAAATGCCCCTGATTTTTTTTTTTTTTTTGATCTTTCAAATTCTAATAAAAAAATATTTTTGTCTCTAAGAAATAGTCTTCTTTTAAAACAGAAACCAGTTTGGCTATCCCAAGTTAACAGGGTAGCGTTTTTTGGTTTGTTTTTTTTTTTTAAAAAAAAGCACACAAACAAAATAAAACCACAAACAACTAAATCCCCAAACTTCAGTGCAGCCTACATGTCCTTGCCTGCAGGTAAGGCTCCATGTAAACTCACAAGGCAGAGATTCATTTTACATGCAAAGTGGGCAGTCTGACAAACACATTTGTTGTATTTCCATTTCCTGGAAGCAAAAGCCTAATCTCTTCAGGCAATATTATCCAGTATATACCAAATATTTCCCTTGTTCTCAGTAAATATTTACTGGTCTGAGTGTTGACATGAAATTTAGACAGTTTAACTGTGAACACTTCTGATGCTTAAATAGGACATGGGGGTTGGTGCTTTCCCATTTTGCAGTGTGGCAGTGGCTGTAATCATTCACGTGCACCAAACGTACAGCTGAGAGAGACTTCTGAAATAAGCTTGTAATTTTAAAACTGCTTTTTAATTACTTGCTTAAATTCACCACTGGGCCACTCAGCTTTCACGGTATTGTGTGTGTTTTTCAGTTGATAATGGAGGAAATGATAACATTTTGTTTGTTTCTTCAGGCATCTTCTCTGGAAGTTCAAAAATCCCAGTTGGAAGGACGCTTGGAAGAAAAAGAGGCACTTGTAAAACTACAGAAGGAAGAATTGAACAAACACTCCAATATGATTGCAATGATTCATAGTCTAAGTGGTGGCAAGTTAAGTGCAGAAGCAGTGAACCTCAGTTTGTAGGGCTCTGTTTTTAAGATTTTAGTGTTTTATACATATGTATGAATGTATATAAAGATTTTTAGATCTGACTTTTAAAACATCTGAAATTAAAGTAGCCTAACTGTCAGTTGAGAAGAAAATGTAGTAATTGTGGAAACTTTGATCTGAAAAAATGAGCTACTGTATAGCAAATAGGTCTTGGTAGAAGTATTATCATCTGTTTTGGGAGCTAAATGCAACTTCAGCAGGTGACTAAATATATATGTAGGGAAACATAAAGCGCAAAGGAGTCACTGACTTTTTTTTGTCTGTATATTTTTCTTTTGGCTGTCTGGTAAGCAGCATGCTTCATAAGCCAAGCACTTTTATAATTTAATCTTGTTAATTCTGGCTCTTCTGAATACCATTATTATTAATTGTGCAGTGTTGCTTTTTGATGTCTAAGGTACAAACAGAAAAATAAAATGAATTCTATCAGTTAGAACATGTTACATTGAAAGCTCTTTTTATCAGCCTATTGGTCCAAGTGCTTCATGTAGTAAAAATGTGGAGGTGTTTCTAATTATGAGGAGAAATGAATTTGAACATCTTGAATACCAAACCTAACTGACCTTTTGGCAAGCAGCACCAATTAGGGAAAGCATGAGAAAATGCATTACATGAATGTACAAATATTTCTTAAATACTAGATAATACTTTGCTAATCCTACAACACTTGGTTTTTTAAAAAGGTCTGCACTTTTTTGGCAATCCTCCAATGTGCTAGCTATTATCAGCATTGTCATTTTTTGCTGAACATCAACAGGATTTCATATCTTGTTCATAGTGTAACTATTCAAGTAACTTTGTTTTCTTTTTAAAAATGTACTTTCCTATGAAAGACTAGTACTAGGATTTGATGCATGTTTTTGAGTGGCAGAACACTTTCATGTCCTTAATTTAAATGTGACATGAAAAACATGTCTTTTAGCAGTTGACAGAAGTATTTCATTAGTATTTGTATTTTGGTAGAATTACCAGAGGGGGGAAAAAAAGTATCTCTGTAACATTATTGTCTTTATTTATATCTAATTTGTAGTGGCTAATTTGTAATTTTAAAATACCTGAGACTCTTTGGTTTTCAGTTGTGTAGTAGATGTGCCTTAGTGAAACTGTTCAGCTCATGTCTGACTACAGCCTTGTACATTCTGTTGCAATTACCCAACATCAGATGAATTATATCTATTTTAACCTGTTACTGAAATAAAGTTTTTATAACTCGTCCACAGGGAAGATTTACAGACATTGTTCTGGTCTCTGGGAAGACCAGGGGAATAAAAAATAAAATAATTGCTGTGTTTTCAGTGTTCTATGTATTCTGTTAAGTGAGGTAAATTGTAGGGATGACTGCCAGCTTTGTATACAGCTGATGCAGTTTGGTTGCCTTTCTGCATAATGCAGTTATTGCTCAGCATGGTCAACCAAAAAAAAAAAAAAAGGAATAATCAGATTCACTGAGTTAAAAGGGTTTGTTGGAATTTTGCAAACTCATTTAGGAAGGAGAGCTTCATTAATCATGTCTTTGCTTCAGTCTAATGGGTTAAGAAATTTTTAGTGTCAAAATGAATTTGCAGGCATGGGCTCATTTCTCTTTAAGTCTCTTGGTCATGAGGAAAGGGTAAGTAAATGCTGGGGTGGGGGGGGGGTAGGGTTATTTTTTTTCTCCTTTTCTACCAAGAAGTGCTCCAGTAAACAAATTCTGGTAGGAAATGTCAGGCATGTTAAGAACTAAACTGATAAATGCTGGTTTGACTTTGTTGTCAAGTGGTGGAATGGCAGGGCAAAAATATCAAGCTGCTCCCCAGAGTGAGGCAGCAATAAAGTACATGTCTGCCAAAAATGGTAAATTAATCTTTGGCATTTTCATGACAGCATCCAGAGTATATAAATAGTGATTTTATTTCCCACACCCCTCGACCCCCCACACACCCCCCGGAAAAATGTGCTGTTTCAATATACTGTTCTGAGTGGTGCTGAACTCGGGGTTGCAAATAAATGCATGGGCACATCAAGGTAGTTTGACAGCATTTCTGTGTTCTTTCCTGGCAGTGTTTTCACAAATGGTAATGAGCAGTGGCTAATGGAACTAGCAAATAAATTGATGCCTGTTTAAAGTTTTGTTGAAAACATGTAGCTCTCTCCACTGTAGAAAAACCTGGAGATTTTTGCACTTAATTCATGCAGAGAAATACCTGTGTTATGGGGCTTGCTTTTAGACATCTTGATGTTATCAGTGTTCAAAACAGTCCTCTAATAAGGTTCCCTGTGCAGTTTTAACATTCCTGTTACATGCTGTATCCTGTGCTATTGGACTTTTTTTTTTCTTTCCCCATAGGCTCCCTCATTCAGTGTAGGGAGTTCCTGGCACCAGCACAACAAATAGCTCTTCAACAGAGTCGATTTTTAATTATCTGTGTTGTGTCAGGTTGTCGATTTGCCTGTTTTACAAGCAGAGACTTTGAGATGTCTTAGTTCAGAGCATCCTTACATCTCAATATCAAGCACTATAGTGCTACTTATCTGAAAGTAGCTGGTTTTTTTTATACATAAACTGGAGAAAGTTCTCCATTCAGCATATGGTTCTGTATGGCTTTGTACCTTGTTTCAGTCACACTGTAAAATCAGTATTTATTTTTCTGTAGTGTGCATTTTCTATGCTCTCTGGTTCACTTTTGTGTAGGTATTGAGAATGATGAGATAGTAAAGAGTTTGGAGTTGATGCTCTTTGGTTCATCATCCTGTTGTCTGTTGTCTTCATCCTAGCACTCCCTTTCTCTTTAGCCTCGATTCTGCATTCTTTGGTCTTTTTCTACTTCCCTGCTAGTGGTTTATTTTAGGCTTTCATTTTCCCCTGTTTCTCCATCCCTCCACCTCTCTCTCACCACTGATTCCAAGTGGCAGTGCCTACTACTTGCTTTTCCCTGGTGAAGTCTCTGTCTTTTATTGAAATTAGGAAGGTTTTCTTTTGTGCTGTTTGAATCTATTAGTGGAGTCTTTCCCACCTCTTTGATAATTTGGGCTGTGGAATGGTACTCTGACTTTTGAATTAAGTCCATTGATCATCCTGGCCTACACAATAGATGGGATGTGAAGCTTTTCCTGAACCAATTCCTGTGCTGTCTTTGTCCTCCTCCTACACTTATCTCTATTATAAACAAGGCAGAGCTATTGCTTATTATTATTGGTGTGGTCAAAATACCTGTGCTGTGGTATTTGTGTTAGTGCATGTGGCTTAATGTAGGCAAAAAACCTTTTCCTTCCAGCCTTGTGAAACTTCACCTGGAATTTTCTTAGCTTCAGGATCAAGTTAATATCCTGCACAAATGATAGGACTTCTGAGCTTCACAGACTGAAAGTGTGGCCTCGCTGTGGTTGAGTGACCCTAAATATACATGCTGGTAAGTAGGCCTGTTTAAAACAAGCAGTATAATGAACAGCTGATATGGTCTTGGATAGATTTTTCAGGAAGTACTTGGTGCTCACAGTGAGCAGTAGGATTTATTTAGTGACAGTATAAACAAAACATAAAAATCTGAGTAAAGAAACCTAAAAACCACTTACGCCACAGATTCAGCAATGCCAAAAGTGTTGACTGCTGGTCAGGGCTTATGTCTCGTTTAGGCTTACAGTTTTGATTCAGAGGTACGTGTCTAGTCCTCCAGGAATTCTCTAGCAGTGCACTTTTCTGGAATAAGTGCAGGCCAAAAATGGGACAAACTCCACTGAAATTGTGACACCCAGCTTTATAGGTTGGGTTTAAGAGTTCATGTGAAGATGTAAGAAGAGGTTCTCTGCTCCTTTTTCTTAGAGTTTATTGTTAGCAGCCAAAGATCAAGTATTTTTAGGCAAGTACTTATTTCACAAAATATTCTTTCAACCTTGCAAAGTTGGTTTATATATAAATAAACTCCTCCATGAGTTCCCATCTGGTTACTTTGGAAATCTTCAGATTTGCTCACTGAAGCATGCTTCCTTTCCATCTCACCAATTTCCCTTCTGCAACCTGATGAGGTTTGGAACAGCCTGCTAGCTTTATATCCCCAGTGACACATCCATCTCTCTCTACCACAGTCCAATCTCAATTGGCTCCTTTCCTAGGAGTATGTAGAAATGAGGGGTAACTAGTTAGGCTGAATTATGCCACACTGAAAGCTGTACAGCTGTTGATGTAAATATCCTGGTAGTCCTGGACCATGCCTGACAACCAGGGCAAGGTGCTTCCCCACCCCCTGAATGGCAGTCTGGATTGTTCCGGTCACTGTTGGAAAAATGAAACAACTGTTTCCAAGATGTCCATTTCAGAACAGAAATAACAAGGTAGTATGACCCATTTTATGCCCAGATTCTGTTTGAATCTGCTGTGCCTGAGTTCTCATGGTTGCAATATGTTAACCTCTACCTAAGGAACAATCTCATGTTCCTTTGGACACAACCTTTACCCTTTGACCTGGAATTACATGATGGTCTTGGCTGCTGGTGGTCAGCTGGGAGATCTTGTCTTACCATGAGTGATTCCTATAAAGGGGAATTAGTAAGAAGAGCCAGCTGGGTCTGTGTGTGTTTCATGCTCAGCATTAGAGGTGAAACTCTCCATGTCTCCTTTATGTGCCCCTATGGCTTTCTAGCTGGGCTCTGAATGCAAGTTTGAGTCCAGAAGGTGAGGATTGGGTTGGGGGTTTTTTGTGGCCATTAGCTTTTGTCTGAAAACAGACAGGAGTTATGGGATCCCTTATGTGAAGTCTGTCTTCCTGAACCATTATTTTTGAGCTGTGTTAGGTTTTGAGCAAACATTGCAGCCACTTTGCTCATGATAACAGATTTTGTTTGGTTTATTACTGAGGATGTCTTTGGAAATGGTGTATCGTTATGAGAAGTGTTGTGGTGTTTGCCCCACTACCCCATCTTCCCAGGAGAAATGTGTAAGAGCATCGCTGCGTGCTGCTTTCTTCTGGCAGTGTCTTCCATCTTGTGGAGAAATCACCAAAAAGGGAAAACAGTGTAACAAATCTATTGGGGCAGCAACCTTCCCCTTTTAGCCTTATGTGTTTTTGATGCTTACTGGGGAAAAAGAGAAACAAAAAAGATGGTGCTGGGGGTAAGGCACCTGTCTGTGAGGAAAGGTATCTGGATTCACCTCCCTTGAGTCTTGCAGTGAAGGTTCTGGCCTAGACTGAAAAATGGACTGTGTGGACAAAACTGACCACAGTCTGGGCAAGAAGTCCTAACAATAGGAAGTGTTCAACCTCATATCAAAAGTGCACAGTTGTGAAATTGAATCCAAAGCCACTGGGCTAATAGCTGAGCTTTAAACAACCTTGAGGAAAGAAGGTAATGAAACACTTTATTTGGTGTAGGGAGGCAGAAAGGAAGAAGGTACAGAGGACCTTGAAGCATATTTGGGAATGATCTGAAGTATCTTTTCAGCCAGTACACAACCCCAGTACTGAACACAGTATGCTGGGATATATGTACTCTGTGTGATACAAACCTCTGGGCTTTCTCCTTAAGAAAGAAGGAACAAGCCAAGGACAAGATAGGTTACTTGGGACTGGGCGTTGTACTCTTGTTGCTTAGATGGACTTTGAAAGCACTGCTTGTTTTCAGGGCTTGAAAACTTCTTTTCCTCTAAAAACTCTGTGTCAGAAATGAACTCTTCAATGTTGGGGAAATGTGATGAAGGTGGCTTGCACATTCCTTGTTGCAATGTGGGAAGCTTAGGGAGACAGTTTTGTTTGTTTGTTTTTCTGTCACATTTTCTACACTGCTTATGCTCTGGAATAAGGAAAGGAGAAAGTGCAAGGAAAGGAAGAGAATGTGTCACCAGATCCCAATATAGGAGTGGAAAGATCCCAGATTTCCTTGACTAAGGTAACTGTAGTATTACTGTTGATTGCAGTTTTCTTTGAATGTGGTTGGCTCATGTTACAGAGTCTCTGTTCTACATCTGGCCTTTGAGTTGTCATTTAATTAAATTCCATAGGATCCTGTTCCTTGGGCCAAAGTACATCTTTGAAAAGGTTATCTCTGCCTGGAGAACAAGGATCTCATACTGGTGGGACCTCCTACATATCAGGGATGGCTCGTCCTTGACTTACCCATATGTAGCTAAGCCTTTACACAAGAGAAAAAATACTCTACTGGTTAAATTTTTCTTCAGAGTAACTGAGCTAACAATCTGTTTTAGGATTTTACACAGTATTAAGTTATTAGAAACTAATTTTGTAAGTAAGCAGCTGTTGTTTTGACTCAGTTATTCTTCAGAATAATCTATCTGGGTGTTTTAGTTGCTTACATTGATACTCAAGTGTTGAATATCAGTTGTTTTACAGCACAGCCACGATGCCCTATAACCTTCAAAGGAAATATAGAGCTTAAATTTTGTCATTTAAAAAGCCACAGA
Organism: Corapipo altera; assembly: GCF_003945725.1. Classification (NCBI taxonomy): domain Eukaryota; kingdom Metazoa; phylum Chordata; class Aves; order Passeriformes; family Pipridae; genus Corapipo; species Corapipo altera. The sequence continues at coordinate 2,462,188 of NW_020884898.1, read as the reverse complement.
GGCTACTGATAAGCCCCAGGAGGAAAAAAATCCGGTACTGCTCAGTTACAATATATTTTATTTAATCTTGTTTGGAGGATGGGGGCCATTTCTTCTTGCTTCTGTGTCATATTGAGTGCCTTAATTGTTTCTCTTTTTATCTTTTGAGCCTAAGGCTTAGAAAAATATCTTTGGTTTATTTTTATCATGCATCTAGCGATTGGAAATGACTCTAGTTTTAAAAGAAGCCTTTAATTTTCTTGCTTATATTGGAGATGAGATGAATCAATACAAGTTTTTTGTTGTGGCTTTCTGAGGCAGTGCGGAACCTCGGAGAACTATTGTGTTCATTTCAGCTACAGTTTAGGAGTTTGCTTCAGTACTGAAGAGCTCCAACTCTGAAAAGCTCCTCAGAACATGCTTTGAGGTATTGTGCTGTTGCTTTACTTGTGTTCTGCAAAGACCAAGTAAATGCCTTTGTGCCTTTCACTAGCAAGGGCAGAAGTTGTTTATATTGGTAAGGTGTGTGTGTGAATATACTGGGAAACGGCGTCATCTCTGTTTAGTGTCTGTGGCTGAAGTGCTGTATATTTTTAGGCAAGGTATGCTTGGATTGCCCAGTTTTTAGGCTGGTTGATGCATGCTACCCTCCAGGTGACTGTTCTCCCCCAGACTGCTCAGAGGCTGCTGCTGCTTAGATGGTGCTCAAACACCCGTGTGTGCGCAAAGAACCTTTACCTGTATGTAGCTATTAAACAGCGAAATGGAATATCTACTGTGTAGCCTCCCTCACTCATTCATATCTGTATGGTTCCTGTCATTACAGTATCCACATATCATTACCTTTGTGTTACCAACAGGGAGTCAAGATACATTAGGGTAAACTGCTAATTTGGGACCCCTTATGTCAAAGGTTGAAAACCTCCATTTGTTAGTACATAGCACTTCACACATGAATGCACAGGTATGCTTTCCACAGCTCCAGAGGCTGGTTCTTGGTGGCTTTACCTGCAGCCCTGACCTGCAGTATTTCCAATGTGCTTCCACTCAGCATTTCTGTGCAAATCAGGGTTTCAACCTCTAGTTACATAGGAAATAAAACCAGTTACGGTGGTTGCCTGTCTAAAAGTCGTGTAAATGGCTTGCTTGCCGTTGTAGTGAAGCCTCCTGGCATACTAATGCAGCGAGCAATTACTTGAATCTTAAAATCCTCTTTCTTTTCCCACTTCTGACTCATACAGAAGGCAGCTTCTGCAACAGAGTGGAAAGGGACATGCAGACAGCAGTGTCTCCTTCGCCACCTGACTCTGCCTTCCTCCCCACGCAGACCTATCTCATATGCAGAATGAGGCAGAGCCCCCAGGGGAAAAATAGCATCTAATCACAGCGCTGGAAGCAGAGCGCTTACGCACGCAGGTGCTGAAGCGAGGTCACACAGCCTCCAATTTTTGTTCTATTTCTGAAGCCTGGAGTACTCAAATGACATTTTTCCTTCCCTCTTTCCCTCCTGTTCCCAAGCCTTGTTTATTATAAATCTAACTACTTAAGAGCTGATGATACTGTCATGTTTATTCATAAGTTGGTGAGAAGAAAGGATAGAAGCTAGACCTAAGCTGTAGTAGCTTACCAAGTCTGCTCACAGGGGGGATTGCAAATGACAGTTGCTGGAGGTGAAAAGCCATTTGGCCGAGCCCAAGCAAGTGCAAACGCTGAGGTACAGTTCTCCAGGTGCTGTTTGTTGGAGGGTGACACTTGTTAAGTCTCCTCTATCTTTCCTTGATATCCTTCTGAGATAAAGCTGATGTCTTATGTCAGCGAGTCTCAGAGGAAAAGTATTTAAATTATCAGTGTTTTAAATGTGTCAGAATTTTACCATCGTGTGGGATGTGTGTAATCTAAAAAGCTATTGCACTACAGCCATGGATAGCAAGGACGTAAGAGTGGGGTTTTGCCCCACGAGTTAAGAAGCATGAGGCTTGCATTACAGAAAACAGTGTCCTCTACACCATCACCTCCCCAAAGTTCTTCCATTCCTCAGAACTTAAGGTAGAAAGTAATTAGAGGAGAGATAGAAGGAGTGGTCCTAATCTTTGGGAAGTATTTTCCATTCATTGAAGTGTGGTAAAAATTTTAGATCAGGTAGCTAAGTCTGGCATTATTCTCTGTCTGTTGTTCAGTGATAACATTTTCCTGGATTTCTCCCAGACTCATTAAACATCATCAGTTCCAGGAAAATCTAACAAGGACATGTACCCGGATGACAACTCAGCTGGACTGAAATATTAAGCAATGACAATTGTTTAATACTGTTTAATACTGATGCCAGCAGGGCTCTGGTAACTTTTGCATAGCCCAAGGTAAAGTTCAGCTCAGCAATTTAGGGCAAACCTGTTTTAGTGCTATCTAAAATAGTTGCTTTCCACAGTTCATGCATGTGGCCACCTTCCCTCTCATTCAGAAAGGTACTGCGTAGCAATTAAAATATCACAATAACTTTGAGCTTTTTCTTAAACTCCCGATATTATTCTTCTGTGGAAAGGTCTCTGTAATCTCTTTAAGGCTTTCTGGGGAAGGAGGTAGACTTTTCTTCCTGCAGTCTAAGCTACCCTTTATTTACTATAAACACCGCTATTTACTATAAAGGGCTCAACAACTAAAGTAGTACTTTCTGCATGCCCTTTTGAGGTGATCTCTGCTGCGTGGCTCCGTTCTTCACAGTACACATATTCTTCCTTCTTTGCAATGTTTTTGTCTCCATAAAGGGCAAGAAAGGATGTGTTTATTTTTACCCATTTAGGAAGGGATAAAGCTTAGATAAGATCTGGGACTTCAGTTCAGCGCTTGGGTAGCAACACTTACAAAAGCTGATCTACACAAGTGAAACTGGATTTTGTTATCTTGTGTTAAAGGCTTTGGCATGCTCATATCTTTAAAGCATTAAAAGCTAAATGTCCTCAGATTCAATATGCTTTAGGCAGGAAAAATGCTAATATGAATGCTAGCTACAAGCCTATTTTGCTGTGAAACTCCATAAACTCATTGAAAATGGTTTTCCAACACTTTAAAACTATTAATACCTTGACTGGGAAATGTGTTTGGAGATATTACTGCACATTGAAGCTGCATTTTTAATAACCCTGCTTAGCAGAGAGAATATTGGCTGGTTTATATAGGCTCGAGTGGGTCGATAAGTGGGTAACAGATGCATGTGACACGCTGGAAAACCACTTACAGAACAATAGCCAAGGTCATTCCATGTCATATCTGCAGCATGTGGCAGAACTGAGAGCCAGATCTCCCCGCTCTTCCAACCAGGAGAAATATAAACTCCTCTTCACAGAGCCATGCATAAGTGAATTGACTTCAGAAGAGAAGGAGGACTCAGGCAGGAGCTGGTTACTATGGCTCTATGCATTACTCACTCTAAATGGAGAAATCAAGCCAACAATCACTGTATACATTAACTATATTTGTGTATGAAGGAAGCTCATTGCCAGCAGCTGTGTGAAGGTGTCGTGATGAAAATCCAACTTTGTTCATGCCAGTCAAGGACTTGGTGACTTTCATACATTTAAAGAAGTGCAGACTGAAAGCAGCAAAATTTATGCACGGTGGAATCAAGTCCTTTGTCCTCCTCAAGTCCTTGTTTTGCTCTACACAAAAGTTTCCTCATCTCTGTGCCCCTAGTGATCACAGAACAGCCCAAGTAGGAGGGGACCCTGGGAGATCATCTGGTCCATCCTTTGATGGGAAAGGGAGCCTGGATGAGATTGTGTAGCACCTTGTCCAATTGCACCCTAAAACCTTTCAGGAATGGGGTGTCTCCTCTGTCCCTGGGGAGGTCGTTGCAGTAGGATGGAAATGGCATATCATGATGCTGGCTTGGAACTTACAGAGGTGCTGGCTGGCCTGGGCTCTGGGCCACTGAATTTGAGAAAAACTCCTAACTCAGTTGGCTTCAGAGTCCAGCTTCTAGCTGGCTACTGATTTGTAGGGCTGTCATCAGAACCACTTTCCCGTTGTCCAATGACATTGGAATTGATCGGTGAGGACAAAATAGCTGTGGATGGGGAGATATCTGTAGCACAATCACAGCTTTATTTTTGTTGGTTACAAATTTAAAGTAAAATATTTTGTCCTTCCTTTGAAATTTATCCACTGAAGCAAGTGTTTTCGTGGAGCACCTAGCAAACTCAATTCCTTTATTTTGTTGCAGGCTGGCTGTCTGTGGCTGTCAAAGCTCACCATTGGTTTTCCCCTTTATACAGTGCTGCACAGGTAGGTGAGAGGGTTAAGCCAAGGTTCTTACCACCAAAGACTCTGGCTAAAGCTCTTGTTCCTGTCTCCAATGCCCAGATTTTCATGCAAGTTGGAGCAGTGGATTTGTGTATGCTCAAGAGGTATTTTTTGTAGCTTAGACTCCAAACCAATGGAGCACTTCTGTTACCTGCTGTCATTTATAAATTCCACTGTTAAGGCTGAAGAGGGTTTTGCGCTTAAAATACTGGCTGAATCTTTAATCTCAAGAGAAAATAGAGCATATTTTCTGCAAAAGTTTGCCTTTTCAAAATGAACTAGATTGTTGTAGTCTGCAAATCTTTTAATTAGCCCAAGTTCAAACTAATTAAAAACTGTCATTTAAAGAACTAAGCGCTTGCAGGTTTTTCAGAGTTTTGGATGATCTTAATGGAATAAAACAGACATTTGGAACTTTCCATATAATTAAAAAGAATCGAAATCTTCTGCCTGCATGTATATGAAGAAATCAGTTAATAATTAAGCCAAGTTATTAGCAATGGCTGCATTTAATGTTACAAATAGAGAACAGCATGAGAAATTTTAAATAGGTCTAGCATGATATTGGAGATAATGCAACCTGTTATCAGTCTTCTGCAGTGGCTGTAGTGCCACTCTTACGAGGGAAACAGGGCACACACAGGCTTTCACTGGTGGATTAGCTGTGTCACTTAGCTTTAGTCTTTAAAGGTTAAATGGCTTAATGGTTGAGTGGCCTGCATGTTTCTGCTTGAAATGTCCCCCACACCACTGAAACCTTGCCTGCCACTGAGAATGAGGGAAAACCACAGAGAACACTTGATTCTGGTAAGACTCAGAAAATAGGATCTCTATAGCATTTCTTTGTATGTGTTCTCCCTCTAGAAGTAAAACCCTAACCCAGTTCTACTCCATATTAAAAGCCAAACCTGAGTAGAATGAGCTGCTCTGTGTGAGGCTTCAGTCATACAAACTAGGTGTGGGGCTCGTTAGGGGGCTGGTGACTGCTGGTTGTCTAAGCAGTCTCCAGTAGCTCTGCCCTTAAAATAGCTCTCTGCTCCTCAGTACTCTGCACTTCCAGAAGGCCAGAAATCTTGTGCAGGAGCCACAGCTGGTGCTCCTCTTTCAGTCTCCACAAGACATTTTGAAACGGGAACTTCCTGGAGGGGAGAAAAGCAAAAAAAAAAAAACAAAAAAAACCAGCCTGATAAAATGAATGAATGCTAGTGATTACTCATTCAATGAATCCAGGAAGGTGGAATTGGCTTTAAAAAGGCTTGTAGGAATACAAACAGATGCTTTAGTCACAGTCTGTCCTCACTATACCGTAACATTAAGACTTTTTGAACACCCTAAATATATGTTTCTTATTTCAGTTCAGTTTGGTTTCTTTTTATCTAATCTCTTAATCTCCTGAATCAGTGATGCTTGGTCCCAGGCTAATGGCAGCACCACTGTCATATTCCTAACTGTGATTCTGTCCTTAATAAGTATTTTTCTTCAAGTTGAGTACGTAAATACTGAGCTGGATTTACTTAGACTGGCTGATCAGAAATACTGCTGGTGTAGGAGGATGATACATCCTCTGTGTATTTGCATTTTTAATACTAATGATTTGTTCTTATCATCAGTTCACGCAGAATTTTCAGCTTTTATTTAAGGACCCTAATCCTCTATTGCTAGGAAGACACTCTCTTAGAAAGTGCAGGATTCCTTTTTTTGGTATTTGAGATCTCTAAAGAAATTCTGATAGACACGGCAAGTGCTCAATCTTGAGAATGATGAATTATATGTCAGTGCTTAGTGTGTTTTGTCAGGTTGTACTAACAATCGAGGTGAAGTGTCCGTCCTGTTTTTTCAATGACAGGTTTATTTTGGGGAGGAAGGGGGTGTCTTTGAAGACATTAATGGATAAAGGAGGAGTAAGACTGAAACAGTATCTGCTAATTATTCTTTCTTGCCCATATATGGTTGGTTTTTAGTCTGTAGACGGGGAACCACAAGCAATGAGGACTGCTGGTGTTCTCCTTCTGCCGTGTGCTTTTTCCAAGTCCAGGAAGAGACAGGTGTGAAGGGAGATTACAGGCCCACCCCTAGACCATCTGGTCCTTAGGTGAGGGGAGGGACAGAAAGGACGAGAATTAAGTGCTATGACTATGTCAAGACATGGCTGGCTGGTTGTCACTTGGCTTGTTCTTTGAATGCACCCCGTGTCCAGCAGCCTTCGTGGCAGGCGGGTCCCCTCGCGCGCGTCCGCGCACACACGTGTGCTCCCCTCGCTGGGCCCTGGCTGCTGCGCTGGACGGGGGGAGTCAGATGAGAACCACATCTGCGAAAGAGCTCAGTGCAAAAATATCTTTCCATTGCTGATACCTCTTCACTTCTGGTTCTGATAATGGTGGTAGGAGACACTTAAAGGAGAGAGCTGGATTGAGGCAGGCGTTGCTGAATCCCAGAGCTTGGCTGCTGTGAAGGCACTCGGGCTGCCCTTTTTTCCATGTCAAGACTTTATCAGTGATTCAGGGTCAGAGGTCTGGAGCTCAGCTCATCACGCTCCCGTGTGACATGTCACACGTTGTTACTGCTAACAAACAGCCTGGGGTGTGGGGAATAGGAAGAGTGTGGAAGGTTCTGTTTCATTTTGTAACCTCTTACCACAGGCTGTACAAAAGCACACATTCATACTCTTTTAACGCTCGTTAAAACACACCTTGAAGCTGTAGTCTGAAAGACTGTGTCCTTTCTGGTTAAGGAAGCATTTGGGTGGTTTTTCATTGAATGTTATGCATACTCTGAACAAATCAGTCAGACCTGTCTACACGGCATGAGTATGGGATAGAATTGGTGCCTACTGTTGGACTTGGTCTTAAAAGTCATTTGGGTTACTATTTCTGGGAAATGGGATTCGATATCTGCTCTCTGATTCTTTTCTCATTGAAATAAATTCTACTTATTGGTCTCAAACACCAATTTGCATGCTTTTTACCTGACAAGGCACAGACTCCCTGTGTGGCAATAGAAAACTGTAAGTAGTTTGGATGTATTCAGGATAGTCTTCTGATTGCTGCAAGTAGCTAAAATTCAAGGCTGTGTGTCCAATGAAGGGTGAGCCAGATTTCCCTGCAATGTAACTTGAAGCATAATGGGCATTGCTATTGTCTTTGAATGTATCTACCTGTTCTGTTTGAACCACAGTGCCAAGTATTGCATTGCTCCTTATGCTTAGAATATCTAAAACCTGTCCCTCTTGTTCTCGTTTCAGAATAAACTGGTTAAGCAAGAAATGACTTGCCATTAGTTTTTACACAGGTAAAATTCCTACTTTTGAAACCCAGCAAGCATGAAAGAGACAACCCATCTGGTGAGAAGACTGTCTCCCCGTGGAGAAGAGTGGGACTTGCCCAGAGGGCACCGTCAAATTCTTACAGCCCTGTTTCCTGGGGTTTTTTTCTGGTCCAACAGCAAAGAAGAAGGACTAAGCAGTATGTTCATGATCGTGAAGGTAATCAGCTTTGTAATTCCACACAGAGAAAGCAGTGGGAACTAAGTGCCTCATTGTTTATATGGATGTAGCCCCTACCTTTGCTTTGGTCGGGTTCCTTCTCCTAAAAATTATCAGTAATTTCTGTATCACAGTGTTTTTAATATATTTTTTCTCCTGAGCATGGATACTTCTCCAATCTTGAAGTATGAAGGTGTGTCAGTAATGGATGAATGTAGGTATCCAGACCACACTGGCAATGCAGTGGAAATCATCTGCACTTTAGCTCAGCAATTCCCTCTCGGTGGTTCTGGTGCACATTTGGGTGAGGACAAGAGGGGAGATTTTCTGCTCTGGGAAATCCCTGTTCACCAGTTACAGTACAAAAAGGACCAGAGCTTCTACCAGGACTAGACCTATATATAGGACAGGCAAGCAGCAGAATAATCCAACTTAAAAAATAAAGCTTCCTTTTCTATTTTTTTTATAGCATATTTTTATACCCAAAGATAGCTCACATTTTTGTCAAAGTTCTGTGTTAAATTTTGCAGTTAGTATTCTACTGTAAATTTGGATTCTCAGAAAAACATCAGGGATGATTTTTAAAAGATTATATTATTTTTTCTATAGCTATATAAATAAAAATGTTATTTTGTTGCTCTGCAGGAGTTATTGTTGAGATCTCGATCTCTCCTCTAGCAGAGGCAAGACTCAGGCACCAGACCTGCAGAGCAGCATCTGAAAAGGTGAGATGAATAACTCTCTGCATTCACAGGGTGGTAAACAGATCTTCAGTCAAGACTATTGTTTTGGTGAATAGGTTTGAATAGATGGACCTGCTGGTGAGCAGTTTCTGTGGGACAGGCTGCATAGATCAAATTCCGAGGTTTTCTGTTGAGTTAAGTGAGTTACTTAACCGGACTGGTGGTCCTGCCAAGTGAGCTGTTTGGTGTTTTCATGCTGCTGAACTACTGGTATTTAAAGTGAAGCTTCAGGGGCATCCGCTGAGCCAGGGCAGATGCCCCATTCTTGATTAGTGGTTTTACAGCAGTCTAGCTTTGCATCATCATATCAGATACATTATTTATTTTCTTCTTTCCCTTTTCATTTGTGGACCATTGTGTGAGACTGAAGTGCCTAAAACTGCGTATTGAGCCGGTACTTGGGCTTTGCGCAATAGGACTCAAGCATATAAGCTGCCTTTTCTTCTGTTCCATCTCCTTCATTATTTTTTCCTGTAAAGACAAAATATGTGTTTCAACTTAAAATAAATAAATAAATAAATTAATTAATTAAAATCAGTTCTGTTTCAACAAGATTAGCAGCTGCTGGGGAGCTGGTGTGACTCTGAAGGGAGGGCCTTATGCTTGTGACCTCACTGGAAATATCAGCTGCTGTTTGGTAAAGTCAGTTGTCCTCCTCAAAGGCCTGGCCGATCTCACTGATGGTCTCCCAGTGGATTTTGGTCTAGGCATGTGGTGCAATCTTTTTCCAATGGGTTCAGTGGGTTTCTCTGCGTGGTCCAGCACAGACTTTTCTCACCATGACCTCCTCAACCCTCTCTCCTGTAACTTCTGGCATGTCAGCACTCCCATCTCTGCCGTCCCCAAATAGCACTGAAGCAGTGGGAGTTTGCTGCAGCTCACCCCTTTCACCTCTCACCCTGCTATACCTTTTCAGAAATTAACCTGGGGTTAGACTTGATGTGCTTATCCAGCAAAATAGAAATTCCCTGTGTGGAAAAGAGGCTGAGCTTGAAGCACTTTGGGGATTTTGCTGGTGGCAGGATTTCAGCTGTAGCATCAGCCTCTCTGTCTTGTTGGTGCTGAGCCAGGGTAGCAGGAGCCTGGCATAGTGAAAGGAGGGAGCACAGCAGTGGTGGAGTTTACCACGGCTTGGCAGTGGTACAGCAGCAATTCACAGGGTCAGTTCATCAGATCTTCAAGGGAAACGTCTGTTTTATCTAGTATTTAGCTGTAAGGGTGGAGCATCACAGCTGGGAGGGGAGAGGTTAGAAAATAAACTTGTTTTCATATTTATAAGTCTCTATATATGTATAGATATGTTTAGATATACACACAGAGGTATAAATATGTATGTGTGTGTCTCTATATATATACACTTATATGCACACACCAGCCAGTCACTCCAGAACGTTGCTGCTGGAGAGAAGAATGTCATGTCCATTTTTGGAGGTGTTTAAATTCAACTGACAAAAAGCATCAAGTCATTAGAGTATGTGCGAAGCACAGACTTGTGCTTTTTCAGGCAGAAAGCAATACCTCTAGAGATAGATTTTCTTTAAAAACTGGCCTTAGTTTTTAAAGGAGCTTTACTGACTGAATTTTTGGTGGAGGTGACCAGCTCAGTGTATCTGTATATCACTGTATCTCTGCATGGAAAGAATCAACGTCTTCAGATTGCTGAAAAACTCCCTCAATATCCTTCCTGCAGTGCTTTCCCTCTATTTAGCGTCATGCCAATCACATCGAGTTTCTTCTGTCAGCACTAGCAATGTTAATAAAGTGTCCCCCTTGACAATTGCTTCACCAATTAAACTGTCACGGCATTTTCTTAGTGTAGTTTGCAGTTGGCATAAGGTAAACACAAGATAGCAAACAATCCTTGACTGAAAGTAGAGTTATGACTCATAGTTACAGCAGCAAAAAATTGAAAAATCACAAAATCTCTTGTATCTAAAAGGGCATAAATATTTTACTTCTTTCCCCTTCAGTTCCTCTAAAAAATAAGGTTTCAGAGTAGCAAAACCAGGCGATCAGCCCATACCTCAGTCACCTCTGCCCATACCTTAAAGGCAGTCTCTGAATACTTGAAGTTGAAAGGCAAGGAAAGGCAAGCTGTCTTGCAGGAGTTTGGCACCGGGAGCTAGAATATGTTGTGTCTGAAGGCCTAGGAGTATTTTAGGACAGTGCTGCCTATTGAAATGGAGATGTGGTTTTCAGGCTGCTGGAGCAGAGAGAGTGCATCATAGTCAGAGCCTGAAGTCAGCTAATGAAGTACCCTGTCTTTGAAGTCAGATTGTGTAATACAAACCCTAGAGAGACACTTATATATTTTTTTTTCCACTGGCATTGATCAAGACTAAAATACTTCTGCTATTAGCTTCAGAAGGGCTTAATAGAATCGGTGGCTGGGCTACAGTAATTCTGATGGTGTACTGTGCAAACAAATGCTTCGTTAATGAACGCTGAAAAGATTAACCTGAACTACCTACACGCACCAATTTGCACCACAGTTCTGAAAACATGCCATTACTCTCTGACTTGATGGGCAGGGTGGGATGCTCGAGGTTATTGGAGACTGAAAACTTCTCACGGAGAGGTGGTAGGGTGCCAGCTTTTGCAGAAAGAAGAGTGAGAAGGTCCACGACAAAAAACTTCTTTTTTTTTCCCTGGTATATCTTCAGAGAGATGAGAGCATTTATTTAACTAGGTTCGCTTTTCACCTTCCTATTTTTTCTGTGGCTGTGAGTCAGTATGAGATTGATTTATCAGTGCTGTTAATCTGCTCTCAAAGCGCTGTCAGTCTCACTCCCAGAAGCCAAGCTCTCCCATTAAAACCCTGACCTGTTTAAACATTCTTAAGATACCGTAATGATTGAATGTCAGCAGGGGAGAGGTAGCAATGACAGCTCTGAAATGTTTATTATCCTATCCCGGGTTAGGAGGGGAACGTGCCAATGCAGCCTAGAGCTGGGCACTTGGCATGGGATAAGAGGTTGAGGGACAGATGCTGCCATGCTACCAAGGCAGGGAGATCAGCCACACTTCTCTTGCGGTTTCGTGGGTTAATGATCTGTAGTCACTAGTGACATCCCGCTGCTCAAAACGGGAAGAGGTTTCAGAGGTCTGCATTTTGATAACAATAGATCATGGATTACAGTGGCTTAAAAAGCACTTAAAACACTTTTGGTGGTTTAGGAATTATTTCCCCCAGGCACATTTGAAAGCAGATGCTTTCCATAGGGAAATTTAAATTTCCTTTCTACTATCACATCACACAGTAGCTATCAGCAAAGAATTAATTGGGGGAAACTATTTAAAAATACGACTCTGAAAAGAACGTGAAGTGGTGTCCCGATACCTCCTTGGGTTGCAGAAGCTTGTGTCCAGGGCAGAGCACAGGCACTACAGCAGGGGGAGCACAAAGGCTTGCAGAAACCTGAAAATCTCAGGTTCTAATAATGGAAATTTAACTGTCATAAACACATTTTCAATATACTGTTTAGTGCCAATTTTCTCCTTCTTTAGAGATGTAGCAGAGTGCAACTATTTTTAAAGGCAAGCTTCTCTCCCTCTCCAATTTCTCTTCAGGCCTTCAACAGCTTGAAGAATTAAACCATAATTCCTCACAAGAGAAAATACATTCACTTGTATAGAACAGGTCTGGTTTTTCTGCTGGGTATGATGTTAACACATTTCTTCTGCCGAAACTATTCCCACATGGATGAACTTTTTCTTTCAGAGAGCATCCAACTATATCATTTTGGATCTTTCCCATTTGTCTTTTAAACAGAGACTACAACACCAGCAGGGACCACTGACAAAAAAAAGCCCTCAAGGTAAATATTATGTTCTCTGTCTTTTTAGATGCATCTTATGGAGGGATAGTCTTTCTGCTTGCTTATGGAGCAGCCCAGAGGATCCTGATTCAGAAGATGCTTTCTCCAAGCATCTGCATCTTGAACTGGTGTCCTCTCTCATTGATCTTGCTTTTCAGGAGCGACAAGTTATTACAGTGCACATTTCATTAAGAGTAGTCTAAAGGTCAGCTTTTGTCAAAACCCAGCTGACTGGTTGATCTTTTTGTCTAAGAAAATAGAGAGGGTTCATAACTGGGCTTTTACAGATCCCAAATATCAGCTTTTCCATATAAGACCACAATATTGGCACTATCTGTGTCTAGAGCTGATAAACATTATTGCATTCCTTTCCAATAAGTAATGTTATTAAAAATAGGTTAGTCACAAGGGTTCCTTATCAAAGTCCCTTGTTTCCCTAGAAACAGTGACCAGCATTAACCTTTCTAAAAGTAGCCCCTGCAGGAGACAAATGTCTTTGGTTGTCACTGTTACAAATTTAATCAAGGGAAAATGTACTTCAATTTCTCTTTCATATTAAAAGAAAGCAAATAAACTCCAAAAATGCAGGAATAATGTGCAGTATCAATTCATATCAGGCTAGCAAGGAAAATAAATTGATCACGTTTAAACCAATGCTGGCTGTGTCCCTTTCTAGGTGACACAAGCATTGAAATTACATTAGAGTCAGCGATGGAAACAGTTGTTTGCAGCCCCAAAAAAAGAAAAGGGAGGCGTGGGAGAGATTGTAGTGTTCATACAGGACTGATGAAAGCTGAATATTTGCAGAACAGAAAAATTGTAAGTGATAACAGCGTATTTGTAAGAAGATGGCTTCTTTTAAGCAGTGTAGGTGGTAATGGGAATATTGTGTTTAGAAGCAAAGCTACTGACAATGTGAGAGAGGAGCAAGAGGGAGAGAGTATCAGTGTGTTATATGCTCATCACTTAAAATAATCATATTCTCAGTTTTCACAGCAGATTAATGATGTCTATAAATCTTGGTGATGCTTGCAATTTACCTTGTTTCAAACTACATGATCAGGAGCATCTGCTTGAGCTTACAAAATCACTTGCTGTTCACCCAAGCAGCCAGAATCACCAGCTCTGTTTTCTATTTTGCCAGCTATAAAGCAAAAAGACGATGAGTTAGATCCGACATCGACATAGATCCATGCTGAGGGCACCAAGTGCCTCTAAAGCAGCAGGCTGGGAAGCAATTCTGGTTTAAGTGTGACAGTCAGTCAAGCTCTGGAAGGTGACACAAGCTGATTGTGTTCAGTTTGAGCAGAGGTTCCTTTCACAGGTGTATCCAGAGCAGGACAGAAAACTTCAGCCCTAGCTTTAGCAGAGGGCTCTGCTCTGGAGGTGCACATGTCTCTAGCAAAGCAGTAGTGATTCTCTGTCTCTTGGTTGCATTCCCCAAATGCTAAAAATACCAAGTTACTAAAGCACTCAGATCCTCAGACCCGCCACATCAGTCTTCTGTCTTTGAGCCCATCACTTCCATAAACTCCTGTTTGTTACAAACCTACTTTGTCTGTGCAACCTGTCCCTGTCCAGTCATCAGGGCAACAGCTTTAAAAATAGCAGACTCAGCATAGCAGACATTTTCCTTCTTGCCTGGTCAAAAACCAAACCACTTGTCCCTGTGGGTATCTAGGAATTCAATGAAGCTGTGGATAAGCTCCCTCCTCACTTCCTTGAAACTGACTTGTATAAAGCCTTATAATATATTGTCTTCCCTTGTGTCCAACAAGCATTATCCACAATATTTATTTTCCTTCATGCTTTTATATTCAGTTTATGACAGAACCAAAGGGAACATATATATCTACGCATGCTGGTAAAAGCAAATCAATCTGGCTGTGTCAGTTGTTTTACTATTTATAGGTTGCAGTGAAATGAGACCTGAGTTACTTACGGTGCTTGTTTTACAGGAAAAATGAGTTCACAATAAGAAGGTCAGACATTGCCTAAACTTGGTCTCATAAATTAGTTTACTGAAGCAAAACACTCTCTAAAATTGATGCCTACTTTGTTCATTATTTGTGATTCACTTTACAGGCAGAATCAATACACTCTTAGTTCTGGGGAATACCTGTATATGCCAAACCTGAGCCTATAGTCTTGGCTTTTAAACTCCTGGGGCCCAAGAAGGGGATTTAAAGCCCTGGACTAGGATATGAGAACCCACATCCTAGCTTTATTGCTTGAAGGCAGTTTGGGTCATGTAATCAAATTCCCCTATCACTTATCCCTTGTGCAAGAAGCTTTGATTTTCTTATTCCAGGGGAGTTATGTCTGAATAGAGTTAATTTACACACACACACACAAACCCATGTTAATTAAGTTCTAAGGCACTTGGAAAAGCAATACTTGCCCCAGTGAAAACACAGAAGCAGGAAAAGCTTTTTCCATGAAGTCATGGAGCAAGAATGGTGTGGTGAGGGGCAGCCGGCAACGAGGAGAGTGTCTCTCCCTGCTGACATTCCTGCCCCCCTTCGTCAGGGCACAACCACACGTGTCCCCGCCTTGGGCATTGTCTCCTCAGCTGGGACCCGGCGGACAAATATAGACATGGAGGAAAACTGCTCATGCCTTTAAACAGTTATCACCAGTGACCTTGAGACAGGGACATATAAAGTCCGGACGAGGTGGAGTTGTGACACATTCTGTGTGCTCTCCAGGGTGAGTACCAACCTCTCTCACTTTTAAGTGCGGGTGCTGTGCTCTAACACTGTACCGTGGTTTTGATGGGACTAAGGTTTTCATGTGGCCTAGTAGTAGTGTCAGTAAACATCTAGCCTATGTTAGTCATCCTAGGATGCTGCTTGAATGCTAGAATGGCAAGTACATGTTTCTTCTCTAACACCAGCACTTTCATTTAACCAACTGGAGTAACTGCTTAGGGAAGTGTCAGGTCCCTGGTAATTATGGGTGGAATGATTAGCCAGTACCTGCAAGTCGTCTTTTCTGCCTTCTATATCATCTGCAAGAGATGATGGCTTATGTAATTTGCAATTTTAAGCAGCTTGCTGGTCCAAGGCGTTCATTAATCCAACCTGAGTCACAACCCTTGGAAAATTACTGGGCTCCCTTCAAAGCCAAGTGATGCCTGACGTTGCCGTTGTGTTACTACCTGCCGCTAGTACTACGGTCTCTCTTCCAACAGTCCCAGCAGAGAAAGATGAAGTCCCTCCTTTCCAAGTCTGAATGCACCGTCAAATTGTCGGTGGTCCTCACCATGCCACTTAATTTCGTGCAACAGAATTGGCTTTCTACAGGGAGTAGGTGTTTTCAAGACTCTTCCACAACTTATATACAAGGGCTGGCTCTTTTTGTTGTTAGCTAGAACATCTTTAGCTTTAGCCTTGTCTTTCCTGAGTATTCTGAAATTTAAAAATAATCCTATGTCCATAACAAAACAAAATTTCCAATTTCTTTTATTTGGTGATGGATTTGCCTCACTGAGTTGTCTGCACCCACAAGGCGTGTGCTACCTGGGCTCCAACCTCTGCCATATCTCCAAACACACAGGCTGCTGAAGAAAAAGGGGTTCTCTCCCAGCTGCCATAGTGCTGCTTTACACCATAACATACTTGCCATAGTGGTTCATCTTGAATATGGGGGGATGGGGAAGAGAAAAGAAGGTGATAGCTGAGTAACTGTCCCTAAGAGGTCTGCAAATGGAGCTAGGCTGCACAGAAGTGGTTCAGAGCACTTTAGCGTGTATTATGACTTGTGAGAACCTGCCCTGAGTCCTAGAGATTAACACTGGAGTGGCCCCTCTGGCATTTGCACGTGTAATGTGAAATGACACTTATGTGCTCTAACGCTATTCTGTTTAAATGTATGAATTGATGTAATTTCATTGCTCCACTAGAGCTGAGACACACTTAGAGAGGGAGAGAGATTCTGCCAGGCTGGTATTGAGTTGTGTCTCCAGCTGGGAATTTTGGTCAGTTCAGATCATGTTAAAATAATTGATACTTGTGCTTATGTAGGCCCTTAATCTTTAAAAAGATTAAAATTTAAAAGATTATTTCTAAGTCTACAAAATATTAGGGTTAATTCTGAAGAAGAAAATTTTTGCTCTACAGCAAAAAGACAGAAGGTATCCAGCTTGTACTACTGGATGTAACACTTTGGCAGCTCTGCTGTCTTAGGGCTTTACGTTCCCCAGGAGGAATGTGTTGGAAAAAAGCTGCCTTGGTTAGCGAGGAGTTTTTATTTCTACCAGGATTTTCTTAGAAATACATTGAATTAAATTTTGAAAGACTGCAGTGTCTGTTTTGATAGGGGTCTCAAAAAATTGTCCAACTGCTCTGGATATTGCACGAGAATTTAAATAAAGGAAGAGATTATACCTGAGAGTCAGTTATACAGCTTTGAATAGTGATAGAATGATGTCTTGACTTTAAAGAAAAAAATACCTGAAATTCTAAAATTGTGTGTGTACACCTTTTAGCAGTGGAACTTCTTTTAGACATTCTCTGGACAGCACTTTGAGTAGTTTATGTAAGTGTGTGTGTGTGTGTGTGTGTGTGTGTGTATTTATGTCTGTGTATGTAAAAAAACAAACAAACAACATATCTGTTTGATCACTTTAGAGAGTACAAAACAATCAAATTAATTACTTGGCAGTACAAACCCAGCAAATTAGTCTCACTGATACCCATATCCCCTGCCCTCTCTTTCATGATAAAAGGCTCCTAAACACCACGGCCTTGTCATTTGAGAAAACGTGCATAGGTATTAAGCTGGACTAATATGCTCAAACTAATCTAAAACCAAAGCCCTTGCACCAATATTGCAGATTCCCTTGCCCTATGTCACACCCTGCTGCAGGGGGAGACCTCGTGAATTCGGAGGTACCAGCAACCTGGGAAGCTGCACCAGCACAGCAACTCCCCAATCCGTGTTAGTCCTGTTTTTATTAACATGCTGATTCCTGCAGTGAGAGGAGTGTCCTGCAGGGAGTAGAGCTGTTTCCAGCTCTGGTGCTGACTTTCTGCAGCGAGAGCATGGGCATGTCCCTGGTGCCACATCAAGGGCATAACACACACCCTTGCAGCAGTTCTCAGTTTGCAGCAGTGAAGTCTTGCTCCGTGTTTGCCAGAAAATGCCTACCTGGGATGGTGCTTGAAGTGGCTGAGTGGCACAGCTCCAGGGAGACCGGCATGAGAGCATACCTCTGCTCCAGGCAATTTTGAAAGGGGCCAGAAGAGGCCCCTGCTAAGTAGTTTTTAAAATCACAGCTTCAAGTGGTCACAGCTTCAAGTGGTCCCTCCTGTTCCTAAGCACCATATGTGCCATGAAGAAGAGATAAAATTCTCCTGTGGAGATAACTGTGACCCATGTCGAGGTTTTTGAACCCTGCAAGGTCTGAGTGACTTTAAATACGCTGAGCCAAGGAAGGGTTTAACTAAGTGTGCAGTATAGCTCCAAACCTGTGTATTTTTGATTCAAATTAATCATCACTTTGATCACGCACCTGCCATGTTGTGCTGAGCATTTTATATTGCCTGGGATCGTTCACAAAATAGACATTTGTTTAGGTGTTTTTTCCCCCTCTTTCTTTGGTGGATCAGGTGCCTTTCTTTTTCCTCTGTGAGCTGTGCCACCTTGAATCCTTGCCAAGATGATGGTCGATATGTCAGAGTTTGGGGAGGCTGCTCCCTACCTCCGAAAGAGCGAGAAGGAGCTGATGAAGGCTCAGACCGTTGCCTTCGATGGTGAGTTGCAATACCTTTGTGCTGCCAGTGGCTGGTTAAGAGGGATGAGGGTTACACCCAAGTGTAGTTAAGGAAATGCAGAGCAAAGCAGGATGCAGAGTCTCCTTTGTCATTGCTATGCTGCTGCTGCTGGAGGTAGCTGGTTCAACCAAGTTCTGGTTCCTTAATTTGGCAAAGCTATTAAAAAACTACAGATAGTACAAAATAAAAATAATCTATGGTGAGTAATTATCTAGATTTAGAAGTGAGGTGTATCAATACTGCTCTGCTAAAAGGGGAATCATCTCTGTCATTTTGAGAGAAAAACAACAGACATTGATGTTTCAGTAATGAGAGATTCTGTGGCTTGACTAGATGTCTTGTTTGATTTATAGGCTGTATGACAACGTGATGATAGCTTTTAATTTTTCATAATTTATTTTTCATGAAATGGGTTTATATGAGCCCTGAAGTTTAGTAGTAAGTGTGTAAATATGCCAATAACTTTAGCCTTTCACTATTCCCAACAGTTGCTGTAACTGAAGACCTAAAGTCTAGTGCAGCTACTCTAAACTCTAAAAAGGCACATACATAACTCAATGTAGGTTATTAATATTGCTGTTTTTCAACACAAACCTCAGAAAAAATATGAAGGAATAAGGTTAAATCTGATGGCTGGCAGGCAAATAATGTGGGTTGAATTCCTTGCGCAATTTGAAATTCTCTGTGTGACTTTTTAGCTTACGCCTTAATTTGGGCTTAGATCTCAGTTTCTCCATCTGCACACTGGTGATAATGATTATGGATTTCCCATGGAGGCTGAGGCTTAGCCAGCATTAGTGAAATATTTTGACACCTTGTGTTGGAAGGATCTAGAGGAAGCTGAGCCGTAGTTTCAAAGGGAGACAACATTTGGGAGCCCTACTCCTTTTGCTTCATCAGGCAGTTTCCCAGCACTGCCAATCTGTTGCAATCCCAGAGGTTTTGTGTCACTTGTGCAGAAAAAGTAACCCAGAAATCTCGCTTAGGTAGGCATAGTGTTACTGTTTGATACAAGCCTGTAAACCCTCAATCTCCACAATTTCACAGGGAAGAAGAAATGTTGGGTTCCTGATGAAAAGAAAGCTTACGTTGAAGCTGAAATTACCGAAAGCAGCGAAGGCAAAGTGACTGTGCAGACAGCGGATGGAAGGGTACAAAACTGTTTTTGTCTGATCTGTGACTAACAAGGCCAGAGCTGCAAGATCCAGAATTTCCCTGTCTTAGTTTAAGCTCAGTTACCTGTTTCATGAAATGGGCTGAGAAAGGGAAGCCCCAGTAAGTGGTACCACATCAGGATAAGATAACACTCAGAAAACCACCAAGGGAAAACCAGCGATACAGTGTTGGGTAGTCGATCGTCAGCCACCACACAGCCATGGGCAGTCTGTGCCTGGAGGTTTGCTACCAGCCAGTTCTGGTTTGGTCCCCACAGGTAAAACCCAGGCTGTAGCCACTCCTTTTGCAGCCATACCATCACGTTTCTTACTTTTGTCATCTCAGCCTTCCCCCATGCTTCTGATATCTGTGTAAACAAATGATATTATGTATTGACTGAGCTGAAGAACTTCCCTCTACAGGGGGAAATATATATTTTCTCTTATAAGGTGTGTGAAGCAACAGAAAATCCCGGTGTTTTCCAGTGTTTCTGTACTTATTTGTCTTTGCAGACCATGACTATAAAAGAAGATGACGTGCAGACAATGAACCCTCCCAAATTCGACATGATCGAGGACATGTCCATGCTGACCCACCTGAACGAGGCGTCTGTGCTGTACAATCTGAGAAAGCGCTACAGCAACTGGATGATCTACGTAAGGGCCAACACAGGGTGTATTTAACTGCCTGTATTTCAAGTCCAGACTTCGTGTTTGAATGTGTTGTGTTCTTCATATTTGTTTTACAACTTTGACAAGTCACAGAACTGAGGGTCTTGCTCATCTTTTCAAGAAAGAAGTTGCTCAGAGCTGGCACGTGCCTGAATACAGACAAAATCAAATTAATAAGATGGTGCATAGCTCTTTGGTTTTTCTTGCTTGCCTAGGAGAGGTGTGGTGTGGGACGTATTTTCTTCTATCAAGGCACTGGGGAGACCCAGTTTGTTTTTCATCTTCTCATACTAATCTATGTCAACACCAGCCATGGGGATTTCTTTGCTAAGAAACTGCCTCAAGCTTAGAGTTCTCTACAAACATAACTTCTTTAAAGTATGAGCCTTTCTATCTTAGTTTAGTAGTTATATGCCCTTCATTTTCAGTGCTAACATCTGTCTTGTTTCATTCTGATCTTTCCCTTTGTTCTGTATCTTTCCCATGACATGATTAACATAATTTCTGTCAGCACCAGAACAAGTTTCAGTAGAATCTAATTTTAAAGGGACAGAATTTTGCTCTCAGCTCGCTGCGTTCAATTGTGTTGGAAATCAGTCAGAGGAATCTATTGATTTTCCAGCCAATCTCTGCTCTGACTTTTGGTATTCATCAGAAGAGTAAATCCAACTTTTTCCCATTTAAATTCTGATTGTCAAACACTTTCTGCATTTCTCTAATAATCCTTTTACGGACATGTATGGCCTAAAGCACAGCTTTGTTTGTAGATCAGTATAGGTAGAAAGTTAAATTTGGCATCTTGCTTTAATCCATTTTCTGGTTGGGGTTTATTGTTTTTCTTGTAGAAAACAGGACTGAGAACTCATGCCAAGGCCTAATGCTATTTTTAGGGGAAAAGACCTAGATTTCACCTGAAACTTTTAGAATTTAACTGAGCTAATTAATCTATGTGCACTTAGTGATTGTGCCCATATAACAACTGGGTTTCTTTGAAGATTTTTACCTCAAGCTGGACTAAGTACCTGCTGACACCAATCCCCTGAGGTTACAACTGGAAGCTCATTTTTCCTCAGAATATCCAGGCCCCAGTCAATTTGGACTGTTGATAGTCCAAAGAACATCTATAAAGATAAATTTTTACCAACTGTGTTTCTCCAAAAGCTGAAAAAAGCTCCACATCTTTGCAGTATAACCCTACGAAGTTGTTTTCTCTTTGAACGTCCACCAGAAATTGTCCAAAGGTGCTCACATGAAAATAATAATGAGAGGCTTTTTTCTCCTCCTAAGAATGGATTTCAAATGGGAAAACTGTAACTTTCCATCACAATGCCCATTTTCAAGAGGAAACAACTCTCATGGGGTAGCAAGGCAGAAAATCAGATGTAGGTCTATTTGCTGCTCCTTTGTTTTACTGAAAGGGATGTTTCTGTTTCTGGTTGACATCCCAAACCCACTTTTCTCCTTTTGAAAACTTCCATATCTGTAGTTTTGGTATTGATTGCCATTAGAAAGTCAATTAGCAGACCAGTATCTTCAGAAATTCAAATCGAAGGCTGAAATCCAAACCCAAATCAGCAGCTGGCAACACCAGGTCCTGCTTGGTTAACTATGACTTTTTACTTATTCACTGAAAGGGTTTTTTTTTCTGCTCTTATTTTGTGTTCCTCTCTAGACCTATTCCGGTTTATTCTGCGTGACTATAAATCCCTACAAGTGGTTGCCTGTCTACAAGTCGGAGGTTGTTGCTGCATACAAAGGGAAGAGGCGCTCAGAGGCTCCTCCCCACATCTTCTCCATCGCTGATAACGCGTACCACGACATGCTGCGGAGTAAGTGGCACTGTTTGCTCTCACACTGGGTTTTGCTTTAATTAGCTGATGGGGTTGTACTGGATGGAAGTTTGTCAGAGCTTTTACAGCATGTAACAAACATGAAAATACTCTGCAAGCAACGGGGCTTGGCAGTCTGCTGGTTTTTGTTGTGTATGTGTATATCTCTCTCTCTCTCTCTCTCTCTACATATATATATATATATATAATTTTTTCTTAAACCCCCCTGCCTTTTCCAGTGGTACTTCTGGTAACAGTAAGCTCCGTACATGGATTTATCTGTAAGGTGCACAAATTTAGCTGTCTAATCTGGGTGAATCCATATCCAGAAGTAGTTGTAACAGAAATGGGCCCATGTCCCAAACGTCTGTGTTTTCCCAACCTCAAAAATACACTTACTGTCAGTTTAGGCTCTGTATTCTAACACTGATAAGATGTATGCATTCCAAGGTTAGTGAAAGCCAGCTAACGAGGGTGCTGTGGGCACCTCACTTGCACCAACTTGCCACGGCTCATTGTCACACCACGTGCTCTGGCTCTGGGCATCAGTTCTGTGGCACTGAACCTCCGATTTCCCTGTGGAAACTCGAGGGTCACCCTGACCCTCAAGTTACTGGGGAAAAAAAAAAAAGAGTTTATCAGCAGGGGGCAGCAGCAGTGTGTTAACACCAGGTCCTGCGAGGCGGCAGCGTAAATCCCGAAGAGGCTTGACTGGAACACATTCTGCTGTTACCTGGTTTTAATAAAATGGAAAATGCCTCAGCTGTGAGGGGACAGAAAGTGCTGGGCAGAGGGGATGTGTGTGTGGCTGCAAAGAAAAGCCCTTTTGTCAGATAAGACTATCCAATATGTAGCCTGCCATGATGACTGGGATTTTAAAAAGAAAAGAGGAATTGAGGTGCAGTGACTTGGGAAACTGCCATGATTTAGCATTTGCTGAACTTAATAATATATTAAAGTTGCAAAGTGTTCTAATAAATACTTGTTTCTGATCAGGCCATTAGGCCTGGACAATAACTTGCTTCATTCCAGCATTGTAAGGAGTGGCCTGTGAAAAACCAGCAAAATTACTTTGTTGATGTGATATTTAAGGAGCAGAAGGGTCAGATGTGAGCAAAGACACACCCAGGAGTAAGGGAAGAAACGTTTTGGTAACAGGAAATTACTTTCTTTATTATAGTTTCCCAGACACAGGAGAATGTATATGACTCACAGGTCTTTAATACTGATTTGGACAAAACTCAAGAGAAGTATTAAGGGCAGGGCTTTCACTGAAGGAGGTCATTCGAGGTGATACTAGTTTTTATCTTTCTGTCTCTGCTTCATGTGATTCTCTACCGTCCTTGAAGGACTGATGCTGGAGTAGTTAGTACTCATTTACAATTATAATAAGCAATTTGCACACCCTATTAAGTTTGTCTCCTTTTTTTCCTCCTCCACAGATCGGGAGAATCAGTCTATGCTGATCACGTAAGTGTTTCTTTTTTGACTGATATGAGACTCTGTTGCCTGTGAGAAACTCTGAAGAAAAAGAAACCTGAAGTAAAATACAAGTTGACTCCTGAAATCTCAGCTCAATCACCTGGAACTTGATTCAAGTCGAGTAACTGGCAATTTGGCCATCTGATGGTTAACTTGAGCTCCATAAGAAACTAAGGGTTTGGTGGAGGTTGGCCCATTTCTGATCCCCATCCAGTGTTCATTCCAAGAAAGCATGACAAGTCAGTAGGCAGTTAGAGAAGCTTCTTCCAGGGTTAGCCCTGCTGCAGCTGCCCTCTTCAGAACACAGAGGAGTCCTTCTTTTCAGTGTGGTTGCTCTTGCTGCAAATTATATTTAAGAATGTTATGTAGATGCATTGAAAGAGAGGGAAATGATCAAGGTAGAGAAGAAGAGGTGTGCCATTTACTGGCAAGCATGAAAGATGGAGGCTTGAGGGTGTCTCTACACAGTCATATGTGTTCCTGGGTAATGCTGGTAAATTATTGCAGCTTTGCTGTACTTTTTCTAACTCATTAGCTGTATATAGGTCTACCTCAGATATTCAGTCTGGAAGTTTGCAATAAAACTTCAAGGCTTAAAGAAATCTCAGCAGGTTTGGACTGGACTTCTGAGCCCAGTCACATGAAGAGTGAGCCACTGCTATCATAGGAATTCACCTCTTCATTCAGTCAACTTGATGCAATTTTCATGGAAATGGCCAAACAACAGGCTGCAGGCATCAGAGTCAGTGATTCTGAGAATATCCTTGAGGCAAGGAGCTGGCTGGAAAGTGGTTGAAAGGATGAGTTACAGCTGTTTGAGCAATGCCTATGTTGACTTCCTCCTTCCTCTAGCGGAGAATCTGGTGCTGGCAAGACTGTCAACACGAAACGTGTCATCCAGTACTTTGCCACAGTGGCAGCCCTGGGTGAAACTGGTAAAAAGAACGTAAGTCTGCCAGTGGCTGTCTTATTTCAGACTCCCAAGGTTCCCTTGTTGTGTACAACTAACCTCATGAGTTGCAGTACTGACAGCATGCTGTTCTGAAGGTAGAGAGACAATGCACAGATGAACTTGCCACACTCCAGGTGGAGCAGAAAACACTCTCAGGTTTCTGGACAGTTGCTTGTTACTGCTGCTCTTTTTTCCAGGAGTTTTAGGTTTTGTGTGTGCTAAATTTGCTTCTGATTGTGTTAAAGCTGGTCAGAAGATGGGGAGACTATAAAGATTAAGAAATTTCTTTTTCATAAGGAAAATAGTCTTCAAAAAGACTAGAATTATAACTTCTCAACAAAATGTCTGTTGTGGTGAAAGCTTTTCTTTATTCACCAAAAAATAGGAATGTTTTGACAAAAGACTTTTTTTTTTCAATCAGCTTTTGTGTGTCTCTGTTTGGATAAGTGCTGTTTTTCTTATAAGTGCTCTCTAAGGTTACAGTGAATACTGTATTCATGCTACTTTTCATCTTGTGTTGCTACGAGCTTCATTGCACTTGAAGGCTCAGTGCTCTTGCATGGTGAATTAACTGACTTTTATGACCTGTATTTGTAAGACCAAAATTTCAGCCAGGCTTTGAGTCTATACACCATCAAAGTCTAATCCACATTCATCTTAGGCCTGCAAGGCTTTCTTAACAAATGACTGAGTGATCCAGAGCCAGCTTTCTGCATGCAAACATGGTTGGTGCTCATGGTGGTTTCGCTCTGGAGATGAAGGAACCAGTGAACCAAAACACCAACTAACTGGACAGGGAAAGGAGACTGCTGCCAGATGGCAAGAATAAAAGGGTGTAAATTCAAACAGACAAGTTTTAGGCAATGAGATCATGCTGCACTTAAAATTTTGGATTATTTGGGGGAAAAAAGGATGATGATAATGAAAATAAAATGCAATCTGGGCTGATAAACCACATGGAACATCTTCCAGCTTCAATATCTGTTATTTGCACCATTGTGATGTATGGTTAATACAAAGTAACTACCACACATGATTTTTGAAGGCTTCAAAAACTACTGCTGGTGTGTTGGTGCTCACAAGACAGCTAACCTTGCTAATCTTTATCTTTTGTATTGTTCTTCATATTAATATTTACATTCTCTCTTTTTTTTTTTCCTCTCCATTGTGTTTCTACTTTGTCAGCAACCCTCTACCAAAACTGGGGTAAGTCATGAGCTTTGCTATTTTACCTTTTCCATGCCAAAATGGTACTGGGCTCTGTCAGATGTGTCACAAACCTCAGCATTTCACTTTGTGTGGTTCCCCCAGTGAAGCATCCCCGGAGCCCAGGCAGACAAAGTCATTCGCTTCAGCAAACTGAAGTCTGTGCGAGTGACAGTTAAAGCTTTTCTCATCCCCCAAAATCCCAAATATTACAAGCTCTGAGTGCTTTCAAATCTAATGCATTCTAGCTCTTGTCAGTGTCTTCAATAGCCCCTCTCCTACACACATTGACGCCAATGTCCCCACATGATCCACAGTATGCAGGAAGATACAGTGACTTCTTTTGCATGCAGATGGCACAAGATGTGAAAACTACAAAGCAAAACAGTAGGAAGCAGCAGAATGTTTGAGGCCTTTTAAGCACTTGTAATTGCCTGATGACCTTGCTGTTATGCCATTCACACTGTGCCACCCCTGGGGTGAAGCTAAATAAATCACTTTGCTATAGAGGCTCCACTCTGTAAGTGAATGCATGGCTGAGTTATAGTTGACAGGTGACTCTGTGGCCTGTAGGTTTCTCAATAGTATTTCAATCTTGATTCCTAGGGAACCTTGGAGGATCAAATCATTCAAGCAAACCCAGCCCTAGAAGCTTTTGGAAATGCCAAAACCCTGAGAAACGACAATTCCTCACGTTTTGTAAGTCAGTAACATAATGCAGTGATGTCTAATTCAACAATGGCCAGTTAATAATATCTCTGTCATAAGCCCTTCATAAATTGCTTCACATTTTACCCAGTAATGTGATTGGATTTCCACACAGAGAATGACTAAGTAGAATCTAACAAAAACAAAAACAAGCAAACAAGCAACAACAAAAACCAACCAAAAAACCCAAACAAAAAACCAAACACACAAAAAAACCCAACACCTAAAAACAAACTTACTGAAAGGATTGAAAAATAAAAAGGAACAAAGAAAGATCCACCCTGAATAATTGTTTAAAATGTTTAAATTGTTTAAAATTAACAGGAGACAAGTAAAGCCCAGTTTTAGGAAGCCTTCTCAACAGTAAGGGCATATCTTCTCTAGGACTGCCTCTGCTACATAGCCTTATTTTCCTACCATATTTTCCTCTAGCCTAAATCACTTCCCCTTTCTATAATAACACTACTTCATCACTAAGTATCAGAAATACACCGCAGTCCCTGGTCCATTTGACATCATCCCTCTCTGGAGACCCACACATGCAGCAGTACTCCTACTTTTGATTCATAACATCTAGCTTTTTGGCTCAGTAAGCTCCCCCTGCTTGTCCCTCACTGCTGACATGACCTTGGGCCTCTCCTCTTTTCCGTTAGGCTTGCAGTACAGCAATAGTTTGGGAGCTCTGCCTCTGCCACATTTGGTTGACATTGGCTCAGAAGTCCAAAAAGAATGGCATGAGGATGACAGCCTGAGTTTGGAGCCCATGCTTCCCTAACAAACCTAGTTAAAAATTAAATTGGAAAGTGTGGTTGTAAGCATCTGTGGAAAGCTACACAACTGTAAAAGGGGCTTGTCAGCTGGAACAGAAATTAATTATTTTAAAAAGTTTATGTGTTCGAATATGAGAAACTAAATGAAAACTACTAATTTTTTATGAATTGGGATGGATTAATATGCAAATTTAATGGGCAAAGCCATGTAAAATCACACCACCCTTCTGACATAAGTAGCTGCGTATAACTTAGGACTGCAAATGAGGAGAAGCCAAAGAAAGGAGCTTGTGTCCCTTAAGTCCAGGCTTATTGCTCTGAGTCCTGTGTTACAGTAAACCTACATCATGAAACTGGAAGCAATGTGCTTTCCTGTATCTTAGCCTGGCAGATAAGTGTACTGTTATCCTTTCTCTGCAAGCAGATTACATGGCTATATGTACAGAATTAGACTTGGAGAAGAACAGTATCATTGCTGGATATTTCTCATTGAAAATCCGTCTGTGCAAATCCAAGGAGTTGGCATGAACTGATTCTTTGGGCCAAATGATTGCCGTCAAGCAGCATCCTTTGTTTCCCTTTGTGTATATTATATGCACTAATTAGAATATTCTTCTTGTGAATTAGGGTAAATTTATCCGAATCCATTTTGGAACTACAGGCAAGCTGTCATCTGCTGATATTGAGATTTGTAAGCAGAAAACTCTCTCCTTTTTAAAAATACAGTTGCTCATCTGAAAGCTCTGACAGCCTTTCTCACTGAATTTTCCTTTGTGCAACTAGATCTATTGGAGAAGTCCCGAGTGATTTTCCAGCAACCTGGCGAAAGAGACTATCACATCTTCTACCAAATCCTGTCAGGAAAGAAACCGGAACTATTAGGTAAGCATTATGTGGATCCAAGGCCTTTAAGAACCAACTTTCAACTGAATGGACAGTGGCTAAGGAGGGGTTGGGGGCAAACTCATGTGCAGAAAGGCCCTTACACTTCTACTTGATGAAACTGAACTTCCACTGTCAAATACAATCTTTCAGAGATACTGTTCCAGTGCCAGCAACAGAGACCATTTTTCTAAAGTTTAAGACTTTTAAAACATAGCAGTATAAAGGCAAAAAGTGTTACACTGAATTTCTGTAATCCAAGGTCTCAAAACATCTGGAAAATGCTATGCCTCCAAAAGCATTTGTGGTGATAAAACTTTAATTATCCAGATTTTCACATATGAGAAGATCTGCTTATAGGTCTATGAAGAAAAGTTAGTTTCCTCTTTCTGCCCCAAGTGACAAAACTGGCATCCCAGCATGTTGTGTAGCAGGAGAGAACGTTCAAAGCTGCTTGCTGCTGATTATGTGGTGATTACCCCTTTCAAGATTCCCCTGGCTAAATGTGGTCCCACAGATCCACTGCAGAAGGGCAGAGAGCAGTTGAGGTCTCTGCTGCCGTCTCCTAATGCTTTGAATAAAACCTTCCCTAGTTATTTAAGCGATGTGGTTTGCTGGCTTCAATTTGTGCTCTGAAGGAACACATTTTATGAAACACATTGTGGAGTCACTTTATTGCTCTTCTAAACTCCCACTAGGCCCTAGCAACCATGATCTCTTTTGAAGTCTTATTATCCTGACAGTGCTTAGTCAAGTCCCTAACACTCTTAGCTTTATGTGGCCTAATTAATGACAATTACATTACGGGAAAGATTTCAAGGAAGCTTTGCACTGAGATTCCTGTGAGAATCCCTGTGCTGGGAAAATATGCTCTTTCTCTTAAACTGTCTGTATACTCTACAACAGTACACACCTTTCTGGCCAGCATGAGCAAGTCTGCAGGCTCTTGAAGAGGCTGAAAGCAACAGGGACTTCTGTTTTGCAGACAAGAAATGTATGTGCTTGTATATAAACATATACATATCTAAATGTGGATAAGTATAAATACCAATAAGTATAGACAAGTATAAATGTAGGTAAATGAATATATAACATAGTGACTACATAGCAAAGTGAGATAGGTTTATAGACAATAAGATTTTATATAAACATATATTGATAGACATATTTACATGCATACATGCATATTTGGACATGTAGGAATGTGTGCATGTATACAAAAGATTGAAATCCATACCAAACCTTGGTCTACTGAACATGGGAGAAACATTCTGTTGATTTAAGGAAGTAGATCTCTGCCTGTAGTTTTGAAGCCAGCTAGCTTTCTAGAAAATAACTCTGCATTTGTGGGTTTTGATGTGAAGGCAAAGGAAAAAGAAGAGAGAGAGCAAACCGTATTCAGACTTTTGTCTTCTGCAAAGTGTGATGGAAGTCACTATTTTGTGAGTCTGTTATAAAAAAGGGGAAACTTGGATGAGAACAGTATGTCTTGGATTATATGTCTCTCTACTTAGACAATATTTTTACTCCTGCAGGCACACAAGGCAGAAAGCAGGGCTATACAGGAAATTACAAACTCAATATACTACAATACATGCTTAATAGATGTGTATGCAGTATTTCCATATTCTTTTTATTCACACTTTCTCTAAATTATCATCTTCAGACTAAAACAGTAGAATAAGAGAGTTGGTTGCTGCCCTGCAGTTGTTGAAAAAAACCCCAACCAAACAGCCCAGTTGTGCAGAGCAAAATGCATGTTCCTGTTGATTTTTTGATCTCCATCTTTGAAGTTAACCTGAATGGATGGCAGTTTTGACCTTGGCAGTTCTTTTACAGATATGCTACTGATATCAACCAACCCATATGACTACCACTTTTGCTCCCAAGGAGTAGTTACAGTGGACAACTTGGATGATGGAGAAGAATTGTTGGCAACAGATGTAAGCCTGCATGGATTTGACTTTGGGTTCTGTAGACCGGGTGCACGTGGGGAGGAAGATCTCTGGGAGGAGCCTAATTCTGTCATTGGAACTACTAAAGAGAAAGCAGAAATGGGTCTTAATTTTATTCAGACTGTGGGGTCATGAGGACTGGTAGACTATTATGCTTTTGAATCTGGCCTTACTCCATGTGCCCATGAGCACAGTGTTCTTTTAATTTTAATTTATAAAATGCTGGATAAAGGGAACTGTTCCCCCACTCCCAGCCACTGCTGGGTCTTCAGAGTGTTCCAGGGGCTGCTTTGGGTGATAACATTCTTCAGCAAAATAGTAATATCTGCCAGCAAAGGTAGATTGTGGGGCTGCAAAACACCATTGCTTTTGAGTAGAGAAGTGAAAAAATACCCGTGTTTCCTTTTCACAGCAAGCCATGGACATCTTGGGATTTGTGCCCGATGAGAAGTCTGGTTCCTACAAGCTCACAGGTGCCATCATGCACTTTGGGAATATGAAATTCAAACAGAGACCCAGAGAAGAGCAGGCAGAGGCTGATGGCACTGAAAGTAAGAATAACACCTAAAATTACTCCTCACCTTCAACACTCTGGCATGTATCAGGCAGTGTGCTGAGGAAGCAGCAACCTGTTTGCTTTGTTCTTGCACATTGTAGCTCCTGCTCAATCAAGAGTGCTCCTGCTTTATTTGTAGCAGACTTGGTGAGTGGTGGGTAACCTTACTCAGCAGAAGGTGAACATGCACAGTCAGACCAGCAGGATCAAATTCCCTTTTTGAGACCATTTGCACAAAATGGCTGTAAAATGTTGCTGCCTTAGCTTTCTCTTTCCTGTCTGCAGGTCTTGCTTCTTTACTTTCTCTTGCACCTGAAACTATCTACAATCAATGCGGAGATATGTTCTTTTCCCTAAATTTGAAGAGTTTCTTAAGTGTGATTCTTGCAGTAATTGGGGTATAGTTAGATGATCTTCTCTACCACAATGGAGAGTACAGGCACACCTAACACAAATCATTAAAAGACCAAGGTCTTTATCCAGTTTCTCTTTGGAAGTGGATGTACTCCATTTTATTTTTTTTTCGGCTAGGCATGTTTCCATGTAGGAGTTTAAAGCCAGTTGAAACCTTGTTTCTCTTGACCAGGTGCTGACAAAGCTGCCTACCTGATGGGAATCAACTCCTCAGATTTGATTAAGGGTTTGTTGCACCCTAGAGTGAAAGTTGGAAATGAGTATGTGACCAAAGGTCAAAGTGTTGAACAGGTAAGGTGAAGCTTTCAGGATACTTGGTAACCTGCCCTGCAAGCCTTCAGAATTCATCTGTTAGATCTTACAGAGGCAGAAAACTGCTAGAAATATTAACATGAGCCTCCAGTACCTGTTCTCATTTTATATCCCCAAACTTGATGGAATAGACAGTGGAAGTGAGGAAAACTGGTAAGGAGACTGACAAAGGAATAGTGGCCAGCACTGCCTTTAATAGGATTGTTTTTCTGATGTGTCAGTAGCAGCCACTCTAGGAAACCAGGTGCAGTAAAACCACATGGGTATTTATATCTAATTCTGGATGAGAATAGTTACCTGGAAGAGTTGAGCCATGGATTATTTATTCACTCATCACTCATTCATTATTAATGTAATTTTAAGCTCTGTGTGACCTCAATCAGCTAAAGGTAATATCCACTTAAAGGTATCTCTTAATTTAGGGAGGGAAAAAAGTCCTTGGGTTAGCACTGCTGCAGCTGTAGAAGATACTGCAGCATTTTGGTTACAATGAAAGTTGTTGTTTGAAGACAGGCTGAGAAACTATAAAACTGCTGCAGAGAGGTCTGTCTGAATGGTGTAGTTGTACATGGGCTAAAGAAGAGACTTTAGACAGTCTTTTCCTATTGCTCATGCTGTTGCATCCCTCAAAAATTAAAAGCAAATGGCAGTGAGCAACCTGAGCACAGACCTCACCCCCTATTCTGGCAGTAGCTCTGGACATCATGGTTGGCATCTGGCATGTGAGCTTTCTGATACCTAACTTCTAGAAGTATAAGGGAATAAATCATTTGCAGCTTGCTGTCCAGCTTATTCCAAAGAGGTGCTTTAAGAGCACTTTATGTACGTTAGTATACACACATATATACATAGCAATAATTTGAAAAAAATTTAGCAGATATAATAGGAGAAGCTGTGTGTTGTACTAAGTATGCCCTGGTGATTATAAGAACCATTGTGAAATTTCATTTAAACTGTAAGCAGACGTTGAAACAGGCTACTGCACTGAAATCCTTGTTTTCCACAGTGGATTTTGTCTCACACAGTGGTATTTTGAAACATGTATTTTAGGTTTTGTATGCTGTTGGTGCCTTATCTAAGGCAGTGTATGATCGAATGTTCAAATGGCTGGTGGTCCGTATCAACAAGACCTTGGACACTAAGCTGCCAAGACAGTTCTTCATTGGAGTCCTGGATATTGCTGGGTTTGAAATCTTTGATGTGAGTATTAATGTGTGAGGATTTGGTGGAAGGACATAAAAGATGTCAAACGATAGCTCTTGGGTGGGTATTCCTTTTTCTAAATGAACAGGAGGCAAAGTGCTGAGAAAGCCTTAAAGCATATAGTGTATATGATTTTATACGGGTTTTTTTTCATGAACATATGTAAAAACCACTCAGCATTTAGCACAACTGGACTCACCAATAGTTCCTGGGGACAACGTCTCACATGCCTTGGGTTGTTTTTAGGAGAATGTATTGTTCCCATTCTTTCTTTTTTAGAGAAAGCATATTTTATAGGGTTTGATATTCCTTCCTCTTTGTATCTCAATATAAGATACATCTTCATATCAACGTAAGAAAGAAAGTTTTTACACTGGGAACAATCAAGCACTGAAACAGCCTCCCCAGGGCTTGGTAGAGCCCCTGTCACTGGAGGTTTTCAACAGGCCATAGCACAGAGTTTCCTTCCAATCTGGGTTGTTCTGTTGTTCTGTCGTTGTTGTACAGGAGTGTATGTGAGAAAGGCATGTCACAGCTCTTATTTCTCGGAATCCATTCCTGAACATAAGTGCTTAATGCTGTTGCTGCTACATGTTGCTCTCCATACATGCAGAGCAAAAAATGCATTGCTCTGCTTTGCAGGACTGGTGTGGCATGCTGCTGAAGGAAAGGCATGTGCATCCTGAGAAACCTGAACAAATGTGGGCTGCTGACTGTCTGATACTGAACTCTCTCCTCCCTTGCCTTCGGTCTTATGCTCAGTAGTTTCTCAACCAGTTACTCTTTAGAAGGTTTTAGATGTAAACAGTTTCCTTCTTGCTGTCCACAGTTAACTGCAATGCAAATGCTTCCTTTTTTTATCTCTTTCTGCAGTTTAACAGCTTTGAGCAATTGTGCATCAATTACACTAATGAGAAACTGCAGCAGTTTTTCAATCATCACATGTTTGTCCTGGAGCAAGAAGAGTATAAGAAGGAAGGCATTGACTGGGTATTCATTGATTTTGGCATGGACCTGCAGGCCTGCATTGATCTAATTGAGAAGGTATGAACAGTGCTAAGGAATACTTTCTGAATTGGTTTTAATCATGATGCTCCCTTGGATATGTCTTCACGGCCCAGTGAACAGAGTAGGATAAACAGCAGAACAAGTTTCTTGCCTTGCTACACACAGTATAGAATCAAAGGAAAATCAGTATTTGTGACTACTCAATTTTACCTCTGTAAGTCTGCATTACAGAGCAAACTGTAACCACAAGCTGTAACTGGTAATTTGTACAGCTGTAAAACCTTCCCTGATTTGCACTTTTGTCTTTCTCTGTCCCTGCTGTTCTTCCATTTAGTTTGTTCCACATATACTTAACATCAAACTTGTCAGCTTTTCAAGGCAAATGCCATGCTTCAGTCTCATGCCCTGTACCTCTCCCTTTGAGACTCCTGTTTCTCACATTGCATGTTGATGTACAAAATGCTTTGTGCTCTTTCTGCCCTGGAAGGGGTAGAAACCTCTCACCACTTCCCCAGCATGGGATATGCCTTTCCTTTTCCCTCTTTTGTGAGTATAGTGTGGTCCTGGTGGGCACAGCTGTCCCTAGCCATATCTCCCTTTGTATCTCTCTACCATGTTTTATGGCACAGCATCTATCCCTGCTGATCTGAAAGGAAACACGAAATTTTGCATTTTGCGCTAGCAGGACATTTGGAAGAGCTGGAGTAGAAAGGCTGACTATTAAGTGTTCTACTTAATCACTTTCTTCTGGAGGGCCAGGATATCTGTGCATGATTGTAGTCCCTCATAAAAAATGTGTCCACTGCTAGGAGGTTAGTTCATCTTTTCATGAAAAAAGAATGATAAAATGCAGTTGGTCCAATTGCCCTGAAAGATAAATCAAACCCTTTCTGGAAGCCATCATAAGGTCTCCTAAGGCACAACTGACATACTGGATAGGCAAAGGCTTCCTCCTCAGAATGAGAAAAAATTTTGCAGGCTTAAAATTCCATTGGATAAAACTTACAAGCTGCACAGCTACTGACAGCAGGCAGCCTAAACATTTTCCAACAAAGATGTTCCTCAATCCACAGCCACTGGGAATCCTGTCTATCCTTGAAGAGGAATGCATGTTCCCGAAAGCTACAGATATGACATTCAAATCTAAACTCTATGACAATCATCTTGGCAAGTCACCTAATTTACAGAAGCCCAGACCTGACAAGAAGAGGAAGTATGAAGCTCACTTTGAACTCCTTCATTATGCCGGTGCAGTAAGTACCTCTGCTGCCTTATATTAGAGGTCTTCCAGGTGGGCTTTGGCCATAGCACACAACAAGAGAGGGTGGGAAGGATGAAGAGGGGAAGAAAGGAACAGTGAGGAGTAAAAGCAGGTACCTACTGTTTCTGCACAAGTATTGCAACACAGTTAGATGCCATTAGACTCCAGGACATCTGGTCCTTGGATGCACAAACAGAATGAAAAAAACTGAGGAAGGCTAATAGTGCTTCTGCTGAAAATATGCCTTGCCCTTTTCATTTTTCCTATAGTCAGATTAAGGCTAGTGATTAAAGAGCAGCAACAGGATCTAACTCTTCACCTTTATTTCCTGGACAAATGAACTGATAAATTTCTACCTAACTTCAGGAGGGTTTTAAAAAAGAAAAACAAAACAAAACAAAATATTTAACATCAGTTTTTACTTATACTAGGACCACTGTGTCAAAGTAGCAAAAGGAAGAGTGGTTAACTCTGCTGTGGGAGTTTAATTAACAGGTCTGCTGATGCTGGGGTGAACAACAATGTAATTCAGTGCTGCGAAACCTGAGCCAAAACTTGCCCAGTTTCAAAGCTTTGTTTTCAGACCAGATAGGCAGGAAGAGAGGAGCACAGGACATTTTTTACAGATGATATGAAGCCTCAGCACAGCAGAGCTGGAATTTACCTGACGCTGTTAATTTCAAATTATAATTGAGAATTAAGCTCATTTTTTATTTATTAAAAGAAATAATGCCCATCTTGGTCTTTATTGTAGTTGTTAATGTATTATGCAAAGAAAATTAGAACTTCTATTCCCTTATGCTACTCATAATGGAACATATTTTCACACTAAATAGAGCTGTGGTAAAGTCCTGGAGTTAGATTTTTAATCATTATATTTCTGTCAGAAAACCCTAATTATTTCAGTGTAGCATGCTATTTTGAAGTTAAATAATTACTTGTGCGGTTTATACTTCAGCACTTATTAGTAGGGTTTCTGGGCCACCGGTGACGTGGTATCTCTACAACCACATGGAGTCCATGGCAAATGTAGGGACCAGACAGTTTGGAAGGGGTGCATGGGATTCTGATGGTAATTATTAGGAAGAGAGGTTTGGGTGTTAGGAAGCAGAGAACTGGAGGGGGAGTGATGAAAAAACTGGGCAGCTGGTACTGCACTAAGCACGGCACTTCAGAAGGAATCACTGGCTTCAAGCCAAACCATAAAGAGCTCCTGGCTGCTCTGGCGAGGAACATTTGCAACCTCTGGTTTGTTTTCAATGCCTTGCTGTAGGTTCCCTACAACATCATTGGATGGCTTGAGAAGAACAAAGACCCACTTAATGAAACCGTAGTAGGTATTTTCCAAAAATCATCCAACAAACTCCTGGCAAGCTTGTTTGAAAGCTACATTGGCGCTGACAGCGGTAAGCAGAAACAGCTCACATGGGTTTTCTTTGGTTTTTGGGATGTGTGCTAGGGAATGAATTTCAGAAACAAAGCAATTCTCTCAAATGCAATTGTCTCAATGTTAGATGAGGCAGTGACTAATTAGTTAGATGCACACAGCATCTGTAGGAGTTTGCCAGTAATAGCAAGGAGACCATTAAGTCAGATAGTTTGAATGTGTAATGTCTCTGAGCAATTTTGGCAAGGAAATCTGTGTGTTGTGAATACTCCAGTGGGAATTTAGGCATGCAAGTGTTCAGATATGCAGCCAAGTGTCACACAAAAAATTGTGTACATAAAATGCCTCTGAACAAGAACAGCTCTTCTTTCCCATGCTATAATCCTCCTTGCTACCAACCCTGAAGTTGGTAGCAAGTTTAAGAAAGAGTTTTGGAATATTTTGTTGGATTAGTGGCAAGTAGATACTGAAGGTACAGGAACACCATTTCATATTAGCCAAAGTAGAAGACTTTGGCAATATGTCTTCCTTTTGTTTGCTGTTGTTTTTTTGTTTGACAAGACTAATATACATCCGAGGATGTATTTAATCTCTATCTTTTACATGAAACTATTTTATTTGTGAGAAGACAAGTAGTAAACATCCAGCAAATTGCTCTTAAGTAAATAACTGGTATTCATTACAAAGATGTAGCTCTTATGTCCTGAAGTTGCAATCACTTATAGCCTGTTTTTTACTCACCTCCTTTCAGTAGATGTTGTTGTCATGAATCATAAGACACTTCCTGAGGAAGCAAGCAGGCTGAAGACTTCATAATGGAATGAGATGGACCTGAATATACCTAACAAAAATCCTGCCACTAGCAAATCCTTGCAAATTACTAACTGTCTATTTGCCTGTGGATATTCCTGTCTGTCAGAATACTACCTTGCTTTTCTTAGGTGTCAGGAGAAAGGAGCAGCCTGTCCAGATTAGCCTTTTCCAGTCTCAGCAGTGTCGCTTTCTGAAGGGGGAAAGGCTGTGGATAATTCCATCAAGCGCATTGCACTCTCCACTTCTCCGTTTATGTTGACTATTGTTGACAGGTGACAGAATGCCAGACCTCCTGGGAATGGTCTAATGGTCCACTGTTTAGAAAGCTGTAGCAACTGTTGTACATTTTTGGGTCATGTTTGAAACTTGTGAAACTTTGTAAAGGGCTTGTCAGAATTCAGTATTCCTTGGGAGGATCTGAGTGATTTTGACTTCCAAGCTTTAAGCAAAATTCAGGGGATGCAAAGCTACTATATCTAAAATTACAAATAGTTATTTCCCTCTATTCTAGACAACTGTTACTTGCACAAGGTCAGTGTCTGCATAGCAGACATGTGAGAATCAGTGCCTATACAGTACAGTGTAGAGTATACATTGTCCGTAAGCATTATTTTTATTTAAGTTTTTCTTTTTCTGCATCATCTCACCCTACGGAGTTTTCAACGAACTACAAATGACTTTTGTTAAAAGTTATTTTTCTGCCTTATTCATATTTATGGACTTTCTGCATAACAAGAATGCGGTATAGATCTGAAATGCAAATGCAATCCAGAAAGCTTGCAGTGGTCTTTGACAAAAATCCTAAATATGGACAGAGAGCTGCAAATTTGTGATGTATCACACATGATGTGCTCAGTCACAGCTATCAGGTCATTAGCTATGCCTTTCAGTCAAAGGGAGTAGTGCTATTAAAATGGTCTTCCTGTTTCCAACATCCTGCCTGCACCTCTTAGTGAGATACAGATTGTTTTATGTTCCTTTGTTCCCTTTAGGTGACCAGGGTGGAGAAAAGAAACGCAAGAAAGGTGCTTCTTTTCAGACGGTGTCATCGTTGCACAAGGTTTGCTCATCTCTCCTCACCTGATGGTTTCAGTTAAGACAATGCTTTGAAGAAGAATGTTAAGGATTGTAATGGGCAAGAAAAAAATGAAATTCAAATGCTGGAATTTGATTTGGGGACTGGGTTATTGATCTTGGCTAAGGGAATACACTGCTATTAAAATTTCGTGTGTCAGGGGCTGCTCCATTTCATCATCTTTGAGCAATCAGGAGATTTTTATTTTGTTTGAGAAAGTATCACAAAATGTTGAGAACAACCTTTATCACCTATTTTGTAGATTACAGCTTCATGCCTGCCTTTGGAACAGGAACTGATTACAAGTAATTTGCTAGTGCCTATCTTATTACTGCTTGGAATTGTATCCTAGGGTTAAAGCAGTCATGGTTGAAAGAAGTGGCAGATAGTCTCTTTTTTCTTCAGTTATCCACTTCTACTGGGATTGGCGTGTGCTTCTGGTGGAAGCTGCCACTAGGATCATGCTTGGGGACAAATGGGGCCTGTGGTTTATAATTTTTACCATTTCTTATGGGTAACATTGAGGAAGCTCTAATGTAGGTAAACCTAAGACAGAAGAACACAGTTACTTCTCACTCGTCATGTCGCTTTATCTTGTTTGGAGGCACGCTTCACAATCATGAGTGGGGAAGTGACGAGGCAAAAATGCAGCTGGTTTTACAGAAATGCTCCACAGGATGATACTACATCTTGCTTGCTGCTCATCTTGTTTTTGACATTTCTGGGCTTCCAAGTAAAACATATGTCTTCTTAAGACTTCACCACAACTGAGAGGAATCCTATAATAAAGTTACTTAGGTTTATTTGAACATATTTCTCTGTAATAATTTTGGCAAGCTTACAACTTAGTTGGAGATTTTTTAGAAATATGACCTTAGTAAGCCTAACAAGCAACAAACCAAAGAGAGAAATATGTGATTGGAATTTCACTAAACTGCTAAAGCTAATGGTGTTTTTAATGTGTTTGTTCTAGGAAAATTTAAATAAGCTGATGACTAACCTAAAATCTACATCCCCTCACTTTGTACGATGCATTATCCCCAATGAATCAAAAACTCCAGGTATGGAAAACACAACAGTCTTAGAATTTTAGTATATGTAACTCTATCATTCTATTACTTACTTCTAAGTCACCAGATTGTACTTAAATACTGTCTGTGCTGTTCACCTTGATACTGCTCTTTCAGGAGATGACGCCTCACATTTTCCTATTTGCTCAGGGAAGTAAAGATGAAGCCCTATGGAGAAACTCAATTTAATTTAGCCTTGGTTTTCCCCTGCAGGTGAAATGGATGCATTCCTTGTCTTGCATCAGCTCCGCTGTAATGGTGTCCTGGAAGGCATCCGCATTTGCCGTAAGGGTTTCCCAAACAGGGTGCTTTATGCTGACTTCAAACAAAGGTAATGCAGAGCTATGCTGTCTCCTGTCCTGATCCATCACTCAAAATAGGTGAAACATGTCTTCTTATTTTTATTTGAGGTATTTTATTCCATTCAAGTTTATTTTCCATTCAGTTTACCTGAACACATAACACAGAATTCTGCTCTTCCTTGTGTCTGTGTAGACGCAAAGTAGGAAATTACCCTGGGTGATTTTATTTTTTTTTCTTAAAGTTTTGGGGCAAGAGGGAAGAAAAACCAAAGGAGAATGAGGCCAATTTTACTCATTGCTCATCTGTTGTTAACAGGTACCGCATTCTGAATCCAGGTGCGATCCCAGAGGACAAGTTCGTGGATAGCAGAAAAGCTGCTGAAAAACTGATGGCATCTTTAGATGTTGACCATACCCAGTATCGTTTTGGACACACCAAGGTAACTAGAAAAGATCATCACTGCTTATGTAAAGAGAAAATCTAATATTTAATTTTCAGAATAGGACACTATGTACTTTCTGGTGGTGCTGATTAATGGAGACTTAATAACACAAGAAACCAGCAAAATAGCAGCACAGTGATAGTAGGTTTTAAGCTGTTCTTAGAGGAACATTATTTCTCTGGGTCAAGCTCCCACAAAGCTTTTATTACAGCAACACAAGTGGACACAGCAGCAGCTGATGCTCTATGCCCCTCAATAAAACAGTAGCTTATTTAATATATGTACATTCAAACAGAAATGGACCACAAGATCAGCTGCAGGCTTTGAAATGAGGCCATGTACAATTCTGACATGATCCCATTGGCAGGGGTTTCTGGGAGTCAGAAGTTGTGGTTCAGCTGACCTACTTAGAACTCCGCCACAGCTGAAAGGTACTGTGGCAATATAGTAGTTTGGCCTATTCAAAACTG
Source organism: Corapipo altera (assembly GCF_003945725.1). Lineage (NCBI taxonomy): Eukaryota > Metazoa > Chordata > Aves > Passeriformes > Pipridae > Corapipo > Corapipo altera. The sequence continues at coordinate 2,422,170 of NW_020884898.1, read as the reverse complement.
GGGAGATAAACCCCAGTTTTAAAAGAACTCTGGAACTGTACAATGCAGTCCCCCAATGCAAGTAGTATTTGGCCCTCCATACTTGTATAGTTTATAATGTGTCATCAAAAATACCATCCTGAACTATTTCAGTAAGGTCTGTGTAACTTTGAAATAAAACCCTTTGTCATGGTGAAATGACATCTGTGCATATACCAGGTGTTCTTCAAGGCTGGTCTCCTGGGCCATCTAGAAGAGATGAGGGATGAGAGACTTGCAAAAATCTTGACAATGATCCAGGCAAGAGCACGTGGCAGACTGATGAGGATTGAGTTTCAGAAGATAGTGGAGCGCAGGTATGAAGGCACCCCCTTAAATCTTAGCAGACAATAGTAATTACCATTTAATTATAAGTTGAATAGAGCCATTAATTATAGTCCCTAAGGCTATAGATAACCCTAAATTAAAGGCTTAAAGTGGATGTATGATGAAAATAACTGTATAAAACAAAACTGTATATTAGTTGCCTGAAGCTCTGGTAAAAATCAGATTTGGAAATTTTTTGTGTCTCTGAAAATCTGGAGGAAATTTCTTGTGTCTCTTGGAATCTAGTACAAGTTCCTAATATTGCTCAGAACAAAGCCATGAAACTGACTGAAACTGAAAAAAAAACCCCGCACTTTTTCAATTCAGGCTGACGTTTAGGGAATTTTGTTTGTTTTCTCTTAAACCAGGGATGCTCTTCTTGTAATTCAGTGGAACATCCGTGCTTTTATGGCTGTCAAGAACTGGCCCTGGATGAAGCTTTTCTTTAAGATCAAACCTCTTCTGAAGACTGCAGAAACTGAAAAGGAGATGGCCAATATGAAGGAAGAATTCTTGAAACTGAAGGAGGCCCTGGAAAAATCTGAAGCCCGGAGAAAGGAACTTGAAGAAAAGCAAGTTTCTTTAGTTCAGGAAAAAAATGATCTGCTTCTCCAGCTCCAAGCTGTGAGTAGACACATAGATTCATATACTTATTAGATGTTCTTTGAAACTCAAGGTTTTACAGACCAGAGTATTAGTTTTACAAGGTTTTACAGACCAGAGTATTGTTAAAACTCAAGGTTTTACAGATCAGAGTATTATTAAAATAAGATGTTGATCTCATCAGTCTTGCCAAAAATTAGAGTGGATAGAAAATCTAATATAACAGATGTTAAGAGGTTCTGTAGAAAGGCACTGTCTGTGGCAGTAAGAAGTGGAAGTTGTCCACTAGTCATGTTACCATGGTCTCATCCTGCTTCATTAACTACTTGTCTTCTGAAATCAAGAGTAGGAAATTTTCCTTACACTGCCCTGTAGCATTGGATCAGGCTTTCTGACCACTTACGTGATAGAGAAAAAGTGAGGAAGTAAAAAGGCCAGGCAGTCATTGCTGTCCTCTTTCTTGTGCCACACCAGGAGCAAGACACTCTGGCAGATGCTGAAGAACGATGCGACTTGTTGATTAAATCCAAGATTCAGCTGGAGGCCAAAGTCAAAGAACTGACAGAGCGGGTTGAGGATGAGGAAGAGATGAATTCTGAGCTGACTTCCAAGAAGAGAAAATTGGAAGATGAGTGCTCTGAGCTCAAGAAGGATATTGATGATCTCGAAATAACACTTGCAAAAGTAGAGAAAGAGAAGCATGCTACTGAAAACAAGGTGCGCTTAGAACTTCACTATGTGTTCAGAAGAGGTTGGGCATGGATTACCTTTATGACAAGTGCTACTGGTCTTCTGATGGTTTTACAGTGGTTTACACTGTTAGTAACACTGAAGTATCAGTATATACAGTTATTTGACCTTATAAGATAAAAATTGTTAACTCTGAGCCCAAGTTTCCCTTTTTCTGAAGTAAGTTTTGCTGCAATTCAGCTAAGAAATTATGTCTATTTTTGGCATTTTTAAGTAAACAATTTTCTGCTGTAACCTAACCATGAATTCTTCCATCTCTCGTGCTTAGAGCCTGTAAATGTAAAGCTCATCTCCTGCTTCTCCCAGAAAGAATCAGAAGCTGGAGTCCATCACCATGAGAGTGACTCTGAAAAAAATTTATTATATTTGCAATAATGTACTACACTCACAACAAGAGCTGGCACACATTGACTTCCTTGATGGCAATTTCAATCAAAAAGCCACAAGGTGCTGGGAGAGGAGAGATCCTTTTTTCTTCCTTTGTTTTCCTGCTTACAAGTTCAGAACAGACAGTCACTTGACCTATGTTGTGCTAATCCCTTCCTTCAAAATCTTACAAATACATCTTCCTTTCTCACACAGGTCAAAAATCTGACAGAAGAAATGGCGACACTTGATGAGAATATCAGCAAACTTACTAAGGAGAAGAAGTCCTTGCAGGAAGCTCATCAGCAAGTTCTGGATGACCTACAAGCAGAGGAGGACAAAGTCAACACACTGAGCAAAGCTAAAGTGAAATTGGAACAGCAAGTGGATGATGTAAGCTCTGCCTTCATGTTTCACCAGTCTTGTTTGTCCACCACTTAACAGCTTTCATGAGAATGAAAGGTTGCAAAGCTTTGAAATGTATTCCTCTTGTTTGAGAAATGTAGTCCTTGTACTGTCTGTAAAAAGTATAATTACAGAAATACTATAAAATTTATCTGTGTAGTTCAGCCTTTGAAAGGATTGCAATAACCCAGGAAAATCCACCCAATTTGCATTTGCAGAGTAACTGGCATGAAGTCAAACAGAACTTTTCTACTAAGAGAACTGTACTTCTTGCACAACTGCAAAGCATGGACTAACCCTTTTGTTCTATTTCTTTAGTCCAAATGCCCACTGGCTGCTAGAAAACAAAAAATGTAAAATGATGCTTGTGGGTAAAGTACTTCTGCTTCACAGCTTGCTAGAGCTCAGCACAGAACTGGGCACAGCATACATCTGAGTGTTGTGAACCATCTGTGTTCAATATATTTACTAAGTGACTTTGTTCCTAAAGCTTGAGGGATCACTTGAACAAGAGAAGAAAGTGAGGATGGATCTAGAAAGGGCAAAACGCAAACTGGAAGGGGATTTGAAGCTGACCCAAGAGAGTGTCATGGACTTGGAGAATGATAAGCTGCAGATGGAAGAAAAGCTGAAAAAGTAAGAAGCTGATAGTGCTGTACAAAATAAAGCAGCACAGTTACCATTCTTATTTCAGAGCCTTCAGGTGTGTCATCCTGCTCTGATGGTGGCTAAAAGGAAATTCCTTTATGAGAGTGTGTAGCCAAGAAGGGAGGGAAAATAACCCTCATTTTTGCACAGTATACCTGAAACATTAGCATTTAATAAACTTTGCAGCATTAAAAAAAACAAAACCAAACAATCAAACAAACAAAAACCCACAGAAAGTTATTAATGTTTTCATTGCTTAGAGAAGAAAGCTGAAGGAACACTCTAAAAAGTTGTTCATCCTAACTATCTGTGACAGTATTGTTGAAAGACATGGAAGACCTGACTGTTAAAGTATTTTTCCATTGAGTCTGAAAATAGTGTTACTTTTGTATGACACAGAGAGCCAGAAATATAATTGCACAAATGCATGCAGAGGCTTGGCTTGTAAACTGCTGCTCAGAGGAAAATGTGTTTTCATGCAAATTGCAATATATGAGGATTGTTTTCATTTTTAGATACGTTAGAAGTTTTATTGAACAACTGTTTAAAAATTGCAAAAGCCTAACTTGAAGCTACAAGGCAAATTGTCACAGTAGGATTTTCCTTTCTATGGCAGGAAAGAATTTGAAATGAGCCAGCTGAATTCCAAGATAGAAGATGAACAAGCTATAGTGATGCAGCTGCAGAAGAAGATCAAGGAGCTTCAGGTCAGCTTGCTTTTTTTCTCCTATATCATAGGATGAGTTTCTCTTTGTGCCTCACTGAAAGGCCTTGCAGAAACTTTTCATGGCTACCTGCAGCTCCTCTTTGAGACAGAAAGTGGTACATCTCTGTACCACTTCCCTTTTCCCTTGGGATGTGGTTCCTTCCCAGTAGCAGGACATATGACCATGGAATGCTAGCAGTTTCAAGCAAAGCAGAATGGTTCTGGTGTTTTGCTTTAACCAAATAACATTCCAGACCATGGAGCTGAGGGTAGTTGCTGAGGAGGAGTTCAGTAGGGATAAGCATGGATTTGAAATTTAGAGAAAGGGTTTATATGCTCAGGAAACTTTTAATAGAAATGAAAAGGCCAAGGAAAGTCAGCACCATCCAAACAAAATGTCTGGACCTAAAAATATCAGCTCTGCTTTTTTTGTTAAGAAAGAATATTTGTATAACCTGGATGTAAAGTGCAGATTGGTCAAAAAACCTTTTAATAAAAAAGATTGCTCCCAGTGAATATTCACTATCCATGCAGTTCTTCACACTACTGTATTTGAAATCCTATCTTAACACTACTAAAGAGAAGTTACTTCAGTCACAGAGCTCCTAAAAGGACAATTTATTGCTGCTACTCCTACTAGAGAGTCCTCACATATACTTCAGCTGAATGTCAAATACAGGAGTATAAGGTCAATGCACTGGACCTAAATGTCTTGAACTAGAACTTGTAGAGCAATGTACTGTGAGAAAGATATGACTCATCATCATTACTGTAGCTCAAGATCTGATTTACTGGCACAAATGGACAAGTCCTTTAGCTGCTGAGCTGCCAGTGTTGTAAAACGTGGGCTGGCAGAGGGTATAACAATTTGTGAGGTGCTCCATGGTCTTCTGATGGGAATCTCATGCAGGTGACCAAAAAGTGTTCATGTCTCTCTGGTAGGCTCGTATAGAAGAACTAGAAGAGGAGTTGGAAGCAGAAAGAGCTGCTCGAGCCAAGGTGGAAAAGCAGAGATCAGATTTGGCCCGAGAGCTGGAGGAATTAAGCGAGCGACTAGAGGAGGCTGGAGGAGCCACAGCTGCCCAGCTGGAGATGAACAAGAAACGTGAGGCGGAGTTCCTGAAGCTGCGGCGGGACCTTGAGGAGGCCACGCTGCACTACGAGGCCACGGCCGCCACCCTGAGGAAGAAGCACGCGGACAGTGTGGCCGAGATGGGGGAGCAGCTGGACAACCTGCAGAGGGTCAAGCAGAAACTGGAAAAGGAGAAAAGCGAGCTGAAGATGGAAGTGGATGATCTGTCATCCAACATGGAGCAGATGGTCAAGGGAAAAGTAAGGGTCCTGAGGCTTCCCAAAGCCCCCCAAAGCCACGTGTAGCTAAGGCTCGTCTTAAGGTTTCCCAGGACACCTGGTACAGCCAGAGCTGTTTAGAAGGTGGTGTCTTGCAATTGGAGGGTGCTTATCTGCACAGTGTCTCACTTCCTCAGCTGGTGGTAAAAAACCCTTCTCACCTGGAGATGGGACAGCAATTGGCCTGTCTAAAACACATAGTGCATCCTCAGTCCCAGGCGTACTGTTTATCCATGTGTTTCAGAGCATAAAAATATGTCACTTAAATTAGGCTTCCCCAGGCTAGTGACAACGGAGGTGATGCCATCCAAGGCAGGAAATGTCACCCTCAGCAGAGTCCTTTCAGATCCTGACTTTGGTTCACAGTTTTGACTCGTGTTAGCAAGGAGTGCAAAGCAAAGGCTTGCATGACCATGCTGTATATTTTCACAGATGAACTGTGGATTTTGTTTGCTGAGTAGATAATCTTGGTAGCTTTCAGAGCACTCTAAATAGATTTCCTTCAGTGCAAGTGAAGAAAAGAAATGTCAGTATTCGCAGAGTTAGAAAGCTGTCATCAAACCCAATTTATGATAAATGGCAATTAAAGCAGACTCAGTAGAGCAATTTTCATTGGAGGTGATTTTCCCATCTAGCAATTATGACGAGGCTATGCCTGAACTTCATAGGCATGTGACTGCTTTTCAAGTTTTATCAGAGTCTTTTTACAGTGGTGGAATTCAATTTAGGGAAAACAAATGAGGAAGGTGGTCTGACGGGGAGTCCCCTGACATGGGACCATAGACATGGGGCTATTCTTCCCTGCTCCACTGCTCTGGTATTTGTGTCTTTGCTATCTGCCATTTCTCTGAAAGATAAACATGCACACAGAAAAAAAGGATACATTTGGAAGGCTACTTCTTCCAAATGTCTGCCAGGAGGCTACAGCTTTCTTTTTCTTTTCTCCTAACTCCCAATAGGCCAATGCAGAGAAACTCTGTCGCACTTATGAAGACCATCTGAACGAGACAAAAACGAAACTGGACGAAATGACTCGCCTCATGAATGACCTCACTACTCAGAAGACAAAACTTCAGAGTGAGAACGGTATGTGCATGTTCAGCCCAGATAGACTGTCTCCCAGGAATTTATCAGGGGTGCCTCAGCACCGCATTGGTGAGGTGTGTTGTGCGATGGCATCTGCTCTGAGAGTACCTACATTAGGATTGCTGAATGGAGCAGTAGTTTTTGTGTCTTTTGACATTCCTATCTTTAACTTTTATATAACCTTGGTGGTGAGACCTTGCCTTGGACTGGCTTTTGAAACAAACCTATACCCATGTTTACTAGCATACTGTGATACCATCTCGAGCCGAAGTGGATGTGCCAGCTAGGTAACCAGTTTCAGGAACAAGGACATGTACACCCATCCTTCAGTGCAAGAGGGATAAAGAAGGATCTGGCATACTGTTGCTCTCTGTGTTGAACACCATCTTCCTCAATCTGACCTTGGGCATTTCACCCTAGAAGATGCTCATATGTGACCAAAAATACCACATAGCCTCTAAGTTCTTGCTACCTTTTTAGCCAGAGCAGTATTATTTAATTTCTGCACTCTCATCAGATGTAACTACTCCATGTATTTTCAAAGAACTTGTTAGTTCTGTGTACTCCTTTAAGGTTGCAGTTTTCACCCTGTAGTGACACTCTTCTTGTGCTAAACTAAGTTTTCCTTATGTATCCCTTTGCTCCGTATGCTGGTTATTTTGAGGTTCTCAGGGTGCCTTGCAGCCCACTGAAAAGAAGTCTGTGGAAAAACAATGTAAAGTAGTGAAAAAGAGTATAAACAAAGCAAGCTACAGCTACATGTGAAAGTAAGCAGCATAGTCTAACCCTGAAACTGAAGTAAAATTAACAAATCAAAGTATTGGCAGCATAAAAAAAAATTAAATTAAAAAACGACAAACCACAAAACCCATAAAAACAACCCCATAAATAAACAAACAAACAAAAAAGCCAAAAAAAACTAAGAAAAGTTATCCTGGAAAAGTGTCTGATGGTTATAACATTGGAAGAAGCTTCACAAAAGGTCAGTCACAATCACTGTAAGTTCTTTTCCTCAGCAGAATTGGACAGAGACTGGGACTTTGTCATTTCATCATACTGATTTGTTTCTTTGTTTGTTGAATCTTGTGGTAGGTGAGTTTATTAGACAACTTGAAGAGAAGGAGTCACTGATAAGTCAGCTGTCCCGGGGGAAAACATCATTTACACAACAGATTGAAGAACTTAAGAGACAGCTGGAAGAGGAAACCAAGGTAATGCTTTGACTATGTCCGTTCACTGCAATGGAATGGAGAAAAATGTCTGTGTTCAGTTGAGGCCTGGATAAAAGCTGAAATGAGACATAGGAGCAACAGTGATTCCTACCAGTTGTACTGATATACTTTTCTGCCTTTGACTAAGGCAAGAGACAAGAGAAGAGTGTGGGAAAATCATCAGTATCTAGAAATGTTAAATAAAACTTACCCAGTAAGATAGCCAAAGTCTCAGATCCTGCAACTTAAATGTTTGGATGTTTCTCCAAAGCTGTTAAATTACCTTCAGTCTTGATAGTTTCCTCCACATGTCACTAGTTAGGGATGACTTCAAACACTTCTTACTTCACTTGACCTGGACTGTCAAAGCCAGAGGCAAAAAGAAAAAAAGGCTTAAGCCTCCACTGGAATTTCTAGGGGCTGTTTGTTTGGGTTTTGCTGTAGGTAACCCTGCAATGCTGTGACCTTTCTATCCCTGCAGTCCAAAAATGCCCTGGCTCATGCCCTGCAAGCAGCCAGGCACGACTGTGATCTCTTGCGGGAGCAATATGAGGAGGAGCAAGAAGCCAAGGCAGAGCTGCAGCGGGCTCTCTCTAAGGGAAATGCAGAAGTGGCACAGTGGAGAACAAAGTATGAGACTGATGCCATTCAGAGAACGGAGGAGCTAGAAGATGCCAAGTGAGTTATATGTGCCCTTGTCTGGCAGGACTGTGCTTCCTAGGACTTGTTACATGCTAAGAAACAGGGCAACCTGGTTGGAAAAGTGCTTCTGACTTACTGCTGTTATTTGTGGCTGTCCTTCTGTTCTCCATATTGCTTGGGCAGGTCAATGTTTCTGCTGAGTCCTTGTCTGTGGAGTAGAGTTTGTGGATACTGGAGTTCATTTGAGTACTAACAAAATTAGATAGCCCTACTTGGTTATCTTTCATACTCACTAGCTTTGCCCCAGCCCAGTGCTGTTTTCTTGGTCTTGACTTCCCTTCCTAGCTGGGAGATGATGGGCTGCCCTGGGAAAGTAGGGCAGAAAGTCATGTTGGCTCATATTGTGCAGCTGCTCCCAGTTACCAGGCTCAGGTGTTACTGGGCAAGGTTTCTGAACATCTCCAGGATCTGCCTCCACATATCTCTGATCTTTAGGATCTTCTCCCACTTCCAGCATGTTTTCTCCATCTAGTATCTTCACAATCTTCTTTCTGGGCCATCCTTTCTTTCCAGGACTTCTTCTTGCCAGACCCCTGTTTTCCCAATCTAAATAGTCTATGAACAAAAGCCCAGGGCATGACCAGCCTCCTAATTGGTGGTTATCTCATATCTCTTAATTGGAGAAAAATGACGCTGTCATTTAGACCAGGTCTTATAAAATATTTACAAAGAGCCCATTCTGGTTACAGCTAGTAAGTAGTAAGCTGGTGCCTGTAAGTTCAAAAGTTCAGTTTCAAATATTCATACAAAGGCACACATGCACAAAATTATCTGCCACATGTCAGCATTCATAATTTAAGCTGGGGTTTTATTCCATCATAGTCCCTTCTCTATAGAGGCTTTATTTCCCCCTCTCTTCCCCTTCCCCTTGCCTCACGTCCACCCCCCCCCCCCCTTTTTCCCCTTCCAAACTTGTTTTTTTGGGCATTTTTTTTGTGCCCGTGTTTTTTTTTAACACAGCAGTGGTGACACTTGTTCATTTCACTGTGTCTTCCCACCCGGTAGGAAGAAGCTTGCTGCTCGACTGCAAGAAGCTGAGGAAGCGATTGAGGCAGCCAATGCCAAGTGCTCTTCTCTGGAAAAGACAAAGCACAGGCTGCAGAATGAGCTGGAAGACATGATGATTGACCTGGAGAAGGCCAACTCGGCAGCTGCCTCCCTGGACAAGAAGCAGCGTGGGTTTGACAAGATCATCAATGACTGGAAGCAGAAGTATGAAGAGTCACAGGCTGAGCTGGAGGCTTCCCAGAAGGAGGCCCGTGGCCTCAGCACTGAGCTCTTCAAGCTAAAGAATGCCTATGAGGAGACACTGGACCACCTGGAAACTTTGAAAAGGGAAAACAAGAACCTCCAAGGTAGGCTTCATTCAGGTCCTGCAGCCAGTGCAAGAGCCACATCAGTGGACAGCTGGAGGGATGCAGGTGCCCTGTAGCAGCTGTGGGAAAAGGTGTTTATCTCATCCTGAGATGAGCTTTCTGATATCATTTAAGACACTGACTGATGCTGACAATGAAAGTTTTGAACACAGAAACTGGTATGGCCAGAGAAGAGCAGGTTTCCCTTTGCCCCCCTGCCAATAAAAGTCACTGGCAGAGGAGCCATTCTCAGGGGAGGAACACGAAAGATGACAGAAGTGCAGTGAATGAAGCCTAGACAGCTCTCAAAGCAGAGCATGGTGTTGCTAGCCTGCAGATCACAGATAAAATCTAAATCACTATAACCACTTCAAAATGTATTCACAAGAAAGGCTGTGCCTTCAAGTTGTTCGGGCAAAAAAAGTTGCTGCAAGTAAAAGTAAAGCAGGGCTTGTGTACAGACAAGCCCTTGAGATAGCAGGTTGAGGCATGATTCCTGTATTCACACTCCATGAATTGCAGTATGTTCCAGACACTCTGTTTGCTAAATCCATCCATCCTCTTTTGTTACAGAGGAGATTTCTGATCTGACAAATCAGATTAGTGAAGGAAACAAGAGCCTCCATGAAATAGAAAAAATCAAGAAGCAGGTTGAACAAGAGAAGTCAGAAGTTCAGCTGGCTCTGGAAGAAGCAGAGGTAAGGAAAGAAGGCTCAAGGGAAGAGGGAAAGGTGTCTTTATCAGGATTTTCCATCCTTTTCATACTCTCAGCGATATAGCTAATTGTTCATTTTTAGCACATGCAACGTCTCTGCACCCAGCTCCTCCAGCCTGGCTAGCCAGTGTCTTCAAGAGTGACCAGTGACTTTTGGAGATGTGAGCTCTATGATTATCAGTGGAGGCCCTTGCAAAGGAGGTGCCTTGTAGCTTTCATTTTTTTGTTAGAATCATAGAATCATCAGGGTTGGAACAGACCAGTCCAACTATCCACCCAGCACTACCACTGTAACCTCTAAACCACTAAACTATATCACCCAGATCCAGATGCCTCTTGAACACTTCTAGGGATGGGGACTCCACCACCTCCCTGGGCAATCTATTCCAATGCCTGACCACCCTAACAATGAAAATTTTTTTTCTCATATCTAATCTGAATCTCCCCTGTCTCAGCTTTAGGCCATTTCCTCTTGTCCTCTCACTGCAGATGCAGTAGAAGAGACTGGCCACCACCTCACTACAACCTCATTTCAGGTAGTTGTAGAGAGAGATGAGGTCCCCCCTGAGCCTTCTCTTCTTGAGACCAAACAAACCCAACTCCCTCAGCTGTTCCTCACAAGACATGTTTTCTAGACCTTACACTAGCCTTGTTGCCCTTCTTTAGTTGTTTGGTTTCATGTTTTGGGGTTTTTTTCACTTTCAGGAAGCTCAAAAATCTTCTGCCCACTGCCTCAAAATTCAGTCCTTGCTCACTTTACAATAGAATATTATAGTCTTTTGAAAAACACAAACTACTGAAAATTATGGTCATATACCTTTTTATCAGATATTTCTGCCATCTAGTTTCCAACAGTAAATTCCTATTTATGAGGATAAGAAAACAAACCTCCTGATGACTTTCAATTTTATAAGGTCTCTGATAGTGTGTTGGATACTGCAGCCTGCTTAAAAAGATGCAGTAGTCTCAGAAAGCAAATGAAAACGGGAGCTTGATAAAGACATTTGGCCTCACTGCATTAATTTCTGCAGTGACAAGTATGTACATACCCAAGAGGATTACCTCATCCCAGTTTCTAGAAACAACAATATGGAACAAGTCAAATGGAAATACTTGTTATTCACTTAAAGGGCTCAGCTGACAGGTTTTCTCAAAAGTGAGGTGCACTGCAAAGCTAAGAAGGGGTGTAGGTGGTGCTGGCTAGAAACAACACAACACATAGCAAGGGATTTTTAGTGAAGGCTGCATTTTTTTAACTGCATCTAAATAATATCTGCTAAAATGAACATCATCCAGTGACAGGGATCCATTTAATAACTTAAATGCTGTGCAATTTCTTTTGTCTGTTACAGGATGCTTTATACATTGCAGGGATTTCACAGCCAAACAAACAAGTGTCATTATCAGAGCAGAGGGAGAGCATGTCTTTTTTCCACAGCTCTGAGATGTGGAGAATGTTTATGTACTCTGTCAAAAAACTTCCCTTGCTAGAAAGAATACATCAGTTCTTGAGGAATCTAAGGGGCACAATTTACTTTCCTGGACTGTGTGGAATGGCTTCCTAAATCTCTGTGATATTAGGAAATAACAAAAGTAAAGTGGTGATGTATCTTATTTTAATTGTGGAAGAGACGGTTTAATGCAGTTTTTCTCCCTCTCTTGTGAATTTGGGTCTCTGGCAGTCACTGCTGGTGACACAGAACTTCTGTGTGTTGTTCCCATTAATATGTTGTGGCTCCTTGGCATGAAGTGTTCATTTGATTGACTTGTAGCTGTTGCATGTTGGCCAGAGATTAGCAGGGATTTTGTACAGCTCTGTTTTCAGAACCTCCATTCTGTTTCCATCATCTCTCAAGGGAAGCACAGCTAAGCTTGTGCAGTTCCACCCTCAGAGAGCACTTCCAAAAAATATGATGTTCTGTTCTGTGCTTTCATTCTCTGTTCAATCAACAAGGAGACAGAATGACACTGAGCCTGATTTATGCAAGACCTGAAAGTCAGAGGCCTTGCTATTTCTGTATGGGCTGTTGTCTGCTTAGTTCCTCACTTCCATATATGAGAAAAATGTAGCAATAAAGACGTAAGAACAAAATTCTCCTATTTCACAGACAATTCATTTTAATTCATAAGAATGACAGAGCATTTTTGCATTTTGTCATACAGAGATGATAGCTGTTATTTCTTCCTTTGAAGTCATGTTGTCTAATAAGATTATATAATTAGGAGGCTTCCAACACTTTGTGATTTGGAGAGATTTCTGTGAGCTGGAGGATGAATGTGTGGACCCCTTCACCTTCCTAAAAATAATCTTGTTTTAGCTTGTTCCTATCCCTTACAAACCTGTGAATTTCTGGAGGGTGTCTTTACAGAGGTGCAGAGCAGGGAACAGCTGTTGATGTCAAAGTTGTGCAGGCAGGGCCAAAGGTGGCGTTGTTTGGGAGTTTTCTTGTGAGCTGTGGACTGTTTGACAATTTGTCCTCTGAGGAGCTTGCTGCTCGATTTTCCAACTGTCAGGTTGCATTAGAAGGCAAGTAAGTGTGTTGTTTTGCCATGTAAGCTAGTCATGTCCTTGCCTAAAGAGAGAGGGAAGGAGGAAGTAGTGCTATTGGAAACAGGAAGAGATGCATGAAGGAATCATCTTTGTGCAGCTGTTTGTGATTTGAAAAAAAAAAAAAGCAATTCCTGGCTTGCAAGCTCTTGATGTTTTCTATTTCAGGGAGCTTTGGAGCATGAAGAAAGCAAGACCCTTCGTTTTCAGCTCGAACTTTCTCAGCTTAAAGCAGAATTTGAAAGGAAACTTACAGAAAAGGAGGAAGAAATGGAAAACATAAGGTACCATGCTGGAAGCAGCATGTTTTTTAAGGGGAAAGTCTCAAAAGATCAGAACAATGCTCAAGACCCAAGCCAGTCAAATGCACCACAGGTAGTTATGCCAGAACAAGCAGATACAGTCTGTACCAGAAACCAAGACAGCTCTGACTTTTTGCCAAAAGGTAATCCTATCACAATGCCATTTCTTAGTTCAAATCTTCCTGTCAGTTCAGTCTCTGTCAGAGTACAATTAAACCCATTAAAGTATCACATGGCAACTGTAACAAAACTGAGTGACACAACCAAATTCCCAGCAGATCAAGGGCCACTAAGTTCGTATGTTTACAGTATGGAAACAGGTAGATCTAGAGTGCTGCCATCTCCTAATCCTGTAGGATGGCTGACTCCCAAGGGGAACCCCAGGCAAAATCAGCAGTACTTACTTCAGTGTGCTCAAACCTATGTTATCTAAAGGCATTTAGTTAATTTATGCAACTACAGCTACACTGATCGTGGGAGGATGTGAGGAGGTTGCTGTTATGTGTACACCGTTTGGGTAAGCAGTGAGAACTGCAGAGGTGCAGAAAGCGTGACTATAACACGGGAGAGGAGCTTGTAGGTGAGTGGGATCAACAGAAAAAATGGAAAGCAATTAGATAAGAGGAAGATGATGTTTTTTGTCTCTTCCCTCCTACCCAGCACAAATTCACTGAAGGGTCACACTCTTAAAAGGAGGCCACACTGGGCCAGATTTTCAGCAATGTGTGTGTGCAGTCATTCAGAAAACTTTGGCCTTGAATTAGACAATGTTGCAATGCTATTTACCCAAGAATCATGTCGTTGTTTATTGGTAGACTAAAGGGTAGGGAAGGGAAAGTCCAAGGCCCATCCAGACCAGTGTTACTTCACACCCAAGAATATTTTTGCCCTTTAATCTTCTGATATCCTGCAGATGTCTGGATTGCAGAGACCTAGGGATAAGCTAACCAGTGCTTTCTGCTTCAGCTGCATTAAGAGTGTTCAGCAGACAGGCTGTGTTGTTTCCTGGGAATCTAGGGCACAGTTCAGTATCTTGCTGAAGCAGTAAGGCCCTCAAGGTTTTCCTTGTTGACTCAATGATTTCTCAGAACTCCTACACTTTTAGCAAAACTTGGCCAGCAGTGAGATAAATGTTTCTGTGTGAGTTGTATTCTGTGCTTTGAGTTACCTTCTGGTTGTAAGAGAGCAAAACTTTCATGGTAGGACTTGTCTGTTACAGAGTCAAGAAAATTAAGCCACTGTTTGCATCCATTTTGTTTTTAAATTGACACTAAGCTGCCTTTCACAGGGGGGCAAGGATGTTAATTTGGTGGGTTTAATCTCTTCTAAATTTAGATGTCCATAACAGGATTTCTATTCCTGAATTATTCCCCTTACCATTAGCATAAGAAAGGTTTTTTTCAACATCTGTTTTAAGACCAAATAACTTGTAGCTTATACATACCATTTACTATAAAGAGCACCTAGAGTAATTAGCTTAGAACACAGCAGCCTACCTTCAGTTTGATTAATACCCTCCACTAACATCTTCATAAAAAGGCTGAGATGTAAATTATTCAGTAAATATCTTAGGAAGTGACTGCTAGGCTTGAAGTGCTTCTTATTAGATTCAAATCCATACTTACTTGTGGTTACCAGAAGTCTGAGAGCGCTCTTGGATCCAGTATTGACAAAGGAAGTGCAGAAGAAGGATGTTACCGGTGCTTACAGATCAGGAGTTAGCTGAGGGTGTGAAGTACACCAGCCAGTTAGACAGCAGTGAGGAACTAGAAACTATGTATGTGTGCTACATGTGGCATTCAGAAATATACTGTGTCTGGAAATGAGACACTTTCAGAGAGCACAGTACTGTTGCATGGAGTTCTACATTCCTGTGCAGAGAGGAAAACTATTCCATTCATCCTTCATGTCCTTTTCAGGAGAAACCAGCAACGTGCCATAGATTCACTGCAGTCCACCCTGGATTCAGAAGCCCGCAGCAGAAATGAGGCCATCCGGCTCAAGAAGAAGATGGAGGGGGACCTCAACGAGATGGAAATCCAGCTCAGCCATGCTAACAGGCACGCTGCTGAGGCAACCAAGTCAGCACGTGGCTTGCAGACACAAATAAAGGTACTCGGGGAACTGCCGGTCCCAAGCTCCCAACAGTAGTCACGGGCTGGGTTTCATCAGCACAGACCAAAACAGCAGTGGTGATGGTAATTAAGAGGGAAGCTACTCCCAACAGTGTAAAGGGAATTAGTGATCACATCTGGCAGCAGAGAATACAGAAATATGGATTTCTTCTCAGACTTGCATACAAGCTGGAAGAGATCCAGTCATAAAACCCCTGCTGGCTGCAGCCTCCTGCAGGGGCAGAAAGCTACAGTATGAGAAACTGAAAACCTGTGATTTTCTTGTGAGCTTGCAAGTCTTTTAAAAGTAGAGAGCAAGTGAGTTGGCTGGAGTACAGGGAGTGTGTGTATATTCAGCTTTGTTGTTTGCATCAATATTTGTAAAAGCAAAAAAAAAAAAAAAAAAAAAGCAGCACTTTGCTAAGGCACCTCTTCTATTATTGCCTCTCCCGTGCCTAAGCAGCTAATTCTGCCTCAGGCAGAACCAGCTATGACAGATTTGAGCACACAGATTTTTCCCCCATTGCACCGTGTACCACAAAAGCTATTCAGCTTACAGTGTGGAAATACATAAAATAAATATAATAAATAAAAAAAGCACTGAAATTCTTGAGGTGGGCCTCATTTAACCTCTGCAATCTGGGATCCTCCTATGTAAGCACAGTGGCTTGGAGTTATACTGATAAAAAACCAAACACCTGCTTTGTTTTAGGAGCTCCAGGTACAACTGGATGATTCAGGACACGTGAATGAAGATCTGAAGGAGCAGCTGGCAGTCTCTGACAGGAGGAACAACCTTCTCCAGTCAGAACTGGATGAGCTGAGGGCTTTGCTGGACCAGACTGAACGGGCAAGGAAGCTGGCAGAGCACGAGCTGCTGGAAGCCACTGAACGTGTGAACCTGCTTCACAGTCAGGTTGGCTTTTTCTGTGCCTTCTCCCTCACTGCCTTCCCTGTTAAGCACTGACACTGTTTGTCCATGGCCATCACAAATCAAGAGAGAAAATGAGGGACAGTTCGGTCACACTATAGATATGCCACCTCACTCCCTTCCAGGTAGCTGGGATTGATGATTCATCCAACTGCTTTAAACAGCTTCCAGGAAAAGTGATGATGGAAAATAACAAGAGTAAATTTTATTTCTTTCATTCTTACATGCCGTAAAGCCAGTTTCCTGCTTTAGTTAAGCCATGTCTGGGATGGTGAGGCATTTCTTCGGAGAAGCAAAGCGGGTTCTGTGTTTGTGCAGGGCACTGATGTTGTAACCCTGTGATGTAACCACAGGGGCCGGGCTCTAACAATAGGTGGATTGAGCAGGGCAGGAAACCACCCGCAGCAAAGTGCACTCTGTGCCTTGCAGGTCTCCATTAAGATTGGCCTTTGGGCTTTGTCGAGGTGGATACTGCAGTTTTTAAGGTGCCACGGAGGGGCATGTCCTGACTCGCCAGCATTTTTCCTTCTCTTCACAAATAATAGTCACAAAAAAATCAAAATGTGCTACAGGCTGGTGATGTTTTGCAGTATTTCCTCCAGTCCACTGGTGGCATTGAGATTCTGTTCTAGTCACCTTATTGGCTGATTAACGATCATTAATTTACCAGAATGAACTGCCTTATTCATTCTTCTAAGCTTATTGCTTATTATTTTATCTGAATCAAAAGCTGAATATTTAAAGCTCTGAGAGTAAATTTTAATATTTCCTCAGTCTGAAGCTACATTTGCTAGTCAGGCCAGCCCTTACCATGTACCTGGGTCTCCCTTCCCAAATATTGCTCTGTGTAATCCAGGAGCTGCAAAAATCAGTAAGCCTTGGTGTGCTATAGTATTTAGAGGAATTGTCTCTAATCATCAGTTTCCCTCCTTTTCCACTGTTCCTCTGGGGAAAACTTAATAAAAGAACACAAGCCTGATCAATCAAAAGAAGAAGCTGGAGGGTGACATTTCCCAGATGCAGAATGAAGTGGAAGAATCGGTCCAAGAGTGCCGGAATGCAGAAGAAAAAGCCAAGAAAGCAATCACAGATGTAAGTAGGCTGGTTCCTTGCTCACCTCTTCTCATACTGCCATGTCCAAGGACAGCCAAGAAAGTATTTCCAGGTCACCATTTCTGTGCTTGTTACAGAGCTCATACATGCAAAGTGTTCCACAGTTATCTGGAGGTAACTGATGAAACTACAAAATAAAGCAGGCTAGAGGTAAAAGAGAGGACAGATATTTTTTTTTTTTTCTGAGGTTTAGGGTTTGGGTTTGGTTGTTTTCTCGGGGTTTTGTTTTCCCAAGAATGCAGTTTCCATTGGTCCTCAAAGTCCCAAGTCATGTCACCTTTTTATCAAGCAAGTCATTCACCTGGATAACCCTAACTGATCTCCTCGTATACATAGAATATGATGTGAGAAACAAACTTACTGAATTGGAGAAACATGAGGCCTAAGATCCCAGGAGGAGAGATGGAATGTATTCTTCTAGGGAAGAAAGGTGTTTGGGCAGGTATGGTTTCATTTCCCACAGACCTGGAGAAATCCACATCTTCATAGTTCAGATGATGTTTCACATCATACTGGCAAATAAAATGAAAGCTAAAACTGGACCTTTCTGTGAGTTATGTGTCTGGAGTGCCTGGAAGAAGCTATTCCTGTACCATGGTCTTTACTGTTCTCAGCTGACAGCTCTATTAGTGCCTGCCACAGAGAAGATGCTAATTCTCCCTGATGCAGCTCCAGCCTGGATTACAATGACTGCTGTCTTTTGGTGACAGCTCACTGATGGTTGCAAAATCTGTAAACGGCTCCTGGTGGCAGGTACAAATATGAAAGCAGGAATGAGCTAATTTGGCACCCTTTTTACCTGTCTTACAGAAAGACCAGGGACTATGTAAGATGTTGATACCGAGCTTTCTATCCCAGCACAGACTGTGGAAGTTGCTCTGCTCTTACAACTGCCCAGGCAGCTCTCACCTGTGACTGGGCAGGGAAATTTGTCTGCCAGTTGTCTTAGGCTACTACCTTTCAAGAGCTCCAAACACCTAGATTAGATTTTGAATAATTTCTGTATAAAATGTTTCTAGTGAGTGTCATAGGCTTACTTGTAGGCATTATAAATGAGAACATGATATAGCATGGATAATAAAACTAAAAAAAAAAAAAAAAAAGGAAAAGGGAAGGGTGAAATCTTAAATCAAAACTTTAGAATAGGGAGGGAAAAAAGGCCTCCAAGGTTTTTCTGTTCTTCTGTTTTCTCTGTCCATGCGAGACATACACACAGAAGGTATTATCTGGAGCTTTGGGTACAGTGAATGATCCAAATAGACAATTCAAGGTTGATCTTCCACCCTCTATTTTGAAACATAATCCAAGAGCATAAGAGAGCTGCTGTAAAATGTGGTTATTTTTCAGGCAGCAATGATGGCTGAGGAGCTTAAAAAGGAGCAGGATACTAGTGCTCACTTAGAGAGAATGAAGAAGAACATGGAGCAAACCATTAAAGACCTCCAGAAGAGACTGGATGAAGCAGAACAAATAGCTCTGAAAGGTGGCAAGAAGCAGATCCAGAAACTGGAATCCAGGGTAAGTTTGGGATGCAATTTCAGACCACTGCCGCCTTCTTACAGAACTGGCACTAGGTAGGTAGCCTAGGGCTGGCATGTTAAGTTTATAGAGGCCAAGAAGGGATAGTATGAACGCTTTCCTCTGTTTCACAAAATGCAGGTGAGCAGTGCTTCCCCTTCATCATCCAGCTACAATGAGCTGTTGACCAGCAGATGACCAAAGTCCTTGATTAAAAAAAATAAATAAATTAAAAGCCTGAGCACCTAAAATCAGCAAAAGCCTCTCCAATGCTTGCTTTGTTAAACTTTTCTGGCCTTTGCAAATGTCTGCACCTCTGACTGCTGGTGCAGCTTAAATACATTTAGGAAAAAGCAGAATGGAAAGGTGACATTTTGATCTCTTCTTGAAATTTGACTCAATGGGGGTGCCTAGAAAATAAGCATTTCTTGAACTGCGAGCCAAATTATCTGCTGCTTTAAATATATGTAGCATAATGGCAAGGGGTTTTCCTCTTTTGCAGGTTCGTGAGCTGGAGAATGAACTTGAGACTGAACTGCGTCGCAATTCAGATGCCCAAAAAGGAGCCCGCAAGTTTGAGAGACGCATAAAAGAGCTGACTTACCAGGTATGTTGGGGGCTGTGGTAACCACTAGGTCCCTGTAAAGAAACATGTCTTAAATAGCTTCAGTGTTCCAGTGAAGGATGGCATTACCCAGAGGTTTCTGATTACAACCAAAGTTTTAGGCATAGGAGAAATATCTCCCTAGGGCTACTGTCAGAGAAGCATAGAATGGTTGGGGTTTGGAAGGGGCCTTAAAGATCATCTCATTCCAACCTCCCCATCACAGGCAGGGACACTTTCCACTACACCAGGCTGCTCAGGCTCCATCCAGCCTGGCCTTAAACACTACTTCCAGGGATGGGGCATCCACAGCTTCTCTGGGCATCTTGTTCCAGTAATCATCATCGTCTTCCCTGATTTGTTGTAACTAGTGTTAGAAAGCCTCTGCCGCTGGGAATTTGGAGAGTTTTAGTACAGCATTAATATGAAGCAGGCTTCCATGACTATTCACAATGCAAGGCAAGAAAGAGCCCAGCTGTCTCTCAGCAGTGCCACTGTTGCCAAAGGGAGCCAGAAGGACTCTGCTGACTGTAATGCACCACTCAGTGTAGGGTTGCTCAGTCCCAGAACCTCGTCACCTATTGCTGAGCAGCAAGGCCTAGTCTTGAGCCTCCTGCGCGTTTGCTAACAGCTGCTGTTTTGAAAAAGGCCTGCAGCGCAGAGCACTGATCCTTTTGTTTCCAAAAGCATTCTTAAGAAGATAAACCCATCCATCTGCTTTAGATTATTTAGCCTCCTACTAGTTTTACTTTGACTTTTGTATGCAGAAGCTGAAGGTTGTTTTCTTAGAATACAGTGAGCCAGCAGAATTAGCTGGTCCTTCTGCTTATTGAGTGTGACAGCTGAAACCTGGCTCCTTTTGCCAGAAATGCCTCCAAACCAGACTTCAAATTATGCAAATTACAGTTTTAGACTATTCCATAAATCTGTTTCACTATATCACAGCACGCTTTATAATGACCAGAGTGTTCCTCATTCCTGAGTGAGGAACTCTGGGTGTGTGTATGTGTACACTTCTGACAGTGTGTGCACATATGTATCTGTGTTTATTTGTATCTATATTTACATGTATATAAATGTAGAGGGTACTCTCTTCAGTCCTCCACGCTTACACACATCTTCAATGAACCTACAGAGTATTTTCTCATCTGTATACAGAAGGATCACAACATGGCTAGTTTGTGTTTTGAGTTATAAGTTTCTAAAATATGCATGGCATCTATACTTCGTGCATTGTGGGAGATGCTCTAGGCCTTTTTACTCCAACAGCCCAACTAATAGTGTTTTGATACAGTCAGAAGAAGATAAGAAGAATCTTGCCAGGATGCAGGATCTGATTGACAAGCTACAATTAAAAGTGAAGAGTTACAAGCACCAAGCAGAGGAAGCTGTAAGTAACTATTTGGGCCTTTTTACCTGTGAGAGATTTATTGTTCTAAACCCACAGTCTTTTACCCATAGAAGCTTCTAGCACAAATACATGCTTTTTGTGCATTAATATTTTTATTTCATATAAACCCCAATATATAAAACTGTATTTATATTTCATGTAAAATAAACCATTTGGCATATTTGTTGATTATAGTTAAGATATTCAATTTTATCTTATGATTGCAGTATAATTTGCAAGGGAAGGGGGGAAGGGAAAGAACAGGAAAGACTTTTTTTCCTCCTAGCCCCTCAGAAAGCACATTGAGAGCATCACAGTTCAGCTAAAATGGAGAATGCCACTGGAAACATTAGCTCTGTAAAACAACAATCTCAGTTCTCCAGGAAGCAAGTGGTCCCCATATGGCTGTTAGCTCATCACACTGAGCACTTTCCACCCCACTTCAAATGAAAAGCTTTGTTTCATGTGGACAGGAGGAAATCAGCTGCACTGTTTTTTCTCACCAGGAAGCTCAAGCCAATCTGTACCTCTCGAAGTACAGAAAACAGCAACATGATCTGGATGATGCTGAAGAAAGGGCTGAAATAGCTGAATCTCAGGTTAATAAGCTGAGGAGCAAGTCAAGGGATATCGGCATGAAAAAGGTACAGTAATACTGTGTGGGGTAAATGAGACTATTTAATACACAGTAGTGGATGCTATGTATCTGTTACATCTCTAAAAATAGCATAGACAGGAATAAATTCTTGTTTACCATATTTTTTTAGTTTCAGTCTACCCCTTAACATTCAGATAACCCTTTAGGACAGCAATCTGACACTTAGACAAAATATATTCTCTGTCCTTTTGATGGTGTCATTTAATCTCTGTGCTCAGCAGCAGAAGGTGGGTTTATTATGGTTGGTTTTTTGAGTTTTTCTTTTTCAAGGAATATTAAAAGACTCCACCTTTTCCTCCCTCTGTTGATGCAGCTTTCTATGTATGTAATACAGCCTGGGGGTTACCACATTAGCAGATTGCCAGATATTTTAACATTGCTCTTTTAATGAACTTGTATTGATTTGAAGAGCTGGACAAAAATAAAATGTTACTGATTAGTCACCTACCTGCTGGGAAGTCATTAGTTACTAGAAATATCTTTGTGGTGTTTTGCAGTTGATATGAATGGTAGCAGAACAATGTTGATGAACCTAAAAGGTACCTAAGCTCTTGGTCTGGAACTGAAAGCAAACTTCTGCTTATCTATGCTTGCCTTGTGGCAAAAAAGAGTAGGGTTCTTACTTCTAGGAATGACAGAAAGAGGAGCTGGCTCATTGCTTTATCTCTTTCATTTGGAAGGGAAACATAAACTTTCATGCTTAACATCATTTAAGTTTTATGGGGATAACAACTCCTGAGTTAAAAAAGAGGTGAAAAAACCCCTTTCTCTATAATTTTGGTATTTTTATCACATGTGAGTCCAACACTCCCCTCTTCTCTTCTGTAGCCACCATTCTATGGCAGGGAACACTTTAACTTCTGATTTCGTATTGGACTAACAGAGTCACCTTTGACTGATATAAATGACTGTTGCTCCACCATCTAGAGCACAGCTACATTAAAACTACATGAATATCTGGTCTCTCACACATTTACAGATGGTGGAAGCAGTACTGTAACTGAAGCTCAAAAGAAGATTTGCAGCTTTTAAGAGTAAAAAATTTCCATAGATTTTTCTTTAAATCATTCCAGCCCTACAAAAAAAAAAAAAAGAAAACTCATAGATTCACATATGATGCCATGGCATCATACCAACACCATACCTATTTAGGTAAACCATAAGAATAAATTATTTTTGTAAATACTGTTAAGATTGCTGTTTATTCCCTGTATCTTAGTAGTACCCTCTTTCTGCCTCAAATATGCAGAAGTCATAGAACAGTGGATGTCTGGTTTTATTAGTCAGATGCTATTTGCCAACACCAAATCCAGCTCTGGTTTACAGCAGTGTTGCACTGCCAAAAGATGAGCTCAACAGTGCACGTAGTGGTGTCAGCTCCACAAAAAGAGTTTCGTGGCAGTAGCAGCAATAGCTGCCAGGAAACATGTTCAGGCAGTGAGTGTTGTCCCAAAAGTCATGACACATCTTTGGGGAGAGAAAGGCACTGTAGAGACTACTCTAATCATGTAGCATTAAAAATACCTTGTCTGCTGCTACTAGTATCCACTATCCTGGAAATGCCATCTATTGAAACAGGGTTGTATAGAAGTCCTCTGCTCTCAAAGGGATATATATAATCTAGAATCAGGACAAGAGAGCTGTATTGTTAGCAAAGGTTGGCTAGATTGCTGCTACCCTATTTCAGATACAAACTGAAAATACCAGGAAGTAGAAGCATTAGTAAATAGAAGCTTTTTGTCATTTACTTGTGAATTTACCCTAAAACCCCTCGACACTTCCATTTTCTTTTTAACAGTCACATACTATCTCAATTGCATTTCAGGTTCATGAAGAGGAGTAAGTTCACTCCAAGCTGGCAGAAATGAGAAGATACTTGATATAATCAGGCACAACTGAAAGCAGATGTAGAAAAAAAAAAAGCACTTACAGAAATAAACATCAAGTGAAAATCCAAACAGACTTTATAGCATATTTCATTCATTTATTTGTGTTTCTATTTTGCCAAGCCTCAGGGATCAATAAAAGATTACATCTTGCCAGCAGCCCACTTCATTATGCTGGAACAAATCCTAATTGGTAGATCTCTGACAAAATCAAAACCAAGGGCAAATCCAGTAATGCTTCACAGCCTCATGTATGCCATACGCAGATTGCTAAAGTAGCTGTTGTTTCTGGGGTGCCATGTCCCCACAGGACTTGACTTTCAAGGCCCAAGAAAGTGTTCTGGGCAGTGGAGTGAGGTGCAGGGTGCATCTCCAGCCATCCAGTGGTTCTCTCCACCACTGTCAGCACACAGCGCTTGCCTTGGTGGGTTTGCAGGAGAACCTTTGACATCTTCTAAGATGTTAAGGCTGCCTGTTATGTCAGCACAGGTGGATCCATTATGGCCATGGCAGAGATGAATATCTTCAGGCCATGTGCGTGATTTGTCCTGATGCCTCCCCAAGCTCAAGCTTGGAGTTATCACAGATGAGTCGTCTGCGTGAGGACAAAGAAACACCCAGCTCTGTAGCCTGAGGTGGCAGGTGTACACACCTGGATTGTCTGAGTCATCAGCATTCCAGTCTTTTCACAATTGTGGATACATTCTTCTCCTAGGATAATAGAGTACCCCCTTAAGTCCCTCCCCACAGTCTAAATTAGTAGGCATATTTGGGGAAAAGAGAGAAGGTGGATACCAGAGTCTTTGTGTAACCCAGGACAAATACTAAATGAAATGAAAAACAGTAAGCCTTCTCTTTCCCTAACACTGAAAAAAAAAATCCCTCAAAACTTAGAGATTTCTTCTTCTGTGGAAAATTCTTTGTTCCTTCGGGAAACCCAAGTTCCAATCTTTCATGCCAGCTTCTTGAATACAAGCGTCAATTGACTTTTTTTTCCCCTCCTATCACTTCCTTTGTTTCTTACTGTTGCTCAGAGAATCACATTTCCATGTGCCCCTCTTGCTGTAACTGAAAGGGGAAGGTGAAGGAACTCTGTTCATCAACAATTTCAATTGCACCTGTGCGCAGAGAAGCATTTTTCTTCTGGTACCTTATGGTGCTCACAGGATTCCTGTCCTTCTGCATTTCTAGGCAAAACAAAAATGCTTGTAAGAACTACTGAAGTGTAAAATTAATCCCCTAGTGGGAACAGAACTAGACACACTCACTGTAAAGGTAAGTTAGCATTTTCCATTTTAACATTATCTGAATAAAATAAGCATCTACATAACAGTGCAGAAACATTCCTGTTTCTTCCATCTAGTCCTTCATCCATGGAACCAGAGCTGAGTTACCCTGTAAACTGTTCCACTTCCTCTGATTATGATATGTTCAAGGTCTCAATAGGTCCCAAGATAAATTAATCTTGCTTAAATTCTTTAGAGAGCTGCATCGCAAGAGTATATTATCATCTCTAAAGCATGTTAGCATTAAAATTGACTAAAAAGCATGTAAGTGAATCTGTGAGAGAAACATGAAAAAAGACAGGCATAATCATGTGTTCTTGCTCAACCTCATGGTAACCATCATCAAATGCCTGCTGAAGCATACCAAATTCAGACTGTGACAAAAACCCAGGGAGTTTGGAGGTATATCTCTCCATGGATAGGGCTGTACTGTCAGGCACAGAAAGATGGACTAATAATGAAAGTTTGGTTTTTTTAAGGATACTCACAACAAATGCAGAGGAAAAAGACAGAATATTCTGAGACAGAGCCATCCTATAACAAATGCATGAGAATAAAATGCATCCACTTGAAGATGCTGTACTCCAGTAAATAGGAGAGATGTGCAAAGATATGAGATTAGGGACCATATGGTTATAACAGTCTCCCAAACAAAGCAACGCAGTATAACTTTTCAAACTGAGGTTTTTATGAGCTTTGACATTGGATACAATTGAAATAGTAATCTGGGCCCTAATGAGGACTCTGTACGTGAATTGTTTGAGGGACTTTTTGCTTTGGTTTGGGTTTTCTTTGGTTTTAAACACAAGTGAGAAAATTCACCAGCTTGATTGTTCTTAAAGCAAGTTACCGGAAAGTATTTGTGAGGGGTAACCTTTCCCCCAGTGACTGCTCAGTTCTGCTGACTTCACTCCTGGTGGCTCCTATCCCGCCAGCCCAATCAGCCCTGAGATTGTCTTCCCTGTCTCTTAAAACAAAAGATTATCCTAACTCATGATGCTCACACTGCAACTGCTTAATCATAACTGTCAAGCTATAGCTACTGATTAACAACTTTATAAAAAGTTGCAAAGTTTGACTCAAACCCCTACACAAATCTTGAGGGGCTCAGTATGAATAGTACCTTAAAAAAATACTCTAATGATTGTACATACCTTGCTCCAAAGACAGTATGCTGCTACCAGTACTGCTGCAAGTCCTAAGAGCACTGCTCCTACCACTGCTGGCACAATATTCCAGGTGTTACCTGAATTTTTTTAAAAATAAAAATTCCAAAAAGTTTAACAGAAGTGCTTTATATCACAAATTAATGTTCACTATTCAATAACTATATCAAAGCAATGATTTTTCTTATTTATAATCTAAAAGCTATGATTTAGGGAGAAAGAAACATTAAAAGGAAACAAAGACAACAATGTTCAAGCCATTTGACTCATACTGTAGGACTTTAAAGTGATACTTTACTGAGTTAAAATTGAATAGCCTAAAGCACATTATTTTACTTAATTGTTCCGATAAAGAATTCCATTTGTGCTTATGTGATATGATTTGATGACTTCTTAACAGTAGTCCCATTTAAAACCAACCAGCTGCCCAGTATATTAAACACTGTCTCCAGGCACGGTGCTCAGTGCCATTAATGGCACTGCTGATTTCCAGTAGAGCAACTCTGGAAATGTTATCCAGCCTGGACCACAGATTTCATGACTTCTGTTGCAAAATCTTTACAACTTTAATCTAAAACATTTCCCAGCTTCTTAATGCGACCATGCAATCCAGGTGGACATGAGAAATCCTGAGGTGGGTGGTAACAATGGATTCCACAATTGCCCATCTAGCCCAAACCTCTGCGTGGCACCAAACTGTCAGAAGAGCTGTATGGTTCTTCTGCTTCAGGCTACCTTTCCACTGCTGTGTTTAGTCCAAAGAATTTGAAAAATTCTACACTTCTCTGGAAATAATTAATAAACGAGAGCTGCCAAAACAGAGCATTTAACCTAGTCATTGCCTTTAGTTTGACTCTGTATCCACATCTTGTCAGTTCCTTTGGTAGAGCAGCTTTAAGCTGCAACCCTTCCTCACACAGGACAGACTCTCTTAAATGATTGTATATTCATCTTTCTTTTCCCCTTAAAAGCCTTCTTTCCAGTGACACTTGGAAATCCTCCTGATGCTTGAGCAGCTGCTGTGCCATGACTGCTCTGCAACATAGTGACCTGTCTTGTTCCCTTCCACCCTGCTGTCTATCCGCTTATCTGCTTTCTGCCTATGCTGCCACAAAGGTGCCAATCTCTCTGGTAAGTGTCTTCTCTGTACTGTATAATGTATTTCTGGTCCAAGAGCAGGAAGATTCTGTGAGCAGCACAGTAATTTCGCCACTAAAGAGGGGATTTGTATCACCTGTGGCTATTGTAAGATCCATCTGTAGAGAGCAGCTAGAGAAAGGCATTTGTAGGGGATGACTGATCATATTTGGACTGTCTCTGTAAACATACAGGGAGACTGATGGACTTGTGCACGTAACTTAGGAGAGCCAGTTAAATGTGTGACTCCTTGGAGGTGTTCAATGCTCTCCACTTCAGAAGCACAATATTAGGTTTACAGGATAAGGAAGATCATGCTGGAATCTGATCTGTAGGGAAGTATGTTTGGCTGACTTAAATGTTTTCTTTAATCTAACTCCCCTCCTTCAGGTTGTGTATACCCACAGCCATTTAAAACTTCAAGTTTTCAGAAGGAAACTAAGCTATCATGGGGGAGGGGGAAGAAAGGAAGACAAAAAGAGGCAGCTATTATCACTTATTCTAGCCCCTTTTCTCTTGTGTTGCCACTATTTTTCATGTCCTGGCTTGTTTCAAATTCTCTTCTTTCTTAAAAAACACCAATGAGGTGCCCTGTATTAGTTCTCAGTCTTTTAGGTGATTGTATTTAATTGTGTAAAATTAAAGTAGCCCGTGTGCTACTGTTGTTTTATGTGCTACTGACAAAGAAAAAACTGTAACTAAGACTTCACAGCTGGAAATTTACTACAGTTCATAAAAACACAGGCATGCATTTAAACATATATATACCCAGGCCTAAAAGAGGCCCACAGTATAGAATTAAAGTTTTGAAAATAGCAACTGTGTGTTCTCTTCAATCAGGTTTCTTCTGCAGGCAAACTTATACCACATCTTCGGGCTTCTCATCATCCCTCTGCCACCTTTAAAGCCACATTTGCTGTAAGCAGAACATTTAGGACAGGATTCTAGGAGTCCCCCTGTCCCCTCAGCTCTGAGGGCAGTTGGTGGCAACCAAAGGCAGCCACCAATTTTGAGACCTTGGCCACAAAAAAGCTGCTGACTGAAAAATAAGAAATTTCTATTCTCTAAATAAAAACATCTTAGCTAACCTTTTTTTTGCCTGGGACAACAATAATAATATATCTCTTCTACCCAACTGTCCCAATTACACAAGATGATTTTTCTTAGTATTTTACAGATTTCTGATTGACTCTTTGGCTGTGCATGACCCTACATGGTCCTCATCCTCTGAAATAAAAGGAGTGGCAACTTACCAACTTGCAAAGTTGTCACAATAACTTTTGTGTAGTGAGGTGTTGAAATATTACACAGATATTCTCCACTGTCAGCTGCAGTAAGATGATGCAGGATCAGTGAAAAGTCACTTCTGTTTATCTGGGCTCGAGGCTGGTAAGAGTGGGATGTCCCATTGAAGGAGGCCACGACTGAAGTCACTGAATTCCTGTTCAGTTTCCAAACAACACAGACACCTTCAGTGTTTGCAGTGTTACTGCTGCATTCACAAGGAATTATGGTGTCACTTCCTTCTGTATTAGACAGTTGGTCTGAAACAGATAATTAAAGAACTCTCTGCAGGTTATTTTGAAAATACTCTGAAGGTTATTTAGACATATTTTGATTTTTTTATGAGGTCTAATCTGGATCCCTTTCCCCACCCTCGACGTGGGGCGGCCCAGTTCTAGTTCCATTTCCATCTGAAGAACCATTGCGATGCTTTGAAGGATGGGGAAAGGGGACTCCAGGGGTTTCTCAGGGGTCTTTTCAGGTCCTGAGCCTGGAGGGGAGAGGTGCTCCCCCTTCCCCCCCCCCCACAGGCAGGGAGACAGGACACCGGGCGTGGAGAGGAGGCAAGAGAGCGTTTATTGTTGGGGATGTTACATTTATAGGGTTTAGGAGGATTCACAGAGTAACCAATTAGAAGTCTCAAGGGGTTTACAGGAACACCCAATCACAGGAAGAGGTTAACAAAGGCCAATGGGAAACACCTCAGGACACCTTCCCAGGACATTCCTGCATGGATAACATGGGGGGTGCTGGGAAGAAGAAGCATGTGTTTGCAAAGAGACTACCAAAAGCCATTTTAAAGCCTGTTTAAACCACAGTTTTCCCATATAATGCAGGTTTAGTGCTACAGTCTAATACTACCACGGACAAATATAAAAACACAGTTCACTACTTTGATATCATATTCAAACATCACAGAATGTTTCTAGAAGCATCTGAAGATTTTAAAAACAAACCTACCTTACACTAAAAAAAACTCTAATTGGTATTGGCAATACTTAAAAAAATTCTTTCTTTTTCATTTGACTATTTCTCCTCTAATTGGGGGGCTCATTAATAGAAGTGATTCAGTCTAGTCTTAGTTACTGTGTAAAGTAGCATGAAATCCCACATGCTGGGAGCAGAGAGAAAATGCAACTAATAAGATACTTGCACATTTAAAGCAAAAGGATAAAACTCTTACAACATAATTTAATAAAAGAATAAAAAGATTGTATTTAGTTAGAAATAGCTTTCAGCTACAGTGGACTTAAGTATTTTACTTATCTATGCTGAACATTTAACAGTTAATGAATAGTTTTAAAAAAATAAGAAGGGGAAGGAGAAGGCAAGTAAGTGGAAGGAATACTTAAATTATAAAATATTAAGATAAGACAAACTAGCATCATATTACAACTATCAATTTAACAGTAGGAATTTTCTGCCAAGAAAGGAAAACCAGAGGAGGCTGTGGTGGCTGGCAGTCAGCTGGAGAGGAAGCTAATACATTATTTTGACGTGGTATAACCATGCTTGGTTTCTGTGTATAGGGCTGAACAAAGAGAGGTGTAGGGCAGAAAATCATAAAGACAAACCAAAACAAAACTGTACCCCACACTGCTATTACAGAAGGAAAAGTAAAGCAGTTTGCTTCCAAGATGTTCTACTGAGGGGATAGATGGATGCAGGGAAACTCAAAAGTGTAACCAAATGTAGCTTTTTCTCTTGTGGATCAGAGGTATAGATTAACAAAACAAACACACTGCAATTATTAGCTACTATGATGCCATACTTGAAACTCTCCATATTGTAAGCCATTCTATGTATTAAAAACTGCGCTCTTGTTCTGCAGCACATGCAGTGGATTAGGAACTGAGAGCATCTGTGTATGTTAGGGGGAAATCAGGGTGATGGAAGCAGCCATGCACATCTCACAGGGGAACTGCTCTTGTACTGCTCTTCATCCAATTAAAAAATATTTCCTAAGACACAGGAGAGGTTGAAAAGAACCATTTATTTACTCAAACTGAATTTCCAATGAAATTCAGGAGGAGGACAAAACAGAGAGTTGAAATTTCATAGTCCTGATTTTTCTTAACTAACAAAATGAGCTGCTGTTTGCTAAAATGCAGTGTTTGCTGCTCTCAGCCCAGCACTCAAACTGGCACCTAAGAATGCATGTACAGTGGAAGGATCAAACAGTACTGATAAAAGTCTGGCAAAAGATGGGAAATGGACTGAGTAAGGACCATATGCATCTAGAGCAGCAGGCAAACTTTCATATAACCCACATATTCCACATAAGGTTTCCGTGTATTTTGTCCAAGTTCATTGTTTCCTTGCTGGAGTGTACCTCTTAAAAGGTACCTCTTAAAATGTGAAACTGATATGGAAGAAATATTCAGAGTAAAAGTAACTTAGAGAAGGGTGAGCTAGCCCCTCTCATTTCTACTTCTTGGATATAAATTGTAATGCTGCCTTGTAATCCTAATAGATGAGTTTCAAAGAGAAAGGTATATCCTTTTGCACTATCCCATGTTGCCCCACTGTAGAAATACTGTCTTCAGTTTGGCTCTGAAGCCAACAGCTGTCTTCAGCTGTGACATTTAGTAATGATGCAGGAAGAGACTTCCATTCATTCTTACCTTGCATCTTCCATTCAGCAATCCAGTTTAAACGATGGACATGAATATGACAGTAGTAAGGATCTGCTCCTGTGTTTATAATGTTCTGGTCACTTCTAAGAGAATAGAGAACTCCATCCCTGGTTTCCTCACGATCTATTTCTTGGATGGATACGTTGCCTTGTACCCAAGATATGTTTGGTGCTGGATAAGTGAGAAAGGCATAACACTTCAGTTTCCTTTCTGTGTCTGTCTTTTCGTATTCCAGTGCATAATAAGAGGAAACTGTAGATGAAAAAAAAAGTTTAAAAAAATAAATCTTACTACTTTCAAAATAGTTTTTAACTTGAAGTGATTGCTCTTGTGAAATAACATTGGGGAGAATAATTAGAACAACACTTAATGTGTGTTTGGTTTCAGAAGAAAGCATATTGACTTACTGTCAATGCCAGGGTCTATACTATTCCGAGAAGCCACATAATGTGTACCACCTAATAACCCCTTAGAAATCACTGTGCAGTAGGTTATGAAAACAACTGCTGCACTGTAATTTTTCAACTCATGTTACAGTGTTTCACTAGAGTAAACAAATTGCTTCATAACACCATCAGGCCCAAAACGTGCTCTGTTGGGTTGGAGGATTTTGATTCCATGTAAGAAATAACACGAGAAAATCATCCCATTTCCACTGGTGCAATCCAAGCATTTTTGATGTCTTACTGACCTTTTACACGTAGTGTGACGTTCCAGGTTGTATGAGTTTTCTTTGTTCCCACATAACATTCATAAGTGCCCTCATCAGTCACGGTCAGGTTACAAATTTTCAAGGAGGCATTTCCACTAGTGATGTTCTCATGGAAAAGCTGTGTTCTGTTAATGTATTCTGAGCTATCTGCCGGTTGATCCTTCTGGTGGTAGTAGGAGTGCACAGTTTTTCCACCTTTACTCCAGTGAATTACAACATCATCCCCCCATGGGAAAGAACAAGGAAGGATGCAATCCTCAGAAAATAGCCCTGTAACTTCTTCCTGTTCTGTAAAACCTAAAGTCCATAAGAACAAATGAGTAAGTTTAATCCAGTCTACAAGTATATTTTTGCCGTTCCTTATCCCTGACAAAAAAACCCAAAACCTCTTGCAGGCAGCACTACCCAGTGTGTCAAGGTCTCTTTCATGGCTTTTCTGTTGCATGAGTCCCTTGAGACAGCAAGGGTCTTCATTCAGTTTAATCAATATTATAACACAGAGCTCTGGTCTTTAAACTTACAATCAGTTTACGTAGAAATCCTGAGTAAGCACCTACATGTTCAAATCAGCACACTGCCACCTCACCACCTGAGCTTCAAATGTTTTTCCACACCTTTTCCACCTTGAACTTCAAACCCTTCTGAGCTGCAGCTTGCTGCTTCCTCATACCTTCACAGTGCCATGCTGCAGTGACCCACGTTACCCATCACCCTCACATGGTGCCAAGCAGTTGTACCATCACAGGGAAAAAGGACGTGATGGTGTAACTGGCAGTGAGGACAGAACTTCTTGAAACAACTTTGCCACCACAGACAGGGAGCTCTGTCCCAGCCCCCAGAGATAACTCGGGTGTGCATTCCTCGCACGTTCCTCGATTCTTTACCGTTAATGAACTGTGTTTGAATTAATTAATTCTCCCTATTAGAAATAAGTAATAATTGTTGTCTTTATTATTTTTCAGCTAAAACTCACCCCAAAGTGTAGCACTGATGTAAAATAAATAGATGGTAAGAGTTGGTATGTTCTGTCCCTTCATGTCTTCACTGGTTCGTAGTAGACTCATGTCGAACTTGTAACATAAAAGAAGGGGAGAAAACTTGTTTAAAGGCAGGTAAAAGACATACCATGATGATATCATTTCCTTTGTACATCTTATTAGGACCTGTAGGCCTTTGTACCATGTTTTTCGTTTCCAACAGTCTCGGCCCAGATTTTTGGCCTTCTGATCCTATGCATTTCATAATGGCTGAGGGCCTCTCATTACCTTGCAGTCCCTTGCAGATTGATATTTCATTTGTAATAAATAGAAAGTGTTTACTCTCAGTGTTCTTGCAGGGCTAGGGAATATTAATCTTCATTGTTCCTAAACAGGACACAAAGGAAAAATGCTCAAGTACAATTTGCAAAAGGATGTAATATGTCCCTTGTCAAGCATGATTTTTTTTTTTTACTTAAAATATATTTCTGATTACTACCACATTGACTTTCTTGGATGGGAAATTTGACTGTATTTGCAAATATTGCAGATATAGAGAACTTTTCACACTTTACTTTTCACCAGATCAAAAGGGCATCAGCTGAACTTTCAAAAATGTGCATATAGAAGTGTAGGATAGGAATGCAAAGGAGGAGGAGAGTCTCTCATCATATCTTCTGATTTGTCACTTAAATAGCAATTAACTGAAGGCTCTCATGCATAATAGAAAAAGAATAATCTTATTGTAACTGATAAACTGCACTCTTCCTCCATTCAGGCATAACATCCTAAAATACAGCATACCACAGTGGAGAAATTACCTCATTAATCAAATAGCTTGAAAAGAGTTTAAAGAGTTTTCCCTAGTCCTTTTCTTCTGTCCAAAAGGCAGCTATAGGTACCATTCCTACTTACACAGGGCACAGGTTTAGACAGGCTTGCTACCCAGTTCTTTTAATATTAATGAGTGATTTTGACTGGGGTGTGTGAGACTGCATTTGTGGTGAAAGTAAATCTTACATCCCAATGATTTTCGCATGTTATTTCTTTTGTAAAGCTAGAGTGATTGTTTTACATATTCTCACTATTCATTAGGAGAAAAAACCAAACCAAACCAAAAATAACAAAGAGGCACCAAGATATTAAATCTGAGACAGAGGTGACACAAGAGTAAACCAAACATTTATGATATATAACTTTGCTCCATGTCAGCAACAACTGCCAGTATCCACCTTCTTTTCTCCTTCCATTTGCAAGTGGTGTACATCATGTTTCATTGGATTCTTTACTCATTTGTCCATCACTTCCAACTTGTGATTGATACAGCATACTGTGCTTGATGTTTGAATTTCAAAAACTGCAATCAATGCTATATTTCCCTTAGTGAGTGATGTGCCACGTTTAATAGACAGTCACATTTAATTGGCAGTGGTGCTCTCAGAGTAAAGTGGTTCCAACAGTACCTCTGTGATGCCTTTGGGGGCTGCATGGGCAGCGCACACTGCCTCCCATCTTCTACCTGTACTCGATAACCCTGCTCTAAAATACAGAACTACAACCAGTCAGCTGAAAATTTTCATGTTCAGCACAAATCTTAGCTTTGCACCATGTTGAGAAACGTGTTTGTTGGTCTGTAGAAAAACCCAAGGAGTGTAGGTTCTGGCCCGTCTTTTCAGTCGGTCTGGGGTCTTAAAGGCATAAAGTGTGTGTATGATAATAGTTACAGTCACACTACAAAATACTCTACAAATATGCTTTTCCTGTTTGTTACACTAAACAAATGGTACAACCACGAAATTGTGCCCTAAGGCTTTGCAGTGAAATATGAAATTATGTATACAGACAGTGTACAACTAGAATTAAGATCACTGTAGTCATGTTAGTTACTGATGCTCTAGTTTCCAGGAGAATTATTTCATACAGAATCACCACAGTCTCAACTGGTGAGCAGCTCAGCCAGGGTTTCTCAGAGCAAGCCAAGGTGCTAAAATGCATCTCCCAAGACATATTGAACAGCTCAAATAGTGGTAGGGCCACTGGGCCATTTGCTTTGGCCACTATAGGGAAAGAACACATGCTTTCCTTTTCTTCTGTTAGACAGTGACCAAACCACGTATCCTAAATCTTTCCTCCTCTTCGAACTCTCAATCTGAAACCAGGTAAGACCACTCCCCTAGCAAAGAGCAATCAGCTCAGTGAACTTTACTCTGCGACCTACTTTGAGAGCAGATATATAAAAATATTCTTCTATCCCTGTCAAACAAAATTTATTTATTTCTTAGTAAAACTGATTCTGACTAATTCCTTTTCAAGGTAACTAAAGAACACCACATTTCAAGCACACACACTTATGAGGACTGGAAATACCAAAGGATTTCAATCTTTACCAACAAGCAAACAAGAAAAACAAACGTGCAAAGTTCTAAAAAGCACATGTTAATCACATACTGCCAAAATCTCATACCTGCCATAATGACACTAGCTTTTCAGGATTTCCTCACTGACTCTTCAGAGGCATTTTCTGTAGTGGAAAAGAGAAATAATTCTCTATCTCCCTCCAATGAAACTCTTACAATTTAAATATTAACTTCATACTTCATTTGTTGAGAAATATTCCCAATGGAAGAAGGTTCTCACAATCTAAACATTCAAAACTGTTTTAGGAAGTAGACCAAAAATACTTTATATTAGTTCAATATACACATATCATATTCTCACCCTCCCCCACTCCATACACTTACATTATGGAGTTCTCATACCTCTTCTTATTTCACAAGCAGCCAAAAATCAAAGTCGCCTTGCAGTTACTAGCAGGCAGGGTTGGTATATATAAAAAACCAAATATACAGCACTCCCTGTTGATCTTTGCCTCATACACATGGCACAGTTCATTCCTTTCCCATAAAGGAAAGCAGTTGTTTCTGCAATGCAAACTAAGTTTCTATACATGTGAAGCTTTCACACTTTTCGAGTTCCTTTCTCCCTCTTTGGAACTAAAAGTCTTTTTCTCTTAACCATTTCTTTTGCCTGGCTTTGTTGAACAAACCCTTTAATTTTAACTCCTGCAAGATGCAACTGAGAAGAAATCAGTTCTCATCAGTAATGTGATACCCACAGCAGTGGCCATGCCACTTGGGAATGTGCTGGGGCATCCAGAGAGCCAGAGCACCACAGCAGCAGCGAGACCGACAATTTCCTTACAGTGCCAGAACAATGTCATGGGGAGCGAGGTCAGCTCTGAGTAGGCACAGGAAAACAAGAATATAAGAGTGAAATCATCATGATACTCTTCTCAGAAAGCTGGTAATGTGAAACAAGAGGTGGGTGCCTTGGGTTGCCTGCAGGGTTAGGTGATTATTTTCTAACAATATTTCCCTAGTGCTCCTTTTTCTCTGGACAGCTCAAGCCCTGCGTGTGCTATCTGGTTTCCAGCAGAAGAAACGCAATGACTCAAGTATTTTCGGGAAGAGGGCTTACAAAAAACCCAAACAAAACACAGGAAGAAGTTGGAAGAAGAGGTGTCTCTCTTCAAAGGCCTTGTCTGGTGTTAGCAGTACACAGGTGAGGTGTGTTTCCTACATTCATTGAATACAGAGTCATTTAGGTTGGAAAAGACCTCTGAGATCATCAAGTCCAACCTTTGACTGATCACCACCTAGTGAATAAGGTGCCACAACCAGTCGTTTCTTGAACGCCTCCAGCGATGGTAACTCCACCACCTCCCTGGGCAGCCCGTTCCAATGCTTGGCAACACTTTCTGTGAATTCCTCTGAATGTCCAACCTAAACCTCCTCTTGTGCAGCTTGAGGCTGTGTCCTCATGTCCTGGGAGAACTAGTCGCCTGGGAGAACTCACTGACCCCCACCCGGCTACAACCTTCTTTCAGGGAGTTGTAGAGAGTGAAGAGGTCTCCCTGAGCTTTCTCTTCTCCAGGCTAAGCCCCCTCAGCTCCT
Source organism: Corapipo altera (assembly GCF_003945725.1). Classification (NCBI taxonomy): domain Eukaryota; kingdom Metazoa; phylum Chordata; class Aves; order Passeriformes; family Pipridae; genus Corapipo; species Corapipo altera. The sequence continues at coordinate 2,385,713 of NW_020884898.1, read as the reverse complement.
CCAGCTGCTCCAGGCCCTTCCCCAGCTCTGCCGCCCTTCTCTGGGCACACTCCAGCACCTCAGTGTCCCTCCAGAACTGAGGGGTCCAGAACGTGACACAGCACTCCAAGTGCCTCACCAGCGCCAAGCACATTCCCGGGAGCCCCGGTTTTCCCACCCGTTCCCTTCCCCACCGCCCCACGGCGCTTCCAGCCGGCGATCGCAGCTGGTCTCCCGCTACAGCTCCTCAGCTCCCAGGACTTACTCTTCCACACATCCAGCTGCACAGTACGGCACCTCAGGCCACGAGGCGCTGCTCGCCCTGCGCCGGCACCGTGTGAGGCACTCGGGAGTTTGTGTTATACTGGGACAGACAAGCCTCAGTCACATGAGACCGCGCCGACCCCGCCACAGCCACCCGAGCATACACCTTTGCCAAATATCGGGTGGGCGGGGTTACTGTGCCCCGTGCGCGCTGATTGGTCCAGGGCGTGACCGGGACCCGGTTGCCCTGGGTTACGTGCAACCAAGATGGCGGAGGAGGCCGGGGTGGGCCGGAGAGGGGAGCGGTCGGCGGAAGAGGGGCCGGCGGAGCGCGGCCCCGGCGCGGCCTTTCACATGTTCGTGCTCATGGAGGACCTGCTGGACAAGCTGAAGCTGCTGAGCTACGAGGAGGAGGCGCTGAGGCGCCACAACATGCGGCCGCTCTCCAGGTGCTCCTGGCCCGCGCCGCCTCCTCCGGGCGCTCGCGCGGCAGCGGGAGGGGTCGGCGGGGGAGAAATCCCAGCGGGCGGTCAGAGCCCAGGGAAGGAAGGAGGGCAGGTCCCGGCTGGCAGGTCCAGCCAGGTCCTGGCTCAAGGCAAAACCTGCCAGAGGCACAGCTTCCCGTGTCATTTGGAAGCTTTCCAAACGCCGAAGGCTGAGATGTGATAAGTAAATAGCATTTGACCTTCCCTGCCCCCGACAGGTACTGGATAGCTGCATGCCAAGGTAGCTGTGCAAAAATCAGTTCTACCTAAATTCTAAATAATTCTAAATAATTCTGAGTTTCTTGAATTCAGAGTAACTATTTGTGGGGAGTGTATATTTTTTGACCTTTTACAAAAAGGGTCTTGGATCCATTCTTGTTAAGTCTAGGTTTTCATATCCAATATATATTTGTTTCATATGTAATTTTTTTTTTTTTTTTGATTATGGGAGGAGGCAGGAAACTTGGGAAGTGGGACCAATATGTTCCCAACATCTGCCTGCCCAAATAACTTTCAAATCCATCTTGTCAGGTTCAACCAGGCTCCACAGCAGCGTGTCACAGAGTTAAGCTTTCTATAAGCAACATTTTGGTAGGTAGGGGGAAAAGAGGCAGTCCAGATTATTCCCTTGTTGGGAAAGAGGCTCAAGCATGAGCACAGCGGCTGTAAGTTGGTTCTAGCGAGCTGTCAGACCATCGGAATGTTTGGAGCAGGGAAGCAAACCTTTGTGTACCGTAGTGAGCAGCTGTGTCTGCAAACAGAAGGGTTTGGTTCTGAGTAGCCAGTGTGAATGTGGTTTACTGAGTATGTGATTTACTGCATATGTGGGTTACATTTTCGGGGGACTAACTGTGGTCTGGTTCTACTGACTGAATTCTTGTTAAGACTATATATTTGAATTTAGTGTGATCCAAAGCAGATCTGGTTTGTCTAGGTTGCTCTCCAAAGCAACCCAAGGCACAGTAAGTGAGGATGGGTAGAAGGATCACTTCAAAACGTGCTCCTGATCTGAGCTGAGTGCACTGATTTAGGTACACCAGCTTGTTGCCACTCATGAGGAATGTATGAAGGGGAAGTGCTCGGGGGAACTTGAAATAAAAGGAATTGGATGTATTGCTGTTGTCAAGAATAGAATTTGGGGATGTTAAGAAGAGAGGTGATGTTGCTCTGGAATAATGGCAGGGATAATGCCAATATGTAGAAATAAGACACATCTCGTGAGGAAGTGAAGTTTCCATAAATTTGTTCTCCCCTCCACAAGAGAGTGCCATTCAAGTTTGCATATGGTCACTTGGTGCAAATTTTATTTATTTATTTACTTGCTTATTTTTAAAGCGGCATAGTCATATACCCAAATACAGATACCTTTCTTTGTACAAGTTATTGGCAATTGCAGATTTTTGACTTGGGATTCTTTTGAGCTTCCAAGTATTTTATGATATGCAAGGAATACTTGAATGGATCTATTGCATGGGTTCTCAAGTGGTAGTATTTTTATGAAGTGATGGGATTCTGCATCTCTAAAATGGTAACAGAACTGAGCTCATCATGATTTGAGACTGCTCAGATAAACAACTCCTCCAAGTTGCTCCTCAAACAAGAGGAGTAACTTGGGTTTGTGTGGAAATGCTAATTTGGTGGTGTTTAACCGAGGCTATATAGTGCTGCTGGCAGGAGAGAGGAGTACCCAGTTTCCATTTGTTTCCGTGGAAGTTAATGTTGATTAATAGCTCACTCAAAGCCGGAAACAAGTGAGCTGGATGTAGCAAACTTTATCTGCTGTGATTATGTGTGAAACGAGGCATCCCGAATTTAGTTCAGATGGATTGCTCATTGAGAAAGTCGGGTAAAGAAACTGCTCTGTGGTGCGTGCTGGCCTGTAATGCTGTACGAGCTCCAGGAGCTCAAAATATTTGCCGTTCTTTCTGCTTTTTAAACAGGCACTACTTTGCACTGCCCACCAATCCCGGTGAGCAGTTCTTCATGTTTTGCGCGCTCGCTGCCTGGCTGATCACGAAAGCGGGACGTCCCTTCGAGCAGCCCCAGGAGTGCGATGACCCCAACGCGGTGATATCGAACGTGCTCTCGGAACTGCGGTCCTTTGTAAGTCGTTGAGCAGGCTGTTTTCCCAGGCCTGTGTCAAACATGGGCATCGCCTTCAGAAAGAACTGCAATCACACACTTCCTCCCCTTCCTGCTTTTGTTTGCAAGGACCAGACAGACTTCTCCTATTTATAAGTTTCTACTCTGTTACTTAGTTAATTGGAAGTTTATACAGTCTATACCTACTTGCTAATTTTTTTTAGCACTGCAGAAAACGGTCTTATAATATTATATATGATTCCAATTGCTTTTGTTCTACAAAATGGATTAAACTGGGTTTACTTTTTGTAGTGCCACATATATTGCTCATTTATAGTAGTATAATTTACAGAGATTTTGTCTGGAAAGTTTACACAGTGCATGTGATCCTGCTCCTGCCATAATCAATGGTATAATTCACAGTGAAGGAAATGGTTTAGAATAGTGTTCATGTTTTCTTGTTTTTTTTTGTTAATGAGTAAAAGGTTGTATAAACTGCCAGGAAGTATTGGGATTTTTTTTCAATATTAAAAAAAAAGAAAAAAAACCAACAGTAACAAAGGTCAGGAGAATATATCAACTTACAGGAAGTATGATCTTAGGGAAGATTATACTACAGTGGAGGTGTGAATGATGTTAAGACTATTCTCTAAAGGATTTAAACCATAGCAAACTAATATTTTTATTCTACAGGACAGCAATAAATAAAAATATTTTATAAATAAAATCTGGAGCAAACAAGACAATGTTGAAAAGCTGGTATTTAAGTCTCAGTACTGAAGTTTCTCCATAGCTGTTCTTACCTTGCCAGCTTGTCACTTGTGTGCTTGACCATCCATCTCTCTTGTGGATTCTGACTCATCTGCTCCCTACGAGGATAGTTACCATGTGCTTTAAGATTTCTACACTGCATCTCTTCCTTGGGATATTTTCTTTTCCCTTCTGTTGCCTGACTGGAGCTGCGTAAGGGAAGAATGTGAATTAACATTAATAAAATCTTCATGCACAAGAGACACTTTGGTTTTAGTGTAAAAAAAATCTTATCTCCCTGCGAGGAAACTCGGATCAATGGGCCATTAATAAACAGCACATCTCTTTATTTTAGGGAAGGCCCGTGGATTTTCCTCCCTCAAAATTAAAGTCTGGTTGTGGAGAGCAAGTGTGCTATGTTCTTGATTGTTTAGCTGAAGAAGCCTTGAAACACACTGGCTTTAGCTGGAAAAGGTACAATACACTTTTAAGCATCCTCCCTTATGCATTGTTTTCCAGCAAACAGATGTAAGTTGTAATGGTAAAGACAAAACATAGTAATGAGTAAAAATGTTTTACTTGATGTTTCATGAGATGCAAAATTCAACTAGGCTTGAAGCACTGGGACCAATTAATTCCTAATGCAATTTCACACAACTCAGTCTATTACCAGCAAGCCTGAGTTTGGACCATTAATAGACTTAGCTAATTAAGATTTAACTGATGACCTTTTTTTTGGTCATTTCCCTATGCATAACTCCCTGTTAATCTGACAGTTGAGTTGAAACATTTAATGTCCTTTTAGGTTCTATCAATCAATTCTTAACCTCTTCAACTGGAGGTAGGCACCGTATGATCATGTTACAAGTAGGGTACAGTAGTTTTATTTAATATGAAGGAAATCTTAGGAGAAATTAGATCACGGATAATTTTCAGTGTATGAAACTGTCTTTAAAAGTGTTCTTTATTTCATTCCTTCACTCTGATGGGTTTTGAAATGGATGTAGCAAAGTAGTTTCTACCTCAGAAATATTTTCCTCTTACTTCTGTTTAATACACAGATTCCAATGTGGGCTGAAAATAAGTCTGTGGTGACTTGTGCTTGAATTTTAAGAGGTTAGACCAAAAGAGAAAACCAAAATTTACTCCTCAGATGTCTTTGTAGTATGAATGTACTGTTCTGCCTGGCATAGTAAATAACCCTTACTTTTAAGACAGTCCAAAATAAACAATGCCTTTTAAGGCTGTTAATTTATTTGTTTAAATATGTGAGATGCTAATCACTGTCTCATTATAATCCACACCATCCATACTTCTCATGAAATGTTTTGTTTGTTAAGGAGCAATTTACAGAGGTATTTCCAATTTACTGTGTTTAAAAGCACTGCTGTTCTGTGAATTAATTTCAGGCCAGCATATCCAACAGAAGAGCTAGAAGAAGAAGAAATAACAGAAGATGATGCAGAATTAACACTTAATAAATTGGAAGAGGACGTTGCAGTAGGTTTATGTCATCGCTTTTGATGATACTAGTATTGGTCAGCCATGGGCAAGTTTTTATTCACTGTTCAGTTTGTTTGGCTTTGTTTAAGAAGTCCTTTCTATTAGCTGTTCAGTTTTTTCCCTGTGGCTCCATTCTTGCATCATCAGATTCTCTGTAGTTTTTTGTTGCTTTTCAGATAAGGTTTTTAACTCACAGAGACAGAGCACATCTTCTTATGTGCAGTGGAATCTAACCATGCATTAAAATCACAGAGATTCAGAATTGTTTGTGTTCTACTGATACAAGCTCTTGATGTTAAACAAAACTCCAATCCCTGTTTACAGAATTGGCTAATATTTGGTTAAAATTTGCCCAGTGCTTAATTAATAGAGTGCTCACTATTGTAACTTAGATTTCATGCAAATAGGAAGCAGTAACTTTGGTATTTAGTTCGTCTGAAATTTGGGAACAGAGTAGATGAAGAAGAACAACTGGAAATAGAACGTTTATTTAAAAATACCAACAAAGACCTAAATAAAGGTTGCAGAACTGTTGCTGTAGACAAAGGTCACAGGAGCTCATTGATATACATTCCATGAATGCAATGGTAATAGTATTCCATCATTCATTCTGACTGAAGAGTAAGTCTTTCTGTGTGCTTTGAAATACCTTTTATCAAAAATATGGCAATGTTTGAGGATCAACTGTTTTATTTATTCCTACTTTTTAATTGTAATAATTACAGTGAAGTTGTCATGGCTATGAAACAGCCTATGAAGTACACCTGAAAGTTCTAATATGCTTTTAGGACTTTTTGATGGAAGGATGTTGAAGAGAAGTTCTTTCTTGCTGACTGACTTTTTCAGAAGATTAGTTTTACTAGAGATGGAGTCTCACTGTAAACTGGTAGCTTAATGTGATCACAATACATTGGCATGTTAACAGGCATGTTTGTGAAGTGAGTCTTTTTGCTGTTGACTTAAACAAGATTTTTCTGGAGAGGAAGTTAGCTGAGGACAATAAAAGTGAACATTTCAGAAAGAAGTTAGTTTCACGTCTGATTTCTGCAAAAATTGATGATTCTGTGCAAAATGAATGTAGATCAAAACCAGAATACTGAAAGCTGTGGGCCTGGGAGTGGTCCCTTGCATTGTCAGTAAAAATTACTTGAGGGAAAACCAATTTTCTGGAGTGCTAAGGCCCAGCTATGTTGGATAGAAAATGCCACAGCTATCCCACTTTGTGTTCAATTGCTTGGGAAAAAATAAAGGTCAGAAATGTTGGAAATAGAGTGCCAGTAACATTTTCATATGGTTCTGATTATAGTCCCAATTTGTAGGACACAATAGTCCATAATAATGTAACAGTTGAAGAGTTTACTTCTCTTCCTCCTTTTCTCTCAGTTTTCCTAAGTATTACATTATTTTGCTCATTTTTATTAGCCAAGAAAAATTCCAAACTTTCATACAATATGCAAATATTGTGATGTGGCTGTCTGGTTGCATTTTTATCAGCTTTCAAGTCTCCACAGGAAAAGGTCTTGAATAATTTTGAGAAGAATAAAAGACATTCTGTGTTGCATTTTTGACCAGCCTCAGAAATGTAAGCTGTTGGCTAAAAGGTTTAAGTAGGAAAACAGTCATCTGTCTGCTCTTTTCTGTATCTTGTTAAGGTCTAAGCTGCTTAAATGGGGAAGCAGGCATGAAACAGTTAACCAAAGCACAGATGAAGCCCTTCAAAGAACCTCTGGGTTTGCTCTCAGGTTTGCTCTAGGCCATGATTTTCACAACTAAGGTGTTCTATTGGCTCTTCTGAATGTGTGTGTTAATAAAACCATTGAGGTTTTATTGCCTCATTCCCAGGTATTTTGTTCCCAGGTGGTTTATACCAAGTGGATACTCTAGTTTTAGAGCACCTAGTGGTTCTACAGGGACTAATTATAGGCCAAAGTAAGTTTTCCCCCCCCCAGTCCATTGTTGCTGCCAGTATATTGATATTAGCTGTATCCATAATTGCATTTAGCAATATTTCCTGTAGTTAAATGCTAGCAATGAGGTTCATTGGTTGTTCTTTTGTTTTGATTCTTCTGAATAAAATTGATGGGGCAGAGACAAGCCTAGTCTGTAAATCAGAACTGTAAAAGTTTTTTAAATCTTGGGGAATTGGGTAGCCTGTACTATGTGGCCAGCAGTAGCCAGTGAGGCTGGGTGTGCAAGTAGATCTGCACAGTTTGGTTTCTCAGTTCTGATAACTAGTCTTGTTGTTCTGGTAGGATGGTCTTTTAAGTGCTGCACAAATACATATTTTCGATTTAGCAAAAGATAGTCCCAATCTAGTCACCAGTAATTTCTTGAAAGTAGTCAGGGATTAGAGGTCAAACATGCCAGAAGAGAATAGTGGTCCCTGTTGGTTACAAACTGGGTAAAGAGGAACAACCTCCAAGGTTTTCACTGAGTCTTGAAGGGTTCTTCACTAAGACCTGTGTTATTGCAGCTTTCATGATTTGTCTGGAAAGGAGGTGGATGATGAAGTTTCAGCTTCAGTGGAAAAGCCAGTTAACAGAGGGACAAGGTGTATAAGGGTGAAGTGTATGGGTGATGAGATGGCAGGTGAAATACGGTGTAGATAGATGGAGGGTAATGCACAGAAAATGCATGTTATGGGTGATGGGCTCTGGGCTGATCACAGTCACTGAAGAATGCAATTTTGAGACTATAATAGAGAATTCTGTGAAACTGTGTGGTCTCACAGGCAAGAAAACAAACCAGTTGCCTCAATTTCAATTGTGTTATTCTGAACACTTAAAAATGTGCCATCATTCTGCAACTCCAAATATGTAGTGCAAACAACATCTTGAAAACTATATTCAGGTCTGGGTGTGGTTTGGTTTTATTTTTAAGGTAAAGCTTTAAGAAACACGTAGAAAATTACAGTTACCATACAACTATTGATAATGGCCCACTTGAGGAGAGAGGGCTTAGGTTTAGGGGGATTTTTTTGGTTGTTTGGTTTATTTTTTTAGTACTATGGCACTCTGAAGGAAATATGGGGTAGCTTTTATCTTTCAGCTTGTCCCAGGTATCGTGTCTCTTCATAAGCTCTATTATCATAAACTTTCTATGTCTTGTTTTGCTCAGAAATATGGAATTTAATGCTTCTTGTTCTGTGGTCCTGCAAAATAAAACTATGGAGAAAGATTGTACAATACTTACTGAAGTCTAACTTTGCAACTTTCCTTAAGGAAGAAGAATCAGACAATGAAGAAAATTATATTGACCTGAATGTTCTAAAGGCACAAACATACAGATCAGTAAGTTGTTACCCATCAGTCCTCTCTTGAAAGGTTTTTACATCTGGAGCAGCAATTTGTTTCTATTGATTTAAATCTGAAAATCCCTGCGTAGTCTAAACTTGAAAAAATATTCCAACTGAAATGAATCAGCTTATTTTAAAGGAACCATGTGCACCTAGTTTCTAAACTGAAATCACTGAAGGACTGCTGGACACATTTGCAAGAAATTTTTTGCAGAAACTTCTAGGGAAACATATTAGTTTCTTGAATGTATTTTAATCTCACAGACACATGCAAACACCATTTCTGAAATGTATTGTAACTTCTTATTATATACATTTAATTCTTTTCAATTTTAAGTATGATGTGAAGATATATGTTTTAATTTCTAATCTTTATGAATTCAAAGAAAGCCATTAAAGAAATCTGTTATGTCTGTAGTCTAGATAATTCTTGATATAAATATTTTTCTAAATATGAATTATAATGATTTCTAACAGTTCTCACTGTGCATAACAATGCTATTTCCTATATAAACTGTGATTTTCACACAGGACATGAATGAAACTGCGAAGCAAGAAGAGATTTTACAGTCCACAACAGATGCAGCAGAGTGGAATCTGGAAGTGGAACGTGTGCTTCCACAGCTGAAAGTTACAGTCAGGACCGACAATAAGGTACCTGAGAATGGATTTGTGTGTGTACACATGGTGATTAAAATGTTATTTCAGTCAGTGTTGTTTACTTTCCACTTACAGGTTTTGTCTTTTGTCATGCCAAGACTTGTGAATAAATGGGCTCTCCAGTGCTGTCTTGTCTGAACCTTAGCCACTTACTTTGACCGTAGAAGCAATAATTTTCAGTAGGGTGTTTTTTCAATATTATGTAATATTTTTTTCTGCTACTGACAGAGCACCTTATTTCTGTATATTTACTTCCATATATTTATTTCTGTATATTTGCTCAGTAGAAACTTCTTCAATCCTTTGACATTTCCAATGTATTCACACTTCTGAAAAGTTATACCCTCAGTTTACCAACTATTAAAACATTGTCCTGGAAGAGAGTTGATGAACTTCTTTCAACTGTTCCATTTGTCTGCCACATGAAAGGTTGATTGTATGGAATTCATCTTTCTGAACTTTACATGACAGTAAAGTTGGTCTTTACCTCTAATCTGGTCATTATGTGCTTTCCTTACATTTAGCAAAAAGAAATTTTTCAACAGATTTTGCTTACCATATCCAGATAACTATCTCAAGGAGAAATTCATCATGTGTATAATACCATATGTATATTCATCATGAGTATTTCTCTCCAAAATCTATTTCAAGTAGTCTGGAATGAGCAGCTTAGAAGTAGACATCTACCTTTGGCAAAACCAAACCTAGGACTTATTCCTGGCATTGCCATAAGAATTCTTTCCAGGAGCTTGGGTAGCTCACACAGATCAGTGCAGTATTGAAATCGTTCATTTGTAGTGACCCAGCTACTTGGGGTGTTGGAGCAACCTGTAGCAGTGCAGATCAATACAATACATATACATGAATACAATGAAAGATAATTATATTGCCAAAAATAGGGGAGCTCTCAAGTGTCTGCTGAACTGCTTGCCTGTCTTACACTATCCTGCATTCTTCTATGTGAAGAATTGCCTGGTTCAAACAATTTTTCTGTGATCGTCAGCAAGCCCATCTGTTACAGAGAACATGATGCTTGATTCTCACAGTAAGGAATTAAAACTTAATAAAGACATACATGAAAAATTAAAGCCACTGTAGGATCTAAGGTTTACTATCTTCCAGCTTAATGCACCATCTCTTGGCCATAAGGAATACGTCAAAATAAACATGAAAAGAGCATTATTCTTTTTCTAGCATCTGTGCTTTCATGCTTTCAGAAATAGCTGGACAGAAGTGTTTGGTGTTTTTCCATTTTACAAGAAAAGCATCATATTCTGTTTCCTAAGTTGTGCATGTGAAAATAGTACCAGGAGTGTGTTAATGGTTTAATCAATGACATTGGAAGCTAGAACATATATGTAATGTCTTGTGACAATTCACAGCACCTTTTCTCATCCCCCGTCCCTGAGTCCATGTGTGTTTCCTATGATCTAGAAGGTGGAAGTAATTTTCCCTCCTTTGATTGTGTCCCATTATCAAAACCAGGTATTTCTGCCTCTTTCATTTCTTTCCATTCTTCTCTTTGTAACAGTAAAGGCTAAAATAGAAAGGGAAGAACTGATAGTCTGGAACTGTTGGATTTGGACATCTGAAGCATTAATTTTGTCTATGAATAAGCTGAGCTAGTGCAGCTACATTCAATATTTTCAGTATTTGTGTCCAGAGTGTTTTCTAGCAGAAATAGTCCCATGAAGATCAGACTGTCAAAAGCAGAGCTGCTATGGTGTCAGTGAGGATGTCAGTGTTTGTTTATTGATCTCAGTGTCACATGACATTTAGGAGATTTACAGATTGTGTCACATTGAGCAAGTGCCTCTGGCTATGAACAAAGCAGTGGCAGGATGATATGTGGTAATAAATAAATAAAAGAGAACTGACTCTGCTTTGCCTACCTGCCTTTGTTTAGTAACCAGAGGATAAAAGTTGTACTTACCTGTGTTTTAATTTGTGACATCTTTTTTAGGATTGGAGGATTCATGTAGATCAAATGCACCAGCATAAGGATGGAATTGATTCTTCTTTGAAAGAAACTAGGGTATGTCTTGTATGTACAGATTATTTCACTGATCTGTCAGCATTTTTATTTTCTCTTTTATTTGATATGCACTAAGAACTAAACTGATCTCTTTTTCCTTCATGTTATTTGTGCTACTGCTGTAAAACGAAAAAGGGTAAGATATGATAATGATGATTAGGGACAGTGTGACTGGCAAAATACCTTGTGGGAAAGAGTTGTATGTGTGAGGATTAACAGGGGTATCAGGATTCAGTAATGTATGCATTACCATAAGTACATGCTGACTGCAGAAGGCAAAATAGAATAATAGAATCTGAAAATAAGTGCTGATAAAAAAACCAAAATACTCTCAAGTACTGTTGCTGGAGTAACATACATTGAGATTTGTGATGGAAGCAGTAGAGCTTGAAATATGTGTTTTGGAGTTGGGCAAACCAGTTGGGAATAATTTTTTGTTGGCTAAACACAGCATTTCTGTACTATTTTTCTCTCTTACTGTAGGCTTCCATATCCTTTCTTAACTACAGCACCATTTCAATACTCTTTGTGTACTGTCTGTATACTGTCAACCCACAGAATGTGATTTTCTAGGGTTACCTTGACAAGCTCCATAATGAGATCAGCAGAACATTGGAAAAGATCAATAGCAGGGAAAAGTACATCAACAATCAGTTGGAGCACTTGGTTCAAGAATACCGTTCAGCCCAAGCCTTGCTGAGTGAGGTATTGCTGGTCTTTTGTTGTTGCCTTCTCTAGTATTAAGTTGCTATTGAGTGAGGGTTAGAGGCCAAGAAGAAGTGGAGTGAGTATCTATGAATTTTGCTGTTGGATATAAAGCAGGGGACATGCTGATTTCTTGTAAAATTATATTTTTCCTAAGCTAAACTAGCAATTTTTATTCAACTGTTCTACAAGGCAAAGTAAATGTTTTTTCCCTGAGTTTTCTAAACTGAGTTCCTGTTTTTTCTAAATCTCTTCCCAGTCTTGAGCAGCTAGTAAATTGCTAGTTCTGTTTTCCCTGTGCAGGTCACACATCTGTCAGACTGGAGAAGCTACAGTCTCAGTCCAACATCCATCTCTTAGACTAAGTACTTGTGCTATTGTGCACAAAGCACTCTGATTGCTTATTTGCTTTGTTTAGGTTTTATGCCAGTAGAGTGTTGTCTGAGAAGCTTTTTGATACCCTAGTTGGGAGGCCTGTTTAAGCTCCTGTTTGTGACCATGAGGACAACAAGATTTACAGGATTTGACCTCTGTGCTTCTGTTTGCCTTGCTGTTAAACTTTTAAATATCTTCAAGATAGTAATTTACTGTTGACAAAATACTATTCCAGGCTCCGGAATTCAGTTCTGTTGTGTTCTGGCAAATTTTCTTTATGTTTATTTCCTCATGTCAATGATTAAAAAACATACTCCTTATCTGGTGTGTATTTGGGCAATTACAATTTTGAAAACTGCTTTTAAGTTTTGAATGATAGTCATTACAGGGGCTGATGTTTTAAGCCTGTCCTCATTTGTAAATGTCACTGGGACTTTGTGGGAGAGTTTCTGGAATTGGAACATGTGAGAGCAAGTTTTGGTGTTTTCTCTGAGCTATCTGCATATATCTCTTCAACTCTGTCATTATAGCAAGAACCATGTTTCTTTCCAGGCTAAAGAGAAGTACCAGGAGGGAAGTGGAGGAGTAACTGAAAGGAGCAGAGTGCTTTCTGAGGTAAAACATATCTTATTTTAAAACAGTCTTCAGAGAGTTGGTATTTAGTATTTGGAGTTTAATGAAACCAGTTCTTTCTGATTTGTTCTCATGTTAAAGATTAATGTTTGTTAAGGAGAGGTGATCTAGTCCAGTCCCTAAATTTTAAACCCAGGCTGCTGATGATTTTTAACTCCTGAATTGTGAGCTCAGTTTGTAAGTGAGGGTAAATGTTCTGTATTTTATAACCTACGTCCTAGAATTATTGAGGAGTAATAAGTCATATCCATAAATTCTTTGGAAGAAGAAAAGCTTAGCTATTATTTTTAGTTCAAATTAACAATTTGAAATTTTCATCTTCCAGGCACTTAAAAGCGATATTTGGCTAAATATTAACTGTTTCCATACATAAAATTATACCCAAATCTGTTTTTCTATTGTGGGGGTTTTTTACCTTTAAATCAGTGCTCTGACAAATTCAAAGAAAAATCTCCAGACTTCTAACTGCCTCCACAAGTTGAATATTTTATGGCATGTCATGTAGAATTATGGCCTGATTTCCAAATACTTCAACCCTTTGTCCAATTCTGAAATTATTTTTTTAATGGCTCTGTTTGGGTTTGAGCAACCCACTTTATTTATTAAACAATAATGTCTCTGGAATAAGTAACATAAAATAGATTACACGTTAAGAATGTGCTGGAAAATGTGGAACAAGTTTGAGCTGTTTTAGGATAGAATAGTTCAGTTGGAAGGGACCTACAGTGATCACCTAGTCCAACTGCAGTAGGTAATACAGCAGTTTAATGGGAGTTTTCCAGGAAAGATTTCTGAGCATATGAATTCTGCAGAGTTAGAGCTGCTTTCTGTCTCACTCTCAAGGAAGTAGGTTTGAAAAAAAATGTATTTTACGTTGACTTGAGATTTATAATGTGTTTGTGCTTTGGAAGCTGATAGACTGATTAGTGATGATGAATATATTAGTGGTTGGCATCCTTCAAACTATGTAGATGCAGTGGTGCATATCTGAGATAAACTAGACACGTTGGATGTTCCTGCTGATGCGCCTTCAGTGCAATCAAACCTCAGCCCACTTGGTGATACTGTTACCACTGCAGGTGTGTGGTAATGGTTCTTTTTGGTTACTGAAAAGGTTTATTGAACCCTTAATAAAGGGCTGCTTTTATAGAAAAAAATATTGAGTTATTACCTTGACTGTACCATAGAATGATATATTTGGTTTTTCTTCGTTGTCTACAAAGGCACACTGGGCAATAGATAGTCAGTGCTGAAATGCATTTTTATTCTTCATACCTGTACCTGTGCCAGTGCCAGCAGGCTTGAGTGCTGCACCTTCTTGTGCTGCAGTGCTGTTTCTCAAGTTTCCACTGTAAGATGCTGAAGTCCTGACACTTCCAGAAGGGGCAGTGGGCATGGCTATTTGGTGAATCTTGGTCTGCAAGGATATGGATTCCTATCTTCTTCCGTCCAGCATCACACTGAGACACTTACATTGTTGTTCTCATTCGGGATGCACAGACTCTCAGTAACACCATGCTGTTTGTTTAACTTGCTACTCTTTTTGCTGTAATTTTTTACAACATTAATGTAGGTAAAGTTAAATTAAAATGTTTGGAAAAATTTTTTCCTCTGTATTCAATAAGAAAGATGGATTATTTATTTTTTTTTAACTAATGCAGTTATTCAGCAGAGACTTTTTTTTTAACTTGACATTCATCTGGTTTAATTAAGAAAAAATATCTATTTTAAGATTACAGAAGTATTAGAGAAAGTAAAGCAAGAAACAGAAGAGAAAGGAAGCAGCATGACTGATGGTGGTAAGTATGTTTTTGCTTCAAACCAAACACTCTTTTTCTTAGTGACAGGTATATAATTTGTACTTGATTAAAGAAAAATAAAACAAGAGCAATTACAAGGAGCAGTATGATGCAGCAGCAGCATAATAGTGGGAAGTGAGGGATTAGAAAACAAAGTGTGGAGCACAAATTATTTAATAGCTTTTCACAGGTAAGATGACCCTCTATCGAAGGTGTCTTCTGTTCTCTACCAAACCTCAAGACAGGTATGGGGATGAGGCTTCAGCTGAGCAAAACACATAATTGAAAAACCTGTCTTAGTGTTGATGCAAATCTTTATGAAGATCTTAGATGTCAAGAAAAGAGCAAAATTATCATTGCCTATTTCTGTCTTTGCAATTTTTGCATATTAAAAATGATGTATCAGTACAATCATGTCTTTAGAGTAGAACACCCTTTTGTTCATTCAGCTCTTCAATTTTAAGGAGTGAAGTATAGAAAACAATGCTTTTATGTTAAGTAGCTGTCAAGAGTTGCACTGTTTGTCTTTTTTTTTGAACAGCTCCTCTAGTGAAGATTAAACAGGCCTTAACAAAATTGAAGCAAGAAACCATTCAGATGGACATACAGATTGGTGTCATGGAACACGCATTACTCCAGTCAAAGCTGAAAGAGAAGTCCAATATGACTAGAGATATGCATGCAACAATGATTCCAGAAGCCACAGTAGGTGCCTATTAAAATTATTTGGACCTGACTTGGTTTGCCCAAAATACAGTTTTCTGCCATTTGCTTTTTTGTGAGTTCAGAGGTTTCCTTTTTGTTGGGAGAGGGGAATTACGTTTTTTCTTGTTCCTTTTTAACAAGATGCTTGTCATGCACTTTTAAGAAGTAACATTCACACTTTGAACTCAACATGGAACCATGTTTAGTTTTGTGCTGTAAAGATTTACTGCAGATCTCTTCCAAATATACAAATAAATTCTTATTAATGAAGATGTCTCTACTTCACTGGAGAATGTTATGTAGTGTGGAAGGTCTGTAGAGTGATACCGACAGCCTGCAATTTTGATACTCTACAGTGCTGAAAGGAAATTACTTGAAAGGAATGTAAAATGTCTATTATTGCCATTTACATAGATTTAGTATAAAGTATTTAATTGATGAAATTGAAATAATACAGCATTACCTTTTCTAAAAGGCTGGGTCAAAACTGATATCAGCTGCAATGCTGCCTTTAACAGCAGCAATGATATCAAAATCTATTTAAGACCAAAGAAGATGGAAAGTACTGTTTGGGAATTACTGTGGCTATCTAATTGTTTTCCATGTGTCATCACTGTTTCAGTCAGTTTATATTAGCATTGGGTCAAATGCTGCTTTCATTTATAGTATGTAGTAGAGCTCTGTGGACATAATTTGGATTATTCTTGTTTTCTGTTCTTTTGTCAGAACACCTAATTTTGAACTCTGGGAAGGAAAAATGTTGCCAAATCTAGTTGAGTAATATGGAATGAGAAGAAAAATGTAGGAGGAAGGGGTTGGAAATGTTATGGCAACAGGGGAGCTCGCTTTGTCTTAGTAAATGTGTCAGCAGGGAGTGATTCTAGATGTTATTGGTAATGAAGGAGCATGGAACAAAGAAATAATCTTATTAAAGTACTACTACATCATTTTGGTTCCTGTTGTTCATAAGCCATGGACAATATTGGTGCAATTCCAGTGATATTAAAATCCTCCCCTAACTATCATAGGCAATTCCCTTCATCTTACAATCAATTTCTCTCACTTAAAGGTGACCAGTATTTTGTAGAATCAGTGGATCAGTTCTGTATCTGAAAGTCAAGATGCTTGACACAGTCAGTACCATGAGCCAGTTCAAGTTTGTTGTGCTTGAGTATTTCATTTACCAAAAAGAAAAAGCCCTAAACCCATTAGATTTTAATAAGTGAAAAGCTATATGTAAATGTCAGCTATTATAATTTACCTGTGCAAGCAACTGCTGAAAATCTCCATGAATCACATTGGAAATTGGTTTCCAACTCTTCTTGCTGCCTACCTATATCCTCCCACATTCAGCTGAAATTAGAAAAGTTATTATTCATATTCCCTTTGTTAGGTGGTGTTGCTACTGCGAATTTACTTTTAGCAGTGTGGTTAGTTAAATTTAAGCTAAAGCAACTCCCTTCTGCATGGTCTGCAAAGCAGCTCTCTGATGCTTTGGGATTTCAGATGTTGTGCTGTATAAGTGCTGTTTATGTAAATACTTTCCTAAAAAAACTCCTCCTTCATGCTAATGTAGCAAACACAATTAATCAAAACCCTTCCCTTATGGACTGAGCACTCTATTAGAAGTGAATCTGTTGAGACAAGCATGGCCAAAAACCCTCTAATGTGACAGAAAAATCTCCGGAAGAAAAGCTAGCTGCCTTTATGCCACGGTAATTCTAAAATAGCATGCTAATTATCTGTAATTGATCTACATTATTTTTAATGGTACTGTCTGAAACTGCGTTAATCTAAGTAGGACACTTCTGTTATTGTCTCAGGAGTGATACATGGCCTTTACTTGTCATCTGGCAAAGAGTGGCATTTGTCCCTTTAGACAGTAAAACCACTTGATCCTGCTTTGAAAACAGTCTTACTGATCCGGCAAGTGGCCACTCCACCTTCCTTAAAAGCATGAGAAGAGCGGTGAGGCCTGTCAGGAGCAGTCTGAAAGGCCCTTCTAAAAAAGCAATGATCTGTGTAATTACTCCACTGCTGAATCAATGCAGGAAGCAGAAGCCACATTAAAATTAAATCACTTGGTTCACATTACTTCCTACATTGCTCATTATCTAATGCAGTGTTAAAACTGAAGAGCAACAAAATAAGGTGTCCCTTATTTGCATTTGAAGCAGTGCTGTAAAAGAGTCTCTCTTCTGAAGAATATTTAGGGCAGAAGGACTATTTAAGAGTTAACTTTTATATACAGATCTCCTCTTCCAAGGTCTCTTAACATTTTCAGCCCTCTGAAACACATCAGCATGGAGGCATGGTGTCACTGTCACATGTCATCTAGAAGCCAAAGAGAAGCTAGCTGTAGACAGATCCAGAAGTCATGCAGAGGGACAAAAAAGGAGCTTCATTTGTTAACTGGTCAGAGAAGCCATGGGTTTTGTCCTTGCCATGAGGACTGCAATAGTTCCATCTTGTACGTGGCCCCAGGAAAAGCTGACACTTGGCTTTTAGAAATGAGTTTTGAGGAAGGCTCATCAGTAGCCAGCTCAACTCTCTTGCATGTACCCTCCAAAGCTCCAGGAGAGGAACACTAGCAGCATATTACTTCTCAGAGTTTCTGCAGCTTTGACATCCCTCTGAACCTCATAATATGACTCAATGTCTTATTTCCCTGAGCTGCCTTTTGTCTAGGCTAGGATGTAAGTGCTCTACTGGAAACTGGAAATAGACTTTTAGTGCATGGTACCCTATTAGAGGTGCTGTTTACAGGCCATTTAGAATGTCTGAGAGTGATGTTAATGTATTACCATCTTACTTTAATAAATGTAGTGTCCCACTCCCCATTCTCTTCTAATTTCAGCAGATAGCATAAATTGCTGAATATTATGCGCCGTGCTGGTGGAAAATGCAAAGGGCTGGATTTTTACCTCTTAATCCAATTCTCTCATAGAGGACCTTGGTGTTGGTGACGCAATATTGAAATTGCAAGAGTTTAATAGTGGGTTTCAGTCTTATGCTGAGAATTCAGTGTTTCAGCAATGAGACAAGTTAATCATTTGAACTTGCACCAGGAAGTGCTGTTCAGGAAGGTGAATTAGTAGTTCACGTGACTTTGATAAACCACACCCAAGTTAGAAACAACTCCCGGATCTGGTCAAAATATTCTCACTCCTGTCTGCTGGTGGCGTTAAAGGCCTTCCCCTTTTCCCCCACCCGAAAGAGAGAAACGTCAGGGAAAATTCTTCCTTAAAAAGGAAAACAAATGTCCACCTACTATTAAACTTAGCCTCTTTTTTTTGAAGTACAGCTCTACTGTGAACTGCGACGTACAAAAAAATCCCTGTATTGCTAATTGTAAGTTACAATAAGAGCAATTAAGTCATCTCTGCATGACCTATAAAAAAGGCTAGGCATAAATGAAGAGCCTGTATGTGAATGTTTCCAGCTTCTGCGCTCTTTGAATTTTTGCATCCCAATTTCGCAGCCTGGGCTTCTCTCCAAGTTTGGCAAATGTTAATTAAAATAAAAAAAAAAAAAAAAGGAGGAATTGGTGTGATGCTGTGTCTTGTCACGCTGGCTCCCTGCCCGCTCACGGAATGTCAATGCCGCTCTGTGCCCCCGCAGGCAGCTGCACGTGCGTGCGCACACTGCCGCCTCCCCTCTGGCTGGGACCGGCAGAGACCTCGGCAGCACAACAACATGCCTGTGAAAACCCCGGCCTAGTTCCTGCAGAGTCACCGCTTTCCACTTTGCTTGTCGATGAGTTAATGTTTAAGGGAATGGTTGGGTGGTTGCCGACAAAGGCTTGCAGTGAAACTTGGGAAAAGTTCATCGGCACCTGTGAGGCTGAGTAAACAGGGGGTATGAGCGCTGGCTGTTTTGCATCTGTGCTGTTCCACAGAAGGCTTTGAGATAGCAAAGGTTATTTTCGCCTGCCATTTCCTCCTTCCGATCTCTGGTATTAGCTAATGCTTAGCTATTGCTCCAGGGCTTGGTGTTGCTGGAAATGTCTGTCTTTCAGCCTCCTAGTAACAGCCCTGCCATTTTGCAATGATTCCCACGCAACACTGAGCAGGGTTGAGAGCTTTTCATTAAGAGAAGTAACAATTTGAATAATGCTAGTCTTTCACTTACAGCCTAGTTTTACTCTGTTCTTTTTCATTCCTGGTCTTGGTAATTAAGAATGGTTGTGTCTCAGTACTCGCAGAAATGGCTGAGACCTGCCAGTTCACTCACATGTCTTAGCTACCTGTTGTAAAAATCAACGAAGGTGACTATTCTAAGGTCAGAAGGAGAGAGTAATTATTTCTAATAATATTCCTCTTGATGACTCACTAATTGCAATTGTTCATTCAAACATATTTTCCTGTTTCTGTGGCTTTCAGTACTTCAAATAGCATCTTAGTGTTATTCAGTAGTAACACAAAGAATTAAACTGGCATCCCTGGGATCAAAAGTTTCCCATCCCTCCTCTACTTTTAAGGGCAGAAGTTTCTTGTTTTGTCGTGGTAGGGGGGGCTACTGTAAGTTTTTAGAGGGTCCTCTCTGTTCTTCTCTCGGTATTGCTGGCCCATGAGCATTTTATCTCTTTTCAAAGAATCCATTTGGGAAAGAATACAAGCCAGTAGTCAGATCAAGGGAGACAGGCTGTTTGTGAAATTTTTCTGGAAACTAGAGCCAAAAAATGGTGCAGAAGGTTTCAAGAGGTTTGTCAGCATCTGTAGATCATTATGTCCATTGTTACAGGAAGTGCACAAGTTCCTAGTATGATGGCAGGAAGGATTTCTGCTGCATTTGACAAATGCTATCTAACAACAGTAAAAACAATGAAAACTCTGTGATCTTAGAGTGTCACTCATTGATTTTGTACTGATCTGTCCAGCAGCCATTACATTACAGCCTTCTGTAGAGTGCCCATATAATAAGCTCAAGTAAAACATTCTTGAAGATTTTCATCATCTTCAGCTACATCAACAAGAAAGAATAAAAAGTATTGTTCTGAGAAGACTTTTCTTGGGGCGGAAAGGTATGTTCTAGGTGTGGCAGGTTTGGAGGTTTTTTGCTATAAATACTTTAGTACACTGACTTTTCTGTTTGAATAAGAGAATACTTAATACTATGTTTGGGTTTGGGAGAACTCTGCTGAAAAAAGAAATGCATGTAATTGTGTTAGAGAAGATAAAAGTTATTGAAAGTCAGTTCAATTTTCTCTCACTTGTGAACAGGATTGATACACAGGTAACAAATTCAAATAGATAGAACGAAAAAGCTTCCTTTAAAAGGTCTTCCATATTATCTTTTCTTCAGTGTAGAAAACATGCCTTCACTTACATTCCATTAGTTACTTCTAGTTACTCTTCATCCCTCTGAGGTGAAGAGTGTGCTCCTCTGTGATGGTGTTTCCCTGCCAATAATTGGAAGTTTGACAACATGACCTGAATATAACTGATGCTGTCAGTCTGTCTGAGCTTCTGCTAACCTGGGTGGAACTGACGTGGTGTCTCTGTAGCGTGCCGTGTGTAAGCAGCCACTGCTGACATCGATTCAGTGTGGGTGTCAAAAGGAGATGAGAAGGAGGAAGGTGCCCCTGCCTACCCTGCCACAGAAACCTCAGCTTCTCTACAGAGTATTTACGAAAACCCTGTAGAAGGCTGATCAGACTGCGTTTGCTATTACAGCAACATAGAGCAGGAGGGTGAACACCATGGTGTTTGTCACTCTTCTGCTAAAAGCAGCTAATCAAAACTCAGTGTCTCATCGATTCCTGTAATTGAGGGGAGGAGAAAGTGGTGATGAAGCCAGGTGGTAACTTCTGTGCCCAGACAAAAAGCAGAAAATAAAACACAGAAGCTGCTCACAAATTGAAGTATTCTCCATGTAGACTTGCTCTCTTGGCTTGTTCGTGGGGTCAGGCTAAATGTTGTTCTGAGTCTGGACTGGCTTTCCTACCTCACCTGTGTTTTTTAGATCTTCACCACCTCTCTCTTCGTATGCCTAAAGCCTCAGAACTCTGGATGGATCTGCTTATCTCTTTGTCTGGAGGACAGACATTTTTATGTTGCATCTTTCAAAACCGCTTATATTTCAACCACCTACTTCTGCAAAAGTCTTCCTTTTTGTCTGCACCATGAAGAGCTGTACTGATAACCCAGGGTTTCAAAGCAGCTTAACTTGACCTTTATCAGCATGAGGTTTGGCTAGAAGGAGGGAAACTTTCATTTGTGAAAAAAGTTGTTTGGTCTACTGGTGGAAGAAAAGGAGAAATGCAAGAAGATACAGCCACAGAATGTAGCCTTTAGAAAGCTGTAATATTCCCTGCAGAACTCAGATTTTTTTCCTGTGGCCTCATACTCTGTGGTGTTTCTGAACACCCAAATTTGCCATTCCTGACTTTAGCAGAGTGACAGCAATAAAAAGCTTCAATGTAGCAATGAAAAGGACCCATGGCTTACAGAAAGATCTGTCACTGCACAACAGAAACTGAGTCTGCATCTGAGATGAACCGTGGCATTTATTTTGTAGTTACTCAGAATACAAAATACCAGTTTATCAGTGAGGGACCTTCTGACAAGCAAGAGATAAAGCTTTACTGTGATGAAGAAAACACAACCATGGTAAAGGGTTAGGCAGTCTTTTTATAACACTATTCTGTATTTCATCCCAGAAAATGCTGGTACTTCCTTTTCACTGTGGCTTAAGTGTGGTGGCTCCATTGTAGAGATCCTGATCTTTAAACCATGCTTTGGCAAATGTATCCTTTGTGGCATTTGTGTGATCGATTCTGCTTTACTCAGTGCCATGATTGTTTACAACACACCACAGTCTTCCACTGGGTGAAGAGACATTTATTGCAGACAATGGTGCCAGTGCTGATCTGTTCTTATTAGCCATTTGAAAACAAAAGCCAGACAAAAAGGCATCTGTTTCAGCGGCTGGGCAGGTTAGTACTGGAAGTCACTTCTTGGTGCTTTTCACCCTATGTTGGAATACAACTGCCAGCACTCGAGGCCCCCTTTCATTCAGGTCCACCTCCCTAGAAGAGCTGCGGTGGACTCTCTTTGAGGCTAATTCTAGCACTGACCTGCCTTTCCCAAGCTGTTCAGGCAAATTTTCACACTTAGTCATTGGAGCCCTACAAATGGTGTATACAGTTAAAACAGCCAAGAGTGTCAAAATGAGTCATGTTTTCAAGTGACAATTGCTATTCTGAGTGACTGTTTTGCATTACTCTTACCAGGACATCCAGAAACCAGCAGTGTTTAAGATTTCTTTGCTTATCTCCATTCCCACCACATGACCAGCATGGGCAGTTACGTCACTAGAATCGCTGAGCCACACCTTGCTCTTACCCAGAAATCATACTCTTGGGCATACACATCCCCTCGTGAAGAGGGAGTGACTGTGGGTATCTATGAAAAGTTTCAGGCACAGAAGGGCATTGCTTTCAGTGGCCAGCCTGACTTGCAGACCGTACACCCAGTGCCTCGGCCTTGGAGAGAGCTGAAAGTGGAACTGAGACCCTACAGGCACCTGCAACAGTCCCAGCCTGCAGAGGGAAGAAAGGCAAGGGTAAGGACATGGTAGTTGTGATCACTTCCATGAACAGACTCAGAAGACAAAAGCTGGTGAACATGAGGAAACAATTGGATGTGCCCATGCAGAGAAACAATCCCAGAAAAGAAATGGTTAGGCTGCAGCATGGGGAAAGTCATCATTAGCTGGAGGAGGCTCTTTCTGTGATGCAAAGGGGCAGAAGGGAGCTGCAGTTGCAGAGAAAGCCAGCAAGGAACCAAAACATTGGAGCAAGTCTATTTGCTATGAGACCAGCAAGAGAAAAGCCCACCTGATAGGAAAAACACGCAGCTTGCTTACAGGAAGAGGTAAAAAAGTGCTACTGAGAGTGGGGAGGACAGACTGATAAGAAACTGGAGTTCACTACAGCCTTAATATAAGCTAACATAAGTCACAGGACATTTCCACCAGCCTATGTGCACATACAAACAAACCAACCAACCTGTTTACCTAGACCTACCTTTGGTGTTCAAAAGCCTCAAGAAGAAATGAAAGGAAATAAGGAGAGGAGAAAAAACGGGGGAGTCAAAAGGTGAGGTGAGGACAGAGTCTAAGGCACTTCAGAAACAGATACACAAGCAAAGGAAATATAAACGGAAGGAGAAGAGGAAGGGGGGAGGAGCAGAAAGGCAGAGGCCAGTGAGCTGAGTATGCAGGAATAGTGCTGGTTTTCACATAGACCTCCTTTGTTAGTAGCTCTTCAGTTCTGGTCTCTGAATAGCTGGAAGTGTTCCCACTGTTATGCAGGGAGATATTACATTATCTGCTGCAGCCACAAAGAAACAGTTAAGCGCAGTGTAAACTCTTGCAGGAATACAAGCAAGGGCCTACTTGTAACAGCTACAAGCTTTGTTTGCCTACAGCTTTGAGGAGAAAGGGTACAAAAATTCTTAGAGTAACCCTTTCCAGGGCACTATGTTTTGCCTCTTGCTTTTTTTTTCCCTTCTCTTTGGAGATGAGCTGCATTTAACTGCTGTTAGTTGGTAGATAAACAGGATTTAATTCTTTAATGTTGTATGTTCGGTATAATTTTTACAAGTAATAGGGAAATTTCAAACAAAACCAAAGCCGTTTTACAGTTTTTCAGTTCACCAGTGGTAACTCCGGTGGAGTTCCTGTTGAGCACTCCCATTTTTTTCCTGTTTCCAAGTTGAAATTAGGTGTCAAAGAGCAAAACCCACAATTATCACTTCAGGAAGGTTTAAAGGCAGTTATAGTGAGAGCCATAAGCTAAATTTAAAGTTGTTTCATATAACATAGAAAATAACTTCATCCTTGTTTCTTCTTTGTCCCTACTCCAAACTGAAGGCTTGATGACAAGCTGGCTGAAAATACTCATGTGTAACCAAACTCAGGTGGAAAAATGCCCACATGAAGAGGCCATTTTCAAATGCTGTATTTGAAAAGCCAGTTGCAGAGTTCCAGCTAGGGTTCAGCTGGAGTGCCGCCTGCATCCCTGGCATCCTGCCCCCGAGCCACAGACTAACCATATGTCTCTGTGCCCTGTGCCTGGGCCAGCCTGCCTGGGAAGACTCTTGACTCCACAGAGGTCCACCAAGCTGGAGATTGCAGTGCCTTGTGGACTGCCTACACTGGCTCTGGAAGCCTTGAAAACCCCAGCTCCAAGAGCTACTAGGCTGTACAGATGTGTGTTGGGATGAAGCCTGTCTGGAGATGCAGCACTTTGCTGCAGTTGGAGAAGGAAAAACCAAACCCACAGCCCTGGGACTTCAGCTTTGCTGTTCACTTAAGCTGATCTAATGAGAAGCTGCTGCTGTGTGTTCAGCTGCCCGTTTTGTTTCCTGATCTCCACGTTTCCATTACTTCCCCACATGAGTTGCCAACGTGCAGCAGTGTGATGAGCAGGAGCAGCTCAGATCAGGCTGAAAACTGATCTGGTAGGAGCCCCCTCTGCCCACCCACCCCATGCAGTTGGCTCAGAAGCCCCTTGGGAAGACACAGAATGGGAAACAGATGAAAGGAAGGCAGTGGGGAATTTTTTGTTGGCAATCCACATTTAAACCAGCTTGCACTGGTGGTCTGGCTGCAGCCTGCAGGGCTAGAGTCTGTGATTCTGCATTAGCCATTATTGGCTCCTGCCAGTACTGAAGAGCTTCACCATACGGGCAGGCAAACAGTATATAATAACTAAAACACTCTGCTAATTATTCCAGTACTTAGTTTTTCTTACATTTGAATATAATCTTGAGAGGTCCTGTCAGATAAATGGTTAAATGGTCCCACCTCCACCTCCCAAGAGCTTTTAGTTTCAAGACAAAACTGATTCCTTGCCCCCCACTTCTTTCTCGACTCCCTTGAATATAATAGTGAAAGACCTTCATGGCTAAAATAAACACTGGGTAAAAGAATGGGAGAATGCCAGCCACTTTATCTCATAGTATTATAATAATAAAGATCTCGTATGATATTATTACCCTTTTACACTCATTTTGGCCTTTTCCCTGTTGTCTTGGAACATCTCCTTCGTCATTAATTGGTTTTAATCTTAATAATAGCATTGCAATGAAGCACAGGCTAGGCTGAGGCTCATGCATATAACCATACAAGAAGTCAGAGCAATCACATTCACCCACGGTACTTTTCAGCATAATATCTGTTGTCTTCAGTGGAAGTTGCACCTCCTCTCTCTCTTTCTCTCTCTCTGCATTGTGGGCTCTAATATATGCAGAAAATGGGAGCTCAGAGAGTCTGAGCTAAAAAAGATTGGAGGCTGAGGAAGTATGAAAGTAAGAACTACGGTATACGTCTGCCCTCATCCCCAGGCATCCACTTCTGGGTACTGTCATTACAGAACATGGGGCTAAATTGTTCTTAGGGCACACCCAGTGCAGCCAGTTTTATGTATTCTACAGCACCTGAATTTGGCTCCAAGAAGTGGTCAGAATTAAAACCTGAATCTCATGGAGTTTTTGCCATCAACCGAAGCTTTGTGATTACACACTATCACATATATTGTGTACTTGCTGAGGAAACATTCTTTAGTCAGTTCTGTCTCCCTATTCAAGCAGCTTCATGTGCTATTCATAATGCTGTATAGAAATGGCATACATGACATTACATGCACATAAAAATTCTCTAAAAAAATTAGACACTTGTTAATCTTGCAGGGACATTGTGCTAAAAGTGGTGTATCCATCCAAAGAAAACCAAATTCCATTTCATGCAAGCTTATCAAGAAAACATACACAATATGCAACCATTTCACAGCTGCCAAAAGAGATCAGTCTAATTTCTTTTTTTAGCTGGAGGGAGAAATTTAACCAGGCAAAGCTGTTGGAAGCCAAGAAGACTATTAAAAAAAAAAAAAATAGAAACCATCCACAATTTCATCCAAAGGTAGAGGAGTTTGTCAGTGAAATGCAAGCACTAGACCAAGTGAAATAGTTGTGACATTATTGTGGCTGCACGTGAGGCATATCAGTTAGTGATTTCATCGACGGGTTGTTTGTAATCCTGGGAACTAGACCTACAGGAAACATTTTATGCAGTTCTGTTTCTGGTATTCCCCTGTCCTTATCTCTCCCATCCTTCTTCCTCTCCTCTCCCGTCCTCTTATCAGCCCTCCCCCATGCAACAACTGCTTGCATGCCAACAATATATTTCTTTGTGCCTATGCAAATACCAAGAGATCTCATGGAATACCAAGCATGTCTCATGGAATTTGAGGCTGTCATCTGTTCACATGTACTGGGTAGTCAACAGCTTACACAGGACGACCATTCTCCTCACACAGCTTTTATTTTCTTAAAAGTATCTCAGGAATTGCTATGAGTTGTTTAATTGTTTTAAATTATTACCAAGAGAAATTCTCCCACTCGCTTCCCCAGCTGCCCCCAACCTGTGTGCCGTTAGAAACCCATTCAGCCCAAGGAGAGGCCAGATGTCAAAATAATTTGGAAAAAATTACTGTTTGAACTGTGGGCAGGGTGGCTGGCTTATCCTGCCCTGTTGGAGAATGAGAGCTGCTAAACCAATTAGAGGGAGAATAAGGCTGAGAGATTTGGGGTTGTTCAGCCTAGAGAAGGCTACAGGGAGAACTTGTAGCCACGTCCCAGCACCTAAAGGGGCCTGCAAGAGAGATGGAGAGAGACTTTTTTGCAAGGGCAGGTAGTGACAGGACAAGGGGGAATGACTTCAAACTGAAAGAGGGGAGGTTTACATTAGATATTAGGAGGGAATTATTTAGTGTGGGAGCGGTGAGATACTTGAACAGGTTGCCCAGAGAAGCTGTGGATGCCCCATCCCTGGAAGTGTCCAAGGCCAGGTTGGATGGGATTTTGAGCAACCTGGTCTAGTGAAAGGTGTCCCTGCCTGTGCCAGGGGGCTTTGAACTAGATGATCTTTAAGGTCTCTTCCAACCCAAACCATTCTATGGTTCTAAGGGCTGCACAGTCCTTGCCCAGGCTCTGCTGGGAAGCTGAGTGGAGAGGGCACAGGCTTCTCCTGGGGATGGCATGTGAGCTGTCACATGAAAGATGGCTCCAGGAGACTTTCTGCTTCAGAGATATACCTAGGAATCAAAACTTTCCTGCTCTCTGGGAGAGGGCAGTTGACGTACTCCAGGAATAAGTCATCTGTGTCCAGCTTTGGATCCTCATGCAAGTAGCCCTTACAGACACTATGGGGATATGCTTACATTTTTCTGTGTCTGTGGTGCAGTCACTCTTTGGGCCCACATGGCTTCCAGCCACGTAATTAACCTCTTGGGATCTCAGTCACTGCCTCTGTACAGAGTGATATGTCCCTAGCTAGGTATTCCTCAGATGAAAGGAGTGATATTATAATTACTGCGGTACCATCATGCTGCAAATGGGTTGCCTGTGCTTGGTTATGTACCACAGATTTAATCCATGGGCATAACAGTTTTCTCTTTGTGTTTTCACAGCCTGCCTCTTCAGAGGAAGACCTTTTGTTTCCAAGCAGGATGATAAATGGGTTTTAGCTTTATTTTCTCAGAGGGAAGCTTATGTGATTGTGCTGTCTGTCATCTGTCTACTCCGATAAGTTTTTAACTGCCACTGCCAATTATAATTATTTCCAAAGAAAAAAATTGCCAGAGGCAGACATCTCCATGATAATTATATTTCTATGGATTTTGTGAAAGACAGAAGCAGAGCGGGTTGGGGCTAGGAAGGAGGAGGGAGAGGACAGAGCACAAGACCACACTGAGAGCGTGCCATGTCACGGAAATCTGGGAGGCCTCAGCTGATCCCCAGCCCATCCTGGCTGAAGGGAGGCAGGCACTAGAGAGTCAGTCGGCAGGCCTGTCTCTCCAGACATCTCATGAGATGTACCATCTCTTGCCCATGGGTATTATTTCATAGGGGACCTGGCTGTGTCTGCGGCTGCCGCTGTGCAGAGGGGGAGCAGGGAGCAGGCACACACCTCCTTTCTGCCGGCTGTGATGGAGGAAGAAGATTTAGTTGTTTTGATGCAGGCAGGGGCACTGTGTTGCCCTGGGCCTGTACTTGCAGGCTGCAAAACCTGGATGGCGGCTGAGCTGGGCTGGCTGGTGCCCCCAGGGAGGATGGATGGGCCAAGTGCAAGGCATGGCCAGCGTATGCTCTGTGTTGTAACTAATTGAACATAATGGGTACATTGTTAAAAAAGGCTTGTAATGTGGGGGACAGTGTGTTCTCTGTGCTAGTACACTAATGAAAGCTGCTAAGGCCAGGTTTGTAAATACATTTAGGTGACTGAACAAAGATACCTAAAGATAGGTAGAGCCTAATTCTTTCTGACATCAAAAGAAACTCTGACTTGCACTGCATGGGAAGTCATGTCTTAAAGAGCTTTAAAGCTAGGAACATTTCCTCTTAAATATTTTAGAAGAATTGACCCTGTCTCTGAGCAAATCTTGACTGAAATGAGAGGTTTCTGGAACCCTTGAGAACCAAGTAGAAAACTGCAGTTTTTGCTTAACTGACCCATTCCCTGGAATGACACATAGTGTTTCACCATTACAGGACTTTCTTGGAAGGAGCAAAATGCCGAGAGTGAAAGAAGATCGCCATCTTCATCGCCTAAATACTGTAGCATATAAGTTCTTTAGGCTTGTCGATAACCTGGTCCAGCTCTCCAGGCGTCTCATTTAAGCAGAGGACAGCTGGAGCTAACCCCCAAGACAGCTGCTCTACCTGGCTGTCTCAGCAGTGGCCTGCAGTGGGTGTTCAGTGACCTTGAACATAAATCTTCTGAGTTCAGGAGCCCTCGTGAAACGAGAGCGTTTCACATGCTGGGGTTTCAATTGCCACCAAGTCACTAAGGCCAGTAAGTTACCTGATGAATCACAGCAGCTACAGCAGCAGGTGAAAACAGGAAATGCAAAAAAAAAAAAATTCATTCAAATACTCAACAGGAGTATTTGAATGCATTGTAAACCAAGAAGGGGAAGGGGAAGGGGAAGCATGAAAGAAGAATTGTTTCCCTAAAATATTTTGTTTTGAAATGGAGGACAAATGACTGCATTTTAGCCTCATCAAACTGTGAAAGGTTAGCACTTTTTCACAGCATTGCTTTATTTTTGCCTAGGTCTCCAGCAACTATTACTCAAAGTTAATTCAGGCTTTGGCCCTTGGGAACTTATTTAATGTGCTAGTGCTTAGAAGTCCATTAATATTTATAAATGCCACTTGAATTCCATTTTTACTTTCTTCCCAGGCAGGAGCACTCGTAAGAAGATAATATTGTTGCTTTTATTTTCCTTTATTTTTCAATTCCCCTCCCCCCCTTTTTTTTGTTTTTGTTTTTGGTGGTTTTGTTTTTGTTTTTGTTTTGTGTTGTTGTTTTTGTTGTTTAGGACTATTGTAAGTTCAGAGTTGAGCTTGTTCTAAAAATGTCATATTCTATAGAGCTGTGATGTATAGTTTTGGTAGCCTGCCTATGCCCCCAGGAAGGGCCTAAGAGTTAGATCTTAGGCCTGGAAAAATGGAGATGGTGTCTATTCTCAGCTCTGCCACTGGCTAATTATGCAACCTTAGTCAGTTCATTTAACCTTGGCATGACTAGGTTTCCAGATCAAAAGCGAAAGGGATAAAAGGCTCCTTTGTGAATGCTTCCTGGTGCTTGAGGGAGAGCAAGGTATTTACTACCCATGAAGTTGCTGCCCTGTGACTTCTGGGTGTGAGTGGTTCCTGTGAGTTTTATCATACGAATGTCTCGAGTGAGTCCAGTAACACAGACGGAGGTATGGCCACTGCATTTCTTGAGTCCAGTAACACAGACGGAGGTATGGCCACTGCATTTCTTGAGTCCAGGAACACAGACGGAGGTATGGCTGCTGCATTTCTTGAGTCCAGGAACACAGACAGAGGTCTGGCCACTGCATTTCTTGCCAAGGGAGACAGCCCTCACAGTTGGTTTGACAAATCACAGCTACAGACACCCTTTGCTTTAGGCACTCAGGCTTTTATGTCACTCTTCAGCAGTTTCCTGCCAGCCACAGCAGTCGCTGCCTCCTGTACATTGGCTTGTGTATGTGATTCATGCCTGTCACAGCTTCACTTGCTGACCCCAGAGAGTGATCAATGGCACTCCAAAGAGCAGTAAACCAGTATAAAATGGTAGTGGTGCCTAGTAATGGTAATAAAATAGTTACCTAATTTAAAGACCAAAACTGTGCCTTGGAAGTCATAAATAAGAGACTGACTCAGGAACAGTTTTCAAAATATATGACCTCTCACTTTTGGAGCACTTGGACTTAATCCATATGTCAGACTTGTGCTTTTCACAGCTTCTGAGATATGTTTCTGTATGAGCTTCTACAGCATGTATGCACTGGGTGAAGAGAGACATTGCTGGGCAAAACAAGAGGGAAATGGTCACAGTGATGTTAGAAAATGGTTAAAAGCATACAGCTCTTCTATTTCAGCAGGGTTTGCTTTGTGTTCCTGGTACAGAAAGGAAAGCAGAGCTGCTCGACCTTTGTCTCAGTGGGCACCTGAACTACTTTGTGCTGCACAATCCTGCTGTCTGAAACTACCAGCAAGCAGAGGTGTTACAGACCTTCCTCAGCAGCAGAAGGCAGAGCATTACAAGACAAAGTATTTCCAGATGGACACCTCTCTGGATGGCATGGCTACTCCCAACAAAACCAGGGAAACTGCATGCACAGAGAGTTATCTTTCAGGGATTTGTTGAAACCTGGTTCAGTAGTGCAGAAGGCAGCACCTGAGAGAGCGATGCTCTCCCACGTGAGACTCCTGGCCGGATGAAATTTCCCATGCGCGCTGTTTTGCTTTTAGGCCAGCGTGGGTGTGCTACTGTTGCCTTAGCAACAGGGACAAATGCGTGCTGCAGCTGTAGCCTTCTGCTCTTTGCAGCGGGAGGAGAGCATCCCCAGTTTGCTTAAAGAAAACGCTGTGCAGCTCCCTACAAAGGGGACCCCAATGCCTGTGCCTATCAGCACACCAGTGCTCAGTCTGGGCAGAGATGCATGAGCTGCTGCTGACGCAGACATGTCTTCCCTGCTACCCTCTGCTCCAGCTCGTTTCTTCTGGCCTCCAGAGAACATCATCTGAGTCAGTCTGGCAGGAGCAGGATCAGCAGCTTCGTGCCAGCCCCCTCCATCATTTCTGGAGTCAGATGGCTCCCACTGCTCAAGGCTTTTTACTAAACTTGAATGCCTGAGGATGTCTGAGCGCTTTATGAATATCTGGAGGAAACAAACACAGCAGTCAAGGCATCCATTAATCACTTACAGGGAAGAATCTAGAAGAATGGAGTCTCAGGAAGCAGGGGGGGGAAGAACCAGCCAAGCTAATATTAATCTTGCCGCTAAAAACCCCCATAAATGTAATAATCCCATATGAGACATAAAAAGTATGGAAATTCAGTTCCTCACAGAATTTTGGTTCTGCCCTGGTTTTCGTCCTCTGTTGAACTTTGAGACTTGTAAAAACATCATGTCTGTCTATAGATAGATATATACTTATCAGTCCTTTTTCAAAGCTTCACCAACACATATGTTCTTCACCTAAGAACAAAGTATACATTTAGAGTGCAAGTACTCATGGAGCCAAAATTTTGAGACATTAAAAAGAAAGGTCCTAAAGAAGGCTACTCCTGGAGAAAAAAGTCCATTACTGAAATAGTAAAATATGTGTATTACAGCAGACGTAGAAATAGGGAAATGGAGCATTTATCCTCACTTTTAATTGACAACAGATTACTTACAGATTCGTCAGTGTTTTTTGTGCTGTCTTTACGTAGAGAGTATCACTACAGCCAGAAGCAAACGTGCTCCTGGCAAGGGCTGGTTTTCCACAGGCTTTTAGCGACAAGGAGGAATCCCTCCGATGTCCTCGCCGGGATTATTCATGCGCGCAGCGTCAGCTGACTGCCGAGAAGGGACCCGGGAAACGACAGCGCTCCCTCCGCTCCCTCCCGCCCCTGCCCCGCGGGGCCACAGCCCGGCAGGCGAGGACGGGGGGGCTTTAAGGCCCCCCCCCGGGTGTTTTATCCTTCACAAAATAAAGGGTTCGAAATCAGTGAAGCGATCAGGGAGTCGCTTAGAGAGGGGGCCCGGGAGTCGCCCTGTCAACGCTTTCCCCGCTACTTGACGCTGCACCTTCCCCTGGCAGCCCCGGCCGCCACAGAGCAGCCATTTTACCCCAACCCTGTCCCCCCGGGCGCGCGGGGAAACGCGAGCCGGAACGCCGGGCCCCGGAGCTCGCGCGGGTGTGGGATACGCGTCCTGATATTTGCTTAAAAAAAAGAAATAAAAAAAGCCAACCAAAACCAAAAAAACGAGCTTTATTGCAGCCGTTCGCGCGGGCTGCAGCAGCTCCGCCGCCAGTAGGAGGAGGAGGAGTGGGACGACGAAAGCGGAGCTGTCCGTGCGGCTGCCCCGCCCCGCACGCCCCCGCGCCAGCGGCCGCAGCCAATCAGTGGGGAGCGCGCCCCCTCCTCCCCCGCCCGCTGCGGCGCCGCTCCGAGTCCGCCGGTCCGGCCCGGCCGCGCTCCCGCCGCCGCCCCGCCATGTGGCTGCTGGTCGCCTCCGTGCTGCTCGGCGCCCTGCGCGCAGGTGAGACACCGCCGCACGCCCTCCTTCCTTCTCTCCCCGGCCCCTCTGGCTGCGGCCGCGGCAGCCGCCCCGAGTCGCCTCCCGTGCGCCCCCGGCTCCAGCGGGTCCCGGCGCAGGCGCCCCGGCGGTGTCCGCGGCGGTGTCCCTGGCGGGGCCCTGGGGGTGCGAGGCAAAGGCTGAGCCGCCCCCCTGTCCCGCGGGAAGGGCCAGGGTGGGTGGCGGTGGTGGGAGGGCTATTCCCGAGCGGCCCCCGCCCGTCCCGGTCCCGCCGCCGCTCCATCCCCCCGGCGCGGGGACTCGCGTGGCCCCTGCCAGGAGCTCCCACTGTCCCTGGTGGCAGCAGGAGCGTGCGGGACTGCGGGAGCGCAGCGGGAGCTCGCCGTGCTTTGGGACGGAGCGGGGACGCACACGCTGCCATCCAGCCCCCCGCCTTAGCGCTTCCCGCACCCTCCCCGGGCCGGGCGTGCGCTGCTTCCCGCAGAAGTTGCGGGGGAGAGGAGGGACACCGTGCGCAGAGCTCTGCTCCTCGCCTTCTTGTGCGTGAGGGCAGCTCGGCTCAGTGTGCTTTCCTGAAACAATCCAGCTGGCCGCCGGCTGCGCAGGGTCAATGGTTGACGGCGTTTCTTCATCTTAGAAAAAGTTCGCGTGCCGTCGATATGCAGTTGTGACACCGCACCATCTTAACTTCTTCTCTGCCTTGAGAAGAAATTCGGTGGGGGGACGGAGGGTTAAAAGAGTAGCGACACTTTGATCGAGCTGCAGGTGCTAGGGGCTTTTTCTTCTGTCGGTAAGCAGCACATCTAAATCTGCATGTTTAAAGTTCGTATCTGTGTTTAAAGCTCGTATGTACGTCTGGGTTCCTGAGTTAGCAGTAGTCGGGTTGAAGAGGTGATTCCCCCAGCACGGTTTGTAGTCGGTGAGAACTGCAAGCGCCCATCAAGTGACCAGACTGAGCCAGTTTTGTCAACCCTGTGCAGCATTTCCGAATTGGCAGGGCATATATCATCTGAAACAGCCCTTCTGTGTCAGCTTCACGATTGCATATTTTTCAGAAGCCCCCAAACTGCTTAGTGTAAGGCTCTGAAACTGTCGCCTTAACGTGATGCCTCTAAACTGATACTCCAGGAGAAAAGCCCGCCCAGTAGTCCGCTGCCTGCGGGATTTGGGAACTAATGCCAGAGGGTTCTGTTGGCTTCTTCTTACCACAAGAAGACTGTTGGAAGCTGGTAGTGGAAGCACCATCTGCAGCAAGCAGTGAGGTTCCCTTTAGTGCAAGAGCAGCCGCACAGACTCTTGTGCGAAAGCAGCCGCGTTCGCAGAGGGCAGAACCCGCACAGACGGGTCTGTTCCCTGCTGGAGCCTGTGCCTCATTCCCGCAGCCTTCGGCTGGGGAGCAGCTCACACCGGCACTTCTGCACTGGCTGCAGGCAAAACAGGCCAGCTCTCATGGACTGCACGCCAGCAGACCGGTGGAATCGGGAATTTACAGTTCGCTGCCGCTCTGCTCTAATACTAGGGAGAAGATTTTAATCAATTCGGTTTTATTTCCTTCAGGATGGTTGGGTTTTTATTTGCTTTGGTAAGTATTTGGAAGTATAGTCCCTTCCTTTAGTGAAAAATCAGCTTTCTCGGTGAAATGAAGCCAGTGGTGAACAAATTCTTCCTATGAAATATAAATGTATTGGCTCTAAAGGAGGAAAAAACCCCCAAACTTTTATCTTGAGGTAGTGGGAAACACATGTGAAATTTACTTCACGAAGAACTGTTTAAGCATTTAATTGTGTACACGTGGGTTTTTTAGGGCACAGATTGAGGTTTGAGTATAGTTTCCCTTTGTTCTGCTTTTGTTACTTTCATTATTTGAGGTACAGTTTAAAAATGCAACACAGTGAGTAAGCCAGAGAATAATTCTTCCTTCCTTCTTCCTTGTAAGGCACTATCATGCATAATGCAAACGGAGCCAGTTTATTATAAGCTTTTGATATTCAGTAGTAATCCAGCGACCTGTGTGAGAATAGTAAAGCAGTATTTCAAAGATGAGTGCTTTTTAAATTTGATCTCAGACTCTTGCTTTGACAAAAAGAGCTACAGCAAATAGTGACACAACTTTTATTGATTTTATTTTTTCTCCTTTCTCCCCTTCCCCTAATGAAGTTTAATCATCAAATACATATGATTAATCTGAGCTGGTTTTATACATGTGAGTAGCAGTAGTTCTCTGAGGTCCATGGAGATTCTCCAGTGTGTAAGTCTGTGCTTACAGTATTAGGGGTCATGGTCTTGTTTTACATACCTTTTCCCATATTTGGTTTTATCAGATGGATGTAGTAAATCATTTTGGATTACTAATGTCTGTGGAACTTTGGGGAGCAATTATTCTTAAGAAAGCTATTTAACTATGTTATGATTTCCCCCAAAGAAGGAAAAATATAGAAAATAAAACATTGAAAGCCTTTCATTGTTACAAATTCTCCATTTTAAATTCTGCTGTGTATACACTCGAATAATAATAATTATATAATTACACTATAATTGAAGTAAGTAATTATCTCAGTATATGGTATTGTGAGTGCACCTTCTCCATTGGAAAGGAAAAGAGAGAGAATTTGCAAGAAATGCTCTAAAGCTGTGGGAATTTGGCTCCACCTTCAGAGATAAGAAGGAACAAATGAACAAACCCTTCTTGACTAAGCTGCCCTGCTTGCCTTCTCTCAGAAGTATAAAAGTAGACTTTTTTAACCTGCATGCTCAGGAGCAGAAATTTGAACATCAATGACACAACTTGTGGTTAATACTGTGTGTATGCTTTGCAGAAACCAGGCCTTCATGCAGTATATCTGCATATGGCATTTCAGGGGAAGTGTCCAAGTAAGTGGCAACACAAAATTTTACTGCTTTTATTTTAAATTTATGATAGGTTATGATATCTATACATTAAATGGAGGTGAGAATGGCTAAGTCTGTGCAGAGAATTATAATAATGCCCTTTTTGCCTTCTGTTGTTACTCCTTTAAAGCATGGTTCTCTTTTTGTGGTTTCATGGGAGAGTTTGTTTTGTTTTCCCAAGTCACATGTTGTAATAATTTTTAATTTGTTCTCATGTGTATTAAGAAATAATTCTGAATGTGTCCATTCTCATTTTTCTTTATAGGTTCTGCAAAGTTGATACTCACTGGAACAGACGTGGTTGAAAAAAACGACTGTAATGAAACTGTCGTTTTACCTTGTTATGTGACTAATCTAAGGAAGAACAATGAAACTGTCATGTTTGTTACATGGAAAAAAGAAGGAAAGGTAATTTTTTCTTTTCATGGAGGAAGAAACGAATTTTATAGAGATGGAGACTTTTCGTCAGCAAAACTGTTCTCTCGGGCGGATTTAGCCAAGGGTGTGGCCTCTCTGGTGCTTACCACTAGACAAGCAACTGTTGGAAACTACAGTTGTGAAGTAACAGAATCAAACACAGAAGGAGAAACAAAAATGGAACTTAGGCAGAGCTCAGGTGAGTTGCCTACTATTCTTTTAGAACCTGTTGGGATGGAAAACAAGCGAAATGTTGAGGGAAGGAGAAAAATAATGACCATGTCAATGTATTCCTTTGAATTGAAAATACAAAAAATGTAGCATCCAGACCTTCTAACTTGAAAGCTAATAAGAGTTATTTTGGTTTAAGTTACAGGGGAGTGCTTCTGTGGGAAAGATCGGAATGCATTTTTTCATTCTGTAATAATGTCTGAGGATGATTTGTCTGCTACAGGAAAATCTATGCTTTCCCACATTTTCTTAGATTATACAGTTTTTGATATACTCAACGCCTCATGTTATTGCATTACGTACTGAAACAAATTCCTAATATCTTCACAATACTGAAATGTGTACGTTCATTACAGTGTCTGCAGAGATCTTTTCTTTGAAGAATTGCTTCTTGCAATCTTTTATCTTTGCTGGAAAATTACAGGTAGAACTAATAAAAATTCTGTGTAAAAGCTCTCAAACTTGATCAGAAGTTACGCAGTTTTCCAGCGAGGTTGAAAATGCAACTACTAGTTGATAATGTGTTATGATTTTCTAGGATTAAATGTCATCTTCAGAAGATGATGTTTAAAGTGATGTTAAAATTAATGAAATTCAGTCAAAGACTTTCTCATCCATTGCCCATTTGCTCCAGTACCTCAGTTGTTGAATAATGGGTTCTGCTGTACATGTGTGGTCTGTCCAATGCTCTGCAGAAGTGACAGAGCACTTTTCTGTGTGTACACTTTATACTTCTTTTGCTTCTTGCTTCTGGAGAGCTTCTCAGAAGCACCACATGTTGCTGCATCTGTGTAGGACATGCTGCCTTACCCATGCGCTCTAGAATTATCCTGGGATGTTTTTGTTATGAACTTTTTGCATTTCAAGTTAAATCTTTAGGAAGCTCAGACAGATGTCCTGCTGTGGACATTTGTGTAATTCTCAGTTGGGTCTAGTTATTCAGTTAGCCATATACACTGCAAAGTGATTGTGATCCTGAAATGGATTGAGAGGGGCACAACCACTGAAAGTGAAGATGCTACAGAATCATTTGTTTCTTAGAACACTGCAAAAACAGGAAGAGGTCTACACAGTTCCCTTCCTTCTCTTATGCGACCTTTTTTTTGCTGGTTTTGCCATTCATTGTTGAACTCTAGAAGAGGAAACAAGGCTTGAGAATGTAGTAGAATCGAGTTCCGTTTGTGAATTTTATTTTTACTGTGTTTACAATTTTTGAAATTGGTACAAAGACAACAAAGCTGGAAACTGATGTAACTTTTCTGATTTCATTTTCTAGTTGTCAGTTGCGGCGATGAAAATGCAACACCAAAGGAAGAAGGTGGTTTGTGAATAATTCATAGTTTCAAGGTCACATTAGGTTTGAGAGTATATGCTAGAAAACATAAAACTTAATCTTATGTTTAAGAGTTTAGCCGAAGGTAACACAGTTGCTTGCTCTCTCTTGCCATTCTTCTGTACAACTTTCTCTTGCTTGTTCCTCCTCAGTGTTCTAGAGAAACTCTTGAGACAATAAGGTAATAGAAGGAAGTGTAGCAACTGAGTCTTGAAAAGGGTTAGTGAATTATGGAAATCCTGTACCAGTCTTCACTCTGTCATTTCTGAGCAATGAATTCATGCTGTCACTACAAGCACGTTCCAGTTGATGCTTTTACAAAGATAGCCTTCCAAGAGCCAACCATTCTCCATCTCACTCTAGAGGATTCCTGGATTCACCGAGGAATTAGGTAGCAGAGTGAGCAAGATTTCTGTGCAAGTGCCATTGTCTTTGTGCACACTCTTTCCTGATCAGGACAGCGACTGTCAAGTTTCCACTTTTCCACTCTTATTTTCTCTTTTCTCCCTCCTTTTTCTCTTCTCTTCTTTTCTTCCTTCTCTTCCTCCCCTGTTTTCTTTCTCTTTTCCCTCTTCTCTTTACTCTTCTATTGCCTCAGTCTGGAAGTCTCTCTCATGACTTTGGAACTGACTTGCTTATATTGGCTCTCAAAATATTACTTATTGCCAGGAGTTTAGTTTGTTCCTGTGAAACACCAGAGTAAGGGAAATGTCTTACCAGGAAAATGTGCTCAGCTGTTCCTCTTATTTACATGTTGCATGTATGCCCAATATTGCAAGCATTTCTGTACAGTAGGTTCTTTTATAGTCTAAGACTGGACTATACGTGGTCGTGTGTTGCTGGCTGAAGTCCTAGCAGATACCAGGCTTTGTGGCTGCTCTTTTTCTGTTTATAATACCAGATAGTGTCATCTGGAAATGCTACAGAGGAAGTGAAGTTGGTTCTAAGTCTCTGCTTGCAGATCCTCTTTTTAATTAATTATTTTCAGTTGCATCAAACGTTATTTCTGGGATTTGGCTTATCTAGAGAATGGCAACAGTGCATGAAGCTACTGTTCAATATTAGTTGCTTTTTTGAAAACGCAAATGAAGCTGAAAGCCTTCTTTTAAACTATTCAATAAATTAACTTTGTTTTGGTGTTTAGGAAGTTGGCAGATATTCTTCCTGTTTCTTTGCCTTCAGTCTATTTTGCATTTGTCTTGTATTTCTGTTGCATCCACCAGTATCATCTTCTGCAACTCTTGAGGGAGATGGGGAGGGAGGGGAAGGAGGGGAATTTAAGAACTAAAATCCTGTCCTCAGGATACTCACTTGGCATTGAAAGTTATAAAGTATTGCTACTTAAGTCCACGCTTCTGGAGCTACAGATACAGCTTTTGTATATGGAGAGAAAGTGCAATGAATATGCATCTTAATGAAAATTAGAAATTTCTTTGGAAGCCAATGTGCAGGCAGAGGAATGGTGGCAAGTGTAATGTAAGAAATGGAGACTTGGGATTCACTGAGTGAGTCTAAATGAAGATATGAGCAGAGATGCAAGAATTAACTACATTTTCTAGTTCAGTGGAGATATTTTCAGAATTTTATGTTGGAAGGTGGCTTACAGGGTCTTACAGCACGACTGACTGAACAGCCTAAGGCATCCAAAATGCAGGGGGGAAAAAAGACTAAATGGATGATGTTGGGAAGACCTAAAATTAACAAAGCAGTGTTTCACTCTCACTTAGGTGAGCTCCTGTACTCTTTACCACACACCTGGATTTCTTCTGGAGTTACAGCAGTTGAAAATAGAATAGAATAGCTGAGGAAGTATCAAATCAGATTTCTCATATCTTCTCTGCTTAGCCTAAGTACACTGTTTTTCTGATCTGCAGTGCTGTTTGTAGTTCTACAAGCTCACTATCTTGTAGTACCAGAAATTAACACCAACATATCAGTGGAGGGTAAGACCTCCAGTTTGGAAAATGTTAAGGTAACTGGAAATACTGAAAAAGTAGGTTGTCACACACAAGATCAGGGAGAACACAGATAGAGGTCATAGCTTTCTTAGCCTATTATAACTCTTAATGCTAACTTACATATAATACTGAGCAATCTAGGGCATAACCTGAAAGGAACAATAAATGCAAAGCTAATAACCTCAGTTTTTGTTCTCTTCCTACTGTTTTTCTTTGTTTGTTCTCTAGGATCATGGTTCCTCCTAGTGGAAAGGGCTATCATCATATCATTGCTGTGCATAGTTATTATTTTGTGTGCGGCTCAGCTCACTGTTATTGGTAAGTGTCAGCTCTTCAATTCTTTGCAGTTATTGATTTGTCCTGAAATCCCTTGCATGTATACAGGCATCTGTGCAAAATGAAAGATGGTGCTCACATCTGAAAAATGGGGGTAGAATCAATGCAGATAATACTCAGGGAGGTGGTGTGTGTTTACCCCTAAGTGGTCTGGGCCACGCTGCTCATTTCCTTGGAGGCAAATAGGGGTTACTTTCTGGGGTCTGTGTTTAGAACTCATCTGCATCTGAGGCTGTTTTTGCTGCCAGGACTGTATCATTTGCAAAACGATGTGCTCTTTTGCAGGTATGTAATTTTTGTGGGGTGTAATTGGTAATGGGTACTGTCGTTCGTTACAACAAGGAAACTCTTCTTCACAGTTGGTACACCGTGATTTTATTGTAAAATTAGAAACAAAAATGTTTCATTTTATGGTCATAAAATCAATGTTAGAGAAGGGTGGTTCTGTCTTCTTAATGTAAAATTGTTCATTAGTCTCTTAGCACTGACTGAGTTATGATTTAACACCAACATCTGTGATTTTGTTAAATGTTTTTAGAGGCAATACAATCATTCACCAGTGTCAGACATCCTTGGGTGCTCTTTATGCAGTGGTGTCCAACTGCTGTGCAATGTAGAGTGTGCTTTGTTCTGGCCTTTCAGATGGATCCCTGTGGTGCAGTTTGTTACATCAATCTTTGAGGTTTTTCAGGCTTTCTCAATTTGTAGACTTCTAAAAATTAAAAAAAAACCACCTCAGTTCTGCTAAGAGTCAAGTCCATGAGAAATGGAAAAAAATCGCACTCAGAGTGATTTGTAATAATCAGATATGTATCCAACCATCTATATGTCATTTCCTTTATTTTCATGAACTTCTGGAAGTGCTATGTGACTCTTCAAAGATTCATCCATGGTCAGAGGTTGAAAACTAATACAGTTTTTTAAAAATTATTTTTTTTCCATAGTGTTGGATTAATTTTTGTTTATGGCTTAGGAGTCTCTGGTATGTTCAGGAATTGTCATTACCTTGTGTTCAGAGCAGAACTTCAACATTTTTAGGAAAGCAATAGTTTCATGGAGAAGTGCTGTCGTTTTATAGGAGTAATTTGAGTGTGCTTGGATGTTTCTGCACCTGGGCAATTTATTGAAAGGTCTTTGACCTCTGTGGGGAAAAGAGTTTTGCTACCTCTAACTTAATTGTTGGCATTTTTTGGTTTGTTTAGGAGGGGTTTTTTTCCTTTAATTTGTACCCTTTTGGGAAACCTGTGAATCCATCAATGCTACTGTATACCTTTAAATAGCTTGTTAAATTGGGCATGATTTTTCTGTGTAACACTTGGGAATATATGGGGTTTGTGGGTTGTGGGGGTTGTGTTGATTTGTTTGAGGTGGGTTTTTTTGGGGGTTTTGTTTACAGGATTGGCTTTTAGGATTTAAGTTCCTTTGGGGACAGAGGTGATATGTCTGAGCTCATACAGAGTCATGAGGAAGAGAATGAAACCTGGAATTTGTGAATTCCTATCTGACATTCCACCTGAGTAACAAATTCACTGTAACATCTAAACGTCAGTAGTGCACCTACCTCAGTTAACTTTGGGACATGGCACAGGTTACTTTAACATATCACCTGAATTGTATGGAAGGAGAAATTTAAGAATTTGACCAGAACACCACTGCCAGGTTTCATTTTTCTGAGTAAGCTGTATTAACCATATCCAGGAATGAAAGCAGATAAAATCTTGGGAATGTACATAGTTTTAATTTTTAGGAGTTTGAGTTTCTTTGCTTAGGAACAGTTCTGATTGTTTTCCTCTCTGTCTCCCTTTTTTTTGTCTTTAAGCATTAAAATATGATATTGAATCTCAGAAGAAAGTGTGCATTATAGTAGCAGTTGTCATCTTAGCAGTTGTAGCTGGTGTAGGCACTGCTCTTTTCGTCCAAGGTAAGTGATGAAAATTGCTTTCTTAATTTAAGGGAAAAACAGCACTAAAGGATCTATTCCATGCTGTAGGATGGAAGTTAGCACGACCTATTAATTGCCATCTACTTATTTTAAATTAAAAAAAAATTATACATACTACAACAGAAACAATGTTGGGGTTGTAAGGCCCTGAAGTGATCATAGGAAGATACAGTCTCTGAATTTATTTATGTTTTCTATCCTACTGCCTTGGGTGAATATTAGGGACTAGAGTGACTTCTCATGGTTCAGTGGGATTTTTTCTGAACCCTGGAAGCTTGATGATGCTAATGATTTATGTTTCTTGCTTTGTGCTTTATTCCAATTAATGACATCTGTTTTACTAATTTCCATATAAATTTTTGTAGATGGCTACACTGCACTGAATCAAGCTGGTCTTGGCCTAATTGTAGTCCCTGCTGTGATTTTGGTACCACTACAGTACTTCATGTTTGGAATTGGTGAGTGTTTATTTATTCCTTAACATATGGATGGAAAAAATTGAGCTCTCCCCCCCATAACCTACAGAATATTTTCAGTTTTACAAATAGGTGCTACAATAGCATCCTGCATTCCTGACATTTCTCTTATCTCAAAATAAAATGTTCAGCCTGTTTGTTTGGCTGAGTTGTCTACTTGAAGAATGAGATTTAGGGTAGCACATTTGAGTGATTTCTGCTCTTCCTTCCTGGGTTTAGGAATTGAGTTGAATAACTAGCTCTCAGAATGTGTGTTTAATTTTTTTTTTACTTGTGGTTTATTTATCGTTTTATTTATATGTACATAATTTTTAGGTGTGTGTATACCTACAAGAGCCCTGCCTTACAGTGACTTTTGAGTTTTGTTATGACATTGACTGGCTGAGCTTAGAATTTAAGAGAATCTGCTTTCTAACTTTATGTGAATTATCTACCTTTTGTGTCTCTGTAGTTAAACTTGAAAAACTATAGTTTTGTTTGTCTTTTTTTTTTTTTCCCAGTTTTTGACAGTCTACCTCATACAACACTGGCTCTGATAGGTTTGAAAATTCTTGGTTATATAATTGCAGTGGTTGGTTTTGCACTGTGTGTCCCAGGTAAGCAATTTGTTTTCTATTGAAGTGGTTCTTTAATTTTGTTTACAGCTCATGTTCTTTATTTCTAACCCTAAAAAAATGTGAAAATGGCTACCCTACATGGAATGTTAGCAAGTAACTTTTGTAAATGTAGTTTAGGACTACTGTGTTAATGCTCTTTTATCTGGTGAAAGAAGAATAGCCCAAAGGCAGTATTACATATATCAGTTTCATGACTGCATTCTAGAAGCAGTTGCTTTATGAAAAATGAAATCTAATTGTTTTAATTTTGCACGTTAGGGCCTTAAAAGTCAGTGTTGATTTTAGGTGACTGTTATTGTTATTCTTACTGAGGTTTAGGGTATTTAGAAACTAGAGTCATAATAATTTTCTCATGTTCAGTGAGTAAATCAGAAATTCTTTGTTAATCTCTGCTTGTATTCAACTGAGTCCATGAATATTTCAGTGAATACCATTGAAACACATTAAGAAGGTAAATGTAGAGACACTAAAACTTGGAAGTGTTCTTGGATTATTTTAAGTCTGGTTCTGGTTGGCATTCTGTTTCACCATTGAAAAACAGTCACTGTGGTAAAGGGACTAACTAAACACCACACACAGTGATATCCCTTATTCGTACCTCTGACCCTCCCTTTGCCCCCTCCCTGCCTTCCCCTGCACCCACCAGAGAACCCTACAGCAGAGAAAAGGGTGAATTTAGGACTAGGCATCCTTGGCAGTATATTTAGTAGTAGAATATACACATACTCATGTTCCTTGTAGGTGCTTTATGCTCCTGATTTATTGTTTCTTAGAGACATTCTTCATTTTAGTAATTTATTTGGTTGGGGATTTAAGACCTGTTTTTCCTTGAAATGCTTTTTAAAGGTTTGTGTAATCTGAGTGGAATGATAGACCTTTCAGTGAGGTTATGATTTGAGTTTTATGCTTACTGTTTAGTATTTACAGAGGTATTTTTAAGGGGCACCTAATAAGTGTTTTAAGATG
This sequence comes from Corapipo altera, assembly GCF_003945725.1. Lineage (NCBI taxonomy): Eukaryota > Metazoa > Chordata > Aves > Passeriformes > Pipridae > Corapipo > Corapipo altera. Next base: position 2,341,667 of record NW_020884898.1, on the reverse strand, counting down.
TAATAGTAAAATAAACTGATAGGAGATTTCTGGTAAAGCATTAATGCTCTAGAGTAACACAAAATGGAGGATGTTTTTATTACTCTCTCAATGAAAAGCCTCTCTGTTTTTTCAGGGTGGTCTCTTCCCAGGTCATACATGGTTGATGTTACCTGTCTCTCTGGAAGTTTAGCTCAATGACCCTTAAGGGGCATCAGTAGAAATTGCTCATCCTGGCTTGAGCTTGCAGATAGTTGCAATGACTTTTAAGTCCCTGGAAAGGAGGATCAGAGAGATCAAGGAGTTTTAGTAGTGAAGTATGATTAGGTTTTAATAGCCTCTCCCTGTTCTGGTATCCCTGTAAACATGGAGCATTTCTGTTATCTGTGGTTGATTTGCCTCAGAACTACCCACAGATTCTGCACCTTTCTTCCCTTTTTTAATCCTGTTTTTTTCAATAGCAGTATTGTATTCTGTAATCTGATGTGATTACAGTTCAAAACAATTGGCATTGAAGATGTAAAGTTTAAAATTAAAGTACAGTTAGAAAGAATGTTGTCAATTGCAGTGAATGTCAGTAGAACACCTAAACTAATAGAATAGTACACTTAAGTAGAATAAATCAGTAAATGCCTCTGTTTCACCAAAGAATGTATACCAAAAAAAAAAGATGCAGTAGTAGTTCCTGGATAGCTTTGAAAGAGAAATTAATCACATCTGGTTTTATCAGGCTTACTTATTTTAATAATGAGTTATATCTGAAAATAAAAGTTTGTGCTTTTACTTGTGTCAGATGATACAGTTGCTTTTATTGTGTTTTAAACAGCCTGTCCTCCATTACATGCGTCTGTTCTGATTGCTGGCTTAGCTATTATGGCTACTGCAAGTTTGCTCAGTCTGGTTTACGTGTTTATTATGGGTAAGTAGCACCTAATATTCTGCTTTTTTTTTTTAAATAGATGTTTTTTATTTGAGCATAAGGTGTGATTTCATAATTACATAGTTTTAAAAATGACTGAAGAGTTGTCTGTATGTGTTGGCTCTGTTTCATAGAGCCTGTAGGGAATCTTGAGTAAAGAAATCTGCAGTTGATCATAAACTGTTTTGAGATAACACAGCCAGGTTTCTTAAGTAAGATTGTTTCAGTTGTAGGAGGGTTGCTGTTTATGTTCTGCATTTACACAGTTGGGTTGCTGAAGCTTAGAATGTAGACAGCAAAAGGATATCAAGGATATCATGGAGTGGGTTTGGGATGGTGATGATGAGCTTATCAAAATATGGTTTTAAAGAAGCAAAATCTGCCTACTGGTTTGCACTGGTTATTGGTGGGTTAAAGTAAGACCAATTTCAATGCACACCTTTCATTTTTAGTGAATGGTGGGTTTACTTACGCTTAATTTTAAAAACCAAGAGAAAAGAATAGCAAGGCTTTGTTTCAGAAACTGGCCTGGTCTGTTCATCAGATCTCAAAAAGATGAGAGATTTAAAGATCTGCTAAATAAGCAACAACCACAGCAATGCTGTGTGGTTGGAATGCTGGCACAACACAGCATAACATTATGTGGACTCCACAGCTTGGGTGGGAAAGCAGAGGGACATTATTTGTGTCAAGCTGTGCATGAAGGCTCTTCAAGCAGCTTGTTAGCTTGGACACAGAACTCTGCAGTTGAGGATACATTGCTTCCTTCCCCAGTCTGCACTGAACCCTGCAGGCTTCCAGGTTTAGTGCGTGCACACCATATGTGGGCATGGCCAGAAATAATGGACACTGAGACAGGGAAGATTTCCAGTAAAGAAGAAATTAAGGCAGCATGCCTAATATTTGATATCCAAGATAGATGAAGATGAGTCACAAATGTGACAGAGCTGAAGCAAGCCTTTTAATAACAACAATAAAAGTATTTTTTTTTAATTGACTTTGGTCTACTTCTATATGACTTAAGTACTGTGTGCTGTTATAGGTCTGCATAAATGTTGTATTTGTGGTTTGATTATGCTGGCTGAAGAAGTCAAATGTGACTGGGGCTAGACTAGCACACCAAAATAAGCACAGTGAATAGTGTGTAGTGTAATTCATTTTTAGAGCTGAGTGCATGAGTGAGACAATTTGCAGACTGTGTGTGATAAGATTATTCAGTTCGTAAACAGAGGAGTGCTTAGAGGCTTTAAGAATTTGCAGGTCATCAATTTAAGTCATTTTGGATAGGGGAAGCTTCAATTTTGTATGTTGCTACTCTGTTGCAAGATTTATCAGTAGATAATACTGTTTCCCAGATAACAAGTAACAGGATGAGAGGAAATGGCTTCAAGTTGCAGCAGCACAGGTTTAGATTGAATATTAGGAAAAATTTCTTCTCTGAAGGGGTGGTCAAGCATTGGAACAGGCTGCCCAGGGGCATGGTGAAATCACTGTTAATGGAAGTGTTCAAAAACTGCCTAGTTGTGGCACTTGGGGACATGGTTTAGTGGTGAAGGTAGCAGTGTTTAGGTGAATGGTGGGGCTTGATGTTCTTGGAGGTCTTTTCCAACCTTAACAAGTCTATGATTCTTTGTTTTTATTTGGTTGATCGTGACATTTATTCATCTGCCTGGTCACTTTTTTGTAATTATTTTAGGTTCCAGAATGAAAGATCATCCTCGTCCAGGGGTAAGCTTAAAATTAATAAATTTGGGGTGACTAGATGGCTCAGGGGATTGTAGTGAGATACTGAACCTTTCTTCACTAGTTCGAATTCAGACCAGGTTGGTAGCAAGCAAAAGTTCTGGCTGTGTAACAGATGTCTAATGTTGAGTGAGTTGGTCTTCATTGTCCTTATCGAGTGTGTCTGTAGTACTGTAATTGCCACCCTTACCTGGTGGCTACTCTGACTGTTGTGCCCAAATGGAGTTTCCATTGCTGTCACTAAAAGGTGGTGGATGTCAAGGGCATTCTTTTACAATGCACTCTTTCATCTATATTTATAAAGACCTCCTGCTCACCTTCTTGAAAAGCTTTTTCATTAAGGTGAGTGCAAAACATCCAGGTGGCTTGTAAGAAAGACTTAGGAGTTTTTTTCTGTTGTCTTGTACATCAAAACTGTGATATTCTCTTTTAATTCCTGGCTATGTGGATGGTATAGCCTTGACCTTTTTTCTGGTTTCCCTATGACGCCCCTTAATTTGAAGAGACCTTTTGAAAACAGAGTTCTGTCTTTAGGTAACACAGAACAAATCAAAAAACACCTTGGATTTTTAAAGAAGGTTTTTCAGATGGCTGGTTTGAATTCTAGAGTAATAATTTCCAAAACAGTAATTTTCATAAACTTGGGCAGTGCTTTCAAGTGACTCATGAATGTGAACTGCCTGATTTCTGGCATTTTTGCACAAGGAAGTAAAGAGACACAACTGTAAAATACCAGTAAAATTTCCTTGTAGCACAGGAACATCTCTTTGGTGGCAGCCATTATTTGAGGCACCTTTCCAGGTCTCCAGTCTACAGCCTGAGACCCAGCTGTTAGAGAAAGATGGTTTCCAAAAATGGGAAACGAGAACTGACTGCAGTTAGGACAAGAGATTTTTAATTTTTTATTTCCTTTACTTTTTCTCATCCATTGTCATTTTAAGGAGTAGTATTTCAGAGGATTGGTCTCACTTATGGAAGGAATATAAATGCACAGAGATTAAAAAAAAAAGAAGAAAAAGAAGTTCAGAAAGGTAATTATGTTATAAAAATGAGCTGAGAAATTTAATTAAAGATATCCTTCATTCAACATGCAGTCTTGTCTGTATCTAACATCCTTATGTTTACTTGTAGAATGGAAATAAACAGAGCAAGAGGAGATTTTTTTCCTTAACTTAATTTTGGTTGTAAATAAACTTTGAAATAGAAACCAGCATGCAAAATAGCATCCTTTGATGAGGACTCTGTCCTCTTTGTGAGCTGTTCTCCTTACAAGGTGGTTTTACATTGCAGCAAGGATTTGAGAAATAAACAAAAAGTGACAGTAAGGTAGTAGTGAACATCGTGTTACTCTCTGAATTGGAGACAGGAATGAAAGTGAAAGAAATTTTGAAATCTTAGAGGTCTCTTGGAACTCTAAGCCATTAAAAATATGTTTTTTGTAGCTGCTGTTAGTGCAGGATTAGATACAAAGGAATTCGGGTGACATAATTTGTGTCCGTGAAGTACAGGCCTCACGGAAAGACTTAGTGGAAACTGAAGTGTGTTAATATGTTGCTTGTTTCCACCCTGGGCTGTTCAGCCAATATTACTGTGCTTTGAGGCAGTAAATAGGTGTGAAGGAATTCTGAAAATATACTTTGATTCTGTGTCATCTAAAGACTATGGAAAATTTAATATTGGTGAAGGGCTTCATTTTGACACTGGAGCAAACTTACAAAATGATTGAGATTTTCTTGAGTCAGAGGTGGGAAAAACTGTGTGTTTTGAAATCTGCCATCTTAACCAAGTACTGATATTTTTTTTTAGCACTTCTGTAATTGCGTGTGTTGTTTCTAATGATTGTCTTCCAGACTAAATGCACAACTGTCGTGTATTTATTTTTGAGGAGATTCCACTTGATTGCTTGGCTACTAATTTTTTTTTCTTTTTAGTCCTGCTGCTTTGTTACTAACCATTGATCAAATGGCACAAATAATCAGTCAGATGCTGGAGCTTAAAAGTAGTATCTGCATGCCTTCTGCTGCCACCTAGGGGTATTTCATCTGAGCCAACATTCACAGTGGGGGGAAAACAACCTGGAGAATGCAAATTGATCTAAATTTTTTTCAGAACTCTAGTCAGCAATTTGATTAACGTTAAGCTTTCTTCGTTTTTTTAGAATCACTACTTACTGTATATGTCAATTAGAGTAATTTAACTGTGGCGAGCCAAAAATAAACATGAAGGCTTTTTATACATATATATATTTTTAAATGTTTTGCAGAAAGCTGTAGAAGAACCACTAAATGGTAGGTGATATTCAAGGCTTATCTTCTAATTAAGGGATTAATGTTGGAAAAAGGTTGAACAATAATTGTAGTTCCCAGTAGAAGAGCACTGAAATGGCAGATCAATATGTCAATGTATGTGGCTCTGTGAGTCACAAGAGTTTGATCTCTCAAGGAAGTTATGGCAGATCCAGGCTCCCTGCTTTATGCTACTTTCCTTGCTAGCCAGTGGCATTGTTTGACTGTTGTAGGACAAATCTAATATTTTAGGATATTTTATCCACCCTCTCTGCTTTGCAAAATGTCCAGCTTTTAAGAGAAAAAGGACAGGTCTTGATATTAATTCCTCAAAACCATTTGTTTAGGTGAAATACTTCCAATTATAGTAAAATCTATCCTTGCCACTCTATTTTTCCCATATTTCTTTGGGTTGGGGAAACTCTGGCATGGTTTGGGGAAACTCTGCTAGCACTTAAGGTGAGGGAAATTTACAGTGAGAAGGGGATGACTCTAAAATTCTATTTGTCTTTTTTTTTTTCTTTGCTATTATAATCACTAATTGGCATGCTGAGTAGTAGCAAGTTCTAACCTGAATTTTAGAATTAATCTGAATGTTAATTATTAAGCATTTCTTGCTGAACTGTTACTAATCCATTTGCTTGGCTTTTAAAGATGCAAAAGGAGTGATGTTAGAATGATGGTAAGTCCAAATATATCTCAAGATATATATATTTAATTGAACGTGTATTTGAGGATATTTACAGTTACCCAGTGCTAATATGATGAAACTTGGAGGGCAGTTTCGGGGCAGGTGCTGTTCTTAATTCAAATTATATTTAATTGAAAAGAAGGGGAATTTGTATTCTATATCACACACAGGGGAGGAATGTGTGCTCCTAAACAGTGAAGAGAATGAGTCAGTGAGAGAACTATTCAATAGGCTGTTTCTGATCAAATGCAGAAAGTAAAATACCTTTCTGCTTCCTTTATGCTCACACAGTAGTATTCAAGATGCATGGACTGTTTCCTTGGTGGTGGGTTGTTCTATATGAGTTTTTTGGAGTTTTATTGCTGGATTTTTTTATATAACTGAGCTTTCACTATGCTTTTAATTTGTGATCGCCCATGGAAATTCACAAGAAAGTGGTTTAAAAGTAACTTTCTGTCCCTCTCCCCCTCTTTAGGTGCTACTTTATTTCTCTTGGTTTCATTAGATTGCTTGTATTCCAATCAAATTTCACTGAATTTATTATTTTTTCAGATTGCTCTCATTGAAGAGCTTCAATTTTAGGTTAGATGCTAACATTTGAAAATCAAAATGGTTTGGTTGATCACTTTCTATTCAGAAACTGTACTTCCTTTTCATGGGAATAGGATAAAGGAGCACTTGTTGGTGCTATTGGTATTTATGTTTCTTCCTGGAAACTGAACAAGCTTGTGATGAGGTATCACTAGACCCTTAGCCTGGTACTCCTGCATTAAATGACAACCCCTTGCTACTCAGGATAAAGACTAAGGCTACTCAAATCTGTTGGTTCACTTGAAATAGTTTTATATCATGCCACTTCTAGGAGGCGTGAATTTACAATGTGAGAGTAAGTGAGATCCTAGTTAGCCCTAATTGGAAAAAGGTGTGTGAGTTGGTTTTAAAACAAGACTTCCTTACAAATACTATGTGCTGTTTATGTTACTATATGTAACATATAACTTTATGTTACTATACTGTTTATGTTACTTGCAACTACTACATGGTTCATCCAAGTATCCAATATAATTATTTTCTAAACCAGCAGGAATACAAGCACTTCTACAGTACCAAAGACAACTGCATTGGTGTCTCCTAAATGCATACCAGTTAGTAGAATCTGAATTAGGAGGAATGGAAGGTAGATCTTACTCCAGAAGTGGCTACTGCTTGTTCTTCACAGAGTGGTTTGAGATCAGGAAACAAATAGATATTTGTCAGATTATTGCATTCAAAAGAGACCAGAAGGGAGGTAAGGATGGGTCCACTGCAGTTACCACATACTGCTGAAAGACAAGGTAGAGTTTGGCTTGGAGATTCAATTTTAAATAAGTTGACTGTTTCTTCTTGGGTCTCCTTTAAGCTTAATGAAAACCCACCTCCTCTTCTAGTGCTGAGGTAGAGCTTCCAAAGCCCGCAAATTGCCACTTACCCATTTCATTTTTCCTTTCAGGGTAAGGCTAGAAATCTGTCTGCTTTTTCTGCCTAGAAAGAGGGCTCCTAAAAATTAACAGAAGGTTTTACAGATGGAAGGCAAGTGCTCTGACTCACAAGCTGGAGGCAGTAACCTTTGGAACTCTACCTGCTTTGTACCCTTCCCCTGAAAGTTCACACACACACCAAAGGGGGCTTGAGTCAGATGCTTGAAGCACACTAGCTTACAAAATAGCATGTGAAAGTAAACTGGCATTAGGAGTAAAGACAGGGTGAGTCAGACAGCTGAGTCTGGGAGCCACTTCAACTTATTCCAGTTCATAAGTGAGAGAGGTCTCCAAGGCAGTGTCCACTTTTCTGTAGTGGAGAGCCTGAAACATCACTTGCTGTTACTAACACCCTTTTCCATTATTTGACCGCTAAACGTGCTTTCAAAGTTTGAAATGAAAGAAGAAGTGATTTATTTCTTTTTTTTTTTAAGCTGTAACTTGGGTTGCTTTTCTTCCCAAACAACCTTTTGTCTTTTCTTTTAAATTCCCAGAACTGCAGAGTTATGTGATGCGTGAACAAAATGTACACCGTTGTTGATACACCGTGGCCTTGAAGATGCACTACTCAACGAGAAGAAATTCAGGAAACTGGTTGTTTTGCATGTGTGGCAAAAGTGCTTTTGATATAAATGACGTAATTTTACAGTCACAGCAGCTGTAGCAAGGAACATGTGTGTTTGCCCACATGTGATCTTTATTTTCTTTTGTTATGGTATATATGGGATGGTTGAGGGTGAGAATATAGAAAGCACTGTTTGCCCACTACAGGGTCTCCCTGCAGTAATCCTTAGTGGTATTATTTTCAAAAACTATCATTAGTCACTGCTTTGATAATGGGCCTGCTCAGCCCAGAGGTTGCAATACCATTTAGACTATTGTTTTCTTTATTTGTGTGCATGGGCAAAGTATGGTCTATGTGTGTGATACAAGCAGGAAGTAGAGATTGTAAAAATACATCTTTTCTGACATTCAGCAAAACTTGTATAAGAAAAAGTAAAAACTTTTACACAAAGTTGCATAAGTACAAAGTTTACTCCCAGTTCTCCTGAAGTCATTAACAGAGTTCTAATTCCACAAAACATCATTCCTCTCTCTGGACAGTAGCCATGTATGCTGTGGTGGCCGGTATTTTTGTCCAGTGAGGGAGCTCTCCGTGCCTCCTCTGTATTCCTGGATGAGAAACTGCTCAGCTGTTGGAGCCTAATTCAGCACTGGAATTACGGAGCACAGCAGTTAGTAATTTTCATGCTGAATGTGGTTCTTGTGTGTGTGTTCATGTTGTGCAGTGTTTGGTACTGGAAGCAATTTCAGGTTTTCTTAACTCAGTGAATTTGTAAAAGTCGTGGATGCTTCATAAAAATAGGAGTCGTCCTATTTAGTGTATTTTTGGCAGAGTTTTAAACTCTTGTTTTCTTGAATGGAAAAAAGGAGCTATATAATTTTTCACCGAAGTTTATGTTGCTACCATTATATCACAAATACATAAAATACAAAGTAAGTAGGAGGAGCTGATGAGAAATGAGGAAGCTCAGTTTCTGTATATATATATGTGGTACAGTTAAAAATCAGTTTTCTAGGACTTGCACATTCCATGGGATTTTACCACATTTTACAGCTGTTATGAGAGTTGTTCCAATATACTTGGTTTCTCTTGGACTTTATGTATACTTTGTAGAAATCTTGACACTGTCTGCTGTTTGTACTAAGGTATTGTATTTCAAAGATACACATGGTTTTCTCCTAACAATTTAAAACTTCGTTTGGAAAGCTGTTGCCAAGCAGTAACGTAATAAAATCCACGTTTTTAAAGATTCTGAGTAATTTGGCACTTCTCAGAGTTGAATGTTACAAAGTAAGGTTCCATATCCATATTGTGGGTGCATGTTGCAGAGATTTGGGTCTCTGCATGTTGAGCTCCAAGTCTTGATGCTCTTGGCATCAGGAATTCAACAAAACAAAATTGAGATAGCTGATTTTACAAGAGGTGCTGTTGTAAACAACCCTCTTGCTAAGGCTGCAGGATTGAACCATTTAAAGCAACCTATGGTCCAGCCCTCACAAGGATCAGTGGAACTGGGCACAGAGAAGAGAATCATTCATGTGATAAAACATGGAAGAAGCATGTATGGCTTACACTCACTGTCATACTTTGTCAGTGGGAGTGTTCATGTAAGATTTGAGCTCTTACCTATGAATCTTTCGATGCAGGTTTTTCCATAATGTCAGTGATCTCTAGCTAAAGATGGGAGATGATTCTCCGTTAACAATTCAGTGTAAGAATTTATCTGATTAGTACTGTGCAGTGCTCCCTATTTATAACTAGTGATTCCCTCTGGCAAGTTGAAAGTCTAGCAGCTGAGGAATTAAAAAACCAAATCAACTGGAATTCTGTTGAGGTATTCTGCCTTATAAAAACTGTTATGTACAATAGCTTTATGTTAACTTCTGTAAAGCAAACTGCAGCAGAACCCGTTTGTGTCACCATGGGATCAGGCTGAGCTCAAAACCTGAGGAGCTCAGTGTCCATGTAGGAGCTGCAGAATCAGTTGCCCCAGAAATGGGAGAAACCCACTGTCCTGTTGTGTCAAGGGCTGGATTTCTTGTAGGTACAAACTTAAAAGCAAGAGTTTAAAAAGTCATTGATGCATCCAGCCCTTTTCCACCAGTAATTTAAGACCAAAGTTGTTCATAACTGTGTGCTTTCATTTGTGTGTGTACATGTGTGTATATATAAACATACAGACATTTGAATTATCTATAGATCTATAGTCTTTACCCAAGAAAATGTTTTTATTTATTAAACAAGAAATGATTTTGTAAATATCGTGCTAATATACTTAAAAAATAAAGTAATTTTAAGTTGTTTTTGCGGGAGATTTTCTTGTTGCTAGCACATTGCACTTCTGTAGCTGCTTCCATAAATTCACAGTCATAGCTGCTCTTCTCCCTGTATGACTTAGTGGATATACAGGAATGTTCTCAGTGTTACAGAGGCTGCTGCAGATGGTTTTGGCTGGGTTTCTCCTTCAGAAGGTCATCTGGTTGGAGAAGCAAGTGTGTAGATTGCCCTGTAATAACTTCAATGGCGCTGACTGACATCACCCATCAGATGTTGTCACTGGAGTATGCTGTGGGAGGAAATATGAGCTGAGGACTAACAAGCTCCTGGTGTAACTTGAAAAGCGCAGCAGAGCACCGCGTATTTCTAGTCAGTCTTTGTAGCGCTGGAGTGGTGTTTCCGTGAGAAGAGGATTTCTTGTGTTACTGCTAAAGCACTACTGCATAAATTCTGGATTTTCTGAAGTTACATTTGATGTTTGACAGTGGAGAAAAGACAGAAGGCCACAAGAGCTGACCGGTAGCATTTCCACTCGCATCTCCTCTTCGGTGGAGCTGAGCTGATGGGAACAGTTGAACTTATTAGCAATTCCCTGCTTGTTCAAGGTGATTTGAACCGTGGCTGTTGAACTTAAAAGATCCCTTCAGAAATGTTTTGTGACTTCCTTAGACACACTTTCCTCTCTAAAGGAACCGTGAACCACAGTTTGAGCGATGAAATTTAAGTTTTACAGTTTTGCTGTGCGGGGACCTAACTGCAAAGTGGACTGTAAGCTCAGAGTGGCCCTGGTTCTAAAGCTCGGGAAAACTGCGTGCTTGAATTCTGAGGTGAGAAAAACGGTGCTAATCTAAGTGTATGTGGCTGGAGGATATCTCAATGCAATATTGTTGGGGATACCTAATACCTGTAATCCTGACTGCTCCATTCAGTTAAGCCAGGAAAACCAACCTCAGCTGTCCAGTCCAGAAGCCTTCTGACAGAAGCTTCAGTGCTTTATCAGAGCTCTGTAAATGAATGTTTATCACCAAGCTACCTGCCTCATAGTAGAAGTGGGCATTCTCTAGTTCATTCTGCTTCACAGAAGAATTTTATTCCTTTTCTGTAGTAAATAATTCTTTTGTGCTTTGGTGCTCTGTGCCTGCGTCATAGATACAGCCAGTACTATCTTGGACTACAGTACATCATGCTTCCTGTATCCTTGAGGATTCTTGCAAAGCTTTCATGATGAAAAAAGTTTGTGAGCTGGAGTGTCTCTTGTTTCCTTGTTGATTGTCTATTGTGCCTGCTGCAGAAGTGGGGCAGTGGTCCATCATGGCCTTGTAGGTGTGCCCCAAACCCTGCACAGGGTGCCTGCACCCCTGTCTCAGCCCCCTTCCCTGCTGTGGCTGGACTGTGGTATAAGGGCAAGGAGTAGTTATAAAGGACAAGGAAAGGGCAGAACCAGATTACTTTTCAGGGAAATGATGAATTGGCAAGAAAATTTAATACACAAATGTAAATAGCAGGGAGACAAGGATCATCTGCTTTGGGGGTGGAAAGCTGCAGTGTTGAAACACGTTTTGGTTTCCTTCTGTTCTTTTGCTTGCTTGTTTTTTAAAGACTACAGAAAGGAGGCTTTTGAAATTACTGGGCTGAAGAGTGGGTGCAATGCAGGGAAGAGAGTCTGCCATGAATACATAGTTGGTGGGAGAAGTATTTTTAAAGGGCATAGGAACTGCAGATTTGCTGGAAGTGTGGGAGCAATTGTCTCTAACAGTGGTACTTTTGGACCCTTTAGGAGTTGTGGGACTATTTCTGTTTCTTTACTGAAAAGGGTGTCAAGCATTGGAATGGACTGCCCAGAGAAGTGGTGGAGTCACTGTTCCTGGAGGTGTCCAAGAAACAACTGGACATGGCACCTAGTTTTGTTGGCAAGGTGGTGTTGAAAGGTTGGGTTCAGTGACCTTGGAGGTCTTTTCCAACCTGTATAGTGTTCCCACCAGCTGACCATGTAGAGGTCCTTGGGGACATAGAGTTGTCAAATGAAGTCAGCATGCTACCTCCACACCTCAGTGATGTCCCCTGGACATAGTAACTACCTGGTGCAGGGTAAGGTCTGGCACACCTTCAGCTTGAATTAAAGTACTGAATTTTACTGTCATTCACAATTTATGTACCTGCACTTAATGAAAGATTTTGAAACTGCTCTAGCTAGTTAGGCAGCACTCCCTGTGGGTGCAGGTTAAACTAGGAATTACCAGACATGTGGAAAAATGAAGGATGACCTTTTTCAGAACTTCAGCCTTAGGTTTGGCTTGAGGTTATATTTGGTTGCATTCATTTGCCTTTCCTTTTTGTCTTCTAGAAGTGCTGTGGGAATTGCTTTCAGAACAAGAACATTTGGTTCTGTTTTGGGCATTTGGGTTTTTTGGGGTTTGTATTTTTGCTGTGTAAGAAAGCAGTATTCTTTAATAAATTAGGTACATGGGAAAGAGAAAAAGCAACAAACCAGCAGAAATTCACTCTGCTGTTGACCAGAAGGTTCATCCAAGGACAAACGATGGAAAGTTTGAAGACAACAATAAGGAGAAAAGGGATCTTTAAGGTCTGTTCTTTACAATTAATTTTTAAGTTTGAGCATAGCCAGTTAAGATAGTCTCACTGAGGCAAAAGGTGATTTAGGATTCTCTGACATTTCTTATTTGTTCAGCTGCTTGAAAAAGTGAAAATTCACCATATTAAAGATGAAGTGGCAGCAAAGGTGCTGTGTGGTGTGCAGAGCTCTGCAGGTATGGGGAGTTGGCCTAGATAGAACTTGGAAGATTTGATTTGTCCCACATTAAGAAACACTGAGAATTGAAGGATCATAATAAAATTATATAATTATAATTAAAGGAGCCCTGTTTGGTAATAGATTCCTCTGTAGCCTGCGCTGCAGTTATAAAACAGTGAGGTTTTTGGAAACACGATCCCTCTGTAGCTGGAGCTACAGTTAAGAATGAATACATTGCACCAAGTATGTCAGGCTTTGAGAGAACCAGGCAGTTTCTGGTGTAGGAAGTTTGTGAGGTTTTGGCTGGCATAGATAAATGGGTACCACTGTAGGAACCTAAAATGTCCTTCCTTACTGGTATGTAGGTAGGAAAAGACAGGGTAATTTTTGATAGACTGAGCAAGCTGAACAGTACTGTGATACTGCTATTTAACAATATAAAGAAATGTGGATAAAAAAGGTTCTGAGAAGGAGGGCAATTGCTTTCTTTTTACAGTCCCCCTTACCTGTCATTTCCTCTGATCCTGCCATCACTGGAGAATCTCATCCCAGCAGGAGATTGGGCAGGGGGCACTGGGCTCCTGCTCCTTCCCCCTCCTGGTTTGACCCCCGGTGCCTCCTCCGCTGCTTCAACAGCAGCAGCACAACCGGTGCTCTCCAGGCTGGGGGGGAGAGGTGGCCATACAGCTCATCATCTCCTGCCTGCCTGCAGGAGGTGGGGGAGGGAGCCCCAGCCTAGCTTTGAGGAAGAGGGTGAGGATCAGGAGGGATGGATGAGCCTTGGAGCAGTGTGTTAGATGTGCCACCCTTACAGCGGTGTTTGTTTAATAAAGGGGATGCCTTGATGCTGCCATAGCCCTGTTAGATTGCCCTTTATGCTGTCCTTTGTTCTTCACAGCAGTTCTCCAGTGAATGATACAAACCAAATAGTATTGGGAAGTGGGGAAACAAAGAAACTCACCAAATTCTGAATAAGGCAGCTGTTGGCATTTGCAGTGGCATTACACCAGAGCACCAAAGCATAAACAGCTTTAAATGTCCTACTGAGCATGCAATGAAGGTGTACAGCATCAGTGAGGAAGTATGATTAATATATGATAAAATATGTCATGACTGTGCCAGTCACACTGAAGGTGACAGAGGATAAGATGGTTCCTGTCCCCCAGGGCCAGCTACAGGAGCCACATGTACTTCATTGGTGACAGTGTGAGCTCCTGACAAGCTCTGCAGATGAATGGATAGCACAGCGCATGTCAAAAAGCAATGAGGGAAAAGATGCCAAACCCCAAAACAAACAGTGCAAGAGAAGAACCCTGTGCTGAAAGGTGCAAGTCACTACTTGTTTATTTACCAAGTGTATGAAAACAGCCCCTTGACCACCTGTGCTTGGAGAGGGACTGCGCCATGCCCTGAACGTGCTCTTAGTCCAGATTACAGCCTTGGACTGGGAAACCTGAACAAAACATCCTTGATGCATAGCAGGCTCAGCCAGGCCAAGAACTGGGGAGCCCCAAGTGAGCAGCAAAGAGAAAGTGCTGGGAGCTCACAATGCTTTGGAGAAGAGCAGAGACTGGGAAGAGGGAGGAGGAGGGGGAGGCTTCAGTGGTATTTTCTCCATGTCAGACTGGTTGTGGGGGGGTCACAGCAGCACGAAGCGGCTGTAGTTGTTGGTACAGCTCACCAAAGTATTGGCTAGGCCTCCTCTACCCTTTAATGCAGCTCTGTGCTGCACCTTTCTTGAAGTGCATCTTTTGTTTTTCACACAAGAGAAGAACTTCTACTATTGCACTGTGGTATATAAGGTAAGTTATGAGATACAAGCACACACATTACAGGTATGGGTATATTACATACATTATACCATACAGGAGTGGTGAATGCACCATAGTCTATGAACACAGGCAAGAGTAGCCTTATTTTGCAACCAGTGATGGTCCATCAGCTTGGAAAACAAGGAAAGAGATGGTTAATCAGATCTTTTCTTTTTCACTCTACATTTGCTTTCCTCCAACAACTTGCACGCTTTATTACTGGATTTGATTGAAATCCAACCCTTCTTAGTCCACTCGGCTAAAGTCTGAGAAACTCCTGCTGCACAGTCTTGAAAGGAAACCTTCAGTGGAAACCAAGAAAGCAAATGTAACAGCCCAACCAGATATTTTAAAGGCCAAAATTATGGTTCCCCCCTGGAAATCTTCTACTTAACAGCAAACCATATATAAAGTTTCAGAAGGAGAGGTGGAGCAGCAGGTATATGTAAAGTAGCTAGTGGAAAGAAAGAAGCAAAACCAAAAACAACAAAAGAAAAGATTTCAGTGAATTTGCAAGGGTAGAAAAGGAAAGGTGAATTAAGGCATAAAAGCTATGGCAAAAATACCTGTATCCTATAATTTTTCCCGAATGAAGAAAAAGCCAGTGATGCCACAGACATGACTGAAACTATGAAACTGAAGGTATTTATGAAAATTCCTGTGCCCTGGGAGTTTGTAAGTGATATAACTCCATCCTGAAAAATGATGAGTATCACATCAGTTCCTGATATGTCCCACACCCCATCCTTGCACACAGGCACTACCAAACTGGTGCTAGACCAGAGAAATGATCCAGATAAACCTTTTTATCTTGTAAATGGGACCTCTGAGTGCTTTTTTTCCCCCTCCATGTTTCCTAGATAGGCTCATCACCATGGTGTGTCATTTTTTCCTAAATGGCAAACCATGGTTGTTTTCCAGCTAGCTTGTAGCAGGGGGAGTATTTTGTCTGAGTCACCAGAGCCATCTGTTCTAGACAAATATTTTAGTGAATGATCTCTCCTTCTTGCTTAGACTGTTTTTACTCTCCTGTTTAAGGATCGATTCTGTAAAGACAAAGGCAGGGTGATCTCTCATTGACTCGCTCACCCTCCCTCTATGAGCTGGCGTTAAACCATCCCCAGCTTCAGCACCAGCAAACATTAAAATGGTCTATAGATGGATTTTCAAGCTGGGTTAGATCTATGAATTAAAGTTTTAAAAGAAATGTTTTTGGCTTCCTGGCCAGTTGCAAACAACTTGTCTTCAGTTCCCTGCAGATTGCTCGGGGTATAAGAACATATTTTGGGGGTGAGGGTTCCTCAAAACATTAACCCATGCCTGCTTCCTGCAGCACTTGGACATAATTCAAGATTCACAAGTAACATTTCCATGATAAGGTGAGTTCCTTCCCTTCTTGCAAGGGGTTTGGGTGGCTTCAGCTTCAACTCCATCTCTTAGTTCCTGATTGATGTTTGCTTCCCCTTCTCCTTTCTGTCCTCCCATCAAACCCCAAGTGAAACAGCATCCACAGTGCATGTGCTGGGGTGCCTTCCCTCACAGTTGCCAGCATGAGAGTCGGCAGCATCCTCTCTTATCACACTGCAAGCAAGACCAGTGCCACCGGGTGGCCACTGTCCTGGGGTCCCTCCACATGTGGCTGTGCAGGGTGGGTGGTTCCAGCCCAACCGGGCATCTGGCCCCAGACTCATTGCAGTGCCAGGCCAGTGTCCAGGCTCCCAGCAGCAGTTTTGGCCAAAGCCAGTGAGTGAGCTGTAGCACATGGGTTTCTGTCAGCAATGCCTTGTCACCCGTAGCTGTGACCGTATCCATCATGTGTCTGAGACCAGCAGTCCCTGAGCCTTGGGGTGTGGCACACCATGATGGCCAGCCCAGTTTCAGGCCTTCACAGCCTTGGGATATTGTTTGATATGATGCTTTAATAAAAAATAAAAATCCACTGGTGCTAGTTAGTAGTGGTATTACACATTGGGTCTTCACCACCAGCCCGGCCATTCTCACACAGCAAATGTTTGATATGATATAAATATTTGATCTGATAAAAACCTTACACAGAAGGAGCATAAGAAAACCATAAAGCAGTTAGTTAGAAATAACATTTCCTCTGCATAGCAAGTAGACTGGCTGCAAGAAAAGCTGCTGTTCCAGAGACTTCTACATTTACTTACTTAGCAGTGCTAGAGATCTCACATGTGCTAACACCACATGGATACAGTTGGAAAAGAGATCTTGAACTTGCAGTTGAAGACCCTGCAGTGACATGGTCCCAGTGGAGATGCTGCCACTGCTGTGTCTCATTCAGTTTGTGTTACCTGAGGCACACAGATCCAGCCACCAAAACCTCTCTCCCTGCTTGTACACCAGGCACCAGACCCCAGCACATGGAGGCATGCCTGACCCAAAGCTGCCGGTTTATTAAATGCCAGAAGAAAATTAATGCACATGCACCACCATTCCCACACCAGCAGTTGGTCCAACATCACACAACTCCTCCAAACCAGCAGAGCCAGGAGAGGATGAACTGAGCCAAAGCATTACTGAATGCATCAGTTTAACAGCAAATCTGGTGCAATGTGGTGGTTGCATGGGGGCTTTTGGGTTTGAATTGGATTTGTCCCCTCTTACTGGGTGTTTTGGGCCAGGTCCACTGTACTTACCTATGATAATCTGAATAATGTTTGTGTGGACATCAGGATTGGCCTTGTTGTGGCTTACGTTGCAACAGCCCCTAATCAGTGTAAACTGTGGGTGTAGGCAGCTCTTACACCACAAGTGGAGTGTGCTCACCCAAGTATGTACTACTTGAAAAGCATCACTGGCTTGCCTGGGTCTGCAGGAGACCAATAACCTATGGGCACACAGTTTGAGAACCACTGAATTTCCTAAATAACTAGCAATTAAGAGAAAGTTTTGTATTGGGCTGCATTATTTTTAATGATTCTGTACTGATTTTAGTCTTGTCCAGAAGGTGCTCAATAGCAATTCCCTCTCCCAGCAACTCTAGGGTACCTCCAGGAGAGTCACACCTGATGTTTGATGCTGCTCTCAGAAGCATGACCCCTAAATCTTGACCTCAGTATCAAAAAAGGATGAAACTACAGCTGAGCATCAGAGCTTGGGTTCTTTATGCTACACCCATGCTTCGAGCATTTCACCTGGGAGAAATGCAAGCATTTCACTTGCACCACAGCTTCCTCCATAGGGCTGCTGTAACTATTTGCATTGCCACCAAATGCTGTAGCTGAACTATGCCCCTACCAGCCAGCCAAAGTCTTTCCATGTTCAGGCAGTGATTCAGCCTGGATCACATCACTGGATGAAACGAGTCTGCAGAATAGAGATCAGGGTGAAGTAAAGTGGTTTACATGATATGAATGGTGCCAGTTTGACAGCTCTCAAGAGCAGAAGCAACATTGGTGAGACTTGAGAAATATCCATCCCCTCCCCAGGTTTATGGCAATTTAAATTGTTCCTAACAAAAGTTTACTGAGTCAGGTAGGAGGGAAGTTTCATGCCCAGTACTTTGGGTAATAGGAGGTAGTTCACCTTCCAGTTATAAAAAGGAAAAGTGCCCCAAAATCAGATAGCTCCTGGGAAACACTTTGTTTGGCAAAAAGAAGCCATTGGAGGCACTCCTAAACCCAAATATTTTGGGAATGCAGGGACAGAGTTGGGAACCTGAGTTAAACCTCTGCAATAAGATAAGATTTCCAAGCAGTGCCACAAAGCCTGATGCCTTAGACAAACTTGTTTTGGGTGGTCTTAATGGGACTTCAGCCTGTGTTTTGCTGAAAGAGCACATTGCCTGACTGTTGCCTAACTTGCTTTTAGCTTCATTTTGTGCAAGGAAATGATAACAAGAGTTTGTCAGACCCTTATCATGCAAGTGACCACTGTGCACCTACATCTTCAGACAAATAATTAAAAAAAAACAAAAACAAGGCTGCTCAACCAGACTGCATAAAATGTGTATAAAAATGGCCTCAAATGGGCTCTTGACCAAAGAGGAAGAAACCGCACCATTGGTGTCCTTCTGGCAAAGAAACAGGGATGCAGACCATTATTATTTTACCCTTCCCATACCAAAGCACGGAAAGGGGAAAAGAATAAAAAATTAGCAATAATTAGATAATTGGGATTATGCTTTTCAGTAACACTGTAACTGAATTAATAGAACCTGTTAGGGTTTATTTCGATTAGAATGGCAAGGCTTTGTTAGACTATGAATATACTCACTGCTTCAGGTACCAGATGTGGTTCCTCAGCCCAGTCAGTTAAATTAAACTTGTACAGCAGTAAAGCAGGAGAAATTTCCAGAAAAGTGCTCACAGAACACTTTTTGACCTGATAGAGGAGAAAATCGTGGGACCAAGAGCATCAGCTAGGGAGTAAGGGAAAAGCAAGCAGCATTGTCCTTTGTATCCTAAGTGGCTTGATCAGGAGATTAGTCCTACTCTACGTGATGCCAAACTTTGCCAATGCTCACACTGACACCTGGAAAATGGGGATAGGGCTTGGAGCAGGGGCCAGCAGGAGGGGTGGTGGCAGCACCCTGCAGGGGTGGGGGTTCAACAAGATTGCAGCTCTGCAGTCCCAGCCTTTGAAGGCATAAATCTTCCATCAGGATTGCTCAACTCCCACTGGGGATTTTCCCCTTTCCCCTTCCCTTTCCCTGTTTTTTTCCTCTCGTGCAGACATCCCCACTGTGCTGCAGGGGACCTTCCCCTGCCTCCAAGTTTAATCTCAAAATCATCTTCATCACTGGTGCTTTCCCAGAGCTGCTGTGCCCAGTCCTGGTGCTTTCAGAAGAAGAAAGCAAAGCACACTGGAAACCGGTGGCACCCGTGACTTTGTGTCCTGGGGGGCAGTGGGAGAGCCACTGGCTGTCATCCTTTGCATCCATGTGCTCTGCATATTTCTTTAAGGAAAACATTGAAGTTGGGATTTTTCAAAAATTTCAGAGGGATTAGCAGGGCTAATTGCTATTAAAGTCAACAGGAACTAGACATGCAGGTGGCTGGGGGAAGAAGAAAAGGAAAAGGACATTAAACACCTAGCTAAAGCTGTAGTGATGAATCAACCACACTCCAACCCCTAAAGGATGAATCAAATACACCACTAATCCAGACTTTTCAAGCAACTAAAATTTGCCTTGAAAGTTCATGTATTATGAATACACTGTTTTTTCCTCAGTAACATGCAAAACAAGGGAATCATTCTATTACACATAAATACATATTAATATTTTCAAATAGCCTTTAAAGAACCTGCTTGTAAAATGATCTTTTCTGACTGTTGTTCTATCATATCAATAATCTGGAGATTTAGAAACCAAAATTTCTCGTGTAGTGAAACTCCACTGACTGCAAGAGCATTTCGGGCACGGCAGCAAAAGCATCCCTCCCAGGAACACAGGGAATAAGAAATGCCTGGGAGAACTAAATGCCTTCTGAGGGCCACCTGGTGTGCTGCCTGCCTGCCACAGGGCTGTAGCTCTTACATCAAACCTGCCATTGCCATTAATGGTGCCTGTTGAAAAGACCCGACAGCTAATGAATCGACCAGCAGCTGGCTGTTGGACAATGAGTTGTGCAGGTGATAAATCCAGGGCTACTGACAGAGGTCTTGGGTTTCTGTCACTTCTTTCACTCAAGAGTGCTCCAGACCCTTGGCAAAGTGATTTATGTGCTCTGGGTCGAAAGGCTCTGCCTTCCCCCTGCAAATCACAGACCAAAAGCAACCACCTCTGGGCTGGATGGTGGCAAAAGTGGTGTGGCCCAAAACCGGCTTGTGAGCAACAGGGACACCAGGAGAGCTGAAAGGAGAGATGAGCACCAGCTTGCTGTTACCACCATGTCATGCCACCATGACTTCCTTACATGTCCTGGAAGGTTGGTTGGCACAGTTAAATCTCGTCAACTAAAAGCAGCAAAAGCACAATAAGACACTGTAGAGATCCCCATCCCTCCTGCTGCTCACAACTGCTGGAGATCCTGGGAGAAAAACTGTCTTCCCAGACTGGTACAATTAGAGATTTCCCTTCCAAAAGGATGTCTGACACTGAGAATATATGCATTTGATTTCCCCTTCCCCAACTCTATCTAAATAAAAGGGAATTGCCAAAAGTTTGCAGGCAATTTCCTCTCCCATGACATTTTAAATCTCATTGTGTGCCATCAGGAGAAAAGCAGACTATGTATCAATCATTACAGCATAGAAAACTCAAGAAAGTATAAGGAGTGAGACACACTAATGAAGAAAGATCCACTTCAGTTAGCTAGGGAGAAATTAAGATCAGAAAAGGTGGAGGACTTTGGTTAAGATTTTACATCCATGAGCACCACTGACACTGAGGGTTCCTCTCCATTCCTTTCAATATCAAACCATGACAGGCCTTTAATTAAAGGGTCCAGTTCTTATGACAAGCAATTAAGTGCCAGCCCAATCGAGCCCTCAAATCTCTCTGAACAAATAGAAGGAAGCCAATGAGATGCAGTAAGGGAGAGAAGGAGGATTCCTGCCCCAAGTAGGCTGTGGTGCCTAACTTTATTTTTTTTTTAAATTTAATTTCTAAATCAGAGGTTATCACTGCTGCTCAGTGACACACAACTGAAGCCTTCCTTCAGTGCAAGCATTTCACCACCAACCACACTGGAGGATTTGGCTGCTCAAAGGGGGCCTGACTGGCACAGCCTCAGGTCAGGAATGAGCCTGGGTGCAGGTCCCTGCCTCAAGGCTCTTGTCCAACACGGCCCTGGTGCAGCAAATGGAAAGCCACAAGTGGTGATGATGCTTGCACAGCTGAGCCCCAGGACTTGTAGGCTGAAACAGTGTCCATTTTCTGCCCTAAACCAGTTGGCTTAATTAAAGATACTCCCCATAACCTTGCCAATCACATGTCCTGAGACCACTGAACTGATAAGCAACACTACTACCCAAAACCAACTGGGTTGGTACAGACTGGTGGGTCATTCTCTGACTCACTCTGTTTTCACCTAAAACAAGCAGGTCCACACAGACATTTGTCAGACTTTCAATCAGTTTGAAAGTGCTCCTCAGTCCTCTGGGATGCGAGACCTTGACTTTGGCAAGCCAGTTCAAACTGTTCACCAAATGGTGAAACAGATTATGGAAAGGCACTGGTCTGTGGCTGAAGACACAGGGTTTACTGAAAGCACAGCTGCTGGAGGAGCCTGGAGCACACGCAAGCCTTCCCTCTGCAAACCTTGGAGTGTTTGCTGCCTGGGGCCAGCATGCAGGCAAGATTCATTTTATTTGTACAAATAGTCCCTGTGATTGCCAGCTGGACTAATCCAGAGACGAAGACATTAACCTCCCTAGGTACCTGCAGCAGCCCTTCTTTTTGAACATCTCGTTTGTGCTGGTAAAAAAGCCTCTGAGGATCCAATTTGCACTATGAAAAAACCCTCAAACTGTCAATCATAAATATGCCACAATTAGCAATTTTAAAAAGGAAAAAATATACAATATACACGTATAAAATATGTTTCATAATTGAGATTTTTCTCCAGTGCTCATTAGTTGCTGAATATAGATGTTGTGGGCTGCTGTACCCACTCTGAGCTGCCAGCTTTGCTTTGCCTACTTTACCAACTAATTTCTCCAGGCGAGATGTGCAATTAAGGCCAAGTCCTGGCACAGGCATCTGAGGACACAAGAACAGTGTTTGAGGGGGACATGACCCCAGGGAGAAGCCCCACTGCTTAGAAATGAGAATGACCTTTTTCCCCCATGATGCATCAAGCACAGCAAGATCAAGCCAGGCATTTCTTGGATGCAAGTCTCTGGTTTGTCTTTCCTGTTGATGTCAAAATAAATTAAATAAACCTCTAAATACTTTTATTAATGCAAAAAAGCCCACATTTTTTTCCCAGCAGGAGAGGTGCAGATGGTAGGGGACCATATTGGAGGTTTGTGACTAAGGTTTTTCACCTGTCCCTCCATGTGTACCTGTGTGTAGCATGCACACATATGCCCATGCAAAACCCAGCAAAATATGTGAAGGTAAAAACTGAAACAAAAGAATTCCATTTGACTTAGGAATGAGAGTTTTCTACTGCTCTTTGGGAAGCTTTGCTGCACAGACAGCACCACCATTTAAACTTTTGCTTCAGGGTGGAATGGGGGAAAATTAACACCAGAAAATTATGCTGATTGACAAAAGCTAAGTTTTTTAGCAGCTTCATCTCTGCAGATGCCAAAGCTGTTTGTTTCTTAGGAGATTTAGTGGGAGGCAGCTTTGCTCTCTCACACCTTGTTCCCTGAGCTGCCGCTCGGGATTGGGGACATGCACCCACATCCTGGCTCCCAGAGAAGGACTGTTTTCGTGAGGTGAGTGACCTGATTGCAGCCCCTTGTGCTGTGCCAAGGCTGTTGAGAGGAGGGCAAAGCGCAGGGTGAGGCCACAGTTCCCTTGGGAGGTGACAGGTGACCTCTGAGCAACCACGGCCGAGGAAGAGGAAGGGAATGTGGCAGAGAAGGACATACTCCTCCAGCAAACTCAGCCAGGGGCATGTTCCCACCAGTCACTTCTGGGAGTGAAATTTTTGAATTGCATACAAAAATGCCCCAGATGTCAGGAGGGAGGAACTGCCATGCAGGACTTGGTTCTCCGTTCAGACCAAAACAAACCAAAGCAATACAGCCCTAAACAAGCAGAGCAGGTACGTTTGGGCCATTTGACACTGCATGAGTGTGTTGCCTCGAACAATGTTTCCACACACACTGCCTGGGTGTGTAGCTGCTGAGGATGGAGGATGCATTGCCTTGTGTGCAGGAGAGCAGCCCCTGCTGTTATTGGCCAGGCTGCAGAGCTGAGCCTGGCATAAGCATTGAGCTCTGCCAAAATCCGTACCTTGGGGCGAAACCCCAGCACCACAAGGCTGTTGAGAGAGTCAGAAGCTGCCAGTGACAGTGACGGTACCTGCCACTGCCACCACTGTCCATGATGGAGAAGTAAAAAGAGTGATTATGTGAGTTTAATAGATATGCAGTGACTCTTCTGTGCCCACAGGGTCTCCTCATGTCCTTAGGGATGACTGGGAGGCAAGGCTATGACTGCAGCTCCTTCCTTTTGAGTAGGAAATGCTGGGTTGTTGTATGGGCACTCCCCTGGGCCCTGACTTCTCAAGCAGCTGCCCCAGGAGAGGTGCCAGCCATGGCTGGAGAGCCGCCCTCCTGCCAGGCAGCAGCTCCAGCTCCCTCCACTGACACAGACTCCCCGTAATGGACAAGTAAGAATCACACCACTTGGCTTCAAAACATACAATATACTTTATTGCCTGCTAGATAATCAAAGTGAGGAGTAAACACCATAGCTGGAAAAAGCAGAAAAGGACCAGGAGAAGGAAAAGAATATCCAGTCACCAAACAAGTAATCAGGCAATAAACCATACACAATATAAATAATCTGTTTTCCAAACAACTAAATCTTTATTTTGCTAATGGCCATTATATGGTTAATTATCAGTAGTAAAATCTCTGGATTTCCTTTTCTACACAGCATTAGTAGTAAGAAATATATAAGGGACTCTGCAGAAAGCAATACAAAGGAGTTATATACACAGGCACCTTCTGTGGAGCAAGAACAGAACCTCATCTAATAAGGAAGGGCTATCTACAAACCAGAAGACCATGGTAATACAATATTAGCTCAGACTTAGTTTAGCTGCAGCCTTTCCACAAGGTAGGCTAGCCAACTTATGTATACACATATATTTTAATATAGATATATATAGAGAGATTTATTATTTTAAAAATAATGTGAACTACCTGTAGTTCCTAGACTAATTTTAAAGAGGCAGTGTACCTTTCTGAAGCTTCATTTCAGGAAGTATATTAAAAATGGTATATAAAAGACTAGCAGACTCAAGCTCATATATCGAGTCTCGATATCTTCCCTCCAGCGTTTTTTTCTAATGCTATAGCTGCCACCCCCATTGACAGCAATGCCTTTAGT
The DNA here is from genome assembly GCF_003945725.1 of Corapipo altera. Lineage (NCBI taxonomy): Eukaryota > Metazoa > Chordata > Aves > Passeriformes > Pipridae > Corapipo > Corapipo altera. Next base: position 2,317,149 of record NW_020884898.1, on the reverse strand, counting down.
CATCTGGATTGCTATTTATGTTGCTGTAATTGCTACCACTAAGTTTACTGGGTTATAGTGTTAGTAATTGTTGATTATAAATAGCAACAATGCTGCAGTACACTGTCAAAGCCTGGCCGCGTTATGAAGATCTAGTCTGTATGTGCATGCAGAGTTTTGTTGTTTAATCTAAAAGAACATTTCTCAGTCAAAGTGCTTCCCCTGCTAATCCCCCTCCCTGTTGTTCAACCACATTGCAAGGGTTCCTCTCTCTAAGGAAGATGTGATGCCTTTCACCCCACACCAAACTCTCAGCAGCCTTTCAGACGGCATCCATCCACCAATCCATCCACCAATCCATCCACCCATTCAGCCATCCACCCATCCATCCATCCAACTTTATTTTCAGGACATAACCCTTTCCTCTCACACAGCCAGTGTCCTGAGGGCTATTAAATATGACTTATTAAAATAAAAACTGCCTGTTTGAGGAAATGCTTTTAATGCCTTTTGGGCCTAATATCAGCTGGGTTATTTCAGCCTTATGCTCCCTGTAGCAGGTGGACAAGCAACAGAGCACTGCTTGTTGCTGCTGCCCAAGAACCAAGCCCAAGCCACCAAGCAAGGAAAGAGGAAGGGAGAGACCTTTGCTGGGGACACCATGATGACTTGACAAAACCAAGGGTGCCTTTTGTACCACCCTTTTCTAGTCTGCTCCCTGTTTATGTCTTGGGGTCCATTTACAAAAGCAAAGCAGGAGCATGCACATGCAGAGAGGCAGCACCCCTTCCACTGGATCTGCACAAAAAACAGGGGTAGAGGGAGGAGGCCCCTCTTGTAAGTGATGCCATTTTGCTCTCAGCCCAACCCTCTACAGGCTTCACTGCTCACATGAGGTGCAACATCACCTCTGTTCATGACAGAGATGTTCCTTCACACACTCCTTGCCATTAGGGTTTTTAGGAGCCTCTTCCCAAATCAGTGATGATACGCTGATACACAGTTGCTCTATTTCAGGTGCCACCCCAACAGGCAAGAGCTGGGTTTGTACGAAGTAATTGGCTCAGACCTAAGAGTGACCTGGAAAACAGTAGCACAGGCACAGGGGTTCTCCCACTGGGCCAGAAAATCCAGTGGAGTAAGACAGCTGAGAAGGTGGGGGGGTTGTTTCTGCTTTGGCTCTGTTTTCCCATGTGCCCAGCTATCCCCCACAGCCTGCAACATTTCCTCGTGACCTGCCAAACCAGGATCTGGCCCATGTGACTCAGCATGGTCCCACCAGCACAAGGGACCACTCTGCTCCACCAGACCCCCAGCCAGGTACATGCCACTGGCAGAAACAACCTCCAGCACAAGCACCAACATCTGGCCAAAAGTGCACAGCACACCCTCAACAGTAACTGTCTTTTGAGTATAGCACAGAACATGTATCAAGAAAAGTGAGGCAATAAATAAATTGTTTCCCATAATCATTCTGACATTTTGATAGGGGAGCTTAAAAATGGGTATTTGAAAGAAGGACACCCTGATGGAACAAGACGTATTTGCACTATTAGGGAAGGAAGGAAGGATGGGCTGTACCTAAAAGCATACCTGCCATGAGCACTTGGCCAGGTAAACACATCCTTGTTGAATTCAGCATTGCCCTCTGCATCTTTGATTATGAAACAGTAGACAGAAAATTCCTGATTGATATTTCATAGTGACCTCAGAAGCAATCTTAGGTATCCAAGCAGCAGGTATCCTCTGCCTGTGTATGGATGCTGTTTAAAATTCAGTCTCTTCAGTTCTTGCATCATCACAGAGCATCCATCACTTCACATTATTTATGCACCTGGACCTTGCTTTACCATTGCTGTTACGCAGATTGTGCAAGCACAACAGAAGAGAAATGCCCTTTTTTTCTTGTACTTTGCTAAGAATTCTGTGCCTGCAAGGATAACAGGATCAGTGTCATTTTTCAATTCTGTTAGTAATTCCTCTCCAGCTCTACAGGACTCAAAGCACATGCTGATACTCAATAGCAGGGAAAATGTGAGAAGCATCCTGCTATGCTGGGCAGAAGAGAAAATAAAGACAAATTTTAAGAGAGAAGCACTTACACTGGATATAAAATCAACTGAAGATTCATATTCGCTGCCCTTGTTTTTTGACTACTGAGGAAGAGGGTGTAATTTGGAAGTCATGCTGCGGTTGATCCGCTGCAAAGTACAGCTTTTTTGTCACTTCTGTCTCCACTGCAACTTGGTTTTTTTGCTTATCCTAGGTAGGGTTCCTAGGTGCAAGCAGGAGTGAGAAAATCAAGGGGAGCACGAGGGATTAAGAGTCTATCAGAACAGGAGAGAAACTGTGAAACATGGAGGAAAACACTTTTCCTTCTCTAGGCATCGCTGAAGATTATATCGATCATGAAAGTCAAGGACTGCTGAACATGCTGGTTAATTTGCAACTGAAGTGCAGCCTGATGGGCATCCACTGAATTTACTTGTGTGTGTGTGAAACCAGGAGCAAAAACTCATAGCACTAGACCATCCTAGTAAAGATGATTACCGGGCTTGGGGAAAATCAGTTCATCCCTTCCACAGGTTTTGTTTCCCCTTTTATAGTGCAGTTTATTCCTCTCACAAGGCTGTTGAGAAAATTGCATTTTTAAACTCTTCTCTTGCCCCCCTTTCCTTTTTAGTCATTAAATGCTTTCTCTCTCAAATGCTTGGAGATTGCCAACTACTGCAGGAGGTTGTCTGTGGAGATACTGCCCTTAAAAGTCAGTCTTTGGTCAGCACACAGCTGCAGAGAGTTTCATCAGTGGCTCTTACTGGAACTAAACAGACCTGGATCCCTCATCCATCCAAGCCCCTTGCCGTTATCTGTGCCTGTAACTGGGACCATCCACAGGAAGCCAACATTTCTGAGGCCTCTGCTTTGTGTCCTGCCTATGGTACCACTTATTTCAGCTCTACAACACAGTGCCCAGTCCCTGTGCTGCTTTGTTGTGCCTCCCTGGGTGTCAGTGCCCAGGTCTGTAGCACCACATGGAGCAGCTCAATGGGGCCACAATGGCAAACGATGGGCACTGCGTGCCTCCAGCAGCATCGGAGCTCTGCCACAGCCTGCAGCTGGTTCTGCTGATGTCACAACGCCCTGGAAATGCACAGCTGAGGCTCAGCAGCACCCCAGCACCATGTGCAGCCCTCAGGCCCTCCCATGGCAGTGTGGGGCTGGCAGGGGGCTGCCGTGCATTGCAGAAGGCACTAACGGCACTTGCCGCCGGAGGCAGGGCGCTTCGCCATCGCCTCCCCCACCTCTGAGCTTCGGGTGGCCACAAAGAGCAGGGCTGGTGGGCCTGGGGCAGGGGGCCAGCAGCACACCAGTACAGCTGGGGCCATCTTTGTCCAGTGCCTGGACCACTGGAGTGTAAGGGGTTTGACAACCCATTTCTTGCAAGCCTACAACTTCTGCCGAGCGCAGCAATACCTTGCCCTGGCACCAGGCACAGCGACCAGGAGTGTAGGTAGGGAGCTTCCTGATGGACCAGGACAGGCAGAAAATGAAGGCAATTACACCCCTTGCTTGAAGGATGTGTTCTCTCCTTTGTTTCCCTAGAGGATGCCTGTTCCCAGAAATGGGTACTCAGCATGAAGAGAAGCATGATCTGTCTCTCAGAGACTCCTTGATAAACTATGGTATTGTCCAGAGTAAATCTGTGCACAGCAGCAACAGAGCTCATGGTTCTTGTAAAACACCGGACTTGCTCCATTAGTCTCCAAAGTGTTTCAGAATTGTTCCACTACTCCTGGTTTTGGAGTTGGAGAGTACTGCAGGTACAGGGATGTCCTGGTCCCTGTGCTGCCAACACCATCAGAGGCTGCTTTTCCCACATCTTCCAGGTAGAGGCTGGATCAGACCTAGACAGGGACCTCGCTGTGAGCACAGGTGATGCCAGCAGCATCCCACCAGAGGGCAGCCAGGAAAATGCCCATTTCCAAGGCCGGAGGCAGTTGAGAGAGGACAGCTGTAGAGCCAGGGCAGGCTCTGGCACCTGATGGCTCTCCAGCCTCTTGGTGTGGCTGGTACAAGGACTGCCTATTGGAATGGATGCTGCTCTCCTTTGGTTTCCTCCTTGTAATATGGCTTTAATGACGGACTTGTGGTATCAGAAAAAGGCTGGAAAGCTGGGTTGGTTTGGTGATGCTTGTTTTTGTTTGTTTGTTTGTTTGTTTTTATGTTTTTTCACTGTCTGAACTCTGTAAAAAAAAAAAATTGAAAGCAACCACTAGATAGAAAACAGCATGAGGAGAAAGGTCTCTTTGAACCTCTCTGGTATGGCTATTAACCATCAACCTGACACACAATTTGAAGGAAGAGGTTTGCAAAGGCATGGAGGAGTTCTATGGCAAGCATAAAGTTGGGTTGATGCTCCTTGAAAACCTTGTCTCAGATTTTATCTGACCATTATTTCTAAGGTTGTATTTATAAAAAGAGCTAAAATGCTTCTCTGTCTAATATCTGTCAAGGATACTTTTATGATTCTTTTTCTCCTATACCATAAAATTTTGTACTTAGGCACTGGGGGAATAAACAACCCTCAAAAGACAGCCAAACTCTGGAAAAAATCATCACGGGGAAGTGGTTGATTCTCCACTATTACAGGCTTTTAAGGACACGTTCAACACACACCCATTAGGCCTGTGATAAGTATAGCTTAACCTGCACTGGAAATTCTCTAGCTGACGTCTCCAAGTCCCTTTTGGTCCTGTGACTCTGCGCCAAGGAAATACTGCCAAGATCTCATCCTGCCACAACCCAGGATGTGTTTAATATCCTGACTGGCTGCTTGGTTTTCTGCCTTGGCTTGCTGTTTGTGCAGGAACACACAAGCACTTCAGACATCCTGTTAGGAGTCAGCTTGCACTTTCCTCACACCACCACCAAAAGCCTGTCTACTTATACAGTCACCCTGAAAAAAAATGACAAGGGGAAGCAGCAAACCAAGAAGAACACAGAGAAATGTCCATCCTGACATTCAAAAGCTGCATGGAAAGCTTTCCTTCAGCCTTTTGCCATCTTGAAAAATGCTGACTGAACTGTTGACAAGTTGATAATGAACAAGAAAACCCCACATTGACAAGAATCACTACATCTCTTAAATATTCTTTGCCAGTTCTTGCTTGTAGCTTGCAGGGGTTGGGTACTCCAAGAGCAGCTGGTTTTTAAAATCAGCTATGAGTAACTCATATAAAGACCTGGTTTACAAAACAAACAAAAAAAAAAAGGAACAAACTTCGAGCTAGGAGCCTGGGACATTTTAAAACAGGCACTCACAAACATCGAGATGAAATGCCATTAGGAAATACCAACACTACTGTGCTGATGATGTGCAATGTTGCATTTCATGTAACACAACTGCCCAAAGCTGACCTCACACACCAAGCCCTACAAGGAAGGAAAGGAAGTGAATAAACAGCAGCAGCACTGGTCTGCCACGCTCACCTACAGATGGCCATGGCAATCTGACTACTCACCATTTCTGCAGTGAGCAGTTACTTTAGCAGTTTGCCGACCCACTCCCACCATAGAAACACAAGCAAAAAATGTAGAATTTGATTTATGAAGATGTTGGTCTTTCCTTATAGACTTGCTTGCACCCCGAATTATCCTCCCCACACTTATGGGTGAAAAAAGACCATCCAGTGATACATTTAACTGTGAAAGTCTGTGGCATTCTTTCCAAATTCATGTTTCTTGAGGAAATCAATGCTCAGTAACAATGAGGATAAAAATGTCTTTGCATCAATTACACCATGCGCACAGAGCCTTGAGACAACCACCACAACAGCATTTCAAAGAGATGGAAGGAGTTTACAACAGCAAGCATCTGATGCTTCTACTGCCAAATCTTTGACCACAACAACTCAAATCCACAGGGAACTGCTCTCCCAACACAATCTCTGCCATGCAAAGTGCCTAGGACAGCTTTCGAACAGGAGTAGGTGAAAGACGCAGAAATTAAAAGCAACATTTTAGTGACAAGACATGCAGAGCAACAGCCCTTTCTTTGATATGTGACTCCCTCAGGCACTACTCAGACTGCACTCCAGTGCAGCAGTGCCGAGGGGTCTGTCTGCATCCCTCAGCTGGGACCCCCATCCCACCTGTTCGGATGCAGAGGGGCTTCCGATGGCCAGGGGGTCTTCTCTGGAGGGAAAGCAATGCTGCTGCTTGTAAACATGGTCCTGATCCCACAGGCTTCCCCCACGTCTGCCTGCTGGCCTAGGGGAGGCCGTACCAGCAAGGGAACTGGAAAAGCCGGTATCATGTTTATTTGATCTGAAAGTTTCTTCAGTAATTATGGAGAAAAAAAATTTTCATTGTCTGGGGACTTTCATTTCCCCCACTAAGAAAGAAATTTAGATATGTGGTAAGAATTTTATTTGGTAAGTTAAGGCTCAGCATGACCTAATGCAAACACTGTAGGACTAATATGCAGTGCTGAAGGGAGTTTGGGTTTATTTTTAAAAAAGGGGTGTGCCTTCAAGCCATGCACTAAAAAATAAAACATGCCAAATCCCAATAAACTGTGAGTCTATTCTCAACAACAAACTGTTAAGAGGAGGAAATAATTTATCATATTTCAAAAGTGTGCTAGGTGCCTGACTCTGGTGCTGCTTGGGCTTTCCTACAGAGAGCTGGGGGACAAGATGGGCCCAGGGAGCTTTGCTGCTCTATCCATTTCCCTGCAGGATCCCACTTCCTTGTAATTATCTTTTTGCAGAAGCTGCGTTTGATGCACAGCCATGGCTGAGGAAAATTGTTGTTAAAATACTGCTAATTAAAAAAACCACTCTGTGGGTTTTTCAGAGTTATGCAGTAGCTCAGGAAGGTGTGAGATACTGTCCATCCTACTGAAAATCTGTGGATGTTTTGCTACTGATGTCCACCAAGTGTTCATCTGCTCAAGAAAAGAGAGGAGAGGAAAGGCAAGATGACTGAAAAGCAAGGTTAAAGATTTGCAAGCGAAGCCTGACGTTCCCCACTTGCTGCAACATAAACAAAACCATCCAATGTGGCGATTTGTCTCTACGGAATATAAAGCATTTTCAGTTGGACAGCAGATTTGCCAGAAGTGACAAAACCCAACCAGTTCTTATTTTTAAACAGCTATTGTGCTATTTATGCCCCTTGTATCTTGACGGCACTGGATTTCCAATGGCTGAGATTTGTGGGATGATGGTTTGATGTTGAAGGCAGCTGCACGTTCCACACATGCCACCACATCCTCCCACAAGCACTGTCAAGTGTGACAGGATAATGCTGCCAAGAGACTCCCATCTAGGACTTAGGCAACACATAGTATCTAAAAAATTACATTCACCATTTTCTATTTACCTGAAGATTGTTAAAATAAATGTATTTGTAGTTTTATTGATCAAAAGAAGTAAAAAAATTACTCATCTTGCATTGAATATTTTCTGAATGATCTAAAAGGCCAGAAATTTTTATTTAAGAATATACTTTTATCTCATTAATAAAGATGCTTTTAGATTCCTGCTGGCAACCCTTGGTCATCAATTATAGAATCACTGTGCCCAGGTGGAACAGCACAAATATATTTTTTGTCTAGGTTTTTAAAACTACTCGCAGATTAACAGAATCTCTGAATATGAAATTACTGCTTTTATATTGACTGGTGTGTCTTATGGTGTTTTCATGGTTCTCACCTATGAAACACATATCATGAGTACAACCCGCTTAAATCAGTTATTTCAAAAATGCATCTGCACATATGCTACCTGTTTGAAAATGCTAAAAGCAAGGACCCAGCGCTACAGATAATTTGGAAATTACTGTCTTCTAACCACCTGATGACCAGGGTGCATTTTGCCAACAGGTGGATGCAAAAATCTGTAAAATATTTATATATGTTCCCCTCACTCAATTATAATAAACCAAGTGCACAGTGCATGCTGTGTGAGCAGTGCAGCTGCCAGAGCTCATGGTAGCAAACATTGTGTATTCCAGGCAATTTTTATATAAAAGCCAGGACTGAATCAATCCTGCTGTTATGTGTATGGATGCAAATGAGTAAAATTGTGCTTCACTTTTGTAAGGACTTTTTATAAGCACTCTCCAACTCTGCTGTTCCCAGTGCCTGGCCCAAGTGAAGCTGCTGGTGACCTAGGGACAGACACAGCCTTTTTGCTCAGGCTTGATGCTGCTGCCACCACACACCCACACACTGTCCCCCAGAGTGGTAGTAACTGCACTTGGCCACCCCACAGAGGTCCCTGGAGGACCTCAAGAACTGCTGGCTACCACTTCATGGCTTTAAGCTGCTGCACCTGTCAGTGCACAGCACTATTGTACCAAATATCCCTCACTACATATATGACAGCTGTGATGGACCTAGGCTCCATGACTATCTTTAGAGACAGTGTAAGTTAAAAATGCTGAGTTGCAGAACATCAAAAAACAGCCACAGCTCAGGACAAGCAGCGCAGCAAGGGACTGTCTCACTGCAGCAACCCTCAAACTCCCCCAGCACGAACACACGCGGTGCTGACGACAACATGTTGGCCTCAGTGAATCACATGGGTTTTAAACATGGCCCTTTTGTTTTCCCTTCATGCAAGCCAGCACAATTACACTGTGAACCTGTGCTGATACCTGTCAACAGCCTGGTTCCTAGGCCTGTAATCCCGCATCTCGCATGTCCTACATCTAAAGAGATCCAGCATTTGCATGCAGCATTCTTTAGCAACCATTCATCCCTAAGATATTTATTTGCCCGTGTGGATTTCTGCATGAGAAGTAATTAGTTACCTTTACTTTAAAAGATCTCAGAGCTGAATTAACTATATCCTAAATACGGTACACTATAGATAGTTACTAGCAAAGATTTTTTGAAAAAATTAAGTACCGAGATCAAACAGTCTCATAGGAAATGCTTCCCTCCACTACTTTCCAAGGTGAAACTATGCCTTGTGCTAGCCAAGTACTGTATATTTTCCTAAAACATAGCAGGAAGAATTTTCTTAATTACTAATTAAAATAATGATGAACACTTGGTATTATTTATGATGTACTTGCCGGGAAGCACTTGTTAGCAACACTTACACCACATGCCAAATACATCTGTCATCTAGAAGTGAATGGGATGGTTTAGAACTGCATCACACCTTAAGTAGCTCACACATTACTTCTAACTGGAAAGTTATTGTTACAGTCACTGAAGCAAAACACAGCATCCATTACAAGCCACAGACTTGAACTGCAATTTCGTCTTTTTTTCAACCTGGTTGGCAAACCTTGCTCTTGAAATTGAAGACAATGGAATAGTCCACCTGCTGCGATGGTAATTTTCCTGCCACCTTACTTCAATTAGAAAACACTGCTCTTCAAAACAAAAGGAAACACAGCCTTGTTGCCATAACCTGTCAATCTCTGCACGCTATTTACATAGCTGCTCTCACTGGAGACACATTACACCCCTCACTCTCAAAATACCGCCTACTGAAACCTGGAAGCTTGTGGAGGTCTGACTTTATCACCAAGTTCCCGGCTGGGTTTGTTTCATTTTGTACTACAAAAATCTGTCTGAGCAGCTGCAGGCAAAAAGAGATCCCACACAAAGTTGTTGAGGAATAGATAAACTTTGTCATCCTGAAGGGGAGAGGCTTGCGGTGAAAGAACCTCCCTCTGCCAGAGTCCTGCTTCATGACAAATACCACAACTAGAAATCCCACAAAGGTTCACTCACAGGCAAGAATAGGTTTTTGAGCAAGGCAGTGAGGACCAAACCAGATGGACCATCTCAGAACATAACAGGGAATTGTCTGTCAGAGAGATACGCAATGAATTTGCTTCACATGACATCACCCTGACCAATGCTAATGGCAGTGGTGTGCTGCAGGTTGTCTGGATCACAGTCATTAATTGTGCAAAACCGCAAACACGTGAACTCCAGATCCCACAATGTGCATAGCTCACAGTGAGCTCATCACTGCAGAAAGACTTAGTGGCATTACAAAAGCCACTATTACTGGATACTGACACCAAAACCAATTATTGACAGATTGGGACTATCTGATTTCCAAATTCTCCTTAACTCCTAAAAATGGCAAGATGTTTTAATACTCCACAGCAATGCTGACCACAGAACCTGCCCAGACCTTGGAAGGAAGGGAATTGATGCTCATAATTACTGACTGAAGCCTGGTGGTCTGCCATAACTGGGAAGCCTTTGGTGGGCCACATACAGAACTTGTTATTGAACTCCAAAGATGTACTCAAAAGACATCTTTTGGATTGGAAGGACATCTCCCGAGAGCTCAGATTTTTCTTTCCCCCACCTTTTTTTTTTCTTAAACTGGATGTTGTTTGATGGCAACACTGGCCTTCTTTTAGTGTGCTACAATGCTAAGCCTGTCATTGTGACTCAACTCGTTTGATTTCTGGGTCTATTTCAACTAGTTCCTCTTGTTTCATGGGCTGATGAATAAGTTGAAGTGCTGCTCTATATGGAATGTGTTTTTTGGATTTTGGACTTTATATAGGCTAGATTTTCAACCGCAGTTTCAGTTGGGCTTGTGGCAGCTACACTGTGAGCCAGCTTATTTCTGCTTATATCTTCTCCTATCAGAAAGCAACCAATGAAGCCCTGCTGAAATCTGAAGTATATTTTAAATACAACTGTATTAGAGCTCAATTTCTTACTGTTGCTGTGCCAAGAACAGTCCACAAAAAAGAAGCTGACACTGAATAGATGGTAGACATTAAATCTTATAGGTTTTATTTCAGAAAACAAAACAAAACAGAACTTTGCAGCAGATATAGGAATGCATCTCGTATTTTGTTACAAAGTGCTAGTGTCCTACTGAAGAACCGACAGCTTCACAAGCTGGTATAGAGCATGGGTATAGTATGCTCAGCTATACTTTGTGTCTCACTTGAGGCTGTCATATCACAGGAAAAAAAAAAGTCTCTCTGAAAGCAGGGTTAGCTGTACGTTGAACAACAAAAAGGATGCGACAAATGGTATCGAGGAGCGAACATCGGAGTGTCTGGCAGAAGCGTGGTGCTTGAGTAGAATGATGCCTTTCCACCCTGTGTTTTTGCAAAAGTATTAGTGGAAATTTATCTTACCTGACAGTTAAGAGTCAGTGTAATGCCAAGCAGCTCCGAGAAGCAACATGAGCAAGAGTTCGGTAACAAACCAGATCTAGGTGCACTGAGAGTTAGTCGAATTCAGCAGGTCTTTCATTGGAAGAACAAAATGAAAGCAGATGATAAGATAGGAGTTTGAGGAATGAAGACAACTGGTAACTTGGTAATAAAAAATACAGAATAGTGACTTCAAAGTCCCTGACTGGGCATATGACACTGACAGAATATAGATTTCTTAAAATTCTTCCACTTTTTCTGTTCACTGAACCAGAGTATGATCTTTACATGGTCTTTAATGCTGAAGCTCTTCCATTCCAGGTGTTTCTTTGCAGATATACTGATGTATACCCAGTAAAAGGCAGTGCAAGATTGCATACGTTTCTTCTTTCCTGAGTAAATGGCACATAATTAAAAAAAAGCCACAAACCTAAAGGTTTCCCTTTTGCTACTTTAGATTCAGAGACAGGAGTTCTGTTCCTATGTGAACACCCAGTGTCTACTAGGTTCATGAAGACTGTGCTGGGGCCTTCCGTGATCAAAAAATCCATTGCAATCAAAGGAGTTTCAGGCATCCAAGGACAGAAAAAGAGAAGATCCTCAGCAGTCTAATTTTCAAGCCCCAAGAGGGTAAAATATATGGGTAAAACAGAGTTCTGGTTTAAATAAGTTTCCATAGTAGTAGGGTACCTTTAAGCAAGTAACACTGATGTCACTTGCTACTTATTTCCAAAAGAGAATCCACTTTTGAGTAAGTTCTCTTAGTGCCCAAAGACTGAAAACATAGTAAGGGTTTCTTCACGTGGGATGACTTCTCTTATACCTTTGTGGACTATAAACGAGCTTCCGAGTTGTGTAAAGAAGATAAAATGCAGAAACACAAAGTGGATACCTGGAAAGTTCAGGAGAAAAGGGAAACTTTTCTCCCACAGCCTAACTGCACCGAGTCCCGGTGCTCTCTGTCCCACAATCTCCGGCTTTATGCGATATAAATCCATTGAATTCTGGGGCACTTGAATGGACCTATGGATCTTCCCAACAATGCCAATAGTACAGAAAAAGGTAAGCAAGAACAAATGGGTAGAAATTCTTTGCAAAATAAGCGACATCTTCACAGTCATTGTGTAGAAGCTGAGTGGATGATCTGACAGGAATCTACAGCTTACAGTTCTGAGGATCCATATCTGGGTTTTGGCATCTTCCATTTTCAGATGAAAACAAGCTTGTTTAAGTATAAAAAAGCCAGCAAATTCATACTGTAGCCAAAAATGAATTCTGCAAATGCTGCTATCTCAGCCATATATTAAACAATCATTTGATAGTAAAGCAGGTGAAGCATCAAAGAAGCTCCATTTGAATAGTATTTATTTGCAATCATTAGTTTTAAATGGGAAACTGTTTACAGGCACACACTAGGTAACCAAAATAGAATGAACATAAAGAAATCTATTTAAAGGTCCTTATCAAATATTTCAAATATTTTATTAAATATTTTATTCAGTTGCATTATCACAGTTTAATGTACTTTAGCATGTTATACACATGACTTAACATGTGCACTTCAAAGTATCAAATTAGAGGTTTTCGAAGAAAGTATGACATTCTATAAATGTGCTCATTGACTTATCTACACACATCTAAGAAGGCAGTAGCTCTGTTATACCATTGATGGAGATGAACTATTGTAAGGCATGTTTACACCAAACTTCGGAGAGAATAAAGCCAAATACTAGGTCAAAATTCACTGGAAATACATGTGAGAATAGAAGTTGAAGGATTGGGCTCTAAGAAGAAAATTCATGGTAAATCAGTTGAGTTAAAACTGTCAACAGATTCTGGCTATTAAAAGCAAGCACTGCTGAGAAAGAAGGTTTTTGCAGCATCCAGGTCAGCAGGATCTGTGTTTTTTTCAGGTGTGATTTTTGAAACTCACACCTTATGGTGTAATGTGTAGGGAAGAGACCAAAATCTAGCAAGAAAGTTGGAAAACTATCATCTGAGAAACCTCAAGTTGTTTTATGATCTAATGTGGCAACACTTTTGTACAGAGTACATGCTGCAAGTCACTGCACTCCCATGTGTGGATGTATACATATACATACGTGCAGATACATGTACATATATGCCTCTCTTGCTTCTGTCACCTTCAAAGACCCAATCACTGATTAAAGTGTAGCAGTACGAAGGGGAAAACACAGTTTCAGTTGTGGAGGTGAAAAGAGTAGACTAGACCATTACATTCGGAATCCTGGTTAGTTAACCTGAACAGGTGTGGTTTCTCCAGTAGAGTACACTGAGGGTCTGCTGGTATGTGCTAACAGTCAAGACCCTGAAACTGCAATGGAATTCTTTGGAAGAACTCAACAAATGTTAAGCTATTTGCAGTCATTTTAAAAATTGCATCTGAATGAAGGTCCTAGGTCACAATGACGTGCCTCCCCCAGGAACATCACGCAAGCCCAAGCTTAACTCCAAGAGCGTAGTGGTCCGTGATCGGGGCTCCTGCACTGTCACAGTGCCAACAATGCTGCCCCTTAAGTAAGGAGGGTTTTCAGCCTAAGCTTAGGTTTGTTGCTGAGTGGAGATGTCATGTCAAGTCTTTCTAGATTTCTGCCTTCAAAGAATTAGTGGGGGAACATAAAATATACATCTATCTCATGAGCTTCTTCAAAGTTGTCAATTCATGAGTATATAAATGACTATAATAGTACTTAGGTGAGAGCATAAACCTCACTGTGCCTTTTTATTGGGGAATTGAGGGGAGGAGGCAAATAACTCTTTCACAGCCTAAATGGACTCGTTCACGGCACTCAGTGTCCTGAAATGCCTCAGCATCCTGGCAGCTCTAGTTGACAGTTCCACAATATGTACAAGGTAAGGAGAATGCCACGAGTATTACAAAACATGGCAAAGACACCTAGGAGCTCTACAATCTATCAAACAAGCACGGCAAACAGACAGCATCTAATGGATAATGTATGGAATACAACACACAAGTTGCGCAGTTATGTTTCCTTGTGAAATCAGGATTGCAAACGTAAACTCCAGAAGTTTCAAGAGCAGCACTTGGTTTACTTTGTCACCTCTGGAAACATCAGAAGCCCACCACCCCATGATCGCTGCATTTGCTGCTGTTACAAAATCTGATCTCACTGAACCAAGGAGAGCTAGTGGGCCCGCGTCCTGCAACCCATATGACTATGGCAGAAGATAAATAAAAAAGCTCCAGCAACATAGTTTGGCTACCACCATATATTCAGCCTTTACATTTTCTGCACTATATAAATGTTGCTCTTGGAAAATAAAGCACACAGCAATATACAAATGGTATCAATGGCCAAAAAGATTACATGATCGAGCACGAAAGCAAATGGAAGTTAACGAAAGTAGTCTTTTAGGAGAGGTAGCCATATTAGACTCAGCATTCAAAAAAAGGGAGTGCACTCAAAAGGGTCAACATATATTATAGTGTCTTGTAGACCCATCATGTCTCTGGTTTTCCTACATTATTTTTTTTGCAGAATGTACACACCCAGGCAGGCGCACACACACACACACACACACACACACACGTATAAATATACATCTATCTTTTTTTCTAATTCCCCTTTGTTGCCATACTGAGAATAAAGGCCAGCTTTCCTTTCATGCTCTCTCAGCTTTCACAAGTCTATAACTGTTGCCTTCAGTCTGTTCAGTATCTGTACAGTAGCTAAACAGGCAGTGGAAATTAAAACTCCTTCAATTTATTATCCCGTTGCAAAAGACAGCATCCAAACTATAAGGCATTCCCTTGTTCCTGATGTGAGTTACAACTCTACTTGATACAAACTGCAGAATGCTCTTCTCAGCCTTGTGCTACAGAGGCAGCTTTCACCCAAATAATAAAGACCAAAGCTGAAATTTAAACACCACAAATTCACACACTTCTACCAGTCCCTTGTTCCTGTGCCCCTTTCCAACAATGCTTATCACTTAAATTTCAAAAGTCATGCAACAATGCTATAAAATAGAAACCCAAACTACCAAGAAGTCTCTTGCTCGTGACTTTGGGATACTGTATCAGTATAAAAGAGCATTCAGTCATCTTAAATAAATATATTCTTTTCTGAAATCACAGCACATTCAAGGGGTAGGTACTGCCATAAGCAGAGCACTAAATAATCTCCATAGATGTTTTTAGAATTGTTTAGTCGGAAAGGACCTATAAGATCATGGAGTTTTGATTGATTTGGTCTAATATGTGGAAAATAGCCTACTGTGGGGATAAGAATCTGCATCTCAAATGTTCTGCAGAACGTTTTTCCCATATTTGTATACAGTACTAGAACAATTAAGAAGACATTACAGTAATTTTCTCCCAGCTGCTTAGATCTGTAGCTTCAGCTACGACAATGTATTTTGTTTACCTCAAAACTACATATGAAATATCGAAGATGACTAAATAAATAAAAGCCAAGGAAAACTGGGACAGTACTGCATTTTACACTTGAGACAAGATTCCCCCCTCCCATGGATAAGTCACAGAGGACGACTACAGTAAATGCTTGTCTTTTTTTTTTTAAAGAAAGATTTATACACAGGTTCAGATCCAGAAAATAATGTGAAATGCATAAATATTGATAGCTTTAGCTAAGTTAAAATGGGTTCAGTAAAGTATGATACAACATATTCAGAATAAACAAAGCAGAAAAGCATCATATTTTGGTTTGCTTGAGATATACATAAGGTGCAACAATTTCTTCTCTAGAGGCATTTGTGGACAACGTTTTAACAGGTAACAGTGTTTGCTGGTATACTGAAGTACACACAATAGCAATAAGATTTTCCAAAATGAAAGCAGCTGAAATTAATAAAAATTAAAACAAAACAAATAAGGAAAAAACCCAACCCCAATACAGTAAGATATTGGTCTGAAATTTTTGTTGTGCTAACAGACTTTGTTACCTGAAAATACTGATACTCCTTCTAGTAGATTCAGGGAAAATTCTAGCTACTCAAATCGAGACATCACTCAGAGAACCAACAAAGGCAAATGCCTAGTGAACTATAAAGCTTTGCAGGATTTCTGCTACTCTCAGTGCCTAATCGCTTAAAAATTAAGCATATCTACAAAAAGGTTTATAAGTATCTGAAAACAGTCATATCCAGTAAACTGACCCAACCCTACCCCCTCTCTAAGGGAAAGTCAAGGAAAAGCAGATCAAGTAAGATATTAATTTATATAGAAAAAAGTAATTTTCTGTTTCTTTTAAAAAAGGTACCATTAATATACAGAAATATCTCCAGGAACAATATTGAAATTTAAATCGAGGAAGGATGGGGTGCTTTGACAAAAATATATCTACTCTAAAGGTTTCTAGAGAAATAAGTTAGTACCATTGTCAACGTGAACGGCCTGCACTGTAACATATTTGGATTTCAGCTAATTATAAAGTGGTCCAAAACTCCAACAGCCACCCTGCTGTGACCCACAAGTTTTAAGTCTTTTAAGTTTTTCCTGTCTTGTTAAAATAACTTATAAAACTTTAATAAAATCTTATTTCAAATACCGCCATAGGCTGCAATGGCATTCTAGGGGCTCTTATTTACCTGAATTTTTTAAAAAACCTTTTCACTGACTCATTGGCTTGTAAATTTTGTTGTTCTTCTGTTGTTCCCTTCTTTCAACACGTGCATCCTCAATGGTGCTGTTTCAGTGACACTTCCCCAGCTACCTGCCTTTTGTCAGACCTTTAATCCTTTCTTAAAACTCATGTGGTACATTGTATATTGTTTCCTGACACTGAACCAGAGACTTTCACTTAACTACAACAATGAAAGGCTAAACCTAGCAAGCATTAATAGAGTTACGGTCCATATGGCTATTACATCAAATTAGTTACAAAATAACCCCAAAACACATTATCAATTCAGTCAAGTATAAATAAGAATGCCTGATAGAATGATGTAAACTCGCATCATTTAAAGACTTAATTCAAAGAACTTCAAACGCAATCTAATACTATCAAAAGTTCAGCCGGTATGACGAAGACTAATAGAAAATTATTGCTGGAGTCCAATTTGGTAAATTGTTGTGCTACAATGCAAAAAGTAGGGAAACATCTTGTGCTATAGAAGAAGTACCCTGTTGAATTTGTAGCTTTAGATCAATTACTAGTGATCATTTTGCATCTATTGGTAGGAATCAATGCTTGGTTATACAAGAGTGTAAGTCAAGATAGTGAAGATAACAGGCCAAGTGATACATTTGGCCTGCTTTTGGGATGTATTTATGAGAGCAAAACACAAAAATTCAACACAAGCAAAGACAGAAACTGGCAGATGGATCTGTTTGGTAGTCTGAATTCAGTCAAATGCTATTCTTCGGTTGTAGTTTATCTGTATACAACTTGCCCACTTGACCAACACGATCTGTAATTGGCCCTTTATGCAAAACTCTGAAGCTGATTTGGACTGTGCATAGTAACTACAACAATGCCAGTGTCTGTAAAATGTAAAATGTATGTGTATTGATGTACACGTATATCGAAAAGTCATGGTTTTAGGTTTTTCAGAACGGTGAAATAATACTAAGGTCACTTTTGAAAAACGCATTTGCAGTACTTTTTGTTTACAGGAAAGTTTCACCAAGTCGCTCAGGTATCTATGCAAAAATAAAGGAACCCTCCAAGGCATGAAAGACAAGTCAATTATCTGCAGTATTTTCTTTTCCATACACCACTCCTTTTTCTAATGCACATCATCCTGGTTATTCAAAGCTAAATTAAAAAGAAACAAACCCAAACATAGCCTGTCAGACTTTTTCCCAGTAAACTCTACCACTCTGGTGGCAAATATAAAAGTGCAGAACATCTGGACCACATGGCTGCCCAAACACCGCTAACAATGGTACATCTGTCCAGGCTGCCTTGAGTTCTCTGGAACAGGTTTTAAATTCACTCTACAATATAAACGTAGGCATACCCTATTAATATAAACCATCTTAGAACTTAAATCTTCATGTACAAAAATGACTAAGAATATCTAATAATAACTAGTGCAGTGCGTCAGTGTTTTTGTTGGTTTTTTTTTTTCCTTTTTTTCATTTTCATTTAGAGTAACTAGGTATTATATGAAACTAGTTGCCATACTCTCTGGTTGGTAAAAGAGATGCTGTGTGAGCTAACAGTAAAGGCAGCCTTTTTCACACCAACCATCTATTTACTGTTTAAAAGCCTTCAATAGAAAGCAAGCTCTGGGATCATTCCACTTCATTTCTGTTCATTAATAGACAATTAATATCACCCTCCTACATACTGGGTTCCGATTTGAGGACCTGGCCCAAGTTGCTAACGTCTGGCTTCCAGTGAATTCTGGGCCACTCAGAGCAATAAGCACTTTATTGCAGTCTCTAGTTCCATCATATGGACTGACTAGCTTCCCTTGGTAAAGACAAGGCTAGGATATTAGGTAAAGCACAATGTTTTACAATAAAGTAGAGTTTCACTGGTCAGCGCAGGAAATAAGCACTGGAGCCTGAGACATTTCATTTGGCTGTCCATCGTGTGGGAGAGGTGTGGCCCTCTGACTTCTGCAAAAGAAGAAAAGAAAAGCCACCCATCAATATTTGGAGCATGGGAGGTGCTTTTATCAGATCAGAAGGGATGGAAATCAGCATATTGTATTGTATAACATCCAACACTACAGCACCATGAGTCCTTGCTTGCTGCAGGTGCTCACATACTGAGGGTGCTCTTTTTAGAGGTATTTCTGCAACAGTAACACAGTACCCTGAGGACAGCCTACACAATGCAAAGGCAGGAAAAAACAAGACATGATGGTATTTAACAACACAAAACAAAATGCACAGCTGAAGAGGAAAGTAAGAGCGCTCAAGTGCTGCTACTAATTTTGTAAGGGCTTCAGCCCTCAGAAGAAAGAGTATACAGCTCATGTGTAGCAAAAGAAGGCAAATGCACAGAGGGGTGTATCATGTTAATGCGAGCCAACAGCCAGGTTTTAAGCAATATGTAAATATACTCATCAGTGGAACTGCACATTGGGATTACTCTGAGTTATGTGGCTGATCACTACATCAGCCTAACAACGTTGCTTTCATTACTACAGCAGTGTTACTTTAAAAATGATCCCCTGGCACAGGCTATCATAAAAATAAACTGTGTCAGAATTAAGTGCTAGAAATCAATATCAGTCTTTGCAGCAAATGGACTTGAAGAACTTTGCAGTTTGCCTTTTAAAATACATACACAAAGCAATGTCACCACCTGTTTGGTTGTTCTTTTTTTTTTTTGGAGGCCCGCTTCTTATTTACGCCACTTTACCTCACTCTGGCACAGCTAAGACCCCAGAAGAAAGAGAGGTACCAACGTGCCTTGCAAAACTGGAGTGCAATGCAGCAGCCTTGGCACAAAATGCAGCTCAGGCTCACAGTGCTTAACCAGGGCATGCACAAGGTAAATAAAGCTAAACAGAAAATTTGAAATGAAAACCACACTGCCAAAAGGTTTCCATGTCCCAAGGTTCTGTGAAACTACTTAATAATTAAATTCAGACACTGAAGAAACACATCAAGCAAACCTCTAATTCCTTTTTCGTGTTTTCAGCCATTTGCAAATAAAGTGAGTTGCAAATAATAACAGTCAACAGAGTAGAAAACAGAGAAGCATGTAGCTGGTAAGATTTAAGTTTCTGTTTTGACTTCCATTTGCCAAGTATGGGAGGGACATGGTTAACTTTGTATTGAGAGAGAGTCCTCCCCTGTTGCCATTTCCCCCAGGGTGATAACAAGCTGTCATTTCCAACTGTTGCGGACAGCTGCCAGTTTGGTGTTTTCAGGCCTTACTGAAGGTCCTGTATTATTTTAGCTTCATGATGACATGACAAAAGATGGGATTAAAAAAGGAAGACCGAAAAAGAAGGCTCTGCAAAACATTTGGTCACTTCAAGAGAGACAAGAGAAGGACAAGAACCCTTAGAGGAATAAAGAGGAAAAAAGCCACAGCAAAGTGAATCCTGTTGCTTTAGTATAATTCCGGTCAGTGTTAATGGCAATCAATGAAAACAAAAGGGTGAGTGAGAGCAAAGCATACCACACCACTTCACAGAGTCTCACTCTGTGGCTTCTGACTATAAAAAATGACAGAAACAAGTTCAGACTTTCATCATGGTAATAGACACTTTTTTTGCAATTCTGTGAGAAAAGGCCAGGCTGACTGCAGTGTGAAAACACTCCTCACCCAAAACAATGCTGTTTAAGCAAGACAACGGCTTCTGTAGAGAGGAGCTAGCAGACAGGGTGCAGCTCCGTTTCTTGTAGGGTCCCTAAGCTCTTAAAAAGCCTTTCAGTGTTTCATGTCCAGCCTGAACACACAGGACTGAGTTCACCAATGGAGGCCATGAGAACAACAGTAAATTGAGATTGTGGCTGGTTTCGTCAACTGCTGCCTTGTGGAGCTTCTTAGGCAGCCAGTAATCTCTCAAATGCCATCTACAGAGGCTGTGATGGTTTCAGACTGGCCCAGCGCTTCCTCACTGACTTTCCACTGCAGGAGAGGATGGGGTTTCATCTTCAGTAAGCTGCACCATCAAAGAACAACACTGAACTATCAAGAGCCAAGGAGGACTTGCTGTCACTGGTTTCCTCTCATCACAGGTCTGACCATGCTGAACTGATTAAACAGTCCAAGTAACCTGTACCTTCCCCACCTTTTGTCTGTGGACACTCTACTCAGTAACTGAGAGGACCAACCCAAACTACTGTGGCTTTCGATCACTCAGAGTTGTTCTGACCCATGCTGTTCTCCAGATGTTTTGCCTTCTACACAGCAAAACACAAGAGTAAAAATAACAAGTTAGATTCCTTCAGCCATGTTCAGCACAAAAACTTCATCTCAAATTGTATGAAATTTCCTCCAACGTCTTAGGCCACTGAAAAACATGAATGAGCATGCAACAGCTATTTAAATCTGCTATTTTCTGACAAATAGCATTTGATAATTATCAATCATTAGGATCTCAAGCAGCATATGAACCTGTTTTTATACAAAAATGCATAGGTAGGTTTACCAGGAAGGGTAATTTTACTGACTGTTACATAAGATTACACTGTCATTTAGGTGAAGACTAACACTATTGAGCAAGTGGTGTAAAACAGGCGTTTACAGAAAGCTGAGGAAGAGGAAATGCAGGCCAAATTAAACAGTTTGCTATTCACATGCTTTCTGAACAAGTTGTCCATCACACACTATTCACTTAGACAACAAGAGGAAAAGGAAACCTTACCTGTGCACATTTTCCATGGCTGCTACTTCCGCCAGAGCAGCTAAGCTAAAAAATGCAGACACCGCTGGCATATCTGATGTAATACTATGATTTTCTTCTGTCTCTGCATTTCTGGAGCATTCACTGTTGTAATCTGTTTCTGCACTTGGTGTTTTCTGAAGAGTACTTTGTGGCAGCTCTTTTGGTTTCTCCTCTGCAAAGAAAGAAAGTTAAGTTTGCAGATATTAAATCCACAGCAGGCTACTGATATATTGACTAGTCTGGTGTTAACAGAATCTTTACCTTTAGGACTTCGATTCTGCAAGTGTAATCTGATTCATGCTGCAACCTCTTCTGACCCAAGCTATTGGCAGAAGCACAGTACTAAGGTTTATGAAGCAGTTTACTCATTTTGCATTCAACTGAATATGATCTTTTAGGTCAGGTGAGAGAGCTTTTGTGTATGCAGTAGTCCTGAAAGATCACCTTAACTGCAGAGAACTCAGACAAGGACTCTGGCATTGACTGTCATAGTACAGAATTCACTTTTACAACCTATAACTAGGTGCAGTGTAATTTCTTTGCTGAATTGGAAACAAATTATGAAAGGTAACCATTCTCAATTTCTCTCTACATCACTTCTCAGAGTGAAATATCCAAGGAGAGAAGACACATCTGGTCATTCAAACTAAAGAAGTTGGTCATTATGGACTCGCTGATTTCCCAGTTGATTGATACCTGTATTTTAAAAAATGACCTTTATAAGCAGGTATGAAAACAAGCTAACCGAAAACCACTTTCCCTGATAGGTTGCTCGTACGCTTAAGCCTTCTCCAACCATTCAGCTTTAAAAAAATTTAAACCCCAGTTTCCTTACCCAGTGTCCCTCCTGCTGGTGACACTCGACCATCTGCTGTTCGGACGAGATGTGTGATCTTAGTTTTCCTTGCTTTTCTTTTCTGGCTGCCAACTAAAGGCTCATGCATCATTGCTGGCTCTGGAGTGTTTAGGGCAGATATAGAAATTTTATTCTTCCAGGTAGACTCACTGGAATTTCTGTCTTCTAGTAGTATGGCTGGAAAAGGACAAAAATGCAATTTTACATACAGAATAATTAATCTACTAGGTATGCTCATTTACCATTTTGCATCTTTCTTCATAAAACCTTTCCTCACAGGTACTCAGAGCACAACCCATGGCAAGATGTGATCTGAATGTCACAGGTGTTTGCAGGGGAGCAGTAGCACCTGCTCTTTAAGATATCCTGGAAAGTAGAAACCTGTGAGACGGGCAGCAGCATTTCAGTGGGAGCAGGGTATCAGTCTGTATAAAATACTCTGCAACAGAAGATGCCAGCAAGTAGCTAAGAGACAAAATGTATTTAAGGAACAGTAAGAATCCTCATGTAAGTTTATCTTAGCTCACAGATGGAGTCACGAGCAGAATTCAGGAATTCCTGACTAACCCCCAGTCTTACCTCTGTAGTCACTCTACATCAGCTCCTTTAAGCAAAGGTAAATACTGCCTTTTTACAAAACAACAAACCTTAAAAACACCCCAAAGTGGTAGTAAGTACAAAAGCAGAGCTAGATCACAGCTGAAGACAAGAACGCTAAAAAAAGGAAGTAAGCATGGGATAAAATACTGTGAAAGAAATACTGCCCACATAAAGTCAGAGAGTGAGAAGGGTACACTTTAAATCTTTCTCAGTAGTTCCAGTGTTGGCATTTCGAAGTAGCCTTTTGACCTGAACTGGAAAATGATCCCAAATTTTCACTTGACTAAAGTTACTTTAATTTTGTTCACAAAGAAATTGGTCAGACAGTAATCGTAAAACATATTTATTTAAGCTTCCAAAGCCTAAGATCAGTGTGCAGTAGTCAATTGTTCTCAATTTGCATTGATTTAATAAGCCATACTGCTGATCCCATGGGGTATCACTAGTCCACAGAGCAAATATGTGACATCACTTTTCCTTCTGCGATAAAAGCATTATGAAGCCTACCCCATGTGCAATCAGTGTCAGCTAGGGTTAGAAAGAAGCTACAGGTAGAAAATGGAATGCCCAATTAATTTTTTACAGATGCCTGTCTAACCTGTTTTGAAACTGGGAACATACCTGGCATCTGCATCAAGTCTGTGAGGTATTTCTTCCCCAGTGTACTGCCATCCTGAATGATTAAACATTTTTTTCCTAATGCCTGCCTGCACCTCCTCTCCCCAGCTGCATTTTCCGCTTGTTATTTTCTTTACTACCTGTCAGACTATAGCCCATCTCTTTGCAACAGTCCTTTATATATTTTTCACAGCTGTTACTGTGTCTCCAGTTAGCTTTCTCTTCCCCCAAGTTTCTTTTAATCTTTCTTCCCATTTTAAAGACACATTTGTTCACTTTTTGGGTGGTTGGACCAGCAAAAATTACACACACAAAACTGAGGCCAGAGTGCAAACAGCTGCTGTTTCAGAAGGGCTAAGCACTGAAAAAGACCAATTTCCTGCACTGGCTGTGTCATGCAGGAGCACCCAGCCCCACAAACTGTGCACAGCAGCCAGGCAGTCTGCATGGCCTTTGCCCTCTTTCATTTTATTGTGTATTTCTGTTTATTGTTTGTTTTGTAGATTTAATGAGCTTCCGATTCAAAGATACAGCTAATAAAACCTTTATCTTTTGTGAGCTTCTTTAACTGTTCATTGTGTGAGGATTTGGACTAGATGAAGAGAATAGCTGCAGCACATTTTATCTTGTTACCGGTTGCCCTTTGCTCTTTTGTTTTAATAGGAAGGGACCTTTTAATGTTTTATGGCATAAGAATACAATTAGGTCGAGTACATACGTGTAAAAACATCTGGAAACATTCCAAACCGTAATTTGTTTATAACCTTAATTCACTCTCATATGTTCTCTAGTAAAACATTTTTGAACTTGTGCACGCTCTTTATTTTGAAAAAAAGGACACAGCTTCAAGTAGTGCTTCTCAGCTATAGCTGCTAACCTTTCCAGAGCAGAGCTATGCTGTAAAACTTACTTTTTGTAAAGAGAGCAAGAGAAAGTACAGAAAAAGATCCACAGTCCAATTAAGCAGAAGCACCAGTAACTGCAAATATGACTTTCGAGTAACTCAATTGGACTAATAGCGAGATGTTCAGATAAGCTTCCTACACTGAGATGAAAATCTTAATTGGAATGTATAATTAAATAGGCAGCTTTCTCTCTAGATTTCTTATTTGGGAATTCAAAATCGTTGATTATGTATTAATGTAATGGTCTGGTTGTAGTCCAAGACTATTTGTTAATTCTGATTTGCTCTAATTAGTACTTTGACAGTGCTGCCTAATTCTAGCTTAAATGAGTTTTATTGGTTTTAATCTTAGTACTACAACTCACTTTGTTTTTTTTACATTTAATAAAAAAATTAAGATTATTTCAAACAATAAACAACACATGATAAAGAGCAACAAGATTTGGTATGTGTTTAATTAGATGTGTTGTACGTCAGGTCACTAGAAATCAACTTTATTGATCACAGTCGAGAGCTCCCTTTTACATTTTTCCTTTTCATACTGCCTGTGTCAAAAAAAAAAAAATAAAGAGCAGAAAAAAACCCTTGAAAGCCAAAATAAAAAGAAACAATATTAAAGACGTAAGGAATATATGATGTTGGTGTGTTTGACTAAGAAACAGCAGAAGGTGGCTCTACAAACTCAGATGCAGCAAGTATAGTCCCTCTCCAGGTTTTTAAGTTTTTCCAATCTTTGAAATGAGACTTGAGTCCTTTTCTTCTCTAGCTCTAAAATAAGCTTATCATCACCTCATCATAACATTGCTACCATACAGTTTTGAAGAAGGAAGGATTAAAGGTAACAATGAGTAGTTTTTCTGTGTGTCGGTACAGTGTGAATGCGGAAGGGAAGAGCATCTTTATTCCTCGCTAGCAGTCGTAGTGGACATTGGTTTAAGAAATCATTTCACTGACTTCTTCATAGAGTACTATTCAAGTACTATTCAATAACACCTAATTTGGAGGAAATCACACAAGGGCTTCACTCACAAGACCCTTTGCACTGACCTCTAGGGGAGAAAGTTCATGCTTCAGCAACTGTAAAGCTAAACCAGGTGCTAATAGGGGTCCTCCTGCACCTTCTTCAAGAGAAACAGCATTCCACTGCTTCAGCTGACAAAGGTATAACCATACAGATGCTCCAGATCAGGACTTGGCTTTGTTCTGCAGAAAGGATAGGGCTAAAAAGGTTTAATTCCCTGTATTTTTCTTTAGTAATGCCTTTTAATCCATCTGACATCCATTCTGCTTCCACACCATCCTGTGTTCAAGAGCTGTCCCATGAGGAGTTCAGTTAATTTTCAGGAACATGCTGCCTAGAAAGAAATCAGATTCTACAGCTACTTGTGCAGTCCTGCCAACAGGTATCTGCATGCTCAGCTCTCCACATGACACTGGCACGTGCAGAACTACAGGCTTATTTTTGCAAGCAGTGTTGAGAACATGATATGAAGATGTGGGCCTTTTGCCATGCTTATACCACAGTGGCAAGAACAACTCAAGAGTCTTCTGAGTACTTCTCTGTATCTAGAGGTCTACGCCAGATGGTTTCCTGAGCTAGATTTGTTAAAATTTGGACAATTTACTCTTTTCTGCAGGCATGCAGAGTACATGTAGCCTTATTTCTCCCCATATCTGTGAATAAGAAAAATGAAGTCAATTGAACACCACAACAGAGGACAAGCTTTTCAGACCGAACCTCAGCAAAACACAGATTTAAAAGAATTTCTTTAATGATGCTTATCTGTTATGAGAGAGAGCTGCAGAAGTTTAACCATGTCTAGTGCAGAATGAAGGCTCTGTGGGTTTAAGCATGCTGGTATCAAGAAGGAAAGGTGGGCTGTAATGCTTTATGAAGTCAAAAAGGAAAAATCTAGCAAGGTAGAGCATAGCTTCAAGTCACCAGTGCCTAGGGAACCACTTCACCAAGGAAGTGATGCCAAGCACACTGACTGATGTGCTGGTGGAAATTCCAGCTCTTTGACAACAGGACACTGCTACAATACTGCTTGTGGGGTCAGGCAGCACATGGAGCTGCAGCAAGGGTGGGGACTAACAAGCAGAGGCAAAGCAGCAGATGGTCAAACCAGGTGTACAAGACAGCTGCCTGGGCGGGAGGTTCTGCTGTGTGAGCAGCTCTGCTGTGTGAGCCTATGCTGACCCAGCCCTCCTCCAGCTGGAATGGATGCCCAAAGCACAGAGCTACTGGGTGCCTCTGGGCTGCAGGTCCCATACAACAGGGCCCTGATGTGTGCATGGGAAAGCTGCTGGAGGATCAGTATAAGGCACAGGTCTGCTTCACACATTAACTAGTGCTAAGACTGGTGTATATATTCATCTTCTCTTCTTCCCTTCTGGTGCCAAGGTCAATATTGCAGCTGGTTGTTACAAAAGCCATGCACAAGCCCTCAGCACAGCTCACTAAGAGTATATGTAAAGAGGCAATTGATGTTTTTAAGTACTGCTTCCCATTAGAAAGTCTTGACAGAGTGGCAGAAAAATAAAAACTCTCAGCTGTGTGGTGTTCAACTTTCCTGAACAGGCATGGGTCCAGCTGTGCTTCTGTCAGCCTTCCTAAGGATGGGATGTATCTCTTAACATGCTGCATGACTGTGTACTCTCTGCTAGGAGGAGCATGTGTAGTGGTGTTTTACTGGGCTGTATACAGCTCTATAAACACCTGCAAATTCATAATATGGTGACTTGCACTGGTGCTGCTGTGTACAATGTGGTCAGATGGAGTCAAAATTCACTCATATTTTCATATCAGAGACACAGACAACATGATCCAATCACATCAAAATATGCCTTTACTGCACTTACTTTTCTTTGTTCATAACACAGATGCACACAGGCACACATACTTTTCAAGACGACAAAACACGAAGCCAGCATGACCTCTGCTGGCCTTCCTAGTGTCTCCTCTTCATCTATACGAATATTCAAGCTCTTTCTTCCCGTAAAATTAACTTCATAAAAAACCGAAATCATATATCCTACAGATTTGTGATTCACCATGAGTACAGACTAACTACAAAAAGGAGTTGAAATTTTCATTTAGTGTTCAATTCACTAAATCCTTGAAAAAACACTTGAATTGAAATGAAGATTCCAGGATTCCCAGCTTGAATGCTGCAGAAGATGGCACAGTGTAGTTCAACATTTTAGGGCCCTGTTGCCTAGGAACTTGTGAGAGGGTGAAGTTATGTGGGCAGCACACGACGGCAAGGATGTTCAGGGCCTGCCAAGGCTGTGCCCACACTGCACTTTGATCAACACTTCCCTTTCAGTGTCACTATATGGCACACATAAAAGTCAGCAAGACCACAGATTTTTTTCCCCCTTGTAACTCAAGGGAAAATGCAGTTCCTCATATATATATATATATATATATATATACACACACATATGCACTGCCTTTCCTCTGATGATTTCCATGTGGGCTGTGTAAGGCTCCTAAGTTTCTCATGCCTTTGCTTTAGTCTTGGGAGGCACTTTGCAAATGCCCAGACACATCTTTAATGTTTAGACAACGATGACATTATTCACATGCTTAACTTCCAAGGACATGTCTCTGCACTGTGCTGGAACAAGACCAGTGTACTCAACACTTGCGAGGCTTGAATCTTTGATCATAGTGCACACTTCACTTTGTATCAAAACAAGCTGATTTCTTTTAAACAAATGCAGGGTTTGACATTTTGTTTAGCCACATTTTTATCTGCAGGTTTTAAGATATTTATATTTTTCACTCTTTACTTTATCATGTATTAAACACTTCCTGTTTCTTTTTCCACAGGAGACTTTGATCAGCCATTTTTGTTAATAATTTGTCTACATGTCTATTAATAATTCAGGAACAAAATCTGAATGGCACCCAATAAAAGTTCTGTTAATGTATGATGCCTTCTTTACACTGGCATTGGAGCAAGATAGCCAATTCTCATAAGCAACTCCCACAACACGTCTGTTGTACAAATACAACAAAACAGAGCAAGTAATTTCAAAATACTTGCACCACTGAATGCAGCAGAGCTGGCAGAGCCTATGTGGGAAAACAGTGCATGTGCATCACAGGTGACAGAAAATATAGCATCAGGAAAGGAGAGGAAATTACATGGTTGAGTCTTAGGGAAATATATTAAGTATAAAGGTACCTGGGGGAACTAGAGATGGGAACAGTGATTTTATTATCTTAGAGACAAACATGGATGGGGAAAAAGTAGACAAAATTAATGGAGCTAAGAAAACAGCACCAGGGAGGTTCTTCTACACAAGGACAATGTGGGAGAGAACTCCCCCTGTGGAACAGCTAAGGAACAGCCTGGGCATGACTTGGATAGTGTGGGCAATATGACTCCAAAAGAAAAAAAAAATATGAAAAGAAAGAAAAAAAAACATGGAAAAGAGGGCCCAGGGAAGCAGGCAAAGCTATAATCTTGTACACTTGAAAATGCCCCTCAGAGTTCTGAACGTGTAGGTGTGCAAGATCACAATACTGTAACAAGAGAAAGACTTTGGAGAGCTACCAGCAGGATAGCAGGCAAAGCAAGTCTAGAACATAACTTAAAGGAGTGTGGAAGGAATCTTCAGTTTGACGCAAATAGAAAGCTGGTTAAGATTTCTACAGAGGCAGGGTTGGAGATTAGTATTTTTGAGATCCGGTGCAAAAAAAAGCACTGACATCCTGACCAAATTCTTACACTCTGACCAGGTATAGTCTGCAAAGTTCTACACAGCAGGAAATCACAGGGATAGGAGATAGGGACACAGATAAATGCTCTGGCAAAGGGATCAATAATATGGCCAGTGATATAGAAGGGATGCAGATAAGAGCAACTAAGGGACTAAAGAGCCATGGGCTTTGGAAGATAGAGAGTTCAGGGCCAATTGCAGAAATGCCCCTGCTTTGCCAGCTCTGTTGCATGATGTCTGGAACAGGGAAATTGTAATTAAACGGAGATGCGTAGTAAAAACAAAACAGCATTGTACGGGAATAAGGTAATATGACCAACTGGAGCCAGGAGGTAATGGAATCATAGCAGGGAAATAAGGGACAATCAAAGACTAGAGAGCTGAGGTGTCTCTGTGTAGAAGCATTTCTCCGAGACTGAACTGAGGAAGAAGGCAGCCCAAAACCTCAACTAAGTAATGCATCAGTACCTGTGTCTGGAACTTATTTCTGTGCTTAACTTTTCTGACAATTTTGTGGAATTAGTTCTTTTTCTGAGACTGTAATGAACCTACAGACAACATTAATATACTTTTCATTAGCAGCTTCAAAGAGAGTACAATAGTTGTAGTATGTACTATACAACCTCCTCTTCCACTAATACAAGTTGCCATTTCATGGGGAAGCACAAAACCTGATCTTCTGCCAGAAGGGACCCTGGAGGCTAACAGTAAATAGGTCAACATGTCATACTCAGACCTGAGAATATAACTTCTGACTCCATGAGAAGCTTCCATACTCCCTGACTGAACAGTTTAGGCACAGTCACCATGCAGGAACTGACAGGATGGCTGGCTGGGCTACACCAGTTTCATGGCGACAGCAAGTCACAGAGACTTTAAACAAATGCTACTTGTGAACATTCAATCCAGAGAAAATTCATGACTGAAAAAACTAACCTGAAACTCTTGTTGTTAGGCAATGGACCCTGATTTCCTATAGAAAGCTGAAAACAACTTTTAATGTTACTTTACTTCTTATTGTTATACAGCCATCTGCAAGTATAAAGTAAATCCTTTTCTCCTGCTCATCTCTCTCTACTGGAAATATTCTGCATGGCTCTTCCTCTCCCTAGCACTTCAGCAATTGCCATAGGATTTAATTCCTGGCTTGTCCATTATGCTCACTGAGGGCGGTAGGGATTTCCTCCTGGGAATACTTGCAACGGCCAATGGCAGCTGCTCGGGGAAGCAGCAGGCAGGAAAATGAACTGTAACTGCAGTTCCTCCACATTTCTGGGCATATGCCTTCTCTGCTCTCATGAAGTTCCCTATCTTAAAGGACCTACTCAAATAGAGAACACTTCAACAAGACCCTAAGAAAATCAGGACAACATTTCTGCATCTCTCGAGAGGAAGGTGCTGTATTTTTAGGTCATGATCTCTGGAACATTGCTGCATGCGATCCCCAGGCATCCGAATGCTCTGAACTGAGCCAAAAAAGCCCCAGAGCGAAGACCGAGAGGAATGCCACAAAGCAGCATCCATTTTAAGCTGATGCTTTATTTCTAGCCCTAGAGGCCACAGACAAAAAAAAAAAAAAAAATTGTAGACAATCTCTTTCCCAAATAAAAGCACACTATGTATTCCTCTTTGCCTTCCCCAAATGAAAGCTTTAGTGCAGTGCTTGGTGTATAAGTGAGCATTTCTTCACAGTACAAGGCAGAAATAATGACTATGCCTGTTGCTCACTTTTGCATACAAGCAGATTAGTGAGTCACTGCAGACAGCTGACTTCTGTGTGGTGGGATGTTTTGGCACATATGCCATTGGAAAGAAGGAAAAAAAAAGAAAACAGTCACAGCTCCAGCAAATGTCGGAGCAGGTCATCTGCACAGATTCAATATAGCTGTATTTTTCAGCCATTTGGTGACATTATTTTTGTATATGCACACTCCCAATTCAAAATGCTTGAGGTGGATTTTGTCAAAGCCTTTTGGCTTGTTCAGTTCTGTTCCCACTGCAGAAAGACCCCCACTGATTTCAGTGGGAGCAGAATTTGGACAATTTGAAAAGCTCTGGGGAAAAAATTGCTTCTCAAATTTTCCTTTATACATGTGGACCTGAAACAGTTTTCACATTACAGGGTTCTTCTTCAGGTGTTTTTATACTAAAGAACTGGCTGAAGTGAGGACTGGACATGACAAGCACAGGAGAAGTAGTTGGTGAGCACTGACCCAATGATTTTCCACTCAGGTGCAGGAAAACATCCTAATAATCATGCCTGTGTGGTTAGGTAGCAGATCAAGCCTGTTGTAGGTATAGGTTAATGACATTTGACAGAAAATCAATCTGGTACCATTTACTCCAAAATAAAAACTTACTAAAGCATACAGCTACAGTTGGGGGTGAGGTGCTGGGAAACACCCCAAACCCAACAAACAAAAGTATTTATCCATTTTTATTCACCTAACATTCTGGGGAAGGTCTAGTGTGCAGCACTCCAATATATTTTCTAAATTTTAAATTTAGTAGACAATGACCTGTAAACTGCAATATTTAAGCACTTATCTGTGAACTGAGTGAGAATGCCTGGGAAGTTTATGATCTTGCATGTGCTCATTCAGAAAAAGCAGGGAATGACTTCAAAGCGTGTTTACTAAACCAACCCCTACAGATTATTATCTGTTGTTTGGAAATATCCAGAGTCCTCAACAACTTGTAGGCACTATTTGTGCTGGACACCTCTTCCAATTGCCTTACAGACAGAGAAACCCAAGGAAAAGCCGAGCAGTAGAAACAACTCCATATAACACAGTAACACAGAGCACAGCAGAGCAAAGTCAAGGACTCCCACATCCCAACACAGTCACATCACACCCATAAAACTATATTGACCCTTCACATTTCATGTTCATCACACTGCAAGAATTAGATGTTAATTTTGTTTAATTCTAATGGTGTAAAAAAACATGACAATTCAAAAAACCCAGAACCATTCCAAACCAAGCTCTATTATTTTGCACAATATATCAGTTTAATTTCCTGCAATACCTGCAGGACCTTGGCACACAGACCTTTATGTACCACATCTTTGGAGGTCAGTATTCGCTAACAGTCTTTGGACTCATCACATTTCACAGGCAAGCCAATAGGACAACAAGGCTGAATAGCCTGTCAGTACATTACAAATTAAATTGAGGATTCAGCTTAATAAACGTTTGGCTCAGCTGGAACAGTTCCCTTACTAAGCTAGTAAGCTTGCTTGTCTGCACTTTGGGTCAGGTCGTTTCAAATCCACAACCTGCATCCCAATTTTACACATCCTAACAAAATAAACCACATTTAAATCGACCTACTGTCATGAAATATTTATTTTTTAGCAATCTTTCTTTTCCAAAAGAAAAGCAGTTTGTTAGAAAGTTTTTCAACTACCTCTTGAAAGCCCACCTCTGCTCTCCAGGGAGCTGGAATGACTGACACAAGCTGCCAGCTTGCCCAGCTAATGTAAGTGAATTCAACATTCATTGAAATCAGGAGCAGATATCACCAGCTCCATCTGGATTTAATTCAGAGCTGCAGTTAGATGTTCACTACAGAAAAGCAGTGTCACTATCAGATATTCCTGCCCTGGGGCTGCTTGTTCCAACCCCACAGCTCAGTTGGTGGAAAAGTTCATGTGACTGTTTACCATCTGCTTCAGCGCAAAGTCAGCTGGCTTAATTCAAAGAGCCCTTATTGTCAGCCAGAGGCAAATGCTCCATGGTTGTCTCTGCAGGGCTGTGCCAAAACTACTCATATCAGGCTTGTAACCTCCCTGCAGTTATGTTTCTGACCTTCCCTTGAGACATGGCTGTATATACTCCAAAGCTTTTTAAGTGATGCTGATAAAAATAAAAATTAAATTCTAATGTATGAGCCTAATCAAAAGCACAATGCAGTTCTGGGCTACTTGACTTGAGGCAGCATTCTAGTGTGCCATTTCTTAACAACACAGGGCCTGCAGAGTTTTTAAAAATACAGACAGCTGAACAGGTAAATACTGTGGCAAGAAATCCAGTGAGCTGCTGTTACACCTTCAACTGCCAGATCATGCTATAAGAGGAGATCTTGTTCCCAGCAGATGTTGCTTAATTAACCAGTGTGTTATCATAGTGTAAAGCAATTCATTCATGCTCATTTAAGAAGTTCTGTCAAATACACACCATAAAAAAAAAATTAAAGGCAGTTGAAGTCAGAATGGTATTAGCAGAAGTCTAATTTTGCAAAGTGGCTGTTCCACATCTAATTATATAAATACAAAAATCAATACCAAAATTGGCATGCACTAGAGAAGAACAGCTGCTCAATCCTGCACACTGTAATGTGATTATTTGTGAAGCATTCAAAAGGCATAGATCTAATCCAGGGTCACCTGTCTAAAGCAGCCGTATTAGATCTGAAAACCTGTCAGTCAGTGGAACTACCACAGTAGCCGAAAAGCAAACGAGCTTCACACTGTGAACTGTGCCTAATGAGGATCCTTCTGAGCATCCTTTTGTCTTGTGGAATTACTGGTACATCACTCCTTCATTTTGTGATGCTTGTATGCTGTACGTATGCATCAGTATTTCTGATGCAGTCTAAAAGTAGCTTTCCCTACCACACTGTCACTTCTCTACCATTTCTGTGTCACAGGTTGTCTGTATATGAAACAGCTAAATGTGTCAAGAGTTTCTCCCCTCCATGAGGCTCAACAGTGGAGCTGGGTATGGAATCAGTTTTTGTGTCCTCTAACCCTTTTTATCACATCAGGACATTGTACTCCAAACTTATGACGGAGTTAAAAATTCCAAATGTTTCATTCAGACATCTCTGGTATCTTATGTTTTAATTCATAGAGCCTAAAATTACAGTGAAATGCAAACTGGTATAAAACTACATTTTGAAAAATGTCAAAATATAACCTTGGATCATCTGCCTTTTTTCCTCCATTTTCTCTTGGAAAAACTTGTCAAATTCACTCATCTCACAAATATTCATGTTTTTGATAAACTTTCTTGCTGTGAGGAATATATTTCATGTACAAACTCTAACCAGTTCTACTCTTCATGAAAATCAGGAGTCAAGAGTACAGTCTGAAAACTAACCCAGGTGAGAACCAACTAACTTCAGTGGTAGGAAATTTCTTCTTTGACTTCACACTTTTCACATGTAACAGTGAAGTAAGGATGTATAAATTCCTGAGCTTGTCATAGCACTGTTGTTGCTTAAGAATGTATTGCACATGGCAATTTACCTTTGTTGGATTTTGGTAGTTCACATGAGCCGCTTCCCATCTTTCGCTTTTTCCTCGGAACAGCTGAATTTTTCCTGTCAAAGGTAATAGGACTGTATTGAGGGAGGCTGTTGAATTTCTTTGCAAATTCTTCTTCCAATTTTGCTAAGCTAAATGGGAAACAAAACCAATCAAATTAAATGTAACTCTGTTTCTGGACAAAAAAATATATTGTTTAAAAGCATGTGTGAGTATATGCACACTGGTCTACACAGAGAGTGGGGGGAAAACAGATAAGCACACACACACTGTTTATATTTATTAAACCAGTATATATTAATCCAGTTTTGGAATGAGAATGTACACTCCAGCTTCTGCATTTGTAGCTCAGTACAAATTGATTACCTTAGCTGCATATGTTAAAATTAGAAAAAAAAAAAAAATCAATGTCATACTGGTGACATTTAGCTCTGTTTGCTGCACAGATTTGTACAAGAGATTTGTCTGTTCTGTGAGGAGAATGAACAAAGACAGTAAAACCAATAAATAAACCAATAAAATAATTTCACATTAGCGTTCTTACACCAGAATGAAAACATTTCAAACTGGAAGAAAAATGTCAAACTAATCAGTCTTCTGTGAATACTCTGAAACATGATGCTTTGGGGTGGGAATTAGTTTTGTATTTATTCTGGGTGATTATATTTTCTCCCCTCATGTTTTATTTGCTGTGAGATGAAAAACCCAACTAGCTCATGCTTCCATGAAACCCAACATGCCTCATACTTCAGCCCAACCTGAATGACTGTCACTAGCCTGCCTACAACTCAAGAAATCCACAGACATGGTAGTACTGTTTCTAATAACCAGATGAAAACAAAGCACTCGAGCAGGATGACTATGCTGGCTTGCATAAGCACTCTGTTCCAGCAAATTTTTGCAGCCAGGCAGGAGTATGAATTGTGTTTTAGTACAGGGTGGTGTGCACAGCTGGGCAGGCTATAAATAGCACCGCCAATGACAGGGGAACAATGACATTTTCTAATTATTTTTAATTCTCTTTGCTATGAAAAATCTCAACTAGAAAAAGGTCTGAATGATTGTTGGAGGGATAGCCCTTACACACTTGAAGTGTCACAAGAAACACGGTGCTTCTCTCTGCTCTCTGAAGCAGCACTTCAAACAAATCGCATTCTGAAAGCTTTGGTACACAGAGTGATACTTCATTTTATTTCTGTAATCATTACTTCTTTCAGTAAACAAACTTCCATCTTAAAATACAGCCTTGGCTCTTGGCAGACTCTGTGCATGGTGAGGTTTCTGTTTGTGTGTGTACATGCATGTTTTGGTTTGGTTTTAAATCACAAAGGTATCTGACATTAGTGGTGCTTGCTACTGCTACCTTTCTCTTCCACATGGATTTTCCCTGACAACCTCAAAACCAGTTGATTTTCTGCTCTGACAGGTGTCATGCAATTCCATCCTCTGCCTCAGTTCCTGCCCCAAGGGCACATGAGGGGCTGCAGCTCTAATTGGGAAGGCCCAACCTCACCTGACAGCAGATGAGCTGCCTGGCTTGTAATTCATAGCTTGTGCAACATGGAGACAGTGGGGAGTGCTGCTATCTCTATGTCAGTGATTAATTATTCAAAAAAAATAAAAATCATTCACATTGTCATGAATTTTCAGAGCATCTCACAAGGCTGGTTAGACACATGTAGCTGAGCTGAGGTCGTACAGCCTAGCCCTGCCAGGGGATACATGCAGGTACAGCACTGCTTGGCAAAGGACTGGTCTGCACATGGAGGAAGCACACCTGACCCTGACCATCAGGGAAATGCAGGCAACTGCTGACAGAGAAGGTGAGAGGACATGGGGAGAATGACATAGTTCTGAAGGGCCTAGGACCCTTTCACCTACACACACAAAATGAGGTTGAAATGTGATGCTGAAGGGAGCAGAAGGAGTTAAGTAGAGCAGGTAGAGGCAAAACCAGCTCTTCAAGTAGCCAGAAGATCAGGTAATGCAATGAACAGGGATAATGGATACCTTCTCCAGCACTTATGCTTTACAAATTCCCCATTCTGCTTTTACAGAGTTCACTAAATAATATTCATTATTTATTCATACAATTGAATAAAGACGAAAGATTGGGAAATATGTATTTCCCCATCCAGCCAGCCAATGAGGGAAGAACAGTGCTTGTTGAATGAATTAATTATTTAGACAATTTTCCTAGCTACTTTGAATGAATAATTTACAACTACTTTTTTTTTTTTTGCTATAAGATGCAATAAGTTTTCACACCATTATGTGTGAAAAGTTTTCAATCGCTCAATTTAAACTTAAAAACATTTACAAAACTAATTCAAAGCACTAAAGAGGTTAGACGTTCCATTAATTTTTCTTGACTATTCTAAGCAAACAAGACTTGGAGATTTTCATCGTTTTAATATCTTTGCTGAAAGTGAGCTGCAGCTAAATTTCACATGAACTAGGTTATAAAAAAGGCTACTTCAAACCCGCAAAAAGAAACATACAATTTTAAGCAAGAAGTATGGAAATCTACTCCTTTTTAATTAATTTTGACATCTTCAAGAATTTGCAAGCAGGTATGAATAGCTACACAGATTTTAACTATTGTGTCTGAGGTTAAATAAGTCTGCAATACTCTGACAAAAATCATTACTTGTACACTAGAAAAGGAATTCTGTGCAGCCTTGCTAAATTTTAATGCATCTATACTCATTAATTATTTTTAAGATATATTTAACTTCTTCATAGTGTACATAAACAGTTTAAATATCTTTTCTCTACAGTGGAAAAATGACATTTATCATAATTATTTGCCAATGTAAGAACATTGTTTACTATTCCTCTGTAAGCAATCCCTTGAAGCAGGCAAAGAGATCTATTTTTTCTAGTCTAATTTGATTTATGACTAAGCACCTACACAGAACTTTAAATACTGCTTGCAAAATGCTTTGAAAACATAAGCAATCCTCTTCACCACTTTTTTGAGCAGGTAAATATACTGTGTGGTTTTTTTAGAACTGAGCAAAATAACATCATTCACATTTATTTACAGTGGTGTAAATCAGGAAAGATCTCAAAGGAATTACTTTTCTGTATAAAAAACCCCAGGTATCTAAAGCATGACTCAGTCCAACAGGGTTTATAATTTTCAGGAATGCCGTCTAATTGTGATTATTTGGGTGTTGGATGCAGTTCACTTGGCTGCAGTGAGGAGGACTCTTAAATTACTAGGCTGACCTAAATAAAACTTTGAACAGTGTTAAACCAAGACTTACCCAAAAACAAACTCTTCCTTTGGCTTAGTCTTTTTCAGCTTTTTGTTCCCACTTGTCCCACTTGGGGAAAAGGCCCAGATTTCTTCATTCCAGCATCCTTCATGATCTGAGGAGTTGCCTTTTCCTGAGCTTCTTTTTCCTGTGACGAAGGCAGAAAATTGTTTCTCATCTTTAAAAAAAATGTGCCAAAACAAAGTGGGCTCAGAAGAGACTTGTGTACCCATTCAGTACTTCAATTTATGATGCTTGACCTTCTTGAAGGCAGCTACAAAACATTTTTTATTTTAAACTGCAGTGATGATATTGGCAAGTATGCAGCGTCCCCTGTCCCTATCCTTCTCCATCCTGCCTCTAAAGCCAGGATCTCTTGAGGTACAAAGGAAGAGAAAAAGATGAGAAGAAGTAAAAAACTTCCCTAAATTACAAACATCTTTTTTCTTTTCTGACTGTTCTAACTGCATATATAAATCTACTAGTCAGAAAAAGACACCCAACTGAAAGCTTCCAGAAATTAGCTCAGATTTATCTTTCCAAAAGGTAAAGGGTTCTTGCTCACTGCCTACAGCAAAACTAGCAGCCAAAACAAAATAAGAACACGTTTGCTTCTTGTAGGGTTGAGAACTATGCTCACAACCACAGGAGTTGTTTATATAGAAACAAGGTAATTGTCCAGGTTGCACAGATCACAAGCCCTGCATACATCTATCAGCAGGCTGACAAATTAACCAACAAAGCCTTCAGTCAAGAAGTTAAATCTCAGGTCAGGAAAGACAAAAAAGGAGAGGTTAAGAGTTTGTAAGTAGGAACACAGATGGCAAGACTTCAAAAGACCTGCCCTGGATCATGGAGTCCAGTCCCTCCACCCGCCCCCAGCATCTCAGGTGACCAGATACAACACTCCCATCACACACTGCTAAAACTCCAGCTTAAACATGGACTTTCACTTTTCCTCCCACTCCAGGCAGGCTTTTGCAATTCATGCTGTAAAACACTCAAAGCCACCCACCTCTGTCCACATTAGCGCGCAGAGATGTGAGCATGCCCTCTGACACCAGAGTTTTATAAAGAGCACCTTTGCAAGATCTCTCTGACTTCCTGGAGCCACATGTTTCTATCTTTTTAACACAGTCACTGTCCTCAGTTTTGACCTGTTCTGGTAAGCTTTGGGGTACCACCTCCTCTGTTGGGGTCAGTGGTTCCACTTTAATGTTATCAGAAGCCTCACAAGGTACTTCCTTGCTGGCTGCAATACTAAGGAAATCAGGAGGCTTTGATTCTTTGGTGGTCTCCATCGGTTTTTCCTTTGATGTTTTCTTCTCTTTCGATTTCACTTTTTTCTTTGGTGATTTTGTATCCAACACGCTTCCCTTCACACTCGAGACAGGGCGGTTTTTTTTGCGGGGAGTATCCATGAGTCTCTCAGCACCCCAGTCCCCCTTTGCAACAGCTTCAATTGTGTACATCACACTTTCAATGTCCGACTCTGAGGACTGCCTTTTTTTACAAGATTTCTTGGGGGTGGATTTTTCATTTGTGTGCCGGTCCAACTTATTTTTTTTCTTTTTCTTCTTTATTTTTTCCGGCTTCAGCCCAAGGATATTCATGTCACCCAGGAAAAGTTCTGGAGAACAGCACATGTGATCCTTTGTATTATCCTTTCTGTCAAAAGGACTGTTTTCCATTGCAAGACTAGTAAAATCTCTGCATTTTGCAGTTTCTGATTCCTCAGTTTTTGTTTCATCCCGGTTTTGAATTTTGTCTACCTCTGATTGTTCTACTTTTCCTTTACAGGAGTCTTTTACTGTTGTTTTCTCCAGTTCTACTTCCATTTCCTCTGAAACTTCCCCTCCCAGATCTTCCAGTGCTTCCACTTTTGTTTTCCCAGGTTCCTTCACTTTTACTCCTTCTGAAGCAAGGCACATCTAAAACAAGTTAAAAACAAGCCCCATGAAACAAAACATCAACTGTTAATATTACTTATATTAACAGGAGCAGGGAGTTCCCCTGTCATTTTAGTTCAGGAAAACAAATTGCAAAAGGACACTACTGAAAAACATGCTGAAGCCCTATTGACACTGATGTAATGTGATGATGGCTAAGTGCTAGAATAAGGCTGGTGGGTTCTACTGCTCTAACAGAAAAAGACTTCAACTGATCTCAGTGGCGTTTCCACAATCCTTTAAGAGTCTTTTACATAATCTGGAAACCCACTGTTAGACTGATTTTCAGAATCTGTTGTGTAACAGCACAAAAGAGTTATCTCTGACTATTGCCACAGACAAGTTACTTGAGATCTTACATCCATTCCCCCTTCAACTCTCAGATGTCCCTTATACAATTCCTTTCTCCATTTTCCAAGTGGCCCTGAGGGAGGGAGGGGAAAAAAGTTAATTGAATCTCAGTAATCGAGATTATTTTCTTTTACTTGAATGTGTGAAGTAATTTGGGAGAGTGTACAAAAGCCTTCCTTTCTTCTCATGTCACAGACTTATTCTGCAGAGAACTGCAAAGCAGCAGTGGTTGCCATGGTTATCTTCTCCTGGATTTCCACTAATGGCAACCAAAATCCTCATACTGTCTGAGGAACACTGA
Organism: Corapipo altera; assembly: GCF_003945725.1. Lineage (NCBI taxonomy): Eukaryota > Metazoa > Chordata > Aves > Passeriformes > Pipridae > Corapipo > Corapipo altera. The sequence goes on along the minus strand of NW_020884898.1, from coordinate 2,276,857 downwards.
TATTCTAGAAAAGAGCTGTAAAAAGGTCCTCAAGCTGCCATGTTCCTGCAGTGCTGACTTGGGAGATCCTCTCTGTTTTGGATCACCTGTAAGATATGCTGACATCGCTACAGAGGGTAGTCCTTCACAGCACCAACCAGTTTGCCCTTGGGAAGACATGACTTCTTGTTACTCTCCCCTCTCAAAGCCCTCAAGCTGAATTCCCAGTGCTATTTTGGTTTTGAAGCAAATGTCAACTAGTCACCTGGAGCAAAACCAGATGGAAGAGGTTTTCTTTGAACCAAACATCAGAAGTTTCCCACAGATGAGCCCACAGGGCATGTGGTCAGTATGGATGTACCTCCCGCAGATCACTGGGCTTTCTTTAGGTCTATTTTAGATTTTAGACTGCTTGCAAAGTAAAAAAATCTCCTATACCAACCAATATATACATGAGCATAACAGTGATAAAATGTTTTGCAGTAAGTTTCCAAAACTCTTGCTTCACAGGGTAAGAAATTAATGATCTGGTTCAGCTCAAGCTGGGCTGAGCACTGCAAAACACCAGAGCTTGGGCAGCACACAGTGTTTACCAGGAAGTAGGTTAAATAATGCAAAGGAGAACCCCACAACTATGCTGATATGGGTTCTTGGTAGCAAGGTGCTTTGTGACTTTTTTACTATGCTGCAATATAAGCACAGCTGGTGATTTCCAAAATCTAAAGATCAATCTTTAAAATGCAGCTCATTGGACTAATAATATTTTGTCAATTCAACATACACATTTGCTTCTTCTGCAGTAGCCAGTAGTATAGAGGCATGGATGTGCCTACAAAAAGATGACTTCTGTTTTGTGAGCTGTAAATAAATCTGTAATTAAACTGTCTTTAAGTTTGGGAAAGCTTAAAAAAAAAGTTTAGAAATGAAAGAGATGCAAAATTTCAGTAAGATGCCATTGGTTTGAACTGCTCCCAGAAGGAAGATCTGCTGAGAATATCATAGCAGAGTTTTTGTAGAAGTTATTGAGCTGTTAATTCCCCACTGGAAAAAAACAGTGGGCACAAAAAGCAAAAATAAATGAGAACAGTTTATGATCTTTAATAGGAATTTGTAATGGCAATGCCCTAATTTGAGTAACAGAGTAATCCAGCCCTCTCTCAACTATCTGTGACCCTCAGCCAAACCAAATAGTCAAACCAAGAAACTGAATCAAATTCAATGGTGACTGGAAAGTCCCTTTGCCACCAGGAAGTCGTGGTATTGGTCAGCTGCAGCAGACTTAGAAACTCTCTCGACGTTGATGGCTAGTCTGGGAAAATCCTGACTTGTTGCACCCGAGCCATGAAAACTTATGCTTCTATAAGCAGCAGTGTAATTATAACTGTAGCACTGTTCTGCCTTCCAGACTTCAGCAATCAACAGCATTAATTTCTCCATCCCACTGCACCTGCAGTAATTAGTCACCAGTGTTTCAGTATTACCTCTGCCAGCTGAAATAATGCTGATGTTCCACACTGTTTTGTTAAATCAGAAGGCCCTGAATGGGATGTACTTGAAGAAATCTATGGAGAAAAAAAAACCAACACAAATAAAACATTCTTTTATCAGCACAATTCTTTTACGTTTATGACACAGCTTTTGAATGGATTGCCCCCTCCCCTTCCCAAAATTAATTCATAAGATTATATACCGAAAAAGAAGTGCAGACCTGTGCATGCTGTTATAAATAAAACCCTGCTCCACCACTGCTCTGGTGGATAATACCACTGTACACTAAAAGGTATTTGCAGATTTAGGGTTCTTCTTGTCAGGACGCCCTTTGAAGAGCAGGATGAACCAAAAGCACATGCTCTCTCACACATGAACAGACTCCAGCAGCTAAGCACCAATCTACACCAGCTTGCAACCCAGTTGGTGGTGTTTCTGAAGGCTTAGTAGGTCATTTGATTGTAAAATCATTTCACTATCATAGGTTAAGAAGGCTACTCCTTTCAGACTATGGCATTGCCTGTTGCTGTCCTATAGGACTCATATAAAAGAGATCCTATGAAACCAAAATTAAGACCCTCGAGCCTCTGGTACTGCTCAGAGTAAAAAGAGGCTGTCGTGCAAGCAGGTAGCTTATTATCCTCCAGAATCTTTTTCTTGTGTCAGGCTGTGATCCTCATCAGTACTTTAGAGTGTTTTGTATCAGTTTTGAGCTAGGTGCAAAGAAATGATCTTTTTCTAATCAAATTAAAAGTATCAGTCTCAGGATTGGCCATTAGTATGAACAAAATATTCTATCTTTAAGGACATACTCCATCATCTCTGATCAGGCTTGCGGGTTTCTTACACTTGTTTCCTTAGAAAGTGTAAGAAAATGAAGTTATAAGGGACTGGAGAACTGTAGCATTTACACCCTTTCAGCTCTCCCTATCCCCCACACTCAGTATTCATTGCTCTGAACCAACACGGGCCCACAAAGTCAACTTTGCAGAATTCAGCCCATTATTGCCATAAAGCAAATAAACAAAACCAAATGCCATCTCTACATCTCCTGGAAGCTGTAACTCTTCACAGCATCTCCCAAGCTCTGACCATTACAGTCCAAGTCTTCAAATGTTGCTTATAGCCAAGTGTTGTTAGTGCTCTGCAGCAGAAGTGGCCTCCTTGCCTTGAGGAGGTGATGCTCAACCCCACCACTGACTCTCTTCACTCTCATGCCTCCACTCTGAAGCCTGAAGACAGAGCAACCATTTGGGCACAGCAAGAGACTCTGCAGAGCTGATCAGCAACAGTCTCCTAGGCTGCAGGCTGCAGAGTGGAAACTTAGAAATCCTCAGGATTTTTTAGGAAATAACCCATTTCTGCATTTTATTTTAATCACCATCTGTGAAATACTGAGAAATACCAAAAAGGAAGGCACAAAGAAGAGGGGAAAAAAAAGAAAATAAAATTGGTTAATCCACACAGCGGAAAGATGAAGGAGGAGCAGAGCAGTATGGTGTGCTGAAGAAGACAGGCTCCCACACACCATGCACTTGCCATGCCAGTAGCATGGAGACATCAGTCCAGTCTCCTCTAGTGCACAGCACCTGCAGTTTGGAGTTACAGTGGCACAGCACAGCTGTCTGCCAAATCAACTTGGCACTCTTGAGGTGATAAAGAACACAGTTTATTTGGGATGTTCCAAACCAGGTCCTGAACTGCTATCTGAAAACTTAAGCTGAATGTCTCTTAGATTTTATTTATCCAATTATAATCCAACATTAGAGATCCCCAAAACTGGGGGAAAAAAAAGAAAAAAAAGAAGAAACAAATCAATAGCACTAATGTTTGAATCAGAGCCTTTAACATTCATTTTGTGTATTAAATTAGGCTTGCAGGAATCCATCTGAGCAATCACTGAGAGATTACACAAACCTGTCCAACATACACGTCATGCTGCCAGACTTAGCTTCACTTTTTCTGCCACCTGCAGTACAAACTGTGCACTCCCGTGGACAAGCACCTGTCCCTCCCCTAAATTAGGGCTTCACAGTCACATCACAACTTCTGATGCTGACTTCCAAAAATCAGACTGCACTCAGCAAAAGCCTTACTCCAGAACAGCACCACTCATAGCCTGCTGCTGTCCTAAGGGGATACCTCAAAAACCTCTGGTGTCCCTGACTAAATATTATCTACCCTTCTGCTGTCCCAGGGCTCCACCAGCCAAACACCCTTATGGATCACTGATTACAGTTAGGTGTAATCACCCTTGCACAGTCACTGCTGACAACACAGCACATATTCACAAACTCTACTACTGCCAGGGACTGCCTGCATGGTAAGGCAGGTTTTCTTCCACTCATTTAAGTTCCTATAAAGTCAGATAGTTGCATCACTATCCATGGAACAAAGCGTGAAATACTTTTATTTCAGTGCTTCCAATATCTGCCTTTTTTTTTCCTGAGAGGGACTGACCTCACTAGCAAGGATATAGGGCTGGATGTCACTAGACAGAATCCAGAAAACCATTTTCCTCACTGAAATAGGATGTGGTTTTGAAATAAAAAAAAAAAAAACCAGAAAATAAGCAAAAAAAAAAAAAGTGTACAAATAACTTGCTACCATATTCCCTTATTTAACTGGAATACAGCATGTATCTTCATCTTTCAAACATCATGAAGAATAGTATTTGCACATCAAGCCTCAAATGGTTTTGAGTGAATCATCCCTATCAAAGAGGAGACCTCTACAAGGTTATATTTAAGACTCACAGGGAATTTCTAGGACTTTTGGGAAACCTGATCCAGCATTCTTCATTACCACTGACAGCTGCCAATTTCAGAACTTAATACATTGCATCAACTTCCAGTTCTTCATACAGATTTCTGATGACCTCGAAGTCTACTTTTCTTTTCCTATTCTCAGCCCCTGATTAAGCAAGGCACTTTTCAATCCTTATAACCAAAGCTTTACTTTTTTAATCCTGGTATCCAACTCTTCATTAAAAAGAATGCTGTTATCTCTTGTCTTTGCTATTGTCCTGTGCACTGTTTTTACTGTAGTTATAAAGACAATTTTTCTAAAAGGAAATGTAACTTTTTCTGTGCTGTCTCCAAGAAACTATGCACATTGTACATAAAGGTGTATAAAAACCCCCTAGGTCCCTGGGGCCATTGCCACTGCCTAATTCTCCTGCTATTTTATTACTTACTAATCTATGTTTCTGGAAATACCAAATTTGATTCTAGAGCAAACCTTACACATAGTTTTTTTTTTGGGGAAAAGATACACACATCTTCTCATAGTGATGCTACCGGGTATCACTTTACCTCTGCCAACTGGAAGAGTGCCGACTTCCCACAGTGCTTTACTGGCTCAGGACTTGGCAACTGGGAAGTATTTGATGAGATCTAGTTACAAATGAACAGAAGAGAAAATATTTCAGTGGTACACAGGAAAGACAGAAAGGAAGGGAGAAAAAGAATGAAAAATTAAGGGGTTAGTTAAATCAGTCACTTTTACATCCTTCTGGCAAAAGGCCCTACTTCAGATAGACAATCCCAAACAAGAAACACTTAATAGGTATTTAGAAGACAGTGAAATACAAGCAAACCAGGATTTCTTCCTTAGATTAGGCTAATGGATACTCAATCTATGTTTGTACTGTCCACAGCTAATATTCTATCATGCTGTGAGTTTTATGTGTGTTTTATGTAACTAAGTGAACAAGATATACCTGCTGCTTGAAAACACAAACTGTGGTGGTCAAGGTTAAATGAAATTCTCCTGAAAGGTCTGGGCAGTATTTCCCATTTAGTCAGACATAGAAGAGGACCATCTGTCCTCACAGGCACTGCTTGTTTCACTTTCTTTAGTTAGAAAAAGGAAATAAGACCTTATGTCTGGAGATCAAATCTAGCCTTCCAAAGAGCTGTTGGTGTACCACCACCAGCCCTGAGTAAATAACTACTGCCACACTTCAGGCAATTGCTTTTACAGCCAGATTTCTTCAGACATGCTTCCAAGTGCAGCACTGTAAGTTCACCAGCGCAAGAATTAATAATTATTTATCAGATTTGACCTTTTTTGGCATGGTATTACATGGTAGTATTTGACCTGGAAGCCTTGAAAAGCCTTGGGGCAAGATTTCCAGTGTGTCCATGGGATCTGCCTCATCACAAAAATCACATTCAGCATCATGACTGGGAAAATAGTGACAGGACAAGGGGCAATGGTTTTGAACTGAAACAGGACAGTTGATGTTAGGAAGAAATTCTTTTCTCAGAGGGTGGTGAGGCATTGGAACAGGTTGCCCAGAGAGGTCATGGATGCCCCATCCCTGTAAGTATTCAGGGACAGGTTGGATGGGGCCCTGAGCAACATGGTCTAGTGGAAGGTGTCCCTACCCATGGCAAGGGGTGGAACGAGATGGGCTTTAAGGACCCTTCCAACACGAACAATTCTATGGTTCTATGATCTTTCAGATGCAAAAATTATCAGCTTTGACTTTCTCCTTATATTTAATTCTTTCTTTTGAACTAGATTATTTGAAGAATTTACCTTTCAATTGTCAAAGAGATTTATTACACTCCCCACTCATCCCCCTCCACAAAATCCAGGACATTCATTTCACTTCAAGCTATTTAAAATACAGTGAATAATACCCAAATGTGCACTAATAATAATTTTTAATATTAAACTAAAATAATTCAACATTCTAGTTTTGCTTTGAGACTGTTCAGTGAACCTGCTCAGGTCCCCACTGAACTAAGTGATCTTGTACACTGCACTTTGCAGGAAGAAGGTCTCAACTTTTTAATTTTTCTACCATAATAAATTCTCACCTCTTAATGATTTTTTCAGCACAGTATGAATGGCAGAAAAGGGACAGAATAACATCCACACACTGAAGTATAGTCTGAGAACATACAGGCATATCTTGCCTCCTGATGCACAAACTGAGGACAGAGTAAGCAAATTTTGACAAGACAACAGGTGCTCCTAACAAAATGTGAGACCTTTGTAGTACTAATGGAAAGAGAGTAAGCCAAAAATTCACTTCAGTTAAAAAAAAAATAAATAAAAAAAAAATTCAGAGTTAGGAAAACAAACTGCAAGTGACAACTGTATAAGTCATTCTGCTGAAGTTGCTGGCCAAACATCAGAAGGTAGAGGATGGCTGATCAATCAGCTCTCAGTGAGATTACAGATCCCATTCCCTGTCTTAACAACATCTTCCAGCTTTAACTAGAATAATCAGAACCTGCAGTACTACAACCACAAATAGCCCCTTGTTATGTAGAGATTTAAGTTGGGGGATCATTAGAATCAAGTTACTATCTTTTATTACAATGCAGGTATAATTTTAGCTACTATATTATATTTCAGCTTGCATAAGAAACATGTGCCATGGCACCACAATTTTATTTCCCTCCTAGAATAGGCACTGCGCTTCAATACAAACATTTAACATTTCAGCATATGGGCAAACAGCAAATACATTTGTTTTTGTCTGGGAAGATTACAGCTTTCCCTATGGGAAAACTGGAAGAGAAGACACAGATTAATTCTTACACTTACCATTTTAAGGCATTGAAAAGTTTTGGATTAAAATCTTCTGTTTAGCACAGAAATAAACAGAAAAAACTGCCTGCAAGCCTTCTCAAAGTGAGCATGTGAGAATGCAGACGGGACAAAATCATCCCCAAGCATGCATTTTTTCTTAAATGATAAATAAGCTGCTGGACTAGTAAAAACAAATCCACCTTGTTGCATATCACATGTGATTTTTTTTTTTTTTTTATTAAATCACCTAGAGAAAAACTTAAGAAAAGCTGCTGAAAGCAAAGAGTTTTGGAGGTTTGGATTCATTTTCGTTTTAAGATGGCTTAACTAGCAATTTTTCTGCTTCCACTCCTGGAAGCCTTTTCTTTGTTTAATAACAGATGAGAGTTTAGCTAAGTAAATCCAAGAGGTACTCTTGTTTCCTCTCAGTGAAGCAATCGTCACCATCTGTTCACGTTTGCCAAACACATACAGTAAGACCAAGAGAGCAAGGGGTCCCATCTGCTCTGCTTCCCTCACATGGCAAGGAGGATGACAGCGACCAGCCCATGTGAGCAGACAGCTTGCAAACAGCCACCACGCTAAGGAACACAGTTCACTGCTCAGCAACCACTGGCCTATATAATGGCTTTCCATAAAGGTACAGATGAGAAGGACAATAGTAGGGCCAAGTATTTGCAAGATCAGAGCAGCATGAGAAAGCTGGAAGTGTAACTTGGCAACACTCCAAACTTCAAAAAAAACTCTTACGAGGATGTCACATCACCTTTGAAGACCTCCAAGGCACTTGCCTGCACACCCACAAGATCCAACAAAGTCTTGCTCCCAGGATTTTCATCATCTGTAGTGGCGAGTCACTGGGCAGGCCTCATTAGCCATATCCTCAACAGCTTTAATTGACAACTATAGCACTTGGGACAGACAACCAGATGAAAGACTAAGGCTGTAAAAACAAAAAGAATCCCACCTACTCTACATAAATCGAGTTGTTTCTGAGTGACAGGGGACTTGTACTCTGGGGGTAAAGGTGTCCATTTTAAATGACAAATCTACTCAATGGGATCACTGTCTTCACAAAGAGGTACTCTTATTCACCCATCTGCAAAGGCAGTGAAGAGAAAGGGAACATACGAAGAACACCCAGCCAGAACCAAAACTGAGCTGGGATGGCTGCCAGAAGTCTCCAGGCACATCAGACCACAGCACACTTCACATTTCTTCACAGGTCTACTTGGCTACTGGTTAAATAACTACTTTCTCTCCCTCTGTTTTTCTTTTGTAGCACTGTACATTGCTGACAGCAGCCCACTGCAAATTGCTTGCCATAATTCAGCTTACTAAATGCAGTAATGCATTCATATAGACAGGACCCAGTAGGAAGTGGAACAGTAAGGAACAGGGACTCTTGCCAAGCTCGACAAAGACAGCCTGTGCAAATGAAAGTCCTTATATTTGATCGAGTACAAGCAGCTTTAATAGTGGGGGAGAAAGCTTAAAGAGGTTCTGTAATATGCTCAGTACCTTCCCCTGGAACAACCTAAATGAAATCAGGCTGCAAGCTTAGAAAAATGCCATTTCTCTACTGCTACAGATAAAACATCATGTTCATCACTGCCATTAAGGTTTTATGGGAGGAATAACCATGGCCAACAATGTGGGCTTTTTCTGTTCTCTTTTCTTTTCCAGATTTCTGTCCCTTATTTCTAGCCACAGAACAAACCAAACCCCTCTAAACACATTTAAACACTTTTACAAGAAAAAGAGATTAACTCTGACTCTAAAACCGTCCTCAGTAAATTCTAATAAACTTTCTAAGCACCTCTTCTGCCTAACATTCTATGATTCATACATGCACTCCAATGTGCAAAATGAGCTGGCTCGGCATAGTGGCATGCAACTCAAAGCACTGCCACATCCATATGACAATTTTCAGGTTTGTTATTTTGTTGTTTGTTCAATTAGAGATTCTAGGTTCTGTGAAATTCTGAAAGTATGGCTAAGCCACATTTGACAATTTAAGAATGTTGTACTAAATGCAATACATACCCTGTTCAACTCTGCAGATATCCAAAATTGGTGTTTAATTAAAATGTAAGATGGCTAGCATTTTTAAAACTAAGTTAGCAGATTCATTTGTGCAATATTTTGCAATAAAATTCACAAGAAATGTTCTCCAGCATATATCTTTTAACTTGGTTTAAAAGGCTGGCCTCAGTACATATCTTCACCCTGCTCAATTCCACTAATAATTTTCTCAAAAGATTCCAAATTGACTTGTAACTTTCAAAAAAAAAGATGATATGTATGAAAACACCCTCATGATTAAAAATATTAACTCTATTGTATCTTTTGCAGTGGTGTTTGCAGTCAGGTATTTTATGGCACCCGAATCAGTAAATTGTTTCTTCTTCATTGGGCCTCCTAAGAAAAACACCAAGGCCCATTCTAGCTAAGCTAAAAACACACAGTGCACATTTCACTGAAAGAAGCGTGTTGTACGTAGTCAAACCTCCGTAAATACACAGAGTAACAAACAGGGTATCTTTTAATCCCATTATGCTCCTCTGCAATAGTGCCAGCTCCAATCCCAGACTTTTCAGAGACACACTGAATATACCCGTACCATAATTGATTCTGCAAGAAGTACCAGACTCCCCCAAATGGGTAAGAAGAGTATATGTGTGGAAACTCAATTCACAGAGAAACATTCAATACATGGGCAAAGAAATTCTTAAAAGCAATGTTTAATGAACTCTAAATCTTCAATATGTGGAGGAAGGTGGATAGGTTATATACTTATGGGTAATTTATAGGTTTGATAAGTCACCACCTAACGATGCTGTTAAATATCCTTGTAGCTGTTGTGATAAGCTTCTTTTGACCTGCAAGGATTCTTCAAATGATCCTGCCTGTAGGGCAGTTGCTGTTTTGCACTGCTGCAGCCTCTTCCAGAGGCAGTGCTTAGTGTAATTTCAGAATGTCTTTTAATTATTGTTTTCCTAGATGTAAATTAAAAGGCCATTTTGAAAACATATCTGCAGTGATCCTTTGGTATGGAAAGCTAAGTAATGTTCACAAGACCAGTATCTCTCATACATGCTCCAGCTGGTACAACTGGCCAACATCTTGTCCGTTCCACCCAGGATTTTTTTAACACAATGGTGAAGAAGACAAACATCTACTGATGAGAATCCCTTGTAAGACAGGGTGCTTAGCCATTCAGTGACAACTCTTACCAGTTCCTTGCTTCCTCCCATCCTCCCCCACCGTATTCAGCCATTATACCTCAGCAAACTGAAACAATGCGGACTCCTCCGTTTGTTTTACTGCCCCTGGGACTCCAGGTTGTGATGTGTTTGATGAGATCTGTCAGGAAAACAATTATGCTTGCATTACCTAACTCCTCAGTTTCAGTATCAAACTTCAACATATTAAATTTCTGATCCATCACACACAAAGACTCCTGGTACCCAAGAGCAAGCAAATGACCCCCAGCACACCCATACAACAATCTGCTTTCCAGGAGGCAGGTAAATAGGTGATCTGTGAAATGGTAATCTTAAATTATTTTTCAGAAGGAAAGCCTTTCCTAGGATCAACAAAACAGGCTTTTTTGAAGGGCTTTTATTTGCTGGCTGATATGTCAAAGGAGGGTTAGCAACAAAAACTTAACACTATATTGTATTTCACAGTTCAGTGAAAGACTTGAGACTGCAGAATAGTGGTGATGACAGAGCACAGATTGCTACTTTGCACAGAAGGTAAGTGTGGACAAGGACACAATGTGTGCAGGTATTTTGAGATACCAGATCTATCCCAGACACTAAGGTAACTGCATTTCATGCTGCTTAACTTGTGCCAATTAGTTTTACTGCCAATGACACCTCTGATTAATGTTAGGCCTTGGTACAAGTACTAATTATTTTGCCATTGACACACACACCTGCAATGCACTTGTTAGGTGCACCCTCACTACAGGCTGTTTAACATCCTAGAAAAGTAAGACCAGGTAATATGCATTGCTAATTCCTGATCATCAATTAGGTACTTTTAAATCACAAGAGCTTGTTTCCTGGCACCCAATGAAATTTTTCTTCAATGGGTAAAGAAAAGGGCTTGTGACCACTGGCTTAGCAAGAGCAGCACACAACACAATTCCTGCCTACTACCACATGGATCTGGCACTTCCCTGCTTCAGCACTGTAAAATGAACTGAAACAATTAGGCGAGCTGGTATTTGTCTTATTTGTCTTACACTTTAAAAGATTCAGCAGTGAAATTCAAGAAACAGACCATTATCAAGAAGTACTATACAATGTATGACATTGCTCTACTGGCAATGTAAGTGTACAGAAGCATCTCAGAAATACTGGAAGATGGATGTTGAGTCATTACCATAGAAGTGTCATAAGTGACACTGGAATTAACCAATTCTAAGAAGCTTCTAAGTATTGCTTTTTATTGCTGGTACACCAGGCCTTTCCTCTTCTTAACAAGAAAAGCCAGCAGGTTGTTTAAGAGCCTAATTACAGGTTAATTACTTAACTCTGGCCATTACCTTTAATCAGTAATAAAGGATCAGTGCTCCAATTTATTTCTAATAAATTTTGAAAGCCTCGGATCTTAAATTGGAACTCAAGTTCTTGTGCGTTAATGTTAAAACAAACAAAAAAATTATCATATTTTCTGTGTGTTAGGATTGCAATGTATCTGGTCCATAAGTAATGGCATTTAGGGAGGAGTATGAAGGAGTACATATCAATGAATATTAAAGATAAGGGAGTCAGATTCACAGCTGGTGTGGATACAGATAATAAAAAGAAGCCCCGGTTATGACAAAATTTCTTTCCGTATGCAGTTAAACACCACCTGGTGTCCTGTAGAATCACTATTTATGCAGCTAAGTATTTCTATGTCATTTGATTATGACTATTTCAAAAGTTGGAACGATACAAACAAGTGATGCTTGCAGATGGCCAGGATTCCTTGCAACCTTATTTTTGTTGTGTTTATACCAATGAAACCCACTAACACTTGGCTGAAGCAGTGTACACTTTAAAGAAAAAAAACCACCACCACACCGCAGTTGCACTTCTAGCAGTAAGTGGAATATGTTGACAAAAACATTATACATCGCAAAGTTAAAGCATCGTTGCATAGAGCTATTTGGTGGTTATAGAACAGAAGAAAATTTTGGAAATTCCAGAACTATGGAAGCTGATGACTAAAGCCACCACAGCAGATCAGAAACATAATGTAACATTCAAATACACATCTTAAAACTTTAGTTAATAAGGTTCTAGTTTAAAACTAAGTGCAGGAATGACATATCTCTAAATTAGAGCTTAGACCACAGCTCCATTATTGCACTAGGGTTTCCACCACGCTCCTAAACACACGCTCCACACTCAAGTCTGACCTACCTCTCTATGATAGGTCTGACCTACCTATAAATGATTCAATAGCATTAATCCAAAAAGAAGAAACAAATAAAAGCACAAATTTTATTTAAAGAATTTTGATTTTTCTTTCAGCTGAACATCAGATGCTTCCTAAAAGGAAACACTTCGAAAAAAACCCCTTTTTAAAGAAACTCACCTCTGCAAACTGAAACAATGATGACTTCTGACAGGCTTCTGTAGAATTAGTTGCATCAGACTGGCAGGTACTGGAGGAAACCTGAAACAAGGAGTGTGCAGAGTAAGACCTCAACAGTGTTTCTTTCAAGCTAAGAACAACAGTGAGCAAAATCAAACAGAGCATTTAAGAGAAAATGGACAAGCTAATGTTTCACAGTCCTGGAAAGATTAAATCATATTTATAGATGAAAAGATAGTTTAGCACTCATTTTAATGCATTTGAAAATCATCTAAGAAGAAAAACTACAAAAAATACCAGTTTTTTTCTTTTATAATTCTGAACTTGTCAGAATAGTTTTATTGAACAGAATACTAAATGGATTATATTGGGCTACACACTCAACTATCTTGTACTGGTGATGCTATCAACATTGCTATATCTGTAGTTGGTGCTATCATTCTGAATAAGAAGATTATCTAGAAGGTAAAAAATGTTTTGAAGACACTCAGAGTTGCTAAGTGATGGAAATACTTATTAGATAACTAATTCCAAATCTTGACAGCATGAAAGTAAGTAGATAAGTATTTTAGCCTAAAATTGCTAAAATAATGTACCTAAACATCCATTTTAGGGGGGCTTTTGAGAAGCAGTGCAAGAAAGAGCCATAACACCTGAAATAAAAATACCAAAAACTGACTGTTCAAAACCAAAAGCCTTATTTGAATTAACACTGAGCTTAGCCATACTATTCTTATTAGCTAGAAATGTTTAACCAAACCTCATTCTGTAAAGGATCTCTATCAAATATGATATATTCATTAAGTATCACATTTGAGTGTGAAAGATGTACATATGTAACTCCTAGGAGCATAAAGTACCTTTAATATAAAACAAGGTGTGTAACATGGCTTTTAAGAAACAGAAGAAAAGGAAGGAGGCTTTGTAAGATTTCAAGAAAAGTTACAGAATGGAAATTGTTTTCCCTAACAATTTTTACTTTTTCCACAAAATTTCAGTTTACTTAAAACACTGCAATGCAAATGTGGGTTTTTTTTCCTCTTATTTATTACCGAAACAAGTATATCAGTAGCTTTTACTGTGAATGCAAACAAGATATAGCTACCAACTGCACCTTTTGCTGGTAAGCACGTAGCACCACAGAAAATGCAGACCTACATAACGTGCTGTTTGCACTTCTGCTGTTTGTCTGAGATGCACTGCAATAGCACCAGTGGTATTCTGTTTCAGGAATCTGCTACCCACGCTCCCTTGAAAACACTAAATCTGAGTGTAGCGACCCACAGGCCAAGGGGAACTATACCAACACGACAATTTGCTTGTTTGTTTCTTCCCTGCCACAAAACCAAGCAGCACCAGTGACTCCTATGATCTATATTTCCATTATATTTATCAAACACTGAGAAGGATGTTTTATCAGTATACTTTGGAGTGTACCAGCCCAAAGGGTTACAAAGAATGTATCTTTAATGCCTGTCTTTTGCTTTTTCAATGGTTTGTTTCACTGATGTAATGTTTGTTACTGGTTTTTCTTATGTTTCTGTAGGATCTGTTTAAAATATCTGTGCCTCAGCAGTACTCAGGATTGTTCTGGGAAAGCATCTTGTTGCTGTTGAGTGACCCATCTCTGCAGGTCTGAGACTCTGCAGTGGTGTGAAATATGTAAGGTTGCTGCCTGCATGGCTAAGCACTCATTTGGTTATTTTAGGCCACTTCACTGGTAGGATTCTCCCAGGAATAACCAAATTTGAGGTTGGTTCCCCATATAACTTAACTTTTCTGCCTTATGTAGCTTAGCTTGCAGTGTCTACTGAAGCAGCTTGTTCATAGTGGAGCCTTTCCAACGCACCACACAAAAGGGCACTACTTTGCTTAGGAGAAGCCATGTGAAAACTCCCAGCTCCTAAGGTGGGCACTGCAGGGCCACGCATTCCTGAACTCTGCCCAGCTGCCCATACAGACACTGTGGCTCCACAGCTCCCTCTGCCTATCCAGGGCCATGTCCACCGGAACATGTCAATACATGCCTGAGATGGCACGGCACAAAGCAGCTCTGGGTTAGGAGCCACTGACCCATGGACCCCAGGAGCACCGTGCTGGAGTGGAGATGCCCTCCCAAGGGAGGCTATCCCAGCTCAGCCCCTGCAACACCAGGGCTGTAAGACATTCCCTCCCTGGGCAGGGGGAAAATGAGTGTTCTCGCTGCCTCCTCTTGTGCTGGGGGTAGGCACAGCTTGCTCACTCTGTGGTACAGCAATCACTTACTGTGGAAGATGCGAAGCCCAGTTTTCTATAGATTTGTGTGTAAAGGACAGATTGCTGGTGCACAGTAACTCAGAGGAGATTTTACAGTTGGAACCACTACACTTTTCCTATCACTTCCTCTTATTCTTTAAAAAGTTAATGCTGTTGCACTTGCTTGACAGAGAACTAATTTGAGCTCGTTTCTTCTACTCTGCTGCTCCGCAAACACTCTTGACTTGTGGGAAACTTATTATCTCCAGGACTTCTAACCTTTGCCAGGCTGAACCTGATCAAAGCATTAAAATAATTACCAGAGGGAAAATATGCACAGATAGTGCCATTTGGTGTGTCTCATTTCCTACTGTAATAAAATGTCCTCAACATCTCATTGCTTCTCCTCTTTCTTCCTCCCAGCTTTCCCTCAAGCTGCACTGAAAGGTTTTTCACTTCTGATTTACACCTTGCACAGACCTGGCATCACGTGCAAGATAACCTTTTGTTTAAAAAAGAAGGAAACCACGAGAATAACACCTCTGTGGCCTTCCTTTCCCTCCAGGGTACTGTAACCTGCTCTAAAATGATCACACCAAACAAAGGTGGAGGACAGACCCTAGGACAGCCCCTGGCTCACCTGTCACTGCCTGATGTGAAGCTTTAATGCTGTCCCGATGTGGGACAGGAGTCTGCCGCTGGGCAGTGGAAAGCCTGGCAACTGGTAGAAGAGACAGGTTTTGGACTCTACTACGGATTTTGGGATTTCTGGGCAGTAACCTACAGAGAGGCCACTAGGTGCTGCTCTAAGGCAAGGAAAGGGCCCGACGGACCAGTAAGGGAGATGTGCAGTGAGGCAAATGGGCAAACAAGGAGCGCTGCTCACCCAGCTTCGGCCGTCCTGCTAATAACCTGCGGTGAGGATCAGGCTCTGCCTGGCACAACGACAGCAGCTGGAGCAGACCCGTCTTTGCTCAAGTGTTCAACAAAATACGCTCATACACACACCACAGTCTTGTGACCCAAAACCTAGGTGGAAACTCCCTGCATATCCAAATCCTTTGTCTACTTGCCCTTAAGGTCTGTAGCTTCTCTTGCTTATCTGCTGAGTAACTCCAGCTGCTGCCTGGAAATCAATTATATGCCAACAATGAATTCTGTTAGTAGAAGAAAAGCTCTCTAGTCTACTGAAAAAAATAACAAAAATAGGAACACACCGAGAGATGGCGACTGAAGCCTCAAAACAATTCTGTAAATATCACTGTTGTGCCTCTTCCCATCCTCCTGCTGGCAGGTCACTTTGTTACCTGACATCTGGGCTTCTGACAACCCGAAGATTAAACACTTGATTTGAAAAAACCCTATACATCCATTTAGCATAATCCTGACAGAACATCGGCAGGTGTTGAAAATGTTTATGTGGGATTAATAGACAAGTGCAGTGTCCTTCATCTTCTCCCAAGTTCTGAGCAAAACTATGCCAGTGCTGCCCTCCTCTCCACTGCCAACTTTTAAGATGACAATAGTATTTAAGACATATGTTACCAGGCCACCCAAGCCTGCATAATCACACATATGCACAGCAGTCACACTGCATTCTGACAGATAATCTTCTGCCTGGCAGACTCCCAGTTTAAGAACCATATCTATGCATGTGTATCTTAAATGTATACACAGACTTTAATGATAATGAAACCTACGTGATATAATTTAGAGCACTCTTTTAAAAATGACAGTGTCCATCCTTTTATGTTTTTTTAAATAGAAATGCCAGGGTTTAGATGTATAACATGTTTATATACTTACGTGCAGATAAAAACAATACATATATTCTCCATAGTTAACCAACTTCTGAACCTCTGCACTAACCATACCTCAGCAGTCACCTCAGCACACCAAATTCTCTGCCATGTCGATGCCAACTCTAAAGCAATACAACTGAGCCCTCTCCACCGAAGAGCAAAGAAGCCCATCAACTCCATGATGAATTCTTGAGCTTCTTTCTGAGCCTGTCAAACCACCTCCTAGCATGTTCTGCTAACCTTCCAAACGCTGGTTGGAGCGTAAACCCATAAGCATGGAAATCCAACCACAGATTCTCATAAAGGCATGCAAAGATGAACATCTTACGCCTCCTCTGTCCACATGCCCAACAGTGGGAAGACAGAAGAGTTGTTCAGTTATTCAAGTCTAAATAGGTTTTGTATCATTACTGCATTTCAGAAACATGGGCCTAAGAAATATTTGCTCTGTATCTAATCATCGCTGAAACACAATGAAAAGCAAAATAGAAGACACATCAGGGCTGCCACACAAAAGAAACTGAGAAAGTTTCCCAGTGCATGGAAACACAGCTGGAGACTTAATTCCCACTAACACGTGGGTAGGAGGACTGAACTTCGTTCATTTGGGTCCCTTTGAGAATACCAATCACCCAGATTGTTTTGGAGGATGTATTTTACATAGTGGACCCTCAAAAAGTATTGGAGATGTGCAGTTTCCTGGGAAAGTGCTCTGTGGCTTACCCACTTCTCAGAGAGGGTAGTACAATTAAAATAGTATAACTGATTAGTACAGGCTAATTTATGGCCCATCGTGATTCTAAGCACAGCCAACAAGTCCCACAATTAGTTTTGTTCAGGCTGTATTTATGACAATAATTTTGCTCCCCACTTTTGGGGAAAGCAGATTACACAGCTTGCTTCTTTGATGTGGAGAGCCAGGTTTCAAAAGAAGACTACAGGCCCAGAAGAGTACAGAAGAGTATAGCTTACACATAAAGTGAATATTACATCACAAGGCATATTGCACACTCCTATCAGAAAAAATGAGGTTTATTTAGGCACAAGGGAAACATGTCTTTCGCTCAAAGAAAAAAAAAAGTCCTGACTAAAAGAATATCCATGTACTAAAACAACTGCATGGCATTCTCTCTGATTTGTCTCTAAATCTACATGTAGATTTTATTCCTTCACTGCCACCTAAAATCATATTACTTGAGGTTATTATACAAAATGAAGAAAACTCAACTCACAAAGACCTTTCTTAATGGAACTTAGTATCTGTGACTACAATATACCTTCCCTTACATTGAAACATAACAGCATAGTAAAAACAGTTTTTATGCTCCAAACTGAGAGATTACAAGTTTGAAAAGTACAGGACAGAATCATTTTAGAACAAGGTAATACATTTCTTTTCACTTCTTTGCCAACTTGACACTAGTGTTTCTGCAGCACGGAAGGCCAGCAGCCACACCTGCACAAAAACCTCCATGGCTCAAACTGGTGTGCAAAGCACCGAGGAGTCTTGGTGGTAGAGGAACAACCCATCTCAAACACACTACACATTTTCCATTTGGGGGTATCACATGTAGATTAAGTTAATTATTGCTTTTCCTCCCAATAACAACAACAACAACAAAAAAGAAACCCTCCTCACTTCTGCTACTCTTTCCAGGCTAGAGATTCATGGCAGTGACTACCTATTTTACCCAACATACAAGATGCTTTTTGAACAATTTCCAAAGCTGGCCTCAAAACCAGATCATATTAATAATCAATATAAAGAAAGACCAGAGGTCTCTGCACTACTGGAGGTATGCAGGCACACTTATTTACTAGACCCCTTTGTAAAAATATAAAAAACATTTGTGATGGCAACTGAACTACAAACTTCTTTTTAGATATAAAGACTTAGTGAATAGGAGTAGACTGCAACACTTTGACTACCCCCTAGCACTTGCATGGTTTCAGAATGCCTATACAATGACATTGACTGTATGGAAGTTATTAGGTACTTATTTTGTTGTTAGTGCCAAGGTCACAGTTGTGTGAGGTATTACAAAAGCATATAAAATCCTTGCCTACAAAAGCTTGCAAACCACCCATTTGTTAACACAGCCACAGCATTTCAAGCCTTCTACCTCTGGCAATATTCTTTCATAGGGTAGACTTGACAGGTGTGATCAAATATTCAGTCAGCAGAGTTAATATAGAACTGATACAAAAACTGGACTCAACTTCTACATTCACAGTTGGGATACAAGATTCATACTTCAGTCCCACCTGAGGTTACCTGAGATGTGTCCTAAATTTCATTCCCCACTGTCAAATATTCCTGTTATGAGGTCTCTTTAAACTGAGGTCTCATGGTAAGGGAGAGAAGAAAGTTCCTTACCTCTTGTGCAGTAAGTGCATGTTCCCCTGCTAGAAGCAGCATACTTAGGCCTCCCATTTGTGTAGGATCTGTTAAAAGAGTAAAACCAAGTCTTAAGTTGATTCATTTGCTTGTTTAAAAAACCTACCACTTGCAGCATTAAACCCCCAGAAGACTACTTGTCACAGACACTCTAAGCAAGCTGCCATAAAAGGCAGTTCAAGAGAATCACAAATAACCATTTCTGTACCCTCTGGGAAGGCTTTCAAAGCTGTTTGAAGGATTTAATTGGATTTGTGTGCTTAACACCCCATTGCGTGGATTTACAATTTTACTGCCAAAGGTTTTATGTACTACAGAGATGAATATCTTTAAAACAGCAACTGTAATGATCTCATACATAAATATACACAAAGATGCACACGTTTATAACTCAGTGGATACTCCTACCAAGGGATTGGTTCCTTCTTTAGCCACCAAACAAATTAAAAGATGGAACAAAACAACATGATCAAGCTCAGAAGCAAAATTTCTATTTTCATTTGTCTTTAATTTAGAGCTGCATTTAGTGGTGAAAAGTGCCAGCCTGACAGCTCTGAAGCATGAAGTGCTTGATCCTCTGTGCCAGAACAGCACAGGCACTGGCCAGGCAAGCTGCCTGCCTACTTGTTGCCCTGCCAATACAATATATAATTGAGGCAAGTAAAATGGAGATATAAATGTTCTTTCTCCAAGTATCTGATACTGACAGCTCCTCGCCTCCAGCCTTCCTGCACTTCAGGAGCTCAGAAAATGACAACAAGTGAAAGCAATAAACACTGGCACTGCATTAGCCATGGAGTGGCTTTTCCACTCAGAACAGTGGTTGCTCTTCATCATTATGAAGACTAACTGTCTGATTTTCGGGGAATGCCTTGGAAGAAATGCCGGGGCCTGATTTAACAGTGTCATATAGAGAGAGGGAGACACACTGTGGTCCAAATATCTCATACAACAGCCACAACGTGAGAGAAACGGAAGCATTATCCTTGCTGTATTGCTGAAACGTCAACTTCAGAACAATTAGACACACCAAAGCTAAGGAACTTTCCCCAGGTTTCACTAAGCATCCTTTTACTAAACTATACAAAAACTCTCTCTACAACAATAAATTGCATGTAGCTGGGGCCATTCCCTGGAATGGAGGCCAAATGGCACACTTACCTTTGCCCACTTAGTTCCATTTTGGTATGCAAAATTTGGATGCAAAATAGCTGCAACTAAAATGCCCACTGGGAAATCCCCTGGCCCCTTCTCACTCAGGAGTGAGGCCAAGGAATTTGTTGATCTTTTCAGCTGACATAGGCCAAACTGGTACCTGTAAACCCCCAAACAATCTAGTGCTACAGATGACCAAGGTTCAGTTCATGGGAATAACTCATTGCTGCTATTTAATTCAATACCACAGATATTGCCAAAAATTCTCTGGCAGATAGCATCTCACACTGACACTCACAAGGTAAGTTTTTTCACATGTAAGTTTTTTCGATAATCTCTTAGAAGGGCATTAAATAGAAGCAGAGGAAAACAATGTGAATAAACCAGGCTCATTCACTATTTTAAGGAGAGAAGAGTGGCTTATCATTATCTTTAAAACACATCCTAAATAGCATCTGGCTTCATACCCAATATTCAACTAGAATTATCTTTTTCCTTCACCATAATAAACAAGTAGAAGGTGTGTGGGGTTTTTCATATTTTTAAGGAGTTTTTATTTTTAAACAAAAATAAAAAAAAAGATTAAGCTTCTATGAAGACAAAAGAAATTACTGAAAATGTAGAATCTAGTAACAAAAAGTGGTTGAAGAAATGGAGACAAAAAATGGGAAAGGCTAGCAAGTACCTAAGCACAATTTGTAAGTGAAGTTATCCTGTCAGCACAGTACTTTATGCCAACAGAAACCATTCAGTCCTTCAAACCAGAGGACATCAGGGCAATTAAGAAGTGACAAGTGAACATGTATCTTGAAAAATAATGCCTGAGCAGGCTGTTAATTTGGAGGAAGGAGAGATCAGAAGAGATCTCCAGGCCCATCATAAACTTATAGAGCTGCATATTAAACAGTAAGGGCTTGGCTGGTTGCTTTCTACTTTCTTTATTCCCATTGGAAGGCTTTTGCAGAATTCAAATCTTCTAAGCATTAAGGGCTTTCTTCTAGTTTTGAGCTTAAATATATTCAGGGTCAGGCAGTACATACTTTTTCTGATGCCTGCATCTTTAATAACTGTTCTCCTAAATGGCATCTCCCTTTTAGGCATTTACAGGAATTGCCCTACTCTTCTTCCACCTGCTTTCCTAGTCTAAATAACTCAAGATCTCCTGATGTCATCAAGCACATCCTTCTCCAATGGTTCCAGCAATCCCTTAGCACTCTCTTATGCCCACACTGTACTGATGACTCCCAGCTGCTCTTTTACACTTCATTTTAGTTATCCATGGGTCTTCTTCCCCCTCCTCAGTTTTGGCCAATTGGAGAACACTCAGTTCATGGCTGTAAAATTCTTGCCCCTCTTCTAAATATCTTCTTAGTGGTCTTGGCTTTCTGCCTTTCAAATAAGTAGCTTATCATAAGAGGACAAAGACAGAAGTGTTTTTTTCCTGAAGTAAGCAAATACTTAAAGTGTTTATTTAAATATAAAAATTAAGAGGAAGGAAAAAATGACAGCTAAGTGGAAAGTGAAAGTTTAATTTGATGCTTAAACAACTTGAACACTTATGCTGCAGCTGTAGCAGAGGGCTGGTGCTTAGATGTCTGATCGTGATAAAAACAAAAATCCTTCTACTAAGGTTTCAAATTACAAAATAACTTCACCTAAGGGAAGACAAAATGTACATGTGCAAACACTGCCATATGTTTATAGTGCCTTCTCAGCACACCGATGTTTCTCTTCTGGCACTAAGAACTTAGTAGTATGAAGAGTTAATTTCAAGAGGTATTTTGGAGTAATTTATAGTTAGATCAACAGTACTGAGAAAACAGCACACACATTTGACTTGCAGAATGAGAGGTGATTCGTGACTTTCTCAACAGCTTTTAATACTGATGAAACTTAAAACCACCACACTATTTGGGAATGACATACTTTGTTAGTACTGGGCTGGTAAGAGACTCAGCAGGCTAACTTGTTCATCTTTGCCATTTTTCAGTCAGAGAAAGAAAGAACTGAGGAAGAACTAAGCAGAAAGAAGGCCAGCAGGTACCAGCTCCAGCTAACTTTTACCTGGGTAAAACATAATTAAGCTTCTTTCCAGAAAAACAAAAATAGCGTTTCTATAGGGATACAGCCTACTCTAGGAAGGGTCTTTTTTCCACCCTTTGCCTCACTAAAAACCATTTTGGCTCAGATAATTTTCTTCTCATGCAAAAATGTGAAAAGTACTGGGAATCTTGCACATTTTTACGGTAAAGCTGTTGCAAACAACAGTTGCCTTTGCCCTACACCCTACAACAGATCACAGGTGAGCCATGCCATGAGGAAAGCATGCTCAGCTACAACTTCCAGGCCAGATGATCAAGGACACTGATTTGTTGGTCTGCAGGTCAGAAGCCAAATGCTAGTGCCACACCTCAGCTTCTTGACCTAAAGGTAGGTGAACAAAAGACACTTAAATGTGGGGTGATTATTCCTTTAATGACAAAAAAGTAAAGGAGAGGCACAGCCTGTGTGGGACTCAAAAAAAAAAAAAAAAAAAAGAAAGATCTTACTACCTATATATTACATTTCCCAAAATTAAATGTAATATGTAAAAAGACAGGATTAGCAACTACCAACAAATAAAACAGATTTCCTGGCATGACTCTGGAGTCATATAAACTTTGTCCTAAGGAAGTTATCTGCCTTGAAGATACAAGGCAGTCAGTGGCATGTCAAAGGTAAAAGTGTTTCTGAGGTGGTTCAGCTACATTTCACTTCATCAGCTAGTAAACAACTTGGATTTTAGAAGAGATCGTACTGGAGAGAAGAGTTAGAGTTGAATTGAACTATCATGTGAAGTCAAGAAGAGAAGAGCACAATAAATATATTTAGCATGAACTGGTTATATAGTTGACAAAGCAGTAATCCATTTGGCATGGCACACTTGTCATGATGTGGATGCTGCTAACATGTCTGTCAGAACCTCTCATTATTTTATGAGCTACTGTTATACTCAAGAAATTGTCAGCCTTCATTGGTGTGAGGACTGGACCGAGATCCCTATGAATTACTATGCTCATTGACTCAGTCTGCAGAAAAAAAATAAAAATAAAGACTATCACATGTAGCACAAAAGGCCCTTCTTCAGAAATGAATGGCTCTATAGATAAAACAGTGGATTAGATTAGTTTCTACTTAATTCTCAATTTCTCTGTCCTTTGCTCTGACAGGTGTTGCTTCAAGATCTCTGTACTCAAAAACTCTACATTAGGATAGCCCAGCAGGAGCTGTAGGGGATGGATGAGGTAGGTCAAGACCTATTACTTGTTCTTTGCGTTAGGTTAATAAATATTTAAGGAGCATAGAGGTGATTCCTCTAATAGCAAAAGCAGATTGGGATGAAGGGGCTTGCGAATTTTGGAACTGGTCTCCCATATATCAGAACTACATAGCATGAAAAACTTTATTTGGTCACATTTCACAGCTCCTTAACAGCCAGAAGGAATTTCATTATGGAAATTTTCATACCACTATACTAAGGTATACATGCCTTTTATCCTTACACTTGTTCCATAAAACCATTTTCCACTCTCCAGCTCAAAATCTCTCTAAGCAGAAAAGTCCTATCTGCCACACACTTGTCATAAACTAGGTAGGATATGACAAAGTTTTTAATTTTATAAATACTGATGTATCTGAAACTTTAAATGAGGAAAAAAAAAGGAAAAAGGATGGAAAAAAGAATGGTGGGGGAAAAAATATTTTCTATCTTGACTGTTAGGTTCTTAAGCTGCCAGTATTTAACAATAATGTCTCTGTATTTCAAGGTCATGATTACAACAGTTCTGCTATTTATGGATATCAGTGAGAGATTATCTGGTTTTTACCAGTTCAGGCACTCCACCTACACTTCTTTACATATTTAGGTTTTTTTCAAATGTTTAAAAGATTAGAATTTGCCCCTCCAAGATATAAACATAACGGGCAAAAGAGCATATTTCAACAAAATTAAATTATGCTTCTCTGGATTTAAATATAAAAAAGTTAGCCCCACTGGTACACTGATTCACAAGAATGTCAACATCTCCAACTTCAGAGACACCCACATATTATTTCTGCAAGCAGCAAATTACTAAACAGAGTACAACACTCTATGACACATAAACAGAATGCAGACAATCAGCGTTTTTCTTTTTGACCAGAGAATGAAAGTCTCTAACAGCAGATACACTGCAATCAAAAATCAATCAAATCTGGACTCCAAATGAGGTATGGATTATGATGCCACATATCTGGACTTGACTCTTGAAAGTACTCATGTACTACAGAAAATCTTAGAAAGTTGTTACACAGAGGTTTAACTAGAGTTTTGGCAACTTAATGTGGGACATGAAAGTTATTTGCAGTACAGTACCATGTGTAGTAAAGAAAACTAATATCACAGTTCCATTTCAATGCTGCATCCTCAAACAAAATGAAGATGCTACAGCTGAGTAACATGGATGGAAATCTCACCTGCCATCCCAAAGTTAAGCTGTGGCATTTCTTCACTTTTGGTTACTTTCCTTGGGCTCGGTAAGTCTTTTGCAGAATCTGATGCAATGGCCCATAACTTTTTCCTGTTTGTAACACTGGATGTCTGGGTTTTCACAGGTTTGTTGGTTGTGGGGCACCACTTGTACCCTGGGTTTGCTTTCATAAATGCATCCTTGTACTAGAAAAGAAAAGGAAAATTACCAGTCATGACATTATACTATCCACAGGGCAACAGAGTGCACTGCATGTAAGAGGATTTAATACAGTAAATAATCCTTAAATATCTTGATTTTTTAACAGTTTAATCACATGCTTAGAGTCTGACCACCAACTCAATTTGCTAAGAAGAAATATTAAGATATGTAGAGTCATATATAAAAAAGTGGAGTTTCTCCTTCTTCTCCTGAGGGTCCATTACCCAGAGCAGGCTGAAGTTCTGATCCTGCAAACTGCTCCTCAGTGCTTGCATGCTCATGCTGTGAGAAATAGATATTTGAATTCTTTAGCAGGTACAATCTTTGTTTGCTTTACAGTTTGAATTAAATGAAAACATACATTTAGCAACAAATGCAGCACGATGTGTCTTACCTTGCACCCATTCTTCTCTAATAGTTTTGTATTTTAGAATATTTGAGTATATGCTTTCCCAAACCAGGCACCAAAAATAAATCACAACCAGTATAATCCCATATTCAGTATCTTGGGATACATCTTCCCAGTGCTTCTTCCAAAATGTGCCATGCTGCATGGCTGCATAAAATAAACTGTGACCATTTAAAACACTCTTTGGCCTTGAGCACCCAGCACACATCTCGGTTGTTTGCTGTGTTCTTGGTATGAGGCAGCAAAACAAAGGAAGCCAGATTACACATGGTGGGTGGGGAAAAAGGCCTGGATCCTACACAGTTTGGGGGGTAGGGGAAAGGACGATGACCTATTTTATGCACAAAATGCAACAGCAACATTTTTCAAGTATCTTGCTGACCAGATTAAAATGAGATTTTTGAATGTTAACAGCAATAGAAAGACTGCATTTCAGTATTTTAAATGTGTTGCTATGCAAGGTGGAGAACTAGCGAATCAGAGGAACATGCCACACATTCCAGCTGCAGATGTTTGCCTAACAACTGATAGGGGTGTTCAGCACTGGCTGCTGGGGGAGCCTACCCAGTAAGTACCAGTGCCCACTGCAGGGAGAAGGAACCCAGTACCTCCTCAGGACTGAGTAGCTCTCAATGGCAGCAAACGACCAAAAGAGTGGTTTTATCCTTGGAAGTACACGGCAGGGCAGCTGCAGGAAGTTTGTTCTGTGATTACTCGTTCCCACCCACACAGTTGTCATCAGTCCCACTTACGGCACAGAGAAGCACCTATGTTTCACACACATGCGTGCACAGAAACACAGGCAGAGAGGAAAAAAATCCCTTGGGCATCAGATACAGAAACAGCATTGAAAACCTTGTCTTCTGATAGAGCCACTACGGTGTTTTCCCAGATCAATAAACAGCATGCCTTGTGGCAGGATCACCATCGCATGTGCACTGCTTGCTTTCATTTCTGTCCTAACCTATGAACTGGCACTTGCTACCTCCAGACTGTAGCACAGATAAAAACGTTTCAGTTTACAAGAAACACAGTACTGCATGAACCCACTGTGGGAAGTCCTGTATTTATAGAAATGGCTATAAATAATAAAGATCTGCAGGGATCACTGACCCACATACACACTGTATTTTCTGAACAGGGTGTATGTATTAAATCTGCAAACTAAGGGCTGCGACATCTCTCACCTCGCGCCTTTTCCCTTTCCCTCAGTTTGGTCTGGGAGCTCAGTACACCACAAAAATAGCCTGGTGGAGGGAAGGGAAAGGAAGGGGAGGGTAAGGGAAGAGGAGAAAAGGAAATACACGGCAGCGAAGCAGCTTTGCCGTCTATTGTTAAAGCCACAGCCCGCTCACAAATCATGTTTCCAGCCTGTGGACTGAAAAGCACAGTTGCTAACGATGAGGTACATAAGCTCTTCAGATCAGCAATGCTGCTTTGAGTAACTGAATTATTCTATTGAGTAATTTGACAAGCCGACAGGCTGCCCATCAAATGAGAACCAGAACGCATACCATTTGCGAGACGAGGCTGCAATAAGCTTTTAATCAGTTTTCAACAAGAGCAATTCAAGTGCGCTGGTGTATTAACAGATTTTTTTTTCCTCTGCAAAGCCAAGAAGTGAACATTAACTGCACTCTCTGAAGGGGAGGGGACAAACTAAGGGAGGACAATTCATTGGAACTGTTCAGTTTCAACACTCGTCATAAAAGAAAAGAAGATTTAAAAAGTCAAATTATGGCAAAGAAGGACTTTTATAAAATGCATACAGGGGCCTGGTCCAAATCTCAGAAAGACTTTCATTATTGATTTTTGAGACTATTAGACCAAGGCTTAAAATGAAGAGATACATTCTGCTTGCCAGGTCATGAGAAGGTAACTTTAATGAGCTACGCAGTAATAAGATAATGTCAAAACCAATACTGGAGTTGACTGTTTTCCTCCCTTTGACCAACTGTGAGGTAAACTAACTTAATGTAGCCAGCCTAAGCACACCTCTAAAGTCAATTAAAACAAACCAACCACAACCAAGCCAAACCAAACAAACAAAACCACAAGAAACCTCAACCCAAACAGTAAGCACTTAACCTGGAATGCAAAGACACCTCCTTGGTTCCCACACAAGTAGGAGGGACAGCCCAGCATGGTCCCATCCCAAAACTCCAGGTAAGATAAAATCCAGGATATGTTTGTGGGATTAGTCTGATGCATCGTTTCTGTTTTGTGAAAGCCTGAGGAATGTTGTGTTATGCAGTGGGATTGGTGCCACTTCAGAGCTGCGGTTAAAAAATGTGTTGTGCTTTAGCGCAACTCCCCGAGTTGCTTTCATCACCAAATAAAAAAAGATTTGCTTTCTCCAGCTGTAGCAGGAACAGGAGTTCACAAGTGGATTCCAGCTACACCTCAGGGTAGCAGTTAGCACGTGCTTAAACTTAAAATGTATGCTTAAATCCCATCAACTGGTTATTAAATGTCACATGAATCCCAGAGATCTAACATAAAAAAAAAGAATTCCCGGAAAATAGAACACACCAGTTTTTCACTCCTGGAGGATGCCGGGTTTGCACTACACACGTGTCACCCTGTGGACTTCCAGATTCCAGCCAGCAAGCCAGAACATTCATCCCCTCCCACCCTGAGGCAGCTGCCAAAGCAGTGGCACCTCAAGGCCAGCAAGCTCCAAGTTGGGCTGGCTGTACCTACAACGTCGAGGGCCAAGGACTCGCAGGTTCAAGTGTTCAGCTCAGCCACTGAATGGCAGCAGAATCACAGAATCAACCAGGCTGGGAAAGACATCTGAGATCACTGAGCCCAACCTGTGACCCAACACCACCATGTCAACAATACCATGGCACTAAGAACCACATCCAGTCCTTCCTTAAACACCTTCAGGGATGGTGACTCCACCACCTCCCTGGGCAGTCCATTTCAATGTCTAATCACATTTATCAGGCTGCTCCCTACAGGAAGCAATCCCGACTGCCCAGATCTCACTGATGCAAAGACATATTTAAAATTGAAGTGTCTTTTAGCAAGGGAACAGGGCTTGAACAATAACAATCTCACTTTCCAAGGTGGCCGAATACTTCCAGTAAGTCCTGTAAGAGCTAACAAAGAACACTATTCCTATTACTGAAGTAAATAAAAATGCTGGAGCATATTTATGAGTGATCAGATTAATTTCCCATCAGTGAAGAAAAATGCTAACAAGGTAGCAACACTTCTGGTTCCACTTGGAGTATTAACCAGCTACTGGGTTTATATCCGAGGTCATGAAACTTTTAAAGTTAAGTTGCTCTAGGAAGTTTGCAGGACAGAAATAGAAAGCCTGGTCCTAAAGAAAATACCATCAGAAGCAGATATCAAGCTCTGCAGGTGCAGAATCAGGTCTCCAGGGCAGGTGTTGCTACAAGAGACCATAAACCACAAGACTGAAAAGAGAGGGGGTGTGGAATCAGTTTTTCCAGATAATTAAGGCACCCCAAGGTGCAGACAGGTACATAACGGGATTTTCCAAAGTGTCTAAATGAACTATAGACGTGATTAGCCTCTCAGTGGGAGTCAGGGATGTCCAGTCCACTAGGAAACGTCACATACATCTGACTGGCAAAAAGTTCGGGCGCCTCCCTATCTTCCAAAATGCTAGATCTTGCATATACCTAGACATATGTAAATAAATATACAAATGCCTTGACTTAAATACTGCTGAGACAGTATCACTGCTAGTAATAAGCAGCTAAGAAACTGAAAGCTTCTTTCTTGATGCTTGATCTAACCTACCTGGCTTTGTAAACTACAGCATCAAGTAGGAAAAATCATTCTAGAGACTGCAGAACAACAGGGGCTGTAGCCACTGCAGTAGGGAACACTTCTGTCAGGCCCACCTGTACCTCTGATTCAGATGCTCAGGGTACCCAAGACACATTCTGGGGATAGCAGACATGATACAAGGTCCTCTGGGAGATGTGTGCCCTGTCAGTACAATGGATAGAGACTATGCTGTGAAAACTGTAAGTCAAAGAGCACTGAAAACCTACATTTAAGTAAGAGAAGCTTACCTGCTGTATTTTAAACCTCAGTGAACTTATCATATAGGTACCAAAGCAGAAGATTATTGGTACAATGGTAATTTTATGTTCTTCTAAAGGCATTCACCTTCTTGATTTTTCAATAATCTCTCCTTAGGAAAAAGAAAAACACTAACAAGTGGTTCTCACTAGAGTTAACCTCTTTTTGACAGTAGTAAGCCTAAGTACAGGCAAACCTGTGCAACCTGCTCTAGGTGAACCTGCTTGAGCAGTAGGTTAGACTAGATGATATCTGGAGATCCCTTCCAAGCCCAACTGTTCTGTGGTTCTGTCAAAAGCAAACGTTAACATAAAATGACCAATCCACACATACAGAGTGGGCTTGTTGGTGAAGGCCCAAATATATTCAATAGCACATTATAGCTGCTAATTATTGTTGTAACATACACTGTTTAAAGAATACAAATTATACTCTATCTCTTTTCTATGCATTTTTGGAACTACTTATAATGATGTAAACTACTAAGATTTATTGTTTCACTTTGATGTTGAATATGTAATTTGTTCTTCATGCCAAAAAAACCCATCACTACAGGAACAATGATTTCTACAACAATATGATTAATAGTTTCAGATCTGCCACTTCATACAGAAGTTCTGCAATTTTTCCTCTTAATGAATGAGTTTCCTGCAGCAAGACAAAAGACTAAAAAAAACAGCTACATTGTGTCTGTTTCTTCTAAAAATTATTTCTTAATTTTCTTCTCTGCATCTATACTGAATCTGTTAACTGCCCTTTCCCCACATATTTAGAGAAGCATCATTAATTTGTAAGTGGGAATGCAGAACAAAACAGAAATGGTTGGACAAAGCTGAGGCTCAAATATTTCAAATCTGGGCCACAGATGGGGAACTACAGAGGTACTACAGACCCTGCTTCAAAAGAGACCTGCCATGCAGAACACTTTGTTTTTCCTGTGGACATTTCCATGCTCACACAAACTACTGAACAGCCAGACCTTATATACACATGTTAACAGCAGCACACACCTCCAGGTCACAGGGCAGGTACAGATAATAGTTTTCCCAGTCATTTCACAACTACCTCCACTTCCCATAGTGTGCTAGCACTACTTGACAAATGAGAGAGATGTTTTTCCTTCTCACTGGTGCTCCATTATTTTTATTAAGATTGAATTAAAAAGTTATCCACAATCTATATCACACAGGTAATTACAGGGATCTGTTTTGGGCTGATGTTGTCAGCCTAAGTAACTCACTGTGTTTCTCTCCATGTACTATCAATAACTACAGCCTTCTTGGGGATAGCTTACCAAGAAAGATATTTCCCTTGCTCCCAGTTAAGGGACTCTGACTTATGTATTGCCCTCTGATTTGGTATTGGACTCACCAAAGGTTGCTCCATCAGAAACTAGTTAGCAATACACAGGGAACATACTTCACGAAACACTAATAATTTTTTAATTCTTTAGCATCAAAGGTAAAAAGGTATTACATTTCTTGACTGTGCCTTTGGTTTGGTCCACCTGTACTATAATAACAACCTGTATTACTGGTATCAGATGAACAGCTTGAGCTAAGTATCACTAGTCAGCTGACAGTGAACTGTGTGTTACTGTTTTCAATGGCCGCTATCCACGTGTTAATGCTTGTACTGCAGAAATTATCAGGTGATATCTATCACAAAGTGCATTTGTACCAATGACTACTAGAGCCAGATTAGTTTGTGTACCCAGACCAATTTCTTTTCATTCTGGTCCCAAGGACCAAGTGAATTAAAGCAAGATCAGCAACTGGGCACCATAACCCCACTAGGGAAGCTGAGAAACTCAGAGAAGAGAAAGATCCCACAGAAAACATTTAATACACAGAGAAAAAGAAGATAAATATGTAATAAACTCCCTTTACATCCACCATTGAGACAGAACATACCTCCTTGGCCATGTCAGTGTATTTCTGTTTTTCTTTTGGATCTAGAACAGACCACCAATCTGCCAAGATCTTGGTTGCGCCACGATTATCGAGGCGAGGGTGTTCTTTTCTCACAAGAGAGCGGTGGCGTTTGCAGAACAAGAGAAATGCATTCATTGGTCGGCGAGCTCGTTGCTCTGAGGACTCGTCATCTTCAGTCTCATCAGCATCCTGCTCTAAACCATCAGGGCCAAGGAGCGGCACCTGGCAGAACCAAAAGGGAAGGGGTGTGAACTCAGTTATCCACGTTTCTCACCAACACTGAGTGTGAATGAGGGAGAAGCACACGGATGCACACAGCTGTCTCCAAAGGCCATCTGTTCCATCCAGGAGATGCAGAGTTCTACATCAAACCTCCTCACCTGATAGTCCAAGGTTCATTCATGCTCTCTGCAAGACTTAAACTCTGACTTTCACGTAGAACAGATTTCTAAGCTGAGGAGCTTTCTCTAGTAAGAGTTCTAAAGGGGCTGGAGGGAGGAGTTCATTTTTCTACGCCCTTCCAACAACCTGGAAATCATCTTGGTGGGATTAGGCAAGCAGAGCTACCTTGGTCTTCAACTATTTGCTGTTTGCAACTACAGAGCACACAGGGAGGAAAAGGCACAGGTAACGATGTTTCCCCATCTCCGTCATTCACTGCTCAGCCTGTGAGCTGTGCAGCACTGCAGCTCAGTCAGAGACAGAGGGTAAATCTCAACACAATACACTGCCAGAACACGCTCTCTCCATTTACAGGTCAGTGTACCATTCCTACAAGGGTTACGCCACAAAGGACTAGTTCTGACTGAATGAAACAAATTATTGCATGACACAGAAAACCACCTCCTACCTAACAGCAACACTTACTGTTTTATACCACGTTGGGAAAGTGACCTGTAAGGTCAACAGAAAGCACTGTCAGAGTATCAGGCTCCTCCTTATCAAGGTCACACTCCCTTATTAGCACATGGCTCAAGGCAGTCTCCTCAGCACTGACCTCTTCATTCCTGCCTTAAGAAGGCATCAAGGAGATTCAGATATGAATGCTACCCACATGATGGAAACATCACATCTCCATAAGCAATTCCCACTTCTTGTTAGAGAGGATGATTTTAACAGCAGATCTGTGAGGTGCCACATGGCATGGGGGGGGGTCCTTATGAAAACAGGATAAGGTCAGTGTCATTGAACAATATCAAAATACCAAGTGTCAAACTGGAGACAGATTATTTCAGCTGTGCACTCAATACTCTAGAGGATAAGCTGAATTTCATATGCAAAGATAGCAAAAATTGTTGACAGCTTTTCCTTCTTTTTGCCCTTTAATCTTTGTCTTTTTTTAATCTTTAAAAAAAAAGAAAAAGAACAAAAACTATTAGTTTGTTATGGCCTCAGAGCCACTAGAAGCAGATACCAAGCACAGACCAACATCATGTCTAAAATAAACAATTAAAAAGACCACATCAAAACACATCTTGAGCAATCAAGATTGAGATGTGCAGCATGTTATTAAAACAACCCGGTTAAAACTCTTACGGTCTAACTCTAAAAAAATTTGTCCATGATTTTAAAAGCATGATTGACAATTCACTTTCTTGTGTCACTACTTGCCTTTATAGCTTTATGGGCACAGCATCACTTATTTTTATTGTCTGTATTTGTTCACAAAAGAGAGTAAGACAACACAAACAAAATAAAAAACACAGCTACGGCGAATCTGACCCACCATTAACCATCTGTAGTCAAAGCATCCAATGAAATCTACCTTATCAATATCTTCTTCTTCTTCTTCCTCTTCTTCCTCTTCAGAGAAGTCAAGGAGTTTCTTGGCGAGCAGGGGATGCCACTGAAGACACTTCCTTTTTGGTCGCTTCCCAGTTCCTTCTCCTTCTGTCGAGTGATCCTTATTCCTACTACTGCCTTTCATTACTGTGACCTGTCACGAAAAAATATTGATAAGTTCACAACAAACTCTCAGACATAAATGACCATCCAACCAGTGAAAAATATATGAAGCACTAATACAAGACTCTTGGAAGTTTTTGGTAAGATACTAGATAGGGATTTATTCCAATTAGCAACAAAAGGATGGATGTACCTTTTCCAATCTTAATGTTTCCACTTAATGCCTACAGTAACTAGCAACATACAATTTAAGAGCATAAAGTAAGGATGCTAGCCAGTCCAGCTCTCAAATGTGCTCCTGTCTGAAGCATAGCTGAGAAGCCCTCACACTTCACTAGTCAAGTGATAGGGAGACTCCACAGCTCTCCCATACCTGTAACCATCGTAGCTTTTCATATTTTGCGACTGAAAATGTCAGGACATCCCTCTTTCTGGCAGTGGAACATATCACCAGCCACTCATTCATTAATCATGCATTTATATATAGCAATGTTGATACAAAACCCCATGATACTATGAACTAGGGTTTCTCCAGTGTCATTAAAGGGTGTAATAGGGAAGGAAATCTGAGTCCCTAAGAGAAGTGAGTTTGAGGCAAACAATCAGAAGTAGTTATGCTGACACTTCCAAAGTACTTCACAGAAAACAAATACCATGTGCTGATCCAAGTGCGTGCAGAAGATTAATCATATTTATTTACTCATCTATCTTGTCTGCATGTGTCCTTATCTAAAATATACCTCAAAACTACTTTTCAGTAAAAATACAAGCTTAACACATCCCAACTACAAATTTAAGAGTTGACTTCAGAGATCTGCTACCCAAATAAGGGGCAAATAAATACATAAATAAAATAAAAGCAGCACATCACATCCAAGTACTGAAGCCCACAGCAAGCCAGCGGTGCTGGCATACAGTCTGGTCCCCCATAGCCTTCTGTTTGTACTGTGTACTGTCAATGGTAAGCCTGACAGAAGCATGGCTGGTTTTCTAAGAACACAACAAGAACATCTAAACAAACTGAACCTGAAGAGCAGTTAGCAAGTTATATCTTCATAAAGCCAACAAAAATTGATGAAGTCTCACAGGGGCTTCTCACCAGCAGAAAAAAGAAGCTGGGCTAAGTCCTGGTCCCACTGGCAAAGCCAGAAGAAGCTCTGTTGCTGATTCTCAGGAGAAGGGCATGGAAAGAGGTCAAACTGCAAGACCACAATGCATTTTAGGATGCTGCTTTCTGGAAGATGCTAGGTACAATGCTCATGTTTCAGCCTAAAGCAGAAGGAGGGAAAGCTGCCACACCTGCACTTACACTGCCTGCCCAAGCCATGGTGCCACCATTTGGGCAAATGACTCACGAGAACAATCTCACACAGTGAATACAGCCCACACAGCTCCAGCCAGGCTCCTACATATCCCACCCATTTAGCGATCACTATTTCTGGTTTTGGTTGATCTCCTCCAGGTATGTTTCTTGTTGGTTAACTCACTGGCATTTTGGCAATATGCCCTTGTTTGCATCAGAAACTTGAGTAAGCAGCTGCTTCCTCTGCTGACTCCAACAGTGCAGAAAGCTGAAGGACCTTCAGACAGTGCTTGATGGAGGAAACAACTGAAGCCTGAAGGAAATAGGTCCAGATATTTTAACCTACATTTTAAAATGGCATTTTCCTGGATGTATATTAGGGTTTGATAGCTCCTCCCCACTTGTCAGCAGACTGCGGCCACCTACCAGTTAAGGAGGCCCTGTAACTTCGCAGCTGCTTCCCATTAAGTTACACACTTTGCTATCCCCATAATGTCACTTCTACCCGGAGGACATTTAAACTTTGATTTCACAGCACCCACTCCTCTGTTCATTTTCTGTAATCAACTCCTGTTGGTTACAGCAAGTATTATATAGCACTTAATCATGGCCCATTTCACCTAAATCTTCTTCCGTGATTTGCAAAACAGATCCAAATACACAAACAACTTTGGCTTTAAAAAAACATTAAAGTGTGGAAAATTAAGCTGCAATCCAGTATCATAAAATGCATGTTTGAAATTGTTTTTATCCCACTGTAACCTCTGCCACTGCACCATGTTCCCCATCTGCCTCTCTTCCTAAAGAGCTGGACCACCATTTGCTTTTGTTTGGGTATTTTCAGACACAAATCAACAAAGCTGAGTTAATGTTCAAGCAGGAACTTCAGCTCCTATGGGTAGCAGAGATTCATTCAGAGATTCAGAGTTTGCTAAGAGATACAGATCTACCTATAACTCTAGTCAATAAAGTATGTGGCCTATTTCTGAGCAGGATAAATATGCTACAAGTACGATGGGCTGGAGTCAGCTACTCCAGCCCTTACCACTGACTTATGTAGGTGAGCTAATCATATGGCTTCTGCCTACAATCAGTCCTAAGTACGTAAGTATTACTGGCAACCTTCTACCTTGTTAGCATGAAACTAAATTAATGTTTGAGTGCTCCGTATCCTCCTCAGCTCAGCTGAAATCTCAGGGCTATTTCAACAACAGCATTGCCTTTAACTGGCACCTCTCTGCCTGCTGCCCTTCCTTAGAAAGATGAGCACAAGACTTAAGTGATTCCACAGTGTATTTTACACATCTTCTCCATCACTCCTGAGGCCCTGCCTATGGTCCATGCTGAGTTCAGCAAGGTGGCACAGACCCTAAGCACCCATCACCTTGCAAATCCTAAAGGGACTCTCAGTATGTTATGCCTCTTCACTACAGCCCAGCTCACAAATAATTTTTGTTTTCCAAGGTAGGTATTGAACACTCTGTTACCTCTAAAATAAATTAACCAAAGCTCACCACACATTAGTACTAAAATAGAAATGTATGCTCAGCTTCAGGAATTCAAGGGATGTTCCTTTAGTTGTTTTCTTAAATTGTGAACTGTTTTACCCTACTACTTGTCACCCTGAATCTGCAGTTTCACTAAAAAAAGGGGCTTTTAAGGAAGATGGGTTGTTACCCTACCAGCTGAACATGCATTTAAGAGACCCAAGACACAGAGTAAGTCAGATCCTGGCTGTTACACAGGCATCATATATTACAGAAACACACAGAGTCACTCTTTGCTTCCACTTCGGAGTGAATCTCTGCAATGGTCAACAACAAAACCCCTGCTGATCTGACCCCACTGATGGAAGGACTGACTGCCTTTAAGAACGACAGACTGACTTTAAAGTTTAACTGCATGGCCTGCAAGCCCCTCACCTCTTAAGTATGTCAAGCCATATACTCTATCCTCCATGCTCTCTCTTCTTGCCTATAAAATAGAGGGTCATTCATAACATGAACACAAAATTATTTCAGCCCCTATTTTTTAATACATCTATGTCTCCAAATCCTTTTTCCGCATTTTGGCATATTCAAATTTTCATTAGTTTTGATCTATATTTCAGACACTTTTTTTGGTGTTCACTTTTTTCTGATGCCTTTCTCAGTCAAAGATAGGATTGGCATAATGAAAAACGTTCTAATTCTCTACTACATCACATGGGACTTTTCCTCTTAAAAACAGATGCCAGCATAGAACTTGCTTTCCTTTGGATTGCTTCATCTTTCATATTACTACCCTCCCACTTTATGGGCATTTCTGTCATAACTGTTGATATTCACATACTCATATAATTATGAGAAAAGACCACAAAAAAATCCAGGCAAATGCAAAATACAGCTAACATGGATACTTTCCTTCCTTCTGACAAAATGCGGTGTAACTACTTAGACAAGACACTCTGTGGTCAAGTGAGTGTATGTATGATTAAATCACAGTGAAAGTTTTACTGGCATTATTTACTTTGTGAATGGCAAAACATCAGTGGAATCCATTTACCTGATTCTTAAGATTCTATTTATTTATCTGAGGTTATTTTTTGCCTTGACACATTGCCAATAACATGTTAGCTGCTTGTTTTGCATGAGAGACTGGAAACTGGCAGACAGAAGCAAGCAAAAATAGCAGCTCCTGCTCTTACTTTCAGGGATCCCCAAGTGCTGGCAAGCATCCCCACCAGCAAGGATTTGAAGAAAGAGCTGGACTTGGACCCTACAAGACCTGAAGCACGCTTGGCAATTAAAAAGCTCCATAGAAAGTCACAACACCAGTCATGGGCAGTCTTTGCGGGATTTGGGCTTAAAAGTAGAGAAGATACACAGCACCTGAAGTGCAAAGTTTGCAATAACTGGAATTTATGAACCACATCACAAAAAAAAAAAAAAAAGGTAATTTCTTCAACAGCATCAGTAAAAATATCATGCATCTTTTAAGGCAGATGTAATGGCTTTTAGAAGTTAGCAAGAGTAAAAATCATTAAAACCAGCTAACAAGATTGTACAAGCTACTTCTCAGCTTAAGGATGAAAAAAGGTGACAGCCACTAGGGAGAAAGTAGGAATATTTCAACGAGACAAAAGCATGGACAGTTTTGCTTAAAATAAGCCACATATGCTTTATAACATCACCAGAGGATACCTGTCAAGGCTGACATTCATGATCCACTGTCAGCAAGAAATACCTTCAGGGTGACATTCTACACCTACTTTTGTGCAGATACAGATCAAACAGTAAAAAAAGACAAAGCGTTGGTTTTTTTTTTTTTTTTTGATGCTAGCTGTATTATTTCCTTTCTGGTCCTGGAAACATTAATCAAAGAATCACAGTTCTCTTAGATGTCTTATAAATATGTATACCTAACAGAGCTTCAGAAGAAAAAAACATTAAGATTTCTTTTAGCTGGATGGTGGAAGAGGGGGAGCGGGGGAGAAGATTGATTGTTTACCTTTTTACTGCATATGTTTCTATTTTAATTACACAACTGTATGCAAGTCTTCATTTATTAAGTGTTCATTAACAACAAGTGTTTGATTACATTTGGTAACATTAAGTTTTG
The DNA here is from genome assembly GCF_003945725.1 of Corapipo altera. Lineage (NCBI taxonomy): Eukaryota > Metazoa > Chordata > Aves > Passeriformes > Pipridae > Corapipo > Corapipo altera. The sequence continues at coordinate 2,238,724 of NW_020884898.1, read as the reverse complement.
TTTTCCTCCTAGCTTACTCTGTTATTTATAAAACCTTATATACACAGGTGACCAACTTCTGCAGTACTAATTTTGGGACCATCTCACCCCACTGTTGATCTGTCACTGAAAATGCTGCTTGTGCTGAACAAGGTGAGCTCACCAGGCATCCCCCAATACATTCACAAACACCAAAATCCTTATAAAGGTCTTCAAAAACAACGAAGCACTGTAATACAGGCTAGAAAGAAATCCAAGACCTGCAAAAGCAGAACCCCAGAGATGTGAATTGTGACTGTGGTATAGTCCCTGTTGGAAGGTTCTCCATGGAACACCGTCTGAACTTCAGCAATGCTTATTTCCACGAACACAGTGGAAATGAATTTCTGCTTTCCTGTTACCTTAAAATCACATTTCCTGGAGCCCAGTTGGGCCCTCGGCTGACTCAATGAAGATTACTGGTACAAAGGAGCAAAGGGAGAGTTCCAAGTGGATTTCCCACACTTTCTGCTCTGTTTTACACTAAATTCTCTACTACTTCATAAAAACAAACACCAAAGAGAGAATAGAGGACTGAATGATGACACTAATAGCTTGGTGTTGTGGGGGCTACTGAGTCAGTGACCCGAGCTGTTTCAACAAAGAAGCAGGAGATTGGGAAATGAGTTCGTGTTCTTGCAGGTCTAATGAACTGAAGAGGTATTTGCATTTTCAAATAAAAGTAAAAGGAGATTGCTGGCTGTGAAATACACCTACACAAATACAGCAAGTGGTTTTTTTTAAAATAAATTTCTTTTAGTTCTGGAAAAAAGGAACCAGAATATTTCTATAATGTATGACAAAAACTAGTTGGCACTAATTGCTGACCAGTCAGTGAATATACTCTTTATTGTTTCACAGCAGAAAGCCATTAATGAGCTTTCTAATTTTCGGAGATATGATGGTTTAATGGAGGACATGCTGAGACTCAATGGGGTCCTGTTTGCTAGCGGAGGTTTGGGATAGACTATCAGCACAAGAAACACTTAGCAACACAGCCACAAGTCTTAGTTAATTTTTAATGACACACTCTTCCATCTTCATAAAGTATTTTAAACTGTTCCTTATTCTCAAACTCAGATCTGAGTTGCTTGCTTTCTTTATTCTCTTAATACATAAAATTAAACTCCAGTATCATAAAAAGAATGCCAACAGCACTTTTTTTAATTTTGGGGTTTTGTTGTTTTCTTCATTTGATTTTTTTTCTAAGTGTCCCTTTCATATCTACCAAAAAGGAATAAAAGCAACACATAACACAAGTCAATAGAGTTTAAACTTCACCTCTGCTCCTTCTCTGTTCATTCACTCATGCACAATAAGTAAGATTTTCTTTGGGATTTTTTTAATGCAAAGAAATCAACCAGGTTTTGTCTACAATGAAAAGCATTTTATGTTGAACAACTGTACTCACTGTTAGCATGCTATCAGGATGCTTTAACTAAAAAAAAAAAAAAAGAGGGGGATAAATTTGTTACTAGTGTTCACTTTTCCTTTTTATGTGCATTTCATTTAGCTTTGCTTTTGTTTAATACTGTCATAGTTAATACCACAGAGCTATCAGTAAGAATGGTTGTAAGGGCATTTCAAATGCTAGCTCACTCCAAATCTGCTTTTAGAAGGGAAACCACAGAGATAGCAAGTGCACAGGATGGCACAAGAAAAGCTCACACTGAGCAGGAAAACCTCATGCATTCAATACACAGAAAAAAACTTGCCTAATCTGTGCAAGGAATACTGTGCCCACATGTGTCACCATTCTAGAAAACTGCGTTTTAAAAGTTACTAAATGAACGTGAATCTTTCCATGAGACTTGAGCATAAAAGAAGTAAAGCTTGAAAAGTCATGAGATATGTAATCTACTGCGAAGTCTTTTCATGATGGCCAATTTTTAATAACGATTTCTTGATTTTCTTTCTCATTATCTTTTTTTCCTCTTCATTTATAGAAGACAACATGAGGAAATATGTTAAAATAGTATTTTAATTTGTAGGGAATTCTTCAGGCTTTAGGAACATCCTCATTAAAACAAGGGAAAGACAGGCAAACCCTGCCCACTACAAAATTGTCCTCAAAAGACACGCTCATAAACTGGATCTTATCATTACAGTGCATGAATAAACTGATACAGAAACTAAAAAAAAAAACCAACCCAAATCTTAGTATACATCTTGACTATCTACTGGGTTTTCCTTATGCTCCTGCCAGAGAACAAACCCACTTTTGGGACTTCACTCAGCCATGCCAGTATTTCAACCAACACTCTGCCTGAAACTGGGTATGTAACCCAACTTGGAAGTGCTACGTTACCTCCTGGAAAACCAAGTTAAGAGTGTATCATGGTTTGTCTGCCAGCAAGTGTTTGCTTATCAGTGCTGGAAGGTACCAACTACCATGGTTGCAAAAATCAGCTCCTGGACCTGCAATAATAGCCTTTACGAAGTGAGAAATGGTTTGGGAAATCATGTCAAGCTTTTATTTTCTACTATGCTTTCTCCTAGATAGACCTAATCTCTCAAAAAAAGTCAGGACTTCAAACACTAATTATTAATTTTAAAAAAATAATAAAGTGACCAAACTTTCCAAATGGACTTGCTGAGGCCAGGCACAACAGGTTCGGCTCTACTTTGGGCCAAGCTTTTAATGAAACTTGAAGATTAAATGGCAAGCCACCAACACCACAGGAAATGTTTGCCCTGTTTGGGCAATGCAGTTTCTGTTGGGCAGAAACATACCACTTCCACATCAAAACAAAACAGGGAGTCCACTCAGAAAAAACACACAGCCACAACCGAAACACCTACTCAGCGAGTATTAAGGTGAGCATTAAGTTCAGAAAAGGAGGGGTACAGGAAACACAGCCGCAATTTGGGAGCAGGAGGGAGCCCAGGTCAGGGCAAATGAGGAAGAGGAGGTGGTATCAAAAACATTGTTGCTACCCAGTGTCAACAGTGACCAAAACAGCTGGTAACTGCACCAGGGCACTGGTACCCAGGCAGGATAAAGGGAGGCTGAAAAGGAGTGCCCAGCTGCTGGACCCAGCATCTGTGCCGTGGCCAGGCAGCCAGGGAGGTGTGGATAGGTAGGGGCTGCGGGGCAGCCTGGGGCAGGGCAACCTCTCAGCCTGCTGCCCCCTGGGCTGGCAGAGCCTGGGGCACAGCAAGGCAGTACAGGTGCATGCCCAGTGGCTGGTGCCACTCCCGGGGTGCAGGGGGTACAGGTCCCACTGTCCAGCCAGGCATCGCTCCCATGCCACTAACCTGTGGGCAAGGGGCTGCGCATGTTGGCTGTCTTAGGGCTCCTGCACTAAAATGCCAACTCTCCAGTCACATAAAGCCACCACTCAGCGTTTCAAAAAGAGAGAAAGGGCAGTAAATACCTAAGAGGAAAAGCCATGCATTTGGCAGCTCTGCTGAGTGATGCCCTCACAGGAGCCCTTCATGGGACAAGAGGAAAGCCAAGCAGGAGACTTTCCCAGAGCAAGCTCTCTGCCAGCTCGGTGCTGGAGGACAGGGAAGATGCAGAGCAGAACTGTGCCTGGGCAGCAGGTAAAGGGGTTGGAGATCCTTGCTTCCAAACTAGCTCCAGCCCCTGGTAGCCCAGAGGGTTCCAAACCAGCAGCCCTAGGGTGGGAGTAGCTTTAAGGAAAGAAGTTTGAACCTAAGGTTCGCCCTTTTAAAAGTAAACTTAAAAACACATCCCCAAATACAAGCAGCACACACCACGGAAATAAAACACCAGCCAACACACCCAGATGGTCTGTGTGCAATTTCGTCTCTGAAGTGATGTGCTGGTGCAGAGTGAGGGGAAAGCTGCTCACATTCCTTGTGTTGTACTGTGCAACTTTGATGGAAGAGTCTGCCATGCAGAAACAGGTCTGGGGGTATAAATCACTAACATCTTTATCCAAACAGAAATATTAATATCTCCAGACAGGAGCCTACAGAGTCACTTGGAAAAAAAGCAGTTGAATGAAGACACAGGTCTTAACCAAACCAGGCCTTTTATTTGCCTTGAATTTAACTTACAGTAGGACAGTTGCTATTCCAGGATTCATTTCAGCCTTCAGCAGCTACAGAGGCAGAAACAACAAAACCAGAAACCCAGCAAGTCACAGGCTACAGCTACACTTACTTCATCAAATAAGACTCCAGTGACACACTCTGCTAGCCAAAATTTCTGGGTCTTAAAGTGCAGAAGACAAGCGTTTGTTAAGGTGAGAGCTGCCTTTCTGGACATGGGGTTCTAACCGTCCCACATGCCAAATGACCACCACAGCAGGTCTGCCCACAGCCCTGTGCATCTCCTGTAAAAATCCACCAGGACTATTAGCCCAATGCTTTTATTTTCCTGGAGCCCCTGGAGAGCAGGCTGGGGGGTTTCCTTGCTTCATGGTCTGTGCAGCACTAACGCAAAGGAGGCACACACTGGGAGCTGGGGCAAGGCCTCCCACACAGGTAGGTGAGGTTGCTCACCCAGGGGATGGACACACTGGGACCCCTGCACTACCAAGCCTGTCTCTGCTCCAAGGTGAAGGAGATGTAACCCACACAGCCTGAAAACTTTGACATCCTTTTGCTCCAATGCAGCATTTCTTTTTGCTCCTACGTCTGCTGCCACAAGAGGAGAGAGCGCCAAGAAACTCGGGAAGGTGAGGAGAATAAAATGCCTGAAATTCAAAACATAGAGGAGGCAGAGCCCAACCTACTTTGCAATGCTTCCTCCCACGGAGAGAGGGATAATGACAACACCCGCTACAAAAGCCCTCTGCTGACACCAGAGCAATTTATCAACAGAGTACTTTTCCTACATGAACACAGGGTAGACTGTGAAACGCAACCACCTCTCAGACAGGAGACGAGTGCTTGTCTGCAGAGCATCACAGACCACAGCAGCAGCACAATCCAAAAAGCCACTGACTTTTAGCAAGTTAGAGATGAGAAAGCACACCCTGAAAAATTTGCTCTGTGCTCCTGTGTGAGCAAGACTACTTGAGCCTGCATAGTGAGCAGCTTTTCTAGAAAGGCAGCTGTCAAGTCCTGCTTTTTTGCCATTATTTTAATGTCGCAAAATAAAAATCTTTGCCATGTGTCAACAGGATCACCAGGAGTTCCCTCTAGCTTTTGCAACTCACTAAACAGTTAATCTCAGTATAAAAGAGCCCTAGAGCCGGTGAGCTCACAGGTAAGATGGCCACAGGAAATGCTTAATGTTCAGTGCATGGGCACTCCCATCAGATCATTCCCAGGAGGGCATCTGCAGTTCAGCAACAGCTTCCTCACTGAAGGGCCTATTGGGTAAGAACTCAAATTGGAATTGTATGTGAACAAGGATGGCCTGGAGTTCTGCTCACAGCCTTCAGGGATGAGACCCTCTGAATGGGAAAAAAAAAAAAAAAAAAAAAAATCAATGTTCTTGACTTGCTACTCCCAAAACTCCATTTTTATCTTTGATTAGTAGGCAGTAGGCTACTAATTAGTAGACTGCTGTAGCGTCCAGTCATGGCAGAAACACAGCCAAGTGCTTTTGCACAGCGCAGAGCAGCACAAAAGAGGAGATGTTCCTGCAGCAGACATCGCAGGGTGAGCACAGCTGAATGGGAAAATTGTTCAACTCTCCTTTTCACCTCTTGTTGATTGTGCCCTGGCGAGTTCTGCAAAACTGGACAATGCAGCTGTGTCCATCCCTACTGTACTCCATTCTAAGGTTTACCACGTGCATAACGAAGCTTTCATAATAAAATTCACTTATAATTACCACCAGTGTCAGGGGAACCATATACAGCTGTATGAGCAAATGAAAGAATTACTCCCTTAATACATATTTAATAGGCCATAAAATATCCTTGCACAACCCAGCATTATACTTCGTTTCCTTCTGCCCTTTGCAACTCAAGTGCAATAGGCCAAGACAGTTGTCTAAATATCCCCTCAGACAGCTACTACCCACTGCTCCTATGGAAGATCCACGAAATTAATGGTTACAGACAGTATTTACTCAGCTCTGAGCATCTTCAATATAAATCTCATAAATCACGGTAACATAACTCTTATGCATCTCAGAAACAACAATAAGAAGGCTCCACAAAAATTTCAAATAAAATGGCCTTGTGCAGTGTTCACTAACAGAACCTGACTTGATAATAAATTCCTAGCTACTAAAACATTTTCTGCAGAATCAAACTGTCACAATCATCTCCCATCCTCTCCCCCTACCAAGAGATAGAGTGTAAAAGCCAAAAATTAGTGAAAAGTGAACCCTTGGGAGTCTGTTCCCTGCCTGAACCCTTTCCTACCAGACTCTGGGTTAATTTCCAAGCTACTGACCATATTAAAGCAGCAAAAATTTCCCAAAATACATAGTATCTCAAACCAGGATAACCAAGAAGGTAAACAGAATGCCAAGGCAAAGTAAAATTTTGCCAAAAAAAAAAGGCTATAAATCTCTTCTCCCAAATAACAAGATGGCCTCAAGACATACCAGGGGAGGTTTAGACTGGATATAAGAAAATATTTTCCCACCAGAAGGGTAGTCAAGCATAGGGACAGGCTCTCCAAGGATCTGGCTGAGTCACCATCCCAGGAGGTCTTTTAAAAGACATGCAGGTACGGCACTTAGGGACATGGCTTGCTGGTGCACCAGGCAGTGCAAGGTCAGTGGTTGGATTCAATGATCTTCAGTGTCTTTTCCAACCTAACCAATTCTATGGTTCTAAGAAAAATAAGCGGAAACCAAACTACATTGCACACATTTATCAGTTATGTATCTTCTTTCCGAAGGCAGCATTTTAAACGTCAGGAATGGTTTATTAATGCAGACAAGATTCCTTATTGCAGTGCTTTAATTTGATCACAGAAGGAGACACAGTTAAATGAACTTTAATTATGTTTTTGGAACCGTCACCCTCTCTCAGAACTATATAGATCTACATAAAAACCTTTGGGTCTATAAAAATTTGTAATGATTTTGAAAGCAGATGTACTATCTCAATACACAATTTTCAAGTGCCATCTAGTGGTTATTTTCTTTTTTATTACAATTTGGTATTTAAAGAAAACTCCTCGTTTTTAAAATTTTTCTAAACTTTGTTATTTCTACTATTTATTAATATTTTATTTTGCAACTCTTGACCCTGTAATGGTAAGTAGATGCTAAAATTAAGCCTAAGTTTAAGCATTTTGTTTAACTGAATTTGGGCCAGAAAATAGCTGATTTCAGGACTAAGGAATTAAAAGAAAAATGGGAAAAAAATTTATCCATGTTATCCAGAGAAACAAAACAAGGCATAAATGTCAGTTCATTATTTAAAGCTTTTTCAGTACAACTTAATGACTTCTTATCATGAGAAAATTTTGTCTTGTTAAAAGTCTGTAAATAATTAGGGCCTCAACTGAACGTAATGAGAAAATCCTGGAGAATAAAGCATGTTCTAAGCATTCCTTACACTGCATAAAGCCAAAAATCCACAGTGCCATAGAGAGGTTTCTGCTTTACACTTGACCCAACCTGTGATCTTATGCAGGCCCAAAACTTTGATACTCAGCTAGATTTGGTCACTTAACATATTAGGCTCATAACTGGAACAATTACTTCCTGTCTTGTGTGTCTCCATCTCAAATATTCTCTTATTCTTCAAGTATAAGGAAGTGGGCTCACACTAGGTATCCCAAAAAATGGCCAAATGTGCACATGCAACAGTGTGCCCAAGAAGGCATCAAATCAAACCTGCAGACCGTACTGCGCAGACAACCTGTGTGAAACATGCAGAGCATATCAAATCCTGAATTTAATGTGCATGGAAAGACACATACGTGCTTCCAGTTCCATCTGGAAATTCCTAGACACAAATACGGAAGTCTGTATCTGGTAGCCAACCAACCAATGAAAATATCTGGGCTTCCTTACTGCGAACCTCTGAGAGCCTAAAAGGAAGATGGTTCTATTTCTGTAACATACTTTCAGAGCGTTACGGTAATATGCATATAATTGTGTGCCTATCTAGGCCTATAGAAAAAGTATTAGAACACAGAGTTTGAGACAGAGCCAAAATTAAGAACATACCATTACCAAACATCATCTTCAGTATTTTTCTACTGAAAGACTTGTTAGCTACCTTGCTCTGGCAGAATCACATTTGCTGGGGGAAAAAAGTTATTAAAACACTTAGCTCTTATTCATTCTGTCTTGATTTCAAAGCACTTTAATAAAGGTGAGAACATCACTATCTTCCTAATATTTGCAGTTAGGAAAGAGTCTGAGAGAGGTGTAAAATCTTGAAAAAAAGGTCAGAAACAAATTCATGGTCAAACTGGGAAGTGAGCTTGTAACTCTGATCCCAGCCCCTGCTCCCTTCTGCTGTCTCTCCCTTCCAGAAGGTGAAGAAACCGAAAAGAAAACTTCCACATTCAGCAATCTTTTTGTGTGCTTGCTACATGGGTGATCAGAGAGACATTACACATGCCCAGTGAGGCACACTTAAGATTCATCTCCATTAGGCCTCTGTGGAGCTGCAGAACTCAGACAATGTAGTGGAAGTGCACACACAGCACATGCCCCTGTGCAGCCCACGCTGATGCCCATGCCCTGAACAGCCTGTGCCATCCCCTACCAGGGGTGAGCATCCCGTGTGTGGCACAGCCTCATCCAGCCAGATACATCATCCCACCAGGACACCAGCAGTAAGGAGTTTGCTGGGCAACCTGAACTGTTTGTGCCAACAAAACACTGCAGTGGACAAAACCATAAGCACCTCATTTTAGACCTGAGTGCTGTTTCCCATTAGTAATGCATTCAAGCCCTTAAACACACCATTGAACCTGCCTATCTGATTTGGGGCTTATCCAACATCCTCAGTATAATAATCCATGTACAGGTCCTGGAAATCCTATAGGATAGTGAAACTACCTCTGGGAGATTATATAAAAAGCAATGCAAAGATCTGGAGATGCAGGAAATCACAAAGCTGCCCCTGAATACAAGAACAGGGCACACACAATGCCAGAAAGAGTAAAAAAATTACATAACACACAGATAAGAAAAAATAAACAATGTTACTAAAAAAATTCCTCAGAAGGTAGAATGTTATCTTATTCCATATATAGCCTCAGTAAGGCAGCCTCAGCTACTCAGAACATTAAACTTCCCTTTAAAAATCTATTGAAATAATAAACGTAATTTAAAGTCACACAGTTCCATTATCACATTGTCTAAATTGCTGCACTCAACTATTCAGGTAATCCATTAAAAAGGAAGGGAAGTTTTTGCCTACATGGCTGCTAGTTTCTTTTAGTATAAGAGTATTTTGTGTATTCCCTCAGATGTGCCCCCTCTAGGAGCCCTCACATTAAAATGATCTGAGCCAAGTTAGCAGAGTTCCCCCAGGATGCCACACAACACCAAGCCTAAGTCTGCTGCTTTTTTTGCAGATAAAATGCAATCAAAAATTCTGCATGCAGATTTAAAGTACTTCATTTGATGGAAAAGGTCTAAAGGCCAAACACACACAGCTTACAAAATTAAGAAAAAAAAATTTTTACTTACATACTATAATTTTAAAAATTGCTTTAATTGAGAGCTATATATACACCACCATGAGTTAGAAAATACAGTATAATGGCAAACAGTGTCCATAACTGTGTAATGAGGTAGACTCATCTTTCATAGATGGCAATTCACTGTAGCATTATAGCCACATTCTCTTGAAACTCAGTGGATGCTGAGTATGAATGATTCCAAATTCCTGGAAGAAAGCAAGCTACCAAAAAAATCTGTTCATTGCCAGGGTAGCTTTATGTCATAAGACATTTCAGAGTTTTTCCCTAACAACCTCTCTCCCAAATAAGCTTTGAACTAAGCCATCAAAAGTAAGCAGGGCTGTAGACAATGCTCCCATTCTCAAGCCATATGCATGCTCACTAACATTGCAAAAATGCATCACCACCTCGAGTTCTGCTGAACATAACAGTCCCTTTTAAGAAGAAAGACTTGGCTTATTTCTAATTCATGGAAAGACAATCGCATGATTCAGCAATGTCCACTTCAAAAGATCCAAAGCTAAAAATGTGGTATGAGCTGCATGTGAAGGATTTTGGGCAAATATTTTTGCTTTGTTCCCCTTAAAACTAGACAACGTAATTATTAATTTGCATACATCAACAAATCATTATATCACAAAAAGGGAAATATTAAACACTAAATTCATAGCACCTGGGGGTCTCTAGGCAGGATTAGCTTCAAAGTTGGATCACGCTGCTCAGGAGCCTGCCCAAGGATCAAGAACCTACCACCTCTTCTGGCACCTGCTCAACTACTCTCACAATGGAGGAAATTTTTCCTTATGCTCAACCAGAATTTCCCCAGCTGCAACTTGTCACTGTCACCTCTTGCCTATCCTTTCACTAAGCACCCCTAAGAGGAGTCTAGCTGCCTCTTCTTCATAATTGTCCTACAGATAGTTGAAGTCAACTGGAGACTCCCTGCAGCCTTATCAGTCAAAACACAACCAGCTCTCGCAGCCTCTCCTGGTATGTCATGTGCTCCAAATCGAGCCGCCCCAGTGGTCCTTGCCTGTGCTCCCTCCAGTCTCTCTGTACGGGTGTTCAGTGTCAGAGGTGCACAGCTCAACCTGCTGCCTACACTCTTGCTTACACAGTCCAGCCTTCAGTTTGCTTTTGTGGCTGTAAGGTCTTGCTGCAGAGGTCTAGTCAACTTACTGCCCACCAGGATCACCAGGTCTTCTCTGCAAAGCTGTTTTCTGCCCTTCTTTTCCTTAATCTTCTCAGGTTCCTGTTAGCCCAAACTTTCTCAAGTCCCTTTGAATGGCAGCTCCTGTATATCCAGTACTTCACCAGTTTGGTGTAACCTTTGATTTGCTGAGGGTGTACTCCAACCCCTCATTTGTATCATTAATGAAAATATTAAACACTGGCACCAGTATCAGTCCCCACGGAATATCACCAGTAGCTCTCTGCCAGTTCAATGCTGAACCACTGGCTCAGCCAATTTTTCACACACTGTACAATCTATCTAACAATCCATCCAGTTGGAATACAGTTTGGCTCCAGGGACGCTAATTGCAGTGCCAAAAGCCGTGGTACCATCAAAGTTAACAAAGTCCTCTGCTCTCCCCTTGTTCACAGCATTTTGTCTCCATCACTTCTTCAGAGTGAGGAACAATTTGCCCATGGTAAATTCAGGTTTGGCTGCTCCATGTCCCCTTCTTGTCCTTCATGTGCCTAGAAATGACTGCCATGAGGACCAGTGCTGCAGTCCTACCAATGACTGAGCTGAGGTCAGCCACTCTGCTGTCTCCCAGATGTTTCTTTGTGCTTTAGAGCACAAGTAAACACCTCAGGGTCTGATTTCTTCTGCCTGCATGATCCATGAGAATGATGACAATATTTCATTTAACCTGTGGTAACCTGAGATTACAACCATGCTACCATATTTGCCAGCAATTCCAAATGCAGAAGAGCTGGAAATACTGGTATCTGGAGAACAGGTACCACAGCTTATTTGTCTCAACCTTTCCTGTTTTTTTTTCAGGAAGCTACCCAATACTACAAAACCAAGTTTGCAAGCTCCTCTCCCCCATTTAAAAAAAATAATTTAAAAATCCATGATATTTAAACATTGCATGGTATTTTCATTGTGTTTGGAAATGTGAGTCTAATTTAGTCCACACTTTCCTTCATATTTTAATTTTTTAAAAAGTTTATTTTTCAGTAGGGGGAAGAACATGAAGTCGCAGTGATTCTGAGGCAAGCCCTAAAAACACCTCAGTGAGTAAGAGAGCAATAGCAAGGGAGCTTCCTTGTCAAGTAATGTGTGTCATTTAAGAATATAAGAGCACCTGGCACCTAACGAAAAAAAATCTAAAATCCAGATGTTTGACACCCTCAGAGGTCTGCAGTGGACAGGCCAGTTGAGAAGTCTGTTGTTCCAGGCTCAATGGTCCAAATACAAACAAGGCTTCCCTGAAAGTCCAGGTCAGGTCCCTGATGAGCTGGTAAGCAACTGGACAGACAATCCCACATGATCTGCTCACAAAAACTTACTGGAAACAGTGAAGATGCCCAAGGACTTTGATAAGCTTGGACAGGACTTTCCAATTCAAGTTTTAAAATAACTTAACTTGCTCAGTTTGTCATGGTTTGCAGGTCTTTTAAAATACTTCAGAACTGCTATAGGATGCATCAATTTGACAGCAATCTCTGGGATACCTGGGTCTTTCACAAGTCTTAAGTGGTGACACAAAGGATCTCATTGCAAGAGACTGGTCAGCCCAAGAAGAATCAAACACTTAAAATCAGCCAAGCCATTTCCTTCTAGGAGTAGTCCAGGTTTGCACTGAAATCTCTGCAGGAAGCAGGAAAAGGTTTTTCTTTTCTTTTTCAAGAGATTTTAAGTGGAGGGGTACTTTGGAACACAAAAAACCCTCTCAAACATGGCTGTGGATCCCTGCTTTTTAAATGCTGGGCTCTTAATGAAGCCCTCTCAGAATGGGTGGATTTCATGGGTGTGTGAACGCAAACACATACCATTCATTAAGCAGTAACTCAGAAACCTCCATCTCTGAAATACAGAGTGGTCCTTTGTCTTTATCTTCTGATACTCATTCACAGTGCAATGCAACTCACAAAGTTGGACCCTTTCTATCACCTAATAAACTGAGATCTTAAAAAGAAACAGTCTCAGTTAAAAAAAAACCTCTTAAAATATGAGCCCACAAGCCACAACTCATTTAGGTTCTCATCCCTCTCAAAAAATTATCTCCATGTATATCCAACATTTTTGAAAGACTGGGGAAATAGGTGGGTTTCTCCTGAATACTCTGGGTATCAGTGATGGTAGGCTACTGTAGACAAGTAAATACTCACTATGCAGTTTACTCTTCCCTGTGCTCCTGTAGAGAGGACATCCCACCACCTGTGCTATGGTCATTATCCATGACCCGAGTTCCTCTGCTGACGTGAACTGCGATGTTGTGGCAAACGACAGAATCAGACTTAACTGTGGATGTGCCAGGTTATTTGATCAATCCTACCTTCTTCATGCTACTATGCGAACTCAGTGGGGAGACACCTTTCGTTCAGTGGACTCTAAAGACATATTTTTCACCCATTAACACAATCCTGAATCCTTCATGTTTGGGAAACGCCAGAGCATCTTTGTGAAGTTACAAGTTACACTGTGGATAGCTTAAAAATGTCCTCCTGATTGGAAAGTTTTTCTGTGGAACATGAAAAGTGGAGAGTGAACTGACACCGCTGTGCTTCAACACCTTTTCTGTTTTCTTTGCATCAGATTAAATGACTCATTCCAGTCATAATGACTAAAACTGGATTTGTGAAAACTGGCTCTTGGTAACTTTTTCTGATGCTGGCATTAAAACACTCAGTTTGCTTTATATCACAGTTAAATTATGACAAATCAAACATTTGGCTAAAGCTTAGGAAGAGCAAATGAGTTCTCATCACTGTAAACATTTTCAGTACAAGGGCAAGCCAGCTCACAGGAAAAAGTACACCACTTCCACAAGTCAATTATCTTTAATTCACACTTCCACTGCACAGACCTACCACTGAAGAAGAAACCCACAGAGACAGACAGCACAGGCAGATTCTCAAAAGGTATAGGCAAAGTACTCATTTTTACTCAAAAAAACCCATTTACGCATTGAATATTTTCTTGAAAAGATGCCTCAGGACCACCTGTGGCAGCAACAGCAACTTCCACTAACAGTGCAACCAGCCAGAAAGCTGATTTAAAGAAAAAAAAGTAAAGAAAAATAAAAAGAACTGTATGAAATCATTTGACATAGGCACTCCTAAGAAACACTGAGGTCTAGAAAGAGAGTGCTAACACATAAAACACGGGTTCCCACTGCTGCCAAGTCCCATGTTCTGTGATACAGTTCTTTGAGCACATTATGAATATGAAAAAGTGTGGAAAACATTTGTCTTTTCATTTGGGGTTTTGTTGTTGTCAGCTCTTCTTTTTTAATAATGCCTTGTACAACTCAAAAATATAGAGTAAAATTGTAAATTGGAAAAACTGCAGTCAAAAACAATGTTGCCACAAGTGGCAGATATCAGCCTGGACTGTTTCATTAGATCTCCTTTTGGCAAGGATTTCTGGAGAACCATCAAGAAACTACCAAAGGCCTTAAAAACTGAAAGGAGAAGTTCTCTTACTAAGATAGATTATTTAAACTTTTGGTTCTCGTTCTGTTTTACATTATCACCTATTTAAAACCCACTTTTCTTAACCAACAGTCAAAGAAGAAGTGGCTTCAGAAAAAATAAAAAAACCTCCAACAGTCTGGCTCCAGCTGGGTGGTGAAAACTGCTTCTGTAGGTCTCCAGCAGAAAAAAAAGCCAAAACAATAAACCTCCAGCCAACATAAAAAAGCCACTTCACAAGTAAGCCACACCTCAAACAAGATTGGATAGTTAAGATTATAGGTAGGCATTATGGTTTTTATCCTCATATCTTTATGACCACAGAGAAACAACGATGGAAATATTGTTTTCCCAGCTCTTTTGATCACTACTGGGAACCTTTGCTAATTGTTTAACAAATGCAAAATTTAGTACTTGTGAATGCCTCCAAACTTTTAACAAGCTTTACAAACTGTATTATTATGCCTATGCAGATATTCCTAGATGGAAATACAGATAGACGTTTAGGCAAGATATATCTACATCCAACCACGTACACACATCAGGTCATAACCTCAAGGTTTCATATCCAGTTACTCTGCCACTATCAGTGGAGAAATGGCAGCTGTGCCCGCAGATAAGTCAAAATATAGTTTACTGAAATGAAACTATCAATACCACACTATTCCTGCAAAGAGAATAATTGCTGATGAAACTCCTTCCTCTACTTTTAAGGAATTAATCTCTTTGAGTGGACAAGTATTTTCTGTTTTCTCTGTTGAGTGGCACAGCAGTGTCATTGAGGTTTATCCTTTTAATAATGATTTGCTGCATAGTCAATTATCAATTAAGGAATTGATCATGTCAAAGTAATTGCAAAGTAATTGCAAATGAAGTCACAGATCATGGAATAGTTCCTATTTGCTGTAATTTTGTTTTACTCAAATGTGGCAAATCTGCCTTAGTTTTTCTTCAAAGCTAATCAGGCTCTGTTTTCTGTTTGCATTAGGAACCAAAGCAGGTAGATTCAAACTACAGAGCAGAACAGTAACAGCCACCCTCCACCTTTCCGCTTTCCTGCAGTGAACTTACTTCTTGCAGCAAGAAAACTATTTGTCTATCAACCCTCCCCCAACCTTTGCCTTGCCCAGAACATTCATCCATCCTCTGGAACAGCAGGGAGCAGAAGCCAAGAGCACAAGACACTGACCATCCAGTGCTGATGAAGAAACAATAATGAACACCCCACAATGCACCCAAACAATAATTGCCAAGTCTTCCCTACTCCTGCAGTGTCCATATGAACACAGCTTTCTTTAGAAACACCCAGGTCAATGCAGTAGTTGCCATCTCATAGAATGTCTTTAATCACACTACCTTGTGGCAGGTGAGTCGCTTTGGCCATCCACATCCCTGCCTACAGCTACCACAGGGCAACACATTATGTGAGAGGTGCCAGGACAGCTGAACAGCATCTTGAGCCCTTCCCTTCCCTTCCCTACACACGAGGAGCTGCAGGAAGGTGGGTGTGGGCGTCCCTCCGATGTCCAAGGGTGACATCTGGTGTGGCAGGGCTGACAAGTGCTTCCAGCTACAGCATTTACCTTGAGGCACTGTAAGTTTTTTATGTTGCAGATTCCCTTCCTCACTACATAACTCAGTATTCTTCCTACATCACCAAAGTCAGCAGAGATTTCACTTGGAACAGCCTCAGCTGCCTCAAGAGCAATGCCAAGCTTGGGGCCATACGTGGCCCTCATTCACTCCACGGAGCCCACCCTTCCAGTCCACCACCAGCCTTCTCTCCGAGGGCTGTAAGTTAGGACTTCTATCCATCCTCGCATCTGTGACAGTGGTGAACTGACTCCAAAGCAGCCTAAAATCATTAGGGGAGAAGTGGCTGCATAGTGAGTCAGCAAAAAAAAATAAAAATTTATTATTTAGATGTTTGCTCTAAGACTGATAAAAGAAAGTGTGTGTGGAGAGGAGGGATGGGACAGCACATATATTGGACAGCACACCTTGGAGATCACCTTTTTTGTGATAAAAGCTGCCATCAGTTATTGTTACACAAGTAAGGGCACACCAAGTATGCTAAGTATCTGCTAGTACTCAGGAGGACTCCAGGCATAACTCCAAACTGATGTCTCCTGAAGTCCCAAGATGATGTTAGGTTTTTGTTTTGCAGAGCACTGTAGACTTGAAATTTACTGTGTTCAGCTTCAAAGACATCTTTAGAAAGCAGTGTAATGCATGAGAAAACATCTCCTTATTAAAAAGACTGTGCATTTAAGTAATTAACTCTTTTCCTAGACATTCATTAAAAGGGAACAGTATCCTCACACACAAATTATAAACAAGCCAAGTGCAATAACCATCACATACAAAAACCCAGCACCACTAAGACATCTCTCTGAAGAAGAGATAAGGGATCAAAACAAACAAAAATCCCAGGTTACTTTTTTCCCCCCTCCCTGTCTTGTTTTGCTAAGGAAGCCCTAAAGTCTCTATTATCATACCAGACAAATCACATAAAAGTATCTAAGGTTACACCAAGCTTAGACTCAAAACTAGTTTATATCAGTATGTATGAGAGATGGGAATACAGATGATTACTGAACTACAGATACCCTTGTACTCAAAGAGTTTTCTTATACAACCTTAGACAATTTGAGATTGTGCCTTCCCTGTTACAGGGAAAAGCAGCCTTCACAACGCAGATAATGACCTACAATACCTACACCAGGTTATGGAAATTAAATCTTACTGAAGCAGAAAGATCCAGAAAGAGTGAAAACAAACTGATAGCTTATATGATGCTTGCACACCTCTACTGAACCACTCTATGGCTTTATTCTGGAGCATTTCTAAACCATATAAAGACTCCAGAAAAGTCAAAGATAAATAAGATAAACAAGTCAGAATAAATCAGGTAAACACATTCAGATTTGTAATTTCATATTTTGTAGACTCTAAAACATAACTGAGCATCCTGTATGCATTGTTATCACTTTGAATGGGTATTTACAGAAGAAAAATTGACTTCCGCTGTTTTTTAACTCCTATCTGATATAGTTCTAATGCAGTTTTCATTGCTTTGCACAATAAAAGCATCCTGAAATGCAGAGTGTTTTAAAATGGTCTCACTGGAGAAAGTAAACAATAAGTAATTTGCCAGAAACCTCACTTTTTATTCTGTTGTATTATACATACAGTGAAATTACTAAATTGAAATAGTTGAGATACAGTTTAACATGTGCAACTTTTGCATTTTGCAGCTCTATCAAACTTGTTTATTTTACTGTATACACATATTTATAAGAACCAAGAAAGGGTAATTTTACCCTTGGAGAGTGAGAAAGACTTCTGAATTATGAATTGCTTTATGACATGAAATCCTAACAAGATACATCTCAGAAGACCATTTATGCTGCAGCCTGCTACAGCTCTATATCAAATTAGAAACGCAGTGAGTGTTCGATATTTGACATTTTGCCTTCTCCAGATTACCTGTGTCACACAACTTTTCATAGGCCTTTATGCAAATTCACATCAGCAAACAGATTTCTAAAATTTCCTACTTGTTTAGGCTATGGAAGTTATATTACCTATACAAGAACGGGCCCCTGTTTACTCAGGAAATCACATTATTAAATTAAAATTAACTCAGATGCCTCCAGTTCTTATTTTAGTCTGAGTTGTTTATTCTCAGATAGTTTAGGCTGGTTCCTCAACACCACTAAGCTCAAAAGATGCCAGGGGAATAAAGCTGTACCAAATGCTGGAATTTACATCCATGACATGTGACTGTCAGTGTGTCACAAACCCCAGGCTGATTCCTGATGAAAGAAGCCACGAAGCTGAAGCCTCATGACACAAATAATTTAGAGAGTTCACTACTTTGATTTAGGTTAAACGGATTTATGAGCTTAGAAACAGGAGTAAGTTACTGCAATCTGAGCAGCTGAGCTGTGTCACTGACCATACATGTGCATTTTAGCCTACAGCAAAAGCCAGGTCAAGCACATTTTTGGCTTATGAAAGTCAAATGATAGGAGATTTGAATGGAGAAAATTCAATGAAAGGAGATTTATGGAGTCTACCTACTTTACTTCATCACTGCAACAAGAGTGCTCTCAGCAGAAGCTGCAGATACCGAATCATCAAAACATCCTGAGCTGGTGGTCTGCTGCAATGTCCATCCCACTGGCGTATCAGAACCACTACACCCACCAGGTGCCCACATTACAGGAAGCACTGACCATACAGAATTCTCCATGTGTGGAAACTCTGCATGGTGTGTCCTGCCATTTGCCTGGCCACGTACCCAACACGTAACAGCCAGCTCTTCATGCATCTCACAATGACACAAAGGCAGACACAGCAGCAGCTGGCAAGTGACTGCAGTAGGCTGGCCACTGCTACAGTGACAGAGAGCTCTCCCACTCCGCTGAATTTTGAGATAGAGTGTTGCAGATCATGATACATTACCTAACCCCTTTGTTTGTGACTGAACCCACTGTTAAAAGGCTCAGACACACAATCAGATGTTGGCCAGGTACCAGTTACCCAACTCACCCTAACTCAATGAAGTTGTCCAGAGTCAAAAGCAAACAAGGACTGTCTGGAGTTCTGTGTGTGCCCTGCACTCCTCAATTTATGCTTAAAGGAAAACGGCACAATACTGTATTTGCAGGGGCTTAATTTAAGATGATATGAAGATATAAATACAAGCTTGAGTGAAGTAAAATGGGGAAGCAGTCATCTTCCTGAACAGTGAGACAGTACCAGATGCCATAACTAATCACCATTCTCTTGAATCTTGTTCGCTGTTTTAAGTCAGAGGTCACAATCTCAACAAGGCCACTTTCTTCGGCTGACTACACCGATTCACAGCACCTGGAGGATCTGATCCATGCTATCAAAGAACTCCTTGCATCCTCTAAGCTCTAAAACCATTACCTCTGGCTTGACAGGATTAAAATTTACCCACATTCTTCCCCCATCAGGACTCTTGGATGAATGGTAACTGCAGCTAAAACCAACGCTAATCAGACAGAAGAAATATTTCAAGATTTTGAAGTGTTCATCTAATCTCTAGCAAAGAGATTATTCCCAGTGAAGACGTTATAGTCTAGAAGTGCTGCAAGCCACAGATGCCTGCCCAAGCCTGGAGACACATGTTCAGGAGCTCCACAGGACCCAGGAGGCCACAATCTCCATGGGAAACAGAAGCGCCACAGAGACACAAGTGACTGTAAACTGAATCGCCGCTCCCAAGGCTCACCAGGATGCTCCTTGCCTGTTTGCTTAGCATGGAAGTAACGAACAATCCTGCTCTCTGCTTTTGAAGGGATCAAATTTGAGAAATGCCAACAAAGCAAGTGGGAACTGCAAGCAAACCTGCAGGTGTATCCCCTACAGCTCACAACAGCCGGCTTCAGAGCAGTGGCTCAGTTAGTGGCTCACTGAGAACCACTGATTTAACAAGCATAATCCCTAGTAAAAAGCTTTTTTCAGGAGAGTTGTACAGTACCAGAACTTTCTACTTTTCACATATGGTCTTCTCTTAACACTTGAGCAACAAAACCCTTTGCCTAAGGATCTCACAGCTTAAAGAGAATCTGACACAGAAACCGACCTCCAACTGCAAAAGGCTGGCAAAGAATCCAGAGATCTGAGAATTACCCCCATTCACCACATTATATTGTTATGATCCTGGGTAGAGTTCATAATTACATAAACCAGAAAATGCAGTTCCCCCCAACTTCTCAGAGGCTTATGCACATGGACTGTTTGAAAATCAGCGTGGAAAGTGCTCTTCAGCATCACCTCCCAATGGATCCCAAGTCTTGTCTGGTAACTCCTAAGATACTTTGAATCTGTGAGGCTGGGGCAAGGGGAGGGGAGGCATGGGGGAGAAGGAAGCAGAGGGGATGGAGAAAAAAAGACAAAAAAAGGAAAGTAACATAGAGGCATCTTATCTGAACACCTACTGACTTGCCCATGCATCTACAAGAATTATGACAAGTTGTTGCTACCTGCTTTACACCATATGAAGAAAGAGATGGAGAAAGGAATGAGAGTGAGTTTATTCTGAGTTTCAAAAGAAATTTTCCTTCTTCTTTCTCCACAGCTTTCCCTTTGGGGAGAATAGGACCAGTGGTAAAAGGGATGATTAGATAATTGATAACGAATTTCAAAAGAAAAAAACATAACTTCCCTAAGTTAATTCTGTCATGCAACAGAATTTCTCATTAAGACAAAGCTTGGCATAAGGCATAATGATTTCAAGTGTTATCCATACAAGCATAAATTACTTTCACTTGAATGTTGATATAGCTTGGACAAGTTTACAAACATGACTGTGAAAAGAAAGTTGAAAAAAGTCATATTTCCTTATGTGTGTTCCTGGGCTCTTTCAGACCACTCCGAACTCCTGGGCCCAGTCTCTTTGCTCTGCCAAACTTCCCCAAGCCAGCATATGGAGATGATCCCAGAGACGGACTCTTGTGGTTGACAGTGCACAAGTTTGCCTGTAAATGGGGTAGAGCAGAGCCACAGAATTGCTACATGTACTGTTACTGCTATGCAACAACTTCTGACAAAGCACAGCAAGAGCTCTCAGCTACTTACACAGGAACACGTTAACTATGAAACAAGTGGCAATGAAGTTACTGAGACTACAGAAAGATGCCTGTGCACGGACACCTGACAAATGGGAAGACAGGTCCTGAAGGTGGGTCACACTAATTCCAACACACCTAACATGTTCATTTTAGTGTCCTCCCCAGTCTTGGTACAGTACCTGATATTTATTTAGTACCTCATATACAATATATTACTGCTCAATCAAAAGCTTCTGGGAACTATAAACAGGTATTTGTCAAGGAGAATAAGGCAAATTTTAATTGCGTTTATTCTCCAAATGGTCCCCTAAAGACACTCATCGCAAGCAACTTCAGATCATCATCATAATCCATGGCCCAACAGCTTTATAGCTCATTCTGTGGGGAAATAGCCTTTCGTACCTTCAAATCATATTCTATGTTCAACTCAGGTACACATATATGGAAAGTTTGATGGCATCATTATTCCATTAGCATGTGGCAAATTCTTGAAACGCAGTGGTTTCTGCTTTCCTTCAGAGGAAGAGATGACAAAGTTCACAGTTGAGGAAAAATGTTTAAAATCATAAGCCTCATGAATGAAAATTAAATTCTCAAAGCTGAAAAAGCATCCTGGTCCACCTTTCTTAAAAAGAAGGACACATCAGGAAGCAATAACTGCTCTTGGATATCTGATTTTTTTTGTTGGGTTGCTGTTTTTGTTGGGTTTTTTTTTGTTTTTTTTTTTTGCAAAGTTTAGAACTGACCCTGTGCTAGAATGAGAAAGTTCAGCTGCCCACAGTATCACTATGACATCCAGAGTTCAGGATGAAGCTGTAACACAGCTTACAAGCCATATTCATTATTGCACCTGGACTCATTTGTAATAAAATTATCTAAGTAGCCCAAACTGCCTTCCTTGCCTGCTGAGGAAGGACCAGCATGTGTCAAAGACAACATGGAAACTCCTGGCCTCCTGCTATAGTGAAGTTTCAGGCATGAAAAAATCTCCCTGGTCAAAGTTTGACAGAACCATGAAGATATGTAGATAAAAATGCTGGAAACAGCTCAGATTTTACTTCCATAAGGTCAGCACCTGGAGGGGAAATGTTCAAGCCTTCTATTTAATATGCAATATGCAAAACGTATGTAGTAAATAACTTCATATATATATTGTTTATCTTTTCTTTTATCTATATATATGCAGACATATAACCTGAACAAACAAGAGACTACAAAAGAAATGTAAGTTTTCTGCAAAATCTGTTACACTGCTACTTCATACTTTATAAGACACTTTTTTAGTTACATTTTCTAGTCTTTTTATGTGCAACAGCAACCTATATGTTATTTCAAAAATATATATAAATAAATCAATACACTGATGTCTCGATTCTGCAAACAGTAGTAACGAGGGGCATTTCAACTCCAGCACAGACGCACATATACACTTCTGTTATTCTGCACCACTTTGAAATCTCACCTGGATTTCTTTAACTACATACATTAAGTGGAGTGTTCCAAATTAAAAACTCTGCGGTGCCAAACTGCTGTTTGCTACTAAAAAAAATGGAGAAAGTGCATGTACATGAAACTGCATTAGGACTAAACATCTTTTCCCTAAATACACACTCCTAAAAGTAGTGATGCAAACCTGACATTTCCTGACTCAGCAGACAGTCTCCCCTGTCAGCGCTCACTTTAACGACAGAAAGAGTTCTATTAGTCCCCAGTCCTATTCCTGCAGCCGAGCCAGCAGAACAACAAGCGGATAAACAGATCGCAGCCTCAGCTCTGCGTCACCAAAGCTGCCCGCCAGGTTTTGTCTGCAAGACCAGTTTCTGTGCAGCATGTGACCCGTTTCCCTTTCTCCCACACTCAGCCCAACAGGATAGCAGAGCTGCCAGGAAAGGCAGAATCAGGCCTAAAATTAACTTTATCAAACACAGTAAAAACGTAGTAAGAACTCAATTAACTCTGCTACCCCAAGCCGAGTTGTGCAGGACAAACAATGCACATTCCTATCATTCTCCCAGCTTTTGCATTCAGCAGATTTGTCACAGAAGCTCGACAACCAACCTGCAGCTGAAACAGTCTTTTAAACCGGATTTTACTGTGAATTCCTGAGCACTCTCTTCCACCAGCGTGCTTCTCTAGTTAGTCCACACACCAGCCACGTTCAAACATTCAAGCCACACTTCTAGTTTTGCAGAAGTGTTTTGGTGGAATGGACAGACAGGTGCGCAAAACTGCAGCAGCACTCCTTTTTCTGGAACTATAACCTTATCATTTAATAAGCTGAGGAAACTGTGATTCTGGATGGGAGATGCATGGGAGTACAATATATCCTTCGAGTCCTGCTATGTTCAGCTCAACAGGATCCTTATCTTTATCTGATTTTCTTTTAATGCCGAAAATAAATTGGAAATTAATATGCTCTCAGAACAGAAAGAAAGAAATAAAACTAATGATAAAATCTCCTCCATTGTTTTGGTTTTAAATCATCTGACAGACTTTAGTATTAAAAAATTAAAGCTCTTTTACAAGAGACTGGAAAACAGTACAGCGAAGAGACAAATGATGACTATTAATTCTTCTTAATCCTACAGAACAGTTAGATACTGAATGATGATGAATGAAGGAAAAAAAGGAAAGAAATAAAACCACCGTGTTAAATTCTTTCACTCCACAAAATATTGAGGTAAAAACCAAACAACATCCAAAACACCAAACCAGAAAACTTCCACCCCAAAAACCTTAGTGCAGCAAAATACTCAGCCACTAGAATATCTTTTGCTCCATTTTATCTGTCAGTTTCTAAAATCAACTAGAGTGGCTACTTCTATTTTCACACCTTGTGATTAACCAGATTAAAAAACACAGACCAAATAATGGACCCAGATATTAAAAATATCTACATACACACACCTATGATTTAGCATTAAGAAATTATTTCATCCCCAACATGCTGTTCTAGCATCAGCCAACAGCTTTGCGGTCTCTTCTTTCTTGGTGTACAAAAATAAATAAAATCTCAGAAGTGTTTCCCTAGCAGTTTTAACTTTTATTAGACTGACTTCCAACAGCAGTCCTGAAGTGGAAAAAAAGGTGAAAAACTTAGATTCTAGGCAGTCTGAGAATCTGGAAAAGCACAGAAATATGTATGAAATAAACCACTGAGAAAATATTTTTCTGGTTAGTTTAGGTAAGACTTGTCAGGAGCTCTACCTTTACCCATACTGTTGTGAATATTTTAGAAGACTATATGCATACCCTCTTGTCAGGCTTTCTATAAAACTATATACACCAAGAGCAGCAGGATTAACCCATATACAAAAAGACTGCAATCAAGATAGATGAAATAGGAAAACAATCCTTTCCCAAATATATCTAGTGTGTTTGTATCCATATACATTTTCAGTACATCAGGTCTGACAGAGAAAATGGTCTTACTAAAGAACTACACTCGAGTAAGACTTCTGTTCCAAATTAATTTGAAGGAAAGTAGGGACTCTCTCACAGTGAGGCTGCCTTCTTCATAATCCCTGTCCAGTCTGTTTATATTTCAGAATAGGAGGCACTGCATTTAAATTAAGGAAATAAAGACACACTAAATATGATTACAAGTCCACAAAGATGTATTTAAAACCAGACTTACAAGAGTTTTAGAACAAAGCTGTGGAGGTTTTAAGGTAAATAATCCCAGTTGGTTTTGTTTTTTCATCTCAGGAATACAACATTAAAATTGTACTATGGTGCCAAGTTTCACACACAGATTACATAAACTTGCTATAAATGTATAGATTTTTGATGCTTTGTGCTCTTTGATAATTTTAATCCGAGTGTGCCTTCAGCTACATCTTCAGTCCTATTCTTCCTCTTCAGGTTCATATAAATTATGCAGAAGAGGTAAAAGCCGGACTTTCAAGGCAGCCCTCACATAAATTTGGGTGCAATAACAAGGAGGCATGCTGGGATGGGAGCATCATCTTACTGTGGATCAGGTAGCAATTTGCTGGCAAGAAGACAGACAGTCTCATGGCTTTCCCAAAAGCTTTTCCCATTTAGATCTATGAGAACAGAACTGTTTGGATGCTGGTCAGTGTCAGTGCCCACTCTTTTGCAAAGACAGAAAATCTTCCTACACAGAGATCCTTAAGAAAGTGTCCTCAATCAGTAGGCATCACTTCCAAGTCTTTCCCAAATTCTGGATCTTAATTAGGGAAGTTTGTTACGTTTAGCACTGCACATCATAACTGACTTTTCCTGTAAAAATCAGGAGGTCATGTAAGAATGAACACAGAACTGGAGGTGTTGAAAGGGCTCTACTTCATTATCTATCTAGCTGGCAACCCAAGACATACGTCCTATTCCAGCTTTCTGCAAAACAAAGGACAACACCTATTAACTCCTCTGTGAAGAGTCATAGTAATGCAGTAGTAAGAAGCATTAGGTGTCAGCTAGGGATTATTATCCCCCAGTGCCAAGTCACATATTTGTGTCTGTACTACACAACAGAAAGCAACTTTAAATTCACTACAGGAGTTATCTTTTATGATGTTAAACATTCATTGCTTAGTTACCCAAAATTAGTTTTACCATAACAGTGAGTGGCCAGTTACAAATCATTTGTAAACCAAATCAAACTTAAAAAGGGTAAAAAAAAAAAATCATTCTTTTAAAAAGAAATGCTGATGTCTTTGTTGCTTAATTACTTTGTGCAACCACTCAGATGTATGAGTATTCATATTAATATCTAATTAATGAAAGCAACTATCTAAGTACTTTCTCCTCTCCTCATAAAACGTATTTACAGGTACCACAGAGCTGTTTCTTAAAAAACAGTAACTGGAATGTTGACAGAGAATGGAAGCAACCTGAAAGGGCAAAAGGACAACTTATTTTCCCCTCCACCAATATCACACACAGACCAACTCAACCACTATCATCCATCAGCCCTGCACCTCTTCCTTAGCATGAGTTCCAACACTGTGAACATTGCCAGCGTATTAAAGAAAACTGGATAATCATGACTGCCTTGGGAGATTGATGCAGTAGCTGGTCATGACCCTGACAATGATTTCAGTAATTACTGCATTTTTATTAAGAGCTTCAGAAAAGTTACTCTTTGAAATAAAAGTACTGCTTTATAGACTTCAATTTTGCCAATTCAGTAGAGATTTCATCGCTCTGAAATGGAGTTAAACAACTTAGAATGGGACACTGTTGCCTAAAAACAGGCCATCATTACCTGTGAGCATGTGAGAAGGTCTGAAATACCCAAGAGGTCTCCAAGGGCTGGCAAATATGCCAGGGGACCCCCAGAAGATGCCTGTCTTCTGGAGCAATACCAGGACACCAGGCAGACCATGTGGATGGCCAGTCAACAGCCTGGGAGCAGGAAAATGAATGCTGCCCTTCACAGCAGTGCATTTACACCCTGCCTCCCCTTCCTGTTCTCACGAACTTGCAAGAGCTGATATTTGGGCTCCATTTCGGATACACAAGTCATCCCCGAGGTCAACAGAAGGGAGCTTTGGTGGAGAAGTTATGCCTTCATGTAAATATTCCCAGGATATTAAGAGCTGTGACCTCTGAGCTCTCACTTGCTGCAGCACTCCTGCTGACCTTGCAAAACTTGAGTGAGACGGATTGCACACAGAAGTCCCTGTCATACAAGCTGAAATTTTTTTTAGATTCTTGACTTTCAGCAAAAGGTGCAAGCCAATAATAATAAATAGTAGTAGTAGTATTATAAAAGGGATAAAGACCATGGGATGAAGAACAGATTAATTTTGCCTTGAAAAAAAGTAATCCAGAAAGAAAATTCTTTTTCCTGTCACAGCCACTGATTTAAGGGCAGGAAGGCAGGGAAAACTGGCTGTAAAAATCCTGATTTCACAGAGGCTGCCCCAAAAGAGAAAGAGAGTCAGAGGGGAGCACAGCACACTCTTAAGTATCACAGCTTGGTGTGCAGCCAAGAGATATGCAGAAGCCAAAACATAGCACGCTAGGAGTTGCCTAAAGGCAACTCTAAAAGGGACGAGTTTCAAAGCAGTTCCAAAAATGCATCAGAAGAAACTACCTTTGCTTTATGTGCTCTGGGGCCAAGCACAGGCAGAGATCTGCACAGCTGGACAAGTTGCTATCACTGCAGTTCAAATGGGAATTGATTCATTTTTCTTTAGAGGTACATATATGAAAAGCTCACTGAGGAAGATGAGTCTGCACATCAGCACCAGACATGGCCATGAAGGTTCTTTGGTGATTTCACTGTGAAGAACAGTATTTCTGTCTTAAAATGACATGGTAATACCCAAATCCTTTTCCTAACAGCACAGTTTGAAGTTACAGTGTGTTCTGAGCACATTGCACGGCAATGTGCCTGTATCATCTCATAATTAACTGTAATTAATATACGATCATTTCCAGACTTAAATGTAGTTAACCATTAACCTGTATTTGTAGACTGTATTTGCTGAGCAGCATGGTATTTTCCTTCATTCCCCAATGCTATGTAATCATGCAGTAACAGACCTTATCAGAATGGTCAACTAAAACAGTTTTTTGCCAGGGACAGAGGGAAAAACCACAAATATCTTGCTACTATTTAAATTTTTACAAATAAAGATGACTGGTTTTTAATAAAACTTAGTCAGGAAACAAAATAAGTGAACTGCTCATTTACACGTTTTCTGGATAAACACACCCAGTTCCAGTCCTAGTGCCTATACCAGCATAGGAGAAAGTGGCATCAAGACAACTCTTCAAGTTTCCACCTGGATTTCCTTACTATGCCTCATCTGTGTCCATTAGACAAAAAAAGAGGATACTTTGGGTCTCCAACACTGCATATATGTAATTTAGTTGTTTCTTACAAAATAATGAATGTATTGTGGCCGTACTTGCAAAGCATCTGCACTAAGACTCAGTTGTGAAAAAACAATAATACAACAACAATACAGTGTAAAGAAAACTATTCAGTGTTTTTTACCCATTCCAGCGATATGGACAGTCAACAGCACAAAGTCAAGGATGACTGCAGAGCTGTGGTATACATAAAATTATTCATAGCTGGGGATTTTTTTTTTGTTGTTTGGGTTTGGTTTTGTGATGCCTTTAATTCATGTGATTTTTTATTTTATTTTTTGTTTTTAATGAATAGCACTTACAGGTTTGTGAGATCACATTAGTGATTCTATCACAAACTGAGGTGTTACAGATCTCTACCAAATTTAAAGAAAGTGTCTGATGCAGAAATATACCACAAGATGAAATGAGATAACCCATCAATCACGTGGATGTAATGGGTACTATATACAAATAAATATCAAGTCCTGTACTAGAAGCCTGTTTTGCTGCTCCTTTACATTTGAGAGGGAATAACAGAAACAATTCAGAAAGTCAGAATATATTTCAACTAGCTACCATCAAGATTCCACTTTCACACAGGAACTGCTGCCCATCTCAGGTTGTAAAACCTCTGATACAAACAGTCCATCTCTTTGTAGACTCAATCTGCAACTTTAAACTGCTTGAGAAAGACTCCTGGCTGCCAGCTTGGCCAGTGTCAGGTGTTACTTTTAGGTGTCTAGTACCACCTCATGTGGAGTTTCTGCTGCAATCTCAGTTAGGGAACTGAGCTTTATTAAATAAACACAGATTCTTTATCCTCCTTACTTCACATGCAAAAAGTGATGTGTCCTCTTATCCAGCATGATGCACTGGCACAACTCATAAATAGATTGTTTAGTTGCAAATTACCTGAAAATACAATGCTGGAAAGAAGACAGGCTGAGATTATGACTGACATCAAAGGATTCTTAACAAACCAGTAAAATTAGCATGTGTATCATCCTAACATGAGGTATTAGTACTAACAACTGCTATTTAAGCATTTCAGCACTCTTTTCCCATAGGTTTCCTGTTCTGAAAGTCAGGAAGGGTAAAGAAGATGGTAGGAGTTGGGTCACCCTGGTAGGGGAGGACTTCTCGTGCACCGTAGGGTGGCCTAGGCAGTTGGTACACAATGCACTGCAACAGGCTTTTACACCAAATCCAATTCTCAGCAGTACAAAAAGCATTCTCCTCAAAGCAGCTTTGGGAGGATGAGGAAATCTAATCCTAGAGGGCACCCCGGTGCCCATGTACAATAGAAATCCCACCCACACCAAAACAATTTTCTGGATGCACATCAAAGAACACACCCTCTTCAGAGCAAATGCTAAATACACCCGTCTCAGAACCGTGTCAATATTAGCACTAGAAAATGAAACCCGATTTCTAAAACTGATGCTGGGAAAGACTCCAGTTGACAGAAACTTCATGAGAGCTCTAACGCAATGTCACCTGTACTTCAGACTATGGTAATACAGGTACAGACCTTTGCAAAATGTAATGCATGAAAATATCCTGGGGTTTTGCAGGATGAATCAAAAATTTTAGGAGTTCTTGTTTTAAGACACATTCAGTTTACAGTTATGTAATTTAATACATAAATGAAAAAGATAAACTTTTTCAGACATCTGCAAACAGTCCTCAACAGGACTTCAAATTTACAATTAAATCTTACTTCATAATCAAATGCTTGTATTTGAGGTGAAAACTGTTATAAGTGGGTAAAGAAATATCTGAAGCTCTCCTTCTGAATCCTAAATACAGTAACTTAAGTAAAACTGCTGTACAAACTTGTCTCAAACAAAATTCTCCTCTTCATACAGAAAAGGTTCTCAGACTCTGAAAGAGTTTGTTTTGTGTTTCAGGGTTTTTGTTCCCCCTAAATAAACACAATGCAACTCTCATTATCTGTTTCTGCCCGACCATTCTCAGTACTCCCTTTCCTGGGTCTTTGTACAACGAGACATAACATTACAAAGTATGCCTATTAACCACGCTGAAAACAGACTATATTAAGGGCTGAAACAAAGCAATATCCAAGGGACTGGCTGTTCTATCACCCGATGACAGTCAGCAGACAAGGAAGGTAGCCAGGCAAGCACACTAAGTCCTGCGAGCTAGAGGTCTCATTCAGCCTTTTCCCTGCCACTTGACTCAGTTCAGCCACTTCAGAGAGGGGCTGAACATAAAATATACCTTACTCCCATGTGCTCCCAACTCCTGCAGCAGCCCAACTAATTCCTGAAATGCCAGATGCCCTCAGAGCTGATAACATGTGCATCCCCAAGCACGTCACTTGGGGCCCAGGAGAGCAAGTAGAGGGATGCAGCAGAGGGCTGGGGAGATAGGACCCACACACATGCACACACATGAATGCCTCTCCCTTTACACAGCTCTAAATAAAATCAAGCCGCTCATGTCATTTCCAGAGCCAGATTAGCTCAAGCATGGTGAATTTCCAATTCAGCTCATTCACCTCACTTTGATCTATGCTACATGCTGCCTTCTATTCATATCTACAACCATCACTGACAGCAGCAGAAAAAGTAGCATAAATCCAACAATAAAACACTTTTCAAAGTGAGAAGCTAATGAGAACTACAGGATTAGGCATTTTTTCTTTAATTTTTTTTAAACATTCTATTAGCCTGATATTAGTACGCTGCAGCACAATTTTATTTCTCTTGAAGCACACAGGAGATTAACGCACTGAATACACTCAAACCAAGTTTAAATAGACAGTGATTAGCTTTGCCCCTGGCCTTGCCCCTGAACCTTTCTCCTTGACCATTCAATTAAACCAAGCAAGGCATCTCCTTAGAACTATAGCTTTTAAGTAAACAGATAAAAACATGAAAATCTCAGAAGGCAAGCTAAACAGAACACTCAGTGTAAACAAATAAAATGATGACGCAGCAGCAAGAAAGATGGAAACGATTTAAGCAAATACTTGAAAACAATTTTCTTATTTCAGTATTTCTCCTCATTAGTCTGAACTATAGGTCATGCAGTTTCCCTTTAGATCAGTACAAAATTGCCATCTAAGGCTTTCAAACATACAGATCTCAAAGATGGGGTCTTGGGGCAGAAAATA
This sequence comes from Corapipo altera, assembly GCF_003945725.1. Lineage (NCBI taxonomy): Eukaryota > Metazoa > Chordata > Aves > Passeriformes > Pipridae > Corapipo > Corapipo altera. The sequence goes on along the minus strand of NW_020884898.1, from coordinate 2,207,947 downwards.
AGGGAGAAAGGAAAGGATGCCATGCATATATGTCAAAGTACGTATATTTGGAAAATGAGAGACAGGGGATGTTTGTATATTTATATAAAGAACTGTATTACATACATATCCTATATGCACAAATAGAAAGTAACTGAAAATCTCATACAAAACTGCTTTTATATCATGTCTTTGTCACACATCCAAAGAACGTGTGAACCCCAATATGCTGCTGGGTAAACATAATCCTGAAAAGAGACATAGTTTTGGGTCAAGAAAATTCTAGTCCTGGTTTGCAAAGACTCAATCCAGAACTGCATTTCTGGAAGCTAATTCAAAAGAGGTTTTGGACTTATCAACAGGTTTTAAGTACTTCAGAGAGAAAAGGGAAAATTTTAGCTGAAGAAAACTTCTGAACATGACACTCTTAATGTGTATTAAGTTTAAAAACAGGACTAGTACTACACTTACCACGAACACTGAAGCACTCAGACACTAGAGCTTCAGAGCATAATACACCACCTTCACAGATCAAGCCATAGTTCAGGGTCAAGTCTCAACACTATAGGATTCTTGTCTTACAAAAGCAATTTTGAATTAAAAAAATAAATCAGCCACGTGTACTACTGTTTTGTCCAGCACATACTCTGCACCAGGAACTAGTCATATTTAAGGGCAACTAATGATTCATTATTACGTCTCAGAAATAAAAACGGATGTCAGGAAACACATGGAGCAACAACAGTACCACCTCATCAACTAATTACCTTGATAAAGGAACTACATGCTTAATACAGACACTGGCAAATACACGTTTATGAAACTGAAGCATTGTTTACACTGTCTCTAAATGACAGGAAGATTATTTAATCCTGAGCATCACAAGGTGAGTGGACCCTCTGCCTATACAATGAAAGTTGTAGCAAGGCTGTGGGAATTCTGTCTGGGCCTTAATTTCAACAGTCTGTTTACATTTTTCCCAGCCTAAAAGGCTTCATTCACCAATCTGCAAGATGCAAAGAAGCAGTAAAGATAGCATGATGTTGCCGCTGCTTTGGGAGAAGTTTTTAGTGTTTCTGTGAAAGCTTGCAAAGTAAGAGCTGGAACAGCAGAGCTTGACATAAAACCAGGTATCACTTGTAGTCTACACAACAAGTAGCTCAACTTGTAAAATTAGCTTCTTTAGACGTTCACTGCCTCAGTGAATCTAGCCTGACCTTAAGAACGTTTGGACCTTTGTTTTGCAAATCCTTTTGAAGTACTTATCAACAAACACCACAAATTAGTGATCAGTAGATGTTTATTATCCTGTAACTACTTAACTAAAAACCACGTTAACACTTCCAGCAGCTGGGAGATACATAACCCGTTTATTTTGGTGTATGTCTCTCAGAACGGACCCAGAACAGCACCTCCTTCCTGTACCAGCTCTTCACAGTTTTTTTTCCACTCTTGAGTTTATCTACCAGCAGGCTGAAGGAGTCATCTAGTGGCCACAGACAATTCCTGCAGCCTCGCAGCTTCTGCAGTCAGGCTGCGAGGGCAAGACAAGGTTTTTGATCCCTTAAAGCACTGACAAGAGTCCTTGCAGGTCCGTGATACAGTCCTTGCATCCATGTTCATGATGGTCCGTGTCCATATTCCCTAGCATGGCTAAGTGTTAGTTTCCCACTTCTGGCCCACATCAAGGCCAAATTCAACTTCTATTCTTCTTAAACATGCTTGGGAGTAGACAAGGCTGTGCTGTTTCTAACCCATATGTAGCTGTCTGTTCCTCTTCAGGGGTGGGCAAGCCTTCCCTGAATAATGTCGCTACCTGTGTGAAGCACTCGTTCAAGTGACACGGATCAAACTGCTAAGCAGCAGCATAGCAAGCCAAATGGTCCTACTCCAGCTCACATCCCTCCTCTACCATAAAGTTGTGTGTAGGTTTGGACAAAGCTCCTGGGTGTTTAGGTAAGATATCTCAGTCACAGAAGAACCATCCACCTAATAACAATGCAAAACTCAGAGAGAACTGGAACATGTTAAACATGTATTTAATGTATGAGTTAAAGTAACACTTTGATGAACAGTATTAACATCTATAAAGATCTTACTAAGCTTCATAAAAATTTGTAATGCTTTATCAGTTCTCTGTTCAACACCTTCAGTGTTGAACAGCTCCAGAAATTTAAGGCAGTATAATTTTACATGAGAATCTCAAATATTCATTCTTCAAATGAATGGTCATTTCAACTATATTAGAAAAGTGAAACACTGGTACTGGTTTTCCACATCAACACCTTAGTTTTAAAATAAACTCGGATCCATTTTTTTACTCTGAGTTAATTTGCATTACCTGTTGAGTGACTGAATCACAGGCACCTGAACACACCTTAGGTAAGACTGTACTAGGCTTTTTTTTGTTTCTGGAAATCACTTTGCTGCCACTCTAATGCCACGCTCTGGAAGAACATGATGCTACTCTTCCTCCACAGAGTAGGGATTGCTATTTATATATTTTCTTTTTAACTGTTTTGCATTGCTGGTCAGAGGTGAATCTAATACAGTGAGCATCAGGTGTTACTTATCATACACACACATACCCCTCCATTTTATAACACCCCTCTCACACAAACCCCCATGAAGTTTACCATCTTGTAACTCCATTCCAGCAGCAGCAGCAGCTTCCCTTCCCCAAAATAAGGAAATATCTTGTTCTCCAGACCTCTAAAGGAAGCCAAAAAGACTTCCTTAAATTCATACTCAACCTCCCTGTGACTCAGAGCCTCTATCTGCCTCAGTCACTTCAGTCACAAAGGTGTCAACTACCTTTTTTCATCCTATACATCACTTAGGCAATTCCAGTAAAAAATGGTATAAAAGTGCAAATTATGAGTATGGTATGACTAAGGAGCTCTGACCTATTTCCAGCTCAGTTGAAGGTGGAAAACAGTGGTACCACAACTATACCAACACGTGAAAGAAAAGAAAAATGAGCCCTGCAAGCCTTAATGTCAGAATTAAACAGAGAAGGTTCCTTCAAGATGGTGAGGCATGAGCAGCAAAATGATGTTTAAAGCTGGTATTTGGCTCAGTTGCCCCCTGATCTCAGCAGGCAGCACCTGCACCTTGCTTCACAGGTCTAGCAAATTAAGTCTTGGTCAGATCTGCTTTACATGGACAACCCACAGAAAGACTGATCCCAAAGCACATTTGGTTCTCTAAAGTGGAGGACACCTTACCCTTTTAGGTCACTAAATCACTAAGAGCTGTTTCTTGCCACTCACTGCTCAGGGGCCCAGTCACAGAGGTACTGTGAGACAACAGATGTGAACACCTGGAAGTTCCTTGGGTAAAAATGCAAGCAAATTCCATGTGAGACTACGTGCGTTGACAAAAATCTCAGTAAGTAGCGTTTTAGTGGAACTCACTTAAGAAGCGGGTTCTTTTTAGTCAGGACCAATAAAGAGTTACTAGGTTTCAGCTCTTTCCTTCTCCCTTCAAGACTTCAATAAGGCTTCAACACAGAGGCAGTGAGACAACAGTTCCGCAGCACTTAGAGGGTTGTATAGGCATGCCCTAAATCTATTTCTCTAGTTTTTAAACAGGCCTAATTTCACAGAATATTTTGAGTTGGAAGGGACCCACAAGGATCATCAAGTCCAATTCTTAGGTCAATGACCCATACAGCGACCAAACCCACAACCTTGATGTTATTAGCACCATGCTCTAACCAACTGAGCCAATCTCAGGGTCTAATTGCTTTGTCAATAAAAATAGTATCAATATTTTGCAGCCTTAACTGTCCAACATCACACAAAAGGTAAGGCTACTCTTAAGACTTTCACGCAAATTTGACTCACTCTAATTTTATTTCTTTATTTTATTTATGTATTTTACACAGAAAATATTTTTTGGTAAGAGCAATGAAACAGTGGGTTCACTACTGGCCTAAAACAGCATGCCAAAAAACTTCACTGATGAAATGAGTGGCAGACAGTAGTAGAAGTCTACTCATGTATACCATGTTAGGCCAAGTCACACTGTCCTGTCTCACACCATGTTTTCAGTGAACTGCAAGAGTGAATGAGGCTTAGGAATAGCCACTGAAGCCCATTTTGTCCTGTTATTACAAGAAAGGTGCACACACTTTTTATATGACATACATATTCATATATACACAGATGTATGCATTTATGTGTGTATCTATCAATATATACTTTTCTTCAGGCACGTGCAAGATAAAAGCAAACACCACACAGTAGGCTGGTTTGCGAAGTAGCCACACAATAAAAAAATAAATGAGTGGCACACTGAAAAAGACTAGAAATTGCAAAATACCACATCCACACTTTAAATACTTCCCTCCATGCAGTAAAATTAAAATGGGAAGCTCCTTCTGGAGCTTCTATCACTTCTTAATATGCAGATCAGCCAAAGCATGGTACTTTGTACAAAGTATGTACTTTGTTAGTGCTGCAAATACCTGGGCTGGCCCATTTCCTTTTCATAAATGGTTTATTATATTGACCAGGTTTTTATCATCCAAATAGATAGCCATAATTTGCCTTTCCTAGAGGTCTTACCACACACCACCTGGGAACTTGGGTTAGTTGGGTAGCTGCCTCTGCCTCCCCGAGATATTTCACTAAGGGAGTGTATTACATTCATCTCCCAGAGATGGCACATGGTTTGAGAATTATTTCCAGGTATAAATCAAGGAGGCTGACCATCTTAAAACAAACACAGTACTGACTGAAGCCTAAGCATCTCAACAGCCTCTATTTGCACTTTAATTACTCAGCAGAAATGTGTTAAACAGTATCAGTCAACTGAAGATGCCTTTCTTCAAGGACTTGCAGGACAAGTTGATATACCTCTCAGAACTGCCAGGAGCAAAGGATTTATCTGCTTTTATGTACATCTGTCAACTCATACTGCAGGAAATTTAGTCAGAAGCAACAGCGTAAATTGATGACAATACTTAGAATATATTCATTTTATTAGGAAAGCTCATCTGCAAAGTACCTCTTCTTCCTCTGCCTAACCACCACTTCACCAACACACCAATTTGGATTCCTTGTCTCACTAGAGGTCCACCAGAAAGCAGATGTCAGCACCTGCAGCAGAAATTTCCAGGTGCAAATTCAGAATTCACAGAGCAGGGACTCAAAGTCAGACATTCAGTGAAAGCCCAGCATCTAATCTGGAAAACCTCTACCACAGTCCTATTCCTGTGAGCACTTTGAATAAACCATGAACACTGCCACAGACGGGAAGGTCTCACTTGTGTTGTTAGAATATATCACAGTTTTGTTTTTTTTTTCAAATGGGCCTGGCTAGCTGCCTGCCTTATTGAAGTCTTGAAGGGAGAAGGAAAGAGCTGAAACCTAGTAACTCTGTATTGGTCCTGACTAGAAAGAACCTGCTTCTTAAGTGAGTTTCACTAAAATGCTGCTTATTGAGATTTTTGTCAACACATGTAGTCTCACATGGAATTTGCTTGCATTTTTACCCAAGAAACTTCCAGGTGTTTACACACCTGATTTGTACTTCTGAGTTATTCCACACACTAACAAGCTTCAAGGGGCAGCATCAGCTACCAAAGAAAGTAATTTAGCCAAGTATGGGAACATCTGTAGCTATATTACTATGATTTTAAACTTAAAAAAGCCCACATACATTCTCGTACCTAGCTGGGAACAGGAAAACTCAAGTTATTTTCATTTCTCCTACAGAACATTTCGCTTTGGAATTAGTCTGGGAAACAAACATTTTGTTTGAACACCTGCATATAGATATCCCTTTAATTTGAAAATATTTTAACCTCCTGATATCATAAAAGGCACTTTACTGTACAATAGTGATCTAACAGATAAAAGGTGAGGGATCCATTTTGAGTAGCTTTCCCCTCCAGTGGATCCTGCTCATCTTCAGTTGAGATGCACGAGTTTTTCTGGTAGCACCTTTCTGGGGCTGCTTTTGAAATAAGAAGTACCCTGTAAAGCATTAGCTCTCGTTACAAAAAGAGTGTCCTTCCATACTCAAATTTCATCACATCTGAAAAAATCTCAGATGCTGCCAGGGTTTCAATTCAGGTTAGTTGGCCATCAAGGAAGAATGAGTCCTGAGGCAGCCACACACTACTCCAGCTACCTGCCCTGTCCCTCCACAGCTGTGACCACGCTTCCCAGTGCAGCTCTCCCAGTATCATCCATGCAGAAGTCCATGGAGAATGCTGCTGCCGTTACACCATGTCCATGAGGAGGATGGATACACCACTGTAAGAAGGTGCTGCAAGAGGGGCAGCACCTCGGTGTCCTCACCAGCTGAAGCTGTGTATTTACAGAACCGTGGTCACAGCCCAGCTGCATCAATTTTCTTGAGGTATTAGGTCCCTTGTATTTTGCCATAATTTGCCTAACAAAGAAAGCATTATTCTTGTTGTTTACTCTTAATAAGTACCTTCTCCATTTACAGCAAAAAGAGAGAGCCTTATTTTTCCCTCCAAAAGGAGAGTTTCTACGTAGTTCTTTCAATCCTTTTGGCTTTATAAAAGCTGTGCAAGCTTGATAGAAACATTCAAATAAGTTTTCTTTCTCATTCTGAAACTATCATTCCTTTTGTTACTTTCACACAAATATAATTTTTGGTCTGTATAAAGTTTTCATTGATCAGTATAACTTTGTAGCTTAAGGTACTCTAAAATATTACTTGAAGATCTGAGGACTCAATCTGCCACATATTGCTATGGGTTTTCAATTTACTTTCGCAGGGCAAGGGAAGAAGCAGAGATGGTATTTTCAACTCTTTACTATCTGAGCAACTTCCAAGCAAAGTAAACACTGATCCTTTAATCCCTTGTCAAAATCCACTAGCATGGATTTCTGTACTTGCAAGGAGTCTCACAGAAGGTAACAAGGCCCTAACCAAATGCACAGGTCTACGTTAGCAAATCTCAAAATAGGATCTTTAACTTGGGATATAACATTTGACCACCCTAGCCAAAACACAACCCCAGTGAATTCATGGAGAAATATTTGTTGGTGTTTTTGCCAGCACTTGACACATAACAAAAGCTTGAAAACCGCTAACAAAAACTTCCTGAACTCTGTAAACACAAGCAACTACAATCAACCTGATATCTAAAAAATAAAAAAATATTATTATATGTTCCAGGGATACATATTCTTCTTATAGGCCATTGGAGGCGAAGCGGTCTTCTCTTTTTCAGGTAGTCCACTACTAGTGAAAATCTCAAGAGTAACTGATCATAATTTACAGCACCACCTCCAGACTTATAAATTTAACCAGCACAATGAATCTGTAGTAAACTGGTATTCTGCATCTAGACAGAGCTATCTTGCTAAAAATCAACCATCAACGCACTCACTGAAAGTCCCATGCAACTTTTAGTAACAGCCTGGCATGTAGCATGCTGTGCTGGGTCCCACAAAAGCAAGCAATGCAAGGCATCACCTACTTCAGAAAGGAACACAGGTGAAAGAGAAAAGCAACATCACAATTAAGACACGTTATCTTCAGCATCAGTAACCAACTGACGCTATCTGCTCTGGAAACTATCCAGACTGCAAAACCATGTTTAAAAGAGACATACAGGTCCCTAGTAGAAAAAACAGACAGTAGTGGTCTACTTCTGAAGATACATCCTCCTCCTCTTGCACTTCACTTAGCCTGCCCTTAAGGCTCTTCCTTGACAAGCAGTAAGCATAAAGCAGCTCGGAAGCCAAAAGCAGTTGTGTCCCCTGTCCCGTTTCTACTACCCATTCTTGGGGGCAATAGAGCTGTTCAGTTCTCCAGTCTGACTCCTAACATGACATATGATCCACTCAATAGTGGTGAGTTCTATCTTTATTGGGCAGAAGGAGTTAAGCTAATAAAAAACCCACTAATTTTAGCAATGATCAGTCCTCCAGTCCAGTTCATTATACAACTACAAAAACACTAGCACGGCCCCATAAGGTAGGATGCAAGGGTCTAAGGCTTGGACTGTTTCTTTCAGTGACAGTGCTGCCATTTAAACATGGTTTACCTATTACCTCTGTCAAATAAGTTTTATTCCACTTCCTTGTCAGGGAGCTGTATTTCAAATAATATGTGTATCTTCTATCTATGTTGAAGATGGGGTCAACATTACACATGTAGTGAACTGAAGGTGAAAAAATTTCTAATTTACTGTACCTCTCCCATTTTCCATCAAAATGCATCAAACTTTGAAACCTCTGTTTCCCCAGAACTGCTTTCAGCAAAGCTACCGGAGAACTTCACCTAAGAACTTATCAAAGCCTATATTTCTTTCATTTTATAGCAGAACGAATAAATTAAATTTGGCAGCACAGAAAACAGCTACTCAAAGCACACACTCTGGTCTGGATCAAGAGCACAAGCAATTCTGCTCAGGCCTCAGAGCCTGGGATGCACTAAATCCCCCATGATCCTCATCAAGATATTTGACTTCTTCCTGTTGTCCCCTGTCACCTGGGGAGCTGCTCAGACCTGCATTGGTGCCCTGTAGCTGTGACAGCAGCATCCAACACCTGGCTGGCCCACCACAGCTACGTGTTTGGAGTGGCTTCTCATGAAGAGTCCTCTGCAAAATCACTCAGAGCATCACGGGGAGAACGAACAATGTCATCCCACTAATCTGTTAACAGGAAGTAATGAAGAGGTGGAGAAGCAAAATACCCCAAAGTGTTTGTGTAAACCTGCCACCAGTTATGGATTAATAATTTCAGAGCTCCATTAGAAGAAATACAGAGAATAGTGCTCACCTTAAAAAGCTGAAAGTTAACTAATGAATCTGTGACATTGACATTCTTCACTCCATAAAGAAAAACAAATAAAAAAATTGCAACAATGTAAGAAGATGCCTTTCCATAGAAGCTGCCCGCTCATTGTAACTGAGATACTCTTTCAAACACTCCATTTTCTCTCAACCAACTTGACTTCCTTTCTGAGGGAGGCAACCGTAAAAAGAATTTTTTTTCCTTTTTGTATTTTGTTTCCATAATTTTATTTCCTCATATTATAACATCACGACACTCCTTCAAATACATCACATTGTTCTAGATCCACATTTATTACTAAACCACTGTACAGTCTCTTCTCTAGCATTACTCAATGCATCTAAAAGTTTTGAAACAACCTGAGCGTTTTTTCTATTTTAAGTTGTTTGGAGTGAACTTTATCATCTGTCCTTTACGGCTATATTTGTGTCATATCTATCTACACTTTTCAATGAGAAAATTTACAAAGTATAAACTTTCATTGACTACACATCTTTGCTACAGCAAAAAACATCATTTCCTGCGTATACTCCATTACAATATTAGTAGAAGCAAAATCATCTAATCAGAGATCATAACAATATAATTGCTCGTTTCTTGCTGTTGAGCCTGGGTAGGTTGTGACACTTGGTTCCTTCCTTCATCCACTCCATGAACCTACAGGACGTAAAACCAGCACTCACCTCTTCAGCCTTCCCCAGTCACGGAGCTGGCACAGAAATGTTTTCGGTGCAGCAGTCTACCATCCTGCCTACAGCCCGGCTTCGCTGCAACACAACAAAATCACCACGATACCGCTTTTCCAGCCTGACGTGTTTGCCTGTCAGAAACAGAGCCCGCAGCCACTCATAAAAATTAACTCCAGACCGATGAAAATAACTCTTTCAGGGGAGGAGTAGCAGCGTCGTTGCGAGGAAAAGGAAAAGCAGGAAGCTGATCTCAGCAGCGCGGGGAGCACGGACGGGGCGGAGCAGAGGCATGGAGCGAGGAAAAGTGGAGCAAAGACTCGCTGCTTATAGCTTGGTTTTGGCAGTACGACCGAACACCACCGCATTACTGAAATACCAGCGTTACGGCTGACACAGAGGCCAGCAACACCCCTTCCCCACACACGGGCACCGCACAGGCCCATGTCAGCGCTGGCGTGTGCCCCGCGCTCGGCACTCCCTGCACAGGTACCCGGCCCCCACCCGCGCTGCCTTCCCTGCCGGCACCACCGGGCCCAGAGCGCCCCCGAACCCTCTCCTGCTCACCCTGGCCTGGGCAAAGGGCTGCCGTGGGTGCCACGCTGAGCCCGCTTTCATGCGTGAGCCGGTTTGAAAGGGCACGTCCTACTCCTGCTCTTGCAACTGGGGGAACCTCCTATTGCGTGGTAAAAAAAAAATAAAAATGGTATCTTCTAAAGGACTGGACTGCCATGTTTAGCGTGTAACTCACTTCCTTTGATGAAGTTTAAAAATGAAAATAAGAAAAGAAAAAGAAAAGAGGGAGGATTCTTTAGGGAAACAGCTTAAAGAACGGAGAGGCTTTTCATGCCAAAATTCAAACTGACACCAAGGAGGGCTTTAACTCGACGACAGCACCTCCCACCCTGTAAGAACTTTCTCTCCCAAAAACATATGCTAGCCCCACCAAGGCCCCAGTTCCCAGGGGAAAGGAGGCCAAGGGAGCTTGCTCCCCACAGGATTGTTCCCTGCCGGGAGGGCTGATCTGGCTCCTGCAGGGTGGGACACCCCCACCTGCCCTCCCGGCCTCTGCAGGAGTCAGACTGCACCTGCTGCTTGCCATGCTGTCCCCACATTCCTCAGGAGCAGGGTTTGTTTGTATCATTAGGATAGCCTTCCAAACCCCACAGAAAACAGCAATATATAACATTCTAAATAAATGTGAGCTTGGAAAACAAAGTAAAGCCAAAAAATTACAAGGCAAGGTGGACAGACTATCACTAGAGCCATTGGCCAGTGTTTCAAAAGAATAATTAAAACCCATAACAAGAAACAGCATGTCAATGGATCTTCCTAACACTCACACAGCCAGGATCTGATCTATATTTCTCAGTCAAAAGCAGACATTCTCCATGCATTTAGGATTTTCCTAAGTGAGACTATGAAGATAAGCAGGAATACCCTGCATTGTTAAGACACTTGTCTTGCTCTCTCTTTCAGGTTTCAGTGGTTTTGCACGGCAAGATTTGTAGTACTTTGTATTGTTGGATACAGAATGGACACAGGGCAAAAACAAAAACAGTAAATCAGTTAAAGTCAAGTTCTTACACTTTTGAAAATCCTACCTGATGTCCTCTACATTATACTGACAGAGGCAAGGTGGCCAATCAATTTTACTTTTACCATTTCTTCCATGTATTTTCTCTTGTCTGCTCAATATAGGAACCTGTAGCATATCTAACTCACATTTGGAAGATCACATTATGAAAATCAGCAACTTCTAAGAAAGCATTCAATGACTCTGAAATTCACTGTGGTTTGTTCACTTTTTGACACTGTTTCAAAGTATGTCCTATAATCAGTCTGCAGACAAATCCAGACTGAGCTGGAAAAACAATCCCACTCTCCCAGCCTCTCTGCAGAGCCTGATGGCCTTCACTTCCAAGAGTGGGCAGGCAGGACTCATGCCTTTGTCTTCAGCCTTCCCAGTTCACAGCCTACCTTTGGTGACTGCAGTTACATCAACTCCTCAGGCTGTAAGCTGAAGGTCACTGATGCAGACATACATCCCTCTGTACAGCTACTCCGATGGAGCAGTCAGCTCCGACCGAGCGGATGCAAAGCCTCATTGCAGCAGTATCTTCTGGTGCTGCAGCAACATCAAAATAGCCACAAGGAAAGGAAGGCAGCCCAAATCTCAGCATGCAGACTAGGCCAGCCAGTGTACAAGCAGCAACACACCACATCCTATCCATCTTAGTATCAATGCCATTTCTGCACCTGTAGTTTGGCAGCTTGAACCCTTTTCATTCACACACTGAGACACTAATTTCACTCCCAGGAGAACTTAATTATTCCTTCTGGGGAAACTATTAGCACTGGAGTGACATACAGCTGCTTCCTTACTAAGGAAACATATAGCTTAAAGCCAGAACTATATCAGAATATATAGTGGGAATGTAATTTCTATACTCAGCTGAACAGATTTAAGTGAGTATTAAAACCAAGAAGCCACAAAACCTGCACAGGATATTGTGCTGAGGGTGGTGTGTGGAACAACAGCAGACAAGGTGAAAATACAGGTAAGAGCTCTTTCTTAAGAGTAAACAAACTAAGAGAAACAGCAAGGACATTCCCAAAGCTTTTCCAGTATATGTATTGTTACATAAATGCCTAGGCTTCTCTTCAAATCAAACCCAACACTTCTACAGTATCACTCACAGCTCTGGGAGTCCACCACACCTAAGATAAATGAGCTCATAAGCCCAACTCCAATCCTAGGGTTAGTCCATGTATTTCAGGGAAGCTGTTTCCTACCTGCTTTTTAGAAGACAGATTCTAAAACAATGAACACTGTTTTCCCCCTGCTTTTCAAGTTGATATTCAGTTTTGAAAAGGCACTCCTCAGTTCTCACAAATACTGGACAGGTATGCTGCTGCTACAGTGTACTGTACAGCCTCCTTCCTTCTCTCTGCTTCTTCAGTTCAAGTACACGTGCACCAGAGATAACATTTCATTAGATACAGAAGAGCAATCTCTGACACTCTTGACATGACAGACAAGGACAATTTATTCCAGCAACCTCAAAAGCACCTTTTTTTTTTTTTTTAAACAAAGAGGACTTTTAGTAGTCAATAAATATCATTAACTAATTTATGAGGTTAACTAACAAATCACTTAAGGCATATCTTTAACTTCAGCAATACACATCTTTAACAACAAAGGCATATCTTTTACTTCAGTCTATCCTGATTTAGTAACAAAATAAAACACTTTCTCTTACCTTCTTAATTAAATTGCTATTATTTATTTTGCAAACAATTTTTAAGCGTTCTGAAATACCCTTCTCTATCAGCCCACTTCAGTCTTTTACTGTTGAAGGCACTTCATCCTCAAGATGACAGGTCATACAAAGGAAAGGTTGGAGACAAAGGCTAAAGCATTGCATTGTTTTTAGTACAAAAAGCTCCATTCCTTTAACCCTGCCTTTCTACATAAGAAACTTCCTTGAGAAACTAGAGTAGCATCTGCTTGTACTTCAAATTACCCTCTCTGCTTCTTTCCCCCTCATGAGATTCCTTGACTGAGGTCATGAAAATAACAAGTACATTTTAAAATCAAAGTTTACCATTTCAGTAGGATTTCAGGGGCAGGACTGTGACAGTCATTGTTAGGCAACCATTCTTCTCAAGGTGAAACAGTTTGTGCTTAGCACTACCAAACAGTTAGACTTCTGTCATTATCTTTGCTGACCAGTGTTATTACCCTGTCCAGAGGTCTCCAACTTCAGTACAGATACAGCAGTAGATGAGCAGTTTTTAACACTGCAGTCATTACTTCCTATGGATCTGCAAAAGTAACTAAGAGGATTAGTCCATTGTTCGTAGATTTACATTAATTTTTCAGGCGTCTGTATCACCCACAGGACATTTTTTTAGTGTTTTTAGAGTAATTAAAAAAAAAGTTGAAAACTCATTACTTTAAATTGAGTCAGCTTTTTTCTTGTAGGGAGATACAAATTTTTCGAAAGCTTAAACACAGTCATGAAAAGGGATCATCCCTCAGCTGCTAGATAAAAACCTACCTCAGAAAAAAGGCATGAAGTAGGAAATAGGAAACATCTACAAGTATATGAACTCTTGTGCTTTGAACTCATTCATACACACTTAGAACTCGACTCACTTTGAGTCAAGTAGTCATTCTGCACTGTTTTAAAACTAACTTGAAGTTTTGTATTGCTTAAACTACAGTTGTCAAAATTCATTTATATGTGACAGTTTCTCATCTCTCATTCCCTGCATTACAGGCAGGTGGAGATTAGGCACCAAATTGTTTCTATATTTATTTAAAACAAGTCAGGCCAGAGATAGTTTGATCACAAATTTACTCACTCCGTCCATATATATATATATATCTTCTCCTGAACTGACAAGACAGGATGACTTCTGGCTTGTTGCTCCGGTACTGTATGAGCACTAAAATAACTTAGTAAATGACCAAGATGGGGAAGATCTGGTCAAAGACAACAGAAAGGGAAAAAGTAACACTGCATAGCTGAAAGCTTTCTCCTGCTAACCAGCAAGGAAATATAACAGCAAACAATAACATTAATGAAACAAACAAACATTTTGAAGGCATGTTTAAAAAACTCTGAAACTTAACCTGGAAGTGACTATCATTGAAGACATCCAAACAATTCCCCAACCAAATGTGATATCAGTCAACTATTGTAACCTTGCCTTCTGTAAAATTCACAAAAGAACTGTGCTCACATATACACAGAGAGTACTGCAGCAATACTAATAAAGTATTAGTATGGAATTGCATTTTACTGCAATTCCATGAAGAAATATAATATTAACTACTAAATCTAAACAAAGTCACCACTCAGCTCAAAATGGATACAATCCCAATCCAAAGCTTATATAACACTGCAATACCCCACACTTAAAACAATACTAAACAGATTCATAAAACATCCCAGAAAACAACATCAACCATCTGTGTATTCAGAAACAGCAGAATCACCGTTTTATGATTCCTGTATCTCAGCACTTTTTAGAAGTTGTATCAAATATTTTCATATATGCACACACAAACACAAATGCTTTCTGAGCCATGTAGTACATTAACAGCACATAGACAACAGTACATTTCCATCACCAGAAAGCCACTGCCCTCTTACCTGCTATACACACCCACTCATCACAAGCGTCAGAAAAACTTCAGGTACAAACGTCATACCTAAATAATGCACAAAATACCCAAGCCAAAAATCCTACCACAAGCAGCATGCTGTCCCTTCTTATCCCTCCCCCACACTGTTATCCTGAGAAGTTTAATCTCAGTTCTTCTCTGAGGTAGGTGGAAGGTACTCAGATACTACATACAATGTGGCAGAATAAAATCCTAACACTGTTGACCCCTTTTTAGACTTACCAGAACAAGTTACCAGCCAATTCAGACATGAAGAAGTTTGCTTCTCACAATGTAAGATCACACATTACTTGTAGCAAAAAACCCCCCAGCACATTTACAGTATCAAAGTTTCTTAACATTAGGAGGGTTTTGTCTAGTTTTTGCTTTAATAATAATGAGAGCTGTTCTCCATGAGGTTAAAATGCAAAACACACTTTTAAAAAGAAACTTGCTTTAGTACAATCTTGTTTATTTTCTATTTCTATCAGAAACATTTTCTTAGGACATATACTTCTGTTTTTAAAACAACCCAGTTTTTTTCCCTAGATATACTGATGCAATATTTTGTAAGCATATACTTAAAAGACATGCAAAGATTCAAAGAGCAGCTGCAAAGAAAGCTATTTCACTTTGCTAATTTGCATCAAGTTTTATGGTTCCTATCCTCCTTCCTAAATGGAAAACTAACTGTGATAAAACATTGAGCCCAATTAGAAACAGCTACTACACACAACTATTTATTTGAATGATTTCCTTTAGAGTATGTGTAATTGTTTTTACAGAATCCTTTAGTGTTTGGGCCAAATATTGTCATCTTTTCTACAGGGAGAAAAAAGCCCACTTCCTCCAGTTTCACATCTCATTCACTAAGTACATAACTGAATTCAAATCTTGATACATATAAAAATAAATCTTTTTAATTTAATTTATTTTAATGAAATGCTGAAAAACCACCATGGTAGCTTGACTTCTGCAATCAGGATACATTTGTAATTTTCTTCTGGTTTCAGTATTACCTCGCACAGTAGAAAGCCCAAGTTTGGTACTAATTCGAATATTGATTATTAAGATGGTGATCAAGTGCCATGTGAGACTTCAGCGCTCCAGAATCAGAGCTCAGAGTTTTGGAACTTAGTCCCACTGGTATCACATTTGCAAAAATTCCCTAAGTTTAGCTTTGTTTGGGGATGTAATCTGTGACCTGTTCCTTTCAGATTTAAGGGCCAAAAATCTGACAGACCTCTGTAGGCACAGGAATAAGTTGGGGAACAAAGGGGGTAAGATTCATGAAACAGGCAACGACTTAAAGAAATGTGTTTTGTCCACATCTGTGGACAGCTGGCGGCTGTGCCAGCCACGGCAGGAGATGAGATCAGTCTCTGTGGCAGCACCGAGCAAGGGAGGGAGCAAGCATGGAGGAGAGGTCAGGTCCCTGCAGGTGGGTTGCCATCCCGTTCTTGGCATATTCAGGTTATATTTTCCTCCATAAACATGCTTTCTGGAAAAGCAAGCAGGGCAACAAAGGCAGCAGGGAAATAATTTTCATTCAGTTTTACTTAAGAGCAAACCCAGCCTGACCTTTAACTGTCCTCACACTGTTTTAACCTACAGCTGCTCTCCCACCTCCACAGCCTCCCCCCTCCCACCCCTGCCCTCTGGCAGAGGGGGCCCAGGCACCCACTCTGTCCCAGGGTGCCTGCCCTGCTACTGGGGCACATCAGCACACACCACAGATCTGGCAACAGCCAGGCCTGGTACAGCCATCCCTGGGAAGCAGAGCTGCTAGGAAGATGGCTGGCCCCAGCCAAGGCCACCGCAGCTGTGAGCAAGGACACAGGACTCCTCCCTGGAAACATGAGGAAGGGGGGTTATGCCAGCATGAAAGCACCATGTAAATACAGGACTCAACATGCAAATCCAGCAAATAAAGTAAATTTTTCAACTATTCCTGTGGATTTATGAGATGTCACCCAATGTTCAGCTGTTCTTTTGTTTTACCAGCAAGTAATGACTGCAAACTAATTGAACTTGAGGTGCTTCTGCAAAAGCAAAACTTGCAAATTTCAAACTCAAAAAAAATAAAGTGTCATTTCATGTCCAGCAATAAGTGCTGCTTACTGTTTCATATACCAGAACAAAACATCTGCTGTGTATCACCTGTGATGATGTTCACTCTTATCTACAGATCTGATACCAAAGCCGGATATGTGAATCAGTGGCTACTACATCCCCTCTAAAACTTTCTCTATGTTTTGTCTACATACTATCTAAAGCTAAATGAGTAATTTTGGTCATTCAAGTTAAAAAAAAAAAAAAAGGAAAAAAGAAAAAAAAAAAAAAGACAACACTGTTTTTCCTCTGGTCTGTGGTTTTCTCCCCAGTTTGTGGGGGACCCAAAAGCTAAAAGAAGTTTTTATTATGCAACACTTCACTTTACTACAAGAGAACGCAAAACAAATTACCAGCAGCCAAAATTCACATTTTGCTTCAAACATGCAAGCCCCACCCCCAAAAAAGCCCAATCCAAAACCAAATTATTCTTTTTTAAATTCTAGGTTCAGCCATCAGAAGTCAAAGCAGTATGCAAAGTATTGATTTATGCACATACAAAAACAACAAACATCTTCATCAGGAAAAATCATATAGGTTTCTTGCATTCAAGTCTAAAATACATCTGTGGGACACTATAGAAGAGGGTGGGTCTCTTCCTGCCACTCCAGCATGAATGCAAGGAACAGATGCCAATCTACATTTTAGCTACCTAATTATATAAATACAAGCACAATAACAGCATTAATATATTGGCCCTTTTGTAATATACAAGCAGCTTTTTGGGGTTTTTTTGTTTGTTTGTTTTTAAGTGACAGGAAGAAAAGGTTTACAATAGGCCACTCGTTACCAAAGGACGAAATGCTCTATAGATACAAACCTTGTACCCTTGGTCTACGCAGACACACTTTAGTTGTTAGGCTGCAACACTGGCTTGCCAGTGACACAAACTCTCCTATTCCTGCATTTGTCCTGTACTCCTTAAGTTCAACACAGGTTAGCAGTAAGAGTATTTACATGAAAACCACAGTGCTGTGAAATGCAGCGGCTGCAGGGCTGACCCACTGCTGCTTTTTCTACCAATGCATTTTGAACTGCAACAGAAAGGTACAATGACCCACAGGAGACTGTGAAACTTCCAGCTGCTGATGTTGAACTTTAGAGAAGTCATCAGTTGCATCCCCGCGTGTCTCACCCAGCTGACCACCACTGCTGCTGCTCTCTGGGACCCTGCCTGGTACAGCCCAGGAAAAGGAAGGAGAGCAAAAGCAGCAACCCTTAGCTTTGGTGATGAAAAGACCTGAGAGAGGGCAAGTGCGCTTCTCTAGGAGCAAGAGGCTGCTGTAACAAGTGACCTAGTGGAGTTCAACATCTTCTCTAATGTTCACATTTTTGTCAAAGTGATTCCACTGTTACAATTTGATCTTCTGCTTGGGTGTGGTGTACATGTGACCTGTGAACTTAATGGCATCACTTATAAACCAATGCAGTATATAAACCACACCTACATATTAACTCCCTGTCAATGGACACCTATGTAAATCTTCAGCACACTAACTGTTCTGTTATTTTGTTTTTAATTTTACTTTTCCTATCACACATTTGGGGGGGGAAGGGGGTGAGGAGGGGTGAGTGTTAAACACAGCCTTGATACTAAATGGACTGGCACATACTAGATGCAAACACAGGTAACTTGGCCTCAGTGCTGACTTACTTCTGTATTTCACGGACATTCCCAAGGGCTCTAGTTTTCGATGACAGCTTCTTTAAGGAAGGGCAGAAGAGCATGGCAAAAATTCTACCTTGAGCACCAAAGGCAGTAAGCTCATCCTCCCCCACCTCCTCCAATTCTATAAAAGCAAAGCAAAAGCCCTCTAATAAGCAGATCTTATCCCCAACTACTTTTCACTTTCAACAACAACAAAACTTAATATAAAAATAAATACCAAGTTAATTGAATAATAATTTCCCAAGAGAAAGTACTGTTTTTAACATCCAGTGCTATAAAAGAAATCCATAAACAGGATTTGCAGCCTGCTAGCACAGGAAGAGTTGTTATTGCAGCCTAACCAGCTTTTACCTCTTGAAGGAACGTCCAGGACGTGCCCTCGTTGGATATGGCACCACCTGTCAGTGACTGGCCCCAAAGACTCCAGTTAGTTTTGGTAGCTGCTAGACACAGCAACCTGATTTTTAAGCCAACTGATCGAGTACTAGGAACTCTAACTACGGCAGCCCAGCCCAGCTCTGCGTGATCCAACCAACTCTTACTCAATGCAAGTTAAATCAGCGTGCGCAGAGCTCCACACTATCACTGCCAAACCCCTTCTGATACTCCTTCTGCCTTACTGAAGGCACACTCAGGTAACTACAAAACCATGTAGACACACACTCTTAAGGTTCCAGATGATGCCAGGTTTTATCAATAGGCTGTGTTTTAAAATGCTACATTTTAACAGGTGCTTTTAAAAAGTTGATAGTAAAGAATCTTTCCAGTTTTTCTTTAAAAGACACTGCATTCTGCATACCCAACTCTCTAGACCTCAAAATCCTTCAAATTAGCCTTGGGAGGGACACGTAGAACTCCTAACTTTGTTAATAAACAGGCAGTATATATTTGTCTGTTTGTCTGGCTGGACTCTTTATTGAGTTGGGCATTTACCAGAGGCTAGTGATACCCTGAATTCCCAAGCTGGTCATGGAGAAGAGAAAGCACTCAGCACCTCGGTAGGGGATCTGGTGGATGGGACAACTCCAATTGTCCCTAAATTAAACAAAATCAACAGACCAGCTAAACATTTAACTGAGGGTTTGGCAGATAGGGAGGGAAGACCCCGGGTTTCCTGGAAGAAGATACTTACACTGGAGAGGCACACGCCCCGTGCAGTCCTCTTTACCTCCCACATCTCTTTCCTCTAGAAATATTGTAATTAATTTGGATGCACACAGATATTGCCATCAATTGCCAAACTATTCAGTAATCTTTACTGAACCTCCCAGTTCACTGTAATAATTTTACATACACCATAAAGTAGGTATATCTCATGATCATTTATATGTCACTGCTGAGAAACAATTCCACCCATTTGTCCACTGTTCTCTGGAAAGCTGCCCTCTGCCCAATACACAGTCCAGAGCCTTTTTCTCTGTTCACTCTGTGGTCAAAATAAGTTGTTTGTACCACTTTTTCTAACCCTGGTATTATCATGATCATTGAACTTTTGTTCATAAAGAAACCTAAGAAACAAACTTTACCTTGATATAGTATTCTGAACACGCAGCAGTAGCAAACTCTTTGCAAGCCACATTAAGTTCCACGTTTGCAGCACCCAGGGACTACACTTAAAGAACACTGTTGAACACAGACACCACAGCAACACAGCATCTCCCATCTTAAAGTCTGACACTGATTTTTTTAATTGTATTTACATACGTGGAGTTTTTTTAGAATTTCTCATCAGCTTAAGTGACCCACTGCTTCTGAGCTGCAATGGGAATGAGGCATCTATCTCACCTGTGTGACTGAAAATTTCAAACAGAAGTAATGACAGATGTAGCTAGGTTTCTTTCAATAAGCAACAACTGCTTAATAATTCAAGCTGATAGTCATTTAAATACTGATAGTCTGAACCAATTGGTACAGAACTCTAAATTTGCACCTTTTCAACTGCATAGAACAGATTTCAACAGTATGTTCATCAAATGCTGAATTTTTGCTTAATTATTTACTTTCTAATAATTATTTTAGGTTGTTTATGTAAGAACTAAAATTCCATTCGAATTAGAGGCAAGTGAAAGGTGTAACCACTGGAAATCGCAAAGTTTTCACTTTGAAATTAAAAGTGTTGTCTGACTGCAGCCACTAAAAGTACTCAAGTCAGCCCTAACAACAAATATATAATTCCTGCAAAAAGAAGTATAAAAAGAAATGCTTCTGAAGCTCATATAAATTGGCAAGAGGATGGTATATGCTATTCTTTTATTGCAGCTGCTGAGAATGCTCATCTCTACCTTGTCCTGTCACCCCTGTCCCTAACAAAGTGTAGCTATTTTACTGGACAACACACACCAGTGCAACAGGTCTGTAAGTCACTACACAATTGGTTTTAAACGTCCTTAAGTTCCTTCTATCATTGCTGGAAAAACAACAATGCTATTTCACATACAGGCACGGAAGAATTTTCACTTCATTCATATAGTTGTTCCAGATAGCCCCATCACACATGCTTAGAAACTTCTTCTACATCATAATGACAAGCAATTGACACCAAGTGGGATGGAAGAAACTTAAATTTCTTGTGAGTTGAATTATTTTTCTTCCAATATCTATCTACTAATTCAGAAAACTACCTATTCTCACCTTCACCTTAGTCCTATTGAATTGCATTGTCTGTCCACATAAACAGCACTGCCCACATTCCCAAAGATACCTGGTTAATACTCATATCTGTCCTCTCATTCAAAAAAATAAAAATGGGCATTTGCTGATTTAAAATAAAATCTCATCACAAATTAAGAGATTCACAAGTCTCAAAACACCACTTCGTGGTCCATTGAATCAGAGACAGTCACTTTGTCTTATTACTGTTTTTTTCACTGTTACTTTCGCCAACTGAAACTCTCAAGTCCACAGATTTCTAAGACAGGCCTGAGAGATTTTTCAAAAATTAGAGACTTGGAACTCAAAGTGCAAGGTTAAGCAAGCATGAGGATATAACCACAGTTCTCAAATAATGTGTTTGATGAGATACTCTTGATTAAACCCCTGGCTCTTTTGTAGTGCTTCACATCCTGATCACACACTGTTTCAGGGAAGAGCTGACCATCAGCAGGTAAGTGGAAACAAAAGCAAGAAAAAGTGGAACAAGAACTCCAACAGCCTTAATAAAGATCAGGGTACTGGGAAGAGAAAGGAATAAATTTCAGCCTTATGTTCTGTATACTAGGCAACACAGTCTCACTAGTTAAGATAAACCATATTAATTATTTCCAACAATCCCCAAACTCTGCCACTTTTAATGCTGTTTTGATTCTTCATTTTCCAAAGAAAAACATCCCTGCAGCCTCACTGAAGCAGCAGAGAATTCCTTCTCTTCCCCAGTCCCTCAGTGCTGTTGCTGTGCCCCACCTCCATTCACAGCCACAATGCACTTTACAAGCAAATCACCACCACCTAGTGAAAAATAAAGGTCCTGTTTTGGTAACAAAGTAAGAATGCTTGAACTTTCTGTTTTGAAGATTCTTGAGGACAGAATCTCATTCATTTGACAAAATTATTCAGAAGTGTAAGAAACAGAAAAGTGGATTTTGGAAATTTTGGCCTAATTTGCCTATGATTTGAATGCATGCAACTACCAAAATCAGTTTATTACCTTTATTTTTCCTCAGACCTTGACTCTAGCATAAAACAGTTAGCTCCTGCCACCTTGTGGGACTTCATGGACTTCCCTGAAAGCTTGTATCAGTAAGCTAGTGAGTTAGAATAAATAAACAGTCAAGACTTACTTTCCTTGTGATTCACCCTGGTGAATGTTAAAATAAGAGAGAAATATTTATGGAGAGGGTATGCCATTTTGAATATTTTCTAGTTCATTATCCCTAGCATTGTTTATATAGTTGAATTGCTGTATTTCGTAGTCTTATGGAGGGTGTTTTAAATATTTAAATACCTGTCAAGAATCCTAAGTTTTGGAAGCTGATGTATCTAAGTTTAAAATAACATTATGATCAAATACTTGTCACCCCTAGTAAACTTCACATATTTGACAAAGATTCTACACAGAAGTAATACAAATTTAGGCTAAAAATCTTTGCAGTCAGGTGCAGTTTGGAAACCAAATAACAATCTCAGTCTCACAAGGAATTATACATATGTTTAACTTTTAATATGGTGATAACATGCCTAGTTCTACCAAAAGATCTGATTTCATATGTTTATTTTTTAACTATAATTTTCTATTTTATGTTTTTCCTCTCCTCATCCCCCTCCACTTCTATTATACATGGTTGACTTAATGAATGAGTGAAGTTCTCCAAAGAAGAATAAGGCCACTGGAATGGAAAAACTTTATCACCACAGTAACAAGTCAGTAAAGATGCCTGAATCTTCATCCTCGTGTCTTACATGTTGTCTACTGCCCCTCAGACAGGTAACTTGTCACACCTACTTTGTGGAGGTGGAAAAGACAAGAGCAGCAGCAATCAATGAGAAGGGATGAGGTTCTCTCTATTTAAGCAAAACCTCTGCTGCTCTAAATGCCAAAAATGAAAAAGCACAGAGGACTGCAGATGATGTGACTCCATGAACCTGATCAACAGCCTCAATGAAACTGCTGCTTTCTATTCTTGGTGCCAAGTGATTTGTTACAGGTGCACAGAAAGCAAGAATAGTTAGGGAGGAGCACTTCTTCCCCTCCAACATCCCACAACTGCTTCAGTGAACTTGCTGGAGATCTACCACACTGCGTACTTGATGCCAACCGTATGAAACTTAACTCCTTGGAACTTCCTCCTGCTAAAGGAAAAACTGTCAGACTCAAAACAGGAACAGCTCTTCCTGATGCCACAAGCAAATCACCGCTAGTAAAGGCCATAGTAGCTCACAAACAAACTCAAGAACAACAATTACAGGTTCACAGCCAAGGGAAATATATCGGGAATGTCTTTTTTAATCCATAAACAGATTGAATTTTTGCTCAACACTGAAATAATGACAAAACGTCAGGCTATGAATCAAGTTGGCACAGTGCACCTGAGGGACAGAAATTGTATGTTCTTAAATAATAAGTCTCATGATTTCATAAGCTTCCCTGGTAACTTCACAAATGGGGTTGTCTCTGACAGCCATCATATTCCCCCCTACACAACACCTTATCACCACCTATTCATAAAGTCCTAGTAGGCCACACAATTAACTTACAAGGCAAAGTTCAGGTGTCCACAACAATCTCTGACCACACCTCAGCTCCAATACTGAGAATCTCTCCCAGACTGAGATGTGTCTGCATCCTGACTGCCTGGAAGATACCAAAATGCTCCTCACAGCTGTCCTCACCCATCCCAATCTCCACTACAGGAAACCCAGACAGACAAACTAGCAAGGAGCTATAGAAGAGAGTCATCAATCTGGATGTTCAGGGATCAGAACTGTAAGGCACACTCTGCCAATCCCAACACAGCCAGCACCTTGCAAGGACAGGACATGCCAGGCACCACTATTCTCTTACCTCACTCTGAGTATTAGAAATATAACACATCTCCTTATCCAGAGCTATTTGGTTCAGACTTTTCCCTGCTACAGAGCACTAGTAATTGCAGACATGTATCTAAGAGCCACCTTCAGTCCTTGGCTACAAGGGAAAAGAAATAGCAGGCTCTAGCAACAGAATGGATCAGATCCAACACCCACTGCAGGTCTCAATAACACCATAAAGCACAAGAAGAAAATACTAGGACCCCACATGAAATTCCCCTTTGATGCAAGTGAACCATATCCAGCCACATCCTCTTATTTTCCTTTTATTTCTCCACTAATCCTACATTCTGCAGTGTTACTAATCCAGTAGGAAGATCCCTGAACTAACTTTCTGGTGCCTACATGCCCATGGCAGCCTAACTGCAGCACCAGGCAGCCAAGCTAGTACCCTATTCTTCAGGATACTTTGAAACCAGTGCAAGCATAAACACACTTCTCGTACCCCAACTAGACGACCCCTTCTTGGTAAGTGTAACTTAGTTGGACCTGATAAAGCAGAACTCCCAAGCAGCAGCAGAATGAAAAATACCTGATGATTTTCAGTTCTCACTGTTGTCTACAACATTCCAAACACCAGCAGCAAAAACTGACCAGCGTTAACTTTGCTTAAAACTGTGAGTTCTCCAAGGAGACAGAAACATCTGGTCCAGGTCAAGGAAGTGTCACGACATGGCTTGAGCCTGGTTCCCATCTGAAACCCACTCCTTAGCTGTCAGGGTAAGATTTGTTTTACTTTTTCTCAGAATATTTATTTTTCTACAAAAACTTTATTTGACTTTTGCAAACTTTTATTGAGGGAACTTTCCAAGAAATTACACAAATTGATTATTGTATTCATGTATTAACTGTAGGAAAAAGTATTTAAAAACAAACAAAAAACCCAAACCAAAATAAACATTATTGGGCCATTTACTCCTTCTGTTTTTTATTTTATCCATATCCTTATTGATCTCCTTTCACTGTCATCTGCTTAGCCTTACATTTCAAAGAGAAAAGAGGAACGTTCTGAATGTCCTATTTCTTAAGAAACACCGCTAAAAAAAAAAATCACTCAGGTTACAGATTTTACAAACTTCTGTATGTAACCAGCCATATCAGATTTCCAAGAGGAACCTCCCTGCTTCATGAAC
The DNA here is from genome assembly GCF_003945725.1 of Corapipo altera. Taxonomy (NCBI): domain Eukaryota; kingdom Metazoa; phylum Chordata; class Aves; order Passeriformes; family Pipridae; genus Corapipo; species Corapipo altera. The sequence goes on along the minus strand of NW_020884898.1, from coordinate 2,182,877 downwards.
CGGAATACACAATCAGATCCATCTTCACCATTGTTTCATTGATGCCAAGCCACAACAGCTTACCCAGAACTGTGCACGTGCCCAAGGATCTGTGCCAAAAAGGCCCTGGAGCAGGATCAGGTCCCTGTAAGATTAGCTGCATGTAGGGCTTCAATCCTGCAACTGCAATAGCTCAGGGAGACTGTGTGACAGGGGCATTGCAGGACTGGGCACTAAAGTAATCAAGTATATAAAGATCTTTGTCCTCTCCACGACTGAAGCACAATTCTTAAAAATGAACTGAACAAAAAACTTTTGTATTTGTGAAATAAAAATCAATTCTTTGGATGACAAGCAGGACCAGCATTCTTCAGGCCAAGCTCCTTAAAATCTATAGGCCGTTTACCCATTTTTTGTTTTGTTGGGGTTTGTTTAGAATTTGGTTTTCGGTTGTTTTGTTTTTCCTTTAAGATACATATTTTTATTTTAATAATTCTTTCTCATCTCCCTCAGATGAAAACCCTACAGGGCCCCTGTCTTAAAGATATAAGCCCAACACAGGAAAAACTTGGTCCAAAAGATGGAAGTTTGTCAGCATTTAAAAAAGGGTCAGCAATTAAAAATCCTGATAGTGCTGGTTGGAACTGTAGAGCAAGGATGGGGGATAACTTCCTTAGGATCTATATATTTTTACCAATTATCTTCTCAGCTTTCTATCATTTTATTTCACAGTACACCACACAGATGGTTAATTTGAAATCAGAAGGTGAACAAGATATTAGAGAGTTTTCTGTGAAATCAAGTTCTGGAATGCTCAAGACTGTGTACCAGAGAAAGCAGCACATGTTTAAACCCCTAGGTTGGCACAAAAGTCCACAGCTCTGAACTGTACTAGCCTGAGAAATGAAAGCACAAGATCCATGGATTCTCAGCCTAATCTGCTTTGAAAGACAGTCATTAGGCTTCCTGGCTACTGACCTAGTACAAAACTACATGTTCAAACTTGGGACCTGAACTACAAAGTACCCCATAAAACCCCACACTGCCACAATGCCAACTTCCTTCCAGGCCAACCCTTAGAGCAAGAAGCTCTGGACAGACAGCTGAACTGAACACACTGAAATACATAGGTACAGATCAAGCCTGACTTGCAAAATCCTCCTGAGCAACAGGACATTTTATCTTGTTCTTGGAACCAGCATAAAAATGTTTCTATCAGCTTCACACATCTTGGGCCACAAACAAAACATGCCTATGCATCCTTGCACAAATCACTTTCAGAGAATTAGGAAGAACAGAGGGCAGTATTCACACAGCACTGAGTTAAGAAGAGACTCTGGGTTGGAAGAACAAAACACCAGGCCCAAAAGCTCTGACCTGCAAGGTTATTTTTCTATCATGCAGCACAAGCTCTTAAATGTAGATGAAGAATTCTGAACTGAACCTGGATGCTAACAGACTTCACAAGTATGTAAGTTCACAATTACTTAACCAGTAAGCCTGAAGTCAACAGATGACAGTTCATCATCATTTTTTTTTCACCTACCAATATGGAGAAAGTAATGTGGACATACACAAGGCAAATGCTTTAGTAATAAAGAGGTAGCTGGTGTAGTAAGTTAAACAGTCATGTAGAAACTGCCAGGAAGTTCACAAATTCTGTACTTGATTCTGCCACCAGTCATCTGGTCTTACCTGAACATCCCTGCGTCTACTCTGCCATCTGCAAAACGGGGGCAGGTAGCACTGGTTCTGAAATGTTTGTAAAATGTAGTTAGTTGATGCCTGTAAAAGTACACAACAGAAGAGCAAAGTGTTATTACACCCTAACAATATGATGTTTAACAAAATACGTAATATATAAATGACAAAACCACCTGTGTTCTACAGTACACACAAACACTTTGTTTATGTATCTGTTTAGAAAGTGAATTGTTTTGACTCTGTTAGAACGAAATTCTAATAGTCAACCTGAAGTCCATCTCTCCAGAGAAAGAAGCAGGTATCTTTTTCTAGATCTTCATAAACAAACAAAACAGTGTAAAATTTTCCCCAAGTATTACATCACCACCACAATTAATGTCACTGCCATTTTACCCTATGATAGGGCCAACCCATGGTAATACAAAAAAACCAACCAAACAAAAACCAAATAATCTGGACAATTTTTCTCAACTTTCTGCCCCACTACTCACTACCAAGTTTTTCTTTCAGACTGCACAACACTTCACAAAGGAAGAAGCCATCACTATCCCAAGTTTGTAAATGAAAAAACAGAGAAAGAAAGAGGTAGCAATCTAATCAAGAGCATGAAGCAAGTTAATGGCAAAAACTTCAGCACTAGCCAGTGGTTTGGTTTTTTTTCCTCTGTTCCATATGGCACAATTTTCAACCTTTGCCAAAATCCTTTAAGGAAGCACTAACCTTTCATTTGCTTGTTAAAATATAAGTGCAGAGTTGGAATGTATTTTCCCTCATTCCTCTAAATATATTTGAGCCTAAATAATAAATTATACTAGATAGAGCATTGTGCGTGCCCCAGGTCATATTTCAAGAAAGTTCATCCAGTGTCTGGGACATATTTTACTAGAAACTCACTCCAGGATCCCTCTTCTTCACTCCTTGCACCATTAAAGTATAATCTATGCATTATTCTATGAATTTGTCTACCTTGGAAAATAGCCTTGCTTCAGCTATACTAGAAGACAATTGGACCAATTACTACAGCACCAGGACACAAGTCTGTACCCAGCAAGTGATTTTTTTGGTGTGCACTTCACTTCTACTCCAATTATACCAGCATACCTCAAAAGGCTAAAAAGTAAACTTACCTAAATGCAAACACATCTTTGTGAAAAGGATTTTACTGCTTTATTTGGTCTCCATAGTTGAAAAGGTTGTAGTGGCACATTGTACCTTTACTCTAAGGTAACCACATACTTTTACCAACATTTGTAAAACAGGAAAATTCACACCAATCACTAGTATCATTACACTGGTAAAGTACAGATAATCCTTCAAGAAACCTCAATGAAATTCATGAAGTCAAAATTTACCTCCTCTGAAGTCTATAGCAAAGTTCCCTCTGAATTCAGCATGCCAGTGATTAGACCTAACAGGGCACAGCCCCTGGGCAAGGCAGCAGCTCTTTTTTGGATGGGAGGTGGGGGAATCACACAGATGGTTAACTGCCCCCATCACTTTTGGGCATGTGGGAGAAGACATACTTGGGGAAGTGACAGAATCTGTTTTGCAGACAGTACACAGTATCTATGATGCTTTGTAAAGGACATTCCCCTGCAGCTTATCTTATGTACAGATTCAGAGTGCTCAGGCTAAGACAGGGCACCTGCCTTTCCACTCCCTCTATGCATGTCTAGAGCTGCCAGGAGAGCAGACTGCTTAGCAGAGACACTAGTTTGGTTCAGCACTAGCAGAAGTGCTTCTGGTTGTGACTAGAAATTTTCTAAGTTCCTGAGTACAATACTGTACCAAAAAAGAGACCACCCATCATCTAAACATGAACTGTTGGTGGATTATTTCACTGAGTTGATTCATCTGAGTAACTCTTCAAAGGAAAGGAAAAAAGTGAGTTTTATTTGCAGTGATGTGACACCACAACCACTTCCCCCCTCCCCAAATAAAAAAAAAAAAAAAAAAAAAGGGGGACATTCTTCCAATCAAGTGTTACTCATATAGTTACACCAATGTTTTAAACACATGCTGCTTCTACCTGGTTTTGCCACAATCCCTGTGACTAACGCAGCCAAATTCTGTTCAGCAGCCTCAGTGGAATTGCACAAGCTCTTATCAACTCTGATTTCAGACCAAAATGAATTTTACATCCAGATCTTTTAGCTTGACCAGTAGCCCATTTCAATGTAACCTAGCAGAAAAACACTGCCTAGCACATGCTAAGTAACAGGTTTCTCTGAGATCTCAGACAGAACACCATCAAAGATACGAATTCTCCACAGAAAATCTTGGCTCAAATACTTATTTTCTGAAAGGAAAGAAAGCCTCGACATTTCACATGTCTAAGAGGGAGTGTGTGTGGGGGGGGAAAGAAGCAAATTAGAACAAGAATAATTCAATCCTATGGAAATGCAGTAACTACATAATCTTTTGCGTTATAAAATTATAGAATGGTTTGGGTTGGAAGGGACCTAAAAGATCATCTAGTTCCAGTCTCCAGGTGTCTTTGCCATGGGCAGGGATATCTTTCACTAGACTAGGTTGCTCAAAGCCCCATTCAATCAGGCCCTGAACACTTCCAGGGATGGGACAATCACAATGTGCAGTTACCATCACAGTAAAGAACTTCTTCCTAATATCTAATCTAAACCTACTTTCTTTCAGTTTGAACCCATTTCCTCTTGTCCTACCACTACATGCCCTTGTAAAAAGTCCCTCTCCAGTTCTCCTGCAGGACCTCTGAGATACTGGAAAGCTGCTGTAAATTCTTCCTGGAGCAGTCTCTTCTCTGGGCTGAACAATCCCAACCCTCTCAGTCTGTCCTGACAGGAGAGATGCTCCAGCCCTCTGATCAACTTCCTGGCCCTCCTCTGGAATCGCTCCAGCACGTCCATGTCCTTCTTATGCTGGGGACTCCAGAGCTGGATGCAGTACTCCAGGTGTGCTGTCACAAGAGCACAGCAGAGAGGGAGAAGTAAAGCATTCTGTTTAAACACTTACATTAAACAAGAGCTGATTGTTTTAGGGCACCTAAAAACATGAATGCTTCAGCAATAAACAGCTTCTACCAAAAAGTTGCCTAAATATGTGACTACTATATTTTCTTACTGATCTTGTACCAAATGTACATGAAAACGAAAATTACAACCCTTTCAGGTTAAGTGATTCATCTTACATTGGCTTATTCTCTTAAGAATAGGTAGTACTCAGTAACCTTCTCATTTCAATTTTTTGAGGAAGTTTTTCTTTTTATTCTTTATAAAAATCTAGTGTTTTAAACATTTGGGACCTGCAATAACATTTTAACCTTTGCTTCGATTTTCTTCTGATTTCTATTTAGCTTTCTAATCTTATCTTTATATATTTAGTTATACAAGATCTCAATAACTGCTGAACCTTTGAATACCCTACACATTGATACAAAAGAATAACAAGACAAAGACAGGATCATGAACCTAAGTTTGCTCCAGAGAGAGGCCGTAAAACCACTTCTTGAAGTGTGTAACTCCTCCTTGGGGGGGGGGGGGGGGCGGGCAAAATAGCAATATATGAGTAGTTTGTGTAACCGTGTCACCACACTCCACATTTCTGAGCACAACCCTTCTACTACCTGAGGTCTAACGCTGCATTCCTTAATGGTCACAGAAATTGCTACACAGTTCCCCTGCTGCAGAAAACCCGCCTGGAGCTGCAGAGTCAATATATGTTATCAAGCTCTTTGACTGCTCGGATGCTATTAATATTTTGGTAGGGTGGGGGTTAGAATTCTTTACCCATGTCAGCCCACAGAGTTGCTATGGCATATTTACCAATTATTTTTTTTTTTAATTTTTTTTTTCCCCATCTAATACCTTAGTAACACACGAATCATCTAGTAACAACTTGGTTTCACTTTTCGGTTTCTGGTCACCAGTACTGCTAGATTCCTCCCTGGATGTTGTAAAGTACGCTCTCACGTGCTGAGAGTGCAAATTAAAGTCACAATCACATGCCACTTAGTCTAAAGGAAAGCTTGCAACAGGAATTTTAAAAGAATCAATTTTTTTAATATTAAGTACATATCTGTGTAAACAGACAGGTATCTGCTCATCTTAACATCCTTTACATCTATACCTTTTAGAAGCTACAGAGGGGTCTAGTACCCACAAAGAAAGGTTAATATGGTCACAGTTTTACCTAGTGAGCTACTCTGCATTCCTTAATGGCAGAAGATACTGCCCAAGGCATCTGCTATTACAAACAGAAACTCTGGAAAATAGATAATGAAGTAATTTAAAAAATACATATTCGAGTTCACAAAAACAGATACAGTTACAAGCAAACTCCTTCCGAACAAAGAAATCATATTCAAATTTCAGATGTTATTGTTGCTAAATGTATTTTAATAGAAATACCTAATTGCAACTTGCCTTTAAATTATTACAAATCAATGTTAAACTCTACTATAATATTATATAACTCAATATATATTAAATTAAAATAAATTGCAAATGTTTGATGTCAAAACTGTAAATAAAGCTCAAATACTCAACAGGTAAGTCTTCACTGAAGTACCAAGAACAAGTATTAGGTTTAGAACTAAGTTACCTGAAAGTAGTACCTTTCACTGCCCTTGCAGAGTCTTTGCTCCATAAAGTCACTTAGTGGTGTTTGCTGTAAAGCTGAGAAACTAAATGGGAATTGAAAAAGCAAGATCATTTCTTTTTCCTTCTCATCTAAGAAAACAAAGCAGAGAAGTTTGAGTTCTACCAGCTCTAAAAGCTTGCATTCTGTTAAGTAGAATGGGTTACTGTATTAGGGTTAATACTTTACTGATATTCTAAGTGTAAACTCTATTTGCATTTACTTGTGTGTACATATGTGTTTGTGCATGAGTGTGGCTTTAATAAATAGGACTTTTTTAAAGGCCACAATTAAAAAACAGCATCATTTGTCATGTCCTAAATAAAAACTTTAACAGTTGCAATCTAAATAAATGCATGTAAGTCATATAATCACTTACAAAGTGTGCAGGCATACAGTGCATCCTCTGAACTAACAAAAAAGTAGTGCCAAATTTAGTGTAAAGGCTATATTTAGCAACATATTTTAACGGCTGTCTACCAATAGAGATTGCTTCTGAAAAAACAAACAAAAATACCAAAGCAAAATGAGATTACAAGCACCAATTTAAACCAAGTGTTTACTGACTAAAATCATGATTTAAATCAGTTCAATAGGTATAACTGGAATGTCAAGGCAGCAGACACGCAAGTGAACGTACAGAGGGGCTCATAAGGGCCAGGAATACAAGGCATAAACCCTCCCTCCTTCCAGTGTGCCTGCCCCCACGCTATCCTTCAGCCCTGCTCAATCTCTGCAAAGCCTGTTAGTGCTCCACAAAACACCATCCCCCACTCACAAAGATTTTTTTTTTTTCCCCTCTAGTATCCTTGAATAAGAGAACACATACTGTCCTCACTGGAGGACCTGAACTGTGCCCTTCTCTCCTGTAACCCACTGCGTGGGGATGTCTGTGATGACAGACTCACCTCCCGTTTTGATTTTGCTCTTTCTGCGAAGAATAACAGTAAACTTCAAATGCAGTCTTGTGGGTCCATCCAGGACAGCACACAGAAACTAGATCACTTGTGGTAGAGAAACAGCAGGACGATTCTTAGACGAAACACAGTATCTGGCCAGTTTTCTCAGGTGCTTCCCTCCTCATACCCCAGCATCCTCTCACTCACTTTGGCCCCGTCATCACACAGCGCAGCAAAACAGAAAGCTCGACAGGGACATCCTCGGGAGTCCACTTCACTATATAAATAAATAATCTGCTTCCTCTAGACGTGTCTCTCAGGAGGGCAGGATCTTCCTCTGCTGATTAAAAACCAGGAAGACTTTGCAGCCACACAGGCCCAAAGCTTTGTTTGGAGCTCCCACCTGAACAATAGGCCAACCCCAAGTAAGGGTGAACTAAGTGGACATTTCAAAATCTGCAACTGAGTATCCAGATCCATTCAACAGCTTCCTCCAAAGGAAACTGAGGGACCAAAGTGTGGTGAGGGCCCTCACAGTGCACGATTTTGCCCAGGTCACGTTTACCCACAGACTTTATGCTGCTTTGGTACACACAGCTGAGGGGAGGCAGATGAGCACAAGCAAGCACACACAAGAGATGCAAGGAAAATACTGATTTATTACCAAGGGAAACACTTAAAAGATTATTTTACACACACACACACACACACACACACACAGAGGCAATTCTCTCTCATATTGATGGGAATATCTTTCTCATAGCAATGGGAAATGGACACATTCAACCATTACACTTATCTATGTGTAATTTACTTCCCTTATTTAAGATTTTCTATACTAAGAAATAAAGTTAAAAACTTCCTTCCCTTGCTGTACTTCTGACACTTGCGCTTTTTATTTAGTCCAACAGTTTTAAAAGAATGGCACTGGAGCTTCTGCTTACTCTTTCAACACTGGAACACAATGTTAATCAATACAATAGAGGAAGTAAATTGTGAATAATTGCTTGCATTAATACATTTGCTACGAGTTTTGCCTTTCTTCATTTTGCAGACACCAAATTTCTCCCTATAAACACCTCTGTTTCTCCAAAAGCAGCTGGAAATTAATTATGCTATTTTTATTTTCTTATTAATTCATATGCTATAGTTATGTAATCAGTGCTGGATCATGCTGCAATTTTGTGTACTTGTTTCAAAATACATTATGAGCACTTGATGACTGATGTTTAACACAATGTACGAAATAGAATCTCAAACAAATTAGAGGGAAGAAATACAAATAAAGACACTTTACCTAAACATGAAAAAGAATCACTCACATACTCAAACAAAAGGTAAACCCTGGAACTCGCAACTTTGTGGCACAGAGCACTCACTGATTAGAACTGAGCCAGGCAAGAATTCTACACTATTCAAGATGATATTTGGATATAAAGAAGCCTTTTGCAAAGAGGAAGAACATCTAAAGCCAGACGTATCAATGAAGTGGAGGTGAAAATGTTACTTCTTTCAAAATCTATCATCTCTGACCACTGATTTGCAGTACATCAGAATGCTCTCTTTCCCGAACCCAGATAACCAACTTGGGAAGCAAATACACTCAAACAAAATGGTTTATCATCTACCAAATGGCATTCTCACACTTCATGCTCTTCCACCCTCTTCACAATTACGTGAACTCTACATGTTTCAGCAATGTCTCTCTCTCTATTCCCAGCTCTTCCTACATTGTTCATCATCAGGTCAGGGACAGCCTATAAGCTTGTGCGTTGATCACAGAGTACAACAGGTGCCTGACCCTGGCAGGACTATCTGAACATCAATAATTAAGAATAATGTGAAATCTGCAGCTTTCCTGAGGAATTACAGGCCACCAGGAACTTCAGGCAGCAGACCTGCAAAGGAGTGCACATTGCTGATGCAGCTCTGGTTCTGGCTTTTTGTTCAGGAATCCAGTTGCACAATTGTAACTGCAGGATTGAGCTCTTTAGATGTTAGGACAAGACAAACTGATGTTCCTGTACTTCACCCCATACAGTTTGGAAAAAAAACATTAAGCATGATGTTGCTAACTATAGTTAAATGTAGGCATGATGTGGCTCAAAGACCACTTGCAGAAAGCAAACCAAAACATGGCCAACCACAAAAATGCCTTTTTCATCAACCTGACAAAAAAGAGCAACTTCCTTCCAACTTCTACAGACAAATTTTAATGCAGAACATCCCAGCATTTCAGCTCCACTGACTTTCACGGAGCTACTTCACACTGAAGAGGACAAAATAAAGTAAGAATTCAAGTTCTCCCTCACTCCTTCCATTTTCACTCCATGGTTTCTTTATCCAGCTTCATCTCCAAATTTGTTGTGATGTCTCTCTCTTAAATACTGCTTTGACAACCACAGAAAAATGCATTCTCTCACATACAGAAACAAAAAAACTAGGATTATTTGCTTCATAAAAGCACACACAGGCTGCAGAGGGAAGACATACTATTCTACTACAAGGGATATAATCCTGTTATCATGTGACATGCTTTCCCCACTGCCGTTGCTGGATAACTCTTGATTGTGTAGGACAGGGATACAAATAAAAAACAAACTCAAAACAAAAAGAGACAACTTCTAACACGGAATAAGCTTAAAAGTCCTTTTGTAGCCCGCAGAAAGAGCATACTGGGGAAAGAACTGAAAGGTACTGGTTGAAAGCCATCAACCCAACAGCAGTAAAGTACTGCCCAACACTCAGGAGGACAGTGTAGTCACCAATCCTCGACTCAGCTCACCAGAGGCCCAGGACCAGGCTTAACCCTTCCTTGAATCCTGCAATGGTCCAGCTCAGTCCCCATTAACAGTAATAAGGGAAAGGCCTTTAATGTGTGCACCCAACCCTGCTATGGGGAACTCTGGGTTTCAGAAGCACAGGATAAAGCCCCTCCTGAGAGCATGGATAGCAGAAACCTTCCTGTTGCTACAGCTGCATAAGAGGAGAGGGACCCCACAGCCGGGAATGAAGTTCATGTGGTTTCACAGCGTCTCAGAGCAGACTCCTCAACAATTTGCTACATGCATACTGCCTTTCAGAAAGAAAAAATAATAAATAAATAAATAAATAAATAATAAAACTCCCCAAGCAGAACACACCAAACAAGCAGAGGGAAGACACCTTCCTGCTTCCCCTCAGAAAGGGGAGGCATAGGCAGGACTTGATAAGCTTCTTGTCAAGAGAGCTTCCACTTGCATTAAGTTCCATAGATCCCATGTTGTGCAAGTCCACTGAATTATTTTTATCTTTGCTGAATGAGACTCTGCAACATTAAGGGTCAATAAAATGCTGCTTCTTATTTTCAGTATTTGCTACATTTTATAAAACCTCTTACATAGAAACATCCACATGGTAGATTTCTGACAACAAAAATTCCATGCTTCCTAAGCAACTGATTTTCTTAGTGTAGTCTCATAAAATCCTGTTAACTTTCCTTCCCCTTGCTAAAAATTGAAATTTTGTTGTACTAGCTTTCTTTGTGCTCAGATATGCCTGAAGCTAGCTTATTTTCACATACTGAATTGTCCATGCTCATAAAGACTTGCTATTACATTATGCATTTGTGTGCTATAAAGGAAAAGGCATGAACAGTGGAAAGCACCAAACCCATGCTTTTCCTCTTTGTCAATTCATCTTTTATGCAACCAAATTTATAAATATTAAAAATAAAATGCTGCTATCATCATGAGAATACTACGATTCGATCTACACTCAGACATTAAGTATTCTTTACTCCTCAAATACGGCTCCAATTTTTACATCAAATTTTTATTTTCAGTAACAAAACACCAGTGAACAGCAAATCTGAAAATCTTACACATTTACTGGGTCTAGAAATAAAAGTTCAATAAGTAAGTTACCCTACTTGTCACAATACTGCCAGAGTGCCAAAGTAGCTGCTTCTGTCAATTCTGTGTTTCATAAGAAAATTAGTTGTGATTTCGCACTAAATTATGAATACAAAAAATAATTTAATTGTGAAGAACTATTTCACATGAATCATATTTTAAAAGCTTTGCAATGAAAAACCATTCCCTTCCTTTTATCAAGTTCACGAAGTAAGTTAGTATTAAATAAACGTAAGGTTAATAAATAGTGCAATAAACACATGTTTAAATACCATGTTTACTGGCAAAAACTCTTAAGTAAGCTCTCCTCCTACTTTAGACTCGCCTGTCAATAAATATAACTAAGTTACAAGTCAGTAACTTATTACAAGTCAGTAACAAGTCATACTATTCTGAAGGTGAGATTCTTTTTTTTAAAGCAGCTTTATGAATCGAAGTTGAGTATTAGCAAAGGATGCCCAACTGGCACAGAATTCAATGAGACTATTCACATCTCAAGACAGGCATTTACCAGGAAAGCTTCAGAGCAGCAGCATACACCAAGGGGAAGGACACAAAACTGGAAAGTCAGATGTGGATTCTATTCCACTCCCTGCTAATGCTAACCTGCTAAGTGACTGCAGGCAAGCCTACGCTCTTTCACAGCTTTGTATCTCAGATGCCTAAAACAGGGATAAAAATGATTGTTCCTGGTTTTGAGGTGTGTGATTACAGCACGGCTTATGTACTTCGCCAGACAAGACAGAAAGCACATGAATAAGACAATGTCTAGAACTGCCAATTATTAATAATATCATTATTATTGAGAGAATAGCATGTGCTTTTTTCTCTTCCAAGCAATGCAACCTAACGACAGCCCACCAAGTCATTCTTAAAGTTGGAGTAATCCTAATGCTGGTTCAGGTTTTATCCCTTCTGAAACTATCAAGAAGGGTGACAGCAGAAGGAGTCTTTTGCAAAATTCACCTGTCCACTAATACCACTCTCACCCCATTGCTCTCAGATAGAAACACTGTATCATCACTGATCTTGAAAAAATAAAAACAAAATAATAAAAAGGAAGTAAGCCCTAATAATCTTTTGACATAAAACAGGACAAAAAAGCTTCTGGCAATGACATCCCAGGAAAGGGGTAGAAGGAAAAGAAAGAAACTTAATAGTACAGAAGTCAGAAGGTTGACTTTTTCTTATTTCTTCTCAAGAATATTTTGAAATACATATATGATTTCAGTCCAGTTTTATAGACTCCTAAGTAATAAAGAAAACATAAATTAAGTTTACAATAAGGTAAAAAAGCAACTTTACTGCTTTAAAACAAACTTAATTCACTCAAGAAAACTGTCCTAATATATAGGCACCATATGATTTAACGATACAGGGAAGTACCGTTAGTCTCCATTTGCAGGTGGCAAAGGGACATCTGGCTGTGCTTCTAAGAGTAAAGACCCTGGAAGCCACCAGCAGGCCACAGCAGTGCTGCTGACTCCACGAGCAGCTGCAGCAGGCCACCCCCATGAAGGGGCACAGAAAGTCCAACTTGGGTCCAAAATCTGGAGAGTGGCCTCTGGTTTTGACTACATCACTTGCCAGAGTTCAGAAACAGCCTGTGACACACTCAAAATTAAAACTAAAATTTTGGTTCAGTTTCAATTTTAATTTATAGTACCTTCCTCTACCAAGGAACAGCCTTCAGATAAAGAGGGAGGCCTGAATGCTACACGAGCCATGTACTGTTGAAAGAGAGTCAGTGTCTCACCTCCCAGGTGTCTAAATTTCACTGCAGGTGCACTTACAAACTTCACACTACAGCAGGGCCTTGCACACCACAGGTCTCATCTACCTTACTGGCACTTTTCCCACCAACACACGTGGTGAAAGAGTAACTCTCCCCAGCTCACTTGGTCAAAATTCCCTCTCCTCATACCACTCTCTTCCCATGCCTACGCCAGCAGACTGCCCTGCCTCACGCCATGTTGACTGAGCTGCAGAGACACTGTGCATCCTCAGCCTGCAGACCACGAGTGGCAGCAACCTGGAAAAACATTAAGCTCGGAATGTGAGCAATTGTATCAGTGAATTTAACAAGAGTTGTCATCTGCTTAAAGATATTCACATGCTTACAGGATCACAAGCTACAGAACCACTAATTTACGAACAAAGTGTATTAAGATCATTCTGGATGAACAGGAAAAACGTTAGCTAGAAAATAATTGCACAATTACCTCTGATATTTTATGTAGAAAACTGACATTTAATATCTTTAATTATTCACAAAACAGCTATGAAAGAGAAAGGTTTTCTTCCTTGAACAGGAAAAAAAACATGGTCAAATTCCTCTCCATCCTCACCATCACTCCTACACTCCTTTCCTAAATAAACCTCCTGCTGAAGCCAATGGAAGCTTTGCAGGCAATGAGCTTACGGCAAGCAGTGCCCAAAAACTCCAAAGCATCGAGGGCAAGCTTCTTAAATAGTCTGAGTTTACCTCAACACGAAAACCAGTCACGTTTCCGATAAATTATGTGTCTGCTTGACATGGTTTATCAGCTTGTTGTGCCAAGAGGGACAGTAGTATGCAATGAACTTTTGAGACCATGGGCCAATTTCTGAAGCATTCACAAGGCCCCTTTCTAAGCAGCTTTGCCTTCCAGCTTGTTACACACCACCACTGCCACTAGCACTTGTTAAGCAAGACCAGAACTCAAGTGTCTCTCCTGTACCTCAAGAACGAATTATTAAAACCCATTCATGAACAGTTACTTCAGTGAGAACTGTATAATAAAAGAAATCTTCCCTTTTACCAAAATAAAGGCTCCCTAAAGTAAATGGAGGTTTCTAGTAATGGACAAATCTAATGAAATCTCTGTTCTCACCTTCACTAGGCACATTATTTTTATTGCCTTTTTTTAAGCTATGAGGAAATGTATTTCTTTTCGTCCTCTAAAGTTTCTATTATGTCTTTTTCGTCAGAAAGATATCCTATCCTTCTTTTCTTTTTTCAAGCCAGTTCAACATCAGGCAAGAACTACATTCAGCATTATGCACAAATTCAAGGTCCACTCCTCTTACAGCGTGGGAAGACTACAATCACCACTTCACTTCCAGGATCAATATTTCATGCATCCAAAAGGCTTCATCACATAAAACTAAAACCAGATAATGACTGAAGAAGCTACCTAAAGAAAGGTCCCTGAGCTACTCTCATTCAGTACCCTTTACTATTACTCCAAAAAAAGAAAAAGTCCTTAGCACTCACAGCCCTCTAATAGGACTCTTACCTGAACACATAGAAAACTAAGTTCAGAAATCAGTACATTTGTATTCAGCCCTGAACAACATTTTGAAGCCTATCTGCCAGTTTTTGAATTTCCAAATGCGTTTTTACTTGGAAAAAATTGTCGCACCAATTACTCTACACAGAACACAATCCTTGTCAGTAATGCTATAAAACCAAAAGCAATATTCTCCTATGCAACTAGTCTGTCAAAGAATTTCAGTAACCGAATTTGGTGTTTATAGCCCTAAACCTACACATACCAACCTCACTGCACACAAAATCCGTACGCCTGAAATTTGGGTGTAAATCTGCAGGAACTGGAGAACAGCCGAATCCTCCCTTCAAACCAACTTCCCACAGTGGTTATCCCAGCCTTAGGACTAGCTTTGTGGTCATAATATCAGACCAGAACAGCTTCTCCCAACAGCCCTCTTCAAGTCAGCCTGTTTGGGACCATCACTTATCCTATGTCTGCTATACACTGCCTGGAAAAGGTCAAGAGTATGTTATTAATCATTTGCATTTATGAGTACTAAGCTTACCCCAAATACATGTCTTGTCTTGTTTTTAACTATGTACACAATAGTACCAAAAAGAAATGCTACCTCCCACTTCCCCATTTTGGACCAAATGCAGTTCAGTGCCACCACGGGCGATCATATGAGAAATGCTGCAAATGCCACTCATTTTATGTCATCTATGAATGTGACCCCAAAAATTTAGAACCTCTTCTTTCAACTTCTACTTCAGCTTAAAAGGTGTCAAACCCTTCAAACCGTGTCAAAACTTTCCCCAGCATACAGATAAAAAAAAAGTTGTTGTGTACCTGAAAGCTTAGGAATTTAGTCACTAAGATTCATCTTTCAAATTGATTGGTACCTGCATTAATCAATGCCAAAAGAAAAAACACTAACACAGAAAGAGCATGGAAGGAATTCTAATTAGCTCTCAGTTTATGTGTTAAAACTGAACCGACTCCTGTTGCAGTAGCACTACAGTTCTGCTAAACTTCTCACTGATTCTTGACCTCCGGAGTTTTCTAATTACCTATTCTGTTTATATTTTTGTACTTTTCTACCACTGAATTTTAAAAGGACTTTACATGCTCATGAAATTTTCGACCTGTGTGTTGCACTTTGCATATTCTAATGCTACTCTGTTTCAAACTTTTGCCCTAAGTCAATCAGCTATCTTTACAAAACAAAGTTTAAGAAAAAAAAAAACACAAGAAAAAAAAACAAACAAGTGAAGAGAGCTCTGAATATGCACAGCCTTTTAATTCCCAGGTTACTTGGATGCACCCCTACATACAAACTTTGTAATCTAGCAGTTGCTATGAGCACCCAGAGAAGATGTGTTTTCTGAGGCGCTAAAACCCAAAAAACCATCTTCCACACAAACAGTGGCAGCATGAGGACCTCTATCTTGTCAACAACAACAGAGTTCTTTTTCCATGTGTACAGTTTACATACTTACCCAGGAAAGCAAATGGAAATTACAGACAGACGAAGATGAAGCTGTCCCAAAGCCTCTGTCATGTGATAGTGACCTATAAAGTATCAAATAAAGGCACATCATCAGCACACCATGATTTTTCAGTATTGTAACTCACCACAACGCCAACAAGAGGAGAGATCCCAAAACTTGAAACTTGCTCCCTCCTCACCCCCACCCCAGCTAAGCTGTCATTAAAACAAGATGACAGTCGCAGGGATCGGTAAGGAGCAAGGAGAAGATGCATCGTGTCTTTAAAGGGCATTCGGAGTGGGCAAATGGAGCAAATCATCTGAGTGTGCATCAGCAGGGTGGGTTATTCTTCCTCTGTCTCTCGCACACACGGATGCATGTTTATGCGCGCACACAGACACATATACGTACACACAGGGATGCATCACGTAATTATTTACATGCACACACAGAGATACTCGCACGTATTATCAAAATAAAAGGCAGAAAGTTGACCACCATCTGCAAGGAGGCATACATAACAATAACCCCCGGGAACTTCCCAAGTCAGCGAGCAATCCCCGCGCGTGGATAAGCCAAACAACGCAAAAATTAACAACAAGAATGAGCCGCCAGCCCGCAGGTAGGAGATCCACCCGCGGAGACAGACAGACAGACAGACGAGAGGGACGAACGGCAGGCTGCGAGGCTGGAGCACAGTTTCAGGTAATGCCCGTTCCCCCCCGGCAGAGCCCAGCGGAGCCGCCCGGCCGCCCCTCGGCCACCGCAGCCCGCGGGGAGAGACCCCCGGCCAACGCGGGGGGAGCGGCGCTCGCAGCCACCGCCCGCCCGCCGCCCACCCCGCCCGTGCAAAGTGTAGGGCCACCGGAATTCGGGCTCCGGGGTGGGGTGGAAAGAAAAGGTATTAAATATGGAGAAAGACCGCCGTGACCCAGGGTTTTCCCGTCTACACCCCCCCGCCCCGCCGCGCCCCCCGCTCCCCGTCACCATCAAGTTTGCATCCTAGTTACAAAATGTCGATCTTGAAGGCTGACAAGACACCGGGAGAGGGGGAGAGAGCGAGAGAGAGAGAGTGAGTGAGAGAGAGAGAGAGAGAGAGAGAGAGAGAAGAGAGAGTCCATCTTGCTTTGAGGGGGGAGGAGAGGAGCAATAATGCAGCGCATAAATCTCACCCTCCCGGGGGAAAAGTCTCCACAACACCTTTGGGGGCGGGCGGGTGCGCAGGGAAGGGGCGGCGGCGCGGGGAGGGGGCGCGGGGGGCTCCCCGGCCCTCCCAGCTGCCCTCCCCGGCGGGCTCCGGCGAGGCAGGCTGGCAGCAAACACCTCCCTGCTGCTCCCCTCCTCCTCCCCGCGGGCCCGGGCGATGATCCCGCTGCTGCCGCCGCCGCTGCCACCGGGGAGGAGGTGCCGCCGCCGGGAGAGCCACATGGAGACCAGCACCCCGTCCCTGCCCCGGCGGCCGAGCCGGGCCCCTCCGCCGCCCCGCCGGGCTGCGGGACTTGGACGTGTCACCAGCAGGACGGGCAATGGTTTCGGCGCCCCAGGCCCGAGTGACCACCGCCGGCCTGGCGGCGCCCCGGCCTCCCCGCACACACTCACCTCCGCAGAAAACTTTTAACCGCGGGCCTCCCCCGGAAAAAGTGGCGAATCCGCCCCGCACACGGTTAAAGCCCCGCGGCCCCCCGGCTCGGCTGGCGGCGAGCGGGGGAGACCCGGGCACGGTCCTTCCCCGCCCCGGCGGGGAGGGAGGGAGGAGGCAGCAGGCAGGGAGGGAGGGGGCGGGCAGCCGCCTGCCGGTGCCTCTCGCCCAGCCGCCGTGCATGTCGCCTCGGCGGCTCTCGCATCGCTTCGTTTTACCTTCCTCATTCAGCGGCGGCAATGGGCTGCCACCGATATTCCTAACGCAAACCTGCTGCCGTGCGGCGCCCGGGATTAACGCGACTGCCTCCTTTCCCCTGCCTCCAACCCTTCCTTCCCCGTCCTCCTCCTCCTCCTCCTCGCAAACCCACACTGGATCGGCTCTCCTCACAGCCATGCAAGTTTCATACATTGCAAATAAACCCGAGAGGAGGAAGAGCGAAGCGGCTGGCGGGGAGCGGGGGGGGGAGGAGGAGGAGGAGGAGGAGGAGGAGGAGGGCTGCTTTCTGTAATTTACCAGCGACCCGATCTCGCAGCAGCAAATAACAGCCGAGCACCCATCCGGCTCCCGGCGGCCGGCAGAGCCCCCACCGAGGCGGCTGCCCCCTCCCCAGGGCGCCCCTCGCCAAGTTTTCTGTCATCGCGACCACCCAATGTCACAACTTACCTTCAGAAATAGGACTTCGCGCGGCCGAGGCCTGCCGCCGCCTCCCCCCGGCCCCCGCCCGCCTCCCTCCCTCCCTTTCTCCCTCTCCACCTTAAACTTATTGACACAACATAATCCCGCATCCACGCGAAACTCCGGCAGCGCCGTCCGCCCGCCCCCCCGCTGCCCACCGGGGCCGCCGCCGCCCCGGGTGCATCGCCGATGACTACCGGAAAACGCACAGCCCAACTCTCCGGCCGAGCCCGGCGGCCGCTGTTGTTGTCGGGGTCGGCGCCGGGGTTTTTCCTCCCGCTCCCTGTGCGGCCGCCGGATCAGCTTCTTCCCCCTCTCCGGTTTTATATCCCCCACCACCCTTTCTGCCGGCGGCGGCGCGGAGCCCCCCCAGGCCGGCGGCAGCCGATACCGATCCGCGCACTCTCCCCCGCGCCTCGCCGCCCCGCGGGATGAAGTTTCGTTTCTGCCTGCCGCGATTTCCCTGTCAAGTCCTCCCGGAGGCACGCACCGAGCGGTGGCCGGTGGCCATCCCTCCTCCTCCTCGCCCTCCTTCCCCTTCCTCCCTCCGCCGCTGCTCTTGCCTCTCTCTGTGGCGGCGAGAGGTGCCTGGTTTCAAACGCAGCCTGGCACTGGCTGGCCTACCCCCGCCGCCTCTCGGGCTCGGCTCGCTGGTGTGTTAAATGCCCTGCGCTGTACCGCGATCCACTTCGCCCCCTCCCCGTCAAACACCCCCAGTCACCCCTGCCCTCCCGGCCGGGCGGAGGGCTGGCGGCACCAACCCACCCGTCCTCCGCTGCCCAAACTTTCCAAACGAAGGCAGGGCTGGAGAGAGGGAGGAAAAGTGACTGGGAGCCGCGGCAGCAGCCGCGCCGGGCAGGGGAAGCTCCGCGCCGCCCTCCCGGCCGCCGGCGCCGCAGAGGGGGCGCGGGGGGCTGCCCCGCCGCTGGGGCGCGGATGGGAAAGTGTGGGGCGAGGGCACCCCATCTCTCCCTCTCTCTCTCTCCCTCTCTCTCTCTCTCCCTCTCCCTCCCTCCCTGTCTGCTGCTGCCCGTCTCCGCCCGCCCGGTGCGGGGCGGCGGGCGGGCGCACTCACTCACCTCGGCGGGGCGCGCACCGCGCCGCTGGGCCGGACGCGGCTCGCAGCGCAGCCCCTCCGCCCCGGCGCCCGCGGAACGCGGCTCCACACAGAGCCATGCAACCCGGGCAGCGCCACAACACTCCCCGCGATATAAGCCGGCCCACCATTGGCCGGCGCGCTGAGCGACGGGCCCGCCGGCCACTCAGCGCTGCCGTTACACCCGCGGCCCGCGAGGGAGCCGCCGGCGCACACGCTCCGCGCACACACTCCCCGCACACACTCACACAAAGATCGCCGCGCTGCCCCTCGCGGGGTTCGCGGAGCCCCCGGCGGCGGTGCCGAAGCGGGGCAGGGAGCGGGGGCCGCCCGGGGCAGCGCGGAGCCGTGCCGGACACAGCGAGGGCAGCCGCTGTCCATTGGTCGCCCGGGCAGTGCTGCAAGAGTAAACTACGCCTGCCCTGGGCAGCGCCGGCGGGTAGCGGGGTGCAGGCTCGGCCCGGCCCGGCGCACCCCGAGCAGCTCCCCCGGTAACTTACTCGCCCGAGTTGGGCGGGTTTCATTCAGAGGCCAAAGCACGGCGAGCCAGAAGTTGCGGGAGGCGGCAGCGCATCCGCGCAGCCCCTGCTCGGGCAGTAAACACGGGGAGCCACCCCCGCGGCCCGGGGCCGGACGGGCCGAGCCGGCGGTGCCCCCTGACCCGGCCACGGGGTTTGAGGCAGCGGCGCCGCGCGGGGATGCGGCGGAGCTCCGGGCGGTGCCCGCTGCCGGAGGAATCCTCGCCCAGGCGTGGCAGAGAGGCCCTCACCGGGCCAGCATCGGCAGCACGGCCGGCTTCACACCGGCTTCCCGTAGAGACAGCTCGGCCGGCAGAACTAGCCGAGTATAGCGCTGGGGTCTGCGCCACGCTCCGCATCCTGCCCGGCCCCCTGCCCTGCACCTCGCGGGCGGTACCAGGCACATGGATGTGAAATTCATCTGAGAATTTCTGTGACTTACGGGCTGGTACGCACAAAGCGACAGTGTGAGGCCAGCAGCTTTTGGGTGGCTGCATGGCGATTGTGCTGACGGGTGTTGGAAAAGCCCTGTGGAAATGTAGTCTAACTTTTTTGGAGAAGCTCCTTTCTACTGCAGAAATCAAACACAACATGAAGGCGTACTGTGTACACTGACCCTGTGTATTAATGTTCGTGAGGGTTTGAATATATGTAACATGAGACCTTTATGGCTTTTAAGGAGAAGACACATGGCATTTATTCTTATGGTTAAGAAGCACTAATTTTTGTGTGTGGCACTGTCTCTAGGCGGGATGGTGACAATTGGCATATTAAAAAAGGGTCAGAAATAATAATAGTTATAACAGCAATGGAAACTGAAGTGTACTTGTTTTTTTTCCAATAAAAGAGCAATGTTTGTGCTTCACAATGACTTTACATATCCAACGCTCCAAGGATGTTGCAACGTTTGTTCCATGTATGTTCTCAGTCCTGAGCTTTATTCCATTGTGATACAGTTGATTTCAGCATCTTCCCATGGTGTTTCTGCTCTTCTTTCATTCCTCCCACCTTTTCCAGTATGGCAGAATTATGCTGAATAACTGTGAAATAATATTTCTTATGTCTGAATAATATAGTGGGGTAAAGTACAAGCTGATATTAGAAAACTAAATTGCATCTGTATTTCTAAGAAAGCATTTTAAATTAGCATTTTAAATTTTTCTTAAGATGTGAGAAAAGTATTGTAAATGCCCCTCCCTCTTGCTTGTTGTAAGCAGGCATGGGTTTGTCAGTGCCTAAATAATATAAAAATAACAGGATAAACACATTCTTGTAATTAATGCATTCTACTTCATTATTTCAGTTTCAAGGCAGACCCAACCATCTACTTGAAGTCAGGTGCATGTCAGGTGTCACAGTTTGGGACACTGGCAAGTGAAGGCACAAAAATTTCATTAGTCACATATGACAAGGTTGGCCTGATTCTTAGACAGAGCTTCCTCCTACCATTTGTAGATTGTGAAGAGCTTTGCAGTAGAGGGTAAGCAGCATCTTTTCAGTATGCATAAGTAGTTGCTGGTAAAAGTAAGAGGCCTAATCCAGACAGTTAAAATTTATATGGTATAGTTTCTTACATGTCAGTGTTAGTGCCTTGTTTCTTGGATTCTTTTACCCATATTAATAATAGCACACCATGGAGCCTCTTATACCTCTTCATTGCTAAAATCCTGCCAAAGCAGGTAATTACTGAGCAATATAAGTGATGTAGACACTTCATAGTGTACATGAACTTCATTTTAAAAGATGCTTAATTTTGTTGTTAACAGAACTCTCTATTACACTTGATGCCTTTACTGGCCATTTCAGAAAAGAGGCCAGGCTAAGGACACCTTGCATGTAAAGTAGTTTTTTACAGCTGTACAAAATGGATACACAGTGCTTCTAAACAGAACAATTGTGGTTTGTGTCTGCTTTGTACAGTTACAAATGGCTTATGGGTTAGTTGCAAGGCAGGTCACCTATTAGGCCTGTAGAAGCAGAAGTATTTTGTCACCCTTTAAAAGAGATGAGTAAGCTGAGGTATGCTGCTATGGTCAGAAAATAAAATGTTTGCATTTCCACTACCTTTGATTTATTTTGTCTATAGTGAAAGAGAGAACTGTATTTTCTTGGGCTATCAATCCAGGGCCTTCTGCAAACATTGAGGTCATGAAGGGGAGAGGGAGAGGTTAGCAAATATTTCTGGGTTTCCATTTTTCTATATATGATTTTAAGCAAATTAATCTCTTTGCATGACCACTTGGAGATATTTCTGACTTTAGTCAGTCACTGTTATCAAGAGTTATAAGGTGTTAGTAAGTGTCTGTGAGGAATTTTTCAAGGGACAGAAAGTGCCGCAATTTTTAAAATTGCTGATTGTTATTTTAAAACTTCACACAAGTTGCATTTCTAGATTTTTCTGCAAAGTCTTGTGTCATCAGATGGCACTTTTCTGTCACTCTTGTGTAGTTGGTATTAGTTTTTAAAAGTGAGGTGCCCCAACCCTACCCTGTGGCACGTTCCCATGTGCTCCTGTTACAGCCAGCACTCTGCTGGAGTCAGTGCACCTCAGCACAGATAAAGTGGTTTGCTCTGATGCACCCACAGTGGGATTTGGGGCTTCAAAGTTGCACATCAGTGGCGTTAGTCTGAGTTCATCTGGGTTTGCCTGTTTTGTGCTCAACTGACGGCAGAGTGTCTCCTTCCCAACCCCATGTCCCCTCCTAATTAATCCGTGGCACAACATGAAAGACCTAAGCAGCCATGTGTCTGTGCTCTGTCAAGAGGGGAAAAAAATACTTAATTTCGCTTTGTTGTTATGTAATAATAACAGGAAAAATAGTAACATCAATATATATAACAGTAATTGGGGTTTGTTCTATTCCCTTCCTTTGGGGCCTGCCATACTGTTGGGGAGGGGGCCAAGTTTGATCCTTGATTACCATTTTCTCTGCTCCTCCTGCCCAGGGTGGAAGCTACCTGCTGACTGTGGAACCAAGTTGCCCACTGGTAGCTCTTCCGGGCTGAGGTACACGTGTGCTTCCATGGCCATTGTAAATGTATTCGGATAATAAAAGGGAAGCTTGGACTAGCCAGCTGCAGCCTGAGCCTGCAGGCCCTGGATCCCTTTGAGCTGCTACCATGGCTGACTACAAGTGACGGTTGTCATGTGAGCAGGGAAAGAAGGCCATAAGGCAACTCTGGGAGCATATGCTTTATCTGCGTTAAGCTTTGCACACAGCCTGGGGAGAAGCATGGGGAAGAAAGGGTGAGGCAGATGCAGCCTTATGGAGCATGTCCCACCTCTGTTGCTTTTTTCCTGTGGCTTGTGCCCACCCACAGTCCATGGAATAGCGTGGCATCCTCCAGGTTAAAAAACACTGGAGCAGGACAATGCATTAGTGGGCCTATTTTCCTCCCCAATGCACTTGTATAACATGGTAACATTAATAGCAATTTATGTGCAAGCACTGAAGGGAGGAGGCATTTTAGCTGAACTAAAGCTGCAGAATATCCTCTGCAGAGTAGGAACTGAGCCACGGGATCAGTGCAGGACAGCCATTCTTCAAGAACCACACTTCTAGGAAGTTATTATTCCCACCTCAGCCCCACTTTCAGTTTCTTGAGAACTCAACAGAAGTATGTAGAAGTCAAAGAAAGGGCCAACTTGTTCTGTTGGTTTCTCTGTAGGAGGGCACAGTTAAACTCTGACTGTATTTCTTTGTTCTTATTCCTTACTCCTTTTCTTTCACAACATTAGAATAATCAGGGTATTTTCTTCATAATTTTGAGATGCTGCTTCTGAGTGTTCTCTTTCTATACCTGTGCATCTAATTCCCACTGTCTCCTGTCAACTGTTTTTTTTGGTTTTTTTTTTAATACCTCTTTTTACTAGTTAGTAAAAAACCACTACAACCCTCTAACAGAACCAGACACTAAGAATATTAGATCCTACAAGCAACCACTGGCCTAAGCTGCTAGCAGTTTCCTTTGACAAGTTAGACAAGAGAGTAAGAAAGGGAACAGACAGGTAAAATGACTACCAGGAGTCTCATAGTATGGAAGTGGGAAAGTAAAAAATCAAATCTGACCTTCTAACTTGCAATGTATTGCTCCATGCATTTCTTTCTCCGTTGCTCTGAGATTTCTCTTTCATAGTGCCTCCCTTTTTCAGAGAAATATTACTACACCTTGAGGAGCTATTTTTTCCTGTTTCAGAAGAATTGAGTAATAGGTTAGCCAGAACATCCACATCCATCCGAGTCTATCACCTCTGTAAAAAACTGCTGCTGATTCTGCAAGACATTTATGTATATGTTAAACTAATATATATTAACTAAACACACTAGTGTATGGGAAATATACAGTGTCTAGACTAATGAAACAATTGCCTGCTAATCTCTAAACTCAGTAGATTTTCCTTGTGTTTATACAAGTATACTGCATTACAGAAAATATGTAAATCAGGTCAGACCTGCTCACATGAGGTTATGTAGCCCTTTGAGTTAGTCTAACTCAAGCAAATCAGTTTTCATAGCCAGCAACATGAGAGCAAGGGGTCTGTCATTCACATCCAGTAACTTGGGATTCCTTCAGACTTACTGAAAAAGTTCCCATTAAAAGCTGGGCCAAAGGATAGAAGCTTTCCCTCAATGCCACCCTTCCAATTTTTTACAGTTACTGCTTTATCTCTCATGTAAACTGCAATAATATTTAACTGCTTTAAGCATAAAATGTAATTGGAACTAATATTTCAATTTTAGATTGTTTTCCCCTTATTACAGTTTAGTACTATCAAGTAGCTTTCTCCCTCCTCCACCCAAGGGCCTCTTTTTCCTATCTCTGCTTCTGGTATTATTCAAACATTTATTTGATTGTTTACTTGTTTTTGCTTTTCTATAAATGTTCATGATGCTGTACAGAAACTACAACTGTGTTCTAGTGTCCTCCTCCAACCTCCAGTATACCACTAGAGACTTTAGATCTACCTCACGAATATCTATTTCCTTCTGTCTAGATGAACAAGGACAATTAAGGATCAAAAAGTTCTTAACCTGCTAAATCCACTGCTTGGCTGAAGTGGCAAGTCCCTACAGTGACTCAAGTGAAAGAGCAGCACCCATTAGGTCTGAGCATGAATTCTTACAGCTTGGTGAGCTTCCCAGACTCATCTCATTGCCCCACTCTCATGCCTGTAGTTATGTTCATTGTGAGACTGCAGCATGCTCCTTTGGCCACACAGTGCTGCTACCATTTGTAAAGTAAATAAAGCAAGTGACCATTTGACCCTAAATAACAAGACCATGCATTAGTCACTGAACTACTCAAATACATTGTATTTGACTCTTATTATATCTAGGGAAATAAAGAGCACTGCAGATGTAATACTAGGGATCTTGTTCATCGCTGCAAAGGAGAGGCTTCAAAGAGGCAGAGATCAGAATTTTATTCCTTCAGGTGGTAGCCATGTGACATAGCAAAGGCAGAGGACACAGAGCTCAGTTTCTGTCAAAGAGAGAAGAAGCATCCAATCCAGTGGTACACAAATACAACAGCCTGTATGGAGCACAAATACATCTAACCTTTCCTTTTGGAGGCATTGCTTTTGGAATTAAAATTATCAGCTTTAAAGAAAGATAGAGTGGGGAGCAAAACAGGATGGATCTTGAGGCCTTCCAGGAGGGGGGGGAAAAAAGGAAGGAATAAAAATTCATGTCTTGGACTAGTGCAACCCACTATAAATATTCTTACAAGAGCAAGGCTGTGTGCTGCTTCAGTGCATCCAGGTGAGAGGCCTCATGAGAGAAAATTAAATCAGAACATTGCATTGTTTCTGTCCCACTAGGGTCAAATGGAGAAGAAGGTGAAACTTAAGAAGGGCACTTTCTCCTGGTCCTCCCTGCTCCAACATGAGAATTGTTGGCAGACCAGTCTGTAAGAACTAGCTCTTTTAAAATATACGGTGTGCCTTCCTGCGTGCCCTCTTAATGGGGCTTTTCCCTGAACTCAGCAGGTTCTTGTGACTTTCCTCAGTGACAGTGGTAAAGCAAGGAAGATACTTTATAAAGCAGGCACACTGCAGTCTGTCTGCCAAGCTTCTTTGGTTTAGCCCTCAAACACCCGTGGTGGATTCTGACTGTTTGCAGCTCTAGCCATAAGCATTTGTTTGTGTTGAGATCTCTGCATCAGTAGAAGTTACAGCCTTCATTGGTTGTAATGCTGTCTCTCCTTGTAATTTTGTAAAAGGTAAGTGGTGGAGCTGATCCACATTTTAAGTTCTAACCCTATCAGCAAAAATCATTTTGACAATACCAGGCCATTTCTTTTCAAATGATGAGTTTTGTCAATTGCTGGTTTGGGGATTTACATTTATGTATGTGAAAGGAAGAGGAGGTATAAGTACCTCTATTTGGCTGCAAAAATTTAAATTTTTAATTGCTTTACAAATTAAACATTTTCATATTTCAGTTAAAAAACGAAAATCCTTAAAATGCTCCAACCTGAAATATAGCATTTTTAGTGCACTTTCCTGGCCTTCAATATCAACTTGCTTCAACCTAAGTTTTTGAAAAATAATCAATCCAGGTTACCACAAGTGATCTGTTGTCCCTTTTTGTTCTTTCCTTTTTTTAACCTCCAGAATTTGAAAAATTGGTGGTTTGCACAGCCCTGTCTGCATTTTTTTCAGATTGAACTTGTGGAAGGCATGCAGAGATCTATGGTGAGATTTATGGTCTGTGATGAACTGGATGTTCATAAAGAAACTTTAAATCTGTGACTCTGTTGAAGTCCTACTGAGAGGAACTCAAGTCATGCATGCTCAGCAGTGCTCAGATTGAGTTAATTATTATTTCCCCTTCATTCTTAAATTTCCAGGCTGACTGTTGATTCCACTCTGCTTTTTCTGCACATATAAAAGCCTTATTCTGAAAAGTACTAGAGCGCCTTACATCCAAACCTAGGTTGCAGTCAAAGGGAGGTTTATGTACTCATCTGTTGACTTCTAGGGAACTGTTCATGCACACAAACTTAAGCCTCTGCATGACCTTGGTGCTTCCAAAGAGACCTGCCCAGATACAAGTGACTGGCTTCAAAGGTCTGTCACTTCTCTGTCTTCCTTGTGAAGCTGGAGCTTTATGCTGAGATGCGTTTCTTGCTCCAAAACTTTACAATCAGTGAGCGAAATCCTGACAACATGAAAAGCAGTGATGGAGCCCATTGACTACAGCAGAATATTCTGCTATCATCAGTTTATAAATACTTGTCAGGTTCTCTTATTTTGCAATACAGACGGCAACAACTAGATTGAAGACCTGGTCTGAGATTTCTCATTCAGCCAGTGCTACATCCCAAGTTTTTGTTACTGAAAAGAATTGAGGGAATTCATTTGTGTAACCACATTTGTTTATGTAGTTTTATATAGATTATTTTTATTTATATTTTTCTCACTGTACTTCTGAATGGGTATGCAAAGCACCGAAAGCCAAACAAAAATTGCTTTTCACTGGCACATCTGTACCAAAACTGGTTTTCCCATACTTCAGTAACAAGAAAATACTTCTGGTATTCATATTTTTGGGGTTCAAAGCCATTTTTATCTGAGGATGAAAAGTTAAATATGACATTTGCCAGTGGGGTCAGAGATGTTTCCTTAAGGACAAGGCTGTCACAGAAAGCTCATTACAAGGGGGAGTAATAACACTGGCCACCAAGCAGGGTGGCATGTGGAGATTCACGCATCAGCACATGAGCTCTAGAGCAGGGGAAACCACTGCACCCCCCCCCAGCTCCTCTTCTCTGCCTGCTGCTGCACCAAAGGCCTGTTGCATTAAATATGTGTTATAAAAGCAGGTGAGGAAACGAGCAAATTAACCTGGGCCTTTACCCCTCCAAGGGTATGCAGACAGCAGAATGTGACCCTAAGGATTCAGGGGAAAATCTAACAGATACCATGGTAGAGCAGGGGGTAGATTAAGAATCTCAAGCAGCTGAAGTGACAGGTAACAGTAATATCTCTGTGTGCAAACAGTAACAACAGTGGGCAGATGGGTGTACTGGGCTTTCTACAGAAAATTGTTGGCACAAAGGGCTTGTAGCAACCTTGCAGAAGGATTCGGCATTAGCTTTAGAGGGCTGTGAGGGAACATAGAGGTCTCAACAAGCGCTTGCAGGATTCAGTCACTGAAAAGATAGGAGAGTGTGCCTGTATCTAAGCCACCTTGTGGTTCAGTAGCAACCAGTCCAGTCCTGTATCCATTCTTTTACCCATGCTGCTTACATGTAGAGTACTACTAACTCCAAAGTATGTTCACCTCATTTCCAAATGGTAAGAAAGTAGGTTTTATTATGTCTGCTTTACAGGTAGAAAACTGAGGCACAAAGAGGAACAGTGGCTCTTCCTAAGCGACAATGGAAAATGGTGGTCAAAGAGGAAATTAAACCAAGTTTTCTCCATCCTGAAGTTGTAGACATACACCTAGAACCATCCCTGTGCCTGAAATAAGATGCTGAATTGTCCAAAAAAGTGAAGCTGCTCCCTGACTGCCCTCACAAAGTAGTGATGCTGTGTGAACCCATTCTGAGAATGGTGCTGTACCAAACCCTGACAAAATTATTGGAAAGGATCACATTCATGTCAATCAGTGTGGGGCAGTTCTCAAGGCTCTGCCATCATGCTGGCTTTGGTATAATTTAGAGTTCAGCATCTTTATATCCGCATATGCAGGTGTAACAGGCGTGTGTGGATGAGTGGAGTAGAAGCTGTGACCATGCACCCTCTTCTGTTTCCTTTCCTTACCACATAGAGTGTTAACTGGTGTGGGAAGTGTTATTTCCTTAAGGACAAATCCTCCTAGTATTTCACATTTTACTTGACAGGAACCCCTTCACCTTCCAATTTCAAATGAATACGTTTCATTAGAAATGTTTCATATTTCTTGTGCAACTAATTCCAACAAGAATGTTTATCTTCATTGAATTGTTTGCATTTACTATCAAAATAAATAAAAAAAATATTAAGTGTAAATGGCATTTCCCCATGGGCTGCCTCATAAAAACAAACAAACAAGCAAATATGCAAACAAACAAAAAGCAAATGAAATCCAACCAGCTTTCTGGCAAGAGGAAAATTGTATGGGTAAAAATATCTGCTTGCTTGATTCCACATGCAGCTCTTTTTCAAGGGATGGAAATGCTTCATTGTGGAGCATACAGGCAGAACCTGATTATGTGAAGCTAGACTGTGGGGCTGTAATACGTGTTGACAAGCACTTTCTCGGGAGGTGCAATGACCTAAGTAAATGCCCACCAACACGAATAAGGTCTCCACAGTTTCACCTGCTTATTAATACACTTATAGGCTGAACTCTATTGTACACACGAATTTACAAGCAGAAAGAGCTAAATATATGGAAATGGGGTAAGCATGCAAGTCTGAATACAGGTTATTTCCAGGAGTAAGTTCACTTCCACAAAACTTACATTCACCCAGCATTTTTGTGAGGTTCATCCCATCATGCAGGGATGAACATGACCAAAATACAATAGTTTTTCTTAAATTTGTGCCTATCAGCATAGGAAAGATCATGGGTAATACAACATATATACCTAAGGATTAAAATATTTAATTGTCAAGCCCGCTTACAGAATGTTTAATCCTGTTTCTGAAATGGGGAAGGGAAAACAGGGACACTATTAAGATACAGTGTACACAAACATGAAATGTGGACTGAAACTATTGGATGTCAGTTGCATTTGGAAAAAATTTACTGGGAGCTAAGGCAAGAATCACTTTAGCTGTCTGCTAGTTCAATAATTTGAGATGTTTTACAATATGAATTCTCTGAATGGAATGTTGCCAATCCAACTGAACTAGCAGCAATGGCCTTGAAACACTACTAGGTGGAAGAGCCTGGTTTCACAGGTGCCTCACTGAGCTGCTTTGAACGTCAGTGCCTCTAAATGGTCCAACAGTTGGACACAACATGTGGCTGGGAGTTATAATCTTGCATGGCAGAATGGCTAGAGCACCTCTCCTTCAATGTTTAGGTTAGGCCTAATCTGTCTGTAGCCCTGTAGAAAAAATATTTTCTAGGAAAATGAGAGTGCAAGGGCCACCACACATTCAAAGTCTGTTCTTGAAGTAGGGGGTCCTGTACTAGGGATTTTTTTGTGGTTCTTCTTTTGTCGGTTTTGCCTCTGTATTAATTTCATTTGATTTCTGATTATAAGCATTGACCCCTGAGGGAAAAAATCTTGCTGTTTATATGTTGTGCTTTCTGCTGAGTTGTTCTGTCATGGTAGGAAAGGCTGGAACGCCCCTTGTACTCCAAGACACACTCAAGTAGGAATATGGGCACCCTCTGTTTCACGTATTTCCACTGCCACCTTCACTTCTCTTTTTATCTTTTCTCTGTGCTGTTTTTTCACCCTGCCAACATATGGATGGAAACTACGCCCATTGTTGTTCCCACTAGTTTATTTTATTGCTTTTCTTATTTGAGTATGTCTCCTTATGCTGAACACAACTCAGTAGCACTTTTAATGGAGGAAAAATGAGTTTCCTCACATCTGTACTCCTTTATGGTTTAGGGCAAGTAGCAGATAGAGAATCCCTCTTAAAAACTAGTTTTTATGTAATCAACCACGATGGTTTAATGAAAGGGCCCAAATATTTTTTAAGCATTTTCCTGTTACTATTAATAATAATGTACTTTCTCCAAGGTTCTAATTTGGTTTTGGCTAAAAAACTGTGTGGTTGCTACCTTCCCTGTTACAGTTCAGTGTCTTCCCAAGAAAAGACCCAGCTGGTGAAATCTTGTTGCTGTTTTTGTTAGAATACAAACTCTCTTCTAAAATATTGTTTTGACCTCTTCTGTTCTCCAGCTTTTTTCAGAGCTTTTACAATGACACCGAAGTAAGTCCAGAGTGTGTTTTTGCCAGGTTGTCATCCCTGGACTGAGGTCTGTAGGAGTAGTCTGCTTTCTTGTGGCAGTAACCAAACACATATTTTGCCAATGGAACTAATTCCTTTCTTTTGCAAAACTTCTGTGTGCTTTGAGAAATTTTGTGGATTGCTGGCTAGTAAACTTTCATGCTGAACAGTCATGCATGTATGTGTATGTGTAAAACAAAGACAGGAGAAATATCCTACAAAATTCAGAAGTTTCAATATGGCAACTGTCCTAGTCCACTTTGAGACTCCTTTATGTATGATGAAGTAGTAATTTAACATAATAATAAGATGAAGGTCAATTTCTTTAGATGTTCTTTAAGAAGTCCTCTTTTTCTCACTATCCATGGATGCAGAGATAATGCAACAAGGATGCTAGCACAGACTGTTTCAGCATTTACTCTTTCCCAGCACATGGTGCTTGATAATAGCATCCTGTTGATCTTTGTCCTCTGTATTTGGCTCTGTAAAAATCTGTTAGGAAACAGTTGTAGTGCTGGGGACTGATGAAGCCGTAGGATGCTGCTGTATCTTTATTTCAACCAGAGATTTTATGAAGGTATTAAAGGGTTATTTCTTATCTCTAAGTCTAAGGTTTCATTCCCCAATGCCATCAAACTAACACCTTTCTTTAGTATAATACATACATGCCTTTGCAAATATTTTAAAAACAGTCATCAATCATGTGTTGTAACAGAAGACTAACCAACAAGAAGTAGACTTCCTTGCTTATTCTCCAAGGGTGGAATTCAATTATGCAGAGGAACAAAACAAGGTCTATGTGCCATCCAAGTCCCTCGTAGTCCTGTTTGTGCTGACTCTTTACACACGGGTAGACTCTACCACAAAGAAAATATTTCTGTGTGATGTCCGAGTGCCACAATCAATTAAATTTTGTCTGTGGGACCCCTGTCAGTATTGTATGTGGAAGATGGAAGACATGCCAAGAGGAGTTTAATGCCCAGTGGGCCTGGCTCATGCCCAGCTGAAGTCAGTGGAACTTTTACCACTCCTTCCAAAATCAACAGAATGGCTCATCTACTCACTCCCTATTTCTCTTGCTAAGGCACAGTTCTCTGATATTTTCAGGCACTCGTACTCTTCAGCTTGGAATCCCTACAAGGTTGGGTTTCATAACAAAAGGCAGCCGTCATTCTTATAAATTCGAGTAGACAGAAGATAGCAAGGTGAGTAATTTTTTTTCCTTTGCTAATCTTGATAGGATGCTGCAGGTTTGCCAAAGATTACTTGAGGTTTCCATGGATAAGGTGTGAGTGAAGACTGCAGCAGTTTGAAGCAAACTAGGATGTTGTTTTTGTAGGTTTTTTTCTTAATTCACTGGAAAGGACAAAATGCACGTGCAGCACTATCCTAGAGCCACTCCCTCAGCTGTTTGCATTTTAACAGTGAGTGTCATCTCCTTAAAAATGCTTGATGTTATCCTCAGTAAAAGAATCCTTGTAGTCCGAAGCAGTCTGTTGTTCCAGAAACGTTCCCATATCCTTGTAGAGATCTTACAGCACCTTGCAGACCTGACACAGAGCCTTTGAAGTAAACAGAAAGTCTCAGTGGCCTCAAGGGTTTAGTTAGGGAGCCCTGTGGACTGCACAAGACAGGTAACACCATCAAAAGTACCTAATAACTACTGACAGTCAGTAGGTCTTAGTCTCCAAATCACTTGAATGACTCTGAAAATATTTATCCCAGGGCTGGCTATACATTCTTAGCAGTACAGAGCACATAAATGGTACTCAATGAATAATATAAAAGTTCTTCTAAGTACAAAAATATCTCTGTTCAGGAAAATTATAATTTTATGCTTTGCTATTTCTTTTTTGTCAATGTTTTTGTGAGCATCCCTTTGGCTATAGTATTTGCTTAAAGTACAAATATGTACTATGTGTCAAAATAAAATATTTATTGAATACATTTACTTTGTGTCTGTTGAGTTATAGGTGGATTCTGAAGTGCTTCTTTGCTGCACCTGATGAAGCCATTTTACATTCTCTCTTGGCTAGAGACAATGAAAATTTGAAGCCTCACAGTTCTGCAAAAAGAAATGTTTGAAGAGAATTTGAGTTGAAATTTATCACAAACATTCACTTTTGCTGTCACTCCAGGACCAGCCACAGGATTGCATAAAACCAAGGGTTTTTAAGGGTAGGGATAGTTGTCTCTACCAACACCAGTTGTAATTTGTAGGTGGGCTGATATGAAATGGTACTGCAGACTGGTGAGCAACTTGTCCAAGGATGTTTGGGGTGGACTATGGCTTTCCTGATGTCCACAGAGAGGGCAAAGCACATAGTCTTGGTTTCTTTTCTTCTCTCTTTTTGCAATAATTCAAGGAGAAGAGTGTGAGCCAGTGGAGGACTGAGTCTCTTACACCATGGCCTGCATCACCCAGATGCAAAAATGGGTTTTGTAGATGACTGTGACATCATTGAAGAAAAGTAACACTATGATCTCTGAGAAGAAAAGAGAATGTACCTTTCCCAAGCTCCAGGGAGTCTTCATGGCAGCTAGGAAATTGAAGAAATTTCTGGCACTGGCAGAAGTTCAAAAAACAGCCTAGGGACCTAAGTGGTCCTTCCTGTCAGAGAAATTTACTCCTAGACAGAGGAGCAAGCTGGTATTCAGACACTGACAGCAGCAGATACTCATATTGGGTTTGCCTGATTGAAGGTGATGTGGTTGATGATAGCTCATCAGGAAGCAGGAGGGCACCCTCCCAGAGCCTCATTGTCCATGTAAGCACCACCAAAGTGGAGGTGGGCATTGAAAACTCAGACCTTGGCTTTGTGTGAGACTCCCATGCAAGACACCAGGCACTGCAGCTATTGCCATCTTCTGTGGTTACTTCACAAGGTGTCCTGCTGTCCTCGCTCCATGTCTTTCCCTGAGCATCTGTTAGAAGTGGCAGCTGTGATGCACCTTAAGCCTCCTGCAAAAGGTGAAGGACAAACAAAGACATTGTTATCAAGTCGTGTGCTTTAATTTGGATTAAAACTGTAAAACTTCGGGCACAGTTTTTCAAGGAGAATCTATGAATGACTAAGTGGGCCTGTGCACAGACTCATAACCAAAGGGTTTGTGAATGGGGAGGTTAAGTTCATTGTAGCTGTCTCTTTGTTAAGTGATTGGGTCCTTTGAATATGTAAGCAATATATTATGAGGCCTAGAACAAGTAAAATTAGATGGGTATTCAGTTTAGGTAGGATCTCCTTTGTTTTTGTCTGTAAGTGGTGAAGAGACATACAGGATCCTCTTGGTTCTGGACCCACTCTGGATTTCTTTTGGTGGTTGCTCAACTCCTCTTACTGTCTATAAACAGAATCTGAGGAGATTGTCTTTTGTCAGAGTTACATATGTGCATGAAGTTATATGGTGTCACAGTTCCATTTAGTTTTTCTGTATGAAGATTTAGAAGAACAGAGAACCTAAAAAATGCCAATTTCTTATCTACTGGATTTAAATTAAGAATACGGGGATCCGTGCCTCAAATAATCCGGTTCATACAGTTCAAACACATTCTGCAACTCGAAAAAGAAAGACCCAATTCAACAACTACCCAATTCCTCACCCCATTACAATTGTTGCAATGCAATTATGTTAAATCCAACACAGGAAACCAACTATTTTTACTGATACAGTGGAATATTGACTGCTAGAGAGTGAGAATAGAGGTCTACCAAGCCAAAGAGAGCAAATGATGACTGGTCCTTCAGATAACTCTAATTTCTGTAAAAGCAAATATCAACCCTTTCTTTTATCTTTGTGTATCATATCATACAGAAAGAGGTCTTGACATTCTTTGAAAGCTACTCAGAAACCTCCACATGAGCTGTGCATAAAGAGCTAGCACATAAAAAGTCTTTAAAAACAATTCTGCAACCATGGCTAGATCCACTGGGATCAAATAAGGTAGTCTTTAATTATAGCCCCCCTGAAAAGCTATGCATAAGCAGAATGTTTCCAGAATTTGGCTATACCTTGAGACCTGTTTTTGAAGACAAGCCTTTCGCATGTTTTAAATGGGATTTAGCCAGTTTAAACGGATGAGCTTTAAATTGCTCATCCCAGTTGCCTTTATGATCATAACCAAAGATGTTGTATGACTGATTTTTTAAAAATTTAACATATGTGCACACTTTGTGGGCAGACTTATCCTATTGAAATAAAAACACTTCTGTGAAAAGTTAAGCATGTCCATAAGTTTTT
This sequence comes from Corapipo altera, assembly GCF_003945725.1. Classification (NCBI taxonomy): domain Eukaryota; kingdom Metazoa; phylum Chordata; class Aves; order Passeriformes; family Pipridae; genus Corapipo; species Corapipo altera. The sequence goes on along the minus strand of NW_020884898.1, from coordinate 2,147,962 downwards.
GCAGGATGGGCCTGATTTTGTGAAAATGTACTGAAAAACCTGTGTAGTACTTCCTAAGTTCACTTCTATCAGAAAGCATGTTAGAGCCTATGTGTATTGGCGTGGAATTGCACTGTTAACTGTATAAAAAATAGCATTTTCTTGCAAAAAATTTCCTGGTTGTTTTAGGAGATTTTTTTTCTTTGACAGAAAATGTATTGATCTGATCCTGGGAAAGTGACTGTAGTGCTCAACAGAACAGTTCCTGCCACATAATTTTGATGTTCATAAGGTTGTGTAATATTTCATATGAAAAGCCTCTGTCAACTTCTACTGACTGCTGAATCTTAAAATGATTCATCCACACAAATGTATTTTTCAGGAAGGCTTCTGAAGCAGGAGACTGACCTCACTGCAAAATACAATTTAATTAAACATATGTTGATTATAAAAGTATGTACATATCTCTATATATTTCTTTTCTCTTTTCTGATTTATTTTTTAACTCACAACGAAATACAGTGTTTAAAATATGAAAAGGAAATTCATGAGAAGTAATATATTTTGAAGTATAAATTTGCAAAAACATGTATTTTTGTGTTGTAACTTTTAATGTTTACATATAACTATAAAATAAGAAAAGTTAATGTGTGAAATAGCTAAAATTGTTACCATTTCTCAGTTCTGAATTAAATAAAGTTTATATTTCAAATAATTGTAGTCCATGTTTGTATCTTCAGATTTCCATCTCAGTAAATTTGAATGTTTTTGCCAGTCAGATTTCCCATACACCAATGGAAAATCTGATTTCTATTCCTGCCTTTTACAATTTCTCTTGATCTTCATGGGAAGAACCATCTGTAATAAACTAGGAGAGGAGAGACTGGTTCCACTGACAGAAATAAAGGTTTTCCCATTAGTTCCCTGAAGTTAGGGGTTTCAGTCTCAAGACATAATTACAGGTAATGATGGACATGTTTAGGTTGGTGTTTAGCCATTGGCTTCAAAGAGGACACATTTCATCCTCAAATGTTTTATTTCAGTAGTGTTTTAAAATATTTGTGTGACTAGATGTATACAAACACATACACCCCCACAGAGGTTCCTCTCACTCACATTTCATGTGGGAGAACACATGGTAGGCTCAGAGTTAAAGCCATGAAGGTGTGCTGTTCTTTGGTTGTCTTTTTTTTTAAACACAGATATAACTTGCATTGAAACTTTCTCTTTTTTTGGTCTTGTGTAGATAAAAAAACATCCCAACCCTTTCATAAAGAAGAAATTTTTCCAGCTTGTCTCTGACTGTGTTGTCAGGACCAGTGTTTCACTCATGTGTGATATGTTTTCCCATAAAGCTTTGATAGGAACTAAACATAGAAACTTTAATTAATTTCTTAGTCCTAAACCAGTCATTATTTTACAAACGTATGGCCAAATTTACTAGTACGTATTACAAAGGTCATTGTGTTGCATAAAGCTACAATTTCTCCAGAAGAGATATATTACTATTTTAAAACATTTTAACCTTTAAGCTAAGCTTACAATTTTGTGACCTGTTGCACGTTTGCTTGTAGTATTCAACTTGAAATCTGAGCAAACTGGAGGTGAGCCCAATCCAAACGTGCCAATCCAAGTGAGACCAATTTGGAAAACTGTATCTAGAAAAAATCAAAATCATAGAATCATAGAATAACCGAGGTTGGAAGTGACCTGAAAATGTAGGTATTTTTTAATATTTCCTCTTAAAGAACAAAAGAAGGCCCAGCACAAGTATTGTACGTCACTAAAGTATCTTCATGTGATTAAATTAAATTGGATTTAAAGTGGCGTAGGGGCCTTGAAATGGTCTGAGAGACTTCACCTTTGCTGACACTGGGGATTGAGCTATGGATCTTCAAAACAAAACACCATAAACTTCTGCAAACTATGAAGACCTGAGAATTTTAGCAGACATTTTCCATGAAATGGCTGTGGATAGAGACAAGAAAAACATCCTGTAGGTACTGGTACGCAGACAGTATAATGTTACTGCAGTAACTGGATGAAACCAAACCCACCAAGCATTGATATGTATTCTAATCAATAATAAGATGAAGCAGAGAAACATCTCCCAGTAGTAACTGAGCCCTTCACTGTATGATTTTCATTGCCGTTTAGAGTCTATGATAAAGAATTTCAGTTCACAGATGCAAAAGCCTTTCAGGAATGATGCTACAAATAAGACACCTCAGATACACTGACTTAATAAAAGCTACTCCTCCTCTAAATGTGAGTTTTGATGTTTCTTCCTTATTTAAGGGCTATTTCTCCCTGTCCACATTCTATTTAGTGCCAAGGAAAAGTCCTGTGCTGCCCAAAAAGATGCCTGTAGATTTTTACTGAGTCTAGTTGTTCCAAGTAGCAGTCTTTGGACATCTCCAGGTCCTGTTAAGTAGTTGTATGTTGTTTCCATAGACCTATTGGGTCATTGATGGTCTTTGACTCTTTTCTTTTATTTTCAGATGCTAAATTAGTTAAAAGAAGAAATGATATAACACCGTCCTAAGATGACTATTCGAAGTGAGCAATTGCTGCTCTAGTTGCCATAGGGATACTGAATGAATGCAGATGAGGTAGGAGATATCCAGAAGGCTCTGTGAACACGAGTTTCTCTTCAGCAGCCCAATGTGATCAAAAGCTGGGAGATTTCTGCACTTCCATAGTGCTGGGGGCAGATGTTGAAATGGCTGTCTGCGGGCTGCACCTTGCTCACCACTGAAAGTGGAACTTGGCTCTTAGGTGCTTTTGAAAACATTACCACAAGTTCCCTAGGAGCAATACTTAGAAACAGCCACTTGCTGCAAGCACTAAAATACCATCAATACTGGATTCATAATAAATCCACGAAGGAAAACTGTGGAAGCTGCATACAGATGAGACCAAGTGGTGTATTTGGGGACTGTAGAGTCTAATTAAAATAAACTAATATTTGGAGAAGAATAACTCCTCCACAGAGGAAGGAGCTATTACATAGAAGGTGTTCAACACTATGACAATCTTTCCATGGAAAAGGACTGACAAGTGAGCTGCCGCCCAAGAACTTTGGTTCTAGTATTATTTATCTTATTGATGATGTGGTGAAAGTGGTCAACTGCACAGAGAATGGTGATCATTTTTAATTTGGTTGTGTATTGGCATGTATTCCAAACAGGACTAAATCAAGGCTCTAGTCATTGCAGATATAACCTATAAATGCATGACATAATAATGCCTAATCCTCAGAAAACACTGACAAACTTAAACGATAACTTGGTGACACACACCAGCACTCACAAACTCTACCTTTGGAGCACCATTTCCTTCTAACCTACTCATAGAAAGAGATAGATCTTATAGCCTAAGGGTCCTCAGATTTATGCTTTCTATAGGAAGGTACAGAAAAACACCGATGACATTTATGACAAGAATCAACTCTGCCCTCAGGTGCTTTTTCACAGTTGTACATGAGGACTGAGTTTAACACTAAATTATTTGGTTAAAAATACACAGAAAAGTACAGTTTCACACTATACATTTTTGACACAGACACAGCTGGTAATTATTAAGGCAGACTAGAGCCTTGGCTATTGTGAATGGATGTATCTTTAGGAAGAAATTCTTTACAGAGAGGGTTATCAGGCATTGGAACGGCCTACCCAGAGAGGTGGTGGATTCACCATCCCTGGAGGTTTTTAAAAAGAGATTGGACGTGGCCCTTAGTACCATGATATAGTAATTGGAGTTGGATCAGGGGTTGGACTTGATGATCTTGGAGGTCTTTTCCAACCCAATCTATTCTATGATTCTATGATTCTATGATCTCAATTGCCTTCAGAGAAATTGTAGTGATTTGCTTCAAGTCACTTAGACTATCAGCTCAGACTTTCAGCTCCCAAAATGCAAATTTGTGCTGGAAAAAAAACATGCTGGCCATGAGTAGGCTGCAAATCTGATGCTCTTTCAAGGTCTATTTTCCCAAGCACTGTGCATTGGATGTATTAACAGTGTAAGATACCCTTGAAAGGATTAACTGTAGATAGTATACCCAAATTTAAGCCAGGATAATTTATTTGAAATAGTGAAGGGTATGAATGGGATTTTATGAGAACAGATGCAAAAACATTCCCCAACTAGATGGAACAAATTAGCAGCTAAGGAGTAAACAGAATGCTTGTGGTTCCCTGATAAATAAATACACAAAATCTGACTTGTCTTGCTCAAGAGTGGACTAGATGACAGTAGTAGCTTCTCTATTCCCACTCATCAAAATACTGTCTGGCCTTCCTATACAACACCTCTAAGCTTAAAGCTCTGCAACTTCTTCTAAAATGTCCTCCCTGTCCTCATTTTTATGGTTATTATAGTATTATTAACACTATGCATTAGTACCTTTCCAAGTTGTCTGATGGAGGTTAATTAATCCCTTTTAAACCACTCAAGACTTAATTGAAATAAACAAACATTATCATATCCATCTTCCAGCTGAAGGAAGTGATTCACAGAAAAGTTAAGTTGCTTCTAAAGTCATAAAACAAGTCAGTAGGCAAATCAGAGGGAGAGGTAAGCAGCCCTGGACTTCTAGACTCCCACTGTAATGATTGCATTAGCCTGACTTCCTAGAACCAGTACGTCTGAATGAGATAATTTTATTCAAAAGAGTTCTCAATTATATTCACATTTAGACTTGATTCCAGTATTACTGTAGCCAGTGGGAACACAGCAGCAGAAGATTTTGGTGCTAATGTACCCTTTCCAATGAAAGGAAAGACAACTGTGAGACAGTGTGGGTGAAATAATTTTCCTAATGGGGTACTTTTTTAAATGTTAGCAGGTGCTAGTATTATAAACTTGCAAGAAAGGCCAGGTGCTGTGTTCGGGTATGATCTCACCTTCCTTGTAAATGAGCCTTTAATTTGTCTCTAATTTCCTTGGTCAGGCACACCCCCCTCCGCCAACTCTCCTGGACTATTCAGCCTTCCCATACCCACAGACAGTGGTAACAATAGGTAATACTGGATACAAGAAGGGTCACTTGACCAGCTCATGCTGTTGCTGTGGACCCTTCCCTGCTTTCCAGTGCCTAATGACAGAGTGTAGGGAAGACAGGGGGGTGGATGAGTGTGGAGAAGGACTGCTGTTACACATGGGTGGTGATGCAGTTCATTCCTCCGGCCTGATGTAGGGGAGAAGGCCCCTGAGATATGATGGTTGTTGCAAGCGACTCCAACCACCAGGAAGCAGAGTGTGCTGCAGGTTCTTTGGGGACAGTGGCCTCTGCAGGAATTATGCAGAGCACCAGCCTCAAACCAACCCTTGGGGCTCCACAATATATCGAAATAACACGGGCAACAGCATTCTGAGAGAGGCTGAACATACCCTCCACCACCGTGAGGAGCAAAACCATGCCAGGACATGTCTACCAGGCCTTCCTCCTGCTCCCTCCCTGAGGCAATAGGATAACCATCTGTATACCACTCTGATATGTCAGCACTAAACACCCAGCTTGTACATGACACGCTTTATCTCCCATTCTGTTCACAGCCTATTGACACATGACAGTGGTAGCAGGACCTCAGCGATTTTCCTGATTTCTCCTGTTTATTCCTGATTTCCACTGGCACAAGAGAAATGGATCATTGCTAGGCATCTTTTTACAGAATAACTGGACCAACAGTGGGAGGGGAATGAGCTCACATTTAATTTCTGCTTGAAAAATATCGGTGATGAAAAGGCCTTGTGCTAAACTTCTGTGATGGTAGACTTTCACCCTGCTGGGAGTAGTTAGACCAGACAATTGAATAGCCCTTACTATTAAGAGCAGACTTAAAATATCTTAATCAATGCAATCATAAACACAAAAATTTAAGTGTAGCCGTAATCCTCATTACCACATGACACCATGCTCAATTTCACATGCAATTACCTGGATAGGCCATGTAATTATGCCACATAATTACTCACGCATTTTATGAATGATGTTGCATCTCTGCAGCTCAAGATGATGATGTAGCTCTTTCATTTCAACCAAAGTCCTGTGGCACATTTTCCACCATACACACATTCTCTTTTTTAAAAGCAAGGACCAGAAGTTGAAAAAAGTCATCTGAGAGCTCAAGAAAAAATTTAAGTATTGTATTTTAGGCACTGAATTTTGCTTTAGGACATTGGGATTAATTGATGAAATTTATTGGCAGAAGCTTGTTTAGAACATGTACATTATTACAAATGTAACCTGTTATTGCTGGTATCTATTAAACTTCTTAATATACTCTGGGCTCCCTCGCTGAAGGCATTAAAAGATGAACAAATAGGAAATTTCCAGGCAGGAAATGATACCAGGCCATGTTCTCAACTGCATCGAAATCTACTCAGTGCAGCAAATGGCAGGAATTACATTGTTGTTGGTTATAATTCCCAAATACACCGTGATAATCTGTTTCAGTCCCCGCATAGGTTTGCAATATAGACCTTATCATAGTTTACACTACGGAAAAGCAAGACTACCTCTAGAGGCCAGCTGTGTCAACTCTGGCTGTTGGACTGCTGCCCAAACTGTACAGGCAGTGCATGGATATCACCCGTAAAGACAAAAGCCCTGATACCCCGTTACCCTGTATTTTACTTTACCCTTTAATTGTGTTTGTTCAAACAGAAGTGCATATAAAATGCCGCAGGCCTGATTGCATCGGTCTGCAGTCCCATGCAGGGAGTGGGAGGAGAGTCTTATGACTGACTGATACTGGATTAATTTGTCATTCAAAAAAAAAAAAATCTCAAAGAGAACTATATTAAAAATATATTTCATGTGACCTCACTTGAAACATTTTATTCTGGGTTAGAGAGTTTCTTTCAATCATTTTATTGTTTCTTCGACAAAAAGAAAGCAGCTTTAAAACAAAAGCAGTTTGGAGAAAATAATTCAGTTGGAATAAAACGTACCAAAAGGAAATGCAGTCATTCAGTAATATGGTGAAACAAAGTCAAATTCACACCATGTTTTTCACATCCCAAAACAAAGGTATGTGCCAAAACAAATTTTGGTGATTAATATACCCACCAGAGTGCCAGGTCAGCTTTATTTTCAGTAAGTAATGTAGCCCTTGAGTTCCTACAAAACAAAGCCCATTGCAGTGAGTGCAAGATCAGCCTGAAACATTTGGGACAAAAAGTAAGGTAAATGGAGAGGTAAGCCACCTATGGAGCTATAATCCCAACCAGCAGCATGGTCTTTAGAAGATATACAGTTCTGATGGGTCCACTTTTCCTGGGAAGTGTGAGTAGCCCAGTTGTTCCTTGTGTGATATCATTTAATGCTTGCAGGTTGCTACATCTTGTTCTCTGTCTGGGACGAGGGTATTTGGACAAGATGAAGAGAGAAAACATACAAAGGCAATGCCTAGAGATAGAAATTGTAGTCCCTTGTCTATATAGTGTGATAGTTAATGTCAGTCTAGAAATTTTAACATTTGACTTTGTGTATGGGCTCTTGGTAGCCCATTAAAGAAAAATGAAGTAAGATGAACCCCCATCATGAGTTTTCTCTTGGGTGCTAAATCAGAACAGAGTCAACTGAAACCAAAGCTTTCTTTATTCGAAGGACATTGCAGGGTCTTACCCCCAGTGCTGCTCAGCACATTCTCAAAAATATTGGTAACAAATTTTTAGAGACCTAAAAATCTAAAGCAAACTATTTTTCCATTTTTCTGTGAAGATCTATTTGCACATAAACTTCAGAATGCCTGAGCAATTTTGCTCTAGTTTAGATTACAGTTTGCCTTTTTTTTTTTTAATTACCAAGGCTGATATTTAAAAAGGCATTTTAAGTGTTTGCTTCTTAAACAGTTTTAAAGAACATATTCAAGGACCTGTTGTTCATGTAGGAATAAGAGTGTACAGTATTGTACTGGATAAGGCTTACAGTGAAATCTTCTGTCACGAAATCTGTGCAAAGTGATAAGATCTAATTCATACAGTAATTTAAATGTGTAGCTCTCAAAGCCCTTGAGGAAAGGGGTTGTAATCACCAACACTGACGATCACTGCTGATGGGGAACCTCAGGAGATAAAGGGATTCGGTGAAGGTCATCCAGCATGCCAAGACCTAAGCTGCACCCTTGGAGCTAGGCCAGCACTCGGTCCCTTGGTTCATGCTGCTGCTTGAACAGGTTGATATATATATTTTTTTTCCTTCAGGTGGTTTGGAACTAAGGATGCAACATTGAGTCAGAGTGCATGCACATGTTTCCTCCCCACCCCGCCCTGTGCTGTCTTTTCCTCTCTTCCCACATTTAATATGTCTGAGCTAATTTTTTTTACAAGGATTTTCTGGAAGCAGTGATAGATAACGGGAAAGTACTCTGAAGGCTGTAATAAACAAAAGCCATCATTTGGGTTTAACTGATGTATTCATCACCTTGCTCTGCGTAAAAATCCTTGTGCCCAGCTATCTTCTATCACAGCCAAACAGGTCATACCACCTCTTTTATAAATCTGTCACTTTACTGGATAGTTTTCCTTCCCTCATCTTCCTCCTGAAAGGTTGCTCCAGGGCATCTCTGATGCAGGAGGTTGTCAACTTACTCATAGCTAGTTTTGGACTATCCTTTTCCATGCCAGCTTTGCCCTTTAGGTTAAACACGCTCCTAAGTTTTATGTATCCCTGAGTGTATACCCACCGCAAGCCTACATTTGCTACACTAAGAGAAGATATAAAATACATTATTCTGATGAACACGGGGCAAAAAAAGAACTTCCTTCTTCTTTTATCTCTAGCTAAGTACTACTTAAATGGCTTAAGTAATATATAAACTAGGTACTGGTTCTTGACTCTGTCATGCCGTGTGTGGACTGCCTAGATATCCATGGGAGATGGCAAAGGGGAGACCTTGCAGGAGTTTGGGATTACCATGGTTGTCATCCTGCTCTCCAGTTATGATTTTTTCAGGCTGAATCAGTGTCCCTTCTCCACCACTCTGACGCAAGCATGGATCCAACATCCCTGTTTTCCCTGTGTTGCCTTCTGTGTGTCCTCATAGTAGTTGAGTGCTACAGCCCCCTTTATATGCTGCTTGATGGAGGCTTTCTGAAGCTAACTTGGAGATCCTGCTGCTTTGAGAGATGCTGTAGATTCATTCTGAGTGTACTCTCCAGTTGTTTCCCACTCCCTTTTCCCTGGATGACCTAAGGACTGGAGCAGCTCTCTGCTACGGTGTTTGCTACAAACCCAGTATATCTAACAAACAGTATTTTCTCTGAGAAATTTGCTTTTGAAGTTATTTGTCTTCTGTCTATGCCTTTGGTGGATTTCTGGCTTTCACTGTCATGTGCTGAGATAGAGGTAACTTTTGCATTGGGTATCTGCAATTTTGCATTGGAAATCTGTATACTTTTTCTGACCAAGTCCTATGTAAGCAGGTGAATATATCTCCCTTATTTTTTATTCCTCTGGACATTTACTTGGCATTGTAATGCTGATGATTTGATTTATTTCTTGTATTCCTTCTTCTTTCTAATAGCATGCCTGAGTCGCAAGGGAAAAAGTATCCAATCTGCTCTTTGAAACAACCTGCTATTCACCTCGTCCTGTTGCTTCTTTGCAAACTCTTTGGGCTCCATCATCAGTGTAATTTAGGTCCTGTAATATTCAAGTATTGAATTATAGAGTGTCTGTGTCCATGACTATGTGAACTCTGCCCCAATAAACTGTTATGAGCTATATCTCTACAGACATGGAGAAAAGTTTGCTACTTTAGGATGTGCCTCATCCTAATGAGAAATTCAGGATTCAGAAAATGGTGAACCATAGGGAAACATGGACAGCCTTACCCTCTTGTTCTCAAGAGCCCAGGAACTATTAAAGAACAATTGTATTTTAGAATGGAAAACCAATTGTTTTCCATTGGTTTCCATTGGAAAACCAGCATAAATTCCTTACACCTAGTATACAAATCCAAGCCATCATTTCTCTGACTAACCATCATCAGATCCCTGGTAGAAAATGGAGATTTGTTTTTGCTATTTCTTTTTGCTTCATTGTTTAACAGCATTACTAAGAGGAAGAATGGAAAAAGGAAAAAAGGAAAAGCACATGTAAGAAGCAATTTCAAAAATACACCAAACCATCAAAAGATATGGTCATTTTCCTCTTAACAATGAAGAATATTTGGGCATGAATACCAGAAGGAAAAAAAAAAAAGCCAAATTCAATGGGATTAATGTCTTCACCAAAGAGTGTGTTCTGTTTCTGGAAAGGTACACTGATTTTATGACAAGGCTGTCAAACCAAGGTATGATCCATCTAACATTATATAGATATCTATGGTGTAGGCATCTCAACTGCAAATATACACAGCTACATAACTCATTCCAGGCTTCCTCTGAATCCACAGAAGGCAAAATAGGCACATCAAGGCTGTGATTGGTTCCATCTAATGTAGGTCTAAAATAGATCATACAAATCACATCCTATAAGTGCCTAATTCCTTCCACTGGCTGTAAAGAACAACTGTCCTAGATGTAGGTATCTGCACCTTGTAGGCCTCTGGGGATACACAAAATGGGTGTCACAAAGTGCGAGTTCAGACTCACAGTCTGTTTAAATACAGGGAGTCTCAGAGAGAAAATCTGGAACAAGAAAAGCAATCAAATATAGGCAAGAGATGTTAGAACTGGTAATTGAAAACATAATCAGGTTGATCATAAATTAGTCAGAAAAAACAAGTAAGTTGCAAGACGTTACAGCTTGTACCATCTGACCATACAAAATGAATGTGATGGATGTAATAAAGAGACAGAGGAACAGTGTTATTAAAAGACTACAAAGCAGACATTTCCTTGATTTAATCCATGTCCATGCATTCCTTCATACCTGAAGCCATATTTCTACGTTGTTATTAGTGGGTTTGGCAAGAATTAACTAAAGCCTGAATTTTATCTTTCAGAACAAAATTTTGCAGCTCCACTGAATCCACACAGTGTTCTGAGCTGATCCAATGCAAGTTGAACCACCTTAGATGGTTCAAAATGTCCCAATGTCAGGGGAGGTACACTTTTTGACCTGTATAAATCCCCCATGGTCAGTTTTTGCCTGGTCACTGGTTCTCTTGCCATTTATTCTCCAAAAGTGGTTCTGTTTCTCTAAAGGTGGTGGCACTAGAGAGGTCCCTCTGTAAGGGAGACCAGAATGCAGCTGTTGATGTATGTGTTACATGACCATAGAGTTCACCACTGAATTTTGACCAGATCCTGCAAAAAGAAATGGGTTATTTGTTAGGGGACTGTCCTGTAATTTACTATCACACAGATAATAACCTTACCAGGATTCTGAAAATATTAATACAAACTGCTGGATTGTTTATAAATGCTTCAGACAATTTGCACAGATGTCATGTAACATAAAAATACAGGGGAGCTTGAATTTATCTCTAGAGACTTATCTTACTTTTCTCAAAAAAGTAAAAGTACTCACAATACATTTTCTTCCAGAAAATAATTAACTCAGTCTTAATTTGTGTTTCAGCTTGGACTGATGGCTGTTTAATGTGTGTTGTTTTCTACAAAACTGCTCGAGGAATTTCATAATTCCAGAACAGCTCTTTTTATTGAGACCCATTTGCCCATAGTAGTCTTTTCTCTATGATTTAGCTACTGTTTTAGATCATTTATTTTTATTGACAGTGAGACTACTCCATTTGGTTGACTTTTTCAAACATTAACTGCTATAACTTTCATTGAGACTGCCAAGGTTTCCTCATTTACACATGAAATCATCCCATTCACCTCTCTGGGAGAAAACAAGTCAGGCCTGGTGTTTATTGCTCTCAAAGAGAAAAAGAGGAGAAATGATGGCACCACCTCACTGGAATTGCTCTTTCTGATTTCCAGCTGTCACCATTGAGGACTCAGGGAAAACAGGCAAGGGCAACCATCCTCAATGTTATTATCCTAAAGCTTTTTACAAAAAAAATGATGCTGAAAGCTTTAATCAAAAAATTCTTTCCTACCAGTCTTTTCCTCAATTCACCATTGAACTATAACAGAACACTGTCAAGCTTTGGGCATCTTCTAGAGCATTTGTGAATCAAATATTTCCAGTGGGTAAGACGGAAAAGCAAGGTGTACTGAGGACATGGGATAAGCAGCCAGTGAGACAGCCAGATGGCTGCCTGTGATTTCCATGGATGGGCTTTGGTATCCACAGTGTTCTCTGTTCTCTGTCTCTCAGCCTCAAATCTTTAGCTGAAATCCAGCAAATTGGGTCTAACTTTTCAGGGAAGGAGGACGAATAGCTTTAGAAGACAGACTAAGTCTATCAGATATAGATAAAAGTGATTTTTTAAATATTTTTCAACATCGTAGTTCATGAAGCCACTGCAAGCTCTTATTAGCCACAAACCAATGAGCATGGGACAGCTAATTAAGAGCATTGGAAACCTAACTTTACCTAATTTGATGACCACTCTGATCACTGCACATAGCCTTCTCCAGGGGAAAGGCTGTAAATTATTAAAACTGAACAAAACATTTGAGTTATGAGGTTTTATCACTGGGAATTAGATTCCTATTTTTCAAGGATGCATTTTTCTTCAGTTAAAAGTTACTGGAAATAATAATTGGTTTTGTGCTACTCAGAGACTTCTATCAAGAGAATTGTTTCTTGCAGATAAGGCATCAATTACTTGATGACTTCTGCCCCTTTTAAATCAGTAACTGATAAACACTATTAGATGTTGAATCAGAGGAAGTCTTAAAGATATGGTCTAGATCCTATGCACCTGTGCTTAACTCAGATGGAGAAAACAAGAAATAATCCAAAGAAATGAATATACACCATCAGAAATAAAATCAGGATTTTACTCTCTGTTTTATGTCTGTATAATCTTGATTAATACTCAGCTTGAGGGACTGGATCTACAGTGTTACCTCTTCTCGTGTTTTCTATACTTTTTTTCTATCCTCCATCTGAGAAGGATGCACTGGAAATGCAGGGCTGGACCTACATTTCATGTAAATTAATATAGCTCACTGAAATCAACAGAACTACAATGCTCTAAGCTGCTAAGGATCTCTCCCTACACCTTATTTATATATTTTCAGAATGGACGTAGTATCTTAGTTCATATTGAAGTGTAGAGTTCATCATAGCAGCAATCTCTAAGACACAGCCTGCCTATCTTTTATGATAAGGGAATTACATTTCTTCTGTTGTGTTGATAAAAATCTACTATTTCTGGGAAGATGACTTGCTGGAACCCAAATAAATTGAGCATACCCTACTCTGATAGGAACTGAAGAAATGTGACTGCTGACCTAACCAGTGAAGGAGGTTTCTGATATTAATGCAGTTAAGATAGCAAGACTGTGTTGGTGTCACTCAGGAGTGGATAGTGTTGGGTTTTTTATGTGTGTGGTGGGTTGACCCTGGCTGGATGCCAGATGTCCACCAAAGCACTGTTATTCCCCTCCTAAACTGGATAGGGGAGAAAAAAATAAAAGTAAGGACTTGTGGGTTGAGATAAGGACAGGTAACTCACCAGTTACCATCTTGGACAAAACAGGCTCAATTTGGGGAAAATTAAACCAAATCTTAAAACATATTCCCCCTACACCTCCCTTCTTCACAGCCTCAACTTCACACTCAATTTTCTCTACCTTCTCTCTCTCTCTCAGAGGCACAGGGGAGTGGGAAATGGGGTCTGTGGTCAACTCATCATGTGTTGTCTCTGCTGCTCCTTCCTCCTCAGGAGGAGGACTCCTCACACTCTTCCCCTGCTCCAGTGTGGGGTCTCACCCACAGGAGACAGTCCTCCACAAAGTTCTCCAACTCGAACCCTTCCTGTGGGCTACAGTTCTTCATGAACTGCTCCAGTGTGTGTCCCTTCTATGGGGTACAGTCCTTTGGGAACAGGCTGCTCTGGCATGGGTTGCCCACAGGATCCCAGCAAACCTACCCTAGCGTGCACTTCTCTCTCCATGAGCCCACAGGTCCTGCCAGGACCCTGCTCCAGTGTGGGCTTCCCACGGGGTCATAGCCCTCTTTAGGCATTCACCTGCTCTGGCATGGGGTTCTTCATGGACTGCAGGTGGATATCTGCTCCCCTGTGGACCTCCATGTGCTGCAGGGGTGCAGCCTGTTTCACCATAGTCTTCAACAGGGCCTGCAGTGGAATCTCTGCTCCAGTGCCTGGAGCATGTCCTCCCACTCCTTCTTCACTGACCTTAGTGTCTGCAGAGCTGTCTATCACATATTCTCACTCTATTTTTGGCCACTGTTGCCCAGGTTTTTTTCTCCTCCTTCTCATATACATTATCCCAGAGGCTCTACCACTGTGGCTGATGGGCTCAAGCCTTGGCCAGTGGTGGGTCTACCCTGTGGCTGTCTGGCATTGGCACTATTAGACCTGGGGAGAGCTTCTGGCATCTTCTCATACAAGTCACCCCTGTATTCCCCTTGCTACCAAAATGTTGCCAAGCAAACCCAACACAATGTGCTGATACAAAAAAAAATAATTACAAATTTGTTACTGTTTTTGTGGCCATGAAAAATGCATGGATCCAGTATGGGGTACCAATAAATTGCCACAGTATATGTTTAAAACAAGTGTAATAATTTCCAGTGGGCAGAGTTCAGCCCTGTCACAAGATTCAATACAGTCTACTTTTTGCTCCTTGTTTTTCCTGGAGCCTGTCAAACATGCAGAGGTAACAAATAATGTTCCCTGCTCAGAGGTTTGGTATCTCTCAGCTTGCTTCCTGCTATCCTTTTTCTCAGGGACCTCAAACTGTCTGACTGCACTAACAAGTCGCAGATGTGTTAAGTGACCAAAATGGAGGTGTTCTCTTATTCATATAGTTGACTGTGGAGCTGTGCCAAGTTGTTTATTGGGGCTGTATGACAGAGTCCTCAAGTGTTGGGAAAGCATGGGATCAGGAACACTGGACAGAAACTTCTTATTTGTTAGAAGAAGGAGGTAAAGTCTATTGAGGATAAAAGGCTGGATAATGTTGATGCAAAGAAGTGGTTCTCAGGCAATGGCTTGCAGGCAGCATCATACCCTGAAACTGGGATTAAGGGCAAAGTATAAATTGCCTGCAGCACATCACCCACTCATCAGTTTTGCCCAGGGCCATGTCACAGGTCTCTGGCTTAACCAGTAAATATTCAGACTCTTTTGAAGAGACTGTGAACATAATTTATGAAATTATCAATTTTGAAACAAATATTTATTTACTTTTAGGCTCCAGAGCGTACTTTGTCTTTTTATTGGTATTACTTCACACTACTAAATGCCTGAAATATCTCCAGTTGTAATTATGCAATGGAACATTTCTTAGTTGTTTCTGTTTGAGTTTTATGGAGTGGATAACGTTTAGCTGTAGTGAATGTCTGCCATTTCTATTCATTATTTACTGTTTGTATTACAAGAGGGTACGAGAACTGGACAGCTAATACATCACATGAATTTGCCAGAAGTATGAGTACAAAGCCTTGCTCCAGGAGGTTGTTAAGGACTTCTCCAAGTCAATGCTGCCAGGAGTAAAGTCAGGATCCCTGAGTGCACGGCGTGAGGTGCCATGGATAGGGCCACACTGTTCAGCAAGGAGGCGAAAGCCCCAGCATCATGGTGGCCACTGGCAAGGTGAAGGAAGAGTGGGTCTAAAACAATTTAGGGCTTTCTAGCTAAACCATACTTTGAGAAATGGAGTCAGGAATGTTGCTTTGCCCTGCAGAGCAATCCTGAGGAACAGTCATGGAAAAGGGACTTGGAGAAGGCAGCGTGGGTTCTGGATTTCTTTCCCCATCCACGGCGTGGGGCTGGCCCAGTTCTAGTTCCTTCTCCATCTGAAGAACCATTGCAACGCCTTGAGGGATGGGGAAAGGGAGCTCCAGGTTTTTCTCAGGGGGTTTTTCAGGCTCTGAGCCTGGAGGGGAGAGGTGCTCCCCCCTCCCCCCCCGCACGTGGCCCCATGGCCGGCAGGGAGACACCTCACAGGACACCGGGCGTGGAGAGGAGGCAAGAGAGAGTTTATTGTGGGGGATGTTACATTTATAGGGTTTAGGGGGATTCACAGAGTAACCAATTAGAAGTCTCAAGGGGTTTACAGGAACACCCAATCACAGGAAGAGGTTAACAAAGGCCAATGGGACACACCTCAGGACACCTTCCCAGGACATTCCTGCATGGATAACAAAGGGGGTGCTGGGAAGAAGAAGCATGTGTTTGCAAAGACACCACCAAAAGCCATTTTAAAACCTGTTTAAACCACAGTTTTCCCATATAATGCAGGTTTAATGCTACAGTGGGTAAAATGGTTTGCCTGGCATGAACCTCTATTTGCCGCTAAAAGTGGGAATAAACTGTAGCTCCTCATATTCCCAGCTCAACACCATGACTACTCAGTGGCACTCTGTCCTATTTGCTCAGCTTTCCAAAATGGATGTGCTCACTCCACCATCTTCAACCCCCAATGAAATAGCAAGCTACCTACAATATTTTTTCTGCCCTAGTTTCTTTAAAAAAAAAAAATCACAACACCGCCAACCACTTTTGCACAGCACTCTCCATCGTCTTTCACTATGCTGGTCCATCCAGCCTGTTATTTAAGTTCTCCCTGAAAAAAATCCCACCACTTTCTTCCACAGTGCCCACACAAAGTGAGTCAATGTTCTTTTCCATTCATCTCAGAGAGACCAGGATTGCGTCCAACATATTTTCTCATAAAAAAAAAAAAAAAGACAAAAAGGAAGAAGCATGGGTAAAACCACCAGGACATTCATACAAATCAGCTGAATAGTTTCACGACTATGTTTATACAACCCTTAATCTTCCTCATTCACACCCTCCCTACTATCAAACATACCATGTGGACCTAGGTGGTTAACTATTAACTTTATGCATAACAGAATATTAAAGAAAAAACATAGTAGCAACTTTTCCCCGCCATGTGATTGTGCTTTTTCTTCCTGAGGTGGATTACCCAGCTAGATATTTTGAGTAAGAAGGTTCCCTTCTCCACTCCTGTAGAAGTCTAAGTCCTGAGTGGTGGTTCTATCCCTTCATAGCTGTCAGAGTGCAGGCCTCGTGGGTGCAGAGAGCAACACAAAGGCTTAACTTTTGTGATACAGATCTTGTTTCTTTCTGTATTGGGCTTAGGTTCACCCTTGTTATCTCTAAGGCTTTTTTTAACTTGGTCATAGTAAGTGACCAAGGGTTCAGGGAGAGGAACAGTGCAGCCCCCTGCCAGAGCCACTGTGTTTGGTGCCATGAAATGTTTTGGGGTAAGGTCTAATGGATGAGGAGTGGCAAATTGCAGCAGGTTCAAAAGATAGTATCGGATATGCTTAAGAGTTTTTCTGAATTTTTCCCTGCAGTTCACTTGAAATTAGCATGGAAATCTTTATTTCCTGTTGCTGAAGTCAATGATGACAGCTTAGCTTGCCAAGGCAGTGAGACTGCTTTATATTTTGTCTGATGCTGGGATGCTCAGTCAGTGGCCTGTCAGCCAGTTACAGGTTATCTGAACATGTCAGACCTTCAACCTCCTTCTAGCAGTGGCTTGGGATATCACCATGTTTGCTTTGGGAACACTGAACAGCTTGGCAGCAGTAGGTAACAAGGGTAGAGTAAAAGCACCTCTGCTACCTCTGGAAAAGCCCCACTGCTTGCTGAGAGCACTGATTAGTATTGACAAAATAGTCAGATATCTTCATATGTGAAGAAGGATTCTCCATGCACAGGTTCAACCATACTTTCATACTAATACATGACTGAGGTCCAAGTACTGCCCTCAGAAATAGATTTTTGAGTGGTTGTACTGGTAACTGGCCAGGTGGGACAGTAAAGACAAGGTTTCATGATACGGTTCTTTCCTTTTCCTCTAAGGAACCAGCTTCAAATACCATTAAGCCAAGCAAAGGTTATGGAGCTGCTTTACTTTGATCTCAACAGTTATTGAGATAGTATAACTGAGCAAATGATACAGAAAAGGTTTGCACACATATTGCCTGCAACTTCTTTTCCTAAACTATCAAACAGTAGTAATAAAAAGGAGCAGACAGGTGGTTTTTTTTTTCTAGATGAAGCCTATAAAAAAGTGTGGAAGACTCACAGTACTGCGTGCCATCTTCTCTTGTCAGGAGCTGCACATAGGTCAGGAGGAAAACAAACAAGGCATTTCTGGATGTTGCACATCAGTGAGTTTCAGACCTCAGCCAGACTTTAACAGTCCTAGTGCATCCTCATGGGGGTTTCTGAAAGGTAGAAGCAATGCGTTACCCCTGTTTTTACAGCTAAGATGTCAGGATGCTAAGCGGCTGTGTTCTTGGCGCCTCTTCCTTCAGGAAACCGGAAGAAGAAGCAGGATTTGCAACTCTGTCTTTGAAGCATGGCAGAGAAAGACTGAGGGGGAGCTTCTGTGACCCCCAAGGGTGATGTTCCATGATCAGCAGCAGGATGCTGGCTGGGGGGAGCATCTCTGTGGAGTGTGACCTGGCTGGTGCCATAACTCCATGGTGGCAGCATCCACTGGGAGGGCAACCTGCACGAGCCATCATCAGGCATGGAGAGAGCTTAACCTGGGCTGCTCCAGGTTCTGGTGGGGGAAAAACACCTGTGCTGTGGCTGGCACAAGCAGAGAGCTTGGTGGGCACAACTTGGCATGCTGCAGCTCTCTTACCCCCTCTGCACAAAGCTGCCAGCTGAGCAGCATTTCTGAAAAAAAAACAAACAAAGCAAACAAAACAAACAAAACAAAAAACCCACACCCAAAGACCTAACAAGCTGTTTGTACTGTCTAAAATTTATGAATTTTAGGTACCCAACTTGTTTTCTAAAATACATTCTGATAAACAAGAACAGCAATGTAAACATGGAGGTGTCAAAGCAGGCTGTTCCCCATCAAGACTGTTCAGAAACCTTACGTTCAGTTAAATTCTGGAAAACCCTGATGTGAAGATCTGTAGAAAGCCCCTGCAAAGGTATTATATCCAGTTTGTGAATAATTATGGTTGGTAATAAATTTCTGGCTTCCCTGAAATGAATTTAAATTGTACAACTGATTTCAATGTGACTGGGATTTGATTCATGGTCTGTAGGACAGCATTGGTTTTGACAGACATAACTGTCCTGGTATTCCAAGAACAGCGTTATTGTTGAGGGTTTTCACAGTTCAGAATAATATAATGCCAATTGCATTCCAAAATCAAAAGGAAACTTTAAAGCTGAAAACAATTTGCTATTTTTAAAACAAATACACTCACCATTTGCCTCTGTACTAAGTCACAAAGATGAAATAAATGTGAACCATTCTTCTGCTGTCAACAACTAGAGCAACTGTATCTGAATATGGTTAAAGTTATATATGCTTGAAGGGTACAAGATATGCTCATGAAAACAGAATCAGGGACACTGAATGCAAAAATGTTATGCTAACTGATCATTTCTGAAGTAAGAACATACTGCTGGATTTTCAGAGACAATATGCATGTGCTAAAGAAATTGATGTGCCACTGCCCTGTAATATTCACCTCTGTGTAGAGAGCCCTATGCAACATTTCTGAAGTATGTTTTAAGGATGGAGTTTTGCAGATGTCTTCAAGTTAGCTGGAAGGAAGATTTCATCCTCTCCAAGAAGAGACTTCAGGAGTGATCACCAATGAAAGGATGAGAAAACTCCCCTTATATTGTCTCCAGCCCTCCAGCAAGCCAGGGAAGAAAAGGTTTAATAGTATACAAATCAGTTTTAACTCCTCTGAACTGCCAGCTGGCTTCAGTGGGTAACCCACTGGAGCCTTCTGACTGCCTAAGCTTTGTGCTGGATCTGTACATTGTTTTAGCATTGAAGTGTGAGTGAATCACAGGGAAATGATAGGCCACAACTTAAAAACAGAAGAAAGGAGTACTGCCAAACAGGACTAATTGGCTGCAGACATGAGCTTTCCCCAGTCTCTAGCCCATTCATTTCTGCAGAACGGCTCTACAAAAGCGTCAACATAAATTTGACATTCTTACAGAAAACCACCTCTAGGTGGAAGTGTTGACCCTGCAGACAGAGATGAGATCATAAATATCTATGTGGCAGAAGCGATGGCAATGTTTTTTTAAAACTACTTCCTCCAATATTTTGCTCTCGAAAGTGTAATTAGATGAGGTGCCTTCAGATTTATATACCTGAGAGCAGGTTGCAAAGCTCACTGAAGCCAGGAATTTGTTTCTCTCTTGGCCCAGATCCAGTGACTGTGGGTCAAAGAAGTGCTTCAAAGGTGCTGGACATTTGCCTTTGGTGAATGCAGCAGCAAAGGGTGCATTCTTGGTTTTAAACATATGCTTATGGATAGTCCCCAGACTCTGTGCTTGCCTTCTGGACCATATTTTGAATGACATTGTGGCCTAAACCTATGGTTCTTGGCTTACGCAGTGCAACAGAAAGTTTTGATTTTAGTTGGACAAAACAAGAGCATGGCTGCTACTTCCCTTTCACTCTTTTGAGAACAAATTGTAAAGTCCTGACTCTGTATTTGAGTAGGTCATTCAAAGGATGAGTCTGGTACTTCAAGTGCTATGGATTGTAAGTGATATGTTAGACTAGGTACCGTCCCTATTATTGCCTTATAGAGTGAAGATGTGATTCAGAATGGATCAGAAATCGTGCTCAGAATAATTTCTGCACAGACGTGACAGTAAGATGGACTGTTTAGTTCACTTTTCTGGGGATCGTGACACTTCCTCCCTTCTTACTGTCTAAGGTCTTTGTCAGATATTATGAGGGAAATTTTCTAAAGGCACCAAAATGCTGACTTCACTGAATAACGACAAGAGTTAGATACCTCACCTGCCCCTTGCACTCTTAATGCTCTAATAATGCTAAATCATTATGCTTTCAGAAAGGTTTAATCTTCTTTATTTACCTTTCTGTTTCAGTTTCTGTATTATACTGGCACCTGATGAGGGCTTCTGTTGGATTAGGCCAGTATTTTCATAAATAACTACATAACACAAGAGTAATATTTTTCTGCGGGTATGTTTTATTTACTGTCAAGGTCATTGTTTGTATCAACTGCATATCTTTTACTGACCATTTGTCATGCAAAAGAGAATCTGGAAAAGAGGTGGGTACATGTCTGGTACATGCTGGTACATGCTGGTACATCTCTTAGAGCTGTAGTCACGGCTCATACCTACCTACA
Source organism: Corapipo altera (assembly GCF_003945725.1). Taxonomy (NCBI): domain Eukaryota; kingdom Metazoa; phylum Chordata; class Aves; order Passeriformes; family Pipridae; genus Corapipo; species Corapipo altera. The sequence goes on along the minus strand of NW_020884898.1, from coordinate 2,126,781 downwards.
GGGACACTGATTCAACTGCACTTTCTGCGTGAGTGAATGTGCCAGTGTCCCCCACCCATGTCATGAATACCATAAATGCTGTGCTATCAGGTATCCTAGATGCAGCCTTACTGATAACAGCTGGTAGCTCTGTTCCTTGCTGCCTGCAATAATCCTTTGAATTACAGAGAGGAGTTAAACATCGCAAGATGACGATAAAATAACTTTGTATCTGAATTAATGACCACGTAGAAAAGCTTGTCCCTAATCGCCTGGGTCTCCAGGAAAGGCTCTGCCATTTGTGCAGCACTTAGGCAGTGTTTCCACCAGCATAGTTACTCTTCACTAGCTTCCACTGAGGGACTCTTCAGTTTTCTCATCATCCTCATCAGACCATGCCTTATTACAAATTTTCCAGGTACCATTGGATTGTGTCTTGTAAAGGTGTTTGTGTGTGTGTGATCAACCAAGTCAACAAGAGAACTGATTTCCATCCACACTGGAATGAGACATTCATTAATTCAGGCATGAAGCACTGTAAGTCATTTGTTTTTTGAAGGGAGGTGGCCAAAAGAGGAAGACAGACAGCTAACCCAACAAACAGATGCTGTCAGAGACTGCACAGCTCTCCAAACAGAGACAGGAATTGCTGGACAAAAAATAAATATTTTGTAGCCCATTTGTAAAGAAGGATATATCAAATGTTTATGTATTTTATATCTTTATATATGTCTTTGTGTATACATCAATAAGTGTATATCTTTCACTATGTATCTCTCTCTCTCTAGATTTACACGAGCATAAAGCTAATTTCCTTATTCAAGATGAGCTCAGATCCATTACAAAGACCTTTAGAAAAAGCCATTTCACAAACACCTTTAGACTTTCCATGATGATGCACTCAGTTTTGACGGATTGTGGGGCAGGGAAATTGTAGTACTTGGCTGAGCTCAACTCTCTCTACCAGAAGACACCATGAAGGTTAACTTACTGGACTTCACATACCAGCTTATCCTAGCACACTTCTCACTGAGACTGATCACTGGTCCCGTTAGAGCCATATGTGAGCACCTTATGCAAGACTGGAACTGGGAAATGATTTTTATAACCCCCACCATCCGGAAAACTAAAAATGTTTACTAGATGTTCTCATTTTGAAGTAAAGAACTACCAGTAAGGAAGTAAAGAATGAGCAGAAAAATAAATTTCTTCTTAATAATGGGTTGTGAATGAAACCTTTCCTTCAAGCTGCAGTGGCACAAGCCATTACACTATGTTTTATAAAAAAATGTATCATTTCTCATAATCTCTTCAAGTATCAAGTACAATGAAATGGCTTTTTGTTCACAGGATAGCTCACTGATTGATTATGTGTTCATACAAGGTCAAAGTCTCATCTTATTTATACCACTGTAAACTGCATGAATTCCCACAATATTTATAGAGGAATATCACGTTACTGTTAATCTTTGTTACCATTTAAATATTTGGACTAGTTTCTTGGGATTAGCCTGGAAATTTGAATCTTGTATTCTGCCTTTTTTTATCTGATTATCTAAATGATCAAGAAAGAAGCTCCAAGATACAGTCGCACACTTGGGTTTGTGCTTTGGATTCCAACACCTTTTCGTACCCTTTCTTTATTAGGGGAAAAAAAATTTTAAATGGCAAAGCATTGTATCCTCCAAGCATTTCATTCCACCCACACAGTTCTTTTTCTTTAAAACGGTGGCTTATTCCCAACTGGAAAGGCAGCAGTCTAGCTAGGAGACAGGTTATGTTCAAGAGAGAAAGGAAGGAGGTAGCTGAATCATAGCAATTTAACTCCGGCTGTGTGGATGTAAATCCAGCCACTGGTTGCTGCTATCACAAGCATAGTATGATTTTGGATACAGGGAATGGCATATTGTTCTGGGTAATGAAGGCTAGAGGTCAGAGCAGGCTATGCATTTGCCTTTATTGCTTGCACTCCAGCAGGTGCAATATTTATTGCCTCTGCTCTGTGCACAGCCATCTCTAGCATTACTAATGAAATGTCAAATCTTATTTTTATTTACTTCTTTTCTTCATCACCTGCAAATAGTCACATTGACAACCCCCAAACCGATCATTTGTGGGTTACTAAGAATGCCATCAGTAAAAGTCAGTCATCAGTAAAGAGCATCACTTTCTGGAAATAAACTAAACAGGTTCATTTGAGGCTTTTCATAAAACAAATGTTGCAACAAAATTAATTTGTCCAGCATTAGTCATCACCCTTTCTGCATGTTAATACCGTTTCTTCTGGGAGAAACTGGCTTTTTTTTTTTTTTTTTTTGAAAATATCCTCTGCTACACTTGGCACTCACAAAGGGCAAAAAAAGGCACACGTCTGAGTGTGTCGTATTAACATGCTTCATTGTCCTGCATGTCCACGTCATGCAGACTGGTTTTGGTCACAGATCAGTTGTTATTGTTTTCCCATGAGTAGGTACTTATACCTGATGTCTTGTCAAGATCTTTGCTGCAACAGGCAGGAGGATGGCTCTTTTTTTTGTGTTGCTTTGCCTCAGAACCAGGAGGCTTCTAAGGAACATAAACATTTAAGAGGAACGATCTCTTCAGGAATATGGTAGAGCCCCCATCACTGGAGGTTTTCAAGATGCAGTAGCACAAGGTACTAAATAACCCTATGCAGGCTTCCTTTCCCTCAAAAGGTTGGACTACATTCCTCCCAACATGAACTGTTCTGTAATTTTGTGATTCTGTGATTTGGTCAGAGTGTACCTTTGCACCAAAAACCTTCAGAGAGAAGCAGCATTTGGTTAGTTTCATTCCCAGAGGAAGTTTCTCCTGGGATGCATGCTGTGCTAACGTGGGTGTGGAAAGGGGTGGATGGAGGAATCTCCTTTAGGCTCATCTCCTTAGCTGCCTTCCTTTTGTTCCTTTCTTCTGGAGTCTGGCTTTTGCTTTCCATGTTGAGAGGTTTTTAAGGAAAAGAGTGTCTTGATTGCAGAGAGTTGCTGAGGAGACAGAAATTGCTGTCTCAGGGATCTTGGTTACTCTGGGGGAGTGTTAGGTTTGTGCTGCCTGCAGGCAGAAGTGAACCCACCAGGATTTAGCTCCAATAGCTGAGATATGGGTGTCTTCTCAACATCTGAATGGCCTTGTGTCTACTCATGGGGATGGAAGTTTCCTCAGAACTCTTGGGTAGGACATGTTCTTGCCTTTCCCATCATTGAGCCCCTAAATTTTACAACAGACTGATGACAATGGATGGTGTTTGGGGCACTTGTTTCCTTTGCAGATATGGAACGTGAGAAAGGCAATGTTTTCTCCAAGGAGGTGAGAAATCTTTCTGTGCCTACAGGTCTCTCTTTGATGACAATTAATTAGCCACAAGTACATGTTAGAACTGCACCGAGAACTCTCTGATCAGAGAAGTTCCCAGTCAAAGGACAGACACATAGAGAGAAATTAGAGGAAAACCAGGCATTATGTCACCCTTTGTGGAGTAGCTGCTCCAAGAGCGAATGAATGATATTTTGATCTTTCAGGGGGGAATATTTTGGGGAGACTACAGAGAACATCCACCAGGACAAGAAAAGTGCTTCACAGTTGCTGAAGAAGAGAATGTTTGGCCTCCCATCTTTTTCTTCAAAACCTGTTGTTTTTCCAACCTGTGCCAATCCAGTTCCTGCCCAGAATTAATGTGGTAGGTAGGAGAGAAGCAACAACTTTCTGTCGAAGTGTACTGAGGACAGTTCACCTAAGTTATATTTCAGAGTGTCTCAGGCTTTTGAATCAAGTAGCGGTTCCTTAAAGGGGTTTAGATATATCTAATTTTTTTTTTTTAATTCTGCCCAAGAACTTGTAGAACATGGTATTCCCCTGGTCTTTCAGCTTCAGTATCCTGGAAATAGACTTTCTTTTAGGTGGACACTTGAGGAAGGGCAAGTAAAGCTTTGATTAATGACCCACTCTTTTGTGACTGGCTGGAAAAAGATAGTTTGAGGCTTTCCTGCAGCTCCTCTTCAGAAGCGGTGTGTTTTTTTCTTTAACAGAAAAGCATTAGTCTGATAGTTGATCATTTTAAATTTAATCCTGTGAGGGCTTTAAAGATTTATATAGATTATCTGTATGTCCTTTCGGGTGCAGAATTTCATAATCATTGACCTAAACTGCCTTCACAATCAGTGCACTGCTCCTCAGCATTGCAGAGATGTTTCATCAGCTTTGACTTGTCCTCTGATTGGCATATCATTGGTTTACTTAGGAAGAGACTTAACTATAGTAGAGACTTAAGTACTTATGTCCAAGTGCAGACCTGTAACTGCCCAAAATAAGCTCTGAGCACCTGTCCTGGAAAGTTATTAGCAATAGCAAAATTCCTCCCAAGTTCCATGAGATTCTTGTTTCTGAACATGGAAACTCTTCTTATAAGAAGGATTAGAAAAGATCATAGTGTGCTTCTCAGAGACAAAGAGGTGTCGGTAATGAGATACTTGACAAGTTGAAATTTCTATGGAAATGTGACACCTAAAGCACATTCCACAGTGCTTTAAGACACTTTTCTTCCAAAGATTTTACTCTTTGTTAGACAGCTAAATAAATTTCAGGCAAAGTGCTTAATTAATGTTATTAAGGATAAACATAATAAGAAACAGTAACATAACTGTCGAACTGTTATTTATTGTGGAAGTTCCTGTGTATGTGTGCTGAGATTAATCCAAAAGATTAATCTTTGTACAGATCTCAAGGCTTTATTTATGGGCCGCAGCTGACCTGTTAGCTCACAGTGACAATGCATCACTGTTTACAATGCGTTTACTCTCCTTTGAGAGGTGTCTTGCCTGAAGCTCAAAAAACTGAACTAGTGACCTCAAATGACCTTACTTTCTCCAAGTCAGAAGTCTCGTGTCCTACGTGTTCCACAGAGAGAAAATGAAATAGAATGATGAAATATTAGAGCGATGACCTTTTTATGACAGAAACACTAAATTTTGAAGTTGGTCTTTTCCCATAATCAGGGGACCAGAACGAATTTCAAGATCTCAGCTTAAAGGGAATGTCAGTGTTTGAGACCAGATTAAACCAAAAAAGCTGACTTTCCGGTGATCTCAGAAAGATCAAAAATGAAGTCTTCTTCTTCTCCAAGTGCTTGCATGCAGTTCCAATCCTAATGAACGATTCTACCAAATTTCAACAGTTTAGCATCATGGGAATGTGGAAATCAGTTGTGTCAGTTATTCATCCTGATGAATACATCTGTATTATCTTAGACTGCACTTCTCCAGTGACCAGACTCTAGTGGCTCAAAGGATTGTTTGCTGTGTGGGAGACATCACAACAATCAACATTACAGTTATAGTTCAATGCATTATTCGATAGCAAGGACTCCGTTGCAGAGGGTCTCTCTCCTGGGGGTGAGAGGGAAGCTTTTCTTTTGTTCTTTCCCTCAGGAGAGTCAGTTTGGTTGGAACAGCTGCTAAAATTGTTAATCCACCAACTGACTGGTTGTATGATTTCACAGAGGCCTGCTATTATTCATATGCAATGTGCTCTTGCTTTTTTTCTCATGCTCTGGGTTGTGCATGTCTGACATCAGTACTGCAGCTGTATTACGCTGATTGCTTTTTATTTTGAGGCCTTGCTTCTAATTACTAAAGAAAAAAGATCTCTGCCACATATGTTGGAAATGGAGAAAGGCTGCAGTCCAACATCAGCTCTGACAAGGTTTTACCTATTGTGCAGGCTCCCCGTGCTCTGGTCAGCAGCAGATTGCTTGCATGTTACACACCATGTTTTATTGCCTATCAGATTAGTGCAGCCCTTTATTCCTAACATCTAAGAACTCAAACCTTTCCACAGACTAGCCAAGGTTGGACACATCCACTTTGTGGTTGCCTGTCTTGGATGGACCTGAGATGTTCATGTCATCGGTATCTTGAGAAACAGAGATTTTGTAACAATGGTCAGGGTAAATTGCTGTGGATGTGTGATGGCTGGAAATGGTTGTACTTCTTCCTCAAGGGTAATGTAGTAGAGCTATGCTAGGTCTGACAGGACATTTGAGGGAGGCAAGACATTGGCATATTAACCACCCCAATAAGAGGGTGTTTAGCTTTCCAGAGCACTGAGGGGAGATAGGAGCACATTCCATTGATAGTGAAATCTTTGCATGAGGATTTTGGTACTTTCAATTAGGACTTCTGGGAAGTTTCAGAAGCAAGCTTGGTCTGTGCTAAGGCACAAATCTAGGCAGTACATGAAGGAGGAAGATTGATACTTGCTAGTAGCACATATATTCCAGTCCTTACAGGGGTCACTAATCTTCTTTCTCGGCATGAGTGACAGAGGCAGTCAGGAATGCATAGCTTGTTCTGTAGTGTAATACTGACCACCTGGTGGGCTGAATTATGGGGGAATGTCTACGGTTTCCCCCAGAGCACACTGCAGGGGTCACTGTGGGAGATGTGCACTGGGCTGGATGCATCACCAGGCTGTTCTACATGGGCAGCTTGGTGTCCCTCTGAACTCTGCCATTCTATATCCCTTCCTTCTCTCCTCTGGGAACATCTTCACAGCCTGTCACAAGGCTGACCAAGGGAAAACCAGATGAATCACTAAAAAGACCTCTGACTTCTCGAAAAAAAGGTAGGTTTTAAAAATACAGAGATATTAAGCAGCAGTACCCTATGCATTCAAAGCAGAATTCAACTTTTAACCATTCAGGATACCCCTGCAAGGCAAACACAAAACCATTTCCTCCATACTTCACAAGGAAGGAAACTGCAACGTGAGTGACACAGCTGAAATTTCAGGCTAGGTGAATATCGGAGAAGAGATTGGTATTTAAGCTCCTTAACTACCAAAACTGGTGTTTTCTCTTCAAGACAACAATGCCTCCAAGGTCTTGAGTTGCAGATTGAACAAAACTAATGCAACTTTAATAAATGTGTATGTATATTTTATGCCTTCACCATAAGGACATGGGTTCCTTAGGCTATATGATTTTCACATATAGTTGAAAGTGGTGCAGATGTAATACAAGGAGATTGTCATGTCATAAAATCTGTAACAGATGAGCTTTCCCCTCATTGTGTACCTGATTCCTTTCTTAGCATGAAGTATGTGTTTTTGAGGTGGGAATGTGAGGTTTTCTTATTTACCTGGATTTGAGTTCCTAGAACTAAAACAAATGTTGATTTTGCTGCCATACTGGTTTGCTCTCATTTTTGTATCAGAGGTCCTCACTGCTGAACAGATTACATTTTTTGTCTGAAATATGCCAGTTCTTCCTGCTCTGTAACTGTAAGCAAAAATGTTTACAATGGGCTGGCTTTTTTTCCTGACCTGATTAAGGCACAAAGAGGAACTTATATATCTTATTTTTATCTTCAGAGAAAAATGTAGCTGGAGATTTTTTTGGAGGGAGATAGTTTTTTCCTCTGCAGGGAGTTAGGTATCTAAGAGTGTGTGCACATAGATATAAAAGAGGATGCACCCTGCTTTTTGTTGCCAGTGTCAGACCTGCTTAACACTGTCTAAATGTCTCTGTACAATGGCTCAAGAAATATCAATGTCTGGGTGAAATATCTGCATGCAGCAAAAACAGGGGAGTCGCCTTTAAATTCAGGTTCCGAGTTTCCAAATACAGTTTTCTGGAAAAACACCATCAGATTTGGCACTGGTTCACCGGTGGAGAGTTGTATATGAAATGGTATGTATAGTAGGGCTCGGGAGCCATCACTCTCTACCTAGATACAGTGGATGGGATTTCCAAAACAGAGCTCTCAGCAGTGCCAGGGGTAGGGCAGCAGGGAGTAGGTTTCCATCAGTCTACAGAGCCTGCCTGCTTGCATGGGATCACTCTGTAAAGCAGCATTACATTTGGGGAAGGAATCTTCCTTTCCCAGGCTCATGAGTAGAGATATGGGCCATCTAGTGGGGAGAGAAATTAATAGCTGAGCATATCTCCCATTTCAGTTCTCCAGCTTGCTGCCTCCCTCGTACAGCCTCTGCATATGCCGACATATAAGAGTGGCAGGTAAATAATTTTCCTCTATTTCAGGAAGGAACAAGAAAAGTCAAGTTAGTGTAAAACATCCAGCAGTACTTAACACCAATGGCATTCAGCCTGCACTAGTAATGGGAGACCTTTGCAGAAATAGTAAACTGATTTTGTTCCTTCCCTTCAAACGAAGTGCCCTGCCGAATGTGAAAATGAAGCCAGACTGTTCTGTGCTGCCTCTCAATATCTCTGTGCCACATCACTTCAGTATACTACTCACTTGCATTTAGTCCAGGCCCTACAGCGTCAGCTTAGTTTATAAGAGCTGTTTCATGAGTTCATACAGTGGGTTTATGCTGAGTTATTTTTATGGGGCACGGGGAACTGACATACATGACATGAAGATTTGCATTTGTTTTTATTTAAGCCTGAGTCCTTACTTTTATTTCTTTTTAAGTCTGAAGGTACCTATAAGACTGCTCTCTGCTAAATAGGAGTTCATTTTCAATTTCTAAAATTTCTTGTCCCCTCTTGCTCCCCCTTCCCCGTTTGATGAGTGCTCTTATAATAAACTCATTGAAATGTTGTTCCAAAAGGCAGTGCTTTCACAGGAAGAGTACTCCGTCTCATGTAACAAAGTTCTATATTAAGATCCATAGATTGAATCTAGATAAAATACAGTCACTGTGACGGCTGACAGCAAGAAGATCCCCACTGCCTTGCTGTGCTGAGACACCCATTGCAGATGAATCCATGACCCAACTGCACTGCCTTGAATGCAGCCACATGGAAGAAATAATGCTGCTGTGAGGGAGGGAAGGAAGACACTTCTGTTTCAGGTGCCTCATAGAAAAAAAAATCTACCAAAATTTATTTGCATGCATAATTCTTCTTTCCCCTCCAGTTGCTGTGATCATTAAGCTGCTTCATCAGCTTTCATGGCTGGGTCCTGCTGCTGGAGTATAGGGCTGACTTTGGCCACAATCTGAGGTTATTGCCTTAGAAAGGTGCAGCTGTGGCTTTGCTGCCAGTGTCAAACCGTCCCCACAATGTGCATTCCTCCACCTCCCTCACCCTTCTTCCTCCCTGCTCCTGGGTAAGAGGCTGGGCTGCCCCCCTGGACTGACTCCTTCAAGTACAGGAACCAGGGACCGGAAGATCATGTTGACTGGAGCTGGTGAGGACTCACCATCCAGAGGAGGCAAAGCCCTGGCAGTCAGGATGTTAGGCCGTTTTGGGTCATGGAGAAGCTTTCCTTGGCCTACTAGGAGAATAACACCACTCACACAGGGTGGTGAGAGACATCAGAGTTAGTGTTGTCATCCCTGGAAGGGTAAAATAATTTTTGGTGGTGCTGCTGAGACTCTGGTAGGGTGTATGGGCTTCTCACGTGATGGGACAGCTTCCCACGAGCAGGTCTGACACTCCAGCCAGCAATGGCTGCAGTCTGTAGCAAGTCAGGTCACCTTGGAGAAATGGATAGAGCTGGACAGGTGAGGATGTTTACTGACAACAGAATGCATGAATGCATTGGGTGATGATCACATTTCTAAATAAAAGCTCTTGCTTTCAACTGAACACTGAAGGAGTATAGGATTTGAATAAGGTCCTTGAGGATTTCCTCACTGGTATTGTCCCACCACTGCTCTGGGGTGGGAGCAAAATCTACCATGAGCCATCAGGTGGTCAGTTATGACAAAGTCTACCAACCCCCCGCCCCCCCCGAGGGGATTACTTATCAATCACAAAGTTTTCTTCCCACAGTACTTGATTCTTATGGCAATTAATGCTGGTGATTATATGGCAATTGTATGATGTAAATATATACTTCAAAGTACTAGCTTTTAAGGTAATATTTCCTTATTCACTTTACTTTTTTGGGGGTGGTGGTAGAATGTAGTGAGAACCAGGGAAGCTATATTTAATGCTATGCTGTTGTCACAGTCTTTCACAGTTTCGGAGGGAGTGTCTTGGACCATTTAGATCACTGAGCTCTGCCACATGGGAATTCCCCTGTGAACTGCTTCCCTCACGGCATCTTTCACATTTGTGGCTGACCACGATTCTAGTGAGCATAAGCCCTGTCTAACAAGGTCATATACTCAGAAACTTTCCAAGTGAATTCCTAGAAAGTCTGTGGTAGATGTGTGATTCTTGCCTGTATAGTAGCCTTGACCTTATTGCTTGTTTCTGACTTCACAACATACACAGGAAATCAAATTATGCAAAGTGCTGGAAATGAAAGCAAACTACAACCCCTAGTTTCATAAATTCCTTAAACATCTATGTAGCACGAAATATGTGTGTGAGGCATCCCATAGGCTACAATGTATTTGCCTAGACTTCAGTGCATTTGTTACATGTTTCTGGAAGCTAAACATCCCAACAAGTATCTGACACAGTGATTTTCTGCTGTGCTGAGATCCCTGTAGTACAGATCACACAGGCTTTAAATGCATTACTTGCATCTCTGCTGCCACCACAAGACTCACACCTCTGATGGACTAACATCTCTTTCAGAAGCCAAACCACATATCAGAGTTACTCATGCTGGAGCTGGAGCTCCTGTAGGAAACTAACACCTTTTTCCTCCTGACTGCATTGGCAATGTTTTCAATTTGGACAGGCACATGTTGTTTATTCTATAGTTCTGAGCATCCTTTCTCTGCTGCTGCCTCACAGGGGGTGCTCTGGGTCTTCCCTCTAGTGAGCAGTGGGTGTGTACAAGGCTCATGTGGGCCAGTGATGCCCTCCTTGCTCTCATCCTTGGGACAGCTCACTGGAAGTAGAGCCAGTCATTCTCCACTGGAAATATCACTGGCGTGGCCCTCAGGAAGCTTCTACAAACCGTCCTCCAGAACAGCAGAAAGGAGGCAGAACATGCTGTTTCACCTTCAGCTGTTCCCAAAGCTGTGTGATACAGCCGCAGGCAGTGCAGCATGACTTCCCAGGACAGAGATAGAGGGAGTCCCAGCCACAGAGATGGTAACAACAGCTAACGAGACCTGTCCCATCGGCAGCCTCTTGCTGCAGGATGGGTGTGGGCTGCTGAGGATGTGTGGGCAGGTATTTCAGAGTCTTACTGCAGCTCGATGGACATCCTGCCTCCTGTGAAGGACCTGAGTGCCTCTGGCTGTGTCAGGGACCAGGGCTGGCCAAGGGCACAAAGCTGGGCCCAGTGTTGCATTTGTCTTCTCTCCTTGCTTCCCAGAAGTGCATGCAGACTGCTACCCTCCACTCACCTCAGCTGCCATCCTCCGGGGCCCTGGGCAGGCTGTGCCCCCCAACACGCACCCATGGCCCCAGCCTTGTAACTTCTTTACCTCGCTGTGTACCAGCATTTGAATGCTGCAATTATTTCCATTATGTGATGGCAGGGAGAAAACAAAGAATTCAACAGGGAAGGCCTAGCCTATGTTTGGTTTTTATAACTCCAGCTCTTTTTTTTTTTCTTCTTTTTAATGAGTATTTATTGAAATGTTTAGAGAGGCATGAAAGCCATCTCTGGGCCTTGCATAAAACCCTGAAGACCTTCCTCCTCAGGGTTTGAGGGTTTGATCAAGAAATCTCATTGTTTTTCTAAGTTTCTCTGCTTGCATGTTTTAGCTGGTGCAAAAGTGAAATTGTCATTGTTTTTATTAAGCTGCTGAGATGTCATGTTAAAAAAATAGCCCAGTAAACTGATGGGGGGAATCCTAATTATGCTGACACAAGCATAATTTAATTTAGATTGCTATAACAACAACCAGTGTCCATGGTCTCCGTAATCACATTAAGGCCTATACACAAAATAATTAGCATCTTTATATTTGGTATATAGAGGTCCACTCCAGGTCAGCCTCAGTGAGGACACAACATTGTTAGAAGACGATGCCTTTTACAGCTTGTGCAGAACAGGCATTTGTGAATAAAACATTGCTGGAAACAACAAAAGGAGGGTTTGATTATCCAGGAAGCACCTCCACTTGCCTCTTACCCAGTTTTTGTTTCTCCTTTGGAATGAAAATAATGATTAATTTATTCAAGCATGAGGAATCAAAGGAAACTGCATATAATAAACACACTGTTTGCTCAATTTCTTTTTCACAGCCAACAATGATCCAACAGGCTTCTCAAAAGCTAAGGCTGTATACCTGCAGCCCCAAACCTGACAAAATGCAGGGGCATTTTTTTATTTATTAAACATGTCTGTGGTCATTTGGCCTAGAACAGACCTGCCAGAATTTCAAGCCGTTCAGAAAAGTCATAGGACACTTCTAGAAGTAAGCAAGACCTTTGCTCCAAAGCATCCCAGTCATTTCTGCATTTCTGTTGTTACTTACATTTACATAAATATCATCCCAATAGTTTGAAACTTGCAGAGATTTTTAGTTCAGCTGAACAAAACAGGATATGACAACGATAGGTATGCTACTCAATGATACGGAGAAGGTGCATGAGTGTGGGGGGGGTGTGCCTTCTATTTAATCAGAAGCAATTGACACTTTCCAGTGAAAAATGACCCCACTTTATAATTGTAGGACTTTTCCCCCCAAAAAATTACTGCATTTCACTTTTCCAGTATTTTATAACAGTGTCACAAAAATCCTTATCCTACTAGCTAGATTCAAAATTACGATAGCATCTCAAACATTTTTACCTTGCAGTTTTTATAAGCAGAAAACATTAGCTAACAATTTTAATGAAGTGTTATTAAACGGCCTGAAGTTCTCTGGAAACTCTCCGAGAAACCTACATTTAGGTCCAGTAGACACATTATTGAAATTTCAGCTGTATCTAATCAGTCTGCTATGCTTATCTGTTTCAGAGCAACAAGGTTGGTCTGCTCCATCAAATTAAGAGACAGCTCATTCAGTCAGATGGAATCATGTGTATCAACATCACCATCCTGTAGACCAGCATGGCATGTGGATATTGTTGACTCCAGAGCTGAGGATATTTCAACAGCATTTGCTAGGTGTTTCTCTGGATCATGGAAAAAGGTCTTTTCCTTCAGAAAGGACAAGTACACTTCTCCCCACAGAGGTCATCTCCCTTTTCTGTACCATGTTCCTGAAGCAGCTAAGTTTCCCAGGAAATTTCAAGCATTCAAAAAAAAAAAAAAAAAAGGAGTGAAATTTTTTTTTCTTATTTTTTTTAATAAATTTATGTCATCTCAATTTGTTTTTAAACCAAAGGGGTACCAAAAGACTTTCCTTTTGAGTTCACAGAAAAAATATTTTCCTGATTTTTTTTTTTTTTGCTTTGTGAGAGAGAGAGAGAGAGAGATACATATATATATATATATATGCTATATATATACATATATATATATTATAATTATTCAGGCAGCTTTACATCCACTTAGATGCTTAGAAGTGTTTTTTTAACCTGCGCTCAGCTGTGCACGCCCACATAGGTACCGATGCTTTCGTGACCGCGGCCCATGAACACCGGCAGCGAAGTCCCTGCACGTCCCCCGGAGGCCACCAGAGGACAGCGCGGCGCTCGCAGGACGGTGTCTCCCGTCACACCCCGCCAGAAAATTCCCTCGGGGAATTAGGTCGGGCTCCAAGTCGCGAATGTGATCGGGGCTTTCTCGAATCCCGCTCGGCGTGATTAAACAACAGCCAGTTTTACGGAATTCCTGCAAAACCCTCAGGCAAATAGTGCAATGGGACTTGCGTGGGTGATGTGCTGGGGCACTGCCGTAGCTACAGAAGTCAGGTTTTGAAATCTGGGCCTCATGAATGGCTCTCTACAATTTCTGCCTCTCTGAAGAAGTAAGTCTCAAGGTGTAGGGATGGCGGAATATATTTATCAGTAGCAAATTTTAAATGATTGGTGCTGTTTCCCTCAACAGTGATTCTGTAAAATTTACATTGCCAAACTAAAGAGGAGGTAGATTTTCCCTTTATTTGAGTCTTTCTCCTACTTATATGACATTTCGGAGTCCACTTCTCTTCTTGACCTCTCACCCTGGAGAACCGTCCTTGTATCCTTGGGGCTGCAGCAGAGGCAAAAGTTCTCTGCCAAGACCTTGGGGTTCTTCCAGACCTGCTTTCACTCCTGTAGGGTTTTGCAGAACAAATCAGCTCGGAAGAGTTAAGCTAGAATGAAATTCACTCCCACCCAAACCCGTTGCTAACTGCTTGCTTCAAAAATCCTGTTCTGCATTTTTGGTGGTTTACACACTTCATCCAGAGGTCGGGGATGAGCCAGATCTGAAAAGCAGATGTTGTGGAAGAGATACTATCCCAGGGGAATTATTATAAAGCTTCCTATAGGCATTGTTTTGCAATTTTTCAGGAATGCAGTCAAGTCTCCTTGTTAAGCACTCTGTGGTGTGGTCAGGACTCACATTATTAACTCCTATGCTCTTGGTGTTTTTTCACTCTGTGCTATATAATAATCAGATCTACTATTGTTATTATTTGTATTGTACTGTGCCTGAAGGTCACACCTAGGACATTTCTGGTGCAATGCAAATGTATCACAGTTTGCAGGTTTATTGAAGCACAAGTCTTTTATCAGTGCAACATGTTGTGGTGTCATTCAGGTTTCAGCAGGAAGGGGTGTACCACGTGTAGAGGTCTCCAGGCAGGATGATGACAGCATGAGAGATGGCATCCAGAATTTCAGCCGAAAAGCAGAGGTGGTATGAAAACAACCAACTGAAAAATGTCCATTTCACAAAGAAATGTGGAGACTTGGTTCAGCTCCAAGTGAGAACACGTGCAAATTTGGAGAGTTGTCATGTCCTTATTCTGTTCCCACTGCTCTCTGGAGCCTGTTACACCAGGCATGGTGCAGAGAAAAGGGCAAACCTGTCTTCCCCACTTCCTGCTGGAGACCTGAGGCTGCTCGAAAAGGCTGGGACAGCAGCACTGTTATTCCCACTGAGCACTGCACAGATACTCTCTACCTGGCAAAGTGACATGATTGCTGCTGCTGACCTGCTCTGTGTGTTACTAGGAAAAACTATTTGCAGCTCTACTTACATAAGAACTGGGAAGAAGCCTGTGGGAGGATCCCCTTCATCATCCAACAGGAAAGACATCCTTCTCCCTTCCTGTAACCCTCAAAAGCTGTGGGCAGCAATGGCTGAAGTTGTTCACCACAATTCTCCTGCAAAAGGCAGGAGTGCAAAATATATGTTTATGTCTTGTCACAAAACAGCCCATTACCCTGGCTTAGACCTCAGTGATATGTTTTATACCATTTACTGATGATCTGCTCTCAGAAATGTCTGGAATAGTGCTATTATCACACTGACTCTTACTACCCCTCTATTTATTACGCTTCCTCCCAATGGCTAAAATAAGCATTTCAGAAAAAGGTGTAAAAAATCCGTTGTGGAGAATTTTTCCTTTTGCTTAAGTTGCCATTTGAAGAAGTTTCTTTTCAATGACTGAAAGTTACAGGAATGTAAATGACCTAAGAAGGGATTTGCACCTTTTTATGTGTATTTCTTCTTTTCTTATGTAGCAAAAGTTTTCTATAGCACAACTGAAATACTTTATTTCATCCTATCTCCAGCTTTCATGGTGTCTCATAGGCAACTCAAGAAAAATCAGGAAAGAAAGCTTTTCCAGGCTCATCTCACAGATGCTCTCTCATTTTTCTGTTACAAGAATTAAAGACAAAACTGCTCCCTCTTCTCTTAATCATTTACTGTTTTCCACAGCTGTCCCATCGCCTCCAGCTCAGCGGTCCTACTGCTTCCAAGATCTCCGTGCAGGAAATTCACAGCGATCCTCCACTCATTCTCACGGCTTGCGTTCAGATTTCACCCGCAGGAAGAGCAGGGGACGGTGCAGTCCTTGCAGAGGCAGACCTACATGTGCCACAGAATTTGTCCCCAGTGTAGGACACAGCAGTGCCAGAGCCCTGGGCGATGCGGGAGCGCAGCCTGCCGGGAAGCGCAGCCCAGCTGCTCGGCGGGACGCGGCTTTCCCGGCTCGTCTCTCCCGTGCTCGCATAGGCGGAGCTTATCCTTTTTTAAAGAAACAGAGAATGTTTTTCGTCCTGTACAAATCATGCCTGAGGACACACGACAAAAGCATACGTTGTCCACCCTCCCCCACTTCCTCGCCCGCCAGTCTTAGGTGTCTTCTCCTCTGTAATTAGGTTAAGTAGCTCTTGCAGAATGAGCTAAGAGGAGATACAGAGCTGGAGCATGGAGACACCTAAGGTCGGTTAAGGCTATTAGGCTCCAGCAGCACTGCTGCAGGAGGAATGCTTCCCTCACATTTTTCCCTTTCAGCAAATCCTTGTGGATTGCCTTTAAAGAGAGAAAATTTTGTTTTAGAAGAGCGAGAAAGCTGCTTTCAACAATCAGCAGACTCTCTTTCTTACTCAAATGAGAGAGCGATGTTTCCCCGCAGGTTTCTGTTCTGGCTCTCCTGCCTAATATAGCTCCTTGCCTTTAATTTATGTGTTGGCAAATGTGCCTTTCTGCTGTTTCAAAACAAAATCTCTTTACAATGCGTATATGTATGTGGACATACACACATGCACTTCAGTAACTCATTGCTTGCTCCTAGTGTATATTTATGGAAGAGAATAGTTCCAATAGATAGGCATTGTCTTCAGAAAAGACGTTTTGAAAAGCTTATTTTAGATGGTACTGATCTCAATTTTTTAATCGTGGAGATGATGGGGAGCTCTGAGCAGAAACTGGTGCTAATGTGGCACTCACTGATGTGCCAGGATGTAGATTCCTCAGCATCAGGGTGCTTGTTCACAGCTGAACAGGGAAACTCTAAAATACAGCAATGGGCAGATCAGGCTCCAGAAGCAAGGTCCCTGGAGATTTTTTTCACTTGTAGTAGGATGAATGATTTACCTTTCTGTCAGCAACCCTCCTCAGGCTTTGTCTCACATTTCGAGTGAGAAGGTGGTTCCCAGTGGCAGCCGGTGCAGTGTGAGGGAAGGCATAACAGAATTGCACGCCCAGAATAAAATTATTTCCAACGATTTGAACCCCTTCTTCATCCCACAGTCTGCTTCTATGCTGGGCATTCACATAGAGCCTTGCAGCTGTCTGAAGGGGGACATGCTCGCTTTGGGTTGAAAGGTGTTCCCAAGAAGTCAGTCTGGCTAAAGACGTTCCTGGCAGATGTTAATCTGAGATCTTACTCAGGTATTAGTGACCATAACCAATAGGAGGTTCAATAAAGCCCATGAAAAGACCCAGTCCCAGCATTTGTACTAGTAGCACAGTCTGTCTTAGGGTGCAACCCTGGGGCAGGAAATCCTGGTATGACTTAGGAGCGCTTCATAAAATACCCCGGTACTTTCTACAGCTGAGCAGTGAGCTGCAATAACATTATACCAGGACTTGAGAATTTCCATGCTGTCACCTCTGCCCTCCCATTTTGACAACTAAATGAGATTAAAAGTTCAGTCATGAATTTCAATGATGAAGCCAACCACCTCTTTTTGAGGAGGTTGCAGTGAATTAGATTAGCTGAGGGACAAGGTAAAGAGAGGCTTACAACTGCAATTAAGTGAAAAAGGAACTTAAAAAAGGAAGGTTATGGAAGGCTGGTGTTTAAATGGCAATAGGTCATGACTATTACTGCAGCACCGTGCTTAAGGCTTCAGATTCAGGAGAGACAACCTCAGCTGGCACCTTTTGTGCCACCACTCCGAACCTACCTGTTTGTCCAAAACCTGGAACTGGCTAGCCAAGGGCACTTTATAGTAGACATGCAATGGAGTTGGAAAGGGGAATATTGAGCTGTGTGAACAGCTTGGGTGGAGGTGCTGGCTTTGGAAAGTCTGACAGTGCTTAAGAAGAGGTGGCTATGGGAAATGCAAACAACAGGCTGTCCTATGGAAAATGAAATACTTGCATTTCATTGAAAGTCACAGCCTGTAAATGCATTGGTTGCTTTCATATTCAAGTTGTTTAAAAAACAGTGTCCTTCAGCTTTCTGAATGTCTGAGAAATTGACATAATACGAAAAATCTCTGCACAGTTGAATTGAAAGTCTCAAAGGTGAAAGCAAATGGGCAAGCAAGAAGACAAACAGTGAGAAGTGGGCAATGAAAGAAAGAGTGAATGGAGGGAGCAAAGGGTAAAAGACAGGTCAGATGTTGGAACTGGTTCCACAACAAAACTCCAGTTTCTGGAATAATGAACTAATACTGAGGTCTTCTCTGCTCTGGAGCTTCTGTTTCTCTTTGTTTGGAAACATTTAGATACCTGCAGCATAGTCATGAAAATGTTTATAAGTCTAAACCTTCATAAATCTGCAGGAGATGTAAATCATTTTTCATCTGCTATTTGCTAGTCTCTTATAAAAGTGTCAATCATTCCAGCAGGCTTTGATTAGAGTAGCCAAATACTAATAGAAAATACTGAATGAGGACTAATTCAGGAATTGACAGCCAAGACAATCTGCTTTCCTTGAACACACGCTTTTTCTTAAGAGAGGCCTGGGTGACATCTTGTCTGGGCACTCTAGATCTCAATGGCATGGACAAGACACCTCCTTTCGCTTAAATGGGGTTTACCACACCTTGCAGCATGCCTGGAGCTGATACCTTGCCTTGCTGCTGCTTCGACCTTTTTCCTCAAAGTGCACCTGGGCAACAGTGAAATGTTCTTCAAGAGAAAAAGGCAAAACAGCAGTTCCCTAATCTTATGAGTGATACAACAGATTTCCTGCCCCTCTCCTCCTACCTTCTTCTCTTATGTCATGAAGGACATTTTCCTCCTTGAGGGTGTGTTTGAAGCCAATGACTAAGCCAGGGGACCCCTCTGCTCGGAGCACGTGGTGTTTGGTTGGCCCCATTCCAGCATGGGGGCGGGGCACAGGGTCCTGTCTGTTACCACTGCTGGGCCATGGGGCTCGGGCATCCCTTGTGCTTGTGCTTGTCACCAGCCCGTGCCCATAGCAGTCACACACCTCACTGCAGTGTGGCAGGTCTGGCCAGAGGGTGCTTGTTCATATTCTGTATCCCTTGGGGATCTTGCAGTCCCAGGACGGGACACAGGGAAGCCATCAGGATGGGGGAAAGAACATGCTGAGTTGAGATGAGATAGCACCAAATAGCATTTTCGTTCAAAGCTGTGCTGGGCTTTGTTAGTCTGCAACTATCCTAAAGCAACAGGAGGGCAGCATGGCACTTGTTGGATTCTAATACTTCCTCTCTGCTTTATACGTGGCATCTTTTTGACACAAATGCAGGTGCTGCCTCCAATGGTCCTGGTACTCTTTTCCAACAGGAATCCCATTTTTGACTGATTCAGTTATATGCGGTGGTTTACCCAGGTTTTACAAGGCTGGGCATGGCTGGAGGGTAAAGGTGGAAGGTCTCGGGAGCCCTTTTGCTTTATTACAAAGTGTATGATCTTACTTTTTCCAGCTCAATGTGGATTCCCACAGCAACACTTTCAACAACGCTGCAAATCCCTGCATCCTTGTGCAGTCAAGCTAAATTTACATTACAATATTACACCATGGAAGTATATTAGCAGTAATTGCTGTTAAATGAGGCAGGAACATTTTAAGAGAATGGTTTCTGTGGGGAGAAGAAACAAGGCAAAAAAAAACTTTTAGTGGCTTAAGACCTTGCACGTTCTTGAGAAATGCACTCAATAATAAGCTGACAGAAAGGTTCACCTGTGACAGAGCTATTCTCTGTTCCCCAGCTGCAAATTCCCATGTGTTTAGGACTTTCAGGAGCAGCATGAGTCACCAGTGACTGGCTGATGCTCTCTGTGCGAGGATATACATCGTATATAAACACTCGTGTGAAGTACTGTGATAAAAAATATCACCAAAACACTTCCTATCCTCCTACCTCCTCCAGTGGATACTTTTGAGAATTGTTGCTGACTGTAGAAAAAATAAAAGCACAGTAATTTTCATTCTGTAGTAATATTTTTACGCTGCTTATTTGGAAAAAGGCAATAAGTTTTTCTTCTTTCAAGATCATAATTAGTTGTTTATTATTAGTGGGTTTTAGCACCACACAGTTACACCCATATGTCAGGACCATAGCACATTAGGTCAGGAGTGACCTCACTCCAATGATGTGGTCCGAGCTACACAGAGCAACAGACTGGGAGGCCAAATGTGATATGAGTTTTTTAGAAGCTGAATTGCCTCATCTGTACTAGCTTGGAGGAAAGGTATGTAATATTCTGGCTGGACAACATAGGAAGAAAAATAACTAACAATCTTCTTCTCTTGTATGGCCAATTTACCATCTTTAGGAATGACCAAAACAAACAAACTAAAAAAACTAACAAGAAAGTTGTAGTTTCCCTGTTCTCAGTACCATCCTTAGACTTTTGCCTGAATCCTCCACATCAGGGTAACTGCTGCTGGCACTCCAGGAAACACTTGCCCATGTGGTGGCTGCATTGCTGCTGATGGAATGGTGAGACAAGGTGTGCACCAATATTCCCAAGATATTACTTTGTTCCATTGCTACTTAATACTGTGAAAAACCATCCTTCAATTATTCTTATACGAGGCATAATGAAATAAATGTTTCATTACTTGAAAATTAATTTTTGAAGGAATTTGTCGAGGTTAAAAATAACATTATCCATTTGTGAGTGTTCATAGACACCTCCATTTGCCATTTTTGAGCGATCAGATCCATGGTAGCTGGAGCATTAGAAGACTGCAGTTTAAGTCATACGATCATAGGAAATAGGATTTCTCATGTATTCCCCTACCTCACCCAGGTTTCCATGTCATTCCTAGCAGATAGTTCACTCACCGATCCTTAAAAATCTGATGGTGAGACTTCACAGCTGTTTCAGGCAGCCTCTTTACATCCTTCATGATCCTCAACAGTTACTCCACCAGTCAGAGACAGGAAATAGTTTTCTCATGCCACAAATATTTGGGCGATGTGATGGGTTGGCTGCAGCCGAACACGTCACCAGCCACTTGCTCACCCAGGAGGAAGGGGAGAGAACAGGAAGAACAGGAGTGATAAAATGTATAAGTTGAGGTAAAGACAGGTTGAACACTTATTGTTTCCTGAAATTACTGTTACAAGCAAAAGATGCAGGGTTTAGGGAATTACTTTATTGCCAATTAGCATAAATATTTAATTGCTTATCCAGGTACTGGAAAAAAAAAACACAAAAATTTCAATACTTAGGGAAAAGGCTTTTCCTCTACCTTTCTCAGTCTCACCTTCACTTCAGATACCTCTCCTCTTCCCTCCCTTGTCTCCACTCCCCTTCTTATTATCACAGGGTTGCACTCATTCCCTTTCATAAGGCAGTACAGGAGTCTGGTGTCTGGATACAACAGTTGCTTTGTGTCATTCATTGTTTCTCACTCTTTTCTTCTGCTGCTCCCTCCTTCTCACACTTTTTTATCCTCCAGCATGGGTCCTTCATGGGCTACAGTCTCTTTGGAGAGTACCTGTTCTGGCGTGGATGACCCATGTACCACAGCCACTTTTGGGGGGAGTTACCAGCTCTGCCGTGCAGTTCCTCTTACTCCTCTGGTCTTGTTGTGCCCTCTTACTCAGCTTTTACCACCCTCCATTAAATAAATTTTCACAGAAATGCCCTTGGTCAGTTCAGAGGAACCACTATCTTGGCTGAGGGGCTGAGCTGTGCCCTCCAGTGGGTCAGTGGGAGACAGCCTGGTACCAGAGTCAGACATAACCTCTTCTCACAGAGGCTCCTCCTGAAGCCCCCCACTGCCAACAGCTTGCCATGCACACCCAAGACAGGATATTTCAACTATTTCCCACTCCATGACTAAATGAATTCACTTCAATGTTTTTGGACACAAGAAAATAGCCAAGAACAGGTTGGCTACTGTCACAGAGCAGAGATGCTCACCTGAGTGTCTCAGTTCTCAAACAGTATCTTAACCTGCAAACTGCCTAAGCTTGGGTTGTTGGGGTGGAAAAAGGTGGTGGAGATAGATGTGATTTTCCTCTCTTGACCATGGGTTACCAATGCTAAAATATCAACAAAGGAAAACACCTGTGTTGAAAAACCTTGATCCCTTTTTCAACCAGACATGTTTTGGGAGAAATCACCAAATCAATTCCTGTAGGAGAAGGTTTCTGATCTATCTCCCCCGCTGAAGGATAGGGCAAGTGAATGCCATCATGAAACAAGAATGCCTCCTCAATCTCAAGGTCTGCCTAAAAGCAGTAGGGATGACAGCAGTAATTTTGTTAAGGCTTTTCAGGGTGATTGAATGATTTTGATTTGCGTTTCTTTATTGGAAGGATGAAGAACAGTCCTTACTTCATGAAGGAATGTTCCTGATGACATACTCCTCTCAAGGGCTTTTTGACAGTTTTAAACAGACATATTCTGGCTCTTAGCCAGTGTAAGCTGGTGTAGGTCCATTGCAGCCAGCACATCTCTATGAAATGATGAAGTGTCTGTGAGGTAAAGAGTTAAAATAATACTAAAATAAAATTGTTTTAATGGCTCTGATACTCATCTAAACCCATGCAGATTTTGTTTGACATAAGTACTCTAATTTCACTGGAGTTCTTACAGCAAGAGGACCTCAGAGTCTTGCATCTTGTACTTGTAGGTAGAAGTGGCAGTAGATTACATGTATTGTAATGATGGATGTAGCAAACACACACCCATTTCAATCCCCGGGGTAATAAATTTCTCTTGGGAAAGCAATGCAATATTAGAAAAGTATGATTTTTATAAGCCTATAATTACATTTTTGCACAGCTCTATTTCCCCAGGGTTTAATTCACACTTATTGGATTACCAAAGTAATCCAGACCAATGTCACACTGTTATGGGATAAATTCCAGGTGGCCAAAGCTACTCCAGCAGAGGGAACTGCTTGATTGTCTGCTTTGAATCCTCAGGAACTTTAGAAAGACTCCAAAGTTGAAGTAACAACTTTTCTATCTCCCTTTACTTCAGTGTGTCCTCACTGTGACACTGTAAGCAGATTGTACAAAAAGTTTGACATTTCATGAAAAGAAATCTCCAAACTGTCAGAAGTTTGACAGAAAGTCCTTTATGGCTTAAAAATCTTTACAGATTCATCAAAAAATTCTAGGAAATATGGGATTGGTATTTTTGCTTTCACCCTCTAAGTCTTAAAAGACTTGTGTGAATTGGTCTCAACTTCTGATACATTCTACCTTATTTTTCTTACTTCAAATCTCTTTCTTATCTAGGTCTGTGGTTTGATATCAATATAGAGAATTAAATCCAAGGGACACATTTTAGAAACTCACAAAACGTTAGATCACCACAATATTCCAACATCCTATCTGTGAAAGAGTATCTTTATCTTAGGAGCTGGAAAGCTGCATCACTCAGCAGCACACCCTGAGATACTCAGGATGCTGTAAAGAAATAAATCTGCATCTCTAGAGTGCTTAAACCACAACTCTGTCCTTACTGCCATACATTTCTTGGAAATTTAAGTTGTAGCCATCCGCAGAATACCACACTGATCCAAATTAATTTCTCCATAGATCAGTGATAGGATTGCAGCAAGAGTGGTCTAAAATCACAAGCAAGAGCAAGTTTGCAGGCTTATGGAGAAGGAAGGTGTGCTCACATGCCTGAATACTTGACAATTTTTACCCCATTTGCATTAGTTAGTCTAAAAAAAGATAGATTTACATGCAATCTACATACGGCCCTTATCTTGCTGCATGCATCAAGTGTCTCTTTTACCAGTACCTGAGAGACTAATATTCCTTCATAACACCAGTCCTTGGCTCACCCCCACAAGGACAAAAATTATTATTATTATGTTTGCATCTTACTGCCATAGGAATCAATGGAAATCATACCCTTCCATCCCCAGCCTGTCCCAGCCAAGTCCTCAAGCACTGCCATGAACTGCCCTCAGCCCCATGACCTTTGGGAAGGCTGTGGCAGGGCCAGGGGCAGCCACTGGTGGATCTTGCAGGGCTGCAGTCTGGTGTTCACTGATCACCCCCAGATGAGGGTCTACACAGGATCTCATGGCAAACCCATGGCACTGGGCCTGGCTGTTCTCACTGCAGCCTTATGCCCAGGCACTGTTATGGATGTCCTCTCCTGACACATTTCTGTGCCTCAGCTGAGAGCTCTTGATGGGAGTTGTGCTAACTTAGCAGCAAGAGCAACATTCAGGTGAGGAACTGCTCCGTTCAGTCATCACTTTTGCATTTCTATGTGAAAAGTCAACACTTAGTTTAATCTCACAGCTTTCTGTTCAGATGTGATTTAAACATAAAAGCATAAACTTGGTGTAAAGAAAAAGGTGATGCACTCACTCATAATTGTTTGTGTTAAAGACTAGCACCATACAGAAATAAAGCTGGTCTTCCTGTAGTTTTATAATCATGATAGTATGCCATTCACAAGCATTGCATACCATCCATTTTTTTTCTGTGATACACAGGGATAAGTAATTATGCCCCATCTAGGGTAGAAGAGAAACAAATCTTTTGAAGCAAGAGAAGAACCTGCTCTCAAGTTTTATCCCTATTCCAAGGAGAAGCAGTGTTTTTAGCACTGATAATGAAACAACGGACTTAAAATTTGATCTTTCAGTTTAAAACAAAGATTTCTTTTAGTATTCAGGGTATAATAACCTCTTATGGAGTTGTCCACCATTCTAGAAGGGTGATGATGAAGGCAGACCAGAAAGGGAAAGGTTAAAAATAGTGACCACTACAGATCTAAACATATTCTGTGATAGAAAGTTATTTCAGGACAGAGACCAACACCAGGAAATTGAGGTGAGGATCTGTTAAGGAAAGGAGAGAGAAGGGAAAGGGTAGCATGTGAATGGTTTATGGGCAGCCATTTGGCACCATACAAATACTGTAGATGTGGCTTTGCAGCCTGGGTGTGAGACTACCACAAGAGAGGCAGGCAATGGAAGAACCAAACTTGGGTAGTAAGGCTGGGCCAGCTGCTCCTCAGACCAGGAGAGCTGTCGAGGATGGGGGTCCCATGGAGATGCACCAACTGCTGGAGGCTTCAAAGCACCAAGAACCCATGCAAAATCCAGAGTGAAACTGGGAGCAGTGTGAGTGGCCTTCTGCACATATAACAGTATATGGAGCCTGTCATCTGGTGTGTTTGGTTTATTTAAACATTAGTGTCCTATCCTATGTAAAGACACTGTGAGAGCATGGGCTTGCCTCTTTTGTTACCCATGCTGCCTTTAGGTGTTGGGGAAAATAAGAAGCTGATCCAGTAAAACAACATTGATCAGCACTGGCCCACAGGATAAAACTCAAAGCATCAGCTGTCTCGTCCAGGAGGCCCTTTCAGTGCCGTACAACCTCTGTTTCCTGAATAGAAAAGCCTAAGGGAGAGATGCTAGTTTCATCTGACAGATCAAATGAGGGTGGGGTGCTGCAAAACCAGCCACAGTAATAAAGCGAGGGGTGTTCTTCAGATGCTCTTCCTTCTTCCTTTTGTTACCATCTCTGAAACCCAAAAGAAATTGAACTGTGTATCACAGAAATCAAAGTTTACACAAGTCTAGAAAAAGTAAAATGCATGTGGTAACAGGAAGACATATTCCTTTGCTGTAGTCAGAATGGTTTGGGTTAAAACTAAAATGGTAGTTAAAAGATGTTTTCTATAATTTCATGTGTTCTAGAAACTGCATGTGGCAAAAAAATTCAACATAAACTTGCTTTATTTCAAAGAAGAATAACATTGGATTAGATTATTGGGCTGATAATGAAAATGGCCTTTCTTAGACATTTGGTAGGCTTGAGAACACACAAGCAGGAGAGCTGAGGCACCTTGGGTGGATGATGACCATATGGAGAAATGTCCCCAGCCATGGATTCTGTTACTGCCCTGCCCAGACAGAGTGAGAGGGTTTTGGAGGATCTCTGGCAGCTTGTACCTTGGTCTCTGAGCGTGTACTGAACTGGGAGAGGGGACACTTTCAAATTGCAAACTACTTCTCTCTAGTGGTATTTTTGGGAAGACTGTGCTAGAAGAATAGTGCACAGTGGAGTCATTTTTTTTTTTCCTGGAAAAGTAAGACCATTTCTATTTTAGGCTCCCTCCACTTTTTTGCCTTTTGATTTTCTTTCCCAGACGTGAGGGAAAGAAACTTAAACAGTGAAACAGCCCAGCTGAAAATCACTCTGTTAAAAATTCAAATGGCCTCCGTTAAAAATACCAAGATGGAGCAGCTCCTCTGCCTTCTGTGTTTCCTCCTTTTGCTGCTGAGTCAGACAGCATTGAGACACCAAGAGGTGAAATTTTCCCCAGGCCATGACACGACTTATATGTCACTACCACACTAGCGTACCTGCCTGAGTCTTCTTCCCTTGCACCTCTAGTGCCCTGAAGAGTATTAAAAGTCCCCCTGCACACAGGAAGTGCTGGCTGGTAGAACAGAGCATTTCTGTCATTGGGAGAGAGGCACCAGTGCTTGATGTGGTTCAGCACACAAAATGAGATGCCTCAGAGAGCCTGCAGATAGAAATAAATAGGAAGTAGCTGCGAAGTTGGAAGGACTGAGAGTTTTGGGTTTTTTGTTTTTGTTTTTGTTTTTTTTTAATTCATGGTGTTAACTTGCTTCTCAAAGGAATCACACTGAGGATGAGTCATTGGCAAAGAGAGGGAAAGGCAGAGTGGAGAAAAGGGTCTGTCTTTTCAGCAGAGCATTGCAGGTTAGAGTAAATGATGGGGAAGAACATTCCCCTGTTAGGGGCTTTCCGCAGAAAGGACATGCAATAGGGTACTATCTTTGGGAAGAACACAAGCTGCAGTACAGTTCTCAGGGGGCTTCCTTGCGACCCCTGAGGTGCAGTGTCCTACAAGCTGAGCATTTCTGCAGGTGTAGCTGGAGATCAGAGGATGCAATCTGCAGCTGGCATGTTTGCAGGTGCTGGGAGAGACATACTGCTGTGGGACCACCAGACATCACGTCTCCTGTCCCCAGATACCCAGAGGTAAAAGCAGAGGATGTTTGGAGGGGCAGGAATTTGTGGGATTTTAAAGCAGCCATCAGTCCTCAGTGAAAGGCAGGGAGTGGGAGTGTGGTGAGGGCACAGGAGAAGAAAGCACAGGCAGGTACCATGGCTGCTAGCAGTGCTGCAATGTTCTTGTTGCTGGGCACATTCATGATAAGCAACATTCTGTAAGTTTCCGTGAGTTTCTGGTCCATAAGAAGGAGAACAAACCCTAACCTATTACATCAAATCTCTTCAGAATATATCAAACACAGGGATTGTGAGCAATACACACAATTTGACCTTGAAACTGCCACCCCATCCTCTGACTATAGCATACTCCTGGCAGCTAGCTGTAGTGAGACCTGAAGTTAGCTGAAGTGGGACCAATATCTTAAGGATGATGCAGATGCTCACATAACACACTGATAAGGTGCATCTCATTATCATTGAAGTGCCAACAATAAATGCCTATATTCCTGGTGCTAAAAGGATGTTCTGCTGCATATCTTATCACTTATTTGAATGACTGCAGTTGTATTCTAAGATGCAAACCTGATGTTGGGTTGTAAAAAGTCAGCTGCCTTTGGAATAAAAGGAGAGTGACAGTTTGCATTACTGTCATTATTAAAGCAGGGATACAAGCAGAAGAGCAGACTGGAAGGGAAGTTAAGGCCTCTCCCACTGCAGCAGTAAATGCCTTTGGAGACAGATAAAAAATTTTTTATGAAATTCCTGGGAGACTGTGCTTGTACACCTCAGAAGAGGAAAGCTGTACAGATCCAGCCTTGTGAGGTAATACCACAACATTGCCATGAAGGAGTCATCTCAAAATCTCCAGTTCAGTTGGTGCAAATCTGTGTGTGAAAAGCTCTATAATGCAAACCATTACTGTGTTTTGCGAGATCTTCCCTTTTCAGCCAGGGAAGTCAAAGCTGAATGAATCACTAACAAAACCTGGAAATTCCCCAAGTATATGCATCATCACCAGGCCAGTCACAAACCATCTGAGTACTGTTGATGATTAACCCCCTCTGGTCAGGGAGCACAGTCCTTGAGTCAGCTGTAGGTATACCTTCGATAAAAACTTCTAATTCTGCAGTCCTGAATCTTAGGAAAGATGGATCCAGAATATCATTTACAGGCCCTGTTTTAGAGAAGAACAATGATATTTGTTCTGCAGGTATGAAGAGGGATGGAAGGATGTAGCCACTTTAGCAAAGCAAAGGAGGAGAGCATGATTGTTGTCTGTAACAGGTAGAAGAAGAAATAAGCAAAAGAGCAACACTGGCATGAGGATAAACAGATATATATGATCCATAGCTATACCTACCCCAGGAACTGGAAGATACCTATCTTTCTTTGCTCTCTGCTGGTAGCTATGGGGAAGATACAATCTGATACTCTGGGAAGGGCATTACAGGAGTTTTTGCCCATAACTGCAAGGGACTGTGCTGCCCTTTGTTATTACTTCTATCTGTTATGTCAAAGTGTTAGAGCATCTACATTTGAAAGAGCCAGGAATTGAAAAAACAACGCAGATTTCTGAGTTCCTACAAGAACCTGTGGCTTTCTGAGGTATAGCCACATCTTGCAACACAGAGAAGTAAGATGGTGAGCAAAGGAGAGAAGTGCTAGTTTGAAGAACTGCATGTGTTTGACTTAGGAGATCAATCTCATTTTGATTGTGAGCTGTCTTACCAGTGAGTGCCAGGACAGGAACAAAATTATGATTTGCTGCTCCTGAGAATCTATACTTAGAGAAACAGGAAAATGATTAAAGAAAGTGAAATAAGATATCAAGCAATGACACTCCCAAAGTCTGGTCAGCATATTGGTTTGCATAACCTCCCACAGGATAGTTGGAGAAATCTCTCTATCTGACTGCAGTTGCTGGATCTTGCTCTAATCTCTGTTTTGAGCAACGACAAGCAGTAGCTCAAAATCTTACCTTGACAGGCAAAGGACAGCCAATGAATTTAAGCATGGGAAAATTGCTTGTGGTCTATAACTTTGATGGAAAATGTGATGTCCTTTCAGCTGTTGTTTCTTGGTCTGAAAATGTCTGCAAGCTATGGGGGATTCCAGGGTTATAATGAGGCTACAAAAACACCTTGGCAACAGCTGTGGCCATTTTAGAGGAAAGCATTTTAATGAGACAGGTCTGAACAATTTTGTTCAGGGAACACTTACTGATCAGCAGTAAACATGCAAGAACAGGCATTGGCACCATGACCACAGCCTTCTCCCCCAGTGCTGAAACATGCAGCTATAAATGTCACCCCTGTGGAGTTGTCCTTACCAACCAGTATAAAAAATGGGTCCCTAAGGAACAACTTTGCTGTTCACCTATGTAAATTCTCACAAGCAAAAGTGAGCGAGACTGGCTGTTTGACACTGCACCATAGTCACTGGCAGGTTCAGAAGGCTTTAGAAGAACCATGTTTTCACAAGAAACTCTATTTTGCTTTCCACAGGCCGTTTGAACAAAAATAGAATTAACTTATGGCCTCTGATTTTTTCCCACAGCCGGGAAAAGCAGCGGCAGGCTGCCTAGAGGAGCTGGGTCTTTGCATGCACAGCCTCCAAATGTCACAACTCCTAGCATGAGACAGGGAGGTTGCTTTCCTCTCTTGCCATATGTCTTTATTAATGCAAGAAGGAGATACATTCAGCAAGTTACCCTGGAAAAGAGGAGTTGCTATCTGGACTACATTAATATGAGGAATTTCTTTTTAAAAGCCTGAACAGTCATAGAATTTGATTCAAAAAACACCACTGACTTTGAAGACCATTGAATACAGACCATAAAAGTAGAATCATACAAATTCTTCAATTAAAAATATCCAGTTGTCCTCTTTGATTATTGGATGGTAACTAAATATCTTTCTTCCTTTTTCTCTCCTCAGTCTCTTTAATGAATCTGCCAAAATAGGTTTGTGCATTGGTGTACAAAAGGCAAAACCAAATTCCCAGTAACATGAATCTAAATACAAATGGATGGCAAAGTTGTAGCTGTAAAAATGTAACAGGCAATATTTATAAAAGTACCAAAACAAGAAGGCATAATTTCAGCTCTCAACCCTTCAGCAGGGGAACCCAAGCTGGATGCAGGCATTGGAGTGTGAATTGCCTTCAGACCTTGCTATGAGCAATACTGGTTGAAGGGGAAGAGCCTGGTGTCTAGTTGTCAGTATTATGAGGTGTACGTGTCCAGGCCGAGGGGGAGGAAGCACACAGCTGGCTAAACCCAGCTGCAGAAACACCTCCAGTGAGCTGCAGCAACCTGGGTGCTCCCACTTTCTGCTGCCATGGGACTCCACAAGTTACACCAACAGCAGCTGTGGTGTTGTACCATTAATGGTACAGAAAGTAAACCCCTTTCCAAGGGATGCAGTCAACACGTGACAGCTCCCATAGGAAAAGTAAAGATATGCTTATAGACTCTCTGCCTGGAGTCAAAGTACCTGTGAGCCCCAAAAGTTATTCCGTTGTAAGAGATTATCTAATACCCTACCAACCTTGCCTTTTTTTGTATCCTCAGATTTTATCACTGCTAAATTAACACCTCTACCAGCAGTAATTTGTTACCTTTAAGCAACATAGGCTGATGATAGTTTAGGGTTTTTCTGTGAAGTTTGTTCTTTTTCTGTGCTGTCAGTAACATGTGCCATTCAGCACAGCTGAATTTCCTTTTTCAGATATCCAATCAGGAAGTAAATACAATAACAAGCGACGTATATGATAATTTCCAGGTCCTAGAAGTGAACAATTTGTAAATATCTAATAAATGAGGAATTATTCTCTCTCCATCAGTACAGAAGTCTGGAGAAGGCCAGGGTAGTGCCCTCCCTCTTGCTGTTATTTCCCTAAACTTTTCCTCAAATTCCCTGAATATTCATTTCCTAAAGGAAGATGCATGAGAAAATGTGACATGTCTGTGAAAATTCCAGTTAACAAATCCCAAAGAAGAGCAAGATTCTCCCTTGCCTCTGGCAAAAAAGTTTTTCTCTTCTGTTTCCTTTCCATATTTCCTCCATTAAAGCAATGTTTCAAAGGTAAAAAAAAAATTAAAAGAGAATTTGCTGTTGAAAAATCTTGCCGGGAAAAAATGTTAGAGGCTTTTCAAAATGAACACAAATAGGTAGCTAGGAAAAGAGAAGGCAGTATTCCAGTACCTTACAGAATGAGAATAAAAGTCTCCGTAGTAGAGAGGTGGGCTATGCTTTCGTGGAAGGTGAACTGCACTAATTTAAAAAAATAAATAAATCTGCTTTATAACGAACACCTGGAGAATTTTATTAATGTGATCTCTACTGCCCAGATGATTGCACCAGCAAACAACCTGGATACTTCAGTTAAGGGTTGATTTTTCTGCCTTCTGAAGGGAACAGGACTATGTATAGTCTTAAAATTATTCATATGCAGAAGGGTTTTTCCGTACATGGCAGGGATGCAAAAGCTCAAGACACCTGGAATTATAAACAATTCCAGTAGCGACTTCCTTTTCCAAGTACAGCTCCACAAAGGTAAAGCCTGAACGGCAGCACAGTAACAGGGAGAACAAGGAGGCTGAGAGGCAAGTTGTTACGGAAAAGAAGGTACAAAATAAAAGAAGAGAAAAACACCCCGCGCCACATCCTCCCTGTCGCTGTTCCAGCAGCCCGCCCTCCCTTCCTCCCTCCCCTCTCCGGCGGGATCGGGGCTCCCTTCTCCTCACATTAGGGTGGGGATGCTCAAGCTCCCGGGCGGGCCGGGGGGAGAGCGGGGTCAGGGGTCGGGGGTGGCTGCAGTGGGGGGAAGCTTCGCTGGCCCCGGCAATCCCCGACTCCCCGGAGCCGGTCGAGCATTTCTGGAGCGCTCTTGCCCCCTGCTGTCAGCGCCGAAAACACCGCGCTCCTCGCCCGAACTGCAGCCGCTCCAACAGCAGCAGCGACAGAGCCGGTGCTGAGTGTCCTCAATCCAAACCTTTAACCGTGGGATTAGCTGACGACGAGCGGCAGGATAAATTGCGTACATGCTGCTGTTTCCCTCTGTGGATGAAGCATAACACGATGTCCTTAGTGAACTGATGTTTTTATGACAGAAATTTGCAACATTAAAGAAAAAAACCAAACCAGTTTTCCAGACGTAAGGACTTGTCAGGAATAGATGGAATCTCTATTATGACTTATTATTAAGAGGAAGATGTGTAAATTTGCAAACACCTTCTAAAGGGGATAATTAGGCTCATCTCATCTGTCAAAAAAAAAAAAAAATAGAGTCAGGGAAAGTAAATCAAAAATCTGCTGACATCTTCATTTCATTCTTATTTTTCACAGAAACGTATTTATACCTTGGATAACAGATGTTCAGAACTTAATTCACTGCTTCATTCACCTTTGCCTTTGCTAAAAGACTGGCTTTGGTTTTGTTTGCCCACGTTCTGCCAGCCCCTTTGAGTGGCACAGGAAAGGGCACAAGGAGCTCACGCTGGGACCAGCACCCATGATGTTGCAAAACATTAAGACAACATCAAGGTCCAATTGCTCTAGGGATTTTACTAGAATCTAACAGGGGACAAACTATGAGACAGCTTTGCATTTCTAGTTGAATTTTATTTTTTAATTAAAAGTGGTGTGTCTAGTTGACAGGTTTTTCCTTATGAGGCTCTCCAAAAAGAAAACTATAGTTTCTCCATATTGCTCACCAGATTGCTCAGTGCTCTTTCAAGCTTTGTATTTCTGCATGACCTTGATGGGAAAAGTTTTGTCCCACGCTTCTGTCTGATCTTTAAGAGATTTAAGAAGCTCCTTGTCTGTTTTCCAGTCAGCTTTCTAGATATCATAAAGTTTTTCACAAATTATCACCCCAAATTTTAGAGGTGTTTCATCCTATTACTCAGATGGTTTGGGCTGCTCTATTGAATCAGGCTATTCTTGCCAACTTCACCTCTTTTGCATGAATCCTTAGTGCTTTGTTCAATCTTGCCTTGCTAATGGGCCACCCCTTGGTATGAGTTTGCTCCCCTGCTACAAACATCCCCTCATTGGCCCTGTCAGGGAACGATTCACAGGGAATTTATCGTTTCCCTTCCAAAGCAAAGCAGAATTTACCCACTACTCACCTGACATCAAACCAGCTCTTTCCAGGCAAAAGCCTTCCTGAAACTGCCTTGGAAATGAGGAGGAATGGCCATGGACTGCAGCACCCCAAGGCAGGTGACTGAACCTGCCACCCCTCCTGCCTTCTGGGCCCCATGACCCAAAATGAACTAAACCCACAACTCCCCTCAGCATGCAGAAAGAGGTTTTGCTGGTCAGGGTCACAGTGGGTGCCTGGAACAACTGTGGGGGGTGGAGTTGTTGAAAAATAAACAAATGTCAAAGCCAGGAAGCATGGAGTGATCCAGAAAAGAAATGGGAAGCTGCTACCTGATGGACTGAAGGTGTTGAACAGCAATGAGATGATTCATGCATGGTCAGGTTGGCATGTGGGAAATGCTGTGTGGCAGCAGTCCCAAGTTTGGGGCGACAGTGCTTTGCCAGCTCAACCACATGATCCTGTGCAACTCACCTAATTCTCCTGTGTTAATTTTCCCCTGACTATAAAATGATGTTGCTACTGTATGGAATGACTGTATTGAAAAAAAAATGAAAGAGAAGACATGCATTCTTATTGGTTGCCTGAATTAGAGCAAATGTGGGAGAAAAGAAGTGTGACAGAGGGCTACCTGCCTCAGTGGGAGCTGAAAGGGGGCAGCAGGAAAGCGGGCAAGTACTCTCCCTGGCATCCATACATTCACCATTTGATTTTTAGAGGTGTAGATATTTTTTAAGGGACATGGGGAGGAGAAGAGAGGGGGCAGCTTTAGACTCCAGGAAATACTGTTAAGAAATTTAGCTGTTTATAAGGAACAAATTTGGTGTAAAAAAAAATGAACATTTTTTTATTGACAGACTTTACAGCAACTTCACTGTAAGGCCAAAGAAAAATTGTTCTGAATCACTCTGGCTTTATGGTTATTTTTTTTAGAACTGCAGATGTTTTACAGACTCTTTGGCCATCTCCCAGTTGGTCTGTATGGACACTGAGAGCTGAACATGCTAAACATTGAAAAGGGTTTCGACTTCAAATCTGGTTTAAAGACCACAGTCTGAGCTTTCAGAAAATGAGTGTACAAGCATGAAGAGGGTGAGCTCAAAACTGTGCTGAATCACCTCTGAGCGAGCTGATCTTGTTGTGTTTCCCTGAAGCTGAGTCCCTAATGCTGGATGCATTGCATACCATGTGGCCTGGATACACACCATATCACTTCTGGGATCCTCATATTGTATGGGTAATTTTGGGTGTCTGATAGCTTTGTAGTGCAAAATGCATGAAGAAACTAGTGCAGAGATGACCAAGGGAAGGGAGGGACAAGTGCACATGGAGCAGGGGAACCCAGTGTGGTTGACTTCACAGGGAGATGCATGGAAGGACTAGATAGCCATAAAATTAACATTTCAGAAAAAAATCCTACAAGGTTTTTACATTCACAAGAAAGGAAAATGGTAGCAAGAGAAGTGTTGGTGTCAGGAAATGAAGAGATGCATACAATGCTACATTGGATAACAGTATCTTTTCATCTATATGATCCCCAAATGACAGCAAAGAGGTTGTTCCATTGAGGAGTGCAATACAATTAGAGGGACCCTATCAAAGGGGAGATCTAATTGAAAAAATGAAGCTCTAGTCATGCAATACACCATTAACTGAGGCAAACACCCAATGAAGAAAAGCCAAAAGGTAATATCTATTAAAAAAAAAAAAAAGGAAAAATAAAAAGAACTCAGGCATAGAATATTCAAAAAGCAGAGGCATAACCAAATCAGCTGACAAGAAGCACTAAGAATGAGACTTGGTTGCTCTGGAAACTAAGGGAAATTGGAAACATGGACCCAGGAATCCAAATGATGTTGAAACCGCCAGAGACCAATGGATGAGCAAAGACTGCAACTCAGATGCATCAGATGCTTTCCTATCAAAAGCGTGATCACCAAACCCAGGAATAAAGCAGAGAGCAGGACACACCAGCTCAGCCTCTTCACAGGTTCAGCAGTCAGCATGCACTGGAAGCCAGGGATGTGGAGAGTGATGGCTGCATGGGACTAGTAGCTAATGGCAGGGTTGAAAAGTGAAAAGCAAATCTCTCTTTGGTAATTGCAAACATCGCTGAATAAATAAAAACTCTGCATGGAAAACAATGTTGTTGAGGTGTAGATGTTGGCTGTTCTTGGTTTATTTTTCCTGCTTCAATGTAACAAATAGTCTTCTGGATTTAAATGATACCTTTTAATCTTGCATCCTGTTTCTGATGGTGGTCAACGTCAGCTAAAAGTGAGAGTAAAGCCTTCTGCTGAGAGGATAGGACTTCTATTTCTAAGAAATGGAACCTGGCTACAGAATTTATAATCAGCCCACTGGAAACATGCACTGCAACATCAGAAACTGGCATCAGCAAATAATTGCAGAGTCTGTTCTGGATCTTCAGCTGCATAGACGGAGACAGAATAGATGGTCTTCCTTCCCTCCTTCCTTAAATTGCTTATTTCCACTGAGAAAGCTGAGTCAACCTGTCCAGAAACATGACAGAGACTGATCACATCAAACTACTGTTAGCAAAGACTGACTGAAATAAGTGTCAGAGAAAACCTCAGCCCAAAATTAAAAAGTTTTTTAGAAGATTGATGGGTTGTATGAAAAATCCTTAATTAAAAAAAAAATGTTTATCTTCCAACATCCCTATCCTGTAAACAAACAAGCAAAAATATCCCTCCTCTAAAATCCTAAAAATGAAAAAGGTTTGGGTTGGAAGGGAGCTTAAAGATCATTTAGTTTCAATGTCCCTGTCATGTCCAGGGACTCCTTCTGCTCAAAGTCCCACCCAACCTGACCTTGAACACTTCTAGGAGTGGGGCATCTGCAGCTTCTCTGGACCATGTTGAGGGATTCTACTCATGATTACTGAATGAAGTCTTAGCAGACACGAGCAAAACAGAAACCACTGATTTAGGTCTTAGACCTTGTAAACTTACATTTCCCTTACACCTGCGTATTCCTCTCCTACTCCACCCTTTCAGAACACAATTTCACCTGAGATATGACAACTGCTAGTTTATGATGCTATGTCTTTTTAGAGGAGGAAGGGGAAGAAGAAACATAGTAAAGGGATGGAAGAGTGCTCTTGTGCTCGGAAACCAGTTCCCCCTCAGTTGTGGCATAGGTAAATAGCCATAACATCAGCTATCTCTGCGGCCTTGGTTTGACAGCAGTACTGCTAATTCATGCAATATACTTAATTTGTATGATTCATACAAGCTACCTTATATTCTTCCCTGTTTTTAATAGGAAACTTTTTCCTCTTTCATAGCTTGGCACAAAAGCTCTTCAACCTGAAAAATGGGCAAAATTCTGCAAAGCAGGAAGAGCCCATTTCATAAGCCGCATGACCAAAGAAAGAAAAGTCCAGCCTCAGCTTTTCAGTATCTTGTCTGTTCACTCAAAACATCTGTTCCTAGGTTGCAAATTCCCCCCTTTAAAATACGCAATAGACAGCAGAGAAAGAGTCTGCAGACATGGCCTCTCCAGGGCAGGGAACTGCAAGTGAGCAGTTTATTCTTTTATAATATCTTTTATGCTTGCTTTTCATTAAGCTGAGCAATACTTTCCTGTTATTGGGATAGATCATATATCACATCTACTTTCATGAAAATACTTACATTTCTAGGTGTAAAATGTCAAGTACAAATTCACGTGTTCTTATAATTCTGGGAGAAATCCTTTACTCAGTGTTTTTATAAAGACCATATTTTTCTCCCTGGAAAGAGGACCAGTAAAAAGCAACCCCTTCTACTTTCTTCTTCAATGCCTTCAAAGTCTTTTTTTTTTCCCTTCACCTCTATTAGCTAAAGGCCTTCCTTTTCTGAGGGATTATTGAACCAGCTGAAGCCATTAAGTCAGTTCAGCACACAGACAAGACTTTTCTGATGGCATCAAGGTTTGCAGAGGCCCAGTAGGTTATCTTAGTACAGCAAAAGCCATTGGTATAAGCAAGCAATTTCCTTTATACCCTTCAACAACTTTCCTGTACTAGTGTGAGAGGTCAGTGTCAGTTGGCTGATATAATTACTGAAGGTTACTGTGGCCTGCTAAGGTTCTGTTTTCCTCCCATGTTGTTAAATGACACCCTTCCCTGATAAAGGGAGAGCTCCCTTTCAATACATGGGAGGCTGGATCTCTTGAGGGAAGATGCATCTCCCATCTCTTGTGTGAGCGTTAGACCCAGCAGGTCTGGGGGCTGAAGGAAGGGAAGTGCTGCATTTCACCTGTAAAGCACCATCTGAAAGCAGCTTGGTACTTCTTAAAAAGAAGATGGTGGTGTGCAATGCACTGGATGAACTGGAGATTTCAATTTGGTAGGTAGAGTGGCCACTTAAATTAGAGGAAGAGAGGAAACCTCTAGACTTGGAAACCCAGTGTTAATGCTCCCATGTGGCCCATTTTTGAAGCAGTAGAGATGACCTCAAGTGCAGAACAGGGACTGCAATCAGATAGCTCCTTCCCACCCCCAAGCTAGTCCTGTGTGTCACTACACTGTTTGCTAATGATCTCAA
Organism: Corapipo altera; assembly: GCF_003945725.1. Taxonomy (NCBI): domain Eukaryota; kingdom Metazoa; phylum Chordata; class Aves; order Passeriformes; family Pipridae; genus Corapipo; species Corapipo altera. The sequence goes on along the minus strand of NW_020884898.1, from coordinate 2,089,281 downwards.
ACTTCTTCTCTCTTTAAGGATCCCTTCCCCCACTTTATTACTTCTGCAGTCAAGTTGTATTCCCTAGAAGCTAACCTATTACACAATCTCTAGTTCCCTCAAACACATTGCTTTAACTACCTGAAAGCATTCAAGGAAAAGAGAAAGGAGAAAACTAAATTCTTTTCAGCTACATCTTAATGTATCTTTAGCTAGATTTTACCCATCCTAGGAAGCACTCCTAACCATTATTGCTCCTTTTACACTAACTTCCCGTTTATCACTGTTGCCTGGGGCAACCTAGTTTGGCTTCTGCCTCAACGGGTGTGTGACTGTAGGGTTAACCAAGCCTGGTAGACCAGACCCTCCCCTTGAACCTCTTCCTGGATAAATCAGACTTGTTAAAGTAAAATAAGTAAGTCTGTATAAAAGTTCAGCATGTGAGTTTGGGACTATCAAATCACAGGCAGCTGGGATCACATGGGATTCACTCACTCCCTTTAAAGTGGTAGCTGTGAGAACAGTGGCGGGAGAATGTGTGGGTCCAACTGTCTTGACAAGTTGTGTCATCCAGGCTCCAGAAACAGATTTTTCGTTTATTCAATACTTGTGTAAACTTTTGTTGGGAGCAAAAGCAAGCAAGCAGTCCTCTCCTTGCTCAACTGAATATCCTAACTGCTATGTTGGAAAGTCACATTTCCCTTTGTGCTGCTTTTTTCCGTCTGCATTCAAGATACTCTGGGGTACAGACGGGGTCCTATTAAACATCACAGTGAAGCAACAACCTATTTCGCATCATTTTTGTATCAGCATAATAACCAGAAAAAGACTACTGTGAGTTCTAAAGAACCTTAAAAGCATGATTTTTAAAAAAAATATGTCTCAGTGTCTGATGATGCAGATCATCAGATCTGCACTCCACTTAAGTATATTTTTTCATACCGTGATTGCTTCTCCTGCAGAATGTACCACCTCAAATAGGGAAAAAAAGGTGCAGTGGAAGAGCTAAGGGCTAGGTGCAAGCTGCATTTGAGAGGCTTTAGAATTTTTCTGGCCTAGAATCACATTGTCTGTATGTGCAGAGTGGTGTCTTGCTGGTAGGAACCAGGGACATGGCTGTGTTTGTGGTTGTACTTGCAGACAATGGGTCTGGCCTTGAACACATGTCCTTCAAGGCTCTTCAGAGGCTGTTGCACAGCTAGGTCAGATTATCACGCCAACCAGGGTGCCTAATGGGCTGGGCATGCAGCTCCTATGGATCTCTTTGGATTTATGTACATTAATGATTTTGAATGCATGCAGAAATGAGGGTACACAGCAAGAAATGAGGTACAAGAGGAGAAAAGGAGGCAAGTATGTCTGAGATGGTGTCATGACATTCATTAAAGCAGGACAGCTCAGAGGAAAAATGTCCTCAGAAACATCTTATTTGATGAGCTGACCCCAGATAGTTTTCATCCATAGATTTGCTGCCATTTATACCAGTAGGAAGCAGCTGATTTCTTAAATTTTTCATCCTTGAAGACTGCCAAATACATTGAAAATAGGTCCTCGCAGCTGGAAAAATGTTTCCAGAAAGCAGTAGAATATTTTCTTCTAAATACTCTCATTTTAAAGAGTTCTGTCATAACGACCAGCTTCTATTACCCTCCAGTACTATTTTGGAGCTGCTAAGTGCCACTGAGGCATGGGCTAGGAGGGGAGAGGCAAGGAGGTGAGGACCAAAGGCAAGGGCTTTGGTCTCCCCAGGGGCCCTCAGAACACAGAGACACCTGCAGCTGCCTCCTCACACACACTGCTGAAACTGCTCTGGGGTCTTCATGTCTGTGTGGTGGAAAGGATGCCAATGAGTCTCAGATAGGTTTACATTGTGATGGTAGATTTGGATGGAGGGGATGAATTCATCTCCACATACAGGAAAATTGTCTTACTTTCCCCTTTCTCATCTCGGTTTTCCCTTTCTCCCTGTGTCCTTCCACAAGCCTGCAGTGCTGAACTGGCAACATCTCCTGCCTTCCCCCTGTGGTGAATCACCATCTCTCAAACACAACAGCGGATGCTGACTCCTCTGCCTGATTGTTTAGGGAAGATGCTGTGCTTGGAGACAGAAAGCTCATCTCCACCTGGAGAGATGCAAAAGAGATGAGGGGATGATGAAAGGCATTGCCTGGGATCTGTGGCTCAGTTCCATCAGGCTCTGTCACAACCAAGTCAAAGTTACCTTCAAGAGCATGTTGTAGAAAATAACCCCAAACTGAGCATCTGTTTGAGGTGATAAATCAGCTTGGATCACTAATTAGGTTATTTCCATGAGGCTCTGGTCCTCTTTTCTTTCTGTCTTGACATTGCAACCAGTCCCACTGACATGGTAGGGTGAAGTAGTGAGCGGTGGAAATAAAGCTGTTTCTTCCCTCAAGTGTTATGCCAGCTTGGAATAGGGGTTTGGGGCCATTCTGATTACAGGGAGTCAGAGTATCACAATTTTAACACACCTTGCAGATACCTATATTTGTATGTACTGATCTGACACATCAGAAGCTTAGCCAAAAAGCTGAACTGTGTGGCCATGACTCACATCTGAGGTAAATACAGGATAGGCATGTAAAATATCTGCATAAACCTTACTTTGAAAATTCATGCAACTGTCTTTAGAAGCACTTACAGGAGTTAGCTGTCTCAAAGTGTGTTTGTAACTGGGTTTTTTTGGGGCACAGATTCTTCTTAACCTCAGTACCCTCAAAACACAGCAGCACAAGTGATTTCTTGGACTATTGTTTTTCCTTGGTGGTCCCCAGGGTACATGAAAGAACCCGTGTGTTATTTTTCCCCAAGCTAGTGGCAGACATTAGAAAATTGAATTTAACATTTCAATATGCCAAGCATAAATATGCTTTGCATATCTTGCACCAAACCTAAATGAAAGGAAGTTCTGAGAAGGCAGATAGCCATTTTTCAATTATATGTGGCAAATGTGCCATTTCTGATAGCCTTGTCAGTAAAAAGCAAGAGCTGAAAATGCCAAGCTGTTTAGTGAAGCAGGATCAACATTCCTAATACTTCATGGGATCACTAATAGCTTCTACATCTTTCAAGGCAATCAGCCTTGATTGTTCCTCTGGACGCATTCCTCCAAACTTCATCCCACTAATTGCAGTATTTCAGAGCTGATATGTGTAAATAATAACAAAGACTGCAAGCCCAGGGACTTTAAAAGAATGTCCTGCTACCTTAGTGTTGTCGGATTATTTTGTGGCAAAGCTGTTTACCAAATATTCAAGCTACAAATCAAAGGAATGTGATGTACTCTTATTCAGGTAACTTAGCATGGAAAAGGTGAAAATATGTTTGTGAGCTTTATTATTCAAGGTGATGAGTTAGTGTGTGGGTGATGGTGAATCTTCTAGAGACAATTTTTTGCATTTATGAAAGTAAAATGTTGAAACATACAGTTTTTTCAGAGGCCCAAGAGTAATACTCTACCTTCAAAAATGTACAGGTGCCTGAATCTGAAAAATATGCAGAGGTTATCCGTTGCAGACATGCCTTAGAATGCTGTACACATGGATTTTTCTTCCTGTATTTAACTTTCCCTTCACTGATTTAACATTGCAAATAAAACCAGGTAAAGATTTTTTTGCAAACATAATCAGTGTTCTCATGTGAAAGAAGCAGCCCTATAATGAAGTGATCTCTCCAAAGAATTAAACAGTAAGAATACTCGGTTAAATTTTCAAGAAGTTCTTTCATTTGCATGTGCTTCGTTTAAGACAGCTGGGAAATGTGTCAAACTCACAACCTGGACTTGGGACATAAAAATGGATTGGCATATTTTAAACTTGTTTTCAAATTGCACTGGATAACTTTTGTTTTGCTCTTATTGGGAAGGGATGGAGTTTTTTAAATCACAGTTGTTCTTTAACTAGCATCACAATGAATAAAATAAAGAAATTATAAGAATAGTAAAGCACAAAATTGTATTTCTACCTTAGTTTATCCAGCACCTTGGAGCAGTTTTGGTGCTGAAGTTTAGTTATTTTTGGAGGGTCCAGAATCCTTCTGGGAAAACCAGTGCCTGTTCCTGAGCTCAGGAGGCCTTCCAGCCCAGCCGTGCCTGGGCTTCATGTTGGCCAGCAGCATCTCTGCTTCTCTGGCATGGAAAAGTCCAAAAGTATATTTGTTAATATCTTCTTCCTCTCTCCTGAATGTTTCCTGGTTCTTTTTTTGAATCTACATATCACCATCTCAACGCCTTTGTTTCTCACCAGAAAAGTGAAAAAGATTAGTGCCACAACTGTGCTGCTGGAATACAGTCACAAAGACAAATTGTATTGCATCTAGGAGACACAAGGCACACTTTTGTTAGTGTCTAGATGAAAAAAACCCAGCTATTTCCTAATTTACCAGCCACAATCTCTGCATTGTACTTATACAGATTTGCAAAGACTCCCAGCAGATTCCTTCTGCTGAAAGCTCCTACTCCAAACACTTTAAACACGAACCAGCTTTACATCACGTGCCTGAGGTGTTAGAAGGAGCATTGTAGTGTGCACGGTATATGTTTTGATAGCTTCATTTTAAAAAAAAAAAAAAAAAAAGTCCTGCACCATATCTTTAAGGTTTTGAACAATGAAAACCTTGCCTCTATAAAAGGTCTTTACATATGGATTTCTAGTATGTTACAAATAACAACTTTCAGAACTTTTCCTTGTAGAAAGATAAGTGGGAAAGCTGTTTGACAAGTGAAGGACAAGCTGGGGGTCCCAGAGTCCTGGCAATCAGTTATATGCAGTAACCACCAGACTCTATGCTGATCACACAGAAAACTAATACTGTAAGAGCAATTTTCCCAGTGTCATTTTGTCCCTGGAGATGCACTGTTATAGGCTGCACTTACTGAAAGCTGAAGCAAACCTCCTGTTGCAGGCAGGTCTTTGCAAAGTTTGCAGGGGAAATCTATGTCTCATGAAGATGTGGCCCACTGGTAAACATACTCAGCACTCCCCTGGAAACCTACCACTCTTCCAGCCTCCCTGACCTACCCCTTATAAGGACTGATATGTTCTACCAGGGCTCCCCATCTCCTCTGGCTTACCAAACTTTGTTAGGACCTGGCCTTGACATATCATGTGGCTTGATTAGCTAGTGCAAAGTAGCCCCCCAAAAATCATTAGGCTAACCTAAAGAAGAGTGATTTTTTTCCCTGTGATAATCTTCACAGTCTTTTGGAAAATAAATTCATCACTAGAGTAGGCATTGCTCCATGTCAGCTTTATTTATGGTAAGCTGCAACTACTTCATATTCCTCTTTGGTATTGGAACAACAGCTAGAATCACTGGCTCTCCTCAACTTACTCCCGCAGAAAATGTCAGCAGGATCTAATTATCTGAATGAAATGCACTTTCAGTGATGCCTGCTTTCTTATCTGCATAATAGTTGAGCTAGGCATTCCTATTATTGCAGTTATGAGTTTGCATATTTCATTATCTTCTTGGAAAAGGTGTTCAGATGTACATACCTCATGTTTGACTAAGCTGAAAGAAATTAAGCCTTAGGTGAAAAGGCTGAGAAATGTCGTGGCACTGAGTGAAGGATTTATTGCAATTCCTTAGTTGGTTTTAAGGATTTCTCCTTCCTCTAAAACATGAAGGGTTCTGATTCTGGCACCCAGAATCCCTATGAGCTGCAGTTTGTCTTACATATTTCTGTGGAAATGGCTCCATCTGCAAGAAATGTGCAAAGACACGTGGGGCACAGTGTAAGACAAACAAGGTGCACACAGTTCATTCTTCTACCCTTGGCCAGGGTCAGGTCTCTATTGGAAATGTCCAGAAGATATACTGTAACTTTCGTTTGTCCTCTGCTAGTCCCAGTGTGGAGCAGAGAGTCTGAACGAGTGACTGCGGAAAAGCTACCTTCAAAGATTTTGGAGAAGTTGCTCAGTCAAAGACAACCAGAGAACCAAAGAGTGTACAGGGAAAAAAGTGTCAGAATAGTGGTAAGGGGACGGGGGATTCCTTCATGCTTAAAACAATTGTAACAGGATTAATCAGGCACTTATTTCGAGGTAGGAGGATGGCCTGAACTGAGCCCTGCTTGTTCCGTCTGTTCTGCTGATGTTTTACAGCATTTTTAGCCCTCTGGCCTGCACCATGTTCAGAGATTTTAAACTGGGGACAGAGGGACACCATGACCATCTGTTCTTTATAACTCCAACTAGAGACTCTCTCCTCTCTCTACATACTGCCAGACCCCAGGAGCGGCAATGCTAATGGGCTTGGATGTGATCCAGACTAGGAATTGGGATGTGAAAGACTCCTTTCCACTGTTTATCTGATCATCTTAGACTTTAGGTTGAATGAAAAGTAGCTCTCCCTTTCCAGTGCTTAGGTTAAAGAGTATCCATAACCACCTCCTTGGGGCAGACAGGTCCCTTTCTCAAGGACAGACAGGAATGACAGCTTCACGTTCCCTGTGTCAGCTGGGTTATATGGTGGAATGAGAGAACTGGGCTCTTGCCACCTGCTCCGCATTTTCATTACTGTCACTTTTTCCTCTCTGTGGGTATGTCCTGGAACAGGCTAGAGAACAATTCTTCAGTCTTCCAAACACCCTTGTGTATTTTTAAAGCCCTTTGGCTCACAGATGTGTGTAACCGCTGAGGAGGAGTGTTTGTAATCTATCTGTATCTCAGCCCTAGGCAGAAGTGAGGAATAAATAGGCTTGTTTAGTGTAAGAAATGCTCTGGGGAAGAAAAATGTAAGCTGAATAGCACTTGGAAAAGAGCAAAGCACATAAATGGCCTGACAATTCAGGTGTCCATTTCCTCTAAATAAGTCTGTATCTAACATGAAAACACATCTCATGCTAAGCCAACAAATTGAGGAAAACACCAATCTTGCAGGGCTTGAGTTAGATAGCAGTACTGAAGATCACTATCCATTTTAGCATTCACAGCAAATGCACAGAAGATGCTGATTTTGAGTATCGTGGCTTCATTCTGCAGATTCACCTTGAATGGACTATCTGTAGTGGTATAAGCACATGTGAGTGCCTGGAGTCCAAATATGAGACAGCAGCTGTACTGTGTAGTGTAGCTACATTATTTTGTTTGAGTTTTTCTCTAGCATTTCAGTCAGCCAGAGAATTACTGACTGATCCTTTCTACCTAACATTCCTTTGGATGGAAAAGAATGCTTCAGAAAATCTGACAATTCCTGAGGTACTCCAAATATCAAAGATCAAGGACTTATGTATTGTATCAAGTGATTAAATACTGCAGATGAGAGAGAAAGTTAAATATTAAATTCTCTCCCACTTGATTGCTCATGACCTCCCTCAGCTGGTATTACTCTTCAAATAAGCTGCTTTTTTTCCCCAGCACCAGTGCTACTGTTTTATATCCAGTATTAAACTGCTTAACATAATATACAGCTCTTGAGCTTTGATACTTGTTCTGAGAAGTACCAATAGATGTGCTAGTGATTTTGATGAGGTGAGATATGTTGCAGTAAGTTCTAAGAAGCATTGTTTGTTGAAGGAATTTTGGTGTATGGTGGTATAAGCTAGACAACTGAAATTTAACAACTTGCAGTGCACAGTACCCTTTTTATTAGCCTAGAGTATCTTTTTAATTTTCTTTCAGCTGTAAAAATATTGAGCAGTGTTGTATTGCTCTCCCTCCTCCAACAACTGTGAGAGATTACAAAATTATTTGTTCCACCTAGCAATTACTCTCTGTCATTTTTTAATTCTAAATGGAAGCAGGAACTGTTTTAAATGTTCATCTCAATTTTTCTGAAGTGTAGAAGATCCCAAGCAAAAATCCAACACCTGCTGTGGACACTACAGGGAACAGCATAGCATTTTTGGGCACCATGAGTGTGCTGGCACATGTTGAGGTGGGGTGGGTGGGCTGTGGGCACTCACTGACCCAGCTGCCTGTGATCCCTTCTTTGTGCAGGTGGCCAGAGATGAAGCCACGGGCTTAGGGGTGCATAAAGTGGTGACCAGATTACTGTTTTGCTGTTTGATTTTTACTGATGTGGTGTTATAGCATGTCCTTTGCTCATAAAAGAGTGGAGCTGAGCAGCCTTCTAGGACCTGAATGGGAGCTACATGACAGCCAGGCAGGGACCTTCTACAAGGGCATGTAGCTATAGCACAAGAGGGGAATGACTTCAAACTGCAAGAGAGTAAGTTTAGATTAGATATTGGGAAGAAATTCTTTACTGTGAGTTTGACAAGATGCTGGAAGAGCTTACCCAGAGAAATTGTGGCTGTGCCATCCCTGGAGGTGTTCAAGGCCAGGTGGGATGGGGCTTTCATCATCCTGGTCTAGTGGAAGATGTCCCTGCCCATGGCAGGGGGTTGGAACTAGTTTTGATCTTTAAGGTCCTTCCAACCCAAACCATCATATGGTTCTACAGTGACAGCCCCTTTGGGGATAAGGACCAAATGGGAGTGTGTGGAATGTGGACTTAGCTCTCTTTCGTCTCAGGGATACCCCTAGCAGGGATTCCCACCTGGGTCGCTGAAGTCTGTGCCTCCAAGAAACCCCCCAGCAAATGTCTCCTGGCCTACAGGGCCAGCTAGCTCTCAGTCCCAGCATCCGAAAGACCTCCCACCCTCCGGCTGGGCCCCGTGGTCCCAGCTCGTGTCCGCCTGTTCCTGCTCCTGGAGCGGCACCGGGAGTGGCCGGCAAAGTTCTCCCGGCTCCGCTGCAATCCCGGCCGAACCCAGCAGGTGGCAACATTCCCCCACACATGGGATCGGCTCATCTCCCGGAGCCCGGGAGAGCGCCGGGATCACGCTTCTCCAAACGCCCCGCGCCGTCCTGCTCCGAGAGAAGGGAGAACGTCCAGGAGATTATTCCAGCTTTTGGTACTGCGTAAGTGCCTCGGATCCGATCAAAATTGCTTGGAACCTGCGTCGAGCAGCAGCTTTCTTCTGAGTGTGTAATTTATCAGTTGCTGAGGTATTAATGCCCCCGTTGGAATTATAGCTTTAGTTTTCAACCAAAATTCTAGCACTATGTCAGGACCACGACCGTTTTAAACCATATGAGACTGCCATTCCCACGAACAGCAACCAGAGGCGGACAAAGGACAGGAAAGTGGTTTGGGGTAAAGTGCTTCCTTAGTCCCTTACCCCCGTACCTTCATTTTCTCTCCAAAATTTCTGAAACTGCCTTCTCACCTTTACCATTTTTATGTATTTACTTATTCATTATCATCTTTAAGTTCCAGGGTATTTTGAAAGATTCAGACTTTTCTCATAAGAGCTACTCTTTACTAGAATGAGAAATAGGGAGTCAGGAAAATCATTACAAGGCAAGGAGGGAAACCTCATCCTACTTAAGATGCGTACGTGCTCTTAGTATCAGGTTTATTTACTAGGCATTGAAAGATCTCCGGGTCAAAGCTGTTTTCCAGGTAATGCAAACCACGTGTACATGCCTCTCATGCAAGAAATGGTGCAAAGTGATCCACCATTTTAGCCCTGGTCGTGCATTCTCTGTGTACCAGGGAGACAGTTTTGGTACAAATGCCCTTTTGTGCCTACAAGAAATGAATTAACAAGTTTGATTATTTGTACTTGATAAAATTTTAAACTATGCATGTTAAATCCCAGGATTTAATTCTATTAGTATCATGTAACTCTTTTTTTAAAAAAAAATAATTTACTTTCCATAGCTTCTTATCTTTCAGTGTAATTTACTTAATAAAGCTTATAAGCTCAGCAGTAATATCAACTTTTTCAGCTAAATGAGAAGGAATCCAGTAGAACTATGCTAAATTTGATATGGTTCATTTTTAGCCTGCTTTTGCTGTTTCTTTTTGTCTTTTGAAAATAAAGGTCCTGTAGTAGCATAAGTTTAATTTTGTTTTTCAGCACCACACATACTGCAGCTTGCATTGAGAACTTCAAGGGAGGAGCAGAGACCTCACTGCCATTTATCTGGGCAAGGTCACTTTAACCTTTGAAGAGAAATAGACGGGTTTTAGTCCCTTGGGATTTCCTAGCCTCCAAAAACCACCTTTGCAGTTGTCTGTGGATGGTGTCCTGCCCATGGGTTCCCATCTGAGTTCCTCAGGATACACTGACTGAGGTTCTCAGTGGGTAAATACTGCCAAGTCCACTGTTTTTTCATAATGTTGCCACTCAGGAAAATTCAAAGACTGTGAAGTAAATACCAGTGAATGCAACAGTACTGTACTTGTATCTTGATAACAATAATTTGAAGCATTTTCCAAGTGCTGATAGCAAAGATAAAAGCAAACTTCATTCAGGTGTGTGAAAGAGCTGCAAGTGTTGATTGCTGGCACAAATAATGCATTCTTATATAAACTTTTGATCTTCCAAGCCTTTATAATGCTGAGAACAAATCTTTCCTGATGAATGATGACTCAGAACAGAGCTTTTCACTTGGCATTTGATAATTCATTTCAATTGCAGCAGAAAATAATTGTTCTATTCAGGCATACCAGGATGTACTTACTCTGTCCCTAATGAGCACATTAGAACAGGCAACTCATCCCTGTCTGATTTTAGCACAGGCCACAAACTTTATGACTGACCGATTATTTAGTCAACTCACAGTCCTAAAGAATAAAACTCCTATTAGTTGCAATGGTGTAATAACAGTGTTTTCCATTTTCATAAATCACTTGGATATTCACTATTTGTTGGATGAATCTGGGAATCTTTGGGAATACTACTGGTAAATCTCATATATTCTCTCCATTTTGCTTGAATGGTTTCAAAATGGAGTGATATGATTTTGATTTCTTTGACTAAAGAAAAATAAATCAGTTTACGTTTGGTCTGCAGTCAGGACACATCTTAAATAAATAGTTCAAATATAGGCAGAGTTTTCAAAAAAAAGTGGATGACTTAGAAAAACATGTCATACCAGCACTTGGTATGCTGGTATTGCCAATGAGACTGCAGGGACCATTTAGCATTGCTTTTAGGGAGGTCTGAACCACCAACAATGTCAAAAGACGTGTCACTCGGGTAAGAAACTGCTCCTCTACATCAGTGACCCTTATCTCACTCAGAGAACGTAAGAGATGTTTGCTTTCCAGAGTGTCCTTTTTGGGTTTGCTTGCACTAGGAAAGGCAGAACTGGATCCTTCAGGTTACTCAGCTTGTTGGTGGCACAAAAGTGTAGTGAAGGTACAAATCAGCCCTTGCAAAAATTGTCAGGTTTCAGAAATTTTTCTTTTTTTTCTTTTTTTTTTTCCCTCTCCCCCCGAAAATGGTTTCCCAACCCTGCAAAATAGCAGGGGAAAATTTGGTAGGTGTATCACAGAGTGTGGAAAATTCGTGTACTTAATTCTCACTGGGGCAGTCTCGCTGTCTTCGGGGAAGGTGAATGAACGTACCAAAATGTCTCTATAGTAATGAAAGAAAACTCATTGTGCCACTGGAGATTGAAGCTGCATGGCCCTGTGGGTAATAAATTGCTACTATTCAGGCTCATGAGCGCATCAAGGAAAGCTGATGCAGAGTACTCTAATGACCATTATAACTGACTGCAGTGAAAAAGACTGTTATTTAAGTACATTTCAAAATGTACTGTAAATTGGGCAAAGGTACAGCTGCACTTATGCGCTGAGACAGCCTCCGGTTTTATTCAGTCTGACAGACTTTGCTCTTTGAATTTAGGTTTTATCTATGTGAGCTGAATGCTCTTAGTATTTATGGCCCCTCTTTGCAAGGGAAGCAGCAAAGCAAGGGAGAAGCAGCCCTGTTAGCAGAGGCTCCAGCTGGAGAATGCAGGCTTTGGGTAAAGACAAGGCAGGGAAGGGGAGGGTACAACCACCATTCAGCATCGCACTGCTGGCCCTTCCCTAAGAACACCTCCCTGTACCTCACACCCAACATGACCATTGTGGAGACAGTGTTTCTGAGTGAACCTGAGAAGCACCTCTGAGACCAAGAGACAATACTTCACAGACCTTTATGCTGCCACGGAGAGCCAGGTTTTTTGCTTTATATAACTTTCCACAGTGTGGTTTATATAACCACACAGTCCAGGCTCCCCTCCACATTGTGTATAAGTCAGTTTTGTTTGATTGATGCCTACTTCTACCCCACTTTATGAGTTACATGTTTTACAGAACCATTGGAGTGCTCCTGTATACCTATTTGGTTAAAAATAAGGGCGGGAAAGCATAACATTTCTTTGCTGTGCCACACGGACAGTGAAATTTATGGCAGTGTGATACATCCTGGACTTGGGACATCCAGCTTGAGGTACACCAACAGATCTCATCTTATACTTTTTACAGCTGGGTCCTTCAAGGTCAACTTTGCCTTTTGTCTTTTTGACTCTTCTGGGTCTACTTGGGTCTTTGTCTTGAGGGTAAGAGGTGGTGTGCAATGCATTATTTTTTTTTTTTTTTTTTCTGAAGAGACTCTTGTGGATATTGTGTACTCATGCAATATGCCCATTTATATCAGTTTATCACCTATCAGGTACATTGTGATCAGGTACCCGAGACAAGCAACTTGCAGTAATAAGCTGCCAGCAACATTTGGGCAGTCAACACAGCAACAAATCATCTGTGTGAGCCTCCTGTTCAGCACATGGGGTCAGACCTGCGCTTCCCAGGAACCAACCAATCCCCAGTTTGTTTGAAGTGTAGTAAATAAAGGTGGATGTTTTAGCTAATGAATTAGCCCTGGAGAAAATAAAGCACACAAATTACACTTAACAGTTTATAATCATGACCCACCTCGAGAATAAAATCATTGAGTCAGGATTAAAGAATTATTGCATGGGTGTTTGCTGACACAGTTTGGTTGCTGAATAAATTACCAGTAAATGGTGGTAATCAGTTCAGCCTTTGTAAGGCAAAATGGAGACTTTTCCTTGGGTGAAGCCCATGAAAGCTAGCAAAAAGACAAATGTCCACAAGATAGAGCATTTTTCTAAAAAAGGGCTGTATGGTCTGTATGAAGCTGGAGGTGATGACATCACCCAAACATGGAGTGTGTCCAGAGCATCACTACGTAACTGTAAAGAGAAAGGAATGAACTAAGAGGTTTTTTTCCCAATTGCTTCTGAGTTTCCAAAGATTATCGAGAAGTCACACAGAAGTAGCTCATTAACTCTCAACCTATTGTTTTTTCTTTTTTACATCCATCAATAATAAGATCACTTATGTCACTGGTTAGAAGAGTAAAGTTAATTGGTATTTATTAATAGGTCAATTTCTTTATTAACATTGAAGCTGGTATAAACAGTTATACAAAGTTGTTTGTTTGGGTTTTTTTTTTTTCACATGCTTCCAATCGTTCTTAACTATTTACTTCTCTTGGTATCATTTTTGCACCATTGCTGATTCCAGAAGAAATTCAAGGAAGCAGCTGACATTATGCTGGACATGTAATGTGAAAAAAAAAAAAAAGGGTATCTGACCAAGCATTTACCTTTCTAAGTTACTATTCTGCTTAATTTCTTTGATTCTTTGCCTATCTATGACCATTTTTGAAAGTACTCAGAAGCAAGGCATTTGAATCTCACTTTGGCTCACTCTCACTCTCTGAGTGTCTTGAACCAGCTGAGAGCACTTGTGTTTAGACATGAAGTTAAAGATCAAAAGTTTTGATGTGTGACAGCTGTAGAGGAAATAGGTGCTAAATGCTGTCAGCCTGCCCAGATTAGGCTCCTTCAGGTAGACAGCTAGCTGGAAATAGTAGTATATCCATATAAAAGAGCTGTTAAATGTTTGCACTGAATAAAAAACGTTTTTTGTCTTTACTCATTTCCAGCTTCCAAAAGCAAAAAACCACCCCCAAAGCCCATAAAAACCAAAACAACAACAACAAAAGAGGTGCCTCCATTACCATTTAATAAAATCTCAGTTGAAACCTTTTATTTTATGTATTTGGAGTGTTTGGTCCAAGTATTAAACCCTTTGCCCAATGGTCAACGATTATTCTTGAGACTTTTTTATTGGTCCATTTCCTCAAAATGCCTAATATTCCCCCATCCTCCACCAGTTTCAGGCTAAAATCAATCTCTACCATGTTTTGGCACTTCTTCTGACACCTGCCAGCTTGTGAATAAATCTGGTGACTATGCTGGTGAGGTAGGATCATGATTAGGCAAAAACAAAGTCACAAGGGAAGAATTACATAGTTAAAAATAATGTCAATATTCTGTGGCATTAAGATTTCAGAGCTGTGAGGAGTTTATGTCAATGGATATTGTTTTATAAGTTTTGTTGTTTTAACTCACTCCGTGACCTGATTCTGAAGGAAATTTCTTAATTAACTTTCTACATATTTGACAATGAAGTTCAAAGGAATCAAGAAGTACTTAAAGTGTAGAATTAAAAATAACTCCATTTCTGAAATATCTCTTATTGGTTAAATATACATCTTCTATCTACATTTAATTAAATTTCTTTTTAAAAATATCCCCTGGTTTCACGAACTAGGTCAGTTACTGCAAATACCTTGGCTCATTTAAACAGTTCTGAATATTGCCATTATGAAAACTGACTTATACAATATTTATAATTTCACCTATTTTTGGTTTTCAGTTAAATAAAAACAATTCTTATGCTTTTAAAATGGGGATAATAAAATAGATAACCTTATTTGTTGTTTCGAGTCTGCTAGAGATTTGTACTTGACTCTCACACTAAGGCAGACAGGTGGTCATTGACTTCAGTGGGATTTCCATCTGGCTGTTGTGCATCTCTCTCTGTGAAAGTGGTCTCCTATGACTCTCAGGCCCATGAAGGACTCAAACAGATCAAAATTAGTTGTGCTTTCTTTAAGAAGAGACTCAATCTATGCATTACACAGGCTTGAATAATTCTGCTGAAACCAATGAGACTCTCTGAGGGTTTTAGCTTGCTGCAGCTGAAAATTGGATCTGAGTCTGAAGGATTAGAGACTCAAGCATCACTAGTGCTGAGTGAAAGCTAAAAAGCTGTAAGTGTGGAAATGATATAGCAAAGAGCACTTCGGGCATTTCGCTTTCATGCTCCATATTGGAAGTGCACACCTCTTTCCTCCAGTTATGCTAAGAACTCAGCCACCAGTACTTGTGTTAAATATCTAAACACACCTAATGTCAGCAGTGTTAGCAAGCCTCCACTTCTTGTGCAAACCTCTAGTCTTTTCCATGTTTGTCCTAGAAGAAAGAAGACACGCAGCTGGGAGAATGACACCTTTCTGAAGAGACACTTGAACTGAGTGGTTCCCCAGTTAGAAGTGGCACACTGATGCTCCTTGCCCACAGCTGCAGCGTCTGGACTGTCCCTGAAACTGAGGACTCTTACCAGACACACAGAAGCATGTTGGCACAAGACTGACTCCCAGTTCAGGGGCTGAGCTTAGGAGATAAATACAGCTGCCACTGACTTCAATGCTGGTGGGTTGAAAGGCAACAGTCACACAGGGGTCATTCAGTCCAGCCAGGGCCACATGCTGTTGGATCAAAACAAATAAGTTACGTACTGAAACTACTCATGTCAGTTTTCCAAGCACAGACAGCAGGCATCAGTGAAGACCACAAAAATTTGAAAAATAAAATCTCAGTCGGCAGCTGCTAGACATGAAAGTGAGACACAGTTTGGGATGAGGTAGCACATTCCTGAAATTGTCACTGCTTATGATTTGACAGCATTACAAAGGAAATCATTTGCCTGGTTTTGAAATATGTATTCAAATGTCTGTTCCATTAAACACACATCAGTATGTTGCCACCTGTTCCAGTCATGCTTGATAATGAATGGTATGCAGAGATAATATACCTGCCTGGCCTTGTAAATGTTCTGCAGGGAAAAATCAAAATTAGGTAATGTAAGTCAAATTTGGATGGATAGTCCTGTTACAGTCAATGCTAAATCCAGTGCCCTTAATTACTTTGTTGCCTGAATTGGAAACCTTTCAAATAATGAGGAGGGGAAATAAAGCTTCTTGACAGTTAAAGCCAAGGAATATGATTTTGTTGCAAGGTCCATCACTTACCCACAGATGACAGCAAATCCCCATGCAGATCAATCAGAGAGGCGATAGAAAATGAAAGTAAGTGTTGGCACACACACTATTCATAGATAGTAAAGCTAATGTTGCCACGACTAAAGATAAAACGAGTGGGGCTGCCACTGAGTTCCCACTGAAATCAGTACAAAATTTCCATTTATACTGCACTACTGTGGAGCCTTGATGTAGCTATTAAAAAGAAATCAGGAAGGAAAAGGTACAAATTACGGACAAGCAAGAGGTTAATTTTAAGCATATACTAATGCCTTTGACTTATGTACTTAAGTACTTTGAACACCAGCTTGTTTTCTGTCTGAAACCTGGGACTCTTTTAATAGCTTCCAAAAACCTTTGTCTGAGGGAACCTCACTCTTGCATCCATGTGGAGCAGATGCGGGCTTATGATGTGCTTTAAACCTCAGGGTGGAAATTTCTGCCTGGGAAGTTTTTCTGCATAAATATATAAGAAATTGAAGCTGTGGGTGTCTCTGCTAGAACGACTGTGAAGTGCTGTAAATCAGCAAGAGATGAGAGGATAATATGCACATCTCATTCACTCATCTCTGCCTGTTGGGCTCTTACACGGTGTTGACTTGCAAAGAATCACCGCCAAATGAGTTTGCTCCAAACAGGCTCTTGGACTGTTGTCCCACCATGGTATTTCATTACTCATCATGTTAAAAGAGTAACTGCAAGAACTCACTGTGCAGTTTGTCAAGCTTACATATTGCTTTTCTAGGTAGGAGCTGTGTGAAACTCAGAACACCTCTTCCTTCTTCGATTACTTTATTTTGAGAAACCAGAGTTTACAGCCATGTAGCCTGTGAGTCTGTTGCCCATTTGTAGATCCCTGATCAACTTGCAGTTACACAGAGTACCTGTCTGTCACAAATCAGGTGCATGCTACACAGCAGGTAGCTCAAATGCTTTGCATTATCCATATATAGATATATGTAGCCAATGCAAGTGAATCAATACTGGGAAGAAAGAGTCAGGTTTTATAACTGATGAACAGAACTTTTGCAAGCTTTGCCCATGAGCAAGCTGTCACTGGACTGCAAGAGGTTAAGATCACCTCTCTAGATATTTCAGCTAGAAGCCTCACTGATCTGACCAGAAACTGGCTCTGAGCCACGTCACTGAAATTCAGCTACCAATGTAACTTTGTCTGAAGTTCAAGGATCATCAGTTCTGAATTCAGTAAATTATTGCTCATCAGTTAGGATGTTAAGCATAGCGTTGCAGACAAATACGAGGATAATTACACAGGGAGTTTCTCATACCATCCAACTTAGGAGCTAATTTAGATACCCAAGTCACTTAGAGAGTCTGCAAAGAAACACCGATTCCCTCAAGGGAGAATTCAAAGTTTCAAAATTAAATATCTAGGAGAGTTTAAAATAGTTGATGTGAGCATAGCAACTGCTTTTCATGGTTTGTAGTTCCCCTTCTACTGTAACTCATCATGACATTTCTCACAACCTCCTTGTATAAAGCTGTTGTGTGACCTTGCAGAAGGTTGACAGACCTCTGTTGCACCCCCCAGTATGGGAAGTTGCTTGTGCCTGGTCCCCCTTAGGTCATCCTTTGCTAGCAGGGCAACTCTACAAATGCACGTAATAGGGTATTTATAAAATATGTTGGCACATTTGAGCCCTGATGTTCCCAGATGAAGATTTGGCCCCGGGTTTATACAAAATACCTCTGTCAGAGGTGCTTGAATTGTTGCATACTCCTGAGGTGCCTGATACTTTATTAATACACTTTCTTATTCCAGGCTTTGGTTTGTGAGGCTACTATACACAGTGTGTGTATTACATGTCACTCACCCACAATATTATCCTATGAGTTTATGCTGAAGCAAGGCCTGACACATTTGAAGAATCAAAAAACATTCAGCAATGTTAAGCCCTGCACTATACTCTGTTCTTGAAAGGCCCAGTCAGCTCTATCCTCTTCTGACAAATGCCGGTGACAGAACTTTCAGTTAAGTGCAGTGTGGTGAAACAGGAGTTCTATCATATAAACAGTCTTCATAAATACATGTAAAATATAGAATCATAAAAAAGAGAGCTGGAAAGGGCCTTAAAACGTCACCCAGACCAGACAGCCTGATGAACATTTCTCTAACTTCCTCTTTAAGAACTTCACAGATAGACCTTCATCAAGATGGACCTTCACCCTCTCTTTACTGGTCTTAACTGAGTCAACAGTTAAGTGCTCAACTGAGTGCTTCCTAATGTCTTGCCACAATGGGTTTTTTTTTGCTGTAGATAAAGCCTACTGGTTTCTTTCTTATCCATCATGGATGCAGAAAATGTAAGGCTTCCTTCTTTGCAGCAACCTTTTCTGTATTTGAAAATCATTATCATGTCTCTGCTTCATTTTCTCTTCCATAGATTGCACAGTACCAATTAGTTCAATCTTTCGTTGTAGGTCATATTTTCTAGTTCTCTGATCATTCTCACACTGAATAATAAGAACTTTGTGAAAAAAGAAAAGGAATGAGAATTATTGTATTATTATTATTATTATTACTACAATTAATTATTTAATCACAATGCATTTTACCTGGGTTATTGCTAAAATAACTTTACCTTTGATGCTTAATAATGTGTACACAGACATATCCCTATGGATTGAGCTTCTGTGTTATGTTGGCTCACAGTCTTTGTGATTTGCATTTCAGGAAATAAAAAACGTCTACAAGCCAAACAGGCACACTCTCAGGGCTAAGAAATATAGGCATCCTCTCTTTCTTGTTATGTGGCAGCTAATGCTCCCCTGATAAGACCAGATTCTTGTCTGACACTGTGTATCTGCTACCAGAGCACAAGTCCATGACAGTAGTATAAATAGCTTTGGCCTGGCCGTCCTTCCTCACTCTGTTGGGTGCAGTCCCAATCTCTGGGGCTTCTGCAACTTCTACTGCACACACATGACAACCCAGTTACCCCTCCAGTCCCTGCTTATTCCCGCAGACCCATGGGTGACCATGGGCTCAGTGACTGGAGAGTAATGGATGGGAGGGCTGAATTCAGACTGCACAGCTGGCCTCAGCACCAGCCCTCCCTGCCCAATGAAGCTGCCATCGATGCTATCTGCCATCCTCTCGGCAGAGGCTGGAGGAGGAAGTTTCCATGTACTGCACATGATATGAAGGTCCACGTTGAACAACACTGCGGAAGTGCTTCTGTACACAGTGTTTCTGATCTAGCAGAAGTTTGCTTTTAATGGAGGTTTAAGTGGTAGTCTTACAAAGTTTGCCAAACGAAAACACAAGGGCAATCCCAAGGGGCTGTCACCAGAAAGTAGCTTCAGTTCTTGGTTCTTCTACTTGAGTACCATCTAACAATATGATCCATACATAAAGACTTTGTGCAATACTTCCATGGACACATTGTTGGGAAAATACTCTGTCAGTAATGAAGGCAAGAAGAAGCTTTGAAGCGTGTCTACCAAAGCAGATAGTCCTAAGTAAAGGAAACTATGATTCCTATAACCCCAAATGCTATACAGAGGGATGTCTGGCATTCAAAGGGTTAATCCAATTGAAAAATGAAAACTTTTCAAGCAACCTATTCCCTTAAGAGGTGCTTTCTTCATTTGCACTCAAAATCTGTAAGAAAAAAAGAAACGGAGGATAAAAGCTACTAGAAAGCTGTTCAATTTAAGGGAGAAAGGAGAGGAACAAAACCAGAGGGGAAGAGAAGTGGAACAAAAGAAACTTACTCAAAAAAAGGAGAGCAAAGAATATCCACTAAAAATGAGAGAAAGGCTGGCATCAAAAGGGGTTTTCAGCCTAAGAAAGAAGCCAGCAGCCAGGCACTGGAGGTGATATCACCAACAAATCCCCTCTGCAGAGAGAGATACTCTTGCAGGACATGCTACTTGTGTAGGAGTTAGGAGAGAAAGTGATTTTTACAGGACTGAACTTCAGAGGGGTTCTTTGAACAACCAGGTTTCAAGCTGTTTTCCAGTTACTGAAAGAAGCTCAGTGGCCCATTTTGCCTTTTGGGTTTCTCTTTTTTATTGACCTGTTATTTGTGGACTCCTGCTTCAGTGAATTATAATAATTAAAGAAGACTGAGTTTTTAATTAAAGGTACAATGAATTTGGATCTTGCTCACAGACAAAAACATTCCCTGTGGAAAGTTGATATTTTTATATAAGAATATAATACCTCTGCTGGAACACCCTTTTCAGGGAGACACAACAAAAGAAGTGGGATATGATCAGAATTTTATTGACTGCTCTAATCACTTTTTTTCCTCCTGTAAAATAAATTATGCATTAAGATCTCTGAGTTCCCTGGGTCATCTAGCTCCTAATATCCCCCAAAGGATGCTCAGCATCCTAATGCCCACAAAAGTGATGTCACATCTGTGAATCACTGTCACCAGAATCAATTATTCATAATCTGTCACATACGTGCTTTCTTTTGCTAAGCACAGTCACTGTTTGGAGGCTTGATCATTTCCCCCTTGGACAGAGTGTACCTTTGGCTTTGCGCTTGCAGTAACCTGGGGATCCAGCTCCCAGTGTCCCCAGGAGGGGAGCAGGGCAGCACGGAGCAAGGGTAGCACACAGCAAGCCCGATGTGCCTCCCTCCAGACCCTCTGAGGTTCCACCCCAGCGCATCTGCTCTCTGGTGCCAATCCATCTGCCAGTGAAAACACAGAGCAAACATGTAGAGGAAGAGATTTCATTTTCCCAGAGCCATTCATAGGGCAGGAGCTCCCCATTTCCAATGCCATTCACGAGGCTGTCACTTGCTTGGCATATTGTGATGTTGAAAAAGCCAAAAAGCTCTATGAGCCACAAAAGGAACAAAACCAACTGACAAGACCAGGTTGGATGGGGTTGTGAGCAACCTGATATAGTGGAAGGTGTTCCTGCCCATGGCATGGGGAGTTGGAACTAGGTGATCTTCAAGGTCCCTTCCAACACAAACCATTCTGTGACTGTATGACTTTTCAGTGGTTTTGTTTCTGTTCTTTGAATCTTTTTTTTAAACTGGACTACAAGACAGCAGTTCCCCTTCAGCTTTAGTTGCTCATTTAGGTGTAACTAATCACAGTATTTATAAAATGAGCCCCATTCTCCCTCAGAGCCCTTCTTTCACAGTGAATTTGGTGGTAACACGGGTGGGGGTCTTTGTACCATTTCAAAGTTAGATTTAAGAGCATTGGAAGTGTGGTGAGAAACAATGCAGTTGCCTGAGTCCGGTCTCATATCTTTACCAGTGGCTGTTTAATGAAAAGGGGAGAAATTAATTTACTTAGGAAGCCATTGTTCCTCTCTCAGACTTGGCTGTTTGAAAGCCGTGGAGAGTGGAGTGGCAAAGCAAACAGACATGCACAGATTTGCTTGTTTTTGTAAGAAACCAAGCTAGAAAGTATGCTTAAAGTGTCCTCAGGTACTGCACTGACCTTGAGCTCTTTCCTTTCATTAATTTTATGATTTCATCACCACATTTTCCAATTAAAAAAATTCTCTTCCCTCTTCCTATTCCTACCTCTCCCACCCCTCACCAATCTCCCCCTTTCTTTCAACTCTCATAATCCTTGGCGTGATAATGGGTAAGGAAACGTTTTCAGACAAAAGTCTGGTATTTTAATTTTGATAACCTTCCCTAGCAGCAAGATTTGTGTGAGATGGAGATTAATGAAAGCCAGGCACAATGCACCCTTGTCATCAGGTAGAGTAAGAAGCAGATAACGCTCAGGGAAGCAAGTGGTTCAAAAGGGGAGTAAGTAATAACACATTGTAATTTTCCATGCATTCCTACTCACCCTTTAGTGGAAGGAGAACCCAAACTGCAAGTAAAGAGAATATGGAAAAGAAATAGCAGCCTTAGTCATTGAATGGGCTGAGAGGAGAAAAGGGGGCCTGGGGAGGCCCTTCCAGCAGTGATAATTGGGCCCCACCTAGGGCATGTGGTAGTAAGTAGATGTTTTTTCTGCACATTTTTATCACCTTTCATAAGGAGATAAGTAATGTCCACAGTCCCATAATCTCCAAATCCATGTGAAGCCTACTGTTTGGGCTAGCTGAGGCAGAGGAGGAAGGAGAGATGACAGTGGGGAAGAATCCTGGGCAGTCCTTGCAGGGTTAGTAAGGCACTGTAAGGCACCATGAGCTATCAATCAGGGCCCAGAAACTGCCCAGCCAGGGCTGCAGGTGCTCAGCAGCAGCTGGGCAATTTGCCTGCCTGGCAGAAGAAGATCCCCTGCTCCCTAGGGACACCTTCACTTGCCATATAGCATTCAGCTGGCAGGGATAGCCTCGAGCCCCAAAAGTTGCTGAGGAAACTACTCATTTTCCTCTCAGCCCTAGGGACTAGTCAGGAAGCACCAAATTTATGTCACAATCAGATCCTTTAGCAGGAAGCCCCTCCTGAAGACTTGCACAGCCTTTTCTAAGGCATTGAAGTAGCTACGCACTGCTATTTACCATGGCATTTTCCAGTAAAATCTACACCAGGAGTCCATCCCTGGCAAAGTGTATCCCATGTACGTTTTTCCAAATAGGACAAGGCAGGAGAGTCATAGGAAGGACTGCTACTGCTTGATGAGTGTGGAGACTCAGACATATGTGTGTTCAGGACAGTTGTAAACACAGCTGCTCCAGCGCTCCCTTCCCTCCCTCACAGATTTTCTGCACCTCACAGGTGGCCACTACCAAGAGATGGTGTAGCCACGACCAGAGACATGAATTTAGCTCCTTTCTTGTGTTTTAAACACAAAGCCTGATCTCCCTCTTAATAGTTGCCCTTGCTCCTATACAGTGATCAGACTTGGATAGATGTATAATACATTTTATTACTTGGATTATTTTTTAACTCTTGGAGTACAGTTGTTGGCCTTTCTTAATCTCCCATCACCTCACTCGTATTAGAATGAGAAGGAGTCATGAATAAGTAGCGCGCTCCTTGGCTTTTCATCTCATAAAATAAGCTTCTAAAAATTGTTTCTGAAGTGTTTCTTGAGTGATAACAATGTTCTGTCAAATGTTTTGAGAACTAATATTTTCTGAAAGAGTATGCAGCTCAAGAGAGCTGCTACAATGAAGGGTAGGGGGTGGGGAGAAGCTGTTTGGAAGCATGGAGGAGACAGGATGGAAGTTTGAAACAACTGCTGCACACATACTACATAACAAAAATGTTAAACTGCAATAAAAAGGGAAAATTATGGGTTTTCATGGGACAGCTTGAAACTATTACCCACTATGATGCCTTCTTGTTGCTCTTTGCATGAGTAAGCTACAAGAAGTGAAAGCAGAAATGAAAACAACTTGGCCAGACTGCAGTCCCCCATTCACTCCACTGCAGCTGCTGGATCCGGGCTCCTGAGAGAAAGGACAGCATTTAGACAGTGATTTCGACATAGAGCACTGGATATGAGTAAGAAATATTGAGTAGGTCAGACAATTTGGGGATCAGTCCCTGTTTCCCTTAATTATGATTTCAAGTTATGAGCCTTTCAGTTTCTGTAAAGTTCAGACACCAGATCAACTTGTCAGCCCTGTCACTTCTAAGTCTGTTGTTTTCTCTACATCCCAGACCTGTGAAACCAGCTCCATACGCATTTGGTGACTGTTACCCCCAGGAGTCGCTCACTTTCCCAGCCAGGCGGCAGCTCCATCCTCGAGTCCCAGCTCCCTGCCTGCAGTCTCACTCTGGCTGCAGCTTGGGCAAGTCTCAACATCTCATGCTGTGTTCTGTTACTTTTAACTGTAGACACACATCGACCCCTCCTTTACCTGTCTGCTTGCTGCTCTGTCGACCTTGTGTGTTTAGTTTGCTAACACTGTGGTTGGGCTCAAGCAGTAACAGTCTAAGTGGAATGCTCAAGCAACTGCTTGTTTCCACCCCCACACATAAATAATCGTAACAGACAAAAAATTATTCAACTCATTTCACATTCTAATAAACAAAAGCAACACCTATGCCAATGAACCATAATATATTTATGCTGTTTTGCCATAAGCTTTTTTCAAAATCGGAGCTTCAGGGGTAGAACAGACACCTTGCTGGTAAGACTGCATCTCATTTTGGAAATGTTACCAGGTTCTCGGTTCCCCTCAGACATCTTGAAGCTCCCCCATATATCTCAAATACGACACACCATCAGAGAATTTGCCTCGGCAGCAGATGTTTCCCTGACTACATGTTTTTGATGGAAGCCTCTGCTCTGCTCATTTGTAACCCTTCGGTTGTAGCCCGGCTAGTGGGTTCATCTATTTTGTAGCAACATGGGGGTTTGTAAAAGGTCTTGTGCAGAGGTACTAAAAAAGTGTCTGCTGTGACTACTGGCTACCACAGTAAGCACTGCATAAGCCAATAAATCTCACCTTAACTGTACTAAATGTTCTACCTGCTCTTTCTTTCAAAGGTTGTTCCCCAGCTTCACTTTTCTCAGGAGCAGAAATATTTTTCTGATTTACAGCCTAAGTTTACTCACAGGCAGGGTGTGCCTGTTGGTTTTTACCAGCTTCATCAATTCCCTTTCAGTTTTTCTGTCTCTCTTGTACTCAGCTACTGGATGTATCGACAGAGGGCAATATCACTCTGGCTTTGTTTTGGTTCCCTTCCCTGCTCCTCTTTCCCCTCCCTTTTGAGTGCATCCAATATCTGTTTCTCCTACTTCTGAACTCTCACCTTTGGCCAGCAAAGGAGGGTACCTCCAGCAGTGACCAAGGGCACAAGAATACGTGTTTCTCCCCAAATTCTTTCCCGAAAGCAAATTAATAGCAAAAAACAGCCTAAGAAAGCCTGCACCACTTGCCCTGCAGGTAATGGGATCATCAGCTGTAACCAGTCGGTGGCAGGTCCAGAATGGACAGAAGAGAGCCCTGCTGTACCTTCTGCATGGAGCAATGCTCAACCAAAGGGCTTCTCTGTGCAGGGATGGCGCTGAATCTTGACACGGACTCCAAAAGCGATTCCACAAATGACGATTTGAGGGTTGTTAAAAACAAACGCACCCATTTTTCCTATAGAAGTCTGAAGGGGCTGACAACAACCTCCTGGTCTGGCTCTGTTTCTCAGCGTTCCTGCTTCCAGGGCTGTGTGCCTGACCGGACGCCAGACGGATGCTGAGAATGCTGCTGGTCGCTCCTCCCCATTGCCGGCACCGCCGGCGCCTATCCCGCGGCAGCTCCCCGCGGTCGGCAGGTGTCAGTGTCAGACCCGGGATAGAAGGATCGCATCCCGGGTGTCTTTCTTTCCCCGGTCGTATTAGAATTTTTTTTTTTTTAAACTCATGATCTTTGTTCGTTTTGCATTTCCTCCGGGAGAAAGGTGATGATCCCAGATCTGAGGAATGGATATCTGAGGGGTTTCGTAACACAGCACCCTCCACCCTCTTGACACAGTAAGGTGCTCCCAAATTTTGAAGAATTACAGTAGTGATTCTAAAACCTGCGATCACAGATCAGTGGTCCAGGGACTGGTGTGAGCTGATGGCCAGCAGGCTTAGATTTAATCCATCCATGCAGGCATCCACTGGAAAATATACAGGGCTTGCCAAACAAGAAAGAACTGAAAGGAGCTCTCTCTCTCCCTAAGGTTTAACCCACACGGAAGGTCGGTGCTTCTATTTAATTTTTGGTCAAATACCTACACTTGCCTGGAAACGGTTTGTCATATAAATATGCTTCTCTTCCTTCTGGGTCGAATTCAGGAAGTGTTTGCTTATATGTACAACTACCTCCCTGGAATGGGAAAATCGATGGTAAGTATAACTATCACTGCATGTCCCAGTCAGAAGTCAGTACTGTTCATATGGGAAAATACGTCATGAATCGCACAGTACAAATAAGTACTTTTTTAAGCTAAAGTGCAGCTTTAAGCCCTGAACTTACAAAATCTTGCTCTGTTCATGTTATGCACTGTGAGTTGTGTGATTGAAGTTCTGCAGGGCTGTCTGTGCTGCAGGACACTGAGCAGGCTTTGAGGGGAAGGCTTTGAGGGGCTGGGGGCTCACACAGTAAGCAGTAGGCTATATCTGTGCTCCCTCAAGGGCAGACAAGGGAATGAATAATAACTTTGCTTCTGTGATAAGGATCTGTCTGTCTAAGGATGTACCTCTGTGGTCTGCTGGCTGACAGATTTTCTCTACTCAGATTCCAGGAGAGCTGAAGGGCAGCTACCTCTCAGCATCTTGGTACATGCATTAGCATGGTATTTACTGCAACGAATATAGGCTGCCATGCAGCCATTTTATGCCTTTAGTATGACATCTGGGTTCATCCTCCTAAGAACAGGAGAAAGGTCATAGGAGGTCAGACCAGAGCTTCCTCTTGCCCGGTGTCCCAGCTCTACTCTTGTCCCACAGAAAATTCACAGGGAAAATGGGTAAGGGAAAGGGCCAATAAGAAATGACTCACATCTGACAACGAACATCTGAAAATATTCAGGCACTTTCTGTTAAGGCATTTACATCCAAACTGTCATACTTAGTAATAACTGAATGTGAATGAATGAGTCTAAATATTTTTTAACAAATATATACCAATGAGTTCAACATCCTGTGACAATGAGTTGTACAGTTTTCTTAGAGTCACAAATCACCCTTTCACTGCTATTTTCTTTTTCCAGAAAGCTAATAATGTTTTGCTGTTTCTTCCTTGAAGCCTGCTGAGCTAGCTTACATAAGACCAGAGGTAAAATTTTGCCTGTTTTCCATTTTACAAACCAATTGCCTCTGGAGCTGCTACTTGTCTTGCCTTCCATCTGCCCTGCAACTTCACTGCATCAATGTTCCACTCAACCCATATGCCTCCATGCAGTTGCCTGGAGTAGATAAACATCTTTGCCTTGGTGGGTTCTGGCAAATGACAACATCAGATGAAATCTGAGCATAATAATACATTTCTCTGGGAATAGCAGGAATCATTCTTTTAATGCTACCAGATTTTAGGCATGTGATTGAATATTCCAGTGTTCTTTCTTCCCTTTCTTAAGTGATAAAGTTTGCCAGTCCTTAGGAGGAACCCATCTACCACGTGTATGCCAGCACCCATGACAGCTCTCCAGGCAGAGGTGGCTTGCAGTTTTCCTTTATGGCTGTTGCTGTTCAGATGGAGCTTCCCTGCAAGTCTTGTTGAGCTGATTTAGACTGGAGTGAAAGAAATCAACTTATACAGCAGTATGAAAACAGCAAGGCTCAGAAAAGGACCCTTGGCCCTGCCCAGCTATTTAAGGAGCCTTGAAAGACAGGTCAATTGGCAACCTAACATTTCTAAGGCATTTTCTTGCTGTTTTTCAGCAGATTCCACAGTTCTTCACCTTGATACAGGTGAACTCTGAAGATGTTAAGTGACTAAGGCTGCCATCTTTGGTCAATATAAAGAGCGTTTATTTGTCTTCTTGACAAATGTTCGTCACCAGCCTCATTATTAAAAAAGAAAAAAGGTGGACCTGGAAGTCATGGGGTACTCATGTTATATATAATTCTCTTATTACTGTTGGCTTTAAAATACTTCAGCATGACAAGATCAGAGCCAGTGTCATCCTTTTTTATTTAAATTCAATTTACACAAAATAATGTTCTTGCTCCATTTCTTTCCATTCTCTCTCTTTTCCTCTTCTGTTCATTTTTCTTTATAATTTCAAAGTTAGTCCCTTCACCAATGTCACCCCCTTCTACAGTCCCACATTTCACCTTTGCAAAACACAGGAAAAAGCCAGTCATTTATTTCTGCATGTCATGTGTAGCTCTTTGTTTCAATTAAAAATAGGACTTTGCAAATTGGGTTACACTGTCATTAAGTAGATGCCATTCAAGGCTTTTGCAGAGAGAGACAAAAGTTGTAGGTTTTTGCTGCTCCATTTTTTTTCTTCTTCTAGCACCATCGTTAACTCCCTTGCTGTTGTACCCTTCTAGAACAAGTGTACACCATAGTATGCTTTTCTTTTTACCATATGTTACCCTTCATAGACCCCACTGGCCTTTCTTCAGCTGTCTCACAGTGGCTTTGGATGCAGGTTTGTAACTGATGGGTGGGACTGTGGTATGACATAGCTCCTGTAGGCCTAATCTGGGTGAGGAACACTAAATGAATGGTGGGACATGGAGCACTCACTGCATTAAATCACACACTCTTCAGTCAGTAGCTGGGATCAGCTGAAGCTGCCCTGCTCCAGGCCAGCTGAGAAGCTCCCTCCCTCAGTTTTTAATCATAATATAAAATTTTAATATATATAATGTAGAAAAATGGCTTTATCAAAACCCTGCATTTTCTGACTCTTTGTGTCCTTTCTTCCCACTCAATAGCTGCTCCTCTCTGCTTAGGGAGCAAAGCCTTCTCCTACAGGTCCATTAAGTGTCCTTAGGAAAAGAAGTCACAATAAAATCTTCAGCAGACTCTGGTCACCCCAAAACAAAGTGCTTATTCTAGAGACAGTGAGAGGGGTCTCTATACTCCTCTGGGTTGGTGAACTTGACAGGAGCTCACCCTTTGCCAGCCTATCAATGCACTGCAACGTTGTACTGTTCAGTTCTCCAAAAATCTCATTGTACAAAAATTATAGATTTCACAATAAACCCCCATGCTTTATGACAGAAGTATCATTGGCTCCCATTAAAAAAATAAAATACACCTCAAGTACGTAACAGAAAGAAATTAATGTCTTGAAACTCAGGTTCAAGCAGCCAAGCATTACTGGTGTTGGGTGTAACAGAAGTCAGTGCCGAAGCTATAGAGGTAATATATTAATTCATACGTATATGGCTGATTATGTATTATTAGTACAATTAAGGAATATTGCCAGTAGAATACAATCTTATGACAATGTAATGTTCTCTAAAGTACTCTTTTAGCAGACATAAAAAATAAATGGAAAATCTGGAGACAAAAAAGCCAAGAAATGTGGTGTGAATGAATTTGGCCCATCTTTTGTGCTAACGTAGCACAGTTGGCTATGAAATGTTGGATCACTTGCTTGTACCAGAACGTCATCTGCCTGTGACAACCATTTAACACCCATCCATAGTCTCAGTCATGGTAACTTGCACTGTCACAGCCCAAAAGAGCAAAACCTGCTGAGGTTAACAAGAATATTTTTTTTCCATGCAAGATCTTTTGGCTCACTAGAGCAGGAATTAAGAGAAAAGGAACGCCTTCATGTGGGTTTTGCTGTAGCCATACTGAATAATCACATTTAAAAATTAATCATGTGCATTCTCAAGTGTTAGGTTTAAATAACCAGTGCTCCAAAACACATTAATTATCAGGGTTATGTAGAACTGTCATCATGGCTCAGCACAGCCCCTCAAGGTTCAAGATCACTTGGCAAGTATGAGAAAAGGCACTCCTGTGAGCCAGAGATGAGTCTGTAGCACTGAAGAAAACTAGGCACAGCTGGACAAGGTTGTCTTTTTTGTGGTAGATTTGTGCTCAGATGTTTGAGTGGATGACAGCTCTGGAGATACTTCAAGGAAAGGCAAATGTAAACAAAGAATAATTGCCTTGAGGTTTTTTAGTCAACTACCTAACACCTCCTCACCTGAACTAAGCCAGTAACTGCTGGAAAACTGCACAGCACAGAGTGAGGTTGATTTATACCAGGCACAGATCTGGTTGTTAAAATCTTTGTGTCCTAGAAAATACCTTCTCTTTACTAGCTCAATTTATGCGGACAGGTGAGTGTATCAGGGTAGAGAGCAGACATAGGAGAGCAGCAATGAGCCCCTGCTGGCTTCTAACAGCAGCATTATGTTAATAGTTATTGAATGAGATGAAAATAAGCTGAGGGGAAGCATGAGAGGAAAATTCAGGGGCAAGTGGCAGAGCGCAGCAAGCTGCATCATTAAGATTATGCAAGAGATAGAGGACAAACATCTGCAGATCACAAACATATTTGCAAGCTCAGAACTGGAGAGAAGTTTGCCAGTCTCTCTCCTGGGCTCAGACATACAGAGTTCCTTCAAAATAGAACCATTACAAAACTTCCCAAGAAGCCCGACACAAAAGAAAATCTACCCCAAGGCCTTGTTTAGCTAGAGCTATACCTCTCAGTATTTTAACAATTATATAGTTCAGTGGACAATTATAGTCTTTGCTCAAGGAAAAATTATATGCTATAAAGAAGCTTAAAAAAAAAAAAAAAGGCAGTAAGATCAGGATCTCCAAGTGGCAAAAGAAATTGCATAGATCATATGTGTTTTTCCACACGTACTTTCCTCTCTCCTCTTATTCGTTTTATCCTTAGTGTGCAATTTAAAAGTGTCTCATAGATAGCACAGCAAGGTTGCAGGAGAGCACTACTGTGTCTGTCCAGCAGACAAAGGTAAGGTAATACCTGAAATCAAACAGCAGTGTGGCTGTGAGGACTCAGATTCCTTGGGGGCATGGGGTACGTGTGAAGGGACCCAGAAATGAGCCATCTGTATCAGGCATACATACAACTCCACTGCTGGTGCGGGTGGCATTACTTTGCTGACTGTCATAAGCTACAGGTTACGGAGCTTTTTGCACTATTGGCCCCCCCACATTAGTCCTGGCTGGACCACAGGCTTCAACAGGTCTCCCAAGCACAGGGTAGGAAATCCTTCTTTTACTGGCTGGCCAAAGGTAGGTCCACAGCCTCCCAGCCTGTAGATCTTAAAACTACAAAGTAAATGTATTGTATTTAAAATCTGAATATTATCCAATTTTTTTTATCAGATAGTAGTATTTTTTAGTAGGGCTTGTGTTTTAGGTAGCAGAGGGCTCCTGAGAGGGCTAAGCTAAGTCCTTAAGCACTAAGTGCTGCTGAGTTCTTCAGCTGGGCTGACAAGGTTGTTAACATTAGCTCAAATAATTTGTCCTACGGCATTTTATGGAAAGTTCCCTTTAGAAGATCTCTGGCCCTTTTTCTACCCCTAGACTTCAGTCTCAGAGAAAAGTCTGTCTTCCCTGCTGGTTCTGCAGCTGCATCGCTCGTTGTTTCATGAGCGTGTGCTTTGCAGCAGCTCCTCAGGATTTATGGTGTGATCTTTGTCCACCTTTTCCACGGCTCTCTCCTAAGTTAGATCAGCACATTCATACAGCAAAGGAATAACCTACTCTTGTTCAACAGCAGCTTCACCTGCTGATCAGGTAATTTGCAACACTCCTGTCCCTATTACACAATAATAGTTGCACATTAAATATACCCCAGCACCCCTTCTGTTTCAGCCCAAGAATCAGTTCGAGAAGATGTGGACATCTCTGAGCCCTGAGGAGTGGGAAGGGAGGCAAGCATGCACTGTGCACAAAACACATGGCTCAAGGTGTTTTCCTGGCTGGAATTTCTTGCCCTTAAACATAACCTCACCTGGTCAAAGAAGCTGTTTCACATACCTGGTGAATAGAGGTGGAAGACGAGAGGCAGCTGCTTCGTCTTACATTCTTAATCAGCTCTTTCTACTCTTCTGCTCTGGATGACGGACCTGAAAGCATGGCAAAGAAACCTGTGCTCTGGTTGTTAGACCATCCTATTGGCTTTCAATAGAAAGTTGTGGCCATCCCTTCCCCAAAAGGAATGCAACGAACCTGCCAAGAGAGTATCCCTTGTTCTAACAGAGCAAGCAAAGGAGGCACATAAGGATCCTGTAGGGGAAAGCCGAGATTCAGGTACAGCCAGTGGCTATCCTTTGGCTTCTAGCAGAGCTATGGTCTGAATATCCCCGCAGGATGGTCTGTGGTCTCAGAAATTGTCTCCAACAGAGGTGATTTGCATACTCTGAGAGCTGTGTTTTGAACTGTGTTTGAGAAGAACTGTGTTTTGAACTGCCTCTGAAGACACCACTGAACACCAAGACTTTGCCAATGTAGTCATGCCCAAGCTGAACTCAGGTTGTACAGTCTCCTGGTACAGGATCAAGTTTGCCAAATCAGACACCAAACCACATGCATTATTATGACTGAAGTCTATCTAGGCATCACGGCATTTTTCTACTCTTAACAGTCAGCTTCCCTTTCTCTTTTATCTCTCTGTAATTAGCTGGGGACAATCAGTCTTCCTGATGGTCCTTTAAAAACTGAAAAGATAAATATATTCAAACTGTTTCAAAAATTACATGTCCTCAGGAACAAAAATGAGAGGTTTT
This sequence comes from Corapipo altera, assembly GCF_003945725.1. Taxonomy (NCBI): domain Eukaryota; kingdom Metazoa; phylum Chordata; class Aves; order Passeriformes; family Pipridae; genus Corapipo; species Corapipo altera. The sequence continues at coordinate 2,057,211 of NW_020884898.1, read as the reverse complement.
GACATTGCTGTAGAGCTTGCAGCATTAGTATGAAAGCAGGTTGTTTTAAAGGATTTGCAGCTGCCTATTAACAATGAGTAAGAAATCCTGAGGAGATAGGACTGGAGATGGGCCAGAAAAAGAGGAGAAAGATGCTAAACAAAAGCACTTTCACTCCTCACCTGTGAGACACAGGCTGACAGCAATAATTTCAAAATTTCTAGCAAAAAGGTAGAGTGTTTTTATAAGTGTTTTCAAACTATTTTTAAACAGTGACTCTCCCCATCTCCAGGATTATTGTGGTCTGCTTTTAACAGGTAGAGTGCAACGAAAGTGAAATAGTCCAGGAAAGCATATAAGTACACACCAAACTTTAACCCACAATGAGGCTACACTGGACTCTGTGGGGCACATTTGTACAACTCGGTGTGGAGAATCAAGATTTCTGAAGAAAAGTTGTCAGTGTACTACGGGAAAGATAATTCTGCTTTCTAAACCAGAACCATTACCTCTGCCTGGGATGTCTGTGTATGTGTAGACATACATGTATCGTGTTTTCTATGCAGCCTTATTCTGTTTTATATCTTGACATTTCATAAGAAGGACCCCCATATTTCTTCTAGTCAGCTGGCTGGTTGTAGAGGAGTTAAATATTATGTGTCACTTGTGAAGGCTAAGTTCTTGTGGTCGTATTTGAAAATCACTTTGTACGAACACATCAGCTTCAGACCTGAAGAAGGTCCTGTTTGTTTTTTCCAAGAAACGATATTGATTTCATAAAAACCATTACTTCTTCCCACAAAGCTTGCCTCACCTAGTGTAATAGGGGAATAACTTGAACTGTAAAGAAGGAAAGAAAATGAATATAAGTATCCATGTATTTTATGTATTAGAAAGACATGGTATTTTCATGAATGAATGAATTTGATATAGTTCTACTGACTAAAATGCTGTGTCCTTATCTGGTGTATTTTGCCACTACTGCTACAACTCCTACGACAGCCCAAGCATAATCTGTGTTACAGTTAGTGTGCTTTGGGCACAGAGGTTACAACAGGCTTTATGAAAGGTTTTGGGAAAGCCTCATCAGGATACAACAGACCATGGAGTGAGTGGGCTTGCAAGGGGAGGCTGAAAATGCCAAACAGCTGCCTCATGAAATGGTGGCAGGCAACAAGTGGCATTACAAGTAAATGACTGCAAACAACCTGGTTAGGTGAAACCAGTTATTTCACAAAGCCAGTGCTGAGCAGATAGCCATGGAAACCAGAGATTTTCCTGGATCACATGCTGTATATCAATGGCAACAACAACAAAAGGAGGCCATCATAGCCAAACACCTGACACAAACTAAAAATATGGATTGGTTTTCAATTATTTTCAGGACATTAACATTCAAAATGAGGTAGTTTGACTACATGCCATTGAAAGCTCAAATGCAATTATGATCCAAATCAAAAAATCTGTGTCAATGAAAATAATATGGAGGGGAAAGAAATCTGTCATGGGGCATCTGTCAGAACCTCATGGTGTTTTAATGACTGATCTGAATGGCTCTGGATAAAGGGATTAGCTGATTACTTTTTGTTGTTAGTTGATGACAGTGGTTTTTTTCATATTACAGGCATTCTGAAAACAAAATATAATCTAAATCCTTCAGTTTGCATTATAAATATAAACTAAAGTCTGCTACAGTCTGTGAAAGCATTTGCAGGGCTGTCAAACCACATGGATTAACTTTGGGTGGTAGAGGAAAGAAAAAAGGAAGAGCTATTTCTAGATGACAGAGAAGATTATTTCAGTATTCCCTTTCTTCCCATTGTGCTGAGGAGAAGAAAATACAGTCAGGCCATGTTCTGCACCAAACTCTTTGCGTGAATTTCCATCCTCATTTTAGTAATGAGACTTTTCCTAAAAATCCTCACTAACATTCCCTATTTGGGGTGGCCAATGATAAGAAATCCCAGACTGGCTGGGGAGAATCAGTGCATCATGAAGCAGAGCTGAAATTGTTGCCTAAGAAATACATTTGCTTTCTCTTTTTTGATCAAATTATTTACAGCTGAAGAGCTCATTTTACTTGTATTTTTCTGTGAAGCAGATAATATTCAATCACCTGCTGAGTTATAGTCTGAAAAACAGTAGGTCTTCATTATCCAGGGTGGTGAACTCAATTCTCTCATGTAAAGGAGTTGAACACCCATTGACTACAGCGAGCTCAGTTCAGACAATGCAGGAAAATGGTCTTTGTTTTACAAGAATTGAAAAGTGATTAAATGATTGACTATTATAAAGCATTCACATGAGTTCATATCATGCTGCAGTTTCCCTTTGCAAGTACTTGTTTTGTCAATTATCTCAACTGAAACAACAGAGGAATGGCTCACGTGGCATGTGAGGTTAACTTTTCATATTTATTTTCAAAATGCTTTAAACCAGCCTATTCATTTTGCTTTAGAAATTACAGGTAGAATGTGTTCTTTCTCAATAAACATTTCAACTTTTACACTCAGGTTTTCAGTGGATATTATTTTGGTTGGAGAACAGCAGTATATGAATGCGACTCAGTGCTACAGAAAGAATATGACATTTTACCTTCACATCTCTTCTATCCCTTTCAATGAGCCTTCACACCAGCAGTATTGATGAATAATAGATGAATTTAGGAAAAAAAAAATCTGATAGTTATTATGGATCCAGTATCATGCAATGTGATGAATTAAATCTTGAAATTTGGAGTACTAGGCTAGCCTCTGGTAGGGTAGGATGTTTAAGTTAAGATTTTGCCCTACTCTGTATTGGTCTACCTGAGACAATTTACCTGCTCTGCTAAGCATCAGTTCTTGTTCGATGCTGACAGGTCAGATATCAGACCTAGGTTTTCCCACCAGTAGTTTGGATTATTCTTCAGGAGAACTATTTTATTATGAATGAGCAGAAGTTTCAGATACTAAGGTCTACTGGAGATAAAAGTTACTCTCCTTGTATTCTCTGAATCCTGATGTCCATGGTTCTTTCCTTTCCTTTTCAATAGCAACAGAAGCTGCACCCAGAGCTGCACCCATCCTACATCTGAGTTTGAGGGCTGAGAGAACCTCTGTAGCACACAGAGGTACTGCTTTGAACCTCTGCCACATTTTTGATGTTTCTACATCATCTTCTAAGCATGGGTGCATGAAAATTGAACCCCAGTGAACAGAAATGTAGCAGTGGTTGAGCAGTGACAAGGAAAAAAAGCAACTTACCCATGTATAAATTATATAATACCCATACTATATGTATTATATACCTGTATACAAAATATGTACTTTATATAATAATTATTATATATAATAATATATATTTATTTATATTAGATAGTTTATATACTATATAATATCCATGCACAGTGAGGTATATAATACATATTTTTTATTACAGTCATGGAATAAATTGCTATTGTTATTTGGATAACTGTGCTCTACAGAAAATCTGTCTGACCTGTGAAAACTTTTGAGTAAGGACACTTTAATAGCTGATCTGATTGGAAGGGCACAGATAAAATGAGCAGCTGGTCCTGGTGATTTTATTTGCAATTTCATGAATAGCATTTGCCAGAAAATGTCAGAAGGAGATGCATAGTATTTCATCTATGTTTTTTGCCTTAGGCCCCATCTATGGAAGGGATCACTAGTGTGTGTGCAATTAATTTTTTTAAGGTTCAACAATTTGAAATACCATGGAAAAAACTCTGTTAACACTGAGGCATGTAGATAGAAGAAAAATAACCGACAGAAAGACAGCTCTTTTCCTGGTAGTGCAGTGCCACAATCAGTGGTTGCTAGCAGTCTCCAGACTACATAGGGAAGATTCTGTCAACACAGTATCAAAGCAGTGTCTTCTGGGACAAAACCACATTATTTATGGGGACAAAAAAATCACTTTTCTGTTAATACGGAAGAACCAAGAACAACTGAATCAGAGCTCTGTAGGTTAGTGTGTTCTGAAAGAGAAAACTTCAGTCTGGAACCACCCAATCATGTATGAAATCACCAATTAAAAGAGGACGAAGTTATTTTTACCGTGTGTTAACTTCGAACAGGCAGTACCAGTGGCCCTTCAGTAAGTGGTACACATATGTGTACATACTCTGTGCCTTCATTAAAGGCAAAAATCACTAGTCTGTCTTGCAGTCAAGTAGAATATTTCTTGGTGATTCAGATATGTCTGTCCTGTTTTCAAGAGTTACTTGGATGCTTGGGCACTTCCATGCTTCTGAACGTCAGAGAGAGAGTCAGAGGGGTCCTGGGGCAGCTGGTTAAGATGGGACTTTTTCAGTGGCTGTCACTGATGGATTTGGCTGAGTTAGACTTGCATGTAAACTGCTGCTATTTTAAACTATTTTTTATTTTAACATTGTGTTCCTGCTGCTGTATGAATAATAAATACTGTTGTTTCAATAATTTTGGCTGGCTACTGCATACTGCTGGTTGCTGATTCTCAAGGGAAAACCACCAAACTTGCCAAGGAGTAAGAGCAGTTGGCATACATGGAAAGCTGTAATTGGATTCTCATTAAAGAGGAGAGGAATTATGCAATTAGGCACGGATAGCATAAATGTAAGGCTGTTCCTGAGAGTCTACATGCAGAGACCAGAGAAAAGGGTAACTAATCCTACAGCTGTGATATGGAGGGACATTAATTCCTGTAAGAGAGAAGACACACTTCCGATGACCTGACTCTCTCTATGTCATCCTGGAACAAAACAACCACCTCTTCTTCTGACTGTGTCTGATTTTTGTAAGCAAGTAGCCCTCTTAAAACAAGAACATTTGGTCCACAGCTGCACAGCTAACACCAACCTTCAACTCACGTCTGTGTTGCTGGAGAAGGTCATGGGCTTGCTGTGAAATCGGCAGCCCCAGGCACCTTCTCCCCACTGCTCCCCAGAGTTCTGGAGAGGGTAGAAGGCAGACTGCAGCCCACTGGCACAGCTGCTGTAGGATGGAGGCAATCAAGGGATCATACATAAAATCATTCTGCCAGCACTCAAGCTTTTAAAATGTCTTTCTTCTTCAAATAAATAATAAAACAGTTAGAAAGCTCTACCTGAAAACTAGGAGTGAGGGAAAACTGAAAGACAAGAATATCAGTGTGATAGGACTTGAAAGACTTTTTTTTTTTGAGTTAAGAAATACTATTTCCTTCTGGGGTCCCAGAAGGTACAGATACAGGACAAGCAGAGATATTTTTAATTCAGATTATGCAGGCATGTGGGATAATAGTAATTAGTTCATCTACAGTAGAAATGTAAAGTCTCCTGGCTAGAACTCAGGCACACTGCCTCACATCTTGGAGGAGATTAAGTATTGTTTCAATTCAAAGCCCCACAGGGAAGACAGGTGGACAGAATGTAATTACTAGGACATCGAGGATAACTGTCTACCTTTGAAAAAGTGTATCATGTTCTCTTTAATATCTGTGAGCAGACAGGATCTTGTTTTTTTTGTCTGCAAGTTGGATGTCAAATAAATTCATAACTTTCTCCAGTGTGCTGTATACATTTGGAAAGGGCAATTTTTGGAATGAAGATTGAAATTTCAGAGAGAGCTCTTGCTGTCATGTAAAGAAGTAATTGCTAAACTGTGGTGGGGATCATCCTTTAATATTTCAAGACAGGAGCCCTCAAAACTTGACATATAAATCTTGGTCCCAGTTTGTTTGAAGGGATTCATACCGGATTGTCTTACCCATGCCTCCTGCATCAGTACAAGACTGAATTTTGTTATACCTAAATCATTCCTAGTAAATTTTAGCACAAGGATCCAGCATGGTTTTCATGGCTGAAGAGTTTCATTTGTTCTGATTTATTACTTAGACAGATCTTTTCCTGTAGCAGAAAATGTGATAAAAGCAGAATGAAAAAAATGGGCAGGCAAGATCAGGTTATCAGTCACAATTATGGTTTGTTGGATAGATCATATGGATGTCTTGCAATATGTGTGTCTGTAGTTCTTCAGGATGGTGATTATGTGCATAGTGCCCACTTTGGTGTGGCACAATTGCATGAAGTGAGAAACAGCCTAAAAGCAAACATTTTTTCTAAACTTTGAAGCCTAATGAGGACATATCATTAGTAACTTTTCCCCATTTCTCAAATTTCCATTTCACATTACTGAGAATGGTGCATACCATTGAAAAGCATTGTCTACCCAAGAAAATAGAATTTAACTTACAAATTACTCAGACAGCCATGCACATAGAGGCACCCACATAAGTGCTTTGAACAGTGAAAAAGGTGTCAACTGTGATATTCACGAAAGAAATGAAAAAGTGGAGGTGTGCACATATGGCCTGGCAAGTCAAACTGTTCCAAAATTCCTGAAACAGGATCCCACAAATCTACAAACTGATTAGTAATGGATCAGTTGAAAAGAACTTGGTTACATCTGTGAATGAGAAGAACAGGGCTCTCTGAAATGCAGTGGGAGTTTTACTATCTTGAGTTAAGCACTAAAATTATTTGTGGAAATAGGAAATGCTTAAGACTGACAGATGCTTTACATCAAAGCAGATGGAAAATTGGAACTGGATCTTAAAGTCATCCGTTCATTGTTATGTTGCTTATATACACCTGCCTCTTTTAAGCAAGACCATTTTTCAGTAGGTGACAGTCCAAGGGTAAAGGTATACACATGCAGAATATCTGGAAGGACTTTGAGTGGGTGAATAAACTCAGAAACTGTGATCTTTTAGTAGAGCAGAGAAGTTGTTAGTTCAGTATACTGTGAAACACCTCCAGTTTTCACTGCCTTATTTTTTTTGAGTAAAAGCTTTCTTTTCTATTTTAGTGACTTAAAGAAAAATAAAAATGACACTGATCAAATGGCCTGGAGGACAAATGCCCTGTTGTGCCATAAAGGCTACTGTAGTGAGTCTGTCTCCTACAGGTCACACAGCAAACCTGTTCAGCATCTGCATATGATGCTGAATAAAAAAAAAGGTTTTTCTTGAAGTTAAAATTTTTCTCATGAGAAACCTCTATTTAAAATTTTAAAAGTGGGCAAAAGAACTCTCCTGCTGATCCTTGCGGAGGTCCCCATTCCATGTGGCATTTAAGCTCATCTTTAACTGTTTAGCAAGATAAGGACTGCAGCTTCTGTGTTCTTTGCAAATATCATATTATATGCATGAGTTTACTTCTCGTGATTCTTTTCCCCTGTAAAACAAATTACAAACCTTCAGTTGGGACTTAGTGTGGATTTCAGAGATAAACGTGTACACATTTTTATAGACTTAGTTTGTATATGTCTCTGCATAAATACATTTATTTTATTATAAAACCTTGTTATCTGTTGTCCATTAAAAAAATCTAGTCAAACACAAAATTTTTGTTTTGTCCAGAAATCTTTTGCTCACATGTGATACTGCATGTGCTCTGACTGGTGAAATGCATGATGGAAGTAATCCTCTTTAGCAAGAGAGGCTCTAACTTTGTGGTCTCTCTATTGCTCATCAAAAGACAGGACATGAAGTTATTTTCTTCTAAAGCCTCAGAACTCTTTTTCATGAGTGATCTTTTTTTTTGCAAGAGTTTTCTGTCTCTGACTGAATTATCCTCAGTTTCTGGGGAAAAAAAAGAGAAAGAAATCATAATGTGTATAAAATATTGTAGCAGACTTAATGAAAAGCCCCTGTCAAGTTATTTTTATCCCTTCATCTGGAACTATGGCATGAACTAATTTTGCTTCCCTTCCTTGACCAAAGGTCATGACCTTTCAATCTCAAGGGAAAACCAGTAAGTTGTGCTTACTTTAAATGCACCATTGACAAGATGCAGTGATGTGGAGTCAAATATATGTACCCTGTAGGTCACACTGTGTTCTGCAATGGGCTCCATTTAGCTATTCTGGGTCAGGCAGAGTGACCCAGAGGAACGGCTGTATATCTGAAAGTCACAGATCCTCCCCTGCTCCCCTTACTTCTGCAGCTATCCTTGCATCCGTGGGAAAGGAGAGCACTGTTTGCTCTCCTGTCTTATATAAACCAATTTCCCCTCACTGGTGTGAGGATCAAGGCAGGGGGTTTTGAGCAAAGGGTGAAGTGACCCTGCTTGTTTACCCAGTGCTTATTGCCAGGTGCCAAGGGTCCTGCTTTCATCAAGCTCACAGATGGGATCTGGTCCAGGACCTCACTCACTGTTCACAGGCGTACAGACAGAGGGAAGCAGCCTGTGGCTCTCCTCCTAAAAACACCCCTGACCCCAGCAGGCATGAAAAGAAAGGTGAGTGGTGGTGCTCCCTCTGGGGAGGGTCTCTAAAAAGCATTATAGGTCTATAGAGCACATGGACAGGGCAGGAGCTTGAAGACTAGCTGTGGTTTCACACCTCTAGAAGTAGCTACTTGCAACCCTCTCAATCAACAATCAGTGCTATGGAGGATAATTCATCCCACCATTCTCTGAAATGTACCTAAACCAGGCTTTTTCAACAAGAATTCAACTTGCTTCCCTCCCCACTGGCTAGGGCAGAATCCAAAGTATGACTTGGTCTGGTAAGTGGAAGTCAATGCGTTCTGTCTACAGCTTGAGGTCTCTTCAAAGCACCTTTCTGGTAGATAATAATATTTTCCCTTGTCCATTAAGGTACATAAATGCTTTTAAGAGGGAGCTGAAGGACATAAGGTGGCAATAGTCGGTACCGACTGAGAACAGTAGGGGAGATAGGAAATAAAATGTTAAGATTCCCATGATGGAAACAGACAAGTGAGACACTGAGGGTGGAAGAGCAATGTTGTTCTAGGGCAGGTGTTGACTGTCACAACCAAATGCAGCAGAAAGAAGATGGGCAGCCTTCTAAGGCTCCTCTTCAATGACTGTCTTTGAAGAGTGGGAACCAAAGCAGGACAACATCATCATAGGAGCAAGTCCTAGGACAATCTTAATAGCACGTTAAGAGGACGTGAGGAAATCTGGGTTGCTGCTGTAGAAGTTGGAGGAGAAGGTAACTGTGATAAAGTGAAGGGCTGAAAATGTTTGAACAAAAGCATTGTCAGAGTGAGAAAGAAGGGATAGGTTAGGTGCAAAGGCGAACAGTGAGAAACAGAAAGATCTAGAGTCCAGGTGGATATACAGATCAAAGGAGAGACCTGGGTTAAAGATGAAACAGAGAGTAAAAACTTGAATCAATCTCCTTAACATCTGCTAGTGCACGAAACCTAAGATGTGACATATAATGAACACTTTCATTGAGAGAGGGGGGAGAACTGACAACAAAGAAGTGAAGGACATGTCCAAATCTGAAAGAGGTGCTTAGCTGTAGCTGGATGGAGCTTTCACAAGCTAGAAGCCAGCCCTGGTGCTATCATTCTAAGCCAAGCCTTTTGATCCAGGTGAAGGTAAATCTTTATCCAAGTTCAATGGGAGCAGGTTGAGGCCATGTGTTGAGGGAAAAAAACTTAACGTGTGACTTGATAGTCACAATCACCTGTAGTAAGAGGAAATATAGGACTAGTCTCATATGGTATCATTTCACACCCAGCTCCTGCCAAGTACAAATGCACACACGAAATGCTGAATTGTGGAGGGTCCAAGATGACAGACCTTTAACAACAAGCAAAGTAGCTTGTGTGCCATATCAATACCAAACAAAGAAAGAACTAGAGAGAATCTAAATCATTAAGTCTAAACAACACCTTCTTAAGATTAACCAGGTTTTTCCCATTCATTATATGCCAGGATTTTTGTTGGTCTACCACTGCTTTCTCAGTGCACTAGGCCTATGGTCATCAATCTGCAGCAATGTGTACACTTCCCCTGGAAAAATCAATCTTGCATAGGAAGGAAACAATGCTGCAAAGTCATAGGAGAAATTCTTATCTAAAAAAATGTCCTATGCTCTGAATTTAGTCAGGACACCAGCAAAGAAGTATGAATCAAACATACAGTGTATGAAGCACTAGTTCAATTGCCTAGAGTAAAACCATGAGTAATGTTTTATCTGTTATCAGTTGATTCACTCAGGGAATTTTCAATGTGTTTTAAAACCATGATGACTTTCCTAGCCAGTATCAGATCAATGGCATTTCTCCTGATGACCTCAGATTTAGTTTGATAAGTTCTTCCATCACATGCAGTGACTGTGGAATGGCAGCCAAACCTGAACACAGGTTTATGAAAAAGCAAACGTCAGCATCAATGTTCCCATCTTCTTTCCTATGATCACAGTATAATCCATAAAATAATGGTAATTCATTTAACTGTAAAATACATTTTAACAGCAGTTTGTGTACATCTTTGGAAGGTGTTCAACTTCTACCACTTTGGAATCTATCACTTAGACATCTTGTCCTGCATTTTGATAGGAGAGCAAGGTCCTCTGCTAAAGGAAAGAGAGACAATCGATCCAGTAAGTCTTAACAGCAGCAAAGATAGCTTTGTGGTACCTGATTTATGTGCCTGTGAGGCATGGGTAGTGGGACTAGGCTGGGAGGTTATATTGTTGTCTGCATGTGTTTGTCTCAACTAAAAGCAAACTCTACCTCACCAATCGCAGCTCTGCATGTGGCGGCTTAAATTTTTCTGTGCTTTTTTGCACAGGAGACATCCAGGCTGAAGAGAATCAGCATGCTCTCACTGGTGTGTCAGAGGGCTCAGTTTCAATGGCAAGTGTCAGAGTGCTCCCTAGATTTTGGGGAGATGCTGCACAGTGAGGAAATCCAGTAAATGCAGATCTACTGGAAAACACCACACAAGCCTGGAGCGAGTGGCCTCGGCTTTGCAGGCAGGGAGCTGAGGCGAGAGAAATGCCCCATGGTTGCAGGGCTGCATCAGCAGCCCTAAAAAGCCTCTGAGTTCACTCACTGCCTCCCCAGCCTACAATTGCTACAGCACATTTTGCCTGGGCTGTGCACAGAGTCTGGACTTGACACAGGGCATGGATTTGCATGTGTAGAAGAGGCAGAAGTGCAATATATTGTAAGTGAGAACACGGAGGAGAAGAGCAAGAGAATTTGATGTTTATGCCTCCAGGCAGGGGCAATAGATAATTCTGATGAGTAGTTGTAACCATGCAGCAAAACTTAACTGTGATCAGTAATTTGATGGTATGGTAAAATGTTTTGTAGGTAGAGGAGAGCTGGTGCCTGCAATCAATCACTCCTTAAACAGAGACAAGCCTGCAAACTGATCAGGACTTTTTGCAGATAGGCAGAGATTTAACCAAAGACAAGGAAGAATCCTTGACTCATTCCGTGTGATTAAATGCAGGTTCATGTATTATCTGCTGCAAAGAATATCTATGACTGTGAAAGATCATTGGTAGTGAGGCACACAAAATGTCAGCTGCTGCTTTTAGGGAATTGAGCAAGATCTATTGCCTGATGATAATTAACTATCCATCAATAAATGATAAGTGCTCCAGGAAATCAACACAAGGAAGAAGTTGTTCAAAGGAGAAAAGCAAGTCATTAGAAGGAACAAACGTCCTGGAACATTTACAGGAAATAGATAGCACATCAAAAAGCACAGATCTAATACACATGAAGGTGGTGGAGGGTTGGTAGGAAGACGTCAGAGTTGCAAGCATCTGGCTGGAGGCTGCAAAATGAAAAAGTGATGAAAAGAAAACTTCCAAAATAGGCTAGGCTCATTTCACTGCACTGATGGAACTTGACAGAGAATCTGTCCCTGTTGCACCAGACTGACTGTCAGCAGAAATTTAAAGATATTAAAATACAACATTTGCCAGCAGAGAGAAAAAACCCCAACAGTTCAGTTTTCTACAGATAGGCCAATCAGCTCAAGTAGTCCTAACCTTGAACCCTGCCGCACACTCATGGGGCTTCTTCAGGTAGGTAGGAGCATTTACCAGCAGATGCACCTCCCAGTCAAGTTGTTGGTCTTCCAACAGCACTAAGCCTCCATTTGTCAAGGGGAAACTCAGTGTTTAGTGGGTTTTTCTCTATTCTGGTAAGTGCCTGCAGCATAAAGCTTACTCTAAGACCTGTTTTCTCTTTGTGAGCCTGCTTACATCAGTTTGAAATAGCCTTCAGCTTCTTCTTTTCTTCTTTATGGTTCCTTCCATATCTTTGGTGAGCATCTTTCAGGACTAAACAATTACAGTGAATTACATTAGACGACAAGGTAGTGAGAAAGGTGAATGAACTTCAATGTTTCACCTAACATGGGGCCGTGGGGAGGACAATACCCTTGCCTGAAATGACTACTCTGTCTTGGTGCTGCTGAGTTTAGTTTATAGGAACTGAGTTTTAGGTCCTGAGTTCAGCAGTGGCAAAGCTGTTTGCAGATGGAGACCGACTTCCAAAACAGGACAACAAAGATATGAGAGAAGGAGAGAGTGCTTGAAGTGTCATGTCTGACTAACCCTTCTACTTGAAAAAGGAAAGATCAGATGCAGGATTTCTAAGTCTTGCAGTTATTTCTTGACCCTTTTGATACTGCAGTCATTAGAGGTAAGTGGAAGCCAGTAGGAAGTCATTATAAGTACAGGAATCACAATCCTGATGTTTATTAAAAATATCTTTCCAGACCTGGTGAGGACGAAAGAATGTCTGAAAACAGAGACATGGCCTGTCTGGCATAGAAGTTGAAATGAAACTGCTGCTCCAGGTAGTAAAGCTCCTTCTCTTGTCTGTCCAACAAGCCAGCATTTTCAGGCTTTCCCTTGAGCCATGATGATCATGTAAGGGACATGTGGGAACCTGAATTATTGATGGAAGCAAAGACCTTAAAAGGAAATTAGATAAATCTTTAGAGACTCAGGCTTTAAAAATCCTACTGCCTGCAGAATAGCTCATTTTTCAAGCATTTAGATTTTGTGGACAATCCCTAGTTTTTGTGGGTTTTGAGGCAAGCCTGGGCTATCTAGGAGCAAAGGTGGAAAACAGCTCTCTATGGTAATGTTATAAAGGGTAAGGTGTGGCAGAGACTACAAACATGTAGAAAGAAGAAGGAAGAAGGGAAGAGGAATCTTTGTGATGGTGGTTTACTAACAGTGCAACCCATCAACACAACCAGATTTCTGATAATAGGATTTGTGCTGTTTCCAAGCCAGCCACATATATTTCGTTGTTGGAAATCACTGTGCTTGCTGGCATTGGTGTAATTCTCAACTAGAGCGTCAAAGGAAGGCTAGTGCCTTAAGGCAAGAGTTTTCTGTGAATGACAGCCTAGGGCTTTCCCTGGGGCTTGACTGAATTAAATCTTCCCACTCCTCTGGCACAGAAGCTGACTTGGTGTTTGAACACCTGGAGTTGCATTTGCAAAGCCTCTCTTATGGTGGTTTTATAGGTGCACCAGCAAGTTGGCTCCACAGCTCTCCCAAGGGCCTCCAACCCAGGGTCCACCACCAGTCCTAGTGTGGAGTTTTACATCCTTCACGCCTTTCTCCTTGGCATGTAATTTTCTTGGAGTGGACCTGACAATGCTAACAATGTTGCCAAACCTCATTCCTCACTTCTCTTATATCCTCTGCCTGTACAAGGCAGTCCCATCCACTGGTCCTGGCATGGCTGCCTAGCTGCTAAAACTCTCTGGGAATTTCCAAGGCAAACCCCCACCCCAGCTGCTGTCAGCCAAAGTTTAAGGGCTGCAGGTCTCAGTATAGAAATGGCCACTCTTTCCTGCTTACATTGTGGTAATACAAGGTCTTCTGACAGGTTTATTTGTTACCAGGTTTTAACCAAGCTAGGTGAGGACACTGTGCAGTTAATTTCTATTCCCTGTACAAAGAGCCAGCTTAGTTCATCTTACACATGTTGATGAGAGATCAACCTGAATTAAGTTTGTTTTAGCTGCTAAATCACATTTTTCAATTGTTTAAATAGCTCAGACGGAATTTGCACAGTAACATTTTAGCTTTTTATAGCTGTCAAGAAGTAATACAAATAATTACCACCTTCCCTGGTGGGTTTTAGCTGATCAAAGTGACATGTCTGCTTATGTAAGATATTTGAATAGAGACATTCAATAAAGTCAGTAACATTTAATTTCCCCTCTCCTCCTCTTTTTTTCTTTTTCCAAGCTACATTTCATATTTATTTAAAAATCTTGTTTTGAGATTTGGGATATTTTTCTTAAAAGGCTTTACATAATGAAACAATTTAGAAGAATATTTTATGTGTTTGTAATGAAATATTTTCTCACAGTATAGTAAGGTGCTAATGTATCTTGCTCGTGCTAAGGAGTACAGCACCTGTCTGAACTAGCTGCTGTGGAAATATCACAGGAGGAAGGAGTGAGCTAAAGTGGAACCCTGAATTTTCCCAGATTGCAACTGGGAACTGCTTGAAGGAAGGAAGAATTAATTGGAAGCTGCCTGTGGCAAGACAAAGGCCACTCCTCTCCATGCAATGGGGAGATGCCCACAGGGCTGGTGCTCGTGGTGCTGGGGGTCCCTGGAGCTCCCTCTCCCATGGTGGGGGGCTGGGGGCCACTGCCATTTCATGTGTCCCTGCCTCTCTAAGCTGATGTAAAATACTGCCTGGCTCACATCTTTCCTATACTGCTATTAAAATACCCACCAGGTCCCCAGCTTCTTTCGTGCTTTAGTTCCTCCTTTTTTATGGTTTAGGTTTAGATGTGACATTTTCCTTGGTTGTGTGAGACGGCTGAAGGTATTTTGCTCTATTTTAAAGCTGTCAGTGGCCTGCGTTTAGATTTCTGTGTAGATTACATGAGACAAGTGAGGTCGGATGGTTTATAGCTCTTTTCCTCCCCGGTGCCTCCCTGTGCTGTGAGTCCTATAAGCCAACACATTGGTATTTTGCCCATAAAAATGACCCTGTGAAATGCAGCTCCTTATATTACTAATGTCACTTTGTCATTACTAATGTTCATTGATTTCTACTAAAAATCCTTCACAAATACTAAAATATTATACAGAAAGATACAAACATCCAGAGCACAAATGAAAAATGGCATTTATTTTTATTGACACTGTATTTCCTTGAATCTGATCACTGAAGCCATCTTAAGCTCTTTCAGAATATTAAAAAAAAAAAAAAAGCACCACTCAAAGGGAGTTTAGCTATAATTCAATCCTACTTTTAAACACTCTTCCTTGTCAATATAATACGAAGTGGTCTTGGTTTCAGTGAGAGTCTTCCTCTGCTCTTGTAGAGATTCAGGACACTCAGGACAGGGCAAACATAGATTTATTTACCATGGATTATAACTCTCCACATAAAAATACTCCTCGTTGGCCTACCCTAATAATTCTGCACAACTGAAGAGGTATTCCAGCAGGGCTTCAGTGCAGCACTATAATAAGAAACTGCAGAATCGTTTATCATTCCTGATGGTAAAGATTAAAAAACTCACTATTTATTTCAAATAGATAAGTATGACACCTTAACAATTCTGTCTTTTCCTTAGTGCAGACATTTCCATTTCAAGCCCTGACAATATTAAGGAAGAGATTCATTGGAGTTCATCACACAGCCTGAATCCTTTGGAGCCAAAGTATTTATAATGATGTAAAAGTGGCAGTGTCAACAGTGATTTAAATCATTTAGTCACTATGATAAACACCGTGTTGCCCTAAAATTTAAGAGATGCACTGAGAGCATAAGTCATCCTGAATAAAAAACAAAGCCAGTGGCAAACACTTTGGGTTTGCAAAGCACATCGTGACACAAAATATAAGATTGAATGAGAGGAGCTAATGATGAAGTCATAATATCCATGAGATAAATGCTCATGATATCTCATGAACCCATGAGATAAAGACAGATGTCCTGTGTAAATGCAGCACCTACCTTTATACCTGAAGAAGTCATCACTGCATTTATCAAGCAGCACAACATAAAGTACAGACAAGATGTTTGATGTTTGCCTGACAGCAATGATCAATCTGTTAGACGTAGCCTGGGATAAATTAGAAAACAAGATATGGAGAAAAAAAAAATCAGACTTCCATCCTAAACTTCAGTACTTTATATCAAGGTAGGAAGACATATAACTGAATGAGGGAAGGTAGAAGATACCACTCAAGTTGGCTGAAAGAGAATAAGAGAATTGATCAGAGAGTGATCAGGGTAATTAGCAATAAGGCAATAAAAAATGTTAGAAGGAAATGTTATGATCTCTCTCTGGAGGCAGATATAAATTCAGAAGTCATCTCTAGAGGCTTGAAGAGAAGAGTCACTGGGAAAAGAAAGCAGTTAGGTCTCCATCTTGGCACACAAGATTCAAGCAGGTCCTTCTGAAGGACATCACATCAGGAGCTGGGAGAGCAGAGTAAGAAGAGAGAAGTGAAGAAGTATCCTCAGCATCTTGAGAGATCTAATGGCCAACCTATGCTATAAGCAATCTGTACAATATTTCTTCCTACTCCCTTGGACTTAATTCCCAAATTTACTTCCCTCCTTTCTAGCTAAACTTGTCACTGTCAACACCAAACAAATCATGGTACTTCTCGGGGTATATCTCACCTAGCCAAAACACACAGTAAAAAAATTGTTCTGTGTAAAAAGTCCTCACCAGTAAAACTCTGGTTTCTAAGTTGTAATTTTAAAGAAGTGTTAATTTTCATACATTTCTGTTCACTTTTCAAAGAGGATAAAAAATATAAATATCCACACACTGAACAAGCCATAGAAAAGTTGGTTACTATGAGGTTTGTCAGAAAATTTCTTGTCCTCTTACAAGATCCTTCCAAGTTCTTCAAGGCCAAAGTGTCTTCAGTATTTCTTTCTTTTCAGTAAATTAGGAATTAAACTGAACTCTCCTTGGAAAGTTAATTTTCAATCAATTTTGTGTGCAGCTGCCTAAGTGTGATGGAAAATGCCCTTCAGCAATTTTCATATTCCAGCCAGTGAGTTGTGGTTCTGAAAAAAAAAACCATAAAGAATAAATGAGAGGCCACAAGGGTGATACAAAAAGTATTTAGAAATGTACTTATAACATGGACCTGGATGCTATAAGAATGAAAATTAGTGGCTATTTCCCCCCAACTTTTTAGATTCATAAGGAACACTTCAAAACAATTGAAAACTGTTGGTTGAACTTGGCATGAAGCCAGTATGGACAGAAGCAACATAAAAACAACAAATGGCTGCAGGAAAGTTATCCTCAGAGCATTTTCATTATGCTTAAGTAGATATATGAGTGCTTGCATAAGCCTGCAGTGCACTCTCATTGTCAAAGTGTGTTTCCACACAGTCTGGCTGCAGCAGCCTCAGCCTCCCCTGCAGGGATCACTGAGTCAGTGGCAGGGGCTGAGAAGATATTTAGGTGAGCATGAGTCGGGTTCAGTGGCTAAACATAATAACTTTCTTCATCTCCCCAAAATAAATAAAAACACAATCCATTTCGAGGTTGTAGCTTATTGGTATGGTTGAATTGTTTGGAAAACATACCAGCAATGGCTCAGCTTGGGAGAACTGCCCTCAGAACGCCACAGAAGAGCCTCTTTTGTTTTGTATGGCCAGAAACAGGAAATATGCCCTCAGTTTTCAGGGAGTAGTCTTGAAAACATTTACCCTCTGGTAAATATATAAATATAAACTTAAACAGAGAAAAACAATTCTCTTAAATAGGACTATTTGCCACAGTGAATAACATAAATATAATATAGGGGTTTTTAAAAACACCTAGCTTTTGCCTGATTGCTTTAATTATTAAGGAATTATTTTAGTTATTAAAGAATTACCCACTGCCTTGAGCAACGTTTGGCAGAAGATGGATGATATAAGAAGCTTTGTGTTTGTTTTTAGAAACAATGAACAGTTATATTTCAATATATTTCACTTGAAATGTTACGATTTTAATGTTTAAAAATATTGGTTCAAATGTCTAATGGAAGTTTTGCCAGGCACAACATGAAAGTTCAGCAGTCAAGTCTGCTGGGGACAGCAGTGGAGGACAAAACCGGGCTCTTGAGCTCTGTCTTCTGCCCTGTTTGTGCTCATTACTGGTACTCAAGACAAGCAACCAAGAAGCAGCAAGAAGAAAAAACTGTGAAGCAACGTCACTTCCAGTGTTTGTGTCCCTCAGGCTGTAAGACATCGCAGTGAGTGGTCAGTGTCCTGCTGTAACCTGGAGATCCTCAGTCATTTATGGACCCCACGGAAGAGATGCAGTCCCTGGCACAGGCTGCAGTACCTCTGTCCTGCTTCTGTTTGCACTGTGGCTGAGAAACAACTTTTTTGGTGCTCCTTTTTCCATGCCTCTCTTTCCATTTCTGTTATGGCTGTCAATTGAACCCTGCTGATCCTGTGATCCTGTGGGTAAATGGACTCTCCCAAATTCCTTCGAGCTCCTGCTTTCAAGTAGGAGAGACAAAGAAATCCCTTTCCTTTCTGAGATACTTTATGCTGTGAAAAAAAGCTGTGAAGAAGAGTAAAAATGTTAAATGAGACAACTAAAGGTTTTCTATTAGCCAATCAGAAGTGACAGACTCCCCTTTACATCCTGCGTAATGTGGTTATCTGAGTTTTTGAGTGTTTGGAGCAAAGCATCTGCAAATTCCTGGCGGGCTGCTTTGACTTTTTTTTGATTTTGCATTATTTCCTTAAGACACCTCCTGCTTTTTGTTTCTAACAGCACATCTGTTGATTCCTCAGAACACAGAGATTTTACCTCTTGCTTTGGCTGCTGGCACCAGTTTGAATTGGCAGCAGTGGAAAGTCAGAGCATGAGTCTCACTGCTTTGCAGTGGTGGCTACATGGGGCTGCTCACTGTCTGGGGTTACCAGCCAGGGCATGCATGGAGTGCTGAGACAAACCCGTCTTCCTTGGCACCTCTTCCTGGCCAGTGCTAACTCTATTTATTTGGGTTGACTTTTGAATGCCAGATAATCAAAGCAGATTCAAGCATTTTGCACTATGGGACCACCGTTTCTTTTTCTGCCCTGTGATTTCTGAAGGTATTTGGGGAACTACAGCTGAAATCAGTCTCTGAAAGGAATTCTCAGGCCACCAAGGGTTGCAGTGGGAATTGGATGCTTATGGGTCTCAAATGGACTTCTCTGAGCTCTGCACCTCTATCCAAGTACTACCTCTGGTTAAAAATCTGATTCATGCAGCTTTATTTTTCAAGGCAGATAGAAAAGGACAGAAAAGAGATTAGTTTTAGAGCTAGCTTATCCTGAGGTGATAGCTCCTTGAAATGTCAGCACTATTGATGTATTGATATAATTAAACACGTCTACTGAAATGTCACTGCTGCTGTCCAGTGATCTGATGGACGGCTCTGGTTGAGGGATGTTCTTAAACAGCACAGACAAATTGTTGGGATGCTGTGGTCTCCATTAGATGTCCCCTTGGTTCACGAGTGATGAAATGCTACTGAAGGCAAGAAGGGTTAGTGAGTCTTACATAAATGATTAATCTCAGTGTCTAATTGCCCTAGCCATCTCTAACATGGAGTAGTTTCTCATGACCTTTTCCCACAACTCCCAGTTTTTGATACATTCTACTGCCTACACCTTGCTTTTTTAGCCCTGATTGAGCAATGCACATGGACTCCCTGATTGAGCAAATGAATGACAAAGGACATGGTCTCTTTGTTTTAATTTGGATTTTATTTATTTACTGAAGGTACAGAAATCTGTTCACTGGCACTAGACAATCTCTTACTCCTCAAAGATGATGATGGGATTTCCTCCTCAGTCTGAGTTACACCTTCCATTGCTGTTCTACCACAGGAAGGCTAACACACAGTGGCCCAAGGAGATTTCTAATAGGAAGAACTCCCTACCAAATATCAGAAAATACACAAAGTTCAGTGTTCAATTTAGGAAAAGTAGGCCATGAATCTATCCTCCAGTCATGCTGCACACCTATCTTAAAAGGAAAAAAGGAGTTAAAAAAAAAAAAAGAAACAGAAGGACAAAAAAAGAATGCCTAGCTCTTACCCTGGCAAGAAATGTTCCAGGAAATGAAAATCATATAACTGCTGCTGTTTGTCAAAGACCTCATGAAAAAGAAATGGAAGACAGTCACTTGACAGAACTTGAGACAGAGTCAGACAGAACTTGAGATGAGTTGTGGGACCCACTGCTCATTTTCTTTTTCCTTTGCTCTTTGAGGGAATTGCTTTCACCAAGCAGTGCAAAATATTAGGGCACATGCAGACAGCATTCTCCTGGAATTTGTGACAAAGTGCTGTGTAGCAGTGTTAGATTCCACTGTTATGTGCAAGATCTGTTTTTGGAGATAGTTTGTAATTTTGCGGGCCTATATTGCAAAAATAGGATGAGCCATTTCAGCTGTCATTCTCATTAATTATTACACTTTCTAGTATTACTGTTATTTGTTGAGGCTAGCCCATTTTTTTCCTAAGCTTTTATTTTTCAAAAATGTAACCTCTTGCCCAGACCCACAAACCTCAGGATGAAACATGTGCAGATTTTTCTTCCCTCAAAAAAATATAGTATTTAAGTTTTGATTTCCTTTAGTTTTGGCTGAAATATTCCAACTTTCATATAAGAAAGCCCAGAGGTGCAGATGGAGTTCCTCCCTACTTCCACTGTATAGCAACGACAGTTCTTAGAGGCTTCCAAGCCAAGATGAATGGCCTGTTGTGACAGACATCATCAAACATAGAGCAGGAGACTGTATCTATCACAAAGAGATTATTTTCTAGATGGAGAAGCTGCATAAAGGACAGCCAAAGGAAAGTATTTTTAGCTATATTTCACAAATAAGGAAACAAGACAAAAATGTTAAAGCTTAAAACTCCTTGGATACATTGAAACCACTGGGAGCTTCGTGGATTATTGCTTGAATAAAGCAACGTAACCTATGTCACACAGGAAGCCTTTGGCAAAGAACTGAACAGAGAAATTACAGAACCTATGTCAGAGATCAAGAGTCTAGCTTTCTTTTTAAGGAAGAAAAGGTAAGAGGGAGTGAAAAATTCATGTCCATGATATATTGTGCTGACACACATAAGCAAACAATTAGAAGGATAAAAGAATACAGTTATTCTGGAAAGTTACTTGGCAAAAAGAGTTTTTCTGCCAATATTTGGTGAAGCATCTGTCCAAGTAGGTAGAAAATTAATTTCTTGTTTGTCTGGGAGTTTTTTAACCTGTCCTGGACCTTACAAGAATTGGTGATGCAATTGTAGAGCAGCGTGGAAGAGCATTGGTAGGCTTCCTTCCAAGCTGTTCATTTTGGTTCACTCACTAACCTTGAGTGTGGCTTGAAATTGAAACAGGAACCACCAGAACCAAAAGCATACATTCTTAAAATTTGAACTTCATAGAATCACAGTAGGGTTGAAGTTGGGAGGGACCTCCAGAGCTCTTCTGGTCCAACCACCCTGCTCAAGCAGGGTCACCTAGATCCAGTTGCCCAGGACCACGTCCAGACAGCTTTTGAAAATCTCCAAGGAGGGAAGCTCCACAGGCTCCCTGGGCAGCCTGTGCCAGTGCTCAGTCATCCTCGCAGGCAAAAAGTGTTTCCTGATGTTCAGAGGGAACTGCCTGCATTTCATCACCTCTTGGGCTCATCTCCTCTTGTTCCGTCAGTGGGCACCACCAAAAGTAGCTTGGCTCAGTCCTCTTTGCATCCTCCCTTCAGGTATTTATATCCTTGAGGATCCACAGGTTAGAAGCTTGAAAATATTCAATATGTGCATGTTTACACACATATACAGCTGTTTGGAATAGCCTGGGGTTGTCTTCTGTTGTTGTTGTCATTGTCTTGGTTTTTTACACTATTTTGGAGGGGTATCGTTTTTCTCAGTAGGAAGTATAGGCAGAGGTTTTCTGGGTCAGTCTCACAAAGCACTTCACTACATTTTTAGGTAACAAAATAAGTTAATCTTTCAATGCTACATTCTGTTAAAAATCTGGCTACAGTCCTGCTGTATGAAGCACTCATACAAATATATTGCAGATTGAGAGCAGATTAGAATATGTAGTATGCAATGAATGCAAGTTATAGCAGAACATTTAGGACAGACGTGAACCTTCACAATGCCAATTCCTCAAACCTGGAGGAAAACAGATCATTAAAAATTATTTCATGTGATTATCCTGTGATCAGCCTCTCCTCTTTCAGTTTAATGTTCTCCTTTTAATTACCTTTAGTAAATTTACATTTGATGAGTGTCAGCTGTTCTGTTATTACCTTTACCAGCATTTGATTCTCTCTTGCAATGCTGTTCCAGTCCAGAGGTTTTTTCCATTCCACAGTTAAAATGTCTTGGATGTCTGGAACCAAAATGGAGTAAGAAACAGAAAACATATAAATAAAATACATAAACTCTGTAGTTTTGAACTAGAGCTTATCTCATAGAGATTTTTTTGCTAAGTGGTGAATGGGAAATGAAATCTGAAATACTGAGGAAACCCTGCATGGAAGAAATGAAAAGAGACATTTCCTTGAACAAGGTATAATTACAACTGGATAAACTAAATATTGTTGCTATACAGTGACAAACCTGAAGAAAGAACATAATTGGCCACTTGCTGTATCAGTATGACTCTGGTTAATGCCCACTGCTGCCTTTTCAGACAATTACAACCACTGACCATGAAGCAAGGTCTAAACGAAGTCTGAATCCTCCTCTGAGTACAACATTTACCTCCTGTAAGAGGCAGTGAGTGAAACAGAACATTACTGCATGTGAGGCTCTGTTTAGACCTCTAAAGGAAGAACACAGAATTAGCAAATTAAGCTAAGGGTTTGTTTATTACAAACAGGTTGCATACCTTAACTTTTCCCAAAGGATTGCATAACTACAGATCCTAAAATACAGAGATACACACACAGACACATGCACACACACACACAGACACACATGCACACACAGACACTTGACCAGACTGTAGCCAAACAAATTATAGCATAGTATAAAGAAAGAAACAGCTGTAAAGCAAAGTAGGAGTACACCCTGTTTCATAATAACTGTGGTATTGGCACATGGTTTATAGGTAAGCATAAATGGCCTTTTCCTCTTTTTACTTCCAGTGGCTTTTAATACTTTTTCTGCTGATTTTCTAGGAATATAACCTTTAACCACTGATTTGTAACAAAAATTACTCTTCCCATAGTACAGAAAAAAGGGGTAGACACAAGGTAGAAAGACTGAAAGGCATCTATTTGGGGAAGAGTGCAGAAGATAGAGCAGAGAATATGAGGATAGTTATAGAAATAGGAACTACAGACATGCTAAGTGAATAGAAACAGTATTGGTATGTCCAAGGAATCATAAGGAATAAAGATACATGATTTTTCATAATGGACCAAAGTCTAGATCACAGCCAGTGCTAATGCCACAGGCTGTGGAAGGAAAAGGAAAGTGAGCACTGCCAAGTTCCAACTTTCCTATCCAGTCTTGATTTGTTCAGTGTTCAGAGACCTCAGCTGCAAAACCATTTACAAAGACGAAAACAATTCTTCTTGCTCAAAAAATTATTGCACTGTAAATTCATGAAAGGTTGTCTTATAGCTCACAGATGGAAGTTTCAGGAGTAAGACAATACCCACATCATCTCTAATCATCTACTGTGTAATATGTTTATTTGCAACCTTTCTATTCACTTGGCTTTACACAGGATATTTAAGTTATTTGGGTCATAGGTTCTTAGGATGTTACATAATATAGAGCTTTTTTAGACATCTTTCTGCTCACCTTTAATTCCCAATAGCAAATAACTATCATCCCTGCGGTAATTTCAGTGAAGTTTATATAGAAAAAAATCATATGACAGAAATCCTTAACTTCCTGCAAACCACTCCAGCAGCTGAATAAAAGAAGTCAACATCCCAGGAGCAGAGAGAGTTTTGCGTAGGTCACCTACATGTGCTAACGTAGGCTTCAGATAGCTAAAGAAAAAAGGTTTGCAAGGTTGCAAAATGCTCAGCTGCAGGGAGAATGTAACATATGTGCTTCTGTCAGTCCCTGCAGCATATTGACATTTAGATAAAAGAGAATGTATTTAATGGGAATTAATTATTTCTCACAAGGTGAAAGAGTTTCAGACACCCAGTAGGGAAGAGTGACTTGTACATGAGAGAAAGTGAGGAAGTTTGTGACAAGGCAATTCAAGACAAGAGGACAAGGAACTAGTGGACTCTAACTCACACTTCTCTTGCTTCTAAAGTTGCATTGCTTCTTCCAAAAGCCAAATTATTGTGGCAGAAGAGCTCATTGTTGTGGTTTAAGTTTGAAAGCACAAACACATTTGAACAGTGAAGAAAATACCAATGTTTTGGTTACCCTTTGACTTCCTCTGAAAAAGAACAGGAGCAATTCATTCACTCAGAAGACAACTTCATGAGTTATTTTCTGTGGCATCAGAGAGCAGAATTCACTGCTAGATTCCTGTGCCTTCAGCACTTTTTCCCTGTGTTTCAGGGAAGCTCAGCTAGCCATTTCTTTATCCATGTCTTTATTTTATTTGTAACTAGAGGTTTTCTGTTGCCTGAAGTAGAGATCTTACTCATCAAGTCATCTCTTTGTTACCATTTTTGAACATAAGAAAGAATAATTGATGGCATTGGTGTATAATTTTACACGTAACAATTTCCTGAGAGTTAAAGGCTTTTCTCTCTGGTGTTTTAGAGATTAAAAAAAAATAATCATCCCATAAGCTCAGGTCATAATTGAAAACACACTACTTTCAATATAGATTTAAGCTCACAGAGGAATGAATGTCTTTAACTCAGGTAAATCCGGCCCTGCAGTCCCCCTTTTTCACTGTTACTGTCCATTAGCCACCACTTTGAAAACAGCAGAGAAATTATTTGATTTCATAACCAAATAGCTGAGCAGAAACCATTTTCTCCAGCAAAGCTTTTACATTTATATTTAAATGAACTGCCTGTGGCTGGGAAGTTCTGCCTCATTTAAAGATGGGAGTTAAAAAGCCCTACTGTGAGACATGGGGCAATGCAGAATTAGGAGATCTGGATGAATTTCAAGTGTCTCAGAGATAAAAGAAAACATACCACTTGTATATATACCACATACCACTTGTGCTGAGGCTGAGTTCAGAGAAAGGTCGGACCAGGGTAAGTTTGGTGTTGTGCACAGAGCCTGGCCACCACAGGGCTGCCAGCAGCTGGCAGGACTGAGTGAGCTCCAGGACAGGACTTGCTTCGGTGCAATCTGATGTGACTCTAAGCAATACCAGTTTACAGTCCCTGCAGCTCACACTGCAAACATGGCCTTTGGGAAACTTTGAAGAATAATGGGAAAGAGCTCAGAACTCATCCAGCAGGTAATGGAGCAATGAACTAGCTTTGGATTCAAAGTGATGGATTGTAGACCTGTCTCTTTTATTTCCTCAGCAAAGCTATAGTTATCAAAGAGATTTTACCTTAAAAACCAATTCAGTAATATTATTGTATCGTGCTTGGTCCTCCCACAGACATTTTCTTCTTTACAAACTGCTTTACAAACAGGGGCTAATTATTCTTTATACCACACTTCTTAGGGAAAAGACTAACAATCTTTCCTCTCTTTATAGTAAAGGAAACTCAGGTATGGGAGTTATTTGCCGAATGTCTGTTAGGATATCAACTTGAGAGACAGAAGATGAACCAGCAGTGATTGGTGATCCTACTCAGCTGTGGATGGAAGTGATCTCCTGGCAGACAGGACCTGCTGCCTGGATTCATCCTCCTCTTTTCCCACAGGAATGCTGGTGTTCTCACTACATGACAAGTCACTGTCATTTCACAGGACATAGAATGACAATATGTAACTAAAGAGTAATGCAGGAGGAAAAGGTCAGGATAGGGCAGAACCCCTCTGGAGAAGTCTTTCAATAACCCACTCTCCCTTTGTGTGTGCTTCGTCTCCAGGTGTTAAAACAAGCAGGTTTCTGCTCATACCTTTTATTCACTCCTTGCCTCAGGTCTCTGGTTCCCCAGACAATTTTCCCAGTCAAGTGTTAGGAAAAGTACCAAGTACTGAGAGCTCCTGCTGCAGACTAAATGCAGTTATTCTGCATCGGCAAGTGGCTGCTCATGCTGAGCCCTGCAGGGGAATAGGTTGCATGGGCACCGAGAGGAATAGAGAGAGAAAATGCCAAGGGAAATTTACTTGAGTGGGGAAAATATTGCCTTCCTGGCTGCTTCTAAAAGTCTTCCTGCTCTGTTTTATTGCTAAAGAGAAAAATTTAACTGTATGAGTGCGAAAGTTTGCAGGGAACTGGAACAAAATGTATGCCAAAACTGAGTGGCCACCAAACTTTCTGCTACAAGTTGAAATAAGAGTGATAAAAAAGGGATAGATTCCTATGAAGTAAAATCTCTTTTGCTGGTAATATGTATGCATTAAAATGGACAGAAAGGTTATGGCACTGTGCTGCTGGCTGTCTTAGAGAAGTAAAGCCTATTGCCACCTAAGTAAGAGAGAAGGCAGGAGCAGCAATGGAGTTTGTTGAGGGGGTTGCATACCAGTCACTGTATTTGTCAGCCCTCCAGGAAATCTTCACACTGGTGTTTCATACTCCTAAAAATTCTGAGAGAGCGGTTTTAGAAAAAGGAAGCTGGAGTTACTATTTTCTCTATTTCTTTTCCCTGTTTCTGTTCAAAACCTTCTTTTAAAATGGAAACATATGTGTGTATATATATATATATGCATTATTTATACCTACATATGTTTTAAAATATATATTGTTTTAATTATATATACATATATACAGGTAAAAGGAAGACAAAGAAAAGTAGACAGACAATGTAAAAATAAATTTAACAGAAAATACTCCCTATATTCACAGTGTTCTGTAAGACGCAATTCAGAATCTATAAATTGCTTAGAGGTACCTTCTCCTCAGCTATTCTCCTCACCTCTTTCTTTCTGAATTTCTACTAATTTCTGCCCATCCCCAGTGACTACTGTTGGCACTGTTATTTTCATTAGCTACCTCCAGATAGCTCAGGGCAACATCCATTTTTACTCATCCTGATGTAATACAACTTCAAAAGAATACAATTACAACAGTTACCAATGGCTGAACTGCAAAAGATCAGAGGCATATTTTCATTTTCTTCCATTAAAATGTCATTAAAGTTTGTTATTTTCTATGTAACACTCACCCTAGGCAAGGTCTAAGCAGAGAGCCTGGACTCTTATTTAAGAATTTTCCCCTTAGTCAGTAGAATAGGTACTACAGGAGATATTTTTGCCAATGCTGGCTGGCAAATTTATTTTGGTGGAAGTTAACAGCAACAGTAATTGATAAAAAAAAATGACAAACAGCAAGGCCTTCACTTTTGGAAACATATTTCAATCTTCAAACAAATCACTCACCAATTTATTTGGAGAAAATTCCTTTCATGTCCTAGTGCATCTGTCCCCTTTAACAATAGTTTATAAGCCCTTGGGAAGAGCCTTAAACAGGATTTCACTCGAAAGCATGCATGTCATCACAACTACTCTTCTTCAAAATAGGATGACTCCATTAAAAAGGTTGATCACTATAATGGTACTCCAGGAGAAGTGATTTGCAATGAAAGGCTTATGATGGCATCTGGCAACTGAAAGAGCAGAAGGAAGCATTTCTGAAGACAGTATATTTTGAAGAAAGCACTATGTGTCCTAAACTTCATTCCTTCCCTTGCCTATGTCTTGGACCCCAAAGGGAGATGAGTCCAAATGATGCTGAGGGAATCCAAAGTGCAGATATGGAGGTGTGGGGGTCGATGATGGTTAGAGCAGGAGTTGCTTGAAGGTCACAAGACACCTTGAGCATCTCTAAGACTTCTGATATACTGCAGTCCCACCGACTGTTCGCATTCTCCTATTTTATAATTACCTGGGTTTTCCCTACTAAACAACAGGCTAACCCATGTTTTCCATGGGCCTCTGCCTTTCAGTGTGCCCTGCCCATGGTAATGCTTAAGAACTTTGCTTAAAAACAACTCTATTTTACCATGAGTTTTCAAAGGAATTAACTTCCTTAAACCTGTGTGGACTGAAAAATGTGCCCCATATAGAAACAAATGCCCCATACATACAGGTATCAGTACATATTGACCACGTTGACTAATGCCATCACCATTTATTAGCCATCAGAGACTCAACTGGTGGGAGAGATACTGGAAATGGGATGTCATTACTGCCTCATCTAAGGAGCTGCTAGTCAAGGCTGAGCATGTGCTGTCTTTTACAGTAGGCATCAGTGTCATTTCTGTGGAAAGTTGATTAAGTCTGGAACGTTAAAGCCAGCAATGTGTTTTTCAGATGGCATCTGGTGGCACAGTGTAATAGACTATGTTATTTGCTACATCATTGCTCATGAAATATTGTTAGCAGGGTGCAGATCATTCATCCATTAACACCCCGTGAAGTCACCTTGAATCCCATGTTTCCAGAACAGTGGGAAAGACTTCTATTTCACAGCTGAAAAATAAGCCATTTGGAAGCTTTTAAAGGGTCTAGTACAGAATTTAGCTATTTCAACAACACTCTCTTACCTATCAAAATTTTTCAGCTTTAAGATCTCATCTGGAAGAAATGCAAATGTCACTTCAGTTGGTCTGAACAAGTGGTATACCGGAAGTTAATATGACCCTTTGACTCTTTGGTGATAGTTCTCTACAAAGATATTTTTAGAAGTATGAACCATACATAGATAAATATATATATTATATCAACCTATTATCCATTTAATCGTGCTGGGATGTGGAAGAAAATGTTTAATTCTCATCATTTGTTGCAGCTCCAACACACCATTCACATGAATATTACTATCTATACCAGAGAAAGAAATCCCTGAAATCACACAGTAGCTAAAGTAATCCATTCAGAGAATTTTCCTACGTACCCAGTTTGGAAGATGATGGCCAGGGAGATGCACAGCTTTGAACTCTGATGTCTGCTATGAGAGGTCATGGACAAAATAGCAATGATCTATTAGTCCAGATTTGTCTGGAATTGCAATAGTCCTTCCTCCTGCCCTCCCTCTCCCCTACCAGTGAACATTTACACAGTCTTATCTTGAATTTTGATTTGCTATTGCCAGTGGTGGGCAGAATAAAATGAGGGCAGTTCACACTTCTCTGAGCTACTGTGTATGTCTGCTTTGCTGGGGATGCAGCAAGATGGTGCTGTCCTAGTTCAGAGACGTTTCCTTTGCAATTAAAAGCTTCATTTTTAGAGTATGAAAAATTAATGTTGTCAGAAACTGATGGCCTTCTAAAGGTTGAGTGCACTAGAATTGATTTGACAGTGATGTCTAATTTCCAGGAGAGAGGGAAGTAACCATGCAACAATTTTACAGCTCCACACTGCTGTAATGTTTCACTAAGAACTACACACAAGGTCAAAAAGAGTTAAATATTGAAGAGAGGAATGAAAAAGGAAGGGGTTTCTTTGAGCAGAACTACATAAAACCTTGGAAACTTACTTTTCTTATTGAAAAAATTTACACCTTTTGAAGTTAAAACAATGTCAAGAATCGACTCTGAACTTTGATATCAGCTGTGAGACACGAGTAAAAAAGAACGTCCATTACTCAGATTTATCTATAATTTCTGCATGGCTGGCATCACTTGATTTTTTTTTTTGACATTTTTCATGATGATAATTACCATGTGAAACCCTTGGGACAGCTAGAATAAGCCACACAATTAATACTATTCTGATGCCATTCATACAATTGATAGAGGCACTGAGGGCTAAGACCAGCCTCATATACATTGCAAAGGATTCAGTAAGGAGTAAGAGATGAGACTGAGAAGAGTCAGGGCCTCTGCAGTGGAAGAGCAGCCAGATGAAAGCACTAAGGGTTATCAGCAGTCTAGAGTACGTGGTCTAGCAGGGGAGAAAGAAAAGATCCAAAGAAAGGAAGTGGCACAGTTGAGTTGATTACAACAATGGGAAGATGTCACAGCAAGTCTTCAAATATGTAAAAATCTATTACCAACGAGACTTAGTCAAGAAATAACGTGTTTAAACTACAGCAAGGGAAGTTAAAAAAAATTAGAGCCTTTGAATGCTAAGGATAGAGGGACACTTGAATGACTTGCTTCGGAAAAATGAGGACTCTGTGTAAAAACTGTTCATAAAAGACAATTGTTGCCAACATCTGATAGAAACTTGATCCTGGTGAGGCTGTGAGAAGGGCCAGATGACTGCTTTTAGCTCTTGTTTATTGCCCTTTATTACATCTTTATTGCCCTTGCACATTATATTCCTCACTAGACTACCCACTGCATATTCCTTGGAAGTTTGGCTAAGTTAGCTTACTCTTTTGTTTCTCTAGATGCTCTAGCTAAAGTAACATATGGTGGAACCTGCCACTGCCTTTTGTTCATACATTTTTCTGCTGGGGAGAGCTGGTTGTGCCCCCAGTCTCTTTTAGCACTATCAGAAAATGGGGACCACAGACAGATATCTGAGGAGAGACTCAGCTGGTGAAACCAGGTGCTTAGTCCCATTTTACACCAGGGATCTTTTTCAAGGGCACACTGCCTGGCCTCCAGCTGCCACTCTAGACTGACACAGATCATACCTGTGTGCCCTGCATCAGTATCCCAGGCACTCCAGGGCACCCTATGCCTCAGCACCTAAATTCCACACTTAGCTTTTTTGGTAGCTACAAGTTACAGTTAAAAAACCTGTTCCTCCAGAGCGACAACTACTCTGCTACACATGTTCTGACATTACGATTGGTGAGACAGCCTGGCTTCAGCACAGTGCACAGTCATGCTAGGAGTGTGCAGACCAGGCAGAAGGGAACACCTGGCCAGGTAAAAAAGGAGCAAGGCTGCATGCTTGTCTGTATAGGTGTAAATGACTACAAAAAAACACTGTAGGAAACCACATCTAAACATTTTTGCTATTCATACTCACTCCTCTGGGCAGCACATTCCCTCGTTTGCACATATTAGCTGCTGATCTGATAAGTAATCCTGCTGAAATCAGTAAGATTATTATAATTAAGTCATTTGGAGTTTTAATGACCGTGACTGAGTTAGACACACTCACTTTAGTGAATGCAGGACAGAGTTTCTCTCTACCTTTGCACAGGTCTCTGTCAGAAGGATTTTGCAGCGGTAGGGTTGGTGCTTGCAGGCTGGCTCATTTGGTAGGAGTATGAAATGTGGTGCTTCCATCTTCTGTGTCTTCATGATGTTATTCTTGGTAACAACCTAAATTAGCTATTAATTTGCTTTATCTATTTTTGATTGGAGGCTCTATTTGTCTAAATATTCCAAATAGAATGAGTCACGAGTACCTGAGTTTAATGCTTTCCATTGTACCAGCTGCAGATATGTGTCATTATGTAGAAAAATAAATATTCTACACTGTGTGTACTTTGATGCAAAGCCATTGAAGCGTTTTAGTCATTGCCTTCAACAAGAACATGATTAAAATTCTTATAAAGTGTTCATTAAAACCTCAAAATACCTGTGGAAGCCTGTGATAATTAGTTCAATTAAAACTGTATTCTGAAAACCAACTGCAGTAATGACAGCCTGGCATTCAGTGATTTTGTGTAGTAGTAACTCCAAACTTTGCTTAATTTGCATGCTGAAAGCAGAGGCTATAGTCCCCCCTTCCTTGGGGATAATTGTCATGAATATAAGCTAATGAGCAATCACCAGCACTATCAGGTTTCACGGCTCCACTAAATAGACTGCGATAGATTTATGAGAGGGATTTGTGAGCACGGGTGGGTAGAGCCGGGGGAGCTGCGCCAGCCACCTCCTTTTCTTGCCCATCAGTCTCCCAGACTCCAAAGAGAGTCGCTGAACAGCACAGGAAGCAGCTCCCACATCGCCGCGGTTTGGAGTCAGTGATGTTGCCAAACCCCAGCACTGGATGCAGTGTGTTGATGCACAGTTTAGCTCCTGCCTCCTAGAAGAACAGAACCAACTTGCTCAGCTCAAGAAGTGGGACTTGCTTAAGGCAAAAAGCCTTATTCCACCAGGTTTCCTTGGCATTTCTGGCTCAGTGAACACTGAAGTGGTGTTATTGTGGGAGGAATCTCTGGAGTGTGTCTGATTACAGGAGGCTTTTAGTGTGAGCTGGGGATGCAGCAGAGTAGAGATTCATCATCTTTGCCAGTGCTCTCGAGAAGGAGTGGGCTGAACAGAGCCAGAGCACAGATTTTCAGCTGCCAAAGTCCAGGATTAACAGCAGCTAGACTTTGCCTTTACAGGATGGCTCTGTGCAATCCAACCTCTTGGCCCCAAAGAAGGATTTTTCCAGTAATAAAGCAGCTGTCAATAGAAGCCGTTGTCCTCTCATTTGTTCCAATGGAGGTGGTACATTTTTCTCCTTTTACTGTGCTTTTACTGTACTTTCTCCTGATCATCAATTTTAATGGATGGTTGACTAGCTTCAGAAAAATCCAGTCTGGCTTTGGTGAAGCTTTTGTGCTCTAAAAAGAATGTTCAAGTTCGATATGGAATCTGTATAAGACCAAAACATCTTGTCTTTGAATCAGGGAAATTCAGTAGCGTCTGCCAAGTTTTGCTGTGCAAAATTGGATTATTCCATACCTAACATGCAGTCAAAATTCACAGTTGGGAACACACAGACGCGTAGCCAAAGCATGCAATAAAAAGAGCTGTGTATCTCCTACATGTTAAAATAAAACAATATTTTTGGATTCTTTAGTCTAACCGAGGAATTCAGTAAGAATGGGCAATTTGGAGCATTTAGTAATCATTGCACATAGTGGTCTGTTATACTCTTGTGATTCATTTACAAGGCACATAATTTAGATTTCTTTTCTTTTTTTTTTTTTTTTTTAACCTAGAAGTTAGTTATGTGACTTATAAACATTCTGGGTTTCTAGTTCCTATTTCAGTCACTTTCCTTGTGACTTCTCTAAACTATATACCATACTTCTCAAAGATCTCTAAAATACGGAGTTTTCATTAGCTGATGCTTTTAGTTTGAGAGGGTTAATAACTCACTTCCTTCTCAGCTAAGCTGTCTCATTTTCAACTTGTTGCCAAAGCATAAGGGAAGTTCAAGTTTAGAGATGTGCAATCTCACAAAGAATCAGTCTTAAAAATTAATTGAAAACATACACCTTTGGTCACTTTCAACTTACAAAAATCAGAATAATTTAGCATGCCGGGACCAGAAAGATCAATCTTTTCCAAATGTGACCAAAAAATATCTGAGAACAAACAGAGTCAGAGGATTGAGAGTAAAGGTTGTTGGAATGGTGGAGAAGTTGGGTGCAGCCAATTACAAGGACTTCTCTGGCAATGTGCTATCCCATAAATCAACGCGATCCTGAGAGGAAAGAGGGAAATAGTCCCAGGAAACATAAAGGTAGAATAAAGACAAGGAAGTTGAATGTGAAGAACAAGCATTAGATTGTGAGTACAGATAAACTGTAATAAATACGAAGGTGGGCAGCTTAAAGAGAAAGTGTCTTATCATTATCTTTTGATTTTCTTTCTGTAATGTCTCATTTGCTGAAAGTTCTTCAGCACCACTAACAGTAATATCAGTCCATTAATAACTCCGGCAGCACTGAAATATTTCTTTGCTGCAGTGTTGGTAAATGATGGGGAAACTGTTCAGTACTCCATGTGTATAAGTGGTTCTCTAACATCAAACCCTTGGGTTGAGGGAATAAAATGAAATTAACTTCCTTATCATGTTTGACACTCATTGTTTTCATTTAGTTTCTGTATTTCTTTTCCTTCTGATCTTTTAAAATTATGATATATTCCGGGTTCTGCAAAACCAAAGTACAGATCTCTTTCTTTTTAAAATTTCCTGCTTTTTTAAACACCATCACCTCAGTGCTTTTAAACTTCAAAATAAAAATCGGAGCTGATACTTCCCACTGTGCCTTATCAGGAGACTTACTGCCCTTGTTTCTGGTCTCTGGTAACCTGCTGCTGATTGTTAATCACAGCTAGTTTCTTTTGGTCTTCCAGAGGGACCTGGAGGTGTTATCTCTCTTCTGCTTCACTACCCAGTTCCCCTTTGCTGTCTATGTTTTGAGCATCCAGATTAAAATTCAAACCATGCACAGGGCAAAGTCATAGAGCTTTAATCTTGGTCTGAAGTTAGTCCTGGATCCATCACAACTGACACTTGAGGTAATTTGACATTGAAAAAAGTTATCCTAGGCCTCAATTCTCATAGCACTGCTGAAGCTGAGCAGTAAATAATGAACTGTACCATCTAATTGAATTAGGCACTAGAGCTCAAGCAGCACTTCTTGAGAATAAGCATATGAAACTATCAGTGAACAGTGACGAACAACTCAGAATTGAGTTTCAAGCTGGACAACCTTGATGTTTTAGCTGGACTCCTTAGGAAACACTCAGTCTTCTTGGAGATCTTACTTGACCTAGACAGTGCTCAAATTTCTCTTAATTACTTCAGCTTACAGCTACTTAATATGTTTAATTACATAATCAACTAAACACATCCTGTATGCTGCTTATTGTGACCTAAAAAAAAAAATTAAATAAAGCATAAATCAATAACTGTTAAATAATCTTTTATAATGTTACTACAACAGTTCCTTTGTAAGTTACTAATCACAATTATGCAAATGTTAATTAAGGTTATTACTGCTCAGTTTCTATTGACTGAAGAAAAACTAATTCATAGGTACAACCAGCTGTATCATGTTGCCTTAACAATTTTAACTCTCTACACTTATGGAAATAAGAAATCAGGACCCTTATGGTACACTGTAGTCATTGTAAAGATAACACACATTTTCTAGAGAACAGTCCTTCTATACCATTTCCCTTCCTTATTTATCTCCTCTCATTTTATTTCCTGGTGAAGAGTTGAATCTTTTCAAATAACATTAATGCAGAAAAGGGGTAGGGAGGGTGAAGAGTGGAATAGATGTGAGTTTCTATCTGATCTGAGCAGTGGATGTTAGCCAGGGTATCCTCAACCCTGTTTTAACAACTTCTCTTCTTCAGGAGTCAGTTGGTTTGTAATAAGCTGAATACCACACACCCCTTTCACATTTCTGAGGGTGCCTCTCAAGTCATTCTCTTACACGAAATTGTTTCTCATTTTTTACTAGGTTTGATGCCTCTTTTATATGCCTAAAAAAGTGTAAAGGGGCTGTGCATAGTAAGGAGTTCTGCATCCCAGTAAGTTCACAAAGAATACAGAGTGAGTAATTCATCACACGCTGTGAAATACCCACAGGTCAGAAAAAACAGCAAAAAATGCTGATGCTTTGCAAGCAGTGGCATAGAAATATTTGTAGGAGTAGAAAAGAAAAAAGGTAGAGTAATGCAAGTGGAAGGAAAAAGGTACAAAAATGTCACCTAATTCCTCGTCTCAGTGACACACACTGTCATCTCACTGGAGATCTATAACTGCTCAAGTTGCCCTGCAAGTGGATAAAAAATGTCTAAAAATTTCAACAGCAGGTTGAGGAGGGTAAAATGAACTGTTAAGGTCCTGGAAAGTGCATGGCCACATTCACTTACAAGCAAGAGCCATTTGTCAATATTACTGGAAGGTAAGCAGAAGCATCAAGCAAAGCCTGCAATTAAGGCCAGAATAAAATGCTGCAGCACGTGGCCCTCTCAAGAAAGAGTGATTTCAGAGTCAGCAAAGGCAGGCACATCTAGTGTCAGCCTGGGCACAAACACTGGCATCACACCATTTGCACAGAGCAGATGCTGCACAGACTGAGCTAAGCATGGGTGGTTTGAACTTAGGCTTACTAATTGAAGCCTTTGGATGTGCTGCTGGGACAGCCATGCCAAAAAGTAGGCAGTCACTGAGGGAAGTTCAGCAGAACAACAGCTTGCTGTCAGGGGCTACGCCAACTACCTCAAGGAGTATGTGGAGTCAGGCTGAGCCACAGGGCAGGTTCAGACAGCCAAAATGGGAGTAGTGGGGTGAGGTGAGGTTTCCTCTTCTTTAAACATATATGCACTAACTGAGTAAACACTGGACTTGGTAGTGTCTTTCATCACTCAAGTGAGATCTTGTTTTCCCTCCCATCAGAGCTCATGGCAATCTCCATGTGTCAGAGCAATGGTCCCAGCTGTGTGGCATTGGGAAATGTGAGCCAAAGATAGGGCAAGTAACGCCCCAGTCATGTGTTTCTGGACACATGAAAATAAATGATCCCTTCCCAGGATTACACTGAAGCTGCTGAAATTGGGAACCAAGTCCTGTCTCTGAGCCACCCCATACTGACAGAGGCAAGCCTACCCTCCCTCCCTCCCTTCCTTCCCTCCCTTCCTCCCTTCCTTCCTTCCCTCTCTTCCTTCCTTCCCTCCATCATCCCTCCCTTCTTTCCTTATCCCTTCCTCCCTTCCTTGCTTCCTTCTCTCACTACTCTCTCATTTCTGGTTTAGTTGTAAACACCTCAGTGAAAGGGTAGCTGCTTAGCCAGGGTTTACCCAGCAATGCCAGAGTATTATTGTAGTAATAAGCAAAATAACCAACTAAGCCTTACTCAAACTACTGGGAAGTACCAAACTAAGAGACAATAACAGATTCATGCTCTCTGTCTCCCAAGTATTGATTCATCCCTTAATCAATGGCTGTGGCCAACGCTGCAGACTGTCCTAATTTAGTTTAGGTCTGTAGCCACTGTTGTCCTTTAGATCAGACTGTCCTGCAGAGACTGGGACAAAACTTAGTCCTTGTCCCTGAGTTGTAGACACTCTCCCTTCTTGACTGAGCTTTGGGTGTTAGGTACGTGGGGTCACATTTTTAATAAACATCTTTAATTCAACTCAGTCGAGTCCCTAAGTTGTGAGGTGTCTGCAGATTCTGTGTTAGCTATTAAATGTATTTCAAAAGTATGTGGAAAGTAGAAAAATCTATTGATCCCTTAGAGCATTCAATTTGCCTCGTGTCAAAGCAAAATGCACATATGAACACATTGCTTGACCTCATAAATATTTAGGAGAGTTGCAACCAGGCAAGCTCCAGTTTCCACTGAGTAAATGCTGTAATTTCTTTTGAAGAGCCTGGTGATATAAAATAATGAACCACTAAGCTTTGGACTGAATTGACTATCCATTTTTGTCTTGCTGGTTAATGTTGCATTCTGTGATTATCTAGTCTCATCCTCTCATTTCAGCCAAAACAGAGTATTTTTAGCACAAACCACAGTCTCTCTTCATCAAAGGCCAGAGAGTTTAATTGTGGCTGGTCAGTAGCAAGCACTTAATTTTGAGAAAGGGAAGACCAGCTCCAAGTGTGCTGCACCAGTATTCTGCTCCAACAGGTTAGCTGGAGTACTAATTTTGCACTCAATCCACTCATAGAGGAAACACATTTCTTAATCTTGTCTCCTGACCCTTTCAGTCACTTTGCTCCCCTTAGCTCCTCAGTTTACACTATCAAGTGAGCAAGTCACAGCCAATGAAGCCATTGCAGGAAGCAGAAAGCAATACCCTTCACCTCCCTGAAGTGAGTAAAACATCACTCAGTGATGTTAGAGTGACAGATCTGGCACATTGCTGAAATGGAGTACAACACTCTTCTACAAATCCACACTAATCTAACTCAGCTCTGAATTGCAAGGACCATGGCAGAAGTACAAGAACAGCTTCTCGGTCTTGCTCAAAATTCAGAAGATTAAAAAGCTCATATTTTACTGCTCATGATTGTAGTTGCTTCAGCCCAACTGTGTAAGACAACTGGGTTGGAAAAAAAAAGAACAAGTTTCTTCTTCAACTTTTTAAGACTGGTATGTATCACTTTTTTCTTGTGCAAGCAATAAAATCTGGTACCATACCAAGTCAGTGATTTTCAGGGACTTATATAAGTTAACAACCTGGGTAGAAAACCCACTATTCATATATTTTAGATTAATGGCTACCCAGAAAGTTTCAAACCCTGGCCTGAATAATGACTTTTAAATTCACAGAGCATATTTAACATAAATAATTAATGAATAATGTAAAAATACTGTTTTATAGTTTGAGAATAAACTTTCATAACCTGTCATTTATTAATAATTAATAGCAAACAGCTCATTGTGATGGCACCCTGAGCTGTAACCTGATCAGAGAGTTGTAACCTGATCAGTTCTCTTGAATGTTTAGTATTTTAATGTACAGACGTGCAACAACTTAGTCTTTGCCTGAAAGGAGCAGGCCAAAAATGAGATACATAAAGAAGAGCATGGGAAAAAATAGAATAGCAAATAAAAATAATAATAACCCAGATATACAGATCCTTCCACAGCAGTAGGAGTAAACAACAACAAAAAAATCTTCAAGTAACAGTTCTCAGATGAAACTGCCTTTACAGAAGCTAAGTTCCAATACTCCTTCCAACAGACACACTAAGGCTGCCCACTGTTGCATAAGGAATCAAACCTGCAAGGACAGGTCTTAAAAGTAACACCTATTTTAATCCACATAGTAAAAAACCAGCAGACTTGGCAGTCATCACCATGTTCACAACACACTGTCTAGAACTTCATGATCTCATTCTCAGTGTATGAGATCCGGCTTCCAAAGCAGGAGCTCAGATCCCTGTTTTCAGCTAGAAGCTGGCAGTGCAGTTGTGATGACACATAGCTGAACTGCTTTTTCCAAATTGGCAAGTTAAAAAGAAAAAGAACACTGTTAGTTCAATACAGCAGGAAAGGAAAAACTAGACCTTTAAAACCAGTTCCCCACTGCTCATATTACAAAACCAATGAAAACCATTTTCCAAATGTAACTGCAGACCTGGGTCTTTTGTCTTTGATCAAGCCACAGCATGCCCTGGCCTGACCTTGGGCCAGGTCCTGTGCTAGGCAAAGTTTAAAGCAGAGCTGGAGCAGACTGACAGGCGAGCTGTGTCAGGTCTCTCCTCTCCTTCCACCACCTCTCCTCTCTGCATCTCTTGCAGGCAGCAGGCTTATGGTCTCCCTAGCAGTGTCCCCAGAGCCTGCCAGGTGAATGGAGGACTGCCCTCTGTCATGTCATCACTTTTACATACAGAAAAAAAAATCTCTTACAGACATTCTCCCCTGCAAAGAGAGACCCAGTAGGGAGAAAGAGAAGTTTTTCACTTCCAGTGCAAAGAGAACAAAAGTCCAAGATGAACTTGGCCATGTAGGCTGAATGCTGGATTAGGCAAATGCATAGCTGGAGAGCAATTGTGAGTGAGCTGGCTCCTTGAGACAACTCCAACAGGGTCACTGGAGTTAGGGAGACTGATCAGGTAGGTGAGGTTTGGTTAAGGTTTT
Organism: Corapipo altera; assembly: GCF_003945725.1. Taxonomy (NCBI): domain Eukaryota; kingdom Metazoa; phylum Chordata; class Aves; order Passeriformes; family Pipridae; genus Corapipo; species Corapipo altera. Next base: position 2,018,154 of record NW_020884898.1, on the reverse strand, counting down.
GCAGGAGGTCAGTGGCTGTGCCAGAAACAGGACTTAAGGCTGCCTTTATTCTGTCTGAGGCTAGTGCTCTTTCAATTAAGTCTGCCCATTCTACAAATAAACCCTGACTTTCCCTCTGCCTTGTACGCGCTCCTGCCAGCTCCTATTTAGAAGTCTAACCAGATAATCCAGAGGATCATGAAGAAGAGAATATAAATTAATGGTCCTCAAAGAACAAGAAGGGCGTGCACAGAGCATTCGTATAAGGGAGAGGAGAAAAGCAGCACAGAATTTGTAAAACAGAAATTTCTATCTTGAATATTTGTGATCAAAGTCTCAAAGAGCATGATGGTAGGTTCTATTATTGTCTCTTTCTCTTTTAATTTTTTCCCCCTTTTCACCTCTAATCGTCATCAACCTTTGACTTTTGCCCAATAAAAATCTTTTGTGTCACTTCTTTGATTGAAGTATTGAAAGAAATGAATAAAACAAACACTTTTCTGTGAGCAGGTTTAGTGTCCTTCCTATTAAATGATTCATGAGCAAAACTCCACAATTTCATACCCACCCTTGTACTTACTATCTTACCTCTGAAATCTTTTCTTTGCCCACCTTTCAGGGCATGCATGGCTTTCCATCCAGTGTAGTGTCAGTCATGCAGTGATGCCCCACTCCATGGCAGTGTCTCTGGAGCAGAGCTGCAATGCCTACAATAATAGCAGCACTTTTGCAGAACACGGTTCTTCTTTACCTAAAACTCTCAGGGGGTGCTGTCAGCTGCCAAGGATCTTCCTGAAAGAAAGAGGAGCTGAGAGGAACCTGATTGACTTTTAATTGGATAGCATATGGTGCTGAGAAGAACAAAGAGACCATATTGACATTTACCAAATTAAATGGTTAAGTAGGCTGGAACAGGCCTGATGCTGATGGCAGACCTACAGCAACAGCCCATTGGGCACTGCTGTTTGCAAAACATGTGCTGAAGTTTGGACACTCCTTGCATCAGTGGTGCGAGGGAAAATGAAAGGATAGCAGATGGCAGATTGGCAGTTTGAAGGGAGATACAGCCTGGCTTGTCTTACTGTTTTGCCATACCTAGATCAATATTTTATTCCCTTGTTCCCAGGCTGAAAGAGCTCTGACTTGTTCAGTGTGTCATAAAAAAAGTTGCTGTACAGATTTCAGCTGTTGCCCTGCTAAGTGGCAGCAATGGGGCTCTGGTCAGCAGCACGCACTGCCCTTGTTAGACTTCATTACTCTGGAAAGGAATTGTCAACAGCTGTACCCAGTTGCAAACCCTCTGTATCAGCACTTTTGAAAACCTTTGCAATTTCAACAGAAACATCAGTAGCAGGAAAGAAAAATGGTTTGTTTTTTTCATCATTTTGGAAGATGGGAGAGCATGCCAGCAATTGAGATGGCTTTACTGCTCGACAGAACAGGCCAGCAATAGCTAGTTGGCACAAGTTTCCTTGAGCTTTTCTATACCACTCTCTCTTTTCTCACGCTGAGTCTTTTAACATCAATATTTGACTTGATTTTAAGGAAGCAAAGTCTTCAATCCCACCATGCTCTGTTTCAACTCGCATGCTGCAAATTAGCTCAGAGTGCCCCTTTTCAGGCCCCCTGTGCACTGACCTTGCCTCAGTGTCACACACATGGCTTATATTTTGTCTTTATCTTCCTCTAACAGTTTCACTGTGCTCATCTTTCAAAGACCATAGACCACTTGGAAGGCCAGTGACCTATGTTGGTACTGGGACACCATTTCTTGAAATTATCCTTTGGGTTCATTAAGGTTTGTACTTTGAAGCATAGCTGAAGGCTCTGTGCCAAAATTCAGACGTTTGTCATCATTTCTCTGCCTGGGTCCAAGGCACTCAAAGTCATGAGTAAAATTACCCTGAAAAGCTGAAGCCAGTCAGCAGAAGGTAGATTACATCACAAAACAAGCCTAAAATATGAAAATACCAATTTTTTCTCCATAGGAAATTTTCAGAATCAGGACATGTAAGATGTTTTCAGGCATAACAACAGTTATTAGAATAATAGCTTGCATACTGTACAGATAAAACATATTACTATAATAAAAGTCAAGAAAAACATATCCATGTGAATAACGGTTTTGCTGGGTTTGCTGCTAACCTGAGGAATCTCACATTAATTTTTATTTGAGTTGTCCTAAACCAGAAATTATGACTACTTTCTTCAACAACCACAATCACTAACGTGGAAATATAATCTTGTTTTGAATAAAACATTTCTTTTGACTTACAGCACTGTTTCTTTTGAGGTTGTACTCTGTTTTACTTTGTGGTATTTTATCTTTTTTTGTTTTGAACAAATAGATCCATTATAAAACATGAGCACTTTTCCTTTAAAGAAAACTTTAAACTGTCTTATTCTCCTCTAATGTCTCCATCCAAAACTGTTCTCTAACAGATTCAGATGAGTTCTGGCCTCTACAAAACTGAGTTCTCTAATAAATTTTGGATCAAACCCCAGTCAACTTTCTCCCAAATGTGATCAAAATCTCTAGTTAATGCTTGCTCTTGGTAAAACAACAGTGAGACAGCAAAGACCTAGGGGTGACAGAAAAGAAAGATTTTTGGATTTTGTATGATGTATCTTAAAATCAAAGAGTCATTGCATGTTTGTGTTTTTTCCATTCACTCATTCGCTTTCTGTGATTGAGATTAATATTTCCTTTGTTCATTTTGAGGGGGTTGGAGGGGGATTTCTGACTCAGGATTCAAGCCTTTGGAGCATTAGCTGTAAATTAAAACAGATGCTTTCCTGAAGATAACCCAATCAAATCAATATGGAGCCAAAGGAGCCCCTTACATGATGAAAGCTCTTTTTAAAGTACTGTAAGGCTGTTTTATTGTTCAGTCCATCAGTTTCCTTTTCCTGCTCAGATCTGACACAGGACAAGTTGAGGCCACTGACCCTTCTGCAGAGCCCAACAGGGAAAGTTCCCGTCAAGACCAGCAGTGCAGCCAATATTGCCAAAGCAGGCAGATCAGTGGAGGGTTTATGTGCTGTGGGACAAGGTTGTAATGGTTTTAGCTGTGCTTCATATTGCTCTGTGTTGCAAACGGTCAGATGCTCATGTGCAGAGCTCAGCATCAACACTAACCCTCAAACAAACACCCCGAGGGGGGCCCCAGGGTCACACACAGGTACCAGCAGCTTCAGAGGGGTCTGCTCCACACTTCTCTGAGTGCTTGGAAGAAGTTAGTTAACTCACTCAGCTACCTTTAGGTGTGGTCTAGTCTGAAGGCACAGACCAAATTTTACATCCATAGCAACCCATATTGACAGCTATCTCCCCACATTAGCTCCCCAGCTTGGCACCAAGTTCTAGATCAATATATCTGATATATGAGCCTGAGTCACCAGAGAAAAATATTTATGAAAGTCATGTTCTACAATGTAAACTTAATACGCTGTGCCCAGAGCACAGAGAAGTCACCTGTAGAGAGCATTCATAGCATAGTGTATTCTCTTTAGCTAGCTAAAATTTTAGTGAAACTTTTGTATAAAAAGAGACAGGGATTAAAAAACTGTAAAATAAGGATTCCTATTAGGAAGAAGCACTGCCAAAAGTGAATGCAACTTATGTGAGAGCTTTCTGGACACAGGTGTGTGGGACAATACTTTAGTAAGCTGGATTTGAACTCCATTATTTCTATGCATAATACAAAATAAAGGCCACATAACCTACAAAAACTCTACTTGGAATTTTGGCTGTTCTTTACCTGGCAAATCTTAGATTTTCACATTTTAAGTAAGATTAACTAATAAGTTTTGATGTTTCAAACACTAATGTCTCCTTGTTTCTAGGATACTGGAAACAACAACAGAATTGAAAAGCAACTTTACAAAGTTCTGAAAGCCAAGGAGTATATCCCACATTTTTCCTGAAGCTACAAAATCTACTTCCATAGTAAAAAAAAAAAACCAAACAAAAAAACAACAGAAAAGAGGAGATACTCTAAAGATCTTATCAAATAAAGATGTAGATTATGTAGATGAATCTGAAGGATGCACAATGAGTGTGGAAGGAAATGCAACAATAGCCCACTTTCAAGATGGGAATGAATTCACTTAAGTGTCAGATCATATAATAATATCTTTTTTTTAATATTATTCAGATTATTTATAAGCTATACTAACTACCATTCTTACAAATGACAATCTCCTAGGGTTTATTCCTTATTGAGCTATCATGAAGCTGTGAAAATTTCCTAGTAGAAGGGGGTCTTTGGGAAGAATCAGAGAGAGGGAAATCATCTTCTAGATTTGTTCAGGAAAGATGTTTCCATTTATGTACTGTGTTACGGAGACAGTGACAAACTAGTAGATGAAGATGAATATCACATGCCTTCCAGGAGAATGAAAAGGGTTAGGCCTATACAGTACTTTGACAGTAAGCATATGATACTTCAGTTTGATGTTGCAGGAAATAGAGTCTGATTTGTACAGATCTCCTTCCTTGTTTTAACATGGGGCATGCACAGACAATCCTTCATAGGACAAAAACAAGATCTGGCTTGACCCCCAGTACAAAGAGTTACACATCAGCATGACTCACGAAAGTAAACTCCCTTGGATCCCCATCTGCCATACATTATCCAGCAGCAACCTGTCCTTGAAATGAACTAAGTACAGGTTTCCATCTGGCCAGTGACCAATTAGTCAGTTTGCACGGTGACCTTTTGCCTTGTGATTGCTTTTAAATGAAGTCTCCAAAATCTGTATTGTTCTGGGTAGGAAACATCTGAAATCACTTTCCAAAGAGTGCTTGGCACTTCCCCACTATTATACCATTGTGCAATTTAAAATACATCATCTCACTTATTGTTCAATCTATTTGATCTGCAGCACTGCTTTCTGCTGCAGCCACTCCTCTGGAAACAAAGAGATCTTCCACTCTTTTCAAGGCTGAATTAAAAGTGCTGTCCCCAGGAGTACTTCTGCTGGATCCGAGCATCCAGTAATCTACTATGTACAGAGACAGCCTGTCACCATTTCCAAGAGACAGGAAGGAAGCAACTTAAAAGTAAACTTTCTTTTCTTAGTTTTGGACATATGAGGCAGACCAGAGTATATCAGTAAGGTTTAACTTGCAATCCAGTCCCAAAGGTCACAGGAATAGCTTTATTTTGGTTGGAAGACTCAAGATTCAAGTCTGCTTTTATTGTTAGTGTATAGTAAAGCACACACAAATTTTTGCAAATGATACCACTTCTTAAACATGTGTTTATTTTTTTTCATCCTTACCCCCTCACAGAACAATTAATGGGATGAATAGTGTCTATCAGTGGCTGAATTTGAAGACATTAAAATGGTTAAAAACTGACACTAAAAAGAGTGAAGTTTTTTGAACACAGTTTGCACCATAGTATTTGGTGAGATGCCATAAACTTCAATGTAACTAATCTGTGAAGCAGTTACCTTAGTTTTAGATAATATTTTTTATATTATGATGCTACCTTATACTTTTACCTTTTGTTTAAAATATTCACCTTAATTTCCTGTAAAATGATTTAATGATAAATCATCCTAAACTAACACTCTCTATCAGAAAAATCATACATATATAATTTTAAAACACCAGATATCCAGCCAATATTATAATTTCTAACCTCTTACAGAATAGAAGTGGAAAAAAAACCCTCAACCCATGTGATTGATTACATACAGTTCATCTTCCTTTATGGTCACAGGATAGATTAGACTGCCTTTTGTTCTTTTCTAAACTTTTCTGTGATGGGGCAGAAGTACAACCAAATGATCTACTTAGAATATTTCTGGTGTAGGCCAGTTGAAGAGGGCATCATCTTTCACCATACTTAGCTGGCCAGTGTGTGTTGCACCAAGTAACTCTCCTAATTTGCCTGTTGATTACGTTTTGCTATAAAGTAATTATATCTGAGTAAACCTGGAGAGCTCACACCATTGAATGTATCTTTTCTAAGGTGTAGTTTACAGGCAGTAACATACTATATAAGAAGTATTATGAGGGAAAATTTCAGGAGTCATAACTTAGATGTGTAGTGTAATATATCATGCAATGGCAGAAAACAACTCACTCTTTTCAAGCAGAATATGTGAGAAAACATCTCAGGAGACATTCCCACCAACGTATGGTACATTGACTGATCAGACAGTGTATGTCTTTAACTTTTGGCTTGAATTCAGGTCTTCTGCCTTTGCACAGTTTGTACTGGCAGCCTAAGTTGTCTGTGAGTCACCTTTAATGCTTACAAAACCCTATGCCTGAGGCTCACTTTCATAAAGTACAGTTTATGGGTTCTTTAAATCCCCACAGGTGTCCTGGCACCTTAAGTTATACAAATATGATTTTCTCCTCTGTGCTCAAGAGGGAGGGGAGTGGTATAGCACCTCTTATGTTATTTTGTTGATAGAAGGATGGCTTCAACATGGCAGGTTCTGTCATCTCTACGTCTTTTGTGTGAAGCAGCTTTTGTGTGATGGAGCTGTCTGTCGACCTTTGCCAGTGAAGGCTATTCACTGAGAGTGTGACTGAAGCTACAGCTACCTGGAGTTCTATGTTCAAAGTCTAATGAAGACCTGGCAATCATTATGCACCTTGTTTGGTACTCAAGCAGATGCTCACTCCTGCTGCTCCTCCTCTGGCAGCTCTTAACTACTCTCTACATGTTTTATATCTGACTGGGTTTCCAGTAAGTGCGTGCATTTGTACTGAAGCTCAGAACAGGTACCAAAGGGCTCTGTTGGCTTCCAGCAGTGGTAAAAGGGTTTAGACAGCAGCAGAGTCATGAACAGTGTCACTACCACACATTAGCAGGGTAAAAAATGTGGTGAGGAATTGAGAGGAAAAGGTAGGAGTAATGGTGCAAGAAAAAAAGTAGGAGAAACAGTGGCAATGAGGAGAATCAGAAACAGAAAATGTGATGAGATCCTATGCTGAGGAAAAACAGAAATTAAAATATTGATGAGAAGTAAATGAGAAGAGCTAGAGAAAAGTAGGTGAAGTTGAGGGCTTAATGGGGAAACAGAATGGGAGGAGAGAAGCCAACAGAAAAGCCAAGAGTTATTGGATATAAAGACAACTTTATGAAACTCACAGGAGGGTTTCACTCTGCTAAGCAACTGCATCCATCTCTAGCTCTCCTGGTTAGCTCAGACTGCCTCTGTCTTCCCAAAAGTCCTTGCCCAGTCTTCCTGTGTGCCTTGCTGCAATTTCTGCCTCCCCACATCTGCTGTTTCTGCTCTGGGGAATTCTGTCAAACATTTCAAGTCTCCATCTGATGCTGTTCACTTCTGCCAAAACACTATTCAGCAAAACCAATGTTTATGGCTGTGCACACAATATAGGTAAACATGCAAATCAGATCATTAAAGAAGCTGCAGAAAATGTCTGATAAGCAGCTGCACAAAGCTTAGTGCCCATGCCATGGGGAAGGAGCTGTCTGCACTTTTCCCAGGGTCCACAGAGAGCACCCTGTAGCCAAGAAGCTTTGAAAGGGATAGTTGTTGCCTTGTTTAAAGCTCCACACTGCCCCTTGCACAACATTGTGTGCAAATCCAACAGTTTTTTGTTTTGCTGAAAGCTGACATACAACAAAACTAGATATCCATCAGAGATGTCTTCAGGGGTTGCAAGTGCCCAAGGGTCACTGCATTAACACATTTTAATTAGACTTTTTCTGAAGGAAGTTCTATGTTGTCAGGAATTCAGGTTTCAAAGTCTCAGCATCAAAGCAAAAGAACTTGCATTACCAGAATGACAAATAAATATCACTGAAGCATTCCCTAACAATAATGAAAGGGCTGATAGCTGAGAAAGATTGAGCCAAATTCACTTAGCTCAGAAGGCCTCAAGAAATTGGTGTCATTTGTTAGCTCATAGCTACATGAGTGGAAAACTAAATGTAATGCTTGATAGCAAGAGTTCCTTCCACACAGAAAACAAAGGAAATCAAAAAAGAGTTGCTGGAGCCAGGAGATATGAGTAAAGATTGGAGTTTTAGCTATATCAAAGAGTATAGTCTGAAAGGAAGAAAAAGTAAATAAGGATGTAAAAAATGTTCTGATATACCAAACAGTTTCTATTAAATTCCAAAAGAAATAGAAGTCGGCATAGTCCATTATCAAGAAACAAACCACATTTTCAGTTCAAATGCAGCTGTTTTTCACAAGGTCAAAAAGACTCAAGTCTACTAGGAATGAAATATGAACAAAAAATAGACTAGTTAAAATTGCATTCTGAATTTATTCATCATTAATGTGATCACAGATGGCAGATAGTTCAGCAAAGATCAGATTATATGATAAATGGCAGATTACTGGTGTAAGATACACAGCAAAAGATACACAGCATAAAGAAAGTGCACTTTTACTGCATTGCCCTTTTACTGCATTGAAAGACGAGGTTTTATCAATGTGTAAAGGGTAACTGGAGAAGGTCTAGTGTTAGAATCAGTAACTACTAAGAAAAACTTAAAAAGTTGCAGGTCCTGTCAGAATTTTGCTATCGGCAACTTTTAGTGAGTACTGAACTAACAACTTCATTGTACCCTGGAAAAGGATGGGACTGATACCATTCTTCAGATGAGGTGTAAAACCAATCTCATCGTGCCCTTAATTATCCCATCGACCTCTTGGCTCGAATGCGGATTCTGTCCCAAAATCTTGACCCAAGTGCCTCCTGGAACACATTGGACAATCCAGTGTTATTTTCAGCTTCATTCATGTTGCAATATGCCCCTTAGTGAGCATCACTTTGCGGTCCCAGAGGAGCTGTGCTTCAGCACAGCACGAAGTCATTCTTAGAGAGGAAAGTCAAGTTTTACAAGACACTCAGTAATGAGACCTTCAAGGATGAAAGATGTCATATGATTTTTATGGTAGAGAGGAGCAGACTCAGAGAGTTCAGTCCAAATAGTGATCGCTTGACCTGACCATTCTGTGCTCTGCTGCTTCTTCTTTCAATGTGTGTTCTGCTCATTGACCCCTATAACTGAAGGGGAGTGAAAACAAAAATTCGGTAAGACCAAATCAATATGTTGAATTTCTCCCAGTAACAGGACTTATTATTTATCCAAGAGAAATGAAGAGAGAAAGAAATGAGGGAATCAATTGCTTTTAACCCATCAGTATGATGAGTTGACCTCAGCTATATTTCTATATTCTTATCTGGTTTTTTTAGAGGTATGCCATCAGGTGGGGACACATCTTCGGGGGAATGAGGTTAGTAGGACAGCAGGCCTCTGATTTAATGCCACCTAGTCCCTTCAAAATCTCTGTCAGACATTTGCAGCTAGTACTACAGCTACTTCTGACAGTGAATTGTTCCATGGCCTTGTCTAATCCTGCATTAAAGTTGTTTTTGCTGATAGCCTGGCAAGTATGGCAGCACAGAGCTCAGGACCCATTTGAAAAACAGGAGAGGTATTCAGGCACCTGGGCTTTGCATCAGCCCACGTTTGCTGCTTAATGGACTTGAAAGCTGAATGAGTCACATTAAAACCAGCACTACACAGCAGATACAGCAGAAGTATGAGCACTGGAATTTATGGTGAGAGTAACTGCAGGGCACTCAAACTTATACATGCTCTGAGGATAGCTTTGGCTTTGCATATTTATGCTTTTTTGAGCTGCAGAGTATGATTTCTTTGCTGTAAATGACTCCTCCAGCCCCAAATTATTTCTAGCAATTTTCACAGGTTATAATAGTTAAATTTTTCACCACTAATGCCTTGTGCCTTGTGAACCATGTTCACACAGAGTTACAAGTTAAAAAAAAAAAAAAAAAAAGAAAGAAAGCGTCTTTGTGGTTAAACAAATAGATTCTATGGAGGCATAATCAGGGAACTCCACACCAGCTCTCTGCACACTTCCACTCTATCTTTCTATATGACCCAGAAGTCATGTTATTCCTGAGGCCCACAGAAGAAATAGAACATATCATCAGGTTGTACTTTTAGCTGAATGAAGGCGTACAAAAGGCTTCCACAACAGAGAGATGCAGTCAAATCTTTTGAGTTCCTTCCAGCAGCTCAGTCTCCTTTAATAGGGATGATAAATGTGATCACAGAAAATACAGGGTGGATGGGGATAGCAGTGTCTCATTTTCTGGCTGCTGCCCACAGCTTTGCTCCTGTAAGTGGGCTAAAAAGGGGAAATATGTAGAGAGCTGTGTTTGATTTTATGATTTCTCATCAATGGAGGAGCCCCAGCTGGGAAGCTACAGCAGCACAAAACCAAGCAGACCAGAGAACCTGGTCCTTATGTAAATATTTTAAACTATGCATGTTGTTACCATATGAAACAATACCCTGACACTGAGAAGTGAAGGGAAGTACTTTAAGGCATACTGTGAACACTAAACAAAAGTAGTCTTTCAGACTGAAAAAAAAAGAGATAGTCTGGTGTTCTAGATTATTGGGTAACCCTTATAATAAAGATTTGTACTTCTCACCATATTGCATTGCAAACAGTATTTTGTTCTGTGGTACTTTTTTACAATAATGATACTTATAAACCTGTACATTTAATAAATTTTAAATATATGGTCTGAAGACCAACTCAAAGTAATTCAAAAAAGAAGAAGCCTGACATCTACTTTTGCTGTAAAGGAGCATTTCTAATAAATCACATCTCACTACTGATTAAAGTTCCGCCATCTGGAGTTCACCAAAGTGGCATCTGGCATTCCAACAATTTTAGGAAATATGCTGGAACTATAATAATAAAACTGAATATCCTGGTTTTAAACAGGCAGTTTCTCCAGCTGATCTTTTTAAGAGATATGCTGCAGTTCAAGTGGAAGGCTTGGCACACAAGCAACGATGCTTGGTGAAATTCTGTGACTGAGGTTGCACTGGAGGTCCACTCCTTGAATATAATTCTTCCTCCTGGCTTAAGAATTGTGTCTTAAAAGCCTCACCTAATTGAAGTACTTTAAGTATATACATGTAGAGGAAGCCTCTCTTGACAAGGCCATAGGCACCTCCAGAGCATAACTGAGCTCTATTAATGCGTGAATTATCTTTGAGAGTGTCTACATAAGATTCATTATTGAACAGAGAAACTGCACTCCTAAATTATTTACAATTAAGCAAAATGCATTTGGGTCCATGACTATGCATGAGATATCAAAAGCTTGATCTTAATTAAGCATTGCTTAACCTATTGAATTAGTATCCTTTCTATATCTCTGCTATTTATGATCAATAGCATGGACTGCTGGCTAATTAGGCTGGGATCAAAAAAATTATGGATAATAAACCTTCAAAAGTATGTAGATACATGAAGTGCTCAGGTGCATACAATCCTGTCTGACAGCAATTCAGTCTCTCCAAAGGTCTTCCATACATCCAAGACTTCCACAGTCTTGGCAATGCTAACTTGCTCAGGAACTGCTTCTGGCCCATGCAGCACCACAAGATCCACAAAGCAGATTTTTATGCACTTGATAAGGTTAGGGATGCTCTGATATGACTAATTGAAGTAATGGAAAACAAAACATATCCATTACTTACATTTTATAGCACAGTGATAAAAGGGGAGAAATATGAGTTGATCTGACACTTATTTCTTTCAAAGAATAGATTAGTGGCTAAAGTTACCATAGAAAAAGCATTGGGCTACTCTGAGTGGCTGATTCTATTTTCTGGAACTAGAAGCAGCCAGGTAGGCTAGAATTAAATGAATTAAATGCAAATAGTCTATTTATATTTAGAGCCTTTTGTTATTTGGTTTTATTTCATTACAAGAGAAGATGCCTGGTTCTGACATTGCAATAACTGACAAATAATCATGCATCAAAACTGTGTTTTACCAAGCTATCTTCTTTTACAGTCCTGTTCTTTGGCAGTCCTCCCACAAAAGTGTCCTATGCAATACACTCTGTTTTTTAAAGAACTTCTATTCAGACTTTATTACTTCTGTGTTCCCTAAGCTCTCTTCGCTAACACAATTGTAACTCAGCATGCCAGTGATCCATGAATTAAACTGACAGTGATCAGAGCAGTACTGGTTTACTGGTCAGGTTGTATCTTTTGTATTGATGATGTCAGTTGTGAAAATACAATTAGCTATTTGTAAGCAAACTCCCAATTTTTTATAAATAAGTGCATTTCCTCTAAAATAATGTGAATAAATGTGTTCTCAAGTCTGGTATATTTACAAATACTTAGAGAAAATCTCAGTGTTAGCTGGGCTGAACTTCAGTGAGGTATTGTGCATTCAAATGCCACGTTTTATAAGGATACACACTGAAGTTTCATGACAGCCATCAAGCATTACTTGTATTTGAATAATAGCAAGCAAAGTTCCACTTTAGGTGCAATGTATAGTAGTATATCAAAAGCCTTAAAATAAAATAGGAAAACTAAATTTTATGTGAGCCTTCAGTCAATTTTTTATATATTTTTTTTGCAATAACAATATCACAGACTATTTGTAGTAGCTTGAATGTGATACTGAAAGTGTGCAATGAATTTCTCTTCCTTGTCATTTCATTTTTCTTTCAGTCTCTCTCTTTCATAGCTTTAACCTTTCCTACTTCTCTTTACCTTCCCTATTATATGCACACTACTCTTTTCATTGTATAGCAGCATCCATTTCTGTGACTCTGTTTATCCTGAATAATGTAAGAGCACTCTGAAAACTTCTAGTGAGTAGCTCACCACAACACAGTCAGCCTGATTTTACTGCCCTTGGGTTAAAAATTACAATGCCATTTAACAATACACAAACTTCAGAGTTGTTTCTTGAGTTGAGGTCAGCAGCTTGTGTGCAGGATTCATCCTGTGCACTGGATGATACCTCTAGCTGAGCTTATGAAGATGCAATTACCCAATGCAGATGCAATTACCCAAATGGGAATTTTGCCAGAACATGAGGATCAACACGATTACGAAATGTGCCATGAAGTCATTTGCAAAAGGTAGTTGGAAGCTCATTTCTTTAAAATGACACCCTAAAGACAAAGAAATACAGAACTACTGGAAGTCATGGAACCTCCTTGGGGATTTTCCAGCACCAGCCATGCCCTGGTCTCATTTGTGACCGGATCTCTCCCTCACAGATGGGAGTGCAGAGGAAAACCGTGTGCTACAACCCTGGCTTCCTTCTGTGAGCAGTTTCCTTGCACGAGGAGGAAACAGTCTCAGTTCTTTATATTTTTTTTAATAAAATGTTTTCCTCTACCTCCTATTCCATTGCAAACTTCCGGAAATAAAAAGCACGTTTAAACTTCTCCAGTTACATTTTTCTATGTTTTGTGTTTCTTTTCTTCTGATCTTTTTGCTTTCATCTGCTGACTTTATTATATCAATTTAGCTGCCACAGATGTTTTTATCCCCTTTTGTTTTAATGGATGTGGCACTGAAAAGACTGCTTCTGGCCTTCTGCCTATAGCTGCTACTTTCTGGTGTCTCCTTTTCCCCTTACCATCTCTTTAAGTGACATGCAATGAATCCTACAATACTACAAGATGCTGACAGCTCTTTGTCAGTGGATGAAGTTCCCGCTCAGCACCGCAAGTGGTATCCCAGGCCATCTCATCAGCCAAGGCAAATTGTCACATCCTCACTGATTTTCCTGAAATCAGCAAAGCTTCACCAATTTAATTCAGCTGGCTAAATGGACTGATGAATTCCCAAAGTACACCCAGAGACTAAGACTGGGGTTTTTTATAACTTCAGCAACATCAGCAAAACCATAAGCTCATCCTAAGTTTTCTTCTCACCATCCTTCAGAAGTTTCCCATTGATATTTTTCCACACTGGACTCTGGTTGGCACCTGAATCCAGTGTCACCTTCTTTTCTTTCAGACTTAATGAATTAACGGCAGCTAACTTGCTTTGCTGCAGCACATCGGTGGGACTCAGCAGCCCTGCATGACAAGGGTTTGGAAGAAATGCTTCTGATAAACACTGCCAGCATCTTGCAACTAACTGCAGTCATGAGCTGTGCAGCATGGCTGACACAGGACTAGAATGAGGGATAATGCAGAAACCTGATGCAGACAGCTGCCAGGTCCTACATCTTGATTTCCTCCCTATTTGCAGCATGGTAGCAGATCCCCTTAACAGTGGACACTTGATAGCTGCAGCTGGTCAGTCCTTGTCCCTGGGCCTTGAGAATCAGAGAGTACAGCAGGAGAGGACAAGGGAAGAGCTCTGTGATGCTGTTCCTACTCAACACTGTAAGGTTTTGACAGAAAAATGCAGGTATTGACATTTCAAAATGTCTTCCCTGCTCCTCTAAAAGTTGAAAGTTGTTGAAGATGGTCAAAACTAAGGGGGAGAAGTAGAGAGATCTGGCAGATCTTTCCATCATAAAGTGTTGGAGAATATCTTCAATGTAATTTGAATCCTAATTCCTAGGAGAGCAGATAGTACTCTGTGAACCCTGCACAACTTAAACAGCAGGCCAAAATCACAGCCATATGACATCCATATTACTTGTTAATTCAAAGGATTTCTTTTTTCTTTAGGTTTCTTCCAGCTCTAAATGCAGTTGCATGCTCAAATTTAAAGCTTCCTGACCCTTACATTTCTGGGAGACTAAAATCTGAGCTGCTGGTTTTGGTTTAATTTCTAATCTTAGAAGGAGCTGTGATAGAGCCCTTCTGAACAGCACAATCTAGATGTTACATATAACACCCTTCTCTTGCAAATTTCCAGGTGTTTCTCAGATCTTACAGGTAGAAACACCAGAACTCTAGCCGGAAAGTGGTTTGCCTGAGATCATGTCAGTGATTACAGAGTTATTTCCTGACTCCTATTTTAGTTGCTACATTAAAAAAAAAAAAAAAAATCATAGCTAAAAGTTGTAGCAAAAGCCTTATTGCTTTTCCTTCCACTCTTACATTTTCCCTGTAACAATACATCTTGTTTGGTTTCTTTTCCACATATGACCCTCAAGTCCTTCCAGTGTAGTATGCTTCTTGGCCAATTCCAAGTAGTTATTGTGGATTTTAACAAGCATATTACTGCATATTTTACTGATCACAAGCTACATTAGATGTACTTTTATATAGCTTTCATTAAACGTTTTCAGATCTACTAAGTTTTCTTTTCACATGGAAAGATAAAACAGATTTGAGGGCTACAGTTGTGCTCTATTTCTTGTTTTGTAAGACCAGCATCAGAATTCATTTATAATCCTCTACAGTTGTGTTCACCTGTGGTCTACTCTACTGCTCAAGCTTGCTATTTACTTCAGTGCTTTCAACAACATCTTGATGTATTCAAGAAATTCTTGGAATCAGTACTGCGAAAAGAGAAATTATAAGGCTTGTTTGTGAAAATGTTGTAAAGAATATGCTTGCTTCTAAACAAACCTCTATCAAAACCCTTCTATTTAAAAAATGGTGGTTCTATTTCTACTTGGTTCACCTGAAATGGAAAGTCACAAGGAAGAAGGAACGTAAATCATTCTTTATACACAAAAATTACAGGAAAAAGAAAAAGAAAGGTGCTCAAAAGAAAAAGAAAATCTAAATTCCTAAGCTTTGGAAAAAGAATCTAAAACCCATTGTTGGACATAATGACATCACATGTCCCGGTATTAAGCCATCACTCAGAACATTTATCCAGGAACAATCCCATACATCAAACTGCAGGCAACTCCTTGGAAATCACAGCTCAGTCAGGTTATTCTCATTTTCTTACCAGTAGCATGTTGCTGGAGCTGCCACCAGCCACTGGGATGAACCACTTCTAACTCCATGTACTACACCTGAAGCAGCCATAGTTCCTTTCTCACTATGGCACTTCGGAGGCAGTGTCCTTATTGACACTGTGTGTCTTGTCAGAAGTGGTAAGACAGAACCATCAGGATGCTTATTGCTCTTTGCTGGAAAGCCTGATCTGGAATCAGAAAAGCATCCTATGAACCAAACAGAGTGTTGAAATTGGGATATATTGCTTAGTCTGTTCTTCCATAAAGAAACACACTGAAAATAATTTCTTTTTCACTTAAGTAACTTAAGGATGTTATTAGTGGACTGTTATTTCCATTTCATTCTCTGACTCTGTTTTTCACTAATGAGATTTCCAACAGCACCTTATTTCACCTTTTTGCTAAGTATCCTTCTCTTGCTTTAGCTTCTTCATTAAAGCCAACTATTTTTGTTTGTTCTAAAGCTTTCAGCACAGACTATGGCACTAATTATTTTTTCTCCCAGTCAGTTAATGACTATAACCTAAAATTTGCACTTGCCCCTTCTCATCAAAGCTGATAAATTTTCCTTGGTAAGTATTGTTGAAAGCTAAATAGACTTCCATCAGGTCTTCAATCTATGGCAATAATTTATGAGATAAAACAGAAATCTCACAGTAAACCAAGGATTTCCCAGCCAGGGGCCTTACATATTCTAAGATGAACACAGATGGTAACCGTAGAGTTCCCAGGAGCTCAGGAAGGAAACCAGTGTGATACAGGATAATTAAGTTATTTTCAAGTTTCTTAAGTGCTTTGGAAATCCCTATATGTCACCAAATGCCTCCCACACACTAGTTTTTATTTTCTCTAAATGAGTTAAATTTGCAAAACTTGAAGAGCTATCACATCATCCAATTTAGAATAGGCTACACATACATCCTTGTTAAAAAGCAACACAGAAATTAGTTTGAAACAGTGCTGTTGATACCTATCTAACATGGTCAAATTTTGTGAAATGTTACAAAGATCTGGCTGGAGAATTCATGTGTGATTAATGTCTCAGCTGTGTGCTATTGGCCTTCTGTTGACAGTAGTTAGGGAACATTTTACATTAATTTCAGGTGGCAACAAATTCTTCTTTTAGGGAACAGTATATTTGCTATTCAGTTCCACACAGTTGTACCATGGAACATCATGAATCCAGTTATACAATGTATTTTCCAGTGGTAACCCAAGTGTTTATTCCTAGTGTCTCTATTTTTAATTATTTTTAACCAATAAGCTGCGTTCTTTTTATAACAACAGGAAAAAATAATTCCACTGAAGTGAAAGAATAATGCAGTCTGATAACCACTAAAAAACATCCATCTAGATGAGCAGCAATAAAAATCAGGCATGTACGTATTAATATTTTGACATCAGAAAAAGAACAGAGAATGAGATAAGACTTCTTAAAAACGAAGTCCTTAAAACCAGAAGTTATCTAATTGCTTATTTTACCTAGAGGTAGAACAATCTCTTTCTAGCTATCACATAGTAATGAGAAGTCATTATCTTGAACTCTTCTTTAATTAACATCAATCCTGATTAGTCAGAATGTATCAGGCTTTTTGTCTGTTACCATAGTATTTGAGTCTCCAGTAAAGGAGATATTCAATCAGACATTATCATTTGCACACCACTTCTGTGTAATTATTCCTTTACCATATTTCATGATTTTTTTTTTCCATTTTTGAAAGGTGAACTATATTGTTGGTCAACCCTTTCTTACCCAGAGCATATCCTGGCATACGGGGTTTTTGCATGCTGTGGGTGAGCATAATGACAAAAGTCCAGTGCCCAGCGCAACTGTAGTTGTCTTGTCTTGTATTGTGTTGAACCTTGAGGTTGGACAAATTTTTAATATTGAAACTAGAGAAAGTACGTAAAAAGAAAGCTGCTTAAATGGTGTAAGCTATGGACTGTTGAGAGGAATGAACTGTTTGCTTCTGCACCGCCTTGTAGCAGCACAATACATCTGAATGCAACTGTGACCAGAGGTAGAGTACAGGCCAAGGTCTACATGAGTAGTGTAGGAGAGAAGACATATGAACCATTTCTCATTTTGCTGACTTTTTTTTTTTTCCTGCTGGCATATCTATCCATATTCTTTTGGTTGTTGATTCTTACCTTTGTGGTTATTAATAGGTGCTATCAGTTCTTGTAGAAAATAGCAACTGCAAAATAACTCCCTGAATATATCAGGTCAAAAGTCATTACTAGTAAGAAATTTCTTTCTTTTAAGTTCCACAGGGATTTGAAGTAGTATTTATTATGCCACATTACATTTCTCTGTAATTTCTTCGGATTTCATCCAGACTGAACAAAAAATATCCCCAGATCTAGTGTTGTTAAGATGCTAGATCATCAGCCTATGTGGTGCTATGTGGGAGCATTGCCCCTGAGCAGGATAATAGCTGAGCAATTCTGAGCAGGCCTGAGGGAAATTCAGGTGCCCCATTCGAGAGATGTGGTGTCAGAAATCCAAGCCTCATTCAGTAGCCACCTGGGTTGCAAATGCTGTAGGTCTTGGGTGCCTTCCAGCTGGAATGGGCTTGCATGAAACACAGCCCACCCAGTGGCATTGTGACACTTTCATTCAGGCTGAAAGTAGTTGTTTTTTGAGTTGCTCATGCTTGGGACAGAATAAAGGGACAAAATTGATCTTAATATCACATAGCATCCTGCACTCTCCCGAATAAATGATCAAGCAGGAGGGCTTCTTAGCTCTCCTAAGAACACAACAGTTTTGAGTTGCCCTCGGCAGATAGTAAGGGGTGGCAGTAACTCTGAAAAGGTTGCTACATTTTCTTCTCCAGAGTGTTATTGCCCAGGAGATCTTGTAGGTACAATACACTGATGGTGGCTTTCTGCCACTCGGGGATTCCCCTTCACCCAATCACAAGGCAAGCGCCCCTTTATGCAGGGCTTTGACAGCTACACAGTTTATGGGTCAGTTGACCCATATGAACAGATGGAAGAGAGTTCCACTTTGGTCAAAAATAACCACCCCTTGCAAAAAAATTTCAATGCTTTACTTCAAGTTACAGATGTAGATTAATGGCACTTCAAAATATGCCATTAGCTATATGCACACTAGTTTCGCAGGAAAAAACCCCACAAGAATATTCCCAGTTATCATAGGACTGACATTTCAGCTTTACTACATTTCCAAGCAGGGAATAAGGGATTCAGTCAAAGAGGAATTACAAAACTAAAACCTCTTGCAGTGCTTTGAAAATTGAGACAGACACCAAGCCTCTAGTGAGCTTAATGAAGTATCAGACTAAAAAATGATTCAGCTTCCTAAAAACAGTTCTTTTGTTTTCTATTTAAAGTAGGAAATCAAAGGCATGTCTTCAATATTTTATTCTGAGAGGCAGCCAAAAAAGGGTTTGCTTTCAAGCATAAATAGTGAATATGGAGATAAAGTACCACTTTTGAGAGCCTTTCATATGACTTTCTCCTCGGTTGAAACACTTGAAATACAGAAGTATAGTGTTGCCACACTCTTTCAGGAGGAAAAGGGAAGGATATAAAATTACTTAGTGTTTTGTGATGTGATTTGGGAACACAGCACCAGAGAAATTTTCAGTTTAACTGGAGGATTAAAGAATGGGACATGGTCAGAATGAATATTTTGCTTCCTTCATCTTCTATATGTAAATACGTGAGCAGTTCTGCTTCAGCAATTAAATACTACCCATCTGGTTTTCTGAACTTGGAGTGATAGCTCTTAGTAAATCTATTAAAAATGTTCCAACCAAGAACTACAACACAGCCTGAAGTAAGAGAAAATAGAGAAATTAGAATTGAACTTGTTCTTAGTTTGTATTAGAGACCCCAGCACTTAGATGGTTCTGGTTTCCAACAAATCCAACAAGCCTCCTCTCTGAGCTCTCTGTTTACCTTCACCCACCCTACTCTCAATTAACACCTTGTTAAAATGCACACATGCTGAGCCCTTACTTGTTGACCATTCCTTTTAGCACCTTAGTATACTTGCATTATTTCCTAAAGTTTTATTTGAACTGTAAACCTAGCCGTGGAAAATTATGCTTGAGAAATTATCAGAAAGAAGAAATACAGACACAAGTGACTTTGCCATTTGCCTCATTATTTGTGTTTGAGTTTCCAGTGAGATGTGGATATTAAATCAGATGTAGAGCACAACAACAAAGGAGATTATAGTCTGTCAGCCTGCATGGCTGCTTTCCACATATTAACAACCACATTGGCCGAGACAGATATTTTTTTTTTCCTCTGAGGACAACAACTACAAAAAAAAAAAATTCCCCAAACTCCAAAACACAGAATAAGTTATGAAAAGAAGTACAATAGACTCAGTGCAGACTGAAACTAAATGCTCTGAATTCTCCACTGAGTGCTGGTTCTGTCCAGCATAGCTGAAAATGTATGCCACTGTGCCAATGAATGCTTGGTAGAACTTGCAGAGAATAGTGGCAGAGGTGACTGGATTGAACAAATCTAATGACTTCATTTGCAGTAGTCAGCCCTTCTCATCTGACAGCTGTCCTCTGCAGAGCATCATGTACCAAATCACTGCTTCCACACAGACCTGCAGCTAGTGAAGAAGGGTTTTTCTTATTCCACAAGCAGCTAAACTTCTCATCTGCTCCATGTTGGAGCCCAACCCACCCTCTCTAGACAGCCTTGCCCATTCTTTGTGCTTAACCTTTTAAAAAGGAAGCAAACAGGACAGAAAGTCAGAGCTGGTAAATGCCTGTTCCCCAGAAAACTCTTGCTGTATATTCATTGTGACTTTTGTGGTTTCTTTCTCAAAGACTTCCCTGCACCCCCTTAAACTTTCCCAGTTCAAAACAGTCTGTATCACTGTCTTTGCTCTGCAATTTGGTCTCTTCCTCACCATACAACAGATATATGGTGTTGAATATATCTAGCCAATATATATATATATTGGCTAGATATATTCACAGGAAAAACCAGGAGGCATTTTTCTGAAGTCAGATGAATTGCTCTGGTATATATCAGTGTGGTGTTAACCTCCTTATGTTATATACGGTAATTTAATCAATCATTTCTTAATTAAACCTCTTTATTTAAAGCCGAGTCTTCATTTAGTTAGGACAGAGCCAGCCTCTTGTGAGTCAATAAGGGCTTTAACTCCATACTGAGGACTGAGTAAAAATGTGTACTGATGCTATAGGTACTCTGCTATGGGTGACAAACTTAAAATATCAAGAAATGGTAGGCTGAATTTGGACCCTGAATTTGGATGCAATGAAACAGTGTTGACCTTGTCATCCGCTAGCTCCACCAAGTCTACCGAAGAAGATAGCACTGTAACGGATCTAGACCCCAGAAGTAGGAATCATTAGTATTCTACTGTTTCCATTTTAAATTTCAAGCTAATAGCTACTTTCTTTAATTAAATTCTATATTATTTTACTAAATTGTATTTTGTTACATCCTGATCTTATGTTCTGTCTTTCAAAATCAGCTGGTTTGTAACTCAGTAGGAAAGGGTTTTTTGAGCTTTTCAGATCTGTTCACTGTTTCTCTCCTCAGGAGCCCCCTGAGTTTTGGGTTATCTGCTGTAAATCGTTTCATGCATTCTTCACTTAACTGGTTTTACTTTTTTCTCTGTGTATTAGTCATTTAAATGTTGCAGAAAATCATGATGCTTCTGTTAAGATTTTGCAGAGGTGAAAATCCATTTGTTCAGCCAAAAGTCATTTTCATGCCTAGATATTTCCTTTGTTCTCCTTTTATTTATTCAACTTTACCCACTAAGCTGCAGAAAAATGGTAAGAGTTTCTTGTAGTGAAGGAAACAAACAAGGCTGCTGCAAAGAAAACAGGATGCTTCCCTTTCAGGGACTGATCTCTAGAAAGCTCTGGCTACCCCTGTAAGCGTAATCTGAGCTGAACCCGGGTGAAAGGTTAAGCTTCGAACATCACTTGTCACAATCGCTTGTCACAGCCTTGTTCAGGTGTTAAAACAATATCTTACTTTGTGAGCAGACACATTAAAAATCAGTCAGTGTTGCTCCTGAGAGAGCAAGTCCCTTCTCAGCATGAACTGTGGCTCCAGTATTCTGAAGAATTTTGACTTTGATGACTGATTTGTTTTTCTGAATTAGAAAAGAAATATCTGTCAGGCTCTGCACTTACTGTCACAGAAAGCAGTTCAAAGAATTTTAAAAAGAAGCATCCTTGGCAATTACACCTACTAAAAATAAGTAGTGCTTTACAATGTCATTAATTACTGTAATTACAGAGCCTTGAGTGAGGCTTGCAACAGGCAGGGAGCGTTTGAGCACTATGCATTGTGGCAAAGCACAGCTATGAGACATTCAGTTTTCACAATATGTATTTTCTCTCAGATCCCTGAGCATAAATTTCATCAACATTAATATGAATTCCAAAACCCATATCCAAGTGCAAAGGACCTCACGATGCTTTTATACTCTCAGGATCTAAACTATAATTTCAGCCATTAACAAGCACCATTTAGCATTAGATTTGCTAATGTCATATTATGGTTCTGGCAATTCTATATAAGATGCGTTACAAGCTCAGTGAAAACTAAATTGTTGCACTGAATAAACATTTTAAATAATGAAGCAGAAAAAAAACACTGAACGTTAATTTAAGCATTTTACTTCAAATTTCCTTTTAAATAAGCAAACTGAGCAAGATTTGCAAAACTCAAAGCACACCATACAAGTAGAAATCAAATATATTGTTCAGAGATACCTATTGAAACAAACTCTACCTGAACAAGGTACTTTCCATCATCTGAATTTTGCTAGGCTCAGGTTTTGACCAATGTGGTTCAAACTGTCAGCTCCTGTCTGTGGTATCACGTGGGCTATTTTGCCAATAAAAAACCAAGTCAAGTCTAGCTGAATCAACACTGATGATGTTTCAAAAGACTCTGTTCTCATGGTAAGCCCCTGAGAAACATCGAGCAAGCCAACACACCTGACAAGTCTTTGTATACATAAACTAGGGAGAACTTTTATCAGCATTTTTCTTTTGGTTAGTCCCTTACTCTGAGAGAAAATTACTCTGTTGTGTTATTATGGGAAGTTTCCACTGTCACCTGCACTTGCACAGGTTGCTTTAATCTTGGGGTCCTCAAGTGCAACCAGCCCCAGCCACTCTGTGTCTTGTACAGACTGATACCAGCAAAAACCCTATGTGACAGCATTTGCTCCTCCAGCAATATGTATTCTATCAGAATGGTTAACAGTTATCAAATGATGTATATTAGCTTTGCAAGCCCAATTTATACTTTGCCATGAAAACAGGTGCAACTGCAAATATTTTTCATTAGAAATGTAATTAATATGCATAAACTTGTTTGCCAAGCAATTTGCCAATGAATCAAGAATTAAATTAAATGCAGACACTTCTTCCCTCTCCCTGCCACTTTCCCTGTCTGGATAAATAGAATTTAGAGAAGTTTTCTGGGTAAGTTTTTGACATAATCCCTTTGACTTAAGCTTGTAACTGTTTCAAACTTTTTTTCTCTATCACAGTAATTCTGAGATAGTAGAAGGTTTTATTTCTAAAACTGATTTTTGCCTGCAGTTAGAGTCTCCTGATAAAATCTACGGCCTAGGATATGACTAAACAAGGACTGCTGTTTGTGGAGCTCCATACTATTCCAAAAAGGCTACCCCTATGGAGAGATCTCAGAGTGACTCAGTTACTTACCACAGGGAGGAGTCAGTATAAATCAGGTTCCTTTTGTTGCCAATGAATTGCTAACAAGAACCTGACTTTGAAAGATACTCTATTCACAAATATGTGCTAAGTAATTCTGATTAGTCAGAGTGCCTTAGTTCACTGGTGAGCATTTGGTCATCCAAGCCACATGGTACAGCTCCTGGTCCTTGCCTGGAGGACTGAATTCCTTTAAAAGCAGAGTGACAATGAGCAACTAATGAACAACCAGGGCTGGTTCAAGGTTTTGTGATCCTATGGGCAAGATGGGGCCAGAACTATGGTGCTCTGGTCACAGAAAGGGCACGAAAGGGAAAGGAGATAGAACTAGGAAGAAAAGAGGGAAGGAAAAGACATACTTGCTGGGATGGCTAAGGAAGGAGATGGGTGGAATAGGATCAGCAACTACTACTTCTGGAAGAAGCCCCTTCCTTAGGATTAGTTGCCATCCCACAAATCCTTATCTTGGCTTTTCAGTGCTATGTATTAGATAAAGCAAATGATGTGGCTGTGACCATATTCTGCCCCAAGCAGAAGCCTGTCTTACCCATACCTAGTGCCATTCTCTGAAACTATTCTTTTAGTAATAGTATTTGAATAAATAATATGTGCTAAATTCCCCCATGTTTTTGCTATTCAGACACTGGCAGAAGTTGCCATCAGTCATGAATAATGGGAACCCACACATTAATTCATACCAAATGTGGTTGTGGCTTTGTTTTTTTTTTTTTTAAGACTTATAAGCGGTTCCTTCACACTATTTTTATACTATCAGAATGATTCATCTGTTTTCCATGATCTATTTAAACTTCAGTTCTGGACACATACTTGAAAAAGATGGAAAACTATTCCAAATAGAATTACCTCTGGACTGAGAACAAGACTTCACCACTAACCAGCCCTTGCATGGCTTCAGCTTGGTTAACCATCACAGACATGCTGTAACTTTAATTCTGGGAGACAAAATGTTGCACATCTCTGTACTTGTCTCTCAGGTCCTTCAGTTTTTCCTGAATACGTATAAATATGCCCACCACAAGAAACATAGCTTGATAATCTTTCATTCTTAATCCTACTATATCATGAGTTAGAAAATAATTTTTTTGAAAGGGAAGTTTAGAGGTTGCTCTTTTGCTGCCATATCACAGCACCAACTTTTTTTTCCCCCCAATTTAGTTTACTTTGATCATATGTCCCAAACTTTGGTTATAAATTGACAGTTTCTATTGCTTCTCAGCATAAAATGATGGTAGGTGGTCAATGAAAGTGAAGATGAAAAAACCCAAGTTTAACCATTTTTATTAACTAGGAAGTGAGAAGTTTGCACAAAGTGTCACAGTTCTGTGTCCAAATGGATTTTTGTAGAGCATGAAATTGCATAAAAGTAGCTTTCAAAATTGTATGAAATTATTTCTTCAGCTGAAATATAAAATCCACAGATTTTGATAATTTGGAAATAATTGTGTGGATCTTAATTCCTTCATTTCTGTGAAAATCAGTATATTGTCCTTCTGGCATTCTATGCAATGGAACTAATTTTAAGTGAAGAATTGAAGCGTGAATTCAATTGAAAAACAGTTGTCTCATACAGGAGAAACATAAACTGATTTTTTTTCTCTCTGTCATCACCAGTGACAGTGAAATTTGCCAGCACTTTAATTTAAAGTTCACCTCTGAACTACTCAGCTAGTGAACAAATCATATTATCTGTCTATATCAGTTCACCAATAGGCTGAAAAATCCATTATTTGATGCTCTGCCTTCTCCATTAATTAGTTAATGTTTGTAAAATTCTTTGAAAATGAAAGGAGCTACATAAGCAACACTATTATCATTACACACTTCAGGGCAGATAAAGAATAAACTAATGAAAGTCTGCGGTAAGAAGAAAATGGACAAAATTTAAATTAGGTGTATTCTGCAGGGATTGGGAAGGTGACCAGGTGGCATAAGGGAAGTTCAGATAGGACTAAATCACTACACTGTGATTCTGAGATTTGTTGAATGCCCAGCATAGAAATAAATTGGTGATCTTAATCCATACCCTAAAGGAAAAGGCTCTCCTTCATATCAAGTCATCATCTTTTAATAAGCTTTCTCTACAACTGAGAAAAAAATCACCTCTGCAAAGTGTGCAGGGGACAGTACATTGAAGTACCTTCTCCCCCTTTCTGGTTAAACGCTGCAATAGAGGTTTTCTATTTCTAGGGCCATGTGATTAGCTCTTTATAATACCAATGACAACTAAAAAAAAAAGAGCTTCCTTTTGTCACTTTCCAAACAGGAAGTGAACCTGTTTCTTAAATTGTATAAAGAAAGAACATTATGAGACTTTGGGATAATCTACAGTGACAGAAAAATCAGTGAGGCCATAATATAAGCAGAAAAGATGCAGAATATGTTGTCCTCTGCAGTTTGTACATCTTCTACTTTTGTCCTCACAAACCTCTGTTTATTAAATCCTTAAAAACAGCTACAATAGCTTATGCTATACTGAGTACATTTTCTGACAAGATCAGAACCACAAAATATTAAAATAAGGTGAGTAGGAAGAGAGCAGGGTCTTACCAGAAAGAGGGTGCAGTTGGAAGTTAGCCAGAAACAGAAATAGGGAATCAAATGGGAGTGCATGAAAGAGCTTGTGAGGGGACTGAGCTTTGGTACAAAAAAAAAGTGGGGAAGTATGACTGTCTCTCACGTTTATTTTCTATCCCCACCACACTTACTATCCTCGTGCATTATTCTTTTTTTGCTGCTCAACATCTGCTAGTGTTTCCAAGTAAAAATGACATTCAATTTTAAGCAACAGTGCATAGCTTTCTTATTCTTTTTTTGAGTAATACTCTGTGACTCTGGGTCTGACTCTATGGAAAACTGCAGTGGGTAGCAGAGCCACTGTTGACTTTAATTAGGCGCTCATTAAAAAAGACAATGTGGCAGATTTATCAAAATGGTTTAAGACATGAGACTGTACTTTAAACACCTAATTCTGCCCTTCTATGTAGGCGAAGAGAAACGCATGTGGAGCCTGTTTCCTGGTTAGGGAACTCACAGAACTGGATATGTTTTACCTGGGCACTTAACTGAATTATTTCATTTATGGTCCCATGCACCCTAGACTTCCTCCAGTCAATGGACAGGGATGTGCAACTCCCAAGACTGACCCCGTCGTCCATCCAAATATCTCCTGGTAATAAAGTTTTCAGTATAGGGATGTCAGTTATGAAATGAGGGGAACATAGGATGAATCCAGCACCTGTGACAAGGATGGAGCATCATTGCATCATCAGAGAACCATGGCTTTACCTTTCCCTCTGTCTCTGGGAGAAAAAGAGTTGACTGCAATGTTATGGGACACTCCCACAGCCACCTGCATTCAGACAGGCTCCCTTAATTAGGGGGTCCCCACTAGTAACCAGCCATGGCCATCTATCTCACACAGCCTGAAAAAACGAGCAAGACAAGCACTAAAAAGCCACAAGCTTCACACCGTAAGAGCAAGTCCTCAGTCACTCTGGGACTTCCAGGACCCTCCTTGCACTTGAGCAATTCTGGCAGGACTAGTTTATCTTTTTCTTGGTTGTCACTCATTGTCATCCACTACGCACTAGGCTGGATTTTTATTAGATTATGACCCAAAGATTGTCAAGACTGCTCAGGTGAAATTTAACCTTAATCATATAAGGTAGCAATGAAATTTAAGTGAATAATCCAGTTTTTAGATCGCTACTTTCCCTTTAAAGTATAGCATTATGCAGATTTACTGGCTTCAGAAGCTGAGAGAGGTGTTTCAATATTTTGTTGTAGCTCTTTGTGGGTTTCTTCCATGACTCTTAAAAGAGATAAAGATAGGGTATTAATAAGGTATTTTAGGAATCAGACATGCTGCCAGTAGTTTGCTCGTAGTTAGTGGTTTGTGGCTTAATCCAGCTTTACTGTTTTCCTTCCAGCCCTTGTGAGGCTGAGTTCATTGCTTAGTAATTTACTTTTTAACAGCCTTTAATTGTAATTTAATATCTAAAACTCTATTTACACACAACTGTTGAGCGGCTGCTAACAACCACCTCTCTTTGATTAACACAGTTCAGTCTGTAAGATCAGTAATTACGCGTTTAGCAAGAGGGATGGTAACAAAGAAATGCTCAAAACCAGAACGATAACCCCTTCATTTTATTACCTCTTTTTGTTGTTGTTGTTGTTCTGCTTTTATGTCATTTTGCCTCTGGACTTTTGTTCCCTTCTGTGGTTACTTTAGTGCCTTATTGCTATAGCTTGTGTAGACACCATATTTGGAACTCTCCCTGTTTTCACAGTCTCCTTCCATAAAATACACTACTGCTCCCTTCCTGAAAACAAAATCTTAAGAGGGGAATAAATGTTAATGATGAAATCCCAAGGGCAATGTTGTCATTGGTTCTAGTAGATCTAGTGTCACCTTTACAGTCTGATCATACAAACTCTGGGAAGAGGTTTGATGATTGTTTTCTTCCTGAGAATTTTTGCAAAAACTCTTTAGAAAAACTCCACTGGTTCTTCTACTCTCAACACACACATGTGCTCTGTTCAAAGCCCGTTGCTCCATGAGTTTTGGATACCTGAGTTTAAAAAAGGTGCTGGAAAATGTCTTTTTTGCATTTCCTCTTTTCAAGGATTTACATCCTTCTGATAATTTGCTCAGTATTCTGTGTGTCTCAGTACGTTAGTAGGCAAAAAAAGCAAGGGATTACAAGCAATATTTTTGCAAAAGTTTTCATGAAGAGTGTAAAATATGGCTCTTTCAAAAAAATACACCTCAGTCTTTTATATAGGAAAAGTACATCGAATGAGTTTGTCAAAGTTAGAGAAATTGGATGATCTGAGGGGTTTTTATTCTGCATTTATACATTCTTAAGTGTTCAATCACCAGTTCTGCCTCTTTTTGACCTGAAGGTGGAATAACAAATATTTTCTAATCATTCAAAACAATCTTAGGAAGAGTCTGATCAGCCAAACTTTGAACATATTTAATTAATATGACTATTAAATTATTATATTTAGGTATATAGTTTGCTAACACTATCTGTACAGTAATTTTAAAAACTTTATTGTGGTACCAGTGGTCAGGAGATATAGCAATCAGACACTGACCTATCTGCCCTGCTAAAAGATATACACTTTCCATCCTGTAGTCAGAGAAAGAATGTTTCAGTCTGAAGCCGAAGCCAAACCAAGACAGAATCTTGGACCAACTAAAACTTCTGTGGCCAGTGAAGATTTGGTAGTTTAATATGATGTTCTGTCTGATTTCCAGGAAGTTGTTCTGGAAAGGTTTGCCAGTATCCTTGGCAGAAAACACAGAAAAGTTCATCCTTAGATTCTATACCGTTTGCATTGTCAAGAGAAGATGACAGAGGAAACACTCCGTTCTTAAAAAGAAACAAAATGATTACTAAGCTGGTGGAAGAGACAGGCATGAGTGATAAGAGAAGAGAAAACCACTTCCCAGAGATAACCTAATACTTTAAAAAGCAGCTGCAGTCAATTTGTTTTGCTCTTTCCCCAATGATCTAATATATAGACGTCAGCCAAAACTGGGACAAGAAACAGCAGGAACAGTTTCACAGGCACTACATTGTAGTAAAAAGAAACAGATTTTAATGCAAAGACAGATATATTAAGGGATAGATTCATGTTTATTAGAAGGAAATCAGGAGAACTACAGAAATAAAACCTAGGTTCCCTTTAAAAGCACTGGATGATTTTATTTTCTGCAATTTGTGTTCTGTACATTCAGATCAAATCTATGCTTTTGCAGGAACTCACTGTGAAATTACATGGTATCACCAATATGAAGTACTAGACAACAATGTCAAGGTTGAAAGTCAAATGCTCAGCAGCTGTAAAAAGCCAAAATAAGGGTTACAAGGGCAGTCTCAGTTGGATTCATTTCTATGTATATGCTCATTTTGAAAAGGAGACTGAACAAATTTCCTCCTCTAATCTTATTCTTAGAACTGGCTAAAATGTTGTTGCTGAAAATTTCAACTCAGTAACTCCGGCTGAGGTATATGCTTAACTTGACAAGTGTCAGTCTACAGGCTTACATTTTAGCAAAGTTATAGGCAATTAGGGAAATTAAAGTTATTATTATAATAAAAGGAAGTACTGAGCAATCTCAGCTATAATCTTACCTACTAGTCCTACATATGATACAGTTCATTTCTTTAATGTGTACTTCTCACTGCTGTTGCAAGGATTAAGAGCACTTTATGTGAACCAAAGTGTAACCAGCTGTCACCAGATAATGTTTTCTTCATTCCCTGCCTTCAGCAATAACCAAGTTCAATTTTAAAGGAAAAAATAAAAGAGTGGTGTGGTCGAAAGAAAATCCAGATGTAATTATTTTCATAGGCTGCTCTTGTTTCTGTTTTTAAGAAATAGTATTTGACTATTGTCAAATGATACACTGTATTACAATATGCTCAATTTATCTAGAGCCTGCCGATATAGGAAGTATAAAAGAAAGACAAGAGAGAAAGAGAGAACAGAAGTGGCAGCCCCAGTTCACCATCCTGCCTCCCTACTCCTTCTTCCACCTCACTAATTTGCTTTGACAGTCACATGGATGGTGGGAATGCTGCTCAGTCTCTACCTCTGCTCAAGTTTTGGCTTCCTTGAGCCAAAATACCTTTGCTAAATAAAAAGCACCTAGCTACTAAAAAAAAAAAATCTGATTCTAACTTCAGTTGTCCCTGATGGAATGCTAAACAAATATGTTTCATAGATAAGCAGGAGACCAGGGAAATTCATTTATTTTATCTTCAGCTGACAGTTCTATGCTTGCTACATAAGTGCATCTTATTTATCCCCCTTTTTTCCATTCTCACATGACTTCCTAGATGAAGGTCAGCCTTAGTTCTTGTCATATTTGCCCTGTAACTTATTTATAATGCTTTCTCCATGTGAAACTTTTACATAGGGTTCTTTTCTACATTAGTTTAAAGACATTTTAAAACTGCAAAGGGAACAAAGATTCTGATGTTGTTTTTTACACTCTAAGGATCCATATTATACCCTATTACCTTTTTTTCTTTTACTTTTTAATCTTCCCTTTTTAATTTCTTCCTTCTACACCTGTCTGAAAAAATTGTTGTGCCTGGAACGCTAAGAACAGTCTTCATGCATTTTGCCACATTGTAAGCCTATGGATTAGAGAGAGAGAGTTAGACTGCCCTCACCAAGGCACATCCCTTCCTCACTGCCATGCAGCCACACGTTGAATCACAACTGCAGTCCTCTTTCTGCAGTACATAATGAGGCAGCGTGTGAAAACACTAGTTCTTCTTTGTACAGAACTCAGTCTGCCCTAAAAAGTGGATTGAAATCAGCCACAAACACCTACAAAAGGACCAAGGATTCACCCAGCAAGTCTCCTCTGAAAATAAAGGCTCTAGAGACTGAGTGAGTCCACTGTTCCAGCCTGTGAAACTCTGGATCTTAGGAATTATGACTTTTTGACATTTGTAGCGCCTTACCAGTCAATGGTGACACCACACAGGTGTCACTACAAAGAAGTTTGTAAGTCTTCTTGTTGATGATGCACAAGAAAAATCAAGAGCTCAGCTCACTTCTTCTCACCTCTTTCCTCTTTGGAGGACTCCTCTAATAGTAAAAATTTATTTTAACTATACACA
The DNA here is from genome assembly GCF_003945725.1 of Corapipo altera. Classification (NCBI taxonomy): domain Eukaryota; kingdom Metazoa; phylum Chordata; class Aves; order Passeriformes; family Pipridae; genus Corapipo; species Corapipo altera. Next base: position 1,987,076 of record NW_020884898.1, on the reverse strand, counting down.
TGGAAAGAACTGCCAGTTTTACCTAACGCCTCATTTCAGAATTTTCTGACTTTTGCACAATTTAGTCATAATTTTAATATAATTGCAGTGTGTGTTAGTGAAGGGGAAAACATTGCATTAAAATTACAGGTTAGATGGCTGAGGAGTAGTGTGCAATTCAGATTGTGGCCTTAGTATCCATTTTCTGATTATTTCCTTGCCAGCACACATACACACAAGAACAATTGGTAGTTTAATTAAATAATCATATCCATGCAATCTGTTTAAAATACAATAACCTAATAATAACATCCACAAAAATTTTACACTCTAAGTGCATTACTTCTGGAAGATTCTGTAGAAGAAATTAAATTGTAATCAAGTAATTATCTAATGAGGTGTTACACAATACATTTTTCTCAGCAGTAAATTGAGAAACAGAACTAAAACAGATAAAATGAACTTTCTCCAACTTGATAAAAAGTTTCAACTCTGCAATATCAGAATAACAGCAATGCCTAGTCATTCTTTCAGACTCAAAACATTTTATGTAAGAGGTATAATGTCCTTGCCCCATGATTTGTATATGCAAATTCATCTGAACTTCTCTGAAAATGATAGGAACATTAGGTCAGCCTCAAAATACCTGTCTGAAAATACCATTAACACATTAGGGTAAATAAGGGTAAACTGAGTCACAATTTGCCTAAATTCTTCATTTTCTGAAGAGCATCTGTTGTTTTCCGTAATATATGGAGAAAATCAATATTCTGACTTTACATTCAGATTTCACGTATTTGCATCTTCATGTCCCAACACAGTTCTGCGTATTTTTCCCTTAGAATGAATTTTTTTTAAATACTTACATGCATCACTACAAATGCATAAACACAATTTCACAGTGTGCTGTGACTGTGATGTCAGGACTGGAGTCTCAGTGAGAGCACTGGACATAGGCCATGTACTGTAAACCACACCACATACCTACACCGGTACCTTGCTCCCACAATATGGACAATGCATCCAGTTATAAAGTAATGAACTGCATTACTATGCTGGTTTTAGTTGGGGCAGAGTTAACTTTCTTCACAGTGGCTGGTAGGGGCCTGTGTTTTGGATTTGTACTGAACACAGTGATGATAACATAGAGATGTTTTTGTTACTGTTGAGCAGGGCTTGCACAGAACCCAGGCCTTTTCTGCTTTTCAGACTGCCATGCTGGTGAGGAGATTGGGGATGCATGAGAGTTTGGGAGGGGACACAGCCAGGACAGCTGTCCTGAACTGTCCAGAGGAATATTCCATCCCATATGATATCATGCACAGTACAAAAACTGGGGGGAAGAAGAAAGAAGAGAGTGATGTTTGGAGTGATGGTGTTTGCCTTCCCAAGTAATCATTACGTGTGATGGGGCCCTGCTCTCCTAGAGGTAGCTGAGCACCTGCCTGCCCATGGGAGGCAATGAATTAATTCCTTGTTTTACTTTGTTTGCGTGTGTGGCTTTTGCTTTTCTTGTTAAGCTGCCTTTATATCAACCCACAAGTTTTCTAGTTTTTACCCTTCCAGTTGTCAGCTTGATCCCACTGGTGGGGGAGCGAGTGAGTAACTGTGTGGGGCTTGGATGCTGCCTGGAGTTAAACTGTGACAATTACATAAAATGTATTTTACTGATATTTTTGATAAAGTCCTTGATGAGACTCCTGACTACTTCACTTGATTTTATTCCAGCAAAATTACCACTCTGAAAAAGCCTTTTCAAAATCCTTTCTGAAATTCTCCACATCAGCCACACAGTGCAGACCGTTCAGCTCGGTGGAACCTGGCTCAGGGTGCTGACACCCACATGCTGGCCCAAACTTTTAGCAAGAGTCTCCTCCTCAGGTTGCCTAGAGATCTGCTGCAGTTCATGTCTACCAGTAAACACTATACATAGCAGTAGTTTATATTATAATAGTAATACTGTTCAGAAACAGTTATGTACAGTATCCTCAGATAACTTCCATACACAATGTCTTGGTATTTTGTGTTCAATGTGAGCACAAAAAAAATTGGAATAAAGCTGTAAAGTCAGGATAATCCAGAATACCGCAACTGCTCAAATTTTGTCAGTGGTCTGAAGATTAACCACTCTAATTTCTGTAGGGAAATCTAACCCTTGAAGAATACTTTTCATTAGACCTTTAAGATGAGTATTTCAAGAGAGAGACTAGTAGAGAATAAATCCCAAGTCCATATAGAATATTTCACCCATGAAGGGTGAGTATTATGTTTCTCCCATGAGTGTAAAAGCTCCATAAGTCATGACTGCAAAGGCATGAATGAATCATGAACGTCTTTTGCTTCAGTAAAAGGAGCAGGATCAGCATTTGTATGTAAGACATTCTATTTATTCTATGTATTTCTCGATCTGTTAATTTAAAATTGTTTAAAACTGCCAGTTCTAGTAAAGAAATTATCATAGACTAGTAAAGAAATGACCATAGACAAAAATAGATCAAATTCATTAGGAACACATAATATGGGTTTCTACAGGTGATCATAAATAATATTGATTTCTGCAAATGGTTCTCAATTTCATATTTCAAAGAATGGTAGGTATTCACAAGATTATCTTGTTTCACTCAATGCTGCTCTTCTGCACCAAATGAGACAGGAGACCTCAGAAAATAAATAAATGTGAGACTGCATCATGAAAGACCATCAGAATTGAAGACTGCAGAAAAAACGCTTTTGTCTTCAGAAAGTCTATTTCATCATTAGTTCCTGTACTGAATCAGATAGAAAGTGCAAATAACAATGCCTTTGAGAGAATAAAATGTTTTGAACTGTGTCAACTGAAAGAAAAACACTGTAATGTTACATTCAGGACTAGATCCTCAATGCTTTCCATGATAGTGCAGGCTCCCATGGGCCTCATGGCAGCCGTAGTTAAAAATTCCTTATACCTTTCCCTTCCCCACTCTCTTTGTCCAGAGTCCCCTTGCAGGATCTGGACAGATGCCAGCAAGCCTTGGTTTTCCCTCTGCCATCTGGAGTGATGGGATTCTGTTGAACTACTTCTCTCCATTCTTCTAACTGAAAATCCTGAAGTTCATCTTTTCCCCCAGAAAACTTTCTAGCAAGCATATTTTTTCATCTTCAGACTTTCTACCAGAGTCTACCCAGACGTAAGAGGGAAGATACATCAATGTTATGAGGCAAGATGAGGAAAGAAGAGCAGGAGAAGTGAAGACCACACCATTATAAGGCTAATAAAGAAGTCCCTGAAAAGTTTTAAAAATAGAAAAATGGTTTTGCTGCACCTGTGCTTCAATGTTTCATCAAACATTACCAAATAAATTTCAGTGAGACACTAGAAAGAACACTTTTGCCTCCAATATTTTTAAAATTTTCATACTAGCTCTGGTTGACATATCTCTTTCAGAATAATTTTAAAGTGGTTGGGTTTTTATATCATGTTGAAATGCAGTCATAGCAAGCCCTTCTTACTCTCCAGATGACCTGAGTTCAGGCCAGCTCAATGCTTTTAATGGGTATATCCTTAGAGATGTTTCTAGTCACCCATCTAACCCTTCCCTCCTAGTGAGCAAATTCAAGTCCTTGTTTAACAGGAGAAGGAAGTGTCATCACTGTATAAAAATATTATTCCCTGTATAAAATGGCAGTCATTGTCCACTTCCAGCTAAGCATATGTCATGTGAGAAAGAAGTATTGTTCTGCCTTTCCATCTATTCAGATGATAGACTCTAGTCCCTGAAGATGAAAATAAATAATCTTTTGCAGAGAACTCCCACAGCCGATGCTCTAGAAACATTGTGATGCCAAGATGACACAAGAAGGTAGATATTAACTACCTTATTCTTTGATTTTCTTCATCCTCAGAGTCTTCCCATCCAACTTTAAACCCTACTGAACTCAAATCCAAGGCATCGGGCTTGCTTATTAGTTTTGAATAAGTGTGAATCCCTCTTTATACGGGACAAGCCCGACTTGGAACTCACTCGAGAATGGCAATAGACTTGTAGCCATCTGATACTGTTTGGGTTTTTCGTTTGTTTTGGTTTTGATTTTGTTTTGGTTTTTGTTTGTTTGGTTTGGGTTTTTGTTTGTTTGGTTTTTTCCTTGGGTTTTGTTTTTGTTTGTTTGCTTGGTTTTGTTTTTGTTTTTTTTTCTTTTCAATCATCCAAACAACTGGTATTTTTATTGTCTGGTATCTCTTTATTCACATTCAGTCAAAGGGCTCCAAAATACTGTATGGTTCAGTGCACAATGAAAAAATAACCCCCAAAACTCCCCAAAAAAAACAAACAGCTCCAAGGATCAGATGCCTGTCAATTTTGGGATCAATTAAGTGGTTTAAGGAGAAGAATGTATTTGTAGAGCCACATTTGATGCCTGTATCTCTTGTGCAGAATTGACTCTACTCCATCACACAGAGACAGATCACTGATAACAATAATCATATACCAAGTTGGATGGCTCTGTCTCCTTCCTCTTCCTCAGAAGCAGTTCCAGACCACGGTGCTTTTGACTAAAAGGAGGCAGTGTTCCTTGGTTATTTGTTTTTTTTTTTTCTCCCAGGACTTCAAGGAAGCAAAAAAAAACAAGTGAAAATGTTTTCTAAAAGTTCAGAACTGCTCTGGTTCTATAAGCATTGTCAGTAACTGCAATAAAAATCCCTCCTGAACTTCATCCTCCAACCTGTCAACCAGTTTCAAAGCCTGCAAACATACTAATTCCTGAAAAAAACAAAACAAAACAGGCAATCCAGATTTCAGATAGAGAATGTTGTGCATACATATATTCATGAATCCCCAAAGGCTCACCTAGAAGAATGGTTATTGACAAAGATGAGAAGATCTTATTTGGGAGTCCATTAGTATGAAAAATCCCTAGGACATTTCTGCCATGTACCATGTTATGGCAGAAAGAATTCGCCTAAACAAAGCTAAATCTGTACTGAGTCTGCTGGTGTATGCTGAAGGCTTACAGCCCAGTGATGCCTTGATCTAACTACTGGTGTGTTCCTCATAGTGCTTGTGGGCTCTGAGAAGCTGTGAATCAATGAAGAAGAGCAGATTTGGCTGATGCCTCTCCTTTTTCCAGGGTAGCCTCCATCGAAAGGAATGAGAAGAGGACTAGTGTGGCAGTGCAGTACCACTTGACAGTGTCTCCCGTGGGTCCTTGATGGCCACCAGGTTTCAGCAATCAGCGATAATACAGTAAATTCTCTCCTTGTCACATGATATTTTCAGATAACTCTAAAGTCTGTTTTAAGGATACAAGCCATATGAAGAAATATTTTAAAGGTAAGGAGTGCTTAAGCTCTGAGATCTTTTTGGCCCACTGTGATAAGATGATCTTTAGTTTCTGTTTCACACTTTGCTTGCCTTATACACTACAGCACTTAGGGGTAAAAAGACACCTAAGTACGTTTTCTCTGCTCAGGGTTGTTTTTTTGGTTGTTTTTTTTTTTTGGTTTTTTTTTTTTTATCATCTGCATAGTTGCTCCTAAATTCTGGAATGGGCTATGGGGACACCGTCCTGCAACTACAACTGTAGCACCACTGAGAGTTGCAAAACATATCATAGAATCACAGAATCAGCCAGGTTGGAAGGGACTTCTGAGATCATCAAGTCCAGCCCTTGATCCACTACCTCTGTGGTTACTAGACCATGGCACTAAGTGCCACATCCAGTCTTATCTTAAAAACCTCCAGAGATAGTGAATCCACCACTTCCCTGGGCAGCCCATTCCAATGTGTGATTACCCTTTCTGTAAAGAATTTCTTCCTAATATCTAACCTAAACCTCCCCTGGCATGTCCAATAAAGGATGGAGGTTTGCCTTGCCCCTCCTTTTGCTATTGGTGTATCTGTAGAAGGACTTTTTGTTATTCTTCACAGAAGTGGCAAGATTAAGTTCCTAACAAAATATTCAGGGGCTCTGCTTGTGTTGTCCCTGCTGTGCTATGGCTTGCATGACTTCCTGGAGAGGAAGGGAACTTAACACCTTTCAGGATCCTGACACATGCAACTACAACAGGAATGCTAAATACTTGCAAACCTTACTCTTGGGCTCACTGTTAATCAAGAGGCACCACACCAAGTGTTACAAGTTTGTTGCAGAGACTCAGAAATCCCTGGGGATTTTAAAACAATTTCTAAAGTTCCTCCACGCTTCTCCTTGCTGGCTCAGGCTGAAAAATCAGATACCTGGCAGGAATGACCATGATGGTAGGGAGAGATCCTGCTCTCTGATCCAGTTTTTTGCAGTTGACTGACAAGCGTCTTGGATCTGTTTGTTGCTTTCTGAGAGTTTCCACTGTGTTCTTTCCAAGATGCTATCAGACTGAAAAATTTTACACTGAACACAGATGGGCATGTTGTATTTTTAGCAGAAAATTAATTAATTATTTAATTAATATAGTTTATGTAAATTTAGAAGCTATTTAGAAGGCTTCATTCTCAATGCAATATTCAATATTTGCTTAATATCTTGTCAGACAGTAATTATATCCCCAGATATTTATGCTCAACTGTAGCAAAATGATTCTTACCATTAATTCTGTCAGAAACATGGAAAGATTAACTGTACTATGCCTGGTATGGATTATTTAGCAGTGCACAGGCTATTAGTATGAAAATGCATGCGTCTTCTGAAAAATGTATGGAGTAAAAAGGATTGTAATTCCATTAAGTGTAACAAGATGAAACTATTTTAAAAAAAGGGGAAAAAAGGAGGAAACAAGGCCTTTAACTAAAGACTAATAAAAATTAAAATCATAGATAGAGTTTTTTGATTTTTAGAGACAAAATAAACATTTTTAAAAAGTCATTCGACCACTACAGAGATGCTGTAGAATCTCTTTGATCTGGTCCATAACTATTCCAGTGACATTCTTCAACATCTGTAACAGGCCTTAATTATACTAACTGGTACCAAATCAGATGTATTTTCCATGTGAGGAATATCCCAGAGGTGTATCTGGTTTACTACTAAAGGTTCAAAATCCTCTGAATACTTTTTATCCAGGCTTATGCTACTGAGAATGTTCTGGAGTCAAAGGTCACTTTAATTCTACAATTGATTCATGATTCCTATGCTGTTCTTTATTGTGGAAACATCAAAATCCTTCCTGCTGTACACTCTTCATTCAGTTAACAGGAACTTCTCCTAATCAGAAGTAGAAACGAGAAAAGCACATACCAAAATTCAAATTGTTTGTTTGGTTTTCTACAGATATAAATCAAACAAAGCAAACAACTTAAAAGCCTTTACAAAGATATTTTGCCAATTTAAAATACTGACTTCTTTCTTACTTCCTTTTTCTTTATAAAAGCCCATTAAAACTATTATAATTGACCAGGATAGCTTTTGTGCAGCTGCACAGCTCACATGCAATGACATACTTAACCCAGCGTCTCAGCTCACTGGCATGAGAGTTAATTCCATCATAAACTTCTCCCGGACATCATAAAAACAGTATAGTTGGTCTCCAAACCAGCATGTCAATTAATGTTTATAACTGCCAAAAACTGAACTGTAGATTTAATCCACACAGTAAAATGGAATAAGCACAGATCAGGGAACTGAGATGTCCCAGTATACTTCTGATACTCCTATTACAATTTTTATACAAGTCTACTTAATTATTTTCATTCATTCATACCTATAATAATTAAAAATCCAACTGCTGAGTTTGTCTTATTCCAGTGCTTAAAACTCCCTAGTGCCATTCCTCTTGATCACCAGGCAAATGCATCTTGTCCTTGCCTGTGTAATCAATCATTTTGTTTTGACTCATTTGTCTCTGCCTTTCCCTTGAAAGACAATGTCCTTTCAACTGGACTCACATGCAACATGTTTTCCAGTAAGAAATTCTTACAACCTCAAAAAGGTAGTTAAATACTGCTCCCCTATAAGTATCTCTCAGCTTCAATGGTCTGATTCTGGTTTCCATAAACTCTGTGGCAAAACTTTTAGTTTTCCATGGAAGAAAGACCTTTTTGTGTTTTAGTGACATGATGGATTAGACACCAATATCTGCAGCTACCTCCAGAAAAGCCAATGCAGCTGTGAAGCACAGTGTGGCACTGTGCTAAAATAAAAGCCATAAGTGTTATAGGCACCTTTGCCTTGCAGCCCTGCCTCGCAGGGGATGCAGTTAGTTCAGGTGCAGCCTCAAATGGAGGTACACACCCATCAGGGGAGGTCTGGTCCCACTTTTGGAGCCAGCTTTCCACCCCACTTTTTGGGGGAATGGAGCTAGAGAATTAGATTTTGGAGATCTCAAACCATGACAGGGTACTACCTCAGGGGTCTCTGCAGTGTGTCCCATTTGTTGTCCTTATATATACCTTAGTGTACAGCACACCAGAAATCAAACTAGTTTTCAGCCTTGGAGACTTTAACACTTATTCTGATTCTTGTGAGAGATGAAGGAGTCTTGGTGAATGATTCACTTCACCACCTTATTTTTCAAAGTACATGTACTTTCTCCTGCAAAAATTATCATCAGCATTAAAACACAAAACGTTTGAAAAAAAATTACATAAAAGTTATTGTTACACTGTAAAACTATGCTCCTTGAATATCACCTTGATCAGATAGTTGTGCAGGACTAGAAGGACTAAGAATGAATGAATCATATCTTGTTCTTAGTTCTGCATTAGTAATTTGATGCCTCCATATAGCACCTCACCTGCATATTAAAGACATAAAGGGGTTTCTAGTTTCTGCAGCCTGCCTCAGGAGAGAGAAGTGGTACAGAAGTAGCACTTGAAGAAAAGAGGGATTTACCTGAACAAAAGAAGGGGTTTGCCATCTCTAAGCAGGACTTGGAGGGGGTAGGACCTAATGTTTCAATTTGATGATGAGCTAAATAAAATCAAATGGAGAAGAAGTACTGGTAGTCAGTGTTTCAGTTCATAAACATTAATATACTAATTCCCTTTCAGCTTTTCTTTCACCCCAACTCTCCTTTATTTCTTTGGAAGAGAGTCATTCCATTGCAAAATCAGTCAGAGCCTCTCATTTCCATATTTTTAGCATAGGATAACACCTCACTCAAATATTTTTTCTGATTTTGGTTCAAAACAAGGCCCTACACAGCGATGCCAGTTCCTTTGGCAGTCATTAGCAAAGCACATCTCTAACAATGCTTAGGTTTGGGCACATGGAAAAGTATCAGTGTAAAACCTATTCCTACTCCATGCAATTTATCTTGCAAAACAGAGGAATGAAATGTTGCTCTGATTGCAAATCCACAACAAATTTGCTGAATTTAGCAAACATGGGACATGTGAGTAAGAGACTAAATGGGCTCTTGGAGGGATAGCATGTAGAGCAGGTGCATGGAGATCAGAGTGTTTGAAATCAAAGTGCAATCTGCTTGCAAAGGTGACCCTATGGATGAGGGGCTCCATAACAGCTGTCTAATGTCTGGGAGGAGGTAAAAGTGGAAATGTTATCTGAAAATGCAGAACTGACAGATACAGGAGAAAAGTGAATAAAATCTCTGAAAGGTGATGGTACTGACCACAAATGGTCTGGTTCTTCTCTGCCATAGTGCCTTTATGGTGAGGTACTTATTTAACTTCTGAACACACTGAAGAACTTTATAGAGATTAAAACACGCAGAACGGCTCAAATGCAAAGTTAAATCTGAATTTTTGTTTCAAATTACTTATTGAAAGCCAAAAGTAGCATTTCTTGCTTCCATTTTAATGAGCTAGTGACAATTTTTCCACCCCATTTAGGTTTTAAAACTTCTTTTCTACAAGCAGTTATTCTAGGTGATGCGGAGCAAGGAAGGAAGAGTCCCATTCATCCATATATTCCTGGTGGAACTGCCTCTCTCATGTTATAGATCTGTTCAGAAACCTTAAAGAAAAACTTTCACAAAAGTAAATTGAGGATCTAACTCCATCCACATCTGCAAACTAGAAATACACACATAAAAATTGTAACACCTTATGATATTTTCTAATAAGAGTGTACAGCAGACTTGAGGTTCCTTCTGTGAGGGTGAGTCTGCAAAATATATCATATTTCTGTATATCAAGTCAGGAACACCATTTCTGTCACCCTCAACATTGCCCAATAGCAATAAATAGGATATGATGACTGACAGGTGTTTCTGAGCAAGATATTCCCCTTTTCAGGATCTATTTTTTCCGCTAAGTTGTAGATGAAAAATGAGCTAATATTCTGCTGGCATTAAATTGTGGTTTACTAAATTTAAAAAGACAGAATTGCCCCATACCTGTACGGTATTTTAATACATGACTAAACATAAGGAGCTTCATTGAATTCAGTGGGATTACCCATTTGAGTAAGGACTCAGCTAGCACAGTAGGAGGTTAAAAATCTAGTTCATAATTTGTAAGGCTGTAGATAAGAGTATGACACAGTTAATATACTGTAGCCTGAAGTTCTGGTGATTATAAAGACATACACTTAAGCAGAAATAATAAGAAGGAGAACTCTTAATTAGAAATTTGTATGACTATCGGTAAATCTCTTTGAGATCCTTTGTCAATGACAAGTACTATATAAATGCAAATTTCTTGCATGGTATTATTTATACATTTAATTGAAAAAGGAACCCAAGATTTTTATTATATTTTGGTTAGTAAAATACTACATATGACAGACCAAATACATCCTTGTTGAAACCTTTTGAAACTAAGAGTTACAGTACAAATGAATTTTACCCTAATATCTTGAGGACACTAGGTTTGCTACACTGGGTTACCTACAAATTCCTCATGAGGGCAAGCAGAGAGGAAAATGCCTGTCTCCTCTCTGGTGTCTGGTGATAAGACATGAGGGAATGGCGTAGAGTTGCATCAAGGGAAGTTCAGATGGGATATTAGGAAAAAGTTCTTCACTGAGAAGAGTGTTCAAGTACTGTAACAAGATTCCCAGGGAAGTGGTGAAGGTCCCAAACCTATCAGTGTTCAAAAAATTCTTGTACAATGCTCATAGATACAAGGTTTAACTTTTCGGTTGCCCTGTATGGAGACAGGAGTTGTGGGCTTGATGATCCTTGTCCGTCCCTTCCAAGTCAGTATATTCTGTGATTCCATGGCCCCAAATTTCTCTTATGTACTACTGAAAACAGAAAGCAGTACCATTTTAGCTTAAGAAATATTATTTTCTTATATAATCCAGGATCTCTGTCTTCATCACAATGTCATACCTCTTGTCTCTTTGTACTCTGGTTTATTTCCAAATGCGGTTTTTGTGATTTAAATTTTTGAAAGGGTTTTTAAAAACTGTGGCTTGTTCTTTCACATTAATTGACTCAATTCCATAAAATATTGTTACCAACATATTTTCTATATGAAAATACTTTCTTATAAGATCTTTTCTGGATGGAAAACTCAAATGCTTTGCTGGAATGGAGGGAAATAGGTAAGATAAATATTTTAAGCAAAAAAACCCCCAGTAAACAGTAGGAAGTAAAGTTTAGGGTGTTTTTTTAGCTCTTTCAAAAAAGCAGCTGCTTGGAATAAAAATGTTAGATGCAGAGGGAGAAGCAAGTGTTTCTGAAACGATAGCAAGACATGGAAGCAGATCGATAAAATGTTTGTAGTAATACTCAGCCGAAGGATCAAAGTATTGAACTGTTTTTTCTGCATTTACTTGATGAAGTTAGTTATGGGTCTCCCACCTTAGCTTAAGTAGTTTCAGACACATGAAGCAAGACCAGCTGATCAGTGCAGAAGGACAAGTGAATGTTCAAGGGAGGCCTGAGCAGGTTAACGAGGGCACCCTTCCCACGTGCTTTCTTCGAGCACCAGATCCTGCAGAGCCTCATACCCGAGAGACAAGTTTCACACTGTGAAATGTGAAATATCTAAGTAATGTTTGCAGTGAGTGATACATCTGTGCCATCCTTTTAGAAGGACTCTCCAGGGTGACAGCATGCAAAATAGAAATCTGTCCCTTGGCACATATGGTGAGGAGGAGGGTGGTGGGATGGGATAAACCTGGATCACTAAACACACACTAGAGATCACTAAGGGTGGTTACAGAGCTGGAGGAATTTGGTACTGGCTGTACCCTGAAGTGCTGATTACCATAACAACTGTTACCTCTTCTGGCTGAACATGAGTAAACCTAAAAGCCTGATTCTCTGTAAACTGTTAGTACATTGATGCTGTCAGAGGAAAAGGCATCCCACTTATCCTCAAAGATAAAAGTAGAAATGACAGTCCAGACATGGATCAAGGCATAAGTGTTACTACAAGACGTCATGTGCCTATGACACTGGGTAATTCTTTCACAAGTTGGCATTCTCCACAAAATGTAGAATGTCCTACTCTCCACATACTTTCCCTACTTAAGGATTATTAAGAGCTCTTCAAAATCAAAGCACCTTGAGACGAGATTTGAATAAGCAGAGGGCAGTGCTTTGATGCAGAGGATGGAGTGACTGGTTTCAATTCAAGAACACATTAAAGAAAGTATGAAGAGAAGCTGAATGGAGGAGAGGAGCAATTTTGGAACACATTCTGTGCATTTGCTAGCACGGTGTACTGAAAAACACTTTCACATCAGATACCATCCTGATGTGTGCTTTCACATTCCATAGCAGTATGTAAATGTTCTAAACCAGAGCACCAAAGTTGATATCAATCTCTCAAAAAAATAAACACACCATCAGTTCTAGCAGTACTGGTTAAACTGTCCAAAATCAGACATAGAAATCCCCATGCAGGACGAAGTAACACAGAAATATATATTTAGCATCAGTATCCACACACTAGTCTTGAAACCCAAACCTAAAGATGTATATTCCTTGAATATGTATCACAAATGTAGTAAGTCACTATTTAAAAAAACAAAGGCAGTGAATGCACAAGTAAAGGTGGTATGAAGCTTTTATGGTTACATTCGTGAATTGAGAAAGAAAGGAAGTAAAGAATGTTCTTGTTGATGATGCTTATTACTGCTTACATCAAAGGAAACTACCATTTAAATGCTAATAGCATTCTCTGCCAGTGAAGATTGTCTTGAAGGAACAGAATGATAATCCAAAGGGACATTCAGAGATTTATTTTAGATCTAGACTGGCAACAAATTACCACTGTCTCTTTGAAAAGAATGACCAAAGGATTTAAGGATGAATTTGCTGAATTCAATAAAGAATTTCCAGGTGATTTCATTAGATAATGAGAACTTATTATGTACTAGGTTATCTGAAGGTTCTAAAAAAAGACAAATAGTGACAAGTGCTAACAATACAATACACTGGCAGCATTCATTTGCAATCCTAAAACCGGATTCAAGATCCTTACTGCTTAAGAAACACTGCATTGCATTACATTATTAAGTCTGATCTTGATTTTATAGGCTACTTATAATAGAAAAATATTTTTTCTGATTTGAAGTTCTTCAGACTGACTTCTTTCCTACACATTCCTAATTCACAAATCATTTGTAACTCCTCTAAAAACCCCAATAATGCTTTGAATTACCATCTTCTACCTCGTTCATTAAATCACCTGGCTTAAAGCTGAGTCTGAGATGGTTTCTTCCTAGAGTCCCATTGAAGGGCACCAATTCAGCATCAGGGAAGCCACAAATTCAGGTAGCTGCTAACGCTTTTAGCATTGACTTTATTCAGGAACATAAACCCAACTGAAACAGATCAGACTAAAGAGAGCTGAACACATTGAGAGAAGGACTTTCTCTGTTTGCCTTAGCCTGCCTCAGGTCAGGGAGCTCTTTGCTCCCCCTTGAGTAAGCAGTCATTCTCTCCTTCTCCTTTCCCATCCAACCCACAAAATTAAAAACTTCTGCCATAGCTCTTCTCAGTTTTTTTGGGTTTTAGGCAGCTTCCTCATTTATTTCCCATGTACAAGCTGTTCCATACTCTACTACTATCCATTGTTTTTCAGAAAATGTATCTGTAATCAGCAGAGTTTTAACCAAACTCACTAACTGTTGAATATATGCAAGTAGGTACATAATAGAAGCTCACAGAGTGTTCTCCATGGCAACAGATTTATACTGCACTGTGCTATACTTCCATAAATTTTTGGTTGATCTTATTTCCCTACCTACTTCAGCAACCAATTCAGCAGTACCGGTTGGGTATAAAGTCTTCTGAGATACATAAGAATTAATTTTTTTTCCTGTGTTAAGACAGACATGCATCTCTATCTTTTACCAGCTGCTATAGTAATAGTGAGGAGAAGAGTAATAATGCCTCAGATCTGCTGCCATACTAAAATGGATACCTGGTCTTGCCCACCAAAGGTGTTACAGGAAAGAAGAAAATCTTAAGGACCTCTCTTTCTATAGAGTATTTCTATTCTGTGGTCTGAAATTGTCTGCAGAATCTGAGTCCTCAGTAGAGAAAATGTAAGTTCTTTGTTGAATATACTGCTGAATACTCTGATTCTAGAGCTCATCAGTAGATAAAACACACAGAGAATGAGACAAATGAAAAAGTAGCAGAAACACCTAAAGCTTGAAGTAATTAGAAATAATTACCTGAGTAGAAAATAAGAATGCAAAACTGGAAAAACTAGAAAACTCCTAGTTGTCAATTTTTTGGATTTTCTAAGCAGTTTTGTCTCTAAGACTAAGATAATTAAAAGTTTTTAAAAGCCCTTTGGAAAATAGATAGCACTGAGCATCTATGCTGAGCCAGGCAAGAGAATTCCTGTGCATAAATCTAGAAATAAGGATATACGGGCAGCAACATCTGCCCATTATCTGGAATAGTATAAGACTCAAAACAAAAATCAGCAAAAGCAGCAGGAGATGTGAGCTATAAAAGCAATACAATCCTGATTTTTTTCCTGACTAAGGGAAAGACATCATTTAACTTCATTGGGTCTAGGATCTGGCACTAAGTCCTATTATACAGGCCAGATGTAAGGAATTTATTCCCCTTAGGAGAAAGTAGGAGAAGCAGATGGTTGTTCCTAGCAAACACATTGCAAGGCATAGGAAGAGTCTGTCTGCATTTCCTGTTAAAACTAAAATTTCACTAGAAATAAGAATATCTCTAAACCCAATGCATTCATTTAATGGCTTAGAAAACAATAACTTACTTATTATCTCATCATGCCTAAAGGTATTAAACATCGTATGCTGGATTTGTTCCTTTGCTTCTCAATTCTTTCTGTACTTCAGATGGTGGATGGTCTCAACTTTTGTACTGCTGTACCCTAATTTATTTTTAATATCTCAGTGTTATAGTGCTCATCCTGCAGGGCACATTTAGCTTTAAGTGGGTAAGTCCCATTTAATTCAATGGCCAATTGTGTGCTCAAATAACTTGCTGAATGTAAGCCATTTGCATCCACCAATAAAAAGTAACAAGAAGTTACCCTTCTCTCATTTGGGCCCTGAACATTCATGTATAACTCAGCAAAAGGATTGACACTGGGAAATATGGTGCTTCTGCTGCTGCATTACCCTTTTTACCCTTTACTAAAAAGAAGCTGGAGAGTCCATAACTAACAAAATAATATATTTTGACTCTCTGCTACTGTTTTTTTCCTCCTCCTCTCACTAATAGTTTGTGAATATTGCTTGCATTAAGGCAGCATCCTGAAGTGTTTATCAGTATCAAAACTGTATTGGAAAAAAACTTTATACTTGTCTGTTCTACATTTGTTTGTTAAAGACTTCTTCAATACCAATGAACAGAACGTATGTTGACAGCAGAGAACAACCCCTTGCAATGCAGAGTTTCCTGGTGTAATCCAGAGGCCTGCACTTTCAAGTCCGGGTTGTGACAAGACTGCATGAAGAATCTGAGGCACTCTCAGGGAGGAAATATTTTATTCAAAGCTGTACTGCTACTAAAATAATACCAAAGGGGATACTGGGAATTGCCAGCCATGGAAATCAAGATTTATTATAAAAAAGTCCAGGGAATGTATTGTTTTTTGAAATTGTGCTACTATAAAATATCCTCTTGAAGCTTGCTAAAGTGAGATCTAATTTAAGGCATGTCACTGCATCCTTACTTTACATTGTTCTCTGTAGGTGTTACAGCAAGAGTTACAAAAGATAACAAGTTGCCATCACATTTTTCTTATGACTAACAATATGGCTTAAAGAAAAAGAAAGGAATCTTAACTCTGATATTCTTTTTCCCTAGGGTTTATAAAAAACAACCAATCCTGTAAATGTTATTTTCACTGCCTTGGGTTTTATATCCTTTATACCTAAAACAAAAGGAAAATGTTACATTGTGCAAATAGGATTTCAGTGGAGGCATTAGGAAATTCTCCTTTTTCAAGTTGTGCCAGGGGAGGTTTAGAGTGGATATGAGGAAAAATGGATATGAGCACTGAAGGGGTTGTCAAGCACTGGAACAGGCTGATCAGGGTAGTGGTTGAGTCACCATCCCTGGAGGCTAAAAGAAGTGTAGGTGCAGTGCCTAGGGACATCGTTTGATGGTGAACTTGGCAGTGCTTCGTTAATAGTTGGACTCAATGATCTTAAGGGTCTTTTCCAGCCTAAATGATTCCATGATTCTACATGTGGATCAATGGCAGAAAAGACAGCTCACGATCCACCTGCTGTGCCTGTGATTACTTAGGCATAGCTCTATGTATCTCTCCTTTCTGGTAGTATTTGGTACAAGGAACAAAATGGGTTTGGTAACTCTCAGGGTGGCAGTGTTTCTCAAGATGTCAGACCAGAATTAGTTAATCCTTAAGTGGATAAGGACAATTCATTACCTTATCATGGTTAGGTCACAGCACAAAATCAATCTGTAAAACCAACTATGTTACCCTGAAGTCCATTCATTTAACATAATTTCAGGATCTAAATTTTCACACCATGCTATTAAATTTTCTCGACTAGTTGTCATCTTGAGAATGGCTTTGCTTCAACTGTGGGACCGAATGATATTACCTTCTCACTTATTCAACAGCATATACTAATGAACTCAGCAAGAAAATTATACATGCAAGTAAGAAAGCTTTGCACAGTCTGGCTCCTCCTCAGCATACCACAACTCATGAAATCACCTCATCGAGGAGCCAAGATGATTGGCTGCTACTAATGAAGTGATTGGGAGGCTTGATACTGACATTGAACAAGAATGTACATTAAGCTTCTGAGAAGTCGACAACAGCACACAGAGAACAACACAAGGCCAAAGGTAACGTTACCATTTGCTCCATTCCTCATAAACAGAACTGTAGCTCAAAGGGGGCTCAGGAAGACATTAATGTGCTTTGTTTTGAGATAAGGTTATTTCAAGGCTTCTTTCTACTTTTCATTTTGTTTTTACCTTTCCGGAAACG
Organism: Corapipo altera; assembly: GCF_003945725.1. Classification (NCBI taxonomy): domain Eukaryota; kingdom Metazoa; phylum Chordata; class Aves; order Passeriformes; family Pipridae; genus Corapipo; species Corapipo altera. The sequence continues at coordinate 1,969,803 of NW_020884898.1, read as the reverse complement.
ATACTCCTTTCAGATGAATTCCTCATACCTGGTCTCAGCCCTAGAATGATTGGTTTTTTCTGTGAAATAGACTAAAATCTGTTCACCTACTTTGATTTATAGGAGAGTAAAATAGTTCCCAATTGCTTAGAAAGTGATTTTTTTTCCCCCTCAAAGATTACTCAAATACAACTGAAATTGCAAAGTAATCTCCTATATAACCACTGTGCCCCGAGAAGAAATCTCCAAGGTACTGAAGGGCAGTGCAGGATAAGGAAAGGATAAAGTTATATGAGTCTGCAGTTGTAACATTGAGTTTATGATCAATAGAAAATGTACATTATTTTACACTTAAATTTACAGGACTACAAAATATTTTAGGCATATAGGAATGATGTAGCATTGGTATTAGGTTTCTGTTATGAAGTGGTTTCAACCTCATTGAAACTGGTGTATTTATTTGGGATGAAAAAGAAGTTAGGTACATTTTTCAACTGAAAGGTGAATGCAAGGCTGCTGGGAAAAATGAAGGACTGACATTAAGGAGAACATTTTGGAGTATTATTTTATGTGAACAATAGTGATATGAGAAGTGCTAAAAATTGATCAAGAGTGAAAAAAAAGAAGAGACCAAGACAAAAGCCTACCACCAGCTAGACTCTAATGATACTAGTCTAAAGCAGAAAATGTAAGCCAGGTTGCTGACTAAGAGAGCTGACTCTGTGGATTGGAAAAATATCTTCAGGATTTTTGGATTCCTCCTATTTAAGATATGGATTTGTGGACTTTAAAAAGAAACAGAAAAAGAGACAGTCTACCCCAAATAAAAGAAACTTGGCCATGAAGACATCTAGTTGATTCCCCAGATTCTTCTCCAGCTGGAATAATTCAGCAGAAGACCAAAAACTGTAGTATAAAAGCTGGATACAACCTTGAGCTCGCAGCTCTGGAAGGACAGTGAAGTCTTGGTCTAGAAAGACAACATCTAAACAGAATATCATTCTTATTGCTGTGTCCTGATCACAATTCAAATGGTTACAAATGCAGGAAATTAAAATGTAGATGTTTCACAGTAGTCATGACTCCACCAATCTAAACAAAATGTTATGATTCATATTGTTAAATGCTCATTTTACTCAAAAATGCTAATCTCTGACAACTCTGCTGTGACAGAAGCAACTAATTTGGAACCTGTGTTTAGGAGGTGGACATCCTAATATTTCTGGAGTAGTTAATTTCTACACTTTAAGTGCAAGAAAAGCAAATATATTTGTTTATAATATTTACTTAGTGATGGATTCAATGGATTTTGATACATTTCGCAGAAAGCAACTTTTTTTATTACCTTATAGCTCTAAAGAGAAAGACACACGAATACAAGCTTGATTAGAAGTATTGCAAATAACCAATTATTTTTTATTACTTTCACTCACTGTAGTCAAGCTAAATTAATGTTCCGAGACAGGAGAATTGACTAGACAAGGAAGGAGGGAGAGAATGCTGTGAACAACCTTCAAGGTAAGACAGATTGTGCAGTGAGGAGTAGGAAAAGGTAGAGCAGTGAGTGAAATGGGAAGGGGAGAGGAAAAAAAAGAAAAGAAAATGCTCAGAGAATCAGAGCAACAGGCAAAAGAACTCAGCAGCTGCATTTTAAATGGATAACAAGTCAAAGTTCACTTATTGTAGTAAGAAAATATAATCTAGTAGGAAGACAAGATGATTGGAGGCAGGATTTTGTCCTGTAATTGCTCTGAGTATCAGGGTCAGAGAAGCATAGATTACCATTGAAGAAAGTCATCCACAGAATAGCTTCCCAAGATACTTGTGCAGACAAAACCTCCTCTTATATTTCCTAAAAGATACAGGAAAGAGAATATAAACCAAAATGGAACAGCTGTGTTAGGAATCACAGAACTAAGTACTTACAATGCCTCATGGATATTGATGGAGAAATTTTGATTCAAGGAACAAATATGTTTGGTTTCTTTCCAAAGTAGGATTTTTTTTTTTTTCACTCTGGTAGAATCCAAGAACCTCTGCAATCACAAGTCAAGAACTGAGCTGTACCATGCAATAATGTCTCCTGTACTTCAAAATGGCCACATAAGTAGGATGCCCTTCAGCTTCCTCAACCAATATCTTACAGAACTTTTACCTTCCCTTGCCCGAGAGATGGAGAAGTACCTGCTTATGACACCCATACATTAAATTGTTACTTCCAGGAAATATACACTCACTTCCTCTTCTCATTAGGCAAATTCTTCTTCAATATAAGACACCTTACTGCTATTTCATATATATCTATATGTCTCATCATGCTCACCTACATATTGATAGATTGTATGTAATATATATGTTTGCAAACATCACTTGAGTAGCAAAATATCTTGCTAGCTGATTCACTTTATTACCTCCTCTTTTTCTAGTAAAGCAGATTTACTGAATTATTATCAGTAATTATTAGAGTCCACAACATTTGCTCGGAAAATATAAGGTTGCAAGCCTTCATGACTTTATCACAGTCTTGACATTTTTACTATATTGAGGTTGTATTTTAAGGCTAAAACCACATACAAGTATGGATTTTATTTTCTTTGAAAGCAAAATTTCTTCCCTCCATAGCTGATGAGAAAATCTTAAACCTATGAAATGAGTGCATTCCTAAAGTTCTAAAACTAGAAGGCCAAGTAAATCCCTCCTATGTCTCCACTACTTATTGCTCCTATAATGTGCTCAGCATACGTATGAGTGCATACATGTGTGCATATTTTAAAAGAACATCATTTTTGAGATTGATTTGTGTTTATGAATCCTTGTGATTGAAAATACTCACAGTGAACCCTGCAGCAGAAGTTCAGTAGTTCCAATTTTATGTTGAAATGTAGAAAGGACATTTCAACGAAGAAAGTGGCATTTATTATACCACAGGGTTTTGCTGCTCCTAAAATTGTTCTTGTCAGTTTTGCTAAAGCACATGAAAGGTAGAAACTTTTTGTCTATAATCACTGTGTAACTTTTTGTGCAATTTTTCCTTTGTTGGTTTTATAGGGAGACTGAAAATGCATCTGCTGAATGTAATGCTTCAAATATAGATCTTCTGCTATCTTATCATATCTTAAAGTGATTTTGAACAAGGTCTTCTTTCAGATGTAGATCAGACAAACAAGCAAGTAGCTGTTTGAGGAGGAAAAAAAGCAAAGTAAAATGTCCTTTTGAGTTTGTCATCTTTGTTAGTGGTGAGGACTCATCACTGATGGAAGAATTCTACTATTTAGATCATGCAACTTCTTACTGTTTGAACTGTTGAGCACTGAGGATCCTGTGCTTGCTACAGCAGGGAATATTTTCCTCCCACTGACCCTACCATGCTGAAATTCAAATGTTGACTACATCTTTCTTATTAAGAAAAGGACTTGCATTGACTTTCTTAAAAGCTGGTTTACTGCATGATTTGCATAAAGAGGGATAATTTTCCTAAGAACAGTAGCCATATTGCACTAAATGGAAGCCAAACCTGAGCAACTATGGTATTTTTTAAAATAAGGGTTAGGTACATTTTATATTATTATGCTTTGATGCCATAATACTTCTAATTTCTCCAAAGAAAAAAACAAAGTTATCATATAGAAAAGGTCTCTTGAAATATTTCCTTCTAGAAGGAAATCAATTCCTCCTGAAAGATCAGTTCTTATTTTATCCTTGCAACACTACCAAACTAATTTTGAAAACTCCATTAAGCCTCCAAAACACTTGCAAGTTGAGTTCAGTTTTTGCAGCCTTTGAAGTTAATCCATTGCTAGTAGTGATGTGGTCTATTCTATTCTATTCCATTCTATTCTATTTCAGAAGCAATAGGAGAGAAATTCTCAGGGAAAAAATCAGTCAAGTACAGAAAACTAAGTACACTAGTGATTACAGTTCTGAGAAATACCATGAGGTTTAGGTATTCACGTAGTGCCAGTCACTATGTTGACGTGATACAAACCTATGCAGTTCATTGATGCCTAGATCTTGCTTTTTATTTTAATATCTCTTGACAAGATTTCTGAAATTAATGTGATTGTCACTGAATTAACTCTTAGTTTTGCCTGCTTGTTCAGTTGCAGTCTTTCTTTAGCTATCTGACAGCAAATTCACTGTTTGGGCATTTAAGAGAACTCAGAATATCATGGGTTTGACTCAGTGCACTGCTCATGCCCCAGGGTACCCCCACTGATCTCTAGCTACTGCTGCAGAAAGATTTGGGTATCCAGTGGGTTGGTTTTGTTTTGTTTCTTAATCAAACTCGCTAGTCCTATCCAGGCATCTTTTTGATACCTGTCCCAGCACAAAATGCCTCTGCTCAGATAACTGAATTAAGGCCAAGGTATCAGGCAACAATTATTTTTCTTACGAGCCCAACATCCAAAGAGTGATGTGGCCTCACCTGCTCCAACAACAGACAAGTCCCTTCCCATGGAGTTGTCATCTTACATCACAACAGACTAATCTGATTTGATGATCATCAAACTCTTTAAAAACATGAGAAATTAAAGCATTACTTTTGCCTGGAAAGTAGCGACTATTGCTGGAGATCTCTCTCAGAAGTACAATTCACCCTTATAATTGCACCAACATGTTAAAGCAAACAGAGAAGTTGCTTTCCCTCCATTAACTGTCCTTTACAACCTCATTGCTCAGCTTTAATAAGAGCAGATCCCATGCAGAGAATCCAGAAGTAGATGGAGGAGAACCACTTTTATGAGCTGTAACTCCATCAAATCTTATCTGTAGTTAATTACTCTATGCCTCTTAAAAAGAAAATATCTAAACACTATAGTTTGTCTTTTATATGTTCTCCTTTCTAAGTAATTTTCACCTGTTATAATTCTGTCTAATATTATTCACCCCATTACATATCAGTGTGACTAAGGGTGGAAATAGGACTGCGTTATTTTTTTAAACTTTCAGATATTTCAACAAAAATGTGATATGATGCCTAAAATACAGGCCCAGAACGCCAACCACATTCTGGGCTGCATCAAAACCAGTGTGGCCAGCAGGTTTGGAGAGGTGACTGCAGAGTCTACTTTACTCTTGTGAGTCTCCACCTGGAGTACTGCATCCAGCTCTGGGGTCCTCAGAACAAGAAGGACATGAACGTCTTAAAGCAAGTTCAGAGGAGGTCCACAGAGATCATTAGAGGGATGGAATGCCTCTTCTGTGAGGAAAGGCTGAAAGAATTGGGATTGTTCAGCCTGGAGAAGTGAAAGTTACCAGGAGACCTTATCACACCCATTCAGTACTTCAAGGAGGCCTGTAAGAAAGATGAGGACAAACTTTTGAGCAGGGCCTGTTGCAATAGAAAAGGGGTAATGGTTTTAAGCTGAAGGAGAGTTGACTTAGATTACACATAAGAAAGAATTTTTTTGAAGTGAGGGTGGTAAAACAGTGGCACACATTGCCCAGAGAGGTGGTAGATGCCCCTTCCCTGGTAACATTTAAGGTCAGGTTGGATGGGGCTCTCAGCAACCTGGTTGAGATGATCTAGAGATGTCCCTGCTCTTCGCAGAGGTTTTAGACTTGATAGCCCTTAAAAGGTCCCTTCCAACTCAAACTACTCTATGACTCTATACACAAGAGATGGCAAACAGTTCCTCATATTTCAACAACTAAACATTCAGCCTTGGTAACTGGGAGAAAAACCCCAAAAGTTTAAAAGCACAGCAAGGACAGGTAAAGTTTCTCATGAAAGCAGGCAGTTCAGGACACACAGTATCCTAAACGTTTTAATATTGTCCATTAGAAAGAGTAAAGCAATTAGTCTCCACTGAGAATATCTGTCCACAAAAAAAAGCTTCAAAACCACTACCACTGACTTTCCATTTAAAACCTGAAATAGTGTGCTATTTTCATTTTAGAAGGAAGTCTTATTCTGAAGTAGAAAGCTTATTTTTCTGTATGCCTTAAAAACAGAAGAATCTGGGCTCAGAAGATTTCATTATTTTGTGCTTTACTACTTGGCCATGGAAAACCCAGCTGCCTCTCATACTGGCAAATCAGCTAATCACTGTGAAATAGCAATTGTTTTGAATGGATAATTGACTACAGGTGCAATGAATTTTACATCCATTTTGGGAGACAAAGACATAAAAAGAAGGTGGGGTTTGTTTTGGTTTGTTGGGCCTTTTTTTGTTGTTTGGGTGGAAGAGGTTTTTTGTTTGTTTTGTTTTTGATTTGGGTTTTTAAAATTTATTTATTTAAAACTATTTTCTTCCTTAGGCATCAATCCTTTAGAAGCTGCAATTGCTGGAACAACCTTATGCATTACCTTAGGAGACACACATTCCCTCAGCAACACTGTAGGGAACAGCAGAATTAAACAATCTGTTTCTTTTATATTATTCTGAAGAAAAAGAAGATGTAGAGTTTTGAGGGGGAAAGAGGAAGATACAGGTACACACTCTAAAATTGACAGTCAACTGGAGACATTTTAATTGACCACCTAATAAAATAAAACAGGCATACAGAAGCATCCTCGTATTCTATGCCGCACTGGATTTCTAAATGACACAACATATAGCCCCTTCCTCAGGATTCGTACACTATGCTGTGAAGTGGCAAAGAAGTTAAATAAATCAAGTAAGTAAAATGTGAGCAACAAATACTGCATAAAAAAGTCCATATGAACGAAAGTACTATATGCTATATAATATACACAGATCAAGAACTCTGAAGTGTTGAATCATTTGTCACAAGAGGTTTCAAAATTGGTCTGCAAATTATCCATTTAAGAATAAACATCCCCTGCTTTGCAACATATGGTATATTTAGGATTCCACACAACATCTGTTCAGCTTCACAAAGCAACCTCACACCACAGTTCAGCAATAGGAGGTAAAACAGTAGCTTCCCAGAAAGTACCAAGTCAGGAGAAATCTCACCCCCATACCTGGAACTACTAGAAAAGTCTTGTCTTGCCTTTCCCAAAAAAGGTATCATGGACATCCTTGATACACATTGATCACTTCATCAAACCCTTGAGGAAAAGTTATCTTTGCTTGATGAAGTCCACTGGATCTATAACTGGTATATTCCAGCTGTGCCTGCTGCTTAAGGAATTACCAGCAACATACTGGACGAGACATGGTACTTGAGATCTGAAAGAAGCTCTCATCAGAGGAAGACCACAACAATCTCCTGGTCTTTGATTTTCCTTGGGCATTCTTTCCTCAGAAGCAGTTTGCAGGGTTGAATCTCACTGACACTTAGTAAAAGCACATACGCACTTTAACAGTATGATTTCACAGTTGCTTTCACCACGGCAGCTCCTATTCTGCTGCCCCCTCCTCATCTACAGAATCCCCCAGGGAATCTGTTTATCTCTCCCCTCCTTTCCTAGGGTCAGCCTGGTGCTGTTTTTTCCTTCGGACTTCAGAATAACCAAGGAAAGTTACTGAGAGCTGTGTATGTAATTGTCCTCTTTCAGTACAACATACTGACAGCCTCCCATATGACATACCTTCCCCCAGGCACAGGGTGCAGCAACAGTCAGGTAATTCCTTCCCTTCCTCATTAGTATTGCAGCCCTGGAGATTTAATCTATTACACTTCTGAAGTGCAGGGCCAGCATACAGTGATATAAAGACATAGATTGATACCAGAATGTCCAACATCATATAAAATAAGCAGATTGCTTCAGATGAGTATCCTTTTTCCAGTAGTGGCCATCCACAAATAGCCAAAGGAGAGAAAGAAGAGGGTAATCATTTGATATACTTCTCCAGAGTATTATTCCAGCCACCAGCTATGCTCAGTTAAGGGATTTCTTGATCATTATGACATTCGTCTATCTAGTGACCCTCAATGGGTTTTACTTGTTCACTCTCTGCTTGAAATCCTGTATCGCCCATCTTGTAATGAAAGCGTCCTTTGGGAAGGAGTTGCACCACTTGTTGCATTAAGAACTAAGCTGAACAGAGTATTTCCTTCCTTTTCTTGAGAGAGTATAACACTGTTGAGGTGAAAAGAGCAATGCTATTTCTCACATTGGCAGAGATTCTTAAGCAGTCCATCTAGTAATGAAAGAAAAGAACAGGAAAAGGAAGAATATAGAAGGGAAGAATAAGATAAGAGGAAGAAGGAAAAAAAGGGATGGGAAGACAGTTTTCTGAGCTGAATATTTTAGTCAGAAAGATAAAGAATAGAACAAATATCTGGACTGTCATTTGGGTTTAATTTACTAGAGTAAGAGTGAACGAGAAATTTTCATTAAAGTCTTCAAAGAAAGGTTATTCCCTACCGTGTAGAAAGCATTTACATGTACACCTCCTATTAACTCTAATGGGAACTAGATATGCAAATCTTCTCAGAAAATTCCTACTGATTTTTGTGAATAAATCCTGCAAGAAAGGGTAGGTTAATAGGCCCATGGGTATAAAACAATTGCATGCTTATTAACCTCTGGGGTTTTTCTTGAAAATAGTTCTAATGACTAATGCTTTTTTTTTTTTTTTTTTTGGTAAAGTCATGAGGACATAGCTATGTCAGATTACCCCTGTGCTATCAGGTGGAAGGTGGTGCTTACAATTGCTAAACCACATAGCAGAGGATTTAGTCAAAGCTGGTCATCATCTAATTTGTGTCTGACAGTGGCTGGCGAACTTCACTCAGATTTGATTATTTCATTATTTCACAATAATTTGATGCCTTTGGTACTTTTTCCTCAAAATCAATTGCTTCACAGGTACATACACAGCTATTCATACATATTTACGAAAAAATATATGAATACTTATCTCTGTCCTGCTTAAGTCTATTCAATAATTTTAAATAATCATTGAGACTGGACACATGTCACTTAATTGTCCTCTTTCAAATGATGCATCTTAACATCTGGAAAGTAATGGTCCACATCCTCCTCTGGTGTAAAGCCAAAGATCACCAGGGAACCATGCCACTCCCTCAGTCACTACCTATTAGCACCAGAAGACCCCCTGATGTGTTCCTCAATGAGATTCCACTCTCTCTGTAGGCAGTGAATGCGCTCCTTAAACTGCAGATGATTACATCTTTAACAGCAAGAGTGCTTCAAACTCCTATGCCACCTTCCACTTGAAAAAGATGAATAGAAGGACTAGCTGGTAATTATGTAGTCTCCAACACTTCTTGGAATTAGGAAACTGCTTTTACACTCAATTTAGAAAAAATAAATTCTTGTGCCATGCTGCTCAGAATGTTTAGTCATGGAGTCTTGGAGACACACCACATGAGTTGATTTAACCATCTCTCTGTCCATATTCATGGCTTTATTTTGATCTTCTGTTTGATATTTAACTATTGTTTTTGCTGCTGGCAGAGATTTGCCTGTTAGAAGTGACCAATTTACCAATGAGACATGCATTTTCCTGGTCACCTGACAGACTTGGTGCTGCTTGGGCTGATTAGGAAGGCAAGACCACAGATGTCACTGTTTCACATGAAGGGTCCAAGAATTAAGTGACTGCGACTGAATCTCACAAGATGAGCTTAAAGCTACAGAGAATCTAACAAGGTGCATTCTGCCTTGATTTATATTCCTATGTCTGGGCATTATATAAATATCAGACCGTGTACTATCAAAATAATTAAATGGTGACTCTCTCACTGTAATTTCCACAAATATGGAAACAGAAAAGAAAACAATGAAGAGAATTCAGGACATTTAGGCTGAATGTCACTTCAGTTTTCTAACAGTGACCTCAGCTGGATCTTTTGCAGAGAGGACTGCTCTCTTACTTAGGAAAATTCTGCAGAAAGAAAAAACAGGAAAGTAAAAGAGCAAGGGCACATGTGCTTTCTTCTGTTGGATGGGAACCATACTGGCTGTTCACTGTAGCATCTAGTAGCTTCCTAACCTATACTGCTTCTGCAGTCACCAGACTGCTGCTCAATTTGATAAGGGGACATCACAACTGTGAGTAAACATGTATCTGTTGACTTTTTCTCTAATAGCATAAGTCATCCAAGATCTGCACACACAGCAACTGGCTTGGAACAGAAGGCGACAAACTACACAATATCCCTAGGAAATCAGACTATAATCTGCTAGGCCTACAGTGTCACGGTGCATGGGTCTTTCTGGCTGGAACACACTCTTGTTGTCCGTGAGACTCCACGCCTATCAAAGCTCTGATCAAAGCTTAGCAGGAGTCAAGTGCCAATCTGAAAACACGGCTGCCTTTATTTGCAATCAGCTTTAATGCAAAAAACCATCATTTTGATTCATTATTCCTGAAGCTGTTGAGGCTTCTGTGCCTTCTTGTATGCTTGCAGTTAACAGCAACACAATTTACAGCTTTTCCTTGAGTACTTCCACGCTCCCATACACTGTCGGAACGTGCTTAATGAAAGTAATTTCTGCAGAAGATAAGAACCACTTTTTCTTTACAGGGGCTTTAAATTGTAATGGTATATTAAACCACAACTATGGATTGGAAGGGAAAAAAACACAACGACATGATTAGGCACTGAAACACTCAGTAAAACTGTTACTTATAATGAGTAAGAAGATGAAGATGTACAAATAAAAGCACAGCATGCATTCTTTGAGCGTCCTTAATAATGAGAGGGACTGTAGGGCTTCAGTATTAAACAGCCGATGAGCAGCAGCCATTTACATCTGAGCAAATCGATCCTAGCAAGATTAGCAGAGCTGGGGGACAGATTTCAGGCCTTCGTTACTTTATATGGAGACAGATTTCAGACAGGACTGCCTCCTCACCTCCTGTAGTGTTATCTCTCAATACTGTCTTAGAGGTGATTTCTGTGCAGAGGTGATTTCTGGGGTTTTCAAGGAGGCCAAGGCTGATGAAAGGAAATGGGCACTTTGTTCCTACTGATCTGCAATGGAGCTGAAGCATCCGTCTTCCATCAATTTTTAAAATAAGCCCAGGTTTTTCTCTCCTTGGAAGGAACTAGTATGAATGCATTTGTTGGTTTTTACGCCACTGGAAACTGTATGAGTTTCTATAAATTGTTGGAAATACTTGACTAGTACATTTAAATGGTATTTTGAGGTTTTCTTTTTAAAAAAAATTGTAATGCATCAGAACCAAGAGTTTTGCAGCAGCAGAAGTGGGAATAGCTTTTCATGGAAAGCTGCCAATCTCCTGATATGTCTCCAGAAAAAGATAAGTGAAACTAGAAAATCAAGAGAGGTATCAATGGTGTTTTGATGTTGGCTTTTTTTTTTCTTTCTTTTAAGGCATACATAGAGTGAAAATAGTGGAAAAGATAGACCAAAATAAGACAATGGCAGGCAAGTTTCCAGCTCTGAAACCTTGAAGTTTTTATAGTCACCCCACACACCCTCTTTTGAGCTAAGAACCATAATATTCATCTATGCAGGGGATTCACATAGATGGTTTGTGGGAAGCTGAATGGGCTTTCACTGCAAAAAAATATTTCTCTTTTCTGGTCTGTGTAGGAGGACCCAGCTATTCTTTCCTATTTAATCAGCATATTCACTTAGAATGTGCTGACTGTTCTTGGATTCACAACTAAAAGGCAATATACCAGTTTCATTTAATCTAAAATGAAATGTGCAATTTAGAAAGCTAAATAAAGCAATGAAATATGTGATTATTTAATAGAAAATAATGATTTAAGATCCTGTTCAGCTGTCACTGAATTTTGTTTGCAACATACAATCCAAAGTAATTGTTTTCTAAATACACTGTACATATAGAGAACCATTTAATACACGCAGTTTGCCCATAGTGTTTCTGTAAATTGAGTGCATAATAATATATGCAGGCTAGACAACAGGAAATCTGATACACCTGGAAGGGCTGCTTGGGAGCTGTGGCATTGCCCTTGAGAAGACTGCAAGGCTGTCTTAACTGGCCAGAATAACAGAGAACAGGCAAGAGAACCTTGTAGGTAAGTTTTCTAAGATCTCTACTGAGAGATTTTCTTATACTATGGTTTACAAATATAACTGCAATACACAAAAGAAGTGAAGAATGGGAACCCTGGTTTTAGTACTAAATATTCACAAGGATTTGCATGTTACAGTCTGGTTCCATCCAAAAATTTCAGAGTTCTGTCTTCTCCTTCTTTCCTCCTTCCCTCTTTCATACCATTGATTTATTGGTACCAACTATATCCTATCTTTGATTAGGTTAATACATTTGACAAACTGAGCATATATTTCAGGGGGATCTTCCTAAGGTTACCATCTTTTCTGAATCCCTCTCCTTACAGTCTCTGGCTGCAGAAGACCCAGGACTACTTTTCCATCACATGGCATTTCATATGAGCCAATACATAGACATTCTCTAGGATGTTGTGATCTAGGGCCTATTTCTATCAAAAGAATTTCAACTGTGAGTCAAAGCTATTCTACCACCTATGTTCTTAAAAGAGACAGCTTGTAGGCCATAAGCCATGTACAGGGAGAAGGCAGACACAAAAGGCAAAGAGATGAGACCAAGTCAATATGAATAAGTTTAAAACAAAGTCAAAGCATTAGAGATTCGTGGAAAAAAACCAAAACCCTAGAGAAATGTCAAGATAAAAAAGCTAATGGGAGAAGTAAAGGAAGAAATGGCAGCTCTGCAAGATCAAGGGCCAGCCCATTTCAAGAGCTCTCAAGACTGATGCTTCCACACATGACAAGTGCCTGACCAGCCAAGATTCTCTGTGTCTGCCCTGAGAGTGATAAATATATTAATGCTCAGCCTAACAACATGTTCATCTTAGCTCATTACTGGGAAAAGGTAGGTATTTGCTATGTTACCTTGGCATACTTTGTAGAATATCATCTTGCTTTCAAATCCCCAAGCCTTGACAAAGGTGCCCACACAAAAGTCATCCATAGACATGAGGGTTACAGTGTGACAGAGGGAAATTATCCCCTCTCCTTAAATATTTAGTAACTGCATTGCATACTTCTCTCTCTCTCTCCGCGGTCTATCATGAAAAGAGAGGCAATGGGATGACTTAGAAACAATTTAATGGTAAGGTAAGTATCTCATCTGAGAGATTTGTTACCCTATTTCTTCTCCCAAAGAGAGATTTAGTAATCTTCTTATAAAGAGATGGAGAAACTGGCTCATTAAAGAGGGGAATTATCAGCATGGGTTCACTAAAAAGGAGTACTGTCAAAAGAATAAGACAGAGTGCATTGATGAAGACATCAGGACAGAAGCCAGTCTGATGTAATATAACCCATAATCCAGAAAGTCTTTTGACAGCATTTTTATGGGAAGTTAAGCAGAACAGGCCTAGTTTCTGGACTAAAAGTCAGAGCAATAATCTGCATATAAAGCTTACGGCTGAACTGAACGGCATTTGCAAATAGTGGTAAATCTCATTTTTAATGGGGAGATGGGATCTCTAGCAAAATTGAGTAGTAGGCCTGGTTTTACTTAACAGTTTTAATACATATATATATATATATATGTATTAAAACTGTTCAGAGAGTTATGTTGTATATATATAACTGTCTGAATAGAGGAACAGGTTTATATGCTGATTTTATGAAAGGAAGAACATAATTCTTATTAATTTATGTAAATATTAACACTCTCCTGTAATTGTGTCATAAACAACAAAAGTTACCTGGTGAAGGTTAAAAGCATTAGACAGATGGGCAAGATTCTCCTCCTTTCCTTTAAGACTAGCATAACAATTTTTATCCTTGCAAAGACACAGACCTGATTATAGCTGTGGTTATCTAGCACCTTCAGGATTTGTGCTTCTGAACTCCTGAAACTTGTGGCCAGAAAAGGAACACTTAAGGAATAGGGGCCTAATTTAAATCTTTTAAAATTAAAGCAAATAATTGATAGTTCTTTTGGCTTCCAGATTCTTATAAGCATAAAAGGGTATTTGCTTTCTGATAACTATTAGACAGGTTGAGGTTAAATCTTCCAGGTTATAAAGGAGATTAAAGAGAGAGAGTCAATGCACTGTGTTGTAGTACTGATGCTTCCAGAAATGCTCTAATATAGAGATGTCTCTCAGATTGCTCTGCTCACAGTGGTTCCTCTGAGTCATTTGTTACTCATATGAACCTCTCCTCTACCCATGCAAAGTCCATGTGTCACTAGAGGTGAACTGCTCTTCCCATGAGCTCAGGGTGCTGCATGGAACAAGCCTGACAGTTTCCATGGTGATGTGCTTCTTTCTAGGGAGGGAAGATCTGTGCAGGTCATACAACTATGAACAGCTTTAAAGAAGGGAAGAAGGACAGAAGCTGCTTCACTTCCCTCTTTTCCCTTTCTTCAGCCACTATTACATTTGTTCAGGTCTGAAGGGATGGGGAGAGTTGCAGTGAGAAGAAGTGGTCAGAGAGGAACCATCTACATAGGCAACAGGGTCATGACAAAAACAAAGAAAACCAAAACCTGTTACACTCAGGCCAACTTTAGGATAAATACAGACTGCTGACCAGTCCAAAGGGGTATATAGAAATTAGTACAGTACTTGTTTAAATTCATTACTTATTCTGAATCCACTAGTTCAAAAAGGTAGAAATTACTGAGAATTTCTTTCAGAAGAATGTCAACTTTTGCTAGTGTTAGAGCGACAAACAGGATACCAATAAAGAGAATAAAGATAATTTTATAAATGGATTTAGTGGACATTTTATTGTACTATTTTGCAGCTGTATATGCTATACAATTGACAGTTTAGATGAACTCTAGTCTCCAAGGCTGACTGAAATACTGTGGAAGTGAAGAGTAGCCAAAGTGAGATTGTTCACTTCAACATGACCTCAGGGGTCTCAGTCAAGTTTTAAGTGAAGAGTTGCCCATGGCCCAGAAAATCACAGTCCCAGGAAAATATTGAACTTCAAATGAGGGCACCCAAGGCCTATCTGGAGCTGAAGACTCCAATTCTCTCTGATGACAGATGTAAAACATTCAACTTTTTTAAAATAGGAGTAATAGGATGCTTTGTGAGAATGGAAAATGTAATTGGGGAGGAATGATGGAATGATGCATAGTAATTGTTGTCTAGGTAATCAAGGACATAGTTCTGCCAGCTGAGCCACTGAGAGTGAAGTGACAACACAATCTTTCTCTAATTTAAAGTCTGATTCCATTGTGGAGCAATTAATTTATCAGTTCACAAACAAAAGGTTGACACTTGGATCCCAGCAGAGCAGGGAGCATGATTTAATCTCGCCTTGCAAAATTCTTCTCACCCATTCAGCCAAGGGAGTTTGTTTCTTGGCAACCATGCAACTATCATTAGTTTTTAATTATCAGTATAAATGGTATACAGGCATAAATAGTGCTGGGGATAACCCATTTCCCTGTCATATTTGCAGGGTTGCTTTAATCCTATCTATTATTACATATTGGAGTACAATATTGAGTGCACAGAGTGGAGTGGATTTCCAAAGCATGGATCCTGAGGATATAGGATACAAGGATGCTTGAGTGGTGTTGAGCACTGGCCTAACTGAACATGGACCAGCATCCTGCAAAAGGGGAGTGATGGTAAGACTTGATATAAAGGAGAAAGCCATCACCCTTGTAAGTGGGAAGCTGATGCTGACAGGACAAAGCTAAAAGGGGAGAGCAATAAGGTGGCCCACTGAGCCATCTGTTCCCAGATGTGAGGAATGTGGTTAACAAAAGAGGAAGAATTTGAAATCTTAGTACATGGATGAAACTGCTAGTACTATGGGAACATGGCAGGGCAATTTGTAGGACTGATACAATAGTAAGAGCATGAGCAGGCATGACAGGCAAGCAAAAGGGAGAAAGGGTTGCAAAACATATGAGGAAATGGTAGATGCTTGCTCTAACTTTAGGTGAAGAGTCAGAGTTGCAAGAAGTTCTGAAGGAGGAAAAAAAAAAAGGGAGGGGGATTTTCCAGCAGCACCCTATTACAGATTTTTAGCTGGAAGCACAGAATTAATTCAGCTGTACTTGGGAACAGATTAAAACATACAAAGCACAACATTGGTTAGAAGAGGTAACCAGAAGTTATCACATGGTATTTTCTAGGATGGTATTGTAAAACAAGAACAATCCATAATGTTGTTGGGATGAATGTTTATATATGCATACATATATCTCCAATTAGTCAATTTTTTTTCTGCCAAGCAAAGGAGCATTTCATGTCACCCACCTCTGCAAAAGCCAACAGTAGTTCATCAAGCATTTGATGATGTCCCAGTTCCCAAATTACCTAATCTCTGCACAGAAAAGCAGTTCCCAAATTACCTAATCTCTGCACAGAAAAGCAACCCCGGTGCCACTGCCATACACTGAGTGGGTAGAAGCTTTTTGGAACCCATTTCCCTGTTGCAAGACTGAACATACACGGAATTGCCAAAAAGAACACTTATGCCAAATTAACTTTACCATAATGGCAAGATGGCTTTTGGGATCCACTCAAGCCAGAAGGTAAGATGGAAACAACATATTTGGGGGAAATATAGTACTAGGAGAAATAGCTGTGTATTTCCCCCTCATTCAAACTGGGAAGAACTAGTTGGAAAGTCTCAACATTTGTAAAATATCACAAAAGACTACTGCTAAGTAAAGGATGGTGTGAAATTATGAAAGTAGGGATCGATGGACTTAAAGAAAAATAAATTTAAAAACCGTAAGGAAGATTTTGTTAGGAATATAATCCAAGGGATAAAGGTGTATTGTTTGAGAGTTGGCACTACTGAGAGAGGCTATATTAAAGACACAGTGTTGAAGTGTCCCAGATGAAAGATAAGAACCACTATGAGAGAATATTACAACTGTATCGAAAGATCATTACAGATCACAGATCTGAATATCAGCAAGGCATTGCAAAAAAGCAGAAACAGGATACATAGCTGAAGATGAGTATAAAGGAACAGCAGAAGCATGAAAATATACAATTTAAAAAAAAAAAAGTGCCGCATAGGAGAAAACAGCAAAAAGCAGAATTAAATAAGTAAATATGTGAGAAGCCCAGGGAGGCAAAGGCGAACACAAACCCACAGCTGACAGGAAAGGAGAGCAACCAACAGCTGCTGTAAAGAACACTGGATTTATATTGCCTTTTGTTCCATCTTCAGGTAAAAGGTGAAGTACTTTCAGATGGATTAGATATACTTGCATAAATGATGTATGATGAAATCCACCAATATTTAAAGAACAGTACTAAAGCAGTTAGTGTCAAAAAGTGATGAAGTGTGGAGAGATCCCAAGGGATTGAAGGAGGAAAAGGAAAGCTTAGAAGAGACTCAGAAAACTACAGAATAGTCAGAATGCTTTTGTTTTTTAGAAGAATTCTGAAACAAATGAGTAAACACTTGTTTCAAATACTAAATTTTGTAAAGGACTGAGAAACATTCCAGTGGAGTGGTCCAAAGCAAATTCTGTGAAATCCTTACCTTTCCTGTTTCTTATTTTATTTTATTTTATTTTACTTTACCATAATATCTGGCCAAACAGATTAGGAAAGAAACCCATGACATATGAATCTTAATGTCAATACGATTTCTGACATTGTCCTCTATGCCACTATTGTGAACAAAGACAGAAGAACTGTTCTCCTAACATTATAAAAGTGGGGGCAGAACTAGGGGTGTCCTTTCCAGGGTGATTCTTGCAAATCATATCCTAAATTTGGGTTTATGCATTATTCGCATACAATAAACAACAGTATTTGTGGATGGCATCATATTAGAGGGATGACAGGACTGGAATGCAAATTGATCTTCGTACAGTGAACAAATATCTGAAATCAGTAAGACAAACACTGTTGAGACAAGAAGAGAGCACTGTACTTAAAAAAAAGAAACCAAATGCTTGAATAAAAGCAGGGAATAAGTGACCATGCTGCTAAAAAGGAACTTGAATGTGATGGACCACAAACTAAATATGCAACGCTATTTCAAAAAATCAATCAATCAATAAATAAAATCATATATTTCACCTTCAAGGTACATAAAACATAGAAAGCCATTTGTAATGCTGATGTGTATTTCAGTGTGTAAGTGGCTGTCTATACTAAATAATTGAAACAATGTGGTGTAACTTGCCCCAAAGAAGAGCTAAGTGAGACATGAGGTGAGTGAGAGAGTTGGAAGGTGAGAGACTTGGAAGGTAAGTGACAGGCAGGAACTGGCTACCAGAAGAGGATGCAAAACAGTCTTTACTGAATGGTTTTGAGCAACTGACTTCTGAGAAAAGGTCAAGGTATACTAGGATAGTGACACTCTGTGGAAGTGTGAAGATGATTATTTCTCAGGAGCTTTTCAGGCTTTCTATGTCTGTGATTCTAGATTCATGTGACAACAGGGCCTTCACCAGAATTTCCTTAAAAGACAAGTTGTCTGAAGTTAGGCTCCTTTGAAAAAAAAATAAATTAAAAGTACTCTAATGATGTAGGCCTTGGTTAAATAGTCATCTGGGCAACAGCTCAGGAGTTTTCTCTTTCGTCAGGTCAGGGTTTCAGCCAAAGGCATCAGCGTTGCCCTCGCCTGTTCTGGTAAACCAAAATTGTGTGCAAAATGAAAGAAGGACTAGACTCACAATATTCTAGATCTGTTTTTGGAAAAGCAGCTATACCTGCTGTGAGGCAGGGATGGTCCAGGTGAGCACAAGCAAAGCAATGTAGATGCTCTTGACAAAAGGCCATAGCAATACTCAACAAGTGTCAAGAAATGCTTTCTCAGAAATTTCATGTTTCTTTTCCTCAGCACCCGGCTATAAGCTTAGTTTTCTGCCAAGTAAGTTTATTAACTTAGCCAGCCAGTAAAAATTGATTCTGATCATCCTTTTCCCAGCTCATAACTGGGTCTATTTTGAGGTGCTGGTCATTAGCATCTTTCATTTTCAGACCTCTGTGGTTCCAGCTCTTGATAGAAATGCCAAACTGCGATGGTAAGATGTATTATCATTTGCATTTCATCTTGCTGAAGGATGTTTTCCATTGTTGTTATTATCATATAAATTAGAGCCTCAACTAAAAACGGCAATGCCATGCAAGACTAATAGTGCCATAAAAAAAATTTATTCTAGTACTCTTTAAAAACATTGATTTAAAAGAACAATAAAATCTGATTTTTGTCTGCTGCTGCAAAGTAGCATTTGGTTCATTCTAAATATCGAACAGTAGAAAGTTAAAAACCCTCATATGACGAATGAAGCAAAAGATACAAAGACACCACCATGAAACTTTGTATCAGGGAGAGCAACAATCATTGTCCACTCCTGAGAGAAGAATACTGATTTATTAATTAGGAAACTTTGGTGTGGTTTTGCTTTTGCTGTGGTTTGTTTGTTTCTTTGTTTCTTTAACACTTGGAAAAGCATCTAATTCAATACCAAATTTCTTGGATGAGAATGAAAACAAGGCTTTTTTGAAAGGTATCATGCTCATATAAGTACATAACTTAGGCAGTATATGCAGCTTTAAGGTATCCTGTACCACATCAGAAATACTGTTTGGCTATAACTTTGATCTGTCAAGAAATGAATTTGCCTGTTCCCATTTCTTTAAGAAATTCCTCTGGTAAGTTAATTTTGCACCAACAAGCTCTATGACAGATCAAATGTCACCTGTTGTCCTCACTTGCTTAACTTTATTCAGATTAGGCATCGTCTGTCCTTCCACAGCCAGCATAAAGCTGGCATAAAGCTCAAAGCCTACATAAGCTCTTGCTAATTTGGCAGCAATGTGACAGAAATTCAACACTGAATCTGGATCAAAAATTGTACTGCTGAGAGATCCATTCATGCACACACCTGGTATGGCAGATCAGAGACACATGGCTTAAGGAGAAGGCTAGCAGTGTATGAACTAGATAAAGTCGAAGTGAAAAGAGTTATAAGCAGTTTCATACCCAAAATGTGGTAGTGCTGGGAAACGGGATGAGATGACAGCTATGGGACCATGCAAGAGCTGGCTGGAAGAGACTTATGGCAAGCACTGTCAATCGCAACATTGTATGGGGACGTCTCCACGTGTTGAGCACTAGAGAAACAAACAGTAGTTTGCAGGTAGAAAGTGTTGCTGCCCAAGAAACCACCCAAGAAACTTCTTAGAGGGTTGAGTATAGTTCAGCAAACAATTCCCACAAACTCTCAGCTCTACACAGGCACCACTGGAGATCCAAGGTAAGGACCTTTCCTTTCAAATACAAACATGCTGTCCTTGGGCAGAACAATCAGAAAAGTGATAGATGATGGAGCAATTAATCTCCTGCATTTAGTGGTGCTGAGTCACATGTGATAAAAAGACTCTTACTGTGCTCATTCTGCAAACCCTAAGAGCTTCACTCCCCCGACCACAGCACACAGGGTTGTTTTTAGCTACAAGGGACTTATCAAAGCCCCGATAAAATGAATACATTAAGGTAGATAAAGATGCAGCCTTCTTTACTGTAGGATCTGAGCACTGATATCTAACATTTATCCTCACAACACTCCCAGGATGAAGCACCTGGGCAGAGATGGCTAGAAGCTGTATGCTCAGAGCTACTTAGCTCTTCCAGCGGGTAGTTTTTGAAGCTCTAGACCTTCAAATTCAGTGCCACAGTCAGTCTCAAAACTTCCTTCGGCAACTAGAGCTTTAAGTTAGATGATGGTCTCAGATCTTCCCTCCAGCTACTCCTCTAAGATTTGTGACACTTTAAAGGCAGTCCAAGTTTCTACAAGTTGACGCATAGAAAACAGCTAAGATACTGAAAGCACAACATGAGCTGGCTGGGCTGTTTGGAACTCTAGATCAGAACCTGGAATCTATGAAGAAAGACTTCTAAATGAGTTTTTTCTCCATCTCAGAGGTTTTTAAAGGTAGGTGTGTTCCTTTTTTGCAGACTGGGACTTTAGAGACACATGAAACTAAGGCTGAAGGGATTAATGGTGAAGTCATTTAAGCTACAAACCTGTATGTGGTCTCTTCCAACCTTACCTGTTCTGTGATTATGTGATAACTGAACTAAAAATCACAGAATGATTTGGGTTGGAAAGGACCTTTAAAGAGCATCTAGTCCAAGAAGTCAGACTGAACCTGACATTTCCAGGTATTTACTTGAAGATTCTTGGAGAGAAGTAAAAGGTAGCAACATGGTGATGTAGGAATTCTCAGACTGAGTAGAGTTAAAAATCTCCATGCTAAATCAAGTGAGCTGAATTCTGAAGATGCCTGACTTGAATTTCAGTTAAGTGTTGAGCAGCAGGTAAACAAGTTTGCGTTGAGCCTTGCACTGACTACAATGACCAAATAGCTTTCTTCTAAAAAGGAGAGCTCACTACTTTTCTGAAGAACCTAATTAGAAGTAACAGCATTAGCATCAGATGCATTGGCATGTCTATGAGATAAACATGATGTTGCTCAAAAATGCTAGTTCAAGTGTCCAAAGCCACTAAAATAGTCTTGTATCCAGGATACCAAGCTCTGTTTCACTGCAAGGTAATGCCATTGCCCATTTGATCTGAGGGCACTAGTAGTAATTCCTCCTTGTGTTCAGCAGTGTGCACACACAGCAGTGCAAATGAGCCACCATGGGCTGGATAAATCACACAGGGCAGTCAGTGTCAGAAAAGAACATTAAGCTTCCTTAGTCCAAAGCTTTGCCACTCTCTCTGCTGCACTGCCCTCCAGCACGGGGAGGCAAGGGGAATGGCTGGGCATCAAACACAAACCTTTACACATCTCCTTGCAGCCATATGGGGAAAACTTAGAAATGAACACTTAGGCATGGCATAGTTGCAAGGGCAAGAGAAGTCACAGCAGGATGGGGTCCTTTTAGTAGCCACATTCTTCCCTTGCAGTGCCAAGATCCCAGTAGTAACTAAAGCCTAAACGTAGCAGTGCAAAAGAAAAACATTTCTACAGAGGAAATACTAAAGTGAAGCAACATCCTGACAACTCATAAACCCAGTGCTCATGTATTTGGCTGAATTTAAATAATTCTTATAGGCAGTGACTGTTATTCCTTGACATTAGTCTATATGTGAAGCTCTCAACAAGTGAATATTTCTGCTCTTTCTGATTTACTGTGCATGCATGACCTTCTCTCTAAACCTGACAGTAAATATTCTGTTTGTTTATTTGCTTGAATAAAAGGGAAGGACCAAGCCCAAGGCTGCAAAGTCAGTATAAGAGTCAAATTTATTCAGAGAACATGCACAAGGATGTAGTAGATAAAAACAACAATTTAGGGTGAGGGTATATAAAGCAGAGCAGAGAGGAAGGGTTTTTAGTCACCATTTTATATGCAGTCAATTTTCCTGCTATCACTGACAATCCCAACCCTAAGTGTTTCCATGAAAATATAGACAGATGCTTAAACATTTGCCAACCTGCTAACTCACTGGCAAAATAAGCACAGAAGTGTGTAATATGATACCTTACAGATTCTCAGGTGCCGTTATCCTCGTTTCTTAAGACTTCAGCAAACAGGATGATACAGGAGCAGCACTATCCTGCCCTGAGGTGAGGTTGTGTCGTTCTGAAAGACAGAAGAGTTTATGTGGAACCACTACATCTCTCACGGCCGAGCAGCACTAGGTGGCACTGGTGGTATTCGTACACGTTTTCAGCTGCCTTTCGATTTCGAAAAGGCATCCACGGGTACCTTTCCACTTACAGCAAACAAGAACGTGGTGGAAAACAGGTATTTCTCAGTGGTTTCTGAGCCAAAGACGAAAAAAAGCCCTCCTTTTTCCATATTACTGGGGTCTAACGAAAGACTGACTGATATTCACGTTCTCTCTCAGCACTGTTTGACTGGGTCTTTAGCTTGTTAACCTCACTTTCATGGTATTTAATGATTACAAGCTAACTGATAGAAATACTATGTTGCACATAATGGTGTCTTTATAACCATTGATTACGCACTTGTATTACATGTGAGAGGTGCCAAAGGGCTGGATTCCATGATGGTGAGCTATCAGTGCTGATCGATGGCATCAATACCCCTACCTCAAAGTGTAGTCAGACTTATTTGAAAGTGCTAACACTACACAGGGGTTAGCAGCATCACAAACTATCCTTCTCTAAACCGACTTTAGAAACTCCCTAAAGGTTGCTTGTCAGTATGTTTACTTGCTCCCAAATTCAAGAAAAGAAAAACAGATTGAAGTAGCAATAAGCAGGAGAGGAAATGACTTTCCTTGGAGATCATGCGTTAAAGCAAATTGAAGCACAACTCAAAAACTGTACAAGAGAAATCATTTGGGTGTGGCCAAGACAATCAAAGCACTAGCAAGGAACTGCCACCAAATAAGCAAGCTTTGCAATGAAGGTCAGCACTCAATCACACTGGTTTTAGATTACCTTCTTGCTCTGGGTTCTAGTTAAAAAAAAAAATAAAAAAAATAAAATAGGGTAATTCAGAGAAAGATAAGAATTTGCTTTATCTAAAGAACATAAGGTGATTAAGCTTTCTTTACTATAAATCTGCTAAAAGACGCTCTTTCCAGTCAGTCAAAGTACTTGCACAGCAGTACTGGTTTCAGCCTGTGAAATCTTTCTTAGCAATGGCAATTTGAGCACAAGGTTCATCTCTATGTGACACACAACAACCCATCCATGAAGTGCTTTGTTTTGCATCTACCTTGCAGAGACCACAGAGCCCCAGCACAGTCCCTGCTCCTGCTGCTGAGAGCCTGGTGCTACCATCTCCTAACCTCATTTTTGAGAGATGACATGTGTAGGTAGAAGAGGTGCAAGGCAGGAAAACAACTTGAAGCACCTTTTGTAAATCCCTGGAATATTTTGTAAATCACTGGAATATTTAATTTATTTTAATATGAAAGCTGATGGAAAGTGACTGTCCAGTGACACATCTGAAGGTCCACCTCTGCCCCCTCCTGATCTGATCAAGCTGGAAATTTCCCCAAGATACAGGCTGTCTAAGCACACAGGTGGGCAATTGTACTTGATATTCAACCTTTCAGTTGTCTTTTCTTTTTTGCACATTTCTGTAAAAGCCCCAACCACCCAGTGTGTAGTTTCTAATTTAGAGACAATACCAAAAAACCATGAATCAGAGACTCTAATCTTCCATTATCTGTTTTGAGTCAAAATAAACAGAAAACTATCACAAAACATTGTTTTATAGTTCCCTAGCACATCTGCAAACCAAGATTTTTCATGGGAAAGATCATCTTTTTTCGAAGTCTTTCCAAGCTCTGTCTGCCAACACTCAGTAACTCCAAAAATGCTGTTAGCCAGTTTGAAAATATTACTCTATGTGATTTCTAGGTTCACTATCATCTCTTTTCAAGTATCCTATGTTGCCTGTCTTCAAGTTTCTATCTTCAACTATCTACTTAACAAGAGAGTGTACAGGAAATAGAACTAGATTTTATTGGAGGCATGTAGTGAAAAGAACACATGCTGGGACATGTGAAACTCTAGTTTTTCACCATAAGGGAGGTCAAACACTGGGACAGGTGCCCAGAGAAGTTGGGGAATCTCCAAATTTGGAGATGCTCAAAACTCAATTGGTCAAGATATTGAGCAAAGGTCCTGTTCTAGCTGAGCCCAGTTTGAGTTTGGAGAAGGACTGAATGACCTCCAGAGGTCCTTAGCAGTCCAAAATTTTCCATGATTCCAAGATTGTAAGTTTATGTCACACTTGTAAATATAAATTGCTATATGTTGCAGAAATATTTAAAATTTGTGATCCTTTTGCATCTGCATAGATACCTTTGTCTACCATGTTTTGTTGTATTAACTAAGGATTATTTATAAAATCAGTAAAAAATTGACTTGATCTATTCTCTTCCTACTTCTTTCAGTAATGGCTAAAATAATTATATCCGTGCTACCTAAGGGTATGCTCAGTTATAGGAAGAGAATCGATCAATATCTGAACTGCAAACTGCTGGGAAAGTGCCTCAGGGTTAATGCAGCATTTATGTTTCCTCTTCAGCAACAAGCCATGCAGTGCAAAGGGGCACCAAAAATATTGCCTATGTTTGTCTGACTAACCGAGAGCACCTCAGAACCTCTTTGAGTGAAAATTATTTACTATTGGTGCCCTGGCCAAAACAAAACACAGTTGTTATTGCACGTACATCCCACCCTACCCTTTCCCCCTGCTGGGAGAGAATGCAAGAGCATTCTTCCCTACAGTGGAAAGCCCATTGATCTTTTCTCCAGACCTTGAATGTGAGGGAAAAAAACAAAGCAAACCAAACCAAAAAATTGGGAAATCCCTCTCCATGTTGCTTTTACTAGTGATATTCCTGTGTAAGTCCTCTGACAGAGGTAAGAAGCTGAAGGGGTGTGTACTTCTGGCTACACCTCTCTTGTGACTCATTCCCACCTCACCCTCTCCTGTCCCTTGTTTCTTTGGCTATTAAGGAAGCACTGCAGTGCTTGTAGCTGGTGTCACATACCAAAATGATTCCAGTGAGCTAAGAGGGTCTAAAGCTACTTTACAGCAACCCAGAAGGCCTGAAAAGGCCTGAGAATAATGAGGCTTCAACCATTTAATAAAAACCACATAAACCACTTTGAAGATGCGCTTGCAGTACAGCTGAGTAGCTTTGTTCTTCAGAAACGTGTTGCGAAAGATTCTCCTCCCTTTAGCCCTGCTCTTTCAAACACTTCTCTTTCCAGCATCGTGATTCATTTTGCTTCATCTTACGTCACACAATAGAAGTGAAGATGACAGCCAAGTCCTAGAAACTGAAATTAGTTTCCTGAAAAACATGCCTCAGCTGACTTATGATTATAGATCATGAAAATTCACTGATTATTGCAAATGAGGAAGATACAGTAAACTTCCACCAAAGGGATACGGTAGCTATAAACAGGCCGGCACAAGCAAATAAACACACCCTGAGATTAGCATTTTGAAAGCAATGGAGCAAGGAAGATATGAGAGGGACTAATCATTCGCAGACAACAAACTATTTTATTTGGTCCATAATGAGGCATTTGAGGGTGTTTTAAAGTTTCAGATTGTCACCGAGTGAACTATTCTCCTATTAATCTGTCAGAGAATTGGTAAACAGCCACAAAAGCAGCAGCACATGCCTACGGCAGTTGAGGGAAAATTGCCTACAGATTACAGTAAAACTATTTTCCAAGGGCTGGAAGAACACCCGAGAATACTACCTCTGCTGATAACACTATCTCTGCAAAGGAGCAAATGCTCAACAATTATCTACACCACCAAGAATGGCCACATTTTTCTGAATGCTTCTATAAAAGCAGTCAGGGACTAGGTTTATGAGGTACGAAACAGCCACGTGGAGAATTACCAAAAGAAAAAAACAAAGTATTAATTTTGCTTGAGGAATAGGAGGAGGAGAGAAAGAAATGGAAGCTTTCTTCGTTTTATGTGGGATTCTTTTTTTATTTTAAACCTCAGCCCTCCTACACACCTTTCTCCATGTCCAGGCATTTGTAGGGGTGTGCCTCTTCAGGGAGGAGGTAGATTCTCTGCTGTTTTGCAGGTCAGCATGTCACACTACATCAGCCAGAGTAGATTGTCCACTAGGAATTTTAATGAGTCTGTGTATTTTGTTCTCTTTTCCTTACACTGTGTTGCAAAAAGTCTCTGCCAGCAAAAAAGCTGAGGGAGGGGAGGGAAAGAGTTCTCCCAAAAAACACCTTAAAAACGTTGTCTCTGTCTTTCCAAAGCATTCTCTGAGCTATGAGGGCTAGTTGAGAATCTGAAAAAAAACCCCAACAATCCAAAAATAGTAATCAGCACGACCTCCACAAGAAACAGAAAGGATTTTTGTTTGTTTTTCGTTCAGTTTTTCTGATGTGGATTTTTTTTATTTTTTTTTTTTAAATAGGGCTCAGAATTTAGACAAACTGGCTCAAATTATGCACTGGCGTGAACTGGTGTGGTAGCAGCACATCCTTCATCTTCAGACATGAGCCGGGGTCAAATTGCTTGTGTGCACACCTTTGAAGGGCTGTGTGAGCATACTGGTGTGCACACACAATTGGCAACACCTCTCTTATTACTAAGGTTTGTTTAGACTCTGTTCTCCCTGAGCTGGTTAGAGCAGACGCTACAGTGGGTTAGCCTGTGTCTGCCAGACAAACTTTGGAGTAACTGTTCCTGGTATCAACCAGTACAGCATCACTGGCTGATGATGGAATATGAGATACAGCTATTGGGCATCTCCAGGCTACCTCCTCTCCATTTTGAACAGATTTATGATTGCTGCCCCTTTTTCCTCTTGAAAGGATATAAGAGGAAGTAGAAGAGCTATCCTATATGGCACATAAATGATATATCATTTATTGTTAAGTATCTTTACAGCTTCTACAAGACACTGAGAGTTACACTTGGTACTTCAAACAAAACATCTGTTTTTTCCACTGTGTTTTGTTATGACAGTTCAGACTGTCTACTCCAAGGAAACCCTAAAAGTACGGAGTTTAGATAAGCAGAGGTCAGGACCATCATAACTGTACCCTATACACCAAGACTCACATAAGAATTACAAAACCACTGGATAGGGGTACTCAAGGCCCGAGTAGTGAAACTAGATTGTTGAAAGGGAACACTTTCTGGACACATTACACTGGGGAGAGGGTAAGTGGCAGGTTAGTTTTACACAAAAAATAATTGATGCCTGTGGACTTTAGCAGCCATTACTAAGACTCTGTTTACACAAAATATCTTTTGGTTCACATCTTGTGCCCGAAGTATTTCAAAACAAGAGAGAATACATTTTTGATGACAGCAAAGATGTTAGACTTCATATAGATTATATTTTAAGATTGGAACAAATAGAAGAACACATAGAGAGATTGCAAAAACCTGATGTGCAGTTTAAAGGTCTCTGGATAGAAACATAAATTTAAAGAAATAACCCAATTTTCCTCAAAGGGACTGAAGAAAGAATGCAGATAGATTCCTTGACCTACAGGTCCATATACCTGCATCTGCAGAGGAAGGAAGCATACAACAATTTATGGGAATTGTAAATAGGGTGGGTGGAAGAGTCTGTATCTATACTGGCTGCTGAAACTGCCAATGCAGAAAACAAATAATGGTAATCTGAAGGAGTAGGAAAATATCAAACAGTGGATCAAGGGATAATCAAAGAGTCAGGGAGAACTTTGAAGAAGTGCCTTTAAGGAAGGTATCAGGCCCTACTTTTACTTTAAGGTATATCGGTCATGAGAGACAAGTCAAATGCACCCAGAGCCTTATCTATAATTGATAAGCATGAGCAGAAAAAGAGTTTTCATTTGTATCTGGAGGCATCAAAATTATTAAATGCTTTGATATATGAGAGAAGTATAGACAACACACATCACAAAGTTTTTAGCAGTATTTGTAAAAAAGAGTAATTTATGTGAACTACTTTTTTCAGGTGCTGCTCGATGGTTAAGTACTAGTAAACACACTTGGAAAATATATCATGATACCAAATATTTGGTCTAGACCTTTCAAATAGAGCCAAAGTTCAGCAAAAACAATAGCCTGATACTGTCAGCAAATATCTGAAGAGACATCCAAAATTTTTATAGATTCATTTGCTTATTCAAAAAATCAAAACAGACTACAAAATGTTTTGGATTCTGGATGATAGAATTGAGAAGATAGAGAAGCTGCTTTATGAGAGAAGACTAAAAAGGTGGAAACTCTTCAGTTTGAATAAAAAAATAAAAAAGAACATGGGGGAATAAGATTAAAGCTGATTAAATCATGCAGGATATGGATCCTGTAATACTATGAATAGACAGCTCCCAGGCAAGACAGAGATTGGCTTGAAACAGATTAAAAAGTATTTCCTGTGTCAGGGAGTGCTTGTTGTCAAACCTGCAGGAGCAGGTTCAGACAAGGCTTAAACAAACCATAGACCAGAGGTCCAGAAACAAACAGTAAAAAGGCCTAGGCAGGGATGTATCCTCTAATGTATAAAACAGCCCTGAAGGCTGGAGCAGTACCAAGGCAAGGGACTGACTGCAGGGAGTGACCAGTCTCTTGACCTTCCCAAAATAACCACTGTATTACCACTGTTGGAGAAAGAGTTCCAGGTAGGATGGACCATAAATCTGGCTGAGTGGAGCATCTTGTGTGGTGTTAAACTGGTTCTTCTAATAATAGATAAATACAATTACGAAAACAATCAACACCTTTATGTCTCCATCTCTTTCTCTTCTCTCCATCTCTTATCCTTTCCTCTGCTGTTTGTTAAGGTATCAGTTCTTACATTAAAAACTCATCATTAAAAGCATTACCAATGATTTCTTATTATGATTACCAAATAATATTCTTTGGAGTTATGAATACCTATCAGATGCACCTCTTCTTGTTCCCATTATCCTTAGTGTGCATACCATCATTCAACACCACGTTCTCTCAAATGACAAAGGAAGTGGTATGAAGAGCCACTAAACCAGAAGAGCTTCCCATTAAATTTTTTTCTCTTTACCCAGAGACCTTCACTTCCAGAGAGGTATTAGAGTGCAACTTCTCTCAGTCCTGAAATGCAGCCAACCCAGAGGCAGACTGCTGCAAGTGTTTAATAGTTCCCAGCAGCACTAATCAGTAGGTAAGGACAGGAGGTTAAGAAGGATACTATGCGGGAATAAAATGAACAACTCCATTTCAAAGGTCTTGTATTTCTTCAAAGCAGCCATGGAGAAGACAAAAAAAGATAGATAGACATCAAATGCAAACACTGGAGAAGTCAATCAGAAAGGGCAATCGAAATGTGTGATAGAATTACAGAGGCGAAAGATGATGAGAAGTTTGGCAGCCAACTTTTGCTGAAAACAGGGGAACTTTGGGCTGTGGAACCCTTTAACCTGTGCTGCATATGTCAGCAGTTTGGTTTAAGGACGATTTTCTCCGTAATTTAACAATTAATCCTTGATGAGACCCTGGCAAAGCAGATGGCTTTTTAAGCTGTGGTATAGAAAAAGTTGTTCTGTGGTAAGAGCAACAATCCGTGAAGCTATTACACATTTCCCAACCCACCTTATGTTATTTTTTTAGCAAGGCTGCTTTTCTGCATAATTCTGGCTTTTATCATCTGATTCTTTCCCTTTTTTTTTCCAGCAAACTAGTTTCTTCAGTAAGACAAAATGAGTCAGAATTAGAATGCTTATCTAAACGCATCCCTACAAAAACAAATATTTAATGAACACATAGAAAAATGAAAGTAGTATAAACATAGGAGTTCATATTGGAAAACTATTAATCTGTTTTGAATAAGTACCCATAGTAATGCACTCCCTATATGGATTTTCCTGTTTGCTGAAAGAATGTTCAAACATAATACACATGAATTTTAGAAGAAATAAAAACATACTGTCCTCTGATCTTTGATCAAGGAGAGTTCCTAATGCATGTATTGGGTATGGTGAGCTATCTCCAAATTCATACCAAGCGAATTAACTCCTGAAACTGTAAAATGTAGCAAGCTCTGCTGAGGAGTTGGACTAATCCACTTGGCCCATTGCCATGCTAACCCAGCTGTGATGCTCCTGCATCCAACCAGCAGTCTCTGACCTGCTTTGCTCCACACAAAGACACCGGCTTGTTCAGACCGAGCGCAAGATCCCTTCATCACGCTCCATTACACAGCTGGAAAGATGCCTCCCATCTCATCCATGTGGTAATAAGAAATTATACTGTGCCACTGGGTTTGTCAGACGTCGAGAGGAAAGCCAGCTTCTTCATCGTTTCCAGGCTTTCAGAGCCCTGAGAAGCAGTCCACTGGGAGTTTTGACAACCTTGGCAGCCTATGGACCAGTATGGATTAGTTGCTTCTGAACAGGTAACTCCTGCCTGTAGCTTTGAAGGGAGCAGTATACAAAGATTTGTGCCCCGTGTTTCCCTAGTAAGAGAGACTTATGTGCCTCTATATCTCTCTGTAACCCTCTTCAGGGGCTGCAAGGAAGTCAGATGAATACATACAAATTCTTGTGTCACTCAGGTCTAATCTATTCTCTCTGTCAGAGAGACAGAAGTCAGACAGTAAGTGGCACAGGGTCCAGCACTGACAGCTGGTCACCTCCCAGTTTTCCTCTTCAATCCATAAACACATCAGAGCAATCAAACATGTGAAGAGCAGCTTCCTCCATTAAGAAATATGTAATTGATTTGTTTCCATGCTGATACAATGCCTAAGATCTAGCCTAAGGTTCGTTCACTTAAATTCCTGTAAGATCTTTATACTTTTTCCCTCTCCTCTTTCCTTTACACGTTTTGGTTTCCACCTGGCCCTGCTCTGAATGCATGAACACATCCAATGTGCAAGGTGAAGTAGCCCAGGGCCTGAGCAGGACAGGGACAATCAGAGCTGCGCTTCCTGTCACGGCAAAGTACGAGACCTGCAGATGGACCCTGTCAGACTTTGAAAGGCTGTAAACACTTTGCTTGGAAAAAAAAAAAAAAAAAAGCATGAAAAATATTTTATGCTTTCAGTTAAAAAATGTCAAGTTAAATGCATGGGAGACTGCTGCTTAGCATCTGTATTTCCCTGGACTTCTACTTTCTGATCTCCAGCTTGTTTTGATAAATTTTCAGATTCACCATTTAGATTACAGAAGTGTTCAGTCAGGACTTCACCAGAAACAGAAGAATCAGGGGTATTATATTATACAATAATTGTATAGTACAATTATTATTCAGTGCATTTAGAGGAGTTTGGAAGACTGATTGACTTCAGGTTTCTCTTGCCATAGAACAGAAAGTGGTATTGAGAATATAATTTTCATTGCAACTTCCCTCCTCTTAAAATTCTAAGATTCTTGCAAACTTCCTTACTAAGTTTACTCAGCAAAATTAGAAAACATGATTTCTATAAGTTAACATGTATCATCCATAAAAATTAATGGGAACTTACTTTTAGTGTTACTCAGCTGCTGTCTCTGTTTAGCCCTTGCTAAAATAATTTCTGTTCTTAGTCATTAAGAGGGAGTTTTCACCACTGGCATACAGGCATTTTCATAACTTGCTTTCAAATCTATTGGGATTTGGGTGTTGTGTTTGCCCTGTGGCTTTTGGTTATTTTGTATAGTTACTGTGAGTGACTGCTGAAATAACTTGTTTGAGTAATTTCTCTGTGGAGTAACAGTTTTATAATCTCTTTAAAGTGCTCCTTGCTTTTCTGATGCTTTTATATTTGTTTGTGCTGACAGACTATTAAAGAAGAGTTACTGATCTCAGACGACATTTTTCCCTGTTAACTGTGCACTTCATTTTACCTTTGCCTCTCCAGCAGTGACTGCACCCCAAAACAGTAGTTCTTCACCTTTATGCAGTTCATTGTTTGTTGAGGTGAAAGTGACTGAAGGGGGAAGATAGAGAAGACTTAATCTCAGATCAATCATACTCTATGATTGATCAAACATTTCTATATGGGCTCCATGCTGATCCTTGTGTCAGAGCACACTGCAGGCTTGCTGTGCTGGCTGCAGGTCGAGGTTCCCAGAACAGGTATGCCAGGGCTCTAGGGTTTTGCCACAAATACCTTTCCTGGGCCACTGGGAGTCACATAAGAATTCTGCAGATAGCTTATAGTGCATCCAGCACTATATGCAAGAGCAGTATATGAGAGGAAATAACACTAAATTTCTCCTAGGCTATTTTTTAAACCCTCAATGAAGGATATTTGTGAAGGGATTACTACTTTCACCCCCATCTCTCCTCTGCACACTGTACGTCTGTAGAACACATCTCCAGTCAAGGACTTGCTTTGTTTTTTTGATCAGACTTTGCTTAGAGACTTCTGCAATACTTTTCAGTTTAGTTGAGATAGTACCTGGTATTCTAAGAGATCAATTGAAATACAATTTTGCAAAAAAAATCTTAGCATCCTAGAACGAGGTGTGTTAGACTGTGGAATAGTCTCCTGGGGATGTGGTGGAAATGACTTTGCTTGCAAAATATAGAACTGCTGAAACAAACACTAGAAGTTATAGAGCAAAGAGCAAATGAAGTTTTTTTCAGGGACTGAGCTGGGATTTAGGAGACATGGTAGGTCAGTGCAGGTAGTTCTTTTTTTTCTTCACACTTTTAACTCTGCGTAAGCAGTTTTATTTATGTAAAAACCAAAGAAACAAAAAAACACCCACCACCAGGTAAATCAAAAATCAAGCAACAAAACTCCATAGAAAATCACTTCTTTAACGTCTATAACTTGCTTCACATTTTTGTAATTTCCCCAAGTTTTGTGAATACATATATTCTTCTTCTGAGCTCCTTGTCTGACTTTGTTATTATTTGTCACTGTTTCTCCATCCACAAACTACACTAGATCCAAGTTTCCACAAGCAAAACCCACACTGTAAGCTAATGCAATCCCATGGAACATGCCATAGCATCTGTCCATCAAATTCAACTCTGAGGATGCTATGTCCTTACACCTCTTCATATAACTCACTACGAAATAACCCTGTCCTGTAAATTTGAAGAAAGTCACTTTTATGTTACTTTAAGTGTAGAAGTAATGTTAGATGCCCATAGTATATCAGAAAAGGGCAGGCTGTGTCTCTTTCTCTTGCCTGGGTAAAATATGATAAATCACATATTCGTAATTTGAAGGTAAAGCCAGAGTAACATTTTAAGTGCAAGTGGATACTTACTGAAGCTATGGTATTTCTCTATCTCTCATCTACATTGTTTGATGTATAAGAGAAAAATCAAAATGTGTCTTGGGAGGATGGAGGGCCAAGTTCTTCCCTGTCAGATTTTTTTGTTTTGGAACTGTTTCCTCAGGTTTTTTTTGTTACATTACAAATACTTTGCAGTGCACTCAGCACTGTGGGACTGACACGGTTGGAGCATCCAGCATTTAGCTGTGAAAAAACAGAAGTGTTAGATGAATAAGAGCATAGATGCAAGCCTATACCGAACTTGTGTTTTTAACACAGTGAACTAAAGCAAGATTTTTCAAATGCAGATGGCAATGACTAGCTGTGTGAAAAGATTTACATCTGATTTTATTGCTAATTTCAGACTGTGTTTGTCTTCATTCTTAGGTGGAAGTGTAACAGAACCTCTGGGGAAATGAAATAAAATAAATAAATATGAGAGAGCAGATATTTAGGTGCTTTGGTCTGGGCCAGTAAACATGACCAGAAGGGAACAGCTGGGATACCCGGATTTGTTCTTTAAAGAGATGACTGAAAAGGAGATCTCTTTACCATTCCCTGCTGATTCAATTTCAAAAACATATCATTGTATGAATTTATTCCTGGGATAATCAGTGACTGCCATGAATATCTGTAATGAACTTACAGATCCCTTGAATGAATTCAAGGAGCCTTGGATCAGTCCCAAAAGTGCAACATGTCTTTTAATAACTGATCACCTGTACATCTGGAACTGACAAACCTGCACAAGTGGTAGGTCACAAATTCCCCATTCCCATTTAAGGATAATTTTAAGGATTTTAATCACTCTTTTTAAGCCTGAACTTTGTATTTGGTTTGCTTTTAAGCTCCCTACTGTATCTGGTTTTCCTGTGGGCTTTTGTTTTTATTTTCATTTGGTTTCAACAGATGTTATTTATTGCTATTTCCCTCCGCTTTGGAGAGGATTTATCATTGAGATGTATTTTCATTTTAGTGCACAAATACATTAAATCCAGGCATGAAGCCTGACCAAAACAGCTGGAAAGTGACACTGAAATTAAGGCTATAGAGCTGCTTCCCTAATCTGCTGAGCAGTTTATATAAATGCAGTTTAAATAAAATGAGTCTGCAAATCGAAAAGCTTAAAGGATATTAAATCCTGGCTTTATAAATGATGGTCAAGCTAGTAGGAACCACTCCATAGTGTGTAATCTTTTTCTTTCATGTAACAAGGTTATCTGGCCTCACAAGCTTTTTTGAAGTAAACTTAATTCAAGCCAGTGAAGAAAAAATGCAAAAGGTAACAGATTTGATTTCAGAAATCAAGTATTTTTACACACACACACACATACACACACATATATATGCATATCTGTGGGCTAGATGTGTGTTTCCCCAGTCTTAGTGGAAGAAAGGTTTATTTATTATTTTTTTTCCTAGGATATTTACACACACACACATACACACACTCATAGTGAGCAAAGAGAAGAAGATTGGGATGAGAGGACACTTCCCTTTTCCTGGGAGAGAACAGCTCACTGAATAATAAAGGCTTCTGAAAGGATGTGCTACAGATGCTATAGAATATGCTGTACATGTTGGTAATGAGTTTGTCAATGTTCCTAACATCACTATACAGCTGTAATCAATTGGTTTAATAAAATATTGATATCTGTTTCCACAGTGTTTTTATTGTGCAGCAAAAATCTGTACATAATCTAAATTAAACATGTCTGCAATGGGTTGGAGACTGCATATCATTCCTTGCCCTAGTGGAAAAGCTCTGTGCCACCCCATCTGCTGTTCCAAATGCCAGACTTCAGAAATATCACTGAATGAGAGGGCTGCTGTAAAGAAGTACTTGCTGTTTTATTTGAGATTCTGTTTAGCCTGGTAAAACATCCCCCTATCAATTTGTATCACTGGGCTGTTGCTGAGCTACAGGCCCATGTCTAATCTCAGATTGATGAAATGCATCCAACATGACATTTGACTCAAACTGCTCATAAATAATAATACTACTACTTTACATTTATACAACCCTTTTCAGCAAGAGCTCTCCCAAAAGGCCTTTTTGACCTCCAATTTATCTATTGTGACTCTCACTGAATTAGAGACAAGTGTAATGTTCTCTTCTCCACTACCACATATGACGTGGCAGTAGCTATGAGACAAATTACATTTCTGATGAGAATCCAGTCATCTTAGCTCAATAATCCATCCCAACAGAGATCACCTGTAACCTTATTAGTGTCTCAGTGATTCAGACATCCGTCAACCGTATAAAAAGCTGCCTGCCTGGTAAGTACTTCCCCCTTTTTTCCAAATCTGGAATCTCTAACCCTCAAATAACTATGCAGACCTTAGCTTGACAATATTTACTCTAGAAAAAAATGATACTTTTAAGTTCAGGATTTTACAATTCACTGTTGACCAAAATCAAAAGTTTCTTGAAGTTGAAAAAATAAGGTTCCTGGACTTATTCTGAATTTAAGGTGTTTGTGCCTCAATCCTAACCAAGAAATTACCGAAACATTCAAATTTACCACCATGACACTGTCATATTCAAAAGATTGTGTAGGTCATATCAAAATATGGCTTTGTTCTGCTTGTAGTCATGATTTTTTTTCCACCTTGCCTTACAAGGATAGATTTTCAAAGGCATCTAGGCATCAAACAATGCAGATAGGGATTTTCAGATTCATGTGCTGTGCCTATTGCAGCTTGAAGCCTAAATCCCATGAATAAAATTGCCTTCAATAAATCGTGAAGGCTGGCTTTAACAACCTGCCAATGTACAGCACCTATCTACATATCTAAGAAACTCACTGTAAGACATTTTCTCCCTGCTCCTGCTAAAAGCAGATGTTCAGTTCCTATTGCCTTCCAGAGGCATAGAATTCAGCCAATCAGACATTTTTTACTTCTGTGTAAAAATTCACCATTTGATTAATAGACAGTATAATGTTTTTTTAAACAATCGTCAATTACTTAGGTTACTTTGAAATATCATTATGGCTCCCAGACTATGCCAAAGACAGCTGGTGACAAATGTTACAATAATACATAGTAATAGAAAGAGAACACACTAACTTGGCACTTGAAATTCTCAGCTTCTATACAAGAGATCCAAACATAAATTTCTGTTCTCACCTTGCAGTGAGAGCTCAGGGATTTTAGCTATTTTGGTGTGATTTTTTTGTCATCTCTGGCTTTACTGTAAAATTTTAAAGAAGCTTCTTGTTCATCCAGCTCAGCTCTATTCCCAAGATTATACCCATAAATCCATTATATAGCACCTTGTTCTTGCAAAGAGGTCAATGTGATCAGCAATTATCAAAAGTAAACAGGATGCTGATCTTATCATACATTATA
The DNA here is from genome assembly GCF_003945725.1 of Corapipo altera. Lineage (NCBI taxonomy): Eukaryota > Metazoa > Chordata > Aves > Passeriformes > Pipridae > Corapipo > Corapipo altera. Next base: position 1,932,954 of record NW_020884898.1, on the reverse strand, counting down.
CATTGAATCGATAGTGAGAAAAAAAATCTAACAAACCAGTGATTGTCTCAACACATCATAGCCTGTTGTGTCCTTTCTTTCTTTTCTCACCTGCTGATAGCCTTGCCCCCAAACCTGTAACAGTTCCCATTTCTGTTTAGTATCTGCATCTCACCACTTGAAAATTCAGATATGTATTTGCTATACAGAGAGAGTACTTTTCAAATCTGTGTTTAAAGTAAGGCCACAGGTAGAGTTAAAAACCTCACAACTCAGTGTTTCAGCTCTAACAGAAGACATCCCATAAACTTGAAGTTCAGGTAAATACCTACTATACGCCACCTATGCAACCTGGTATCTGAGAACCCTTTGATGTCAGTTTGATAAGTCAATGGTTCTGATCTCATAACCTAAGTCTGAGCAACTCATTCCTTACCCAGGAAGTAATCACAGATAAATGCAATTGAGAGCAGCCTTGACAAGAAGGACTTGGGAGTGTTGGCGGACAAGAAGTTCAACATGAGCTGGCAATGTGTATTTACTTGCACCCCAGAAAGTCAAATGTATCCTGGGCTGCACCAAAAGCAGTGTGGCCAGAGGGTCGAAGGAGGTGATTCTCCCACTTTGCTCTCATGAGACTCCACCTGCAGTGCTACATCCAGATCTGGTGCCTCCAACATAAGAAAGATGTGCACCTGTTGGAATGGGTCTAGAGGAGGGCTACAAAGATGAACAGAGGGCTGGAGGACGTGTCCCATGAACACAGGTTGAGACAGCTGGGGTTGTTCAGCCTGGAGAAGAGAAGGTTCTGGGGAAACGTTAGAGCCCCTTTGCGTACCAGAAGGGAACCTACAAGAGAGCTGGAGAGGGACTTTTTACAATGGCATGTAGTGACAGAACAAGGGAGAATGGCTTCAAACTGAGAGCAGATTTAGATTAGATATACAAAAGAAATTCTTTATTATGAGAGCGGTGAGACACTGGCACAGGTTGCCCAGAAAAGTTGTGGATGCCCCACCCCTGTAAGTGTTCAAGGCCAGGTTGGATGGGGTTTGAAGCAACCTGGTCTAGTGGAAGGTGTCCCGCCCATGGCAGGTAGATTGGAAACTAGATGATCTTTAAGGTCTTTTCCAACACAAACCATTTTATTATTCTATGAAAAATAAAGCACTTTCTAATAAAAATTTTTCAGACCTCTGTTGAAGCCAGAAGGAATTTTGATAGTTCTGATTTTATGGACTGTAGACTAAGGTAGAAAAAGTATGTTGATTTTCTTACAGGGGATAGAAAGAGAGAAATGAAAGCAGATGGATCTGCCCTAGCAGTGAACCATTGGATACAATACTTTGCTTCAGTGAGTATCCAAATGATTTTCAAGTAGTTTGGCACATAGGTAATTTATGTGCTTCATTCTCTGCCTGCTATTTAGAAGCTGTTTCTCAAGTAGGGATTGTTCTCTGAACTGTTCACCTTTGCATGCACTGTTTCATTCTTAACTCTTTTAATATTCTTCTTAAGGTTAACTTAGTGAAGTGGATTCACTACACTTTTTTATTGCACTTAGAGACTCTGCTTGTGGTTGGGGTTAAACTAAAAACTGCAAGGGTGCTCTTAGGTGACTGCTTCCTTGATGATTGCATGTATCATGCAACAGAGGCTGTCCCAGCCATGATATGTTTGCCATCACTGACCAGAAGCAACTATCACAGCACAGTGCCCCTGCAAAGGGCAATGCTACCAAGTACCTCGGTTTTTGACCAAATATATGAATTCTTCTTTAGAGTCCTCAAATATAAAAACTGGCTCCTAGATAAAGTATATTTCATTTAATATTTTGGAGTATAAAACAGAAGTCAGAAGCACTAATTACTGTCTCATATGAGCTATATCAGAAGACTGTGTTAAAATATACAGCTCATGTACCCCAATTTCCTGACCCCACATACAGCAAATCAAAATGATCATTTGGCTGAGGAATATCAGACACTCAGCTCATATCAAGATGAACTGAAGGTTGTGATGACTGGGGAGTGAATGGGTCTCAATGAGGAGACAATGATAGTCTCTGAAAGGTTGTTGTCTCCACTGGAGGGTGGAGCTGGGCTCAGTACATCACTGCACCTCCAGCCTTGCCCTCAGCAGCCCCTCTGACTTGCTTCTTAATGCACAGAGCAGTTCAAACACACCATCACCCCTGCATCAGCAGAGCACTGCTGTAAACTCCAGCACAGGAGGTGTGCTTGAAGGGCTTGTGAGCTACATATGATATAACATATGGCCATTCAGAATACACACATGGAGTCTGAGAATGCCCAGGCTCCCTGGACATAAGTAGCCCTGGTCTCTAAAAAGTTTCTTACTTTTGTATTCCCCATTGAGATATTTAAAAATCTGACAATATTTTTATCCTTACTGGTTGGCAAAGGAGTTTAGGATAAAATAATACTATTCTTACTGACACATACAAAAAACTTTAGAGGAGGCAGCTGAAAAACCAACGACTCTATATCCTCAACAGGACATTAGTACCTGGAAACCATAATGCTGAACTAAGGATCCAGGTTCAAGCAGTCAAGCAATCCAAATGTGTATAACAATGAAATTATTATACGGAATTTCCAAGTATAGCCACCATATCTATCTGGGTTAGGCTACAAATACACACAAACTTGCACCTTTGGAGATTCCCAAATCTTTCAGAATCATCTGAAAGGCTACAGAGGTGACACAAGTAGATTTACAAAAGAGGATAAATCTTGGCAAAACACTGCATAGTAGTTCAATTATCCTGCTTCAGAGAAATCTAATTTAATTGCTGGAATGCAATCACTTCTGATAAGGTTTGATACTAACATCATTTAGTGTCAGTAAACGTGTCTCACCAGATGTTCTTTCTACAACAACTAAATAAAATTGATAGTCACCCACTTCAAATAACAAAGTATTTGTTGTTACTATAACTTGTTAACAATCCAGCCAGAGGTCAATAACTAACTTCATTAAGAAAATACAAATTATAGCTTCCTCTAAAAAAAAAACACCTACCCCTTGTATTTGTTATTGCAGAGTTCATTTCCTATATTCACAGTTTCTCCTTGCTCAGTACTTCATTACTGTGTGGCCCACACAGACTACTCTGCTGTGCCAGTTCCTGGAGGGTGAAATGAAGTCCAGCATCTTATCTCAAGGATGTTAGAATGAACTATTGCAAAATTTGATGTTTAAGGGTGTTGGGAGACTGCTTTCCCATGTATCTCTAACATTTGGACAGTTTCAATAAATGAAGCTGAGCACATTTTTCATTGTTCTAGTTGTGCAGACACACAATTGAAGACAAACAACGTACAGCTCCTGTAGTCTTCTAACAGTGTAGGTTGTAACATTAGGTATAACTAGAACTCATTAACCCCATGGTTAATGCCAAACGAGGGAGGTAGGGTAGCCATTCTTATGTCCTCACACGTTTTAATGTTCTTTGATATTTAAGGAAATAAGTACTTATTTAAGGAAATAAGTACTGAGTAAGAGGTTCTGATTTGCAGCATGGTGGCATTTGGAGTGTACAAGGGCAAAGAATGCAATGTAATCCTGATGCCAATACTGAAGCTATTTTTACTCTACAATTCACTGACAAATTCTATCACAAGTAATTTGTATTTATGAAACTGTATAATAGACCCAAGTGGGTTTTTTTAGATGTTAAGCCTATCTACTGTAATCACACTGTAGTGAATGTATCTATTGTTAGCATTAGCACTGAGAATTTAAAACTGGAATAAATTCTTATTACCTAGGGAAATTTACATATATAAATTTAAGCAGCAAAAATCCCCAACCTATCTGTATTAAAGTTTTCTTGGTTTGTATGGTAAAAAACCCTTAAAATAATTAATCTTTTGTAGGGGTACAGCTTAGTAAGATGAGTTATTTTGGAAATAGACCTTGAAGCTTCGTAAGCCTGCAAAATTTGCAAATAGATGAGAACAAACCCTTAGTAAATTAGATAAGGTAATAAAGTATATACTCTTTAACTAATTGTAGACATAATGCCTAGGTATTAATATAAATTAGCTCACCTGTGAGGATGGTGTCTCTTTTCTTAAGAGATGAATAGGTTTGCTGTGACATTGTGACAAAAGTCTCTGGAGATGCTCTGTGGATAATGATGAATATTGAATTAATTTCCACAGCATTAAACTACACTGAAACATTTGATTCCTAGTTGTATTATTTGTTCTGTTCCCACCACCCCACCAAACTTAAACCATGTATCTTTAGCTTGAATATCAGAGCACATACCATAGACATCCTTCTCCTAGATAGTCATTGGCTTATGAGAAGAGAGAACTGGGCTCTGCAAGTGAAATTTTGTCAAATTTTGTCCAAGGTTTCACAAAAACCTGTTACCTCAAAACAGGTTTTTGTGGTAGTGGAAGCAAGAAAGCCTAGACTTTCCACATCTCCAATTACAATGCACAGTGATGACTCTTAGAAAGTTGACATCTTCCAATGCTTTCCACAGAATTATTCTCTTTATAGGTTAAGAAAAAGCCTGCACTATCTTGGATGCCACTGTGTGGAAGCACCTGACACTCTTGACTACAATACAGTCTTGTAGTACACAGAAGAAAATTTCATTCATCTCCCAGAGGGCTTCTTGATCACAGCCATCAACAACATTTGATCTGACAACAGACAAAAACTCTCTTCAGAACAAGCTGCTTTACCTACAGACAGCTGTACCTGAGCCACATGAGAACATTTATGGTCCCTAGAGAAATGGAGAGTTGTATGCAGAGATCCATGGTCAGCATGATACTGCTACACAAATACAGAGGGAGATTAAAGGACAATTCCCACCCTATTCTTCTGTGGCTCACAATAATCTTATTCCAGTTCCTATTCCCCTTTACAGGAGGGACCTACAGAGCATCCAAATGAAACTAAGGAGGTGTGGGAAGGCAGGGCAGATACAGAGGGTAAGGCTGTGAATCCTGATTATGAGAAATCCCACAATGCAAGACTGGCACTGGAAGTAATAAATCCACCGCTCAAACAACTGGCTGCTGTTGCCTGTAATCCTCCAAGCTGGTAGAGAGATTCTCAAGGTCCCATGAGATTCTCTACGTGCACAAGCTGACTCATCTCTGTCTGCAATTTAACCCAACTCCAATAGCTCCCAGGCCATCAATAACAGTGTGACCTGAGCTGGAGCTTGGTTTTCAGGAGCTTGATGCTGTCTCACATTACAGAAGTTTCCCCCTTATGTGTCATGAATATTTTCAGCACAAGTCTTGCTTTTCTTTATCATGTCTGAATCTGTAGCATCAGAAATAAAAAATATGATCAGGGGAAGATCTGGAAAAACATCGCTCAATTTGTTTGGGGTTTGTCATCCCCAGAATGAAACTAAGACCGGTTGCTGGTATGGAGTAAAAATCGGTTATTCAGAAAACCTCCCGTGTTACTAGCAACCGATTAGCAGAGAGCATTAATCAATCCCCACTGGTACTACATATGCTAGTCTCTGAAAGGTAGGAAATACTTTTTAGATAAGATTTTGCATACACAGCTAGCACAGAGTACAGTGAAAGAGACAGGTACAAAAAGGTACAAAGATTTTGTTTGACTGAAAAATAAGCCTTGTCTCAGCTGCTTTGACTAGATCCCAGTTAATAAGAACATCCTTTCCTTCAGATTTTCATCCAAGAATGTGTATGATTTTGTGGTTTTTAAAATAGTGAAGTGCTTTGAGGGGAAGCCATATGAGGCGCAGCTGAGGTCACTTGGCCTGTTCAGCCTGGAGAAGGGAAGACTGAGGGGAGACTTCACTGCAGTTACGACTTCATGAGGGGAAGAGGAGGGGCAGGCACTGATCTCTTCTCTGTCTTAATCAGTGACAGAACCTGAGGAAATGGTCTGAAGCTGAGTCAGGGGAGGTTTAGGTTGAATATTAGAAAAAGTTCTTCAGCCAGAGGGTGGCTGGTCACTGGAACAGGCTCAGCAGGGAAGTGGTCACAGCACCAAGCCTGACAGAGATCAAGAAGTGTTTGGATGATACTCTCAGGCACATGGTGTGACTCTTGGGGATGGTCCTGTGCAGGGCTAAGGATTGGACTCAATGATCTTTACAGGTCCCTTCCAACTCAGCATATTCTCTGAAAATGGACTTGAGATAATTGCCTACTTTGTAATTTGCACGTTCTTAAAATCCTATTTATTTTTTTGCAGCATCCACAGCCAAAGTATCCAGGGTTCAATCCTAACTGCCACAGGAGCCCATGAAGGAGCCACACTGAACAATGATTTGGCAAACTTCTCTTCTATAAATCTTCTCAAAATAGATCATCAGAACTGAACCTGACTGCCTAAGGTACTTACAGTCTCTTTAGGCTAATCATTTACCAGAAGATATCCAAAATAATTTACAGACATTTTCTGCTCTGTGCTGGATTTAACCTGAAAACAAGATTTGTTTCCAATTTCTGATTCCTGACAATTTGTTTCCAATTTCTGACAATAGCTAAAATTAAAAGAAAAACAATTAGAGGAATAAAAGTAGGGTTGGTTTTGGTTGTTTGATTTTGTTGGATTTTTTCAGTCAGAAAGACAAAACTCCAAATAGTCTTCACAAAAAATACAGTAAAACTGAATGTCTATGCATATGATGACACTTGAAAATAGTTTTCTTAGTGTACCTTTATAAGAGTGATTTGTAGTATCCACTCATTTGAGATTACTACATATCACTTTCTTTTTTAATTGCTAAAAAGCAATTCTTTAGAAATGACTGTTTCTTTAACGTTTATATAGATAAGCCTATTAAGAATGATTTTAACACTAATGTGTTAACCACATTGTTCATTTTTCTTCACATTTTCAATTATGCTTTTAACGTATCAGGAAACCCTCTTACAGCACAGAAATTGTTCAGCAAGTACTGGAAACCATCAATGACAGACTAAGTTTTCAGCATTATTCCTGTAAATGCTAAATAAACAACACAATAGACTGGCCTGTAAACCAGAGGATCTCAGTTTGTGATATGAAAAGTACCCACAATTTGCAAAACATCAGGAAGTATTTTAAAGATTAAGGGGAAAGGGCAGGGCAGAGTGGAAGAAGAACTATTCCTACCCATTAAATCACGGAAAGAATTTAAAAGGAAGGGAAATGCAAGTACTGGATGACTACTTGAAATTAAGTCTAATTTTTATCTGACTGAATGTCACTGTGTCAAACCATGTACACCACAGTCCACAGTAAGAACAGTTCAATCTTGTATCAGTGCAAGTGCAACCTTGACTTTCTGAGGTTTTCCTTCAGAAATTACCTATTCAGGCTGCATAATCTTTATTATTGCTGAAGGCTTTAATATTTTCACATTGTTTTGATAATTGTTGGAGCATAAAAACATAGGTATTCCATGTAGCTCTTTGTAGAATCACTTTCCAAAACAGAATAACTCTGATTTACCTTAGAAAGTTGTGTTTCATAATTTAAGGGATTAGAAAATTCTAAGTACATATTGGCACACACACACACAAAAGCAAAGTCTGGTGTTTTCTTTTAACCTAGTCTGATCAAACTCAGTTACTGCATATGAGTACGTGTGTGTTTTTATCTGCCTCTCTCATCCAACTAACTTTTAAGCCAATTTCAACAACATTGAACAGAGAGTAAAGGTCTTTGAAGTAGGTCTCAACATTCTGGATGTCAAATTTTCTACAAAATTACTGGAAACAGGTAGTTAGGTAGAGATGAAAGGCCATCCCTTGACTGCACCGGGTATGTTACAGTGAGACCTCAATTCATACCAAGCCTTAGGGGATTTACAGAGGCTAGAGAATTGCTGAGTGTCCCAACATGAGAAAAGTTTCCATCTGTGCTCATATTTTTATTAACTGTGACACAAAGAATGCTACCATGGGACTCCAAGCCACTAAGAACCAGACTTCATTACTGCCACTGCCCAAGAAACCACTTTTCCAGTTCTCTTAGGGGGTGTTAGCAACATGCACAAGTAATAAAATCTCCCCAGAGCCCTTTCTCTGCCATATAAAATGATTAGTCTTACCACAATACTGTTTTGTTCCTGAATCCAAACTCTGGAAGCTGAGAACTTAGCTAGAACGCCACATCTCATACAATAAGGCTGAAAACCACATAGATACCAGCATTTATGTTCATGCATTGAGCTTTTAACTGACTGTAAGTCATCCTGCTCTGTCCTTAGCACGACTCTGTGGAAAAGAGCTAAGATTAAGCTATTTTTCTTTTTCTTTTGACTCTCTAGTTTCTTATTATAAAGACAGATAAGGAAGGTTTAAACCCCAGCATACATTAGAGCTGCTCAAACTCACACCCAACTGCCAGTAGCATCAGCTGCAAGACAGACATACAATCTTCTTTCTCCTTAGAATGCACTCCACACCAAGAGTGAGTGGAACATAAGAATAATAACATATTGCCTTTAAGAAATCTAGATAATTCAAAGTCTTTAGGCTATTTCTTGGTCTCACAGAAACAGAAGACAAACGTGACTTGATTTTTTTTAATATGTACAGGTTTTGATTATTTTTTTTATATTCCCTAATCTTCCTGTCTAGTTAACTAAAATACAGCATGAAGTACAGTTTGTAAAAAAGACATGAGACATGGTTTTCAGAGAGGGGAGTGGCTGCAGAGATGCTTGCAGGGGATGTTGGATGTTTGAAAAGGGAAAATAAAAGGATTTCAGTTCAGCATTTTATTAACTATTACTTTTTTCCTTATCACTTGCATTTTTTTAGAACTTTCTCTGCCTTCTCCTACGCTACAGGAGATGCTGAAATGAATAGGGATAATATGCAGAGCTAAATCAGTCATTTGTTGTCTAGCATTTCCTTGGGATATTAAGGTCCCCTTCCTTCTGTCTGAATATAAGAACTACTACTTATGGAGCTACTTCAACAATATTTCTGATATTTTTTATTTTTAACATTTAAACATCAAGTCTCCTGGAATGTACTGCTTTGTTTAATATCGTTATCAATTATGTGAATTGAGGGATTGAGAACACCCTCAGCCATTCTGCAACCCCCACCAAGTTGGGTAGGTTTGATCTTCTCTAGAGTAGGAAGTCTCCCCCGAGGAATCTGGACAGTCTGGATCAATGGGCTGAGGTATGAGGTTCAAAAAGGCGAAGAAGTGCTGGGTCCTGCACTTGGGTCGCAACAATCCCACACAGTGCTACAGGCTTGGGGAAGAGTGGAAACTATCCCAGTGGAAAAGGACCAGAAAGTGCTGGCTGACAGCCAGCTGAACATGAGCCAGCGTGCGCCCAGGTGGCCAAGAAGGCCAGTGGCATCCTGGCTTTTATTAGAAATGGTATGGCTGGCAGGACTAGGGAAGTGAGGCTGCTCCTCAAATCCTGTGTTCAGTTTTGGAGCTCTCGCTACAAGAAAGAAAGACATTAAGGTGCTGCAGCGTATCCAGAGAAGGGTGACAAAGCCAGTGAAGGGTCTGGACACAAGTTTTATGAGGAGCAGCTGAGAGAGCTGGGGTTTTCTAGCCTGGAGAAAAGGAGGCTCAATGGAGACCTTATCCTCTCTGAAAGGAGGTTGTAGTGAGGTGGGGAACAGTCTCTTTGTTCAGGTAAGAAGTGATGGGACAAGAGGAAAGACATGCCTCCAGTTGTGCCGGTGAGGTTTAGAGTGGATGCTGGAAGACATTTCTTCACTGAAAGGTTTGTCAAGCATTAGAACAGGCTGCCCAGGGAAGTAGTCGTGACGCTATTCCCAGAGGTATTCAAGAGACATGTAGTCATGGTGCTCAGGGATATGGGTTAGTGATGAACCTGGCAGTATTAGGTTAATGGTTTGTCTTTTCCAGCCTAAATTCTTCTGTGGTTACCAGTCAGAGAGTCACACTCAGATGACATCATTATACAGGTCTGTAGCACAAGAGCACCTTGAGTTTTCCTCAAAGTGCAGACTTACAAGATTGATCCTGCACCCTACTACCATCCTGTGAACTGTACTCCATTCCCAAATTTCCCCCTATAGTCTTAGCATAAGATTCTGCAAGGGAACTACAGGTCTACTCCAGCTGTGCCTTCTGTAACAGAAGTACCAATCCCGTTATGAAACTGTAATCACTTGCAGCAATAAGTGTCTTTTGTCACTTCCATGACAGTAAAGGAGTCAAGAAAATGCGAAGAAAGAATATTCATATAACTTAAAAAACACATTTTCTGCCCCATTGTCCTCACTTTGCCTCCTTCCCTATGGACATTAAGTATAAGCAACCATAGATTTTAACCACCACAGAAAAAGGATGTTAGCATTAGTCTCTGAACATCTTACCAATGCTGGTTGCTGCTTGTACTTTCTCATCATTCTTATGCTGCCAGGCTTTGATAATGTTCAGTGAAATCCAGAGGTACCAGTCAGCAGTGCTCAACAGCACTGAACATAATGAGTGATCATGTAAAAACATAGTAATTTATTCATGAAAAGATGGTAACTCTGCAGTTTGTGATTACAATATCTTTTAGGCTCAACAACAAAGAACCTCTGTCCACAAATAATATCAGTGAAGTAATTAAAAGAAAGAAAACAACTGATTCTATTCGGTCAAAATGGAACTTTTGGGATGTTACTGCAACAAAAATCAGAAAGTCAAAACAAACAATAGCTCTAGTAAAATATTTTTGTAAGCTTTTGTATTTCTCAGTAAGATGGTTTTAACCCCTCCTCACAGGGCATCACTCTTGGGAAATCTAATTAGCACTGGACAACTGCCTAATGTTTACATTAGGTTTAGCTCTGCTGGCTTCAATCAGAATTTCAAGCAGTACTCCTTTTTTGGCCTGCTTCATTTCATGTATACTCACATCTTACAGACTCTCCATATTACAATTCTTTTTCCTCACTGCAAAATTTTGCTCCAAGGCCAATATCCTTTGATAGTCTACTTCCTTCAGCTCTGTGGGAGGAGCAGGGTTAACAAGCACAGACTATTTCCTAAAGAAGGATTAACTTATTCTTCCATTTCCACCTCAGATTCCTCATGCTTCCCTTGATATATACTGATCACATGGGCAGGGTGAGGATAAAGTAAGGATGTTTGGAATCTGGCAATTACCAAGGAATTTATCATGCAGTATAAAGTGTCATAATACTAGCTATAACTTTTAAAAACTTGCCTTTAAGCTGAAAGAACAATAATAAAAATTGGAATTAGTATTAAATATTTATATTCTGCATGCTGGGAGAGAAGGATTATGTCACACTAGAAAAAAAAAAAGCCATGAAATTCAGCAGTAAGACTTCTTAATTCTGAAAGATACCATTACAAAGTGGGGAAGTAAAAAATCTAGTCGAGAGTTGTAGTTTTGCCATCTGTGTAAGAAATGACCAAGATACCTCACATCAGCTTGCAAACTTATTTGAAACAAAGTGAAGGATCAACTCCAGTTTCTCCATGGGACTCATCATGATTTGGGGGAAGGTCAGAAGAAGGTTCTCAGGGAAAGTGTGTCTTGAGTACACATCCATCCAAAAACAAATCAGGAAAACAATAACGTGATTAAATTTTTCACATTTTTTTCTACACTTACTAATCAAAGACTCTCTAAGAACCTAAAAGACTACATTACAACTTTTCAATTCCCCTTTCTTAAAAAATTCTTTAATTTAAATAAATATATGGAAAAACCATAAGTCTCAACTCAAGTATAAAACTGGTTGTGACTGTGCTCTCCCCTACTCTTTGCCAAGCTGCTGAAGCTGCACCCCTATAAAGAGAGGCAGAAAGGCCACCATATCATTCAACACCCCTTGTTGAATATTACCAGAGCAGATTTAGCCTATGATAGAAATGTAAGAACAAGTTACCTGACAGCAGAGGTACACAAGGACAGAGCTAGAAGGGAACAACAGAGCCTCAGGCTCATTACTGGATAAAAGGACCGTTATCAGAAAGCCAAACTTATGAAGGCTTATCTGCATTTCTAATTTGGAACTGATGGTTTAATTTGGTTGTTGAGACTGGGAAATCTATGACTTTAGGACAGAAAATTCTCTACATCTGTGCCTTGCTTCTGAATTGGGAAACTGATTAATGGGCTTGAAAGACAGCTAAGGCTATCACAGCTGCAGAATAATATAAAGTAAGCTAGTTAGGAGTTTTTATCTTCCAAAAAGGCAGGACAAATAATAGAGCTTCACCACACAACAGAAGACCTTTCACACTGAAATACTGCCGGCTCATTTCTATGGCAGCATGAACACAAACTGCAGGGTGTGGAACAAGTTGCAGTCAGCTGGTGAAGAAGGCAATTAGCAGGACCAGAAAACTCCAGGCTATTTCCCTTCTTCCCACACATTATTTTAAGAAAGCACCACTGCATGACACATAACTCCCCTTTCTACCTACTTCAATCTATACTCAAGGAACATTAAGCAGGTAAGGCAGGGTAATGTTGCTCACCCAGCAGAAACTAAGTAAAGATGAAGAGGGAAGATCCATTCATCCTGTCTTCCAAAAAAAAAAAAAAAAAAATAGAAGGTGTCAAAGAAGACTAGCAGGTGTCTAGTGCAAAACATGTATTATGTTTGTCACATGATGCCTAGGGAATCTCCCTGGCACAGAATACTACTGACTTAAAAACAAAAAAATTACCTGTGTTCAAATAGTAATTTGACAAAAAAAAAAAGGAAAATAATAGGATTCCTCATTTTTATCACATTAATTACACTTGGAAATCTCAGTTTTGTAGAGCTGAACTAAATGATTCTAAGTGACTATCCTATCTGAGCCAGAAAACATAGAAAAAACATTGCAGAAATAATCTTGGCAAACTAGCAGAAAAAATACTAGATGCCTGTAAAATTAGATGTTGGTTTTGTCCTCTAATATGCGAAATGCAGTATTTCATCCTGATTTGTCTTATGTGTTACTCAGACTTTGTAGTTAAACTGCTGAAGGTTTACACCTAGTCATATATCTAGCAAATATAGGAGGTCAGCAACTAGACAGCAAATGGAGTCAATCATATATCCAAGGATAAAATCTGAATCATATATAAAACAACAGGCAGTGAGATTTCTTGATCTGGCTGAACTACAGCAACTACTCTGCAACTACTAATCCCATCAAATTCCATTTTATGTACTTCACCAAAACACTTGGCATCAGACACAGTCTAAAAATCAGTTGGAGAAGCAGTGTCTCTCAAAGGCCATGCTTACATGCCACGTGTATTTTTCTTCTCCAAAGACATTTGCCACAACCACTTGGATGGGCAACCTACAGAAACCTACCTAGGACCTGCTTATGTTCCATTATTACTTTGTTGTTGATGTTGTGTTGCTGTTCAATCAAGATACAGTGAAGGGATTAGCCTAATTTCCTACAGAAGCAGCCCCAGTGTTACACTCTGGTAGTGTGTGTGCCTTGGCATAGTCCATATTCTAAAATTATAGAATAAGGAAGAGGGCTTAAAGATATTTAGTTCCTACAGGTTTCATGCAAGACAGAGCAGAGAAGAAGGACGACTAGGATTAGTAATTCTGAAAGTTCACTCCCCACCAGTATTTTTATCTTTTTAGGCAATTCTACAGGTGAACACAGCAACCCACAGTTTGTCAATACTCTGCAGAAGAGAGCTAATAGGAAAAACAGAGAAAAATGTTCTTGGTGGTTGCAGAGACAGCAGAATACCTTTGCATATTTCAGTCAAAACCCCCACATTTAACCAAGAGGCATAACCTGTGAGATTCCTTCATTCTACCGCTTAGAGAAATTCTTGCGTTTTTTCCACAGAAAGTGAGTCCCTTGCTCTGTTTATTTTGCTCTTTGTTCTCTTTTTTCTCCCTACAGTGATAATCTTAGTCAGCTCCTTTCTTTGCTTCTCCATTGGGCAGTGAACAGTTGGGTCTTCAGGTGTATTTTGTATTCTGCTGAATGCTTTCTTCTCCACTGGGAAAACATTCTAAACCTGTACTTCAAACTTTGTCACCTTTTCTTCTAAGGTGAAGCTCCACTGCATAAAATGAAGAACTTGATATATTTTTAAATCAGTAAAGGATATTTTTGTCCCTGGTGTTATTACAAATTGTATCTTTGTAGTATGTTATTTATTCATACATTTACTTCGCTCACTCTCTTAATAGCAGTAAGATCACAACTGCAAACCCTGAATTCAATCCATTTGTCTTACCTGGGCTCTTCTTTCCTTGCTGCTATCATTGTCTCTGACAAAACACTGGCTTGTACACCTATGTAAAGCTTAAAATTAATAAATGTTCCATTTACTTTCAGGATAAGAACTCATTTATCTTCTATTGAAATCTCACCCATTGCTCTTGTGAAGGATTACCTTTCACAAATGGTGCTGGTGATGTCCTCTCACCCAAGCTGCTCATGGACAGCTAGTGTTTGCAAATTTGTGGAAGTCAATGTAGCGCAGCATAATGCTTGGATGTTTTCCAGAGTATATGGCTTTTTGTTTCTTGTCCTAGTCCAGGCAGCTCTGCATGTTGTTTTTCTGAACTCAAGACTGTAAGCCTTAAGCTTTACTTCCCTTTTTACCCACTTCTCCTTCCTGGGCTTTCTGCAGTGACCCCAGTGTCCTGTCTCAGTTGTTCTTCTCTCAGTTCTGCTCATGTGATTGCCTTTCTTTGTCAAATCACCACACTTTCTTGAAGGTTGATTCTGGTTTTCCAAAAGTCTCTCTCTTGACATTTTCCGTTACACCCCATCATAAGCTCTGATTTGCAGCCCCTTGCAAGCTGACAAATCGGCTCTTTAGCCTCAGAAGAGACACACATTTTTCTGTGTACTCATTTTCTTTTCCAACTCAGTTTAAAAGCTGTGTCTCATATGGTTCACTTTTACCTGGAGAGCAGAACTCGTTTCTCAAATTTCTGTAATGTGGGATATCAATTAGTCATCTCTGCCTCAGGAAACAGTAAGACACTATAAATACGAGTCATCTGTTGTCATAAAAATGAGACTATATTCTGTCTGTTTTCCTCACCACTGGCTCCCAAAGCTCTCAGTGCTATTTGAGCACATTTCCATCATCATCCACATTTCCAGAGAGGTAAATTGCTACCAGTAGTTCCTTAGCTCATTACTATCAGTGCTCAACAATCATTGAGAGCCAAGAAATTTAGTAAAAATCTCAATTTTTCACAGAGATCCATTTATTTCAGGGCGTGAGCTCTGACCTCTTAATTACATAGGTCTTTAGACCATATAACTGCCTCTTTACTGCCAAAGCATCTTATAGATATGCTTATTACTGACATGGGAAAAACCAGGTAGTCCATGGAAGATTTGTGAGGAGAAAGAGGATTCATAAGGGACTATTTGAAAAAGAAAACATGAAAACAAAGTTAGGTGCAGAAGAGAGCAATAACCTGACAAAGGAGAGGAAAAAGTGTAAGCAAGAGGCTCACTTAGTTTTGCTTCATTGCCCTCAATATACCATGGACCATTCAGGAAAGATGTCATGGAAAAGTCTAAGTAAGGTATTACCCCTGCAACAAGAATCAGTCTTATGAGAAAAGGTGATTTTTTTCCTTCATAACCCAAAAAGGAGCATGAAGGGGCTCTTCATGTCCCCTGGTCACCAGCATGAATTCCAGCTGATAAAATTAATTTGACATAATGATGTGAAATAAAGGTAATACTTTCTGTTACAACCCTTATAACTGCCAAAAATTAGGTCACTTGATTTATGGTCCTTACTCTAGGTTATACCAGTGCATTAGTGAAAGAAAATTACTGAGACCAGCAAAAATAGGAGGATTTTAATTCTCCTGAAAAAAGGACCCACATGGTCTCTTATGGACAGAGATTGCACTGAACTTTTGGTCTGGTTTTTGGATGTTATTTCTTGCTTTACCTCCTGTGTGTGTCTGATGGAGCATTGCCAGCTCTCCCAGATTTGTACAGCCAAATGATTTCAGCCCCTGGGGTGGAGGCTATTCAGCTTAGCTGACAATGTTAAGTTTTTTTCTTTTCCTTGGTAGCCCAAATTAATTTTATTTTTCCTGTTATTTTCCAACCAACACAGCAATTAATTACGTATATTTCAGTCTTAAACCCAAGCTTACTCTCTCTTCTCCCAGAATCATTCTACATCTACTAGGTTGTGATCATTTCTCTATTCAGCTTGGCACCTGTATTTAGCAAACAATAAACTCAGGACAGGATGACCTTGAAATGTGATTGAACTCAGCATTTCACCCATAAGAAATGTGGATGCATGTGTGTACTGAAGGATTTCAAAAGCCTTGAAGGAATTTGTTTAGAGGTTCGCAGCATAAAGTCCTTGTTTTGGAAACACTTTTTTTCATTACAATTATCAATTCCAAGGAGCTCTTTGGCTTTTCGCTTTTCAGTTGGAATCCTATTCATATTCACATTAATTTGCTTTAAAGTTGACATAAACTGAAGGAAAATGCTTGAACAAAATTCATATTCCCTTTATCTATGCACCAAAAATAAGAAGGATGCAGATGAACAAAATATTTCCTTTTAGACAAACGTGATTTATAGTTTTCTTCTCTCCAGCTGCCCTTCTTCTCAGATTTGTGTTAGCTCTAGGGTGTTTTAGCAGTGCAGCACCAAACTAATCCCTTTATTATTCATCTAATATTACCTGAGTGTGGCCCTACTCTAGGTTTCCTTTGCCAGCCTGCCAAGGTGACTGGTGTGCTTGGTCCCAGGGACCCCACTCTCAATTCCCAGGCCAGCTGCAGAGTTCCTCTGAGAGCAGATTTTGTGCTCTCAGAGAGCACAAAAGGAGGGACAGAGGGAAGGAACGGGACCCATTTTTTCCACAACAAAACAGAAATAGAGCTAGCTGCTAACTTGAGCCTCCATCCATCTGTCCATGCAAATCCTTCAGATTCAGAGAGAACAGTGATTAATGTTTTGCTTGCCTCTTCCAAGAGTCCTTCATCAGGCTCGTCCTCTCCAGGACACAGAGAGTGAGGGGGATTGTACAGGGTGATACAAGTACCCCCGTGGCTGAGTCTTTTGGCCAGGGAGCAGGTAGTTCACAAACCGAAACTTTCAGTATTGCAATTAGAGAAGATGAAACAAGGATTTTTACTTTCCAGTAGTACTTCACCTATCCAACTGCTCTGTGGACCAGCATAATCAATCACCTAACAGAGAAGCCCTGTAAAGGTCAAGCAAAATTTCAGTGCAAGACTTGGGGGATACATTAAAGTCGTTGCTCTTGGCAGAACCTACTGAAGGCTGCCATGGGTACAGAATTCACTGTATATGATAAGAAAGCAATGTTTTTAATATGCCTTTCATCCAGAAAGGGAGTTTCTACTTCCTGAGTTTAGAGATGACGTACACCTGAGGAGTTAGGCTGCAAAACTGCTCAAATTCTTCTGTACTGAAAATGTACCCCTTTTCAAAACTGGTTCATTGAGACAACAGCTAATTCTTTTAGATTATCAAATTCAAGTTTTCACCAACTGGAGTTATTTAGACTACAATTACATTTTCAATTTTTTAAAACTAGCATGTGAGAAAGCATATGAATAATGAACTCCTCCTAAAGTCACCATTATTGTTCAAAATACGTTTTCTCTGGGAAATTTAATCAAGCTTTGTTCACAACACACGGGAACAAATTCACTGTTTCTGCAGGGCTGAGATGAGAGCTCTTCTGAGCATAAAATACAAAGAAGGAAGAATTGCATATCAAATTGCAACTAGATAAGGAACTTCACGTGATGAGAAGAGTGAAAGAATTTGGTGGATCACTGGATTTTGACATCTCTACTTTTGTGGAAAATGGCACGTGGGCCTTTCATAACCATGAGTGTTCAACGCCCATTTAAGCAATCACACCCCTCACAGCATACTTGTTCTCTGACATTTATGCTGCCAGGGCTCTCTCAGCAGCCCCCTCATCACAAGTCTCTAATGCCACCTCCTGTGTGATTTAATTTTCCTGTGAAGGTCTTCTACTCACTGCCTTACCACACTGTTTTGTTCATGGTTTCTGATGAAACCATAGCTAAGAAGATATCAAACATAATACAAAATGGAGTGGGGGAAAGCATTTAGTTCTTGGTAACTTCACTGAAGTTAGCCATCCCAAAATGGAGTGGGGGAAAGCATTTAGTTCTTGGCAACTTCACTGAAGTTAGCCATCCCACAGAGGAGGATATTTTGATAAAGTACCTCCTCAGAAAAAAATACTTTTCCTCAACTGAGCTGAGGTGTCATACTTGGACAAATAAAAATCTTGAAGTTGTATCTTGGAATAAAAAATACTGTAACTACCATTTCAGGATAAAGTTGAAAATATTCCATACATGAATAGCAATTCTTGTTAGTACTTGACCCTTGGAAAGGTCATCAAATGGCAATCTCTGAATGAAACCAGAAGGCTTGGCAGTTCCCTGGCAGAGTTGATAGAAAGGACAACTTTCAGTTGTTGGCTACAATTTTTTCCCTTTCCCCAGTTGAAACTGTAATTGTGAGGAGTTTTTTTGAGAATGTGAGACTAATCGAAAGAGTGAAACCATGAGGAGAATGGAAATAAGGGAGAACAATTTAGTAGCAGAAAATAGAAAACTCGAAAGGAAGAAAAACAAAT
This sequence comes from Corapipo altera, assembly GCF_003945725.1. NCBI lineage: Eukaryota > Metazoa > Chordata > Aves > Passeriformes > Pipridae > Corapipo > Corapipo altera. The sequence goes on along the minus strand of NW_020884898.1, from coordinate 1,914,350 downwards.
GGACTCCAGGGAAAAAAAATTAAATTATATTTTAAGAGTCTTACTGATGGCTGATGAGGAAAGGGGTTAATTAGCAGATAAGGGACGAATTTTGCAAAACTGCTTTGGCTGAAGAATGGAAAACTTCAACAAAAGCAATAGAGATAAACAGACCACAGCCCCTGTGAAAGGTGAAACAGTAAAACCTCTAGAGATGTCAGACACTGAGGGGCTTTTACTGTAGAGCTGATACCAACAAACTGTGAGCCTAGGCAGCAAGGCTTCTCTGCATAAAGATGTAGCTGCTATAAGAGCTGCCTGAGGGACACAGAGATCGGAGCTGCTGCTGCAATAAACTCAACATGTTTGCATTGTCTGGTAAAATCCATTAGCAAACTTCAAAAGTCAGAAGTAAAGAGGTTTCCATCTTCTCTAACTCTATATTCTTGGTATATCAGTAGGTCAGTTTTGTGGGCATGGTGACACACCAGACAAATCTGTTTACTCACCTGGGCTGCCGCCATACCAAAACACCTCGGTGATAATCCACGGGTCATGTGGCAACGGGGGGTCAACGGGGATCAGTAAGTGAGAGGGATGCCACAGAACAATTTCTTGCAAACCATCAAGCCCCTTCAGTCACAAACAACTTTCTGTGCTAAAAAACCCTGCAACGTTCACCTTTTACCTGCCCTGCAGGAAGGAAGAATCTTGAAAGAAAAAGAGCATTTTCAAAACCAACAAAACCTGCCCGTACCCTCATTTTTCGCCCGGAAACTATTGCTGTTCAATACAGAAATCCGCCCCGTAGGGCGCCCAGATTTATCCCAGGCTCCAGGACAGTAGTCATTATGCCCTGAGCAGATGCACCGCAGGAGATGCGGGAAGCTCCCCCCGGCTCCCGCGCTCGGGCTGTGCGGTTGCGGGAGATGCCAGCGGGGGGCGCTCCGGGAACGCCGGGAACGAGCCGGCGGGGCCCGCCTGGGGGTCCAGCGGGAAAGGGGGAAATTTGGGGGAGAATAAGGTCGGCATCATCCCTCCCCTCCACAGCTCCTTTTCTTTCAACAGAAATAATAAGCTCCTCGGTGAAACTGACCGAAACCTAGGAAAAAATGCAGGAAGGAAAAGTAGCAAATCTATCGTCTAAATATTGCTGGGGGAGGGGGAGGGGGTGGTGGGTTTTCTTTGTTTGGTTTTTTGGGTTTTTTTTGGTTTTAAACAGCAAAATAATAGCACAATATAATTTCATTAGCAACTGGAGATCAGAGGCGTCCTGGCTTGTTTCCAAGTGCTGTCTGGCTGAAGAAATGAAACATTTACAGAATTTATCAGCCTTTTATTAAGTCTTCAATCCTGTAACAAACCCTTATTTTCACCACCCCCTTTCCAAACCCCCCCAAGAAATCCTTGTGTACATGTCCAACGAGGCTCCAGAAATAAGTCCTTCTATTTTCAGTAAGCTTAATTTTTTTTTTACAATGCGAGAGGTTGAAGATACTGCTCGCTGAGTGTTGTAGAGAATTTCCTGTTGTGTCTCTATAAACACCATGCAGATTCTAGCTAAGTGACTGCATCTCTTACTGTTTAACACCTTTTTTTCTTTTGTTAAACAGTATTTCCTGTTCCACGGCACCTCGGGCTCTCTCTCAGATCTCATCACCTCAATCATTTCATCCTGAATGAGCACACCATCTTTTCTTCTCCATCTTCTCCCCTGAAGAGACCCTCCATGCCTCCTGCACTGCCCCTCACAACTCACAAAGATGACTCCTACCTCAGGCTCCTTCCTTGCAACCAAGCCTGCAATTGCATCACTGCCCCCCTTCCCGCCCCCAGCCCCTCTCCTGCTGCCTGACCTTTCCTGGCAGGCACAGCTGGTTGCCGTGATTTATTATTCCCTCACTAGCTGTGCTCGCTCGGGCATATGGGGTCCCACTGCAGCGGGGAGGCTGTGGTGATAAACTTCAGCTGAGAAGATGACATTTAGCAGAGCCCCCACACCTCAAAGCATGACACATCCTTCTGCTACCACCTGATGTTGCATCCCTGTCCGGACTCCTGGTCTGCTGATGCTTTCCTTCATGCAACCAAGCACAGCATTCTCATGTTACATTTCTCTGAGACATCATCAGACACTTCCTTGTTTAAACTAATAGAATAACTAGTTTGTGGATGACTGAAGGACTACAAACTATTCCTAATTACCTCGGGAACCCTTTTTTGCTTCCTTAGGCACACACTTTAAAAAGTCCTCTGATTAGAAGAGGATACTTAAAGGCTACTGAATATCTGTTTGAAGACCTCATTTAAACACAGATGTGAACTCAGTCCTATTCTTGTTGAACAGGTGTACACATCATAGCTGTGCTAATGGGCACTTTTGGTACAAACATGGAAAAATGCTGAGGCTGACCTGGCCTGATTGTACTTCAGGTGTCCAGCTGCAGCATTTGCATGCAGCAAATGAAGACAGCTATAAAAAAGCGTCCATTTAGGGCTCAGAGACCAGTTTTGTTACTAATTTCTTAGACAATCACTGGATTATCTGATCGGTGTCTTTTCCCACCTGAAGAGACTCCTCCGGAAAACAGAAAAACAAGCTCCAAAAAAACTAGAAAAGTTTCAAAAGACAAGACCTGCAATGAAATGTTTGATGAATTGGGTGGCTTTGATCTAGAGAAGAGAAAATGAAGAGAAAGCCTGTAATTGGATATCATCCTTGATAGGCTAAATCTTTCTAAAGAAAAATTCCCGAGTGGCAACTCAGGCAACCTCTCAGACATGAATCAGGCATAGAATTGATCATGCAGAGGACTACCTGATACTCTACCTCATTCCCAAACTTTTTACATCTTGTCTACAGATTAATATACAGACACTTTGGATGTTTAGCAGATGATTCACTATTTTTCTCCTTGTCCACATCATTACCATATTATGCTATCTGTTCTCCAACTTAGTTTTAAGCCTGTGTTCAGCTTGCTTCAAAGAGGAGGGAAATAACCTGTTCTCCATGTCCCTGGTGAATCAAAGAAGAACCATGTAAATTGCAATAAGGCAGATTTAGTTTAGACATTCTGAAAAACTTACTAATACTTATGGATAGGAAAACAGGAGAACAGTTCAATCAAGGAGACTATGGAGTCTCCATCCTCTGATATATTTCGAAGCACGCTACAGAAAAGATCTGTCAGAATTGAGAGTTCCTGCACTTTGCCTTAGGCCTGAGATGATGGCTAGGAAAATTGCAAGGCCCCTGCGTGCTGTGTCCACTTAGAGGCAAGGAAGAAAACATCTTTGGCAAAAAGGAAGGGAAGCAGTGTGTAAACAGTGCTATGGTAACACTAAAAAGAGAATTCAATTTACAGCACTGTCATTTTAGTACTTATCAGGAACACTAAGTTTGCTTAAATATATGTCCAGCATAGTAATTCCCTCAGTTTATAAATTAACTTGTTAAAATGCTATGGCTTTCACGTCTGTGTTTGAAATTGGTTTTCACCTTCACAGATATGACTAGAGATCTATAGTAACTTTTCTTTCAACTTTGTTTGATTTTGTTATAAGATATTTTTAAAGAAAAGATATTTTACAGGCAATAATTAATTAAGAAAAAAGCTACTGTAAGTCAGGAAATCATGACTCTTTAACCATAAGAGATGAAAAGAAGTTAAGTGAAAGTGTTAAATTGTAACAAATATCAAAAAATGAAAACACACAACAAAAAGGGAAAAAAAGATCAATGTGACCTAAAAGATTTTTTAAATCTATAGATCACCGGTTATAATTTTGGTACTGAGATTTGTACTTTTGTAGCTGTGTAATATGCATGAAATGTAATTCTGGATAAAGATGTGATAGAATAATACTGAGGGTATAAAGGAGAAGCAGCAGCGCATTTTAAACTGAATAATTGTGACTGTGTCTCTACTGAGAAGCAGAGAATTGTTGACCCTCTGTTTTGCTGCACCATGTGAAATTCAATCCAACCAGATGATCCCATTTGAACTTGGAACTAGTTTCTTTTAGATTACTATCTGTTCAAGTATCCAAATACGCCTCCGAAGTGCTTGAAGATGAAATACAAATAATGGGAGGTGATTCTAAATTGCTTGGACTGTGAGTGAGCCAACTCTTTTCTTCAAAACTTATTTCCTGGAGAGATTCCAGACTTATTTTCAATTAAAACAAGAATGAAACAACTTTTGCTGTACGTGCTCTTCGGAGACTCCTCTTCTTCCTCAAACTGCAGCTCCAGGGCATGTGACTTCATTTAAAAAAATGAAACACTTTTAGGCCATCTGCGTTTTTCTGCATAGCAAGCAGCCTTATGTAATCCTGTTCTGCTGACCTCTCTCCTGCTGCAAGGCCAGTTTGCACAGCCATTGCGTTAGGAGGAAATGGCGAGAGGCCTTTTGGAATATTCTCTCCCCTAGCACAGTCATAAATCAGCCTTCCAACTCCTACACTCCTGGGCACTGCATCCGTTGTTGTGTCTGACATAACGTCATCCCCTGGGTCTTAAAGCACATGTCCTGATCTTGCCTTCTCAGCTGAGGATTTGTGGGAGGGGATGAGAAATTCAAAAATCTGAATTCCTTCGGAAATCAGCGTCATTCAGTGTTGGTGATGTGTCCCCTTGGCTTATCGGATGAGCAGCCCATTGCACGTCACCCTAAACTTTACCACAATTAGTCAGGGAGCTAATCCAGAACTGGGAGAAGGGCAGTGGCTGCATTGTTGGAAGGCCAGCTAAATGAGAACATATGTGCTACCGAGGAACAGCTACAGCTACGTCCTTCATTCCAAACTACATTGTGAAACAAGGCTGACACAGCCTTAAAACTATTAATTTCCTGTCTTGTTGATAAACTTCAGTACTCTGTTTAAGAACTATGAGGCTAGAATGAATTTCTCTATACCTTCTTGATCCTCTTGCCAGTTTTCTAAAGGAATCCTTTCTGGTTTGATTAAGGTGAAACTGAGAATATATAAAAATAAAACTTCTATTACTATTACTACTGCTATTATACTATTGCAATGTATATTTACCCTTGCTACAGCATTTTCTTGGATACCTCTTCAACAATGCCTGAGATCTAAGCATGTGGCAATTTAATTTGCAGCAGTAAAACCAGGAAAAAAAAGCAGGGCAAATGTTTCTGTTCCTCAGTTTACCTATCTTTGAAGCTGGCACCGTAAAGGCCTTTCACCTGAAATTCATTCTGACAATTGAAGACTGACCAGTGTTTGGTATCATTTGGGAAGGACATTAGTCCTCCACAGAGTTGGAGACCCTACTGTTGTGCTGAGAGTTTGAAATGTAGGTATGTTTTTGCAGCTCTTTCAATGTTCCATCTAGCCAAAAACTCAGGTCGTTCCTTGCTGCTGTCTCAGATACATTTGTTCACTGAGTTCTATCGGTGCACCACTTTTCGTCACATACACTAACACATACAAGTATTGAAAACCAGTGTTTTATTCTGTAAGATACCAAAGTGTTTGGAGACCTGAAACATGTCTGTAACACTTGGAAAGAAAGCAACACCAGCTTGAAACATCACCAGTGATGTAGTATGCCATCTTGACTGCGGTGTAATTTCTATTTTTACTATATGGATTAAAAAAAATAAAGTAACATTTTCCTGTCAGTGGAAATGGAAGCAGCTGGTTTTAAGCAAAAGTTTGTAGGTCAGCAGACAAAAAAGACAAAACAGAGAATGCCATTGCTCCTGGTACAGAAGGATGGCCAGGGTTCCCACCAGAAATGGCTTCATTTTGGTTCTACTGAAATGATTCTGAAGAGTGCTCCAGTGAGGTTTCAATGACAACCAGCAGGGTGGTGGTTTAAAAACAGGGTGTATGCTAGATGGATTTATGCCAGAACACCCTCAGGTTCTCTGGAGAGTGCGGTTACTTTCTGTTACTTTCTACCCTTTACAACTACACAACTATTTTTTGCACCCCCACCCTTTCACTTGCATAAGTTTTGCAGCAGTGTGTCTGAAATTGCAACTGACAGGCCAATATTCAAACACCTTGGTTGCCTGGCCACTCTCTGTCCCCAATATGACACTTCAAAGGGCAGCAGGAACTGTTTCACTGCAGATTACTTAGGAGATAAAATGCCCTGTAGGAGGAAATGATAGAAGATGAGAAGGAAAGGAGTGTAAAAGGTCCTAGAGAAAGAAGGATGGGGATAATAAACAACTACTACAGACACGCCACACAGGTCATATTTTACTCTTGCTTTACCTTTTGGATTACCAAAAAGTGGCACTTTGAGAGTTCTGCTTCATACCTAGGGAAAGATGGAGACCCAAATGCCCACAGGGTAAAATTAATAGAAATTCTCAATATGCCATCTCAGTGTTTCCATTTTGCCATTTCACATTGTCATTAAACCCAAATGGTAGCACTGTAGCCATTCTCTCTGTCTGCTTTCTAATCTTTCCTGGTATGAATGCGAATAACAATTTTGAAATAAAAGCTGAGGTTTTAATACAGCCATGGAATACCAGAGTCATGAGCCTATAAAACAGGTTTTACACATTATCTCTTAGGATGTAACTGCAAAAAAATGCAAAGTACAGACTACTGATCCAACCTGTGTACCTGGAACAGTTTTTCCCTGTTTCTTAGCCTATTCCAAATGTCATTTGTTATTTTTTTTCATAGTAAATTGCATGGCTACATCTAACATAGAGGATATTTAAGCACTGCAATAATTTACATAGGAATTTGGCCATTTCTCCACCATTTGGAGTCTTTAATCAAATCTTGAATCTTTCTGATGATTTGCTACATTTCCAGCAAAAACCATCAGCTTACTAAAAGAATTTTGGAAGAAGAGTCCATATTTTTTAAGAAGTCATTTTAGATAATAATAAAGATCATTTAGGAACATGAAATGTACTATTCTTCCTCAATAGAATTATTCTGGATTGATACCCTTATAATTAAGGCAGAATATGATTTTACAGCTAAAATATCACATTATCAACCACACAAAAAGAGAAGCAACACTGATTTTTAAGTTCACTGTAAACATCACTATTTCTGACTTTTTTTTGAGTGCCTAACACTACATCACTAACAGGCAAAGCACTAATGGAATTAGCAAAATTATCTGGAAAAATAAGGGGTTTTTTTCTTATTATATATTACATAGGCTTTTTCCTCAGAACAGATTTTTGGACACCCATTCTAATGTCTGTGATCTTTTAGGTAATCATAGGATGGAAGTGCTTGTCTGAGAGATGAGGTTTCTTTCTTTGTACTCTTAGGTAGCTGAAGTGAATAATACCTTAATCCCTTGGCTACTTCATTTGTAACTGCTTGGTAATTGTGAAAGGGTACATTACTGCTAAAGGATTAATTTAGTTCCTGCAGGAGAATTCTCAGCACATACCACATATGCAGAAGCCCTTCTCAAAAGAAGGTGACTCAGTTTCATCTAATACATTAGGAATGTGCACCTTCTCTGCTTTTGATTCATTTCCGAGAACTGAGTACAAGTAAATAGCATTTCCACAGCCCTTGCTGATTCTAATAGTATCTCTCCTGGAATTTCAGGTGAAAGAATGTTCATTTTCAGATGACTGCCTATAATACCAGAGAAGAATAAAATTGCAGGTTTGCAAAAAATACTAGAGATAAATAAAATTATACCTTTACATAAAAATAGGGCACCATTGCAGGTTTCCAGCCAAACCTCTCTGTGAAACCAGTTGAAAAAAAAAAAACTGCCTTCCCAACACAGATTTTCATTGTTTGTTTTTTTTCTGACCATTCGAAATCCCTGAAAATATATATGAAAGAATAAGAGCCTCTACACACTGCTGACTCCTTTCATATTAGTCTGAAGGGAAATGTCATCATCATGGCTAGGCTTCGCGAACGAAGATCTCCCAAATCTGAAGGGAAAGACATACAAATAAATACCAGAAGAGGACATAAAACGTTACCATTTCTAAAGATGCCTAGGCTAACAATACCAAACTCTGAAAAGATGCAAGGTCATATCACCAGGCAGAGTATCAATTAGGATATGGTTCACCAAACTTTAATAGAAGCATCATTCAAATCTGCATTGAAATTGAAATGTAGAGTGGAAAAGTCATGTACTGCCATTCATTGTGCAATGTTCTGTGCTTACAGAATCCTCCAGGAGTGGCATGTCTGAGCCATAAGCAATATATTACTCCAGTTCTTGACTGTACAACATAAAGAATTAAAGACAGACAAATTTAGCAGAGATTTCTTCTGGAAGTTGAATTACACTATAATAATATTCTTGTATTTCTGTCAGAGCTTACATTCAAGGCTTTACAGGAATAAAATCCAGTACACTACTTGGTACAAAGGCAAAATAAGGAATCCTTTTCTTCCTAGCTTCAGCAGAACTTTCCAGTATGGGGTAAACTCTGTTTAGCCCTGTATTGGGGGTGAAATAAGATGGAAAAATACCTTCTGTTAGTCCTCTTAAGAAGGAACACTCAGCATTTCTGAGGCTGAAGGCCAGCAGCATTCCCTTTTGCTCCCTTCTTCCCAGTGGAACATAAAAATTATGTAGAAAACAAAAAAGTAAAGAGAAAGTCACATTAAAAAAACAAACTGGGAAATATTTAAGACTTTGGGGGAAGAAAAGGGAATAATCAGCAAAGAAATTAACAGAGAGCAGGCAAAGAAGAAAGAATTTTGAATCAGGCAGTTGTACTAAAAGAAGTTCTTCAAAACCCAGGGTGATCCAAGATCTTCCCGTTGAAGATTGGCAGCCACTTTGAGACCCTTCCCTGTGCCTTCAGACGTGGCAGTGCTGAGGTGGCTTGCCTCTGGAAGTGCCTGGCAGTGCATAGGAAGGGGGTTTAGTGCAATTATTTTTAACAGCCATCCTTTGGCAAAGGATGCAGCTAAAAGACAGCAGGCTGGATGAAACAATTCTGAAAACTAAGTTCTCATCTGACTTTTAGTTTGTAACAGTCTAGTTTCTGTTTGTGCGTTTACCAGTGCCTGACTGGGTCCTTGGAACTTAGAGGCAGTATATATATTCATAAATGATAACATTTTGATGCATTTTTCAGCTCAGCACCTCCATCACATAACATTCAGATACAAATGATAGTATAATAATTGACATTTTTTGAAGTCAGCTAGTACTGCAACTTCCAAAAATACTTGATTTCCAATACCAAGCTAATATACTCATCCAATGTTGAAAATAAATTTACTTATCATAAAACTGTGATGGTTAGGTACTTGAATTTGCCGTTGGATCATCATATTTTATTTGCATGTGCTGCACTAAAGGTTAATAATACTTCTTAGTTTGAGTAGCAGTATTGGAGATTGGCAAAGCCTGCCAATAATTTAGATGTAATTGATGTGTCTGCTTGCAGATTCAGAGATTTCATATAGATCTTGTCTGTTATAATGTGACTCATTCTTCTGCCCATGACCATTTGTATGGAGTGACATTTGTGATTTAATTTTACAAATTAAACTTAAAGCAGCAATGCATTTTAGTTTCTTTGGCATGATAATTGGACAGTATATTATCGAACATTAGGGTCTGTTCCCATTCTTTGTCAGCCCAGTTCACAGCAATGGAATCTATATTTATACGAAGCTAAAAAATTATTGATAATTATACAATGAGATACTGAAGAGGCAAACAGACTCATGGGTAATGCAGAGAGTGGAGCTTGGGAGATATGGATTTGGATCTCAGCTCTTTCCTATTCTGTTTCAATGAGTTAAAACCTCTGTGTTTCAGATCACTGCCCTAAAAACAATATTAACTCTGTTTCTCTTACACATAAAGGTAGAGATAGGGACCATTTATCTTGCTGATTATGCATACTCTCCAACACAGCAGGTCTTGATCTTATTTGGAGCGTCCAAGCATGACTGGATGTCAATACAGTGAAAGGCAATAGAGTGTTCTGTATTGATTCACTCATTAAAACCATTTAAATGTTTGTAACAAGAAGCCTGTTAACAGGGACTAGAAGTATTATCCCAGACTCTGAAGGTCTCTCATATATTATTTTTGCTATGGTATTTGCATCCTGCTTCCTGTTTGATGAGAGTCTTGTCTCAAGAATTTCCTCTCCACGGCCCTGTAAGGTTCCTTTTTGGAGCAAGAGACTCCCCCATATATTTGCTGTCCATCGTGTGACATGATACTGAAGTCTGGGACCAGCTTAGAGAGAGGAGCATTAAAGAAATTTCTCCTTGAGGAGAATTTTTTTTGGTGATTTTTTTTTTTTAACCTGATATAATTTCCTTTTTGCTCATATTAGGGCTTGTTTAGGGTTGGAACTGTGAGGGAGAAAATTCATAAACCTACTAAACTTACAAGTGAAGTGGACAAAATAATCACTGAGAATGCAAATTTAATCTAAGACCACAGAGGAATTTTTGAGTATATTAATGTAACCCAAATGATGAATACGGATTTTACACTTTTCTGGACATTTCCTCACCTCTGAATTTTGAAGAATATGTTTTGCTACATTTCCCTCGAGGAATATGGTTTCTTTTGATTTCTCTCAGTCTGCACTCCATATGGTGACACTAAATGCCGCATCCTGTCCTCAGCAGCTGCAAAGTTGATGGGTGTTGAAGGAACTTCCCACCTTCAGTCCTTGCTCCTCACTGTGCCTAAAGAGCCCCACACCTACAAGTTTTCAAGACAGCAGAGGTGGCATGAGCTGGACTACCTGATAACAGGTCTGGTCAGAGGCATTCTGAGTGCGAAGATTTCTGGTCAGAAGATGCTAAATAATATCTCTAGGGAAAAATTAAAATGTTTCCAGTAACAACAAAGAAATGCTGGCATCCTGAATGTGACTGCGTTTCTTCAAATATCTAGCTCAAATATGGAGTCAAAAGTTTAATTTCCTCACTGGGAGACTCTTTGTGTTGGGTACATATATCTTGCAGCACTAAAATCCCTCAGCCTGTAATTAATTAGCTCAAGTAGCTTTGATGATGTTTAGAGAGAGAGAAGCAGTGGAGATTGCCTGCAAGGCTCAACAGACTTGGTAGCTAACAGGCCTCTTCTGCTAGGCAGGGATCTCAATAGCACTAAACATTGCAAACCAGCTCAGCCAGGGTTGTATTTTGATTATTGCTCACCTGCTGTGGAAGGTGGAAGTTCTCTGAATGTGAGTGTTTGGGCATCTGATTAAGCGTTGTAAATGTGAGGATAAAGCTGGGGAAGAACTTTCACCTCGTCAGAGAGGGTTTGAGTCAGAGCTTCCAGTGCTCACAGGACTGCTTCCAGTTTAGTGTATGAATGTTCCAAATACTGGAGATTACAAGCAGTAACTGCTGAGATGTAAAAGTACCAATGGAAAGGAGAGTGAGAGCAGGGCCTGTTCCTGAGTAGAAGGAATTAAAAGAGAAAAAAAGAAAAAGAAAATGGAAACAGTGAGAGAAAAAAAAATTTACATAAAAAATGTATCACAGAAAAGAGATCCTGTGTTTTCCAAGGTTAATAATGTCCGACTCGGCAGTTCAGAGCAGTTTTACTTAAACCATATGTGCTGTTTGTGCTTTACGTGTGTTCAGTTACAGGGGTTATCGGTTCTCCATAGGATTATCAATAGGGGTTATCCAATTCTTCACTTAGTCATCTACTGATATACAGCAAATGCCAAATACTTTAAAATAAATAGCAATAGTAGGAATCAAGCTATATCTTTCATATTGTGCACTATGATTTTTTTTTTTTAGTTCCTGCTGCGTAAATGTTTTCAAGTTGGCTTGTGGCCAAGAGACAAGAGGAACACAAAACATTTCCTCTGGTATCTTTATCATGTTTATTTTCCTCCCTTATTTAAATGGGAATGTTCTTTTTGCCCTAAGGTTACAGAGTAGCAGATGCTTTTCAAGCTCTCCAACACTATAAAAAAAATCAAGCAACTTTTTAAAATAAAAAATTGCTATAAACCAAAATATTTCCATTTTTTACTTAAGAAATCATAGTCTAACTCCAATAACTCAACATGCACAGAATCAGAAACCACTGTGAGCTTAAAAGGAAATCTTTAAAATACGTTGTAAGGAAATGTGATTCATCAAGTAAATTTGAGAAAAATGATTACTTTCTCTGTATTCCCCAAAAAGAAGAAAATGCTAAACTAATTTATCTAGTAAATAACTTAGTAAAAAAATATTCATTTATCTCTTTTTATTGTACCCTATATATATTCAACTCTAGCCCTGGTGCTAGATATGTTTATCTTAATTATAATGTTTAGTTACATCTCTAGATGCTCAATGACTGGATGATTTTCACAGTGGTTACAACTACATCAGACGCCAATGACTAGGAGAATGTTTTTCCTATAATGCTTGTTGCCCTGAGGTTGGAGCCTGTATCACTGAAAACAGGCAATTTTGCCAATGATTCCAAGTGGTGCAGAAGGACATCTACCATTAAAATCTGCATAAATTTTCCACCTCTAATCAAAATATTCAATAACTTCACACGGCTTCCAGCGGAACCTTGTAAACAGTAGTCTCTAAACTATAGCTTCTGGGGTTTTGTTGGACCAAACTGGAAGGAAAAACATTCCACACAGAAGCAGGACAGTTAAAAGAATGCACAAACTATAGCAATGTTTTTTTGCTGTGTTGTGTTATGTACATAAATTTACTGACATACATATAGCAGTTAATCAATCACCTACAGGCAAAAATGTCAGGGTATCTTAAATGATATTGTACCATCAGTCTGTGTTCAGGCAATTCCTTTTCACTCTATTATAACTTTTCATCTTGAGCCAATACTAAATTCCATTTATCACAATAGGTGTCAGTAGCTATACCATTTTGAGTAGCATCTTCTAGATAAAACCACCCCAATGTCTCTCTGCAGCACCATTAGCAGTATTGACTGCTCTCTTTTCTCTCAATAGAAAGCCCCTCACAGACACCTTACTGTGGCAAAGGCATTCTCAGTAGGGCCAAACATTTTTTGAGTGATGTGTGAAGCAGAGGAGATTAAACACTTAGTAAGAGTTATGAACAGGGCTCTATGCCATTTTCATTTAGGGACTTTGATCATTAAGGGGACGTGCTTTTCCTTGTCAGTGATGTTTTATTGTCATTTAAGTGGGCTCCTGCCATGCAGAGGGACGGAAAGTTATTAATATTTTGGCTAAAACTCCCTCCAACCATTCTTCATTCAACTTTTAACAACTGAACAACTGACAGAAGTGGTGAGGTGATCAGAAGATGCATGGAGAGGACAGCTGACTTTTTGTCAGTCATTTGTCTTGTCCCCTTTTGAGACTGCATGCTGGGACACAGGGTGTTCAGTTGGTGCTCAAGGGATTATCTCAGATCATCACTTTGAGGTAATGAAGGAATGCTATTATTCTTCTACTGCAACTGTAAGAAACATTAGCAAGTGCCGAGGAGTACAGTCTAGCTCTAGGAGCAAAACACGAGGGGCAGCTGCTCTTTGCTTGGATTATTATCTCAGCCGAGTCATATTAAAGAAGGTAGGACTGGAATGGTGTGCAGAGGTGGAAATCAGAATCTCTTTGTTCTTATTTAAATATCCAAGATCTTATTCTTCCTCCCAGTCTGCTAGTAACATTAAAAGAAAATAATAGCATTTGATACATCATTGGAGAATTACCTGAAGATTTTTGCTCTTGGAAATAGCTGCATACTGCTATCAGTGTGTCTTTCTGGGTAAATTATTCACTTCCTGTGTAGAGTGTGTGATAGAAGATGCCTTTCTTGTACCCTTCACTACACTGACATGGTTCTGTTGCACTGAAATAAAATCTGTATTGCTGCAATCAGAGAAAGAAAATGCATATGATATACCCTGACTTCAACGTCCAGGCAGCTGACAAGTAGTGTGCTTTTTGACCTGTGGGAGCATATCTTCCTTAACAGAATGAAAACAAAACTGGTCTGAAAACAGTGACAGAAACTCAGGAGGTGGGGGGAAACTGAAGAACTGCTTTTAGCTGCTATGAAATCATTATTCCTGTCTTGCAGTGCCAAAAATGGAGTTTTGGGACCACATCTCTCAAAGTTTTTGATACATTTGTTGCAAAATAGCTCACTCATACTATTATAGCATTTTCACACCCGGGTAAGAACAAGAAGTGTAGGCAAATGGAATATTCAATTTAATTGCTACAAATGCTTAGTTTACTTTCAAAACCACAGAGAACTTCTTCATAAAAACAGATTCATCTCTCTCCATTTAATAAATTACTAAACTATTATACTCTCAGGTATGGCTATTCTCCAAGTCAAATTAATGGGTTTTTTTTCATTTTCAGAAAGGTGAATCACCAGAGAAAGTGGGAAGTAATAAAAAAGTTACATGGAAGAAGAGGGGAACAAACCCATCCATACCCATGTGGGAGAGTCCTAAAAGGAAGCGTACTAGAAGAATAATCTTTGAGGGGTTTTTTTTAATGATCTTGAGTAACAAGTTTTTCTATTCAGCAAGCAGCTACATGCTACAAGCAGGTACAATTTAACAAGCATTTAACTCTTAGCAAATTTTATGCTAATGTTAATTTTCTAGAGATAAAGTATGCAAATTTGGTATGAATGTTAAATGAGTCCCATTGGCACCTGACATTAAAAGCAGAGTTCTGCCAGAGTTTTCATACCCTCCCCTGCCACTATCTCCAATATTTGAGTTATACCTCTCCTAACTTAATGGAAAATTGACTACAAAATATCAGCTACAAAGAAAATCGCAGAAGTATTCTCTAAGAATACACAGAGTGTATTTTTACCTTATCCATACAATGACACATGTTCTTTTTGAAGCTCAGAGTTTAATGACTGCGGCACAATTATAACAATTATCTCCAGAAGCTCATTGTGCTTCACAGCCACCTGTTGAGCTGCAGCAGTGTGCAGTAAGGGATACGCATATCTGATGCTTGCAAAACTTTGTCTGTACTTAGATTTGAGCACCACACTTTTAAGAACTTGTCCACCATCTCTGCCAGATGAGTTTGCATGTGGAATGACCTTAGAGATATTTGCAAAGCTTGTTGTCTCAGCAGCTAGTTTATAAGCCTCAGTTGAGCCTGAAAATTCCTCCTTAGTCCCAGCTTCACCTCAAAAATAAATAGTAAGTAATGAAGGGCAAGAGAGACACATACCATGCGTGCTCCTCTTGTGTTTGTTCTGGGTTTCCCTCCAGGTTCTCTCCTTTCTGTCCTTTCTCATCCTCTCCTCATGCTCTCTGAAAATATGTGACTGGAAAGGTCAAATGTTATCTACTTCCTCAGTTTGATGGAGGTTTTTAAAAAGTTTCTTCCCAAAGCTCTGTACAAATTCAGCCTCTTTCACACTTTTTTCTTATTTCTTGTGAAACTCAGATGACACTCAGGAAGGGGAGAAAAATACACTGACTGAGTTTAAAAGTATGCTGCCAATATTTCTTGCTCTATGGAAAGGTAATCTCCCTCAGCACACTGAAAAATGTCCAAACTAATAACTGTAATTAATAGCTGAAGTAATCGCATCCCATGCAATGGCAGCATGAGACCCCTCATAAGCATGAATATATTTTCATTCCGTCACCTACCAAGACAAAGAAATATTATCTTGCTGGCAAAGGAAGCTCAGAGAGGCTGAGGCACTGGACTACAGCCCCTGATGACAGCCATGGCAGCCCTATGGATCTGCTGCTGGCCTTGGGACACGCTGGGCCATGGCACACCATGGAGGCCTCTCACTGCCACCGAAGCCCTGCTCTACCCAACTTGCAGCTTACTGGGCAGCATGTTTGATCCTCGGTAGGACTAGGGATAATGGCTTTAAACTGTAGGAGTGTCAATTTAGTTTGACACAAGAAGAAGTTTTTTTTACAATGAAAGCGGTAAAATACTGGAACAGGTTGCCCAGAGAGGTGGTAGATGCCCCATTGTTGGAAACATTCCAGGTCAGGTTGGAAAAGGCTCTGAGCAACCTGCTCTAGGTGAAGAAGTTCCTGCTCATTGCAGGGGGGTTGGACTAGACAGACCTTAAAGGTCCCTTTCAACCCAAACTACTCTACTGTTCTGTGAGAGGTACCCCTCCTTGCAACAGCAAAGCACAGAGCTGCAGGGTCTGGCCTCCTCCACAATTCAGAATAATTGGGACCATATCCACATGCAGCCTTGTACTCCCAGGGATATGACCTATGGGGTCATATCACTGATGTTAGAAGAAGCACGTGGATCACAAACAGCCAAAGATAATGAAGATTAAAAGAACATTGTTTTTCCCCTTAAGGACCAGACAGCTGCCTGGTTCCTGACCAAACAGAGAGCATTATTAAGCACCAGTGCCACAGTACAAGGGCAGTTGTGGAGAACAGCCTCAGGGAAGACTGCTGAAGGACAGGAGAAATTCAGCAACAAAACAAACTGTTCATTTAAAACAGTTACAAAGTCTGTGAAATTATGCTTTATCCTTCTTACACATTTCACTTAATTGAAAAGCAGTCAGTCCGGACAAAGTTCAGCCATATAAACACAAGCACACACAGGGTACAGTTTTATAAACATAAATAATCCAAGTTTGATACTGCTCCCAATATCAACTAATCAATTAGGCCACTGTGAGTGAGTCAAGGGGTGAGAAGCCAAAAGAAAAGAGGAACTAACTAAAAAAGCAGAGCAGTAGTTGGTGCCCAGTCCTGTGCTCAGCATTCTCATCATGCAAAATAAAATACAGTTACATGGGATGTAATTAAATGAGACATCACTTTGACCTGTTTTTTGTGAACTTGCATGCATCAGCTTTATACTTAAAAAAACCTCCATCATGGTGGTGTCATTTAGGTATCTTGTTGACCTTTATACAAGATCTGTTTATGATATGTCTGTACTTTCTTATGTTTCCATGACTTTCCTTCTTCTATCACTAGGAAATGGTTTAGTTCATGTAGTTATTTAGTTTCATCCATTTTGAGTATATATATTTTTCACAAATAAGTACATTGGAAAAAAAAAAAGCTAATAAAAAAGCATAGCTACAAATCTCTAAAGTAAAAGGTAGACTTTTTTGAGGCTTTGCCTCGTAGAGACTTTTAATTTTGTCTGGAGGTCCCTTTTCCATTTATTTGTATCAGTAATCTATGAAGAAAAATACATGGCATGGCCTAATTTCTATTTTTAAAACAATGCATATTCTGGTCTAATACTATAGAATAAATAGAGTGTGGACCAATCTACACTATTGATGCAATCTGTTGATACACATCATGACAAATCAACTTGTAGATGTTGGACTACGTGCTGATATACACATGTGCATGGGGAGTGTGGCAAAAGTTTCCACTATTTTAATGAATTTCATGTTGGATTTACTGAAACTTGTGCATCTTTCATTTCACAGGGCAATTTTTCTCCCCTGATGTTTTATATATTTTGTTGTAAGAAGTATTTTCTATTTCTGCATTCAAGTTCAGGGTCATCAGTAATCCACAGAGGTAGCAACGAAGCAAAAAACAAACACAAAGCCCTTTGCCATGCTTAAACCCAATTCATCCTAGGTACAGAAAACACAAGTTCAATTGCTCACACTTAACTAATTTTATGACAACAGGAATTTTCTCTGTGCTGCTTCTGATTATGTATTTTGGAATGATATTGCAGAACTGGGAATATCTTTCTGGGAAGCTGCAGATTTGACTTTGCACTATCCTGATAAAAAAAGAGTTTCTGATACAAGGACTTGAAATAGCTTCTTAATTTTCTAGTCTGGAATGCTCCCAGCTTTTCTGTACTGCATCCATACAAAACTAAACTGCTGGAGCATTCCTGAAGTAGGGTGGTTTCCACTAAATAAAATGGTATTTCAGTCTATGGTACCTTCAAATCCGCAGTCTGTAAACCCCTTTAGTTTAGCAGAGTTATGGAACCTGCTCCTCTGGGATTGTTTTGTACAGTTTCACTTGTGTCAAAAGAAAAGGGGTTAATGCTATTTCCTTCAAACTTGGCATAGACTCAGTTGAGAGAGCAATCTAAACAGAAATCATGCTCACAGTCTCTACTGCATGTGAAAAACTTCAAATGAATAAAAACATATTAAATGAGAGGTTTGAGAAAATCTATAACCAGAGGGACATCTCTAATAACCTGTTTTGGCTCCTAAGATACCTCTGGAGAGTTGGTTTAGACTAAGACCTTTGGAAATACAGTGAAACAATTTCCCACAGGAAAACTTGGTGTAGAGAAATACAGTTGCCAGTCCCTTCTTTAGCTTGCAAAGGAGAAAGCTTCAGATAAACAGACGTTTTCATATCTCTAAGGAGATAATAAGTCACAGATGCAGGCATGATTAGGTTTGTACTTTGCTTGTAAAAATTTCTGCTTGGTAACCTTCTGAACAACAGTCTTATGCAGCCATATGCTGGAGCATATTAACATGCAAAAAGCATTCAAGGAAATAAAAAACTGTTTCCTCTATTGACATATATAGAAGTGTAAAAGGATCCCATGCACAACTTTCATGAAGTACATGCCCTGTTTTCTCAGATCTTAGCCAAGAACACAGATCAAGCCTAGCCTCAGAATGATAAATGGTGGCAAAAGGTGAATATAATTTTACTCCTTACAAATGAAAACCAGTGATTTACAGTGTTATGCTTTGGACATAGAGCTAAAACATCTCCTATCAATCATCTAGAATAAAACTATCACTTTGGAGTGGCTGGAGACAGACAGACCTGCTGGAAATGTTGGCAAAGTTTCCTACATGAGAAGCTAGAAATTCAGGAGCACTGAAAGCCCCAAGATCCTACAACAAATTGACTGGTAATGTAATTACCAGACAAACATTTGGCAGCTAGAGGTCAATATTTTTACCCTTAAGGAACCACATTTTAATATAAAAAGCCTGACTGTTTTCTTTTTATGTTTTGGTCGTTTACTTTCCAATATGATGGTACAAAATTATAAACAGCGTAGGAAAAATATGGGCAGAGCTTACTTAACAGACTAGCTCCAAGTTTATAAGCCCCTTAATATGTTCCAAAAAATAGGCCAACCGAGCTTAAATCACAACATTCAAAAAAGCTGAATTTTAATATATTTCGAAAAATTTGCTGACTTCTTCATTTCCTAATTTCAATCCCTTAATTGGATCCTGTTTACTAGCACTATATGATGTAAATGGAGGGGTACAGTTGTATGAAAAGATGAGCTTTTTTTAACCAAACACAAGGCCAATATTATATACTTAGAGTGTATAAAAATCTTACAGCAAGAAAAGTCTGATGACATGCTGGACTGAGCTTGGGAAGGGGTTTGCACTGAGGTAGCACTCTTGCTTAATGACAAATGCAAAGTACTCCAAGGTAACTTACTCCTCACTAAAAAAAAAGACAAGCAGTAACTTTCTTGACAACAGTCCTACAAGCTCTGATTACCTTAAAGCCGCTCAGCTTCAAGAACAGCTTTCAGGAGAGATAAAAACAGAGCTTATCAGGCATTTAAGTCACAGTCCTTCCAGGGACCCACAGCTCCATCAGCTTCCATGCTAGCCTAGCATGAGGCTTAAACTTGGGAGTACACAGTAAGATGCACTAGTCACACCTCCCCTTCTGCCTCATAAAAGGCAATAGGCTATTCATAAATAGATATACTTTATCTAAATGTGTGCACAGCTTTGAAGTGTAACTAAATTTCATTTTGGGGGTGGGGGTAAGAGGAACATTAAATATGTTAGCTCACTAACTGTAAATTAAAACAAAAGAAAAAAAACCTCATTTGCCCCGCAATGCACTTTCCCCAGAGCTGTGAGATTTACTATACCAAGATTTAACATCTCAGTTAGAAAAACAAGAAAGATACAGTAGAACATATGGCATGAAGAAGGCGTTAAACGGCAGAATTTGAAAATGGTTTGCAAGATGCTCCATAAATATTCCAACCCTAAACACAAGCTGTTTTGCAGCAGACTCTTGATGGAAGTATATGCACACAATAAATGATAGATTTCTTAGCTCATAAATGACCTGTTCTAGTGTCACTGAATGGTGTGATGTAGAATTAACCTGCTTGCAGATGGAGCTCAGAATCAGGTAGGTGCTGGCTTGGCCAGGTAATGTCAATGTTTCCACTCACTCAACAGCCGTGGACAATATTCAGCGGCAACAATGGCTCTCATTGCATCTATCAGCCCCAAGAATGAGCTCTCAGGAAGAACAAAATAAATGCATTTCACAACCTATATTGCTCTGGTGTCCAGACATATATTGCTGCTCCTACAATTCTGGACACATTTCAGCTGAAGCCTGGATGCATATTTCCAAGTGAAGTCAACAGGATAAAAATCACCCTGCTAGGTTTTTACTTAGGGTAGCAAATTATTTTTGTGTAGCTGCATTTTAGTTGACATCAGTTAACTGGAGTTTCTTACTAGACATTTGAACAATATAATCACAAACACTTAACAATAACAACAATAAAAAACAGGAATTGATTTAAAATCTAAGATTATGCATGCTCTTATTCCTGAATGCCACTGAGGAGATCAGTCGACATATGAAATACTGTAGAATGCTAAAGAGAAAGGAAACTTAAAGACCTTTGGGGCACACTGTTAATTCTCCTATAGGTTGCCACAAATGTATCTACTATTCACACAAATGACATAAGTTTCCATCTAATAGTCCAAAACCAATTTACTTTCTTTGAGTGAAGCGTGGTTGAAAGCTTCACAAACTGAAATATCATAACAAAAGTAGATATTTTAGTTAGTTAAGCCAGGTTTGTGATTCAAGAGAACATTTCCCCACAGAGTTCCCTCATTTGGATCTGCTTTTGGGTGGTACTCAACACACAGCTCATAAAATTCAGCACAGTAGGTAACATACCATTTTATTGTGAATGTTTTGTTTCACCTCCAAGGCATCTCTTAAATACTAAGTCTTTGAGGAACTCATTTGCTTTTATCTGCACAAGCCTCTAGCTGGTAGCCCTGCAGTAAAGCCACAACCTTCCTATTTCATGTCTCTTACTTCAAATCCTTTTCTGTGTTGGAGAGATGCTGACAGAAAAAGGAGTTGCACAAAGGTGTCTTGACAAGGAACTCA
This sequence comes from Corapipo altera, assembly GCF_003945725.1. NCBI lineage: Eukaryota > Metazoa > Chordata > Aves > Passeriformes > Pipridae > Corapipo > Corapipo altera. The sequence continues at coordinate 1,893,283 of NW_020884898.1, read as the reverse complement.
GACAACCAAGGCTGTGATATGCTTCTGAACTGCTTCTCCTCAATGTCTCGTTAAGTATGGATGCTTTTTCTTTGGGGAAAATGATACACATACTGGCATCATCTTTTTTAAGCTGCTGATTTAGCCTAGGTCTAAAATAGATGGTATAGACTTTTACTTATTTTAAAAAGAAAGGATGCCAATGTCTTTACATATGGTTATTCCGCTTAGAATCAAAGGGCCATATATATTATTATTCACTTGCAGTATTGTAAATGTTGTTAGAAGCCCTAGAGAAAATAAACAATTTATAGAGATTGGGAGCAAAATGAACCAACGTACAAGCAAAAGGGGAAAAATGAAGGAAGAGGGGAAATGAAACACAATATTAGAGAAAGATGCAGTCAAAAATTACTTTCAAGAAGCCAGATGCTGGTGCATAAATACTCATTCTGCAGAGTGTTCTCTCTGCCAGCAAAAATAACTCTTTACAGGAACTCTAGGTGCTGCAGAACAAACCTAGAGTCCACCAGGTCTTCTCTGCACAATCAGAATCATCCATGTTTGTATAGAGGGTTCCACTGGTAGGCGGAAGTGGAGGCACACTGTCCTGAGTCTTAGACTCCCATCTCTCTCTGTACTGGCATCATAACATAAAATCCTTCTACAAGCCACCTGAGACCTATCTTGAGACCAAGTGGATACTTTACTTCTGCCACTCGCATTGAAAGACTGTTTAAGGACTTGCTTCTCTGATGGTTAAGTAACTCCACTTTTAACCTTAATGAAATTACATGTGATTTATACATGTATCTTCTCCCCCTCTTACGGAGTACTGTATTTACTTAGGGTTATCAATCTCCTCTCACCCTTCATTAGATTAACCACGTCAATACTTATAGATTTACATTCCCAGTATTATTCAGGTAGCTCCCACTTGGTCAAGGTTTATTTAATCTTACCCAGCTATTGCAGAGCACTGCACAGCACTCAATGTTCTAGATGAGAAGATCTCAGATGAGTCTCACACAATTGAACTACTTTTTCCTCTCTGTTGACCATATCTCGCCTAAAATTGCCCCTGCTTTCACCCTTTTTTCCGTTCCCTCATGCTTGTGCTACACAGTCATCCTGTGATCAAACAGGCCTGTTTCTCTCTCATCATGTTGGGTTTTCCCCAGCTGATGGCAACCCTGTTGACAGCAGAAGGTTTTGCTCTGAATCTAAATGTGTCTAACCCTACATACTACCCTGGTCTGAGTATTAATCTTCATCCTATTTCTTTTCTTGTCCTCAAGGTCATCCCATACTCCAGAGTGCAGTACTCCAGTCCTACACTGCATTGTTAGCCCCTTCTTGGGCTGTGTCATCACTGCAGTCTATTTGCTCCTTCTTCATTTTGTGCCAGGATTATTTATGAAAATACTAAACAGGCTTGCTTTTGAAACCTGTCCTTAAAAGATGGTGGTAATAGCATCCTTCCAACATAGAGGTTTCCCTTAATAAATTGTGCCACCTCCCCACTAAAACAGATACTTTACAACTGTACAGTTTTTACAAAAAGCCACATCTTCCTCAGCTGAATACTTAATTTCATGTTCTGTATCCTGTCAACTGCTCTACTGTGGGTTAAGCAGCACTTGCTGCATTTCCTTTGCCTAAAATGCAGGTATCTTACTGAAAAAAACAAACAAACCCAAAACTATAAACATATATGTTATTATCCTGTGTTTGTCCTTAGGTTGCATTTGATCCTGTTTTCCTTTATTTATATATGCTCTTATTCTACCTTGAAAATGTGTCCAAAGCCAATTTGCACAAATGTACTTAGTTAGAAAGGTCTGTAACTTTTTGGATAGCTTTTTCCTTGCCATTCAATGCATAAATATTGGCAATACATTTGCTGTTCTCAGTTCATAAAAGCTCAGTATGACTTCATTCCATTGTAGAAAAACCTTGTGCTGGGCATCTATTTTTCATATGCCAGTCCCTTCAGGTATCTGAGATGAAAAGCCCTTGTGATCTGGAGTGAACTGAGATCACAAAGTTTATTTTCATATCTTAGTTGTGGAAATGTCCATTCCCTTCCTTCCATCAGCCATCTCCTCTGCCAGTCTTTCTCCTTCCCCTAAATTCAACTTAAAAGAAGATGAAGAAAAATATTTTAAATGGAAAATGAGATCATCTTTAATTCTATCCCTATCCTCAGGGCACAGTATTTCCATTTTTTTCTTGTTCTTTTTTATTTGCATGGTTGAAAAATATTTCACAATTTGCGTAAATTTCTTGTCTCAGCTTGACTTTTGGCAGTTATCATTTTACCCCTGTACTTTCTGACCTCTCAAGTGCAGCTTTAACACTAGTTCTGACATATGTTCTCACTATGCTCTTACATATGGGTAATTTCTCTCTTCATCTAAATTCCTTCCTTAATAAACACTAAAACTGATTGAATTCTAAAGCTGTTGAGAAGTCATGAATATTTTCATAAATAAAACCAACACATTCAGATCATTACTATTTATGAAATCATGATATTTGATACTGAGAAACATATGCTGATCAATAAATAAGAATGTCAGCGATTTTTAAAACATCAAGAAATACAAATATTTTGAATGAAAAATTATATAAATGCCCTTTTCCCCTGAAGACTAAAATTCTACTTTCAGAAGTAGTTACCACACCTTGAAACAAAAAACCCAACCAAAAAAACCCACAACTGCTTCCAATGAAGATTTTCAATCACGCATTGCATGATTGGTTTAGAAAACAAAGTTTCCGAAGTAGAAGTCAGGAAACGGAGCATATCTGAACTACTTACAGTATAGATAGTTGAATTAAGCCCTTAAATGATAAAATAGGTGAGGAAAGAGCATAAGTAAAATAAGAAAAATACATTGGTGAGCATGCTGAGTAGATTAGGCTAAAGATATATATGGTAACCAATGACACTTTTTATTATGTTTTCTTCAGGAAGTGGTACCATGTCAGGTATAAGAAAACCTACTTTTTCTCATTGCTACCATCTATGCTTAAAAAATAATTAGGGGAATGAGCCCTGACCAACCTTTTTTCCTCTGTATGGTGACTGAACCTTTATGCAGCTTTGCAACAAGTCAGTGGTAGTCATTCCTGTCTTAGGTAGAGGCTCACATTGTGCAGTTGCTGGTGGATTATTACCAAGGCTACGAATCACATAATCTCTGCCTCAGACCTGCACTTTGACTTCTTACTGAGCAACATGGTTCAACAGTTAGAGGGGAGCTGGAAAATAGATGCTAGCAAGAGGTGTTTATCATGAAACATGGTAAGAGTGAGTAGTGCAACAACAGCTTAGGGAATTAATTTGAAACAGAAGCTGCTCCCTTCAATAAGGAAATGATTGAGCATTAAACAAACAGTTGCCTTAGTAACCAATGGCCCTTTCCCTCCTTTCAGTTTGAACATAACCGTCTCGGAACTCAGTTTTTCATCACCTTTTCTGTTTGCTTAACTGGTCTTCTTCAGCTGTCAGGCAGCCAAATAGCTTGCAATGAAATGTAAGGTCTATTTTCTTTTTATGAACTGCCTAAAATGCAAAATGGATTCCAGGACCTGCTCCTCAGCTTACTAGGCTTTGAGTAGGAAAGGAAGGTATTGTGTCTAAGTAGACAAGCATTATTTCTGATAGGAACAGAAATATCAGGTGTCATATATTCATCAGGTCTACATATGATCAACAGCCTTTCTGAACATCACTTCTTGAATAAAGTACCATCCAAGATGAATAAACTGTGTAGTGTTTCTCTTGACGTTTTCCTGTCCCTGTAAATGAGCAACCAAACAACTTGAAAAAAAAAGGAAGAATGAATTCTTTGTACATGTTTACAGTCCGTATCTTCTCTATAACTTCTGCAGCTGGGCTTGATAAGACAGTTGGGAAAAATAAAGGAATTGTGTTTCTAGCTCTTAAATCTTAACACGAATTTTGGATGGAACTGGGACAATGATGTTTTCTCAGAGTCCAAAAGTATTCCTTCCTGTATGTCCAGTTCAGATACAACCAGAGAGAATAAACTTGCAAATATTTCCAGAGTTAGCCCAGCCTTTTCTGGAGATGGCATTACAGAGTAAAAAGCTAGAAAGCTACCACTGCATAAATAATCTATCTATTTACTCATGAAGGCCAGGAGAAAATAATCAGAATATCCATACTTTTCCAACACTCGCCATTCTCTGTAGGATGGATGGATTTCAGGCATACTTTATATGTCTTCTCAGGTCTCGGAAAAATGTAAAACCTGGATACCATTGTTCTGAGCAACCACAAATCCCAACACAATTCTTTTGTCTTGAATTTCACGGAGCAAGCTAAGAACAGCTAAGCACTGAACTTCTTTCCCTTGTGGAGGGCCCTCAACTACTGATGACCATGGGACTCCAGATTCAGAGTCAGCCATACCAGAAATCCAGAACAGGTAAAACATTTCCTGGTATCCAGCTTGTGCCCCTTGCTCCTGTATCCCACGGCAATGAGACTATCTTTTTCTGTATCAGAAAGCACTGATGAATTCCACAAGGTCTGTCTATCCTATCCCAATTACAAATTTGCAAGTTTATATAGAAAGCAGGTACAATTTCTCTGCAGCCTTGGCACATAGCTGTACCATCCCAAAACCAAAGAGATTTAGTGTGAAATCTCAACACAAACCCTTTTATTTTTGTGATTACAACCACTATTACTATATTCAGTCAAGTATGTCCAGTGACATGGAGCAAAAAGAGACAAAGCTGAAAGAAAAAGCTTATAATTTGAGAAAAGAAATTCTCCTCATGCCCAGATACAGGTCAGATCTGATGCTTTGACTCCGCAGGGTCACGTGTCTGAGTCAGAAGTAGGACACTGAAGTTACAGCCAAATGATCTTTTCCACGTGGAAAACTCACTACTCTTAAATTGATGGTCTATGGACTAAAAATTGATTCATTAGGTTTTTCTGATGTTTCAGGAACACTGTGCTCATCAATCTTTAACACCATTCATAACCCTAGAGATATACAGTTGAATTTATCGTGTTCTGGCATAGGAGACACCTGTGTACACGCTGCAACCTTCAAGAGGAGAAATTACCATTAAGAAATTGCTCCATCTAAGACTGCCAATATTTGTACTATAACCAGTGATAATAGAAGAAACAGATCAAGCAACAGTGTCAGATACTGTAGAAGGAGCATGAGAGATTAAAAATTTATCTGCATCTGATTTTCTTACCTATTTTTTCTCTAAGTAGCCTCAACGTGTTTGATGTACTTCAATGTCAGACTCTTATATGGGGAAAAATACTAAAAAATACAAACAGGAAATAAATTACATCCTCTGACATGCAGTTAAAATGGCACTGAACACTACAAACTCATTCTGGAGAGGTCAACACTCAATTATTTAAGTAGAGAGGTTGTATAAAGACTCCAGTACTGAAAAATGCCTTTTTACCTCTCATGTGAATTAAGATTAATTATAATGCCCAGCTGACAGAATATTAGAAGCATGGAACAAAAAAAAAATCACATTAATTTCTTTTGTGTTAAAGTCATTAGCCTAAAATAGTCTGTAATTGATTTTAGTCTGATGGTGAAAGCAGGGCTGCCATTTTTTTAAATGGACAGTGTAAATTTGGCCAGACAGTGTAAAGACAGGGCCAGACTCTGAAAGGGTCAGTCAAGGTAAATTTCTCTGCTAGACAGTTACTCAGCTGTTTTGGACAACTTCATGCATGGAATTTCATTCTTCAATTATCCAAAATTTGTTTCTTGTGATCACAAGAAACAAAACCAGAAGAGTTGCAGGCTGACATAAAATCAGTATTGGAAAAAAGAGACTGTTCAATCACTAGTGAATGGGCCCAATAAATTTCAACTAATGTGACTTGCAAAGAAGAATATGTAACAGTTCCACACACTACAAAAATTAATTTTTCCTACATGGCTGGTGGGTAAAGTTTCATATTACAAATCAGTGGTGTTTTACCCATCTGTTTGCACTTAATGAGAACATGATATCTTGGATTTCATTTGAGTTTACTGAATTTAAGGGAGTATAGCTTAAACTAAACCTGCAGGATCAGGATTTATTAACATGAAGAGGTTGTGAGTTTTGTTTCATGAAGGATTTTGATTTTGCTACCTCTCTGCTTTCAGGACAGGAATGAAGATTGAGTGTTTCAAAATTCTCAAAGGAAAATGTTCAAAGACTAAAATATTCAGTCAATTGATTTCTACATTATTATACTGTAGCATGATCCATAAATAAAATACAGATTTCAGAGACACTTCTGGGGAAAATCTAAACAGAGTCCTTACATGAGAACACTGTGTCATGGTGATATGTATCCAACTAGGAAAATTGATTCATTTTCATTAGAAGTTGTATTTTTGATGGAATTTCATCCCAATGGGTTTTCTGAGCCAGTCTCTGTTATTATATATTTACAGAAAGACAACAAATCAAGACTGAGCAGCTTTTGAGTGTCAGAATGCCACTGATTTTTGACAGATATGCAAGCGGTGGAAGAGATATTTGGAACTGTTATTAATAAATGATTAACAAATATCTAGAAGTAACAGTTGAGCTAATATGAATGCATATCCACATGGATCTATTTTTACAAGTTCATAGGATGTGAGTGTGCAAGAGACAGAACAACGGCAAGTTAAAGGTTATTTATATAAACATATTAGACTATAAACGAAGTAAGAGACACTGCAGAGTAACCCTCCCCATCACGAGGAGGAGGTTAAGAAGAAACAGCTTTTATTCCCTGTCACTCATGATGATTAAAGCTATTTTCTCTAAAGCAGGCGATGCTGGCTGCCCTCACAGACTCCTGGAATGAGAACAGCTGCTGTGAATATGACAGGGTAAGATTTTCAGACCCTCAGGGAGGCATGTGCTGGGAAGCAACAGCAGTAACAGGGTGAATAATATAAATGAAAAAGATCTGGTAGGGTGGAGTCCTGCCAACACACAGGAGCAAGAGATTACTGATGGTGGGGTGGGACAGGAACCTGGGCTATCAACAGAAACGGGAATGAGGTATTAGAAGCCAGGAAAAATTGGCTGGAGTTTCTCCAGACCTGACCCAGCATGCCTTACTCTCCTTACACCTTCTGTAGGTGCTGGGGCAGTAAACATGCCAGCTGGAAAAGCAGAAATGATTGGAGTCAAACACAGAGATATTGACTTAAAGGAGGTTTTATCACCATTTTCTGGTATAGCTGCTGTTCAACTACCTTCCTCTGTCATTTGAGGAAACTTGTAGATGAGAGTCAGTCGCTGAGACAGTGAGCTGTGCATCTCCTCTTGTTTGTGTTGAAGAAACCAGCACCATCCTCTGCCTGCAATGTTTTAAAGACCAACGGTTGTACACTTCCTCTTAAAAGGATGAGTCTTTCCAGTGTGCTGTTACTGATTCTTTTAATTTATCAAACATAGGTACAGCTCCCAGGGACCAAATAAGGCAAAGTGTAATCTATTAATATAACCACCACAAATCTTATTCATGCAATTTCTCCTTTGAACAGCCTAAGGAGATAATAAAGGAAAGCAAGGCTTTACAAGACTCATAATTTAACCAATTCCCCAACCCTTTATTTCTTCTTATCTCTTTGCAGTTAAAATTTGAAGCTCAGATGTTCTGTCTAAACAGAACAAAAAGAGAGAAAAAAAAAATGGACACTGTCCACTAGGCTAGAATTCCTAATTATCAGGAGTGATACACAGTCTAAAATAAGACCTGTAGCTCTGATATGCACTGCAAGGTAAACGCAGATAACTGAACAGTGAAATGGAAGGAGGGATATAAAAAGCTAAGGAAAAAAAAACCAAAACAGTAGTGCCAGTATAACTTTATATTCAGTTACAAGTCAGGATCATGTAAGAAGCAATTATTTTCTGTACACTTAAAATCCTCATGTTGGAGATTACTTCAGTACAGGCTACAGAGCATTTTAGAAAAAAAGGCTTGAAAGCCCACAGGGTATAAAAGCTTTTGTATGATTTGAAGAGACATTGCAAACATGCTCATCAGGATTATTTTCACAAAACCCTAATTTTTTAAACACAAATTATGTGCCAAGTAAAAGCCTCTAATATCTTCCCCATTTCTAAGAAAATCTGGTTGATGTTCATGTCCTCTGTATATGCATTCATCCAATGCTTTAGGACAGGAGGCAAAGGATATTGTAGCCATCTTCAAAGCTACAGGTCTCTGTAGTTTTAATGGATGGTAGAGTGAGATCTGAGACCTTGCCATACATGATAAGCAAAGCAAACCAAAAGACTGAACATAACAAACAATTGTGCCTCTATTTTGACTGAAGACTACTGACATTTTATCATTTTGTAAATTAGGCTTCTTAAACATAAATCTGGGCAAAAATAAATTTTATTACCAGCAACTATAGACATCACATCACATATACCGACATTTAACAGGTCCTTTGATCCTCAGGAAGGATCTTTCTACAGCTTGAATTAGGCTTCAGACTGTATCTCATCCAACCCAGACAGCCATGAGAGAGCAAATTGAAACACAAGATATAAGAGAGCCATCCTGTAGAGCAGCAACCATGAATTCTATCTCCTGGTATCAAAACCAAAGCAAAAGGTAGTGGTCAGACAAGATAGGCCAGGCTGGGCCAACCAGGAGAAACACAGTTCAGTAAAATTGGACTTCCCTGTGCCATCAACAGGCTCCTCAGACATGACTTTCTACTGGTTTCTTGAGGACTTGGGCTTGCTCTGCTCAGACAACCAAAGAAAGTGTTTCAGCCCTTCGTGGGCCTGGCAAGCATTAAGGAGGATTATAAATGTGCTAAGGAATACAATAGGTTGCCTAACACATCTCTCTGCTCTCACACAGGACCAAACATACCTATGCCATTCCTGACAGTTATTATTCCAGCAGGAGAACCCATATCAGACATTGAATACAGACATCCAGTGAAGGGATAACTAACCTCCCAATGACCACATTGGTAAGCACTGACTTTCTGTCAGATGTCCTATTCTGGCAGCTTATCCTGTAGGATGACAAACTTAATTTGCAGTTGACTTGTCTGGATCAGGACTACTGAGAAATTGATTGTTATAATGATATTTTCATAATATTCAGCGTATCCAAGACAGATATTTTAAGAAATGTACATATGGTAAGAACGTATTTTATTGCACTTCCAGCCTTTTCTCTGCTACCATGAGGGTTAGAAACTGTCTGCACTTTCTAACTGCAAGCAGTACAAAATTCAGTACATTTGCAAGAGTACCTGCTTACATGATTTCCTCTCCTGTATTTTGACTTTTACAAGTAGTAGATCACCTCAGTAGCAGTCAAGACAAAACCTAACAACACAACTTTCACCTACATGCAAGGAGTATATTAAACTAAAGCAAACTATGGAACATTACTGCTGTCCAAATAAGAACTTAATGAAGGACTTAATTACTTTTATGAAAACTAGGCCATCGCCAGAATGGTTTTCCTTCTTTAAAACAAATGAATTTTTTTTTTTCCTGAGTAACCTCCTGCTAGCTTCTTGGGTAGAAAGAAAGTATCCTGTCCCACGGAAACTAGGCAGCCTTTCACATTGTGAGACAAGGACAAGTTCTACGCAGAATGTGAACCAGCTTGTGTCTGTAATCACTGATGGCTGTCTACTGGTCTCCTATTCAGTCTTGGATGATGAACTTGCTACTCAGCCCTATTGAGGTGCCACTCCCCTGTGCAAGCTGAAAGCCAGTCAATGATGAGACAGAAAGAGTCGTGTGGATTCTGAACTGAAACTCATAAAACAGGGAGAGCAAAATCAGTCCTCATACTGAGCCTGCCATTCCTGGCATGGTCGTGTAAAAATCTACATGTGGCTTGACAACCTATGTGTGACTTTCCTGCCAGGAGCAGGAAACATGATGAATGCACAAGAAAAACATGGAAGGAGGTAGGTTTATAGGTCTGGAAAATCCTCCATTTACTTTTTCAAGTGGTTCCAACTTCTCATTCATATTAAACACAATTCTGAGCTGTGTTTCCACAGCATTGCTAAAACATATTGCTTTAGGGAGTAGACATTCCCTTTAACAACCTCTGCTCAATGCCCTGCAGGGAATAAATAGCATAGTGTTACTGCCAGTTCAGAAGAAGCAATGCCATACAGGAAATAATGCACACTTTTAATCTCCCAAACATCCTATTTTTCTGCAGTTATTTAAAATTTTAATATAAACTGCAGAAAATGCCCAGTATGTGTGGCTTGCTTTTCTGTGATCTCACCAGGTCCTTCTCATTATAATCATGGAAAAAGTTATTTAACTACATTCACTGAATATCAGTTTCTCAGCACCCACTGAGGAATTTATCTATTTTAATATGCAGCAGAAAAATGGCAAAGCACAGAATTCTATTTATCCAGGAGTGTTTGAGTAGAAGAATGAGCTAGGTTTGATAATGAAATCCTGAGCCTGGTTCTTTACAGGGTGCATGCTTCTACATGCTAGCCTCAATATATGACTAAAACTGTTTGAGCTGGAAAATTCACTCCATTTGCCCTTTATACTGCAAACAGTGATGACTAACTATATCAATGAATCAAACACACAGTGTTGATGCAATCACACCTGGAAAACTGTGCCCTGTGCTGAGCACTGTCATTACCAATGAAGAGATGCAGGTACCCGCAAGAAAGGAAAAAGATTATTAAAGAGGTGGCACAATCGTCTTAGAAAGACTAGGTGAGCTAAGTGACACTCGGCTAGGCCAGCATGAAGAGTGGCAAGTTTACTGAAAGCCCTCACTTGAACTCTGCACTGTATTTAGAGGACCTTGGCTGGGAGGGTGTCTCAAAGCAGCAATGTTCCAGGGGCAGCTGGCCTGCAGGATGTGTGTGTGTATCTTATTTCACGGAGACACCAGGACACCAACAGGATTTACTAGCAACAGCGTAAACTAATTTTTTCAATAGTACTGTGAAAGGGAAAATATACCAAAGGAAAATGTTGAGGATCTGAAACTAAGGCACATCCTTAAATTATCTAGGTCCAATTGCTAGTGAAACCTGTGAGAGATCATCCAAACATCTGACAAACATCTGAGGCATCATTTGCCACTGTGACCAAAACACTTACAGAAAAAATCCAATTTACTGTCATGAGTCTTCTGATGCCCAAATGCAAATAGAAGTGTAGTTAGTTGCAAATTTTCGTGCTTTTGAAGAGACTGCTATCTGCTGTTTTGCAAAGAAGGGAAGAAGGCAGAATGCATACATTACAAGTGCTCTAGACAAGTGTCCAAATACAAAAGCTACTTAAGAAAAAAAAGGAACAATTTCAAAGTAACTAAGAGAAGTTCAGTACCAGCTACCTTATAGTAACAAGCACAAAGCAGAAGAGACCAGCTCTACACAAGGGAAGTAGGGAGGCTAATGAATGACAGTAATTAGGACTAAGAACACATATAATACCTGAACTCCAAACAAGAACCTGCCCCACCCAAGTTATCTTCAGGTAAAGTTTCACACACTGCTGACCTGTGAAAGGAGTGAAGAGGTGCCAAGCTTATACTCACTTCAGTCAGTCTCCAAGAGACCCGGCCTGGCTTTGAACACATCATTAAAAAACAAAAACAAACCCCACAGTGTTCAGCCATTCTGGACAACTCTTTGAGCATCATCTTGTTTCTGAGGTGTAGTTAAGCCACAAGATCCACATCTTTATCATTATTTTAATTCCTGTTTGCTTGCCACTGGACAGATTCCTGCATTCAGTCAGTTAGTAATGTGTGGATATCTGCAGAGCAGATAATCTTTATTTTTGAAGGGTGTATATATTATGCATAACTCATTCCACATAATTATACAGAGTGCTCTCATTTCTGGAAATGACTGCTCTTCTTGTTCCATGTGGAAGTAATAAGATACATTATAACAGGTTCCACAGACTGCAGGAACAGCATGTATACAATGCACTGATGAAATTACAAGCAATCCCTCTCAAATGATTTCTCATTTAAGTTACTGGGAAACAAGATGTGCAGACAAGAGAAGTTTCCTTCAGCACAGTGCCCACTGATCTTGCTCCATTAAGAATGAAGGATTTTGCCCTGTCTAGATTTCCCACCTCTTTTCTCCTATATTTCTCAACCTGACCCTTCCAAATGCCTGTCAGCATCAGCCTTGACCACTCAGTTACCTATATCTCAGTCTTATATACCTTTTTCTCTGTTCTCACTATAAAGGGAACACCGTCTACATTGGGATTCATAAGAATATTCCCTTTTCTTTTCCAGTAAAAAACTCTACAGTAAAAAACTCTCCAGGAAGAATTATCTTAGAAATCAGTCAGCTGGTAAGCTATTGTTTTGCTCTGATGTTTTGAAAAAAATAAATAGTGGAATTAATACCATTTGCCTGTGTCTGTAACTTGTGTCCTTCACATGCAGTCTGCCCTCCTGAAGAAGGTTCGGAAGAAAGGTGTTGAAGCTTCCACATCCTGCAGGTTCATAGACATTGTGGGAGGCTGTGAATGTGAACAGCCAGCTGGCCACAGGCAAGAGACATTTGGCTGCTGGCATGCAGGTGCCATGCTGACATGCCTCCAGGCCTTCTCATGTCAAGGTAGCAGCTTACAGCTCTAAGCCTCTGGCTGTTCACACGCTTGGCTCTCAGCTTGGACAGCCTCCACTAACAGCCTTGCCCTTCTCTTCCAAAGAAAGTACTGGGATACCTCAATTCACCAACAAACAGTAATGCTGCTGTCCAGAGGGGACAGTGTTGATTATTTGAAATTGTGACAGCTCCATTCCCTCTCTCACTGCTAAAATAGTTTAGTTACTGCATTTCTTTTGGGACTCTTACTGACAGTGCACTCGCATTACAATAACCCTACCAGACATTTTGCAATGTCAAATAAGCAAGCAGTCTAGAAGCATTACTAAGCAAATTCCACAAAACATGGTAATCCTCTCTTTCACCAAGTAACAGGAGCTTTCATATGAGTGACCTTAGCTTTGCACCAGGTAATCCAAAGGTTGGTTCCCAGAGCTATCCAAATTATTTTTTTATCATCAACTTCTAATCTGATTTAGGACTACAGTTGCTGTAAATCCCCAAACCTAACTCAGTGGTAAGAGCATACTTAAGACCCACTACTTCTGTTCTCTTGCACCCTTGACCTGCTGGCACAATGGTATTACCTTTTCCTCTAATCCCACCAACATCCCTGAAGTGCTCATGATTCCTCATTCTTTATGCATGCAACCCAGGCATATTTACAAACAAATCAAATACAAAGGGGCTTTGTTTTGAAAGTTGTGTTTATCCTGCAAACTGTAGTTTTTCAAGGAAGCACACCATACTGCTCAGTCTCCATCAGAAGACATGAATCAAGTCTCATAATGCCTCAGCACAAACACAACACAACATCACTGTTACAGCTTCATGCAATGCCTTATTCAGCCAAGCAATCACACAGGAAATTTTGAAAAAGCCCCTGTTGAAGATAACTCAATAGAAAACCTGAAATGAAAAAAATTTGAAATTAAAAGGAAAAAAAAGGAAAAAGCCTTAATGAAACAAATAGAACAAATTGCAGTCAAATGCATCTTCAATCTGTTTCTGCTCTCCTCAGTAATTCCATAATTTATTACCTATGACAATTCACACTAATCTCCCATTAATCTGGAACACTGAGAGTAGACACTATTGAATATCATATGGGAAACAATCTTCAAGATATAAATGCCATGTTTCATGTAAATTTTTACTTCAGGAAGACTTAGTTTCCCTTCTCTCCATTGGTTTCCCTAGATTTGACCAACTCAAAATTAAAATAACTGCACAACAGAGAACCCTCACAGAGCATACATCAGAGGAGGTAGGAAAATATCGAAAGAAAGACCAACACATTTGCTCAGAACACCATTTAGAGAATGCCATATTGATATATTTGGATAGCAGCCAGTACAACACTCCATATAACTTCATCCTTACTATTCCCAGGAAATAAACAGATTTTCTGCAGTATTTGTACTGGTACTATATAAACCATTTTTTCCTGTAGTAATTGTGGATCTTATAGGAGAAACAATGTGAAGACAAAAATGTCTAAAAACTGACTTGTATTTGAAACCATGAGTTGAAATGGCAACAGTTACCTAACAACCTCTTGATTTAATAAGACTTCCCTTTCCAAGTATCTTCTAAGTGCAGCTTTCTTTTTTCTCAACCTGCACAGATATGGTAGATTCCTGAAAAGTAGCAGAAACAAATTAAAAGTCTGTCAGGTTGTTTTTTTCTTTTCTTTAGAGAGGCCTCACACCAGTCAGCTGCATACTCATCCACAGATCCTTTGCTTCCATTTCTCTCCAAAGGTTCATATGGACAAGGCAAAGCACAGATCCTCCCACTACCTCCTCCCCGAACACAGAGAAAGGTACTCAACCTTTTCAACCTTGTTTCCCTTCCAGCTCCATTGCCTTACCAGTATGCACTGGCTATTAGCCCATTTCCCCTTATCTGAAGCTTTATCTACCCAACCTGCTCTATTTGAATGCTTCAGGCACCCATTTATGGGCAGACCTTGGGATATTCCTTTAGTCCAAACTCCAGCCCCTACATGCTACCTCCAAACCAGTAGCAGCTGAAATGTGTTAACTTGTAACTCTGAACCATGAAGGGCATCAGGATAAAGTACAGTGTTAAATTGTAGCCAAAGAAATATGATGTCTCTGCATAGTTTTTGAGCTAAACATCAGAGATCATGTGATTCTGAACACCTCCTTTGGACATGCTGCATCTCTGCTAGATGCTATCAGAGAATGTGGTCATACTCTTCAAAGCAAGAAGAGGAAACCCATCACATTTTGCACAGCACTCTCCACTCATTCAGCGAGAGAGGGGTTGGTCAATCCAGAGGTTATGGTGCTGGCTGCCACTGTGGCAGGAAGTATCTCAAGAAACCCCGTGTAAGTCAATGCTCTGTACAGGTCTGAGATCCCTGACTAAGATGGGATAAGATGCCTGCCTCACAGCTGGGATATGAACTTGAGCTGGGTTCATCCTCCTCAATTTAATAACCAAAAAGTGCAAGAAAGAACAGTTTAGCTGTGCTCTATAAATAGGCTGATCTTTACATTGGGTGCTCAGAAAGAACAGGAATTTCCATATTAAATAATTCACATGTATTCAATACCAGAGGGAAGGAAATAACTTGTGTTCTGTGTTTACACAATGCTTAACACGACTGCCAAAAATCTAAATGCAAATAAATTAAACAGATGAATGAAAACTAATACTCTGCAGAAGTATACAAAAGTTAAATGACAGATAGTTTCAGAACACAGGAGACCACTGAGGATCTTTCCCTAATGACCTTCCTTCCCAGAGATGATCATTCTGTTAAATTTTTATATAAAAAGAGAAAAAGAGAGAGAGAGGAAAAATCTAAACATAGCAGAACTCTTTGCGAGTCACATATATTTAGCTGTTTCCTCCAACAAGAAGCATCTCAGGTTCTCTTTAAATGGGTCAGGAATATATTGGCTGCACCTGAAAGTTTCAGGGACTGTGAAAGCCTTAAAATCTGTTGTAAATCCTTAAAGAGAACTCATGCAAAGTTAATTGGTACTCTCGAATTGTCATGTCTAAATTATTACTTAGTATTAAATATTTGAAGTGGAAGATTTTCAAGGACTGTTGCAACTTTGGAAGAATATTAGGCTGAATTCACTTGAAACCTTGTTGGGGACAAATAATCTGCTTTTTAATTATGAACAAAGTATTAATACTTTTTTTTCCTGTCAGTAATTTTATGTTTTGCTGTTATCTCCAGCTACACAAATACCCACACAGCTGGAATGGAACAACACTGACATTAAGGTAAGGAAGTTAACACAAGTGGTGGCTGACAAACCCAAATGCAATAGCTAAGTGTACAAAAAAATAAGTGCAAAACTAAGTCATCTTTCTAAATATGAATAGGTGGAATTTTATGAAATTTACAGGAAGCCAAGAAAACACTGTTTTCCAAAAGTCAATGCAAAACCATAGCAAAGCCAGTTTTAGATAAATACAACATTCCTTTTGTGTCATACAAATAATCTATTTCTCACATGAACATTATCAAAGGCTGAACAAAGGCAAATCATGGGATAAATCAAGGGATTTATCACTAAATCAAAGAAGATACAAACTTTTTGAATCTATTATATTAAAAACAGGAGAATGTGCTAAAAATATTTTAACAAGTAAACATACTACTTCTGAATTCTCAATTTACTTAAAGCTATAATATCTAAAAAAAAATCTCTGGACAGTTTTACACTTGTCTTCGTGTCATGCAAGAAAATATTTTTAGAATCCCTTTTGGAGGTTTTGGAGGCATGTGCATAAAACAGAGGCAGTAGACAAGAACATGTGTGGATTGATCATTCACACAGAATTTTTCTGTGATTTACAGTAGTGTAGTGATTCAACAAAATATATGCATTACTGGTTAATACATCAGCATAGAGTTAATGCTTAGCTCTAATGAGCCCACAGTAAAGAAATATCATTAAAGCTACCTCTTGACAGTAGGAATGTACAGAAATTATAGGATTTCTTGAAATGTGGTTAACACAGAGTGAAATTCAACATCTGAAAATGTTATACTATCCTAAGCTGTTTTGCAATATCTGTTATGCAATAACCATGCTAAGCATAGTTGCTGTTCTCATTCTGGTAAACTTGAATTTCAGAGTTAATTGTAATTGTTTTTTGAAATAAAAGGTGTTTGTATAAATATAAGGATGCAATTACTGAGATAGGTAGAAATCCAAGAGATTTATGTACATAATGCATCTCAAAGAAAAGATGCTTTGCTTATTATTTTTTCTCTCCCCAGCTCCACAGCACTGGAATGCACAACTCTTTTTGCAAAACGAACCCTCCCTAGTCCAAGTTTTAAGGAGAATCTGGAGGGGTAGAGGTCTAAGCAGAAAGCTAAAAATTTTAAAGTTATTTCCCAAGATGCTCCAGCATAGCTAGCAGCATGTAAACAGTCACTCATGTATGACTACTCCTCACTAGAATCATATAGACCACCCTGCCTGAATGTAATAGGCTATTGTGAAAAGCTATTAATAAACAGACCCACAAATTACCTAGAAAACAGATAAAAAGAAATTGCTTAGAGGCACCCCTACAGGAAGAATTCTTGAAGTGGTAATATGAGCTTTCCCTCAAGGGCTTTATTGAGGTCAGTGAAAGAGCACAGCATCTTCTTTCAGGGATTTAAGTAACATTACCAGCAGTTCACAAAAGGTTTGGGTTTTCTCACAGGCCTAGAGAATAAAAAAAGCTAAGGCACAATTTCGAGTTCACAGGTTGGAGTTTGTTATCTCGTATGCCTTCTCTGTATCTCATTTCCACTCAGGTAGCACATCAGAACACACCCTAGCTACTTTGATAAAATATATGGGGCAGGTACAGGACAGGCTGTTATTGTCAGGGCAAATTACTAAGCAGTTCATCTTGTCAGTGACATTGAACTTTCCTACAAGGCAATGCTGCTCCTCTCCCATGGCATTATTGCAGGTGCCTAAGGTACTGCTGGTTAGGTTCCAAATTCAGAAGATATACTGATGTCATTAAGCTGTATAAGGTTATATTCAATTATAGGGTGAAAGATATGTGCCAGATCGTATTGCTTTGACATTCCTTGCCTCATCATCAGATAAAGGATCCTGCTTCTTTGACTGAGCCTTTCTTGAAGACTGCTGCCTCAAGTTGACCCCCACATTTGTGCTAGAAGTGACTGTGAGTTGCACTCAGGCAATTCCACATGCTTGATAAAGAGGGTCAGCCCTTGGCCTATGGCCTCCTTAAGCAATTGGCAGGATACAGCAACAGAGACAGCTGGCACTGCTTTTCTGCAGAGTAGCTGAATTTCACTTGGGCAGAAGCCATTGCCACCCTTTGCAAAAGCCCATTTGAGGACTTTAAGCAAGTATTTCCAGTTCACATGTCCAGAGGTTGCAGTAACTGTGCCCTTCATAATTATGGAAAATAAACTTTCTCTGTTGGAAAACCATGCTCTTTACTAAGGTCAAAACCCGGGTGGACAGCAAAACATACAAAAAAAAAATGGCATAAGCATTCACGAGAGCAGCAGTAGCAACGCAGAAGCCGCTCTTTTATCCTAGGTGGTAATGTAATATTTCAGAAGGCATTATTACCTCATGATAACTCTACTTTCATTGTATATAATGATTAATGCTAATTACCTTTGTATTTCAGTATTTTCCAGAGAACACTTTGGCTTCCAATGAATACATTAGTGCCTCATTGCTCTAAACACCCTCCTTACAACTTGGTCTATAACACAGAACTAGATACAAAGCAGTAGACGGGTACTGTTTTCCTTGTTTTGATTTTTCTGGGAGATAAGTTTTTTTCTCTGAAGTGAAGGAGAAAATCATTCAATAACTTTCACTTTAATCTAGCCATGAGTGGTATTCTAAGTCTTCTTAATGCAACTACAATTCCAACTCTCTGTTAGACTGGTTTAATGTTAGGACTGTGATCAAAGAATATATTTTCTTCTGTATTCCCAGGCTTTCCCAATAATGTAGACTGCCAGAGAATAGAAAAAAAAAAAAAAAAAAACAAACCTTTTCTGTTTTTTACGGGAACTATTTTATCCCTGATACTACAGCATCCCACTATCCTCAGATATCCTTTATGTAATAATCCACATTAAAAAATCTTGCTTTTACAAACCTCTATTGGATTGGCTTTGACTGTAAGCCTTGTTTTCTCTTTT
Organism: Corapipo altera; assembly: GCF_003945725.1. Lineage (NCBI taxonomy): Eukaryota > Metazoa > Chordata > Aves > Passeriformes > Pipridae > Corapipo > Corapipo altera. The sequence continues at coordinate 1,874,470 of NW_020884898.1, read as the reverse complement.
GCTTCCTCAAAACTCCTGTTTTTTAAGTATTCTTCTACCCCCGCTGAAATCTTATTGCAAGGGAAGTGAAGTACATCATAAGATTGCCTAGGGAGGTGTTGGGGTCTCCATCATTAGAGGTCTTTAAAAACAGATTAGACAGTATCTGTCAGAAATAGTTTATGTATTGCTTATCCTGCCTTAAGGCAGAAGGACAGACTAGATGATTTTCTTTCATGTTATGACTGTCAATAGTATTTCCGTATTTACAACACCTAAGGATGTATGAAAAGAGTAATCTCATATTTCTTTGGGTTAAAGATTTACGTTTGTGGTCTCTAAGATATATTGCAGCAGTTCCCAGTTACCATGCTAGATAACAGTAATATGTTGGATACATGAATGAAGCAATTGTTTATTAAGAATTAACTTTGATAGCAACAACTCATAAGGCTGAAATGATCCTCTGGTCAAAGGAAGTGTTCAAAGGGAATGAACCATCTTAGTTTTCTTTAAGACCATCTCAGACCTTATTTAAGGTTCTGCTAAAGGGCTAAAATGGGATTATAAGGGTCTCAAGGCCTTTCCTTGATGATGTGATTTCCCCCTGTGTTGGCAGACCACCAAGCCATATGCCTCCTTCAAAAGACTGCCATGGACTGATGGCATGTAACTGGTATGGTGATCATCTGCAAGGTAAGCATTTCATATGAAACATGATGGAGAATAATTACTCTTCTATAACAGCATCTTGATGCTATGGGACACAGAGAATTTGTGTAAATTAATACAAATTAAATAATCTTTCCATAGCAACTGTATTATCAGAATCAGTTTTTTCTATTATAAAATATTGACCACAGGGTCATTGATAAACAAAACCAGTCTTAAATTCAGCAGTGAAAAGCTGAGTTTCCATCTGCACATTCCCTACTTGCTTCAAGTCAAAACTTCAACAGAGGGATGTGATTCAGTGAAGCTGTTGGCTCCTTGCACATGAAATTATTTTTTGCTGCTTCTTTACCAAGAATAAATCACACTGTAAATTTGATGCGAGGCAAGTGAATAAACCTTGATTTAGGTAATTCCTTACCTGAAATTTCTACTGCAGGCAGCAATAGACTCAGGCATTTGTGCCACACACACACATACACAAACACACACATACTTTTACAGAAGAGATCTCCAGCTTCAACTCCAACAACTGTGCAAAAGGTCAGCATTTTCCACAACTTTGTAGAAAGCTTCTGTGTAAGTATCTCCAAGATGGAAAGATATCTTCCTACACCAAAGAAACAAGACTTCAACAACAGTGTTTTTAAATCACAGTGCCTGAAGTTATTCAGAGACTCAGATCTTAAAATTCTCAATATTATATGAGTCTAGTACTAATGATTTATGCACTTATTTTTGGTCAGACAATATTATTTCGATGAGAGAGTCTCTCAGAATTAGGCACAAGTAATTCTCAAGAAGGATGTATCAAAACTTGCGTCTGGGCCTTCAGTGGAAGACTGTTTGGCTCTCCTTGGGGTCCTAGCTAACCTTGCACTGGATAGAGTTTCTGAAGGTAAAAAAAATTAGTGTCACACCAGGGTAGTCAATGGAGAAAGTGAAGGATCACTTTTTCTCTGGCCCAGTCACATTTAACCTCAAGTGAACTACAAAGGCTGAATCTACAGTGTGATGGTTAGAGCATTTAGGAGATTGTAACTCAAGCGAAGCTTGAAATCTGCTAGAGATCTGTGCTGCTGTCTCCAACATGCACCTAACTGCCTTCCAATTTGTTCAGTATTAATCCATGTTTCCTAATCCTCAGTTTTCACATATCTCTTCTCCCTTGTCATCTCTTCATGTGAATAAATTCAGAAGGTCTCTCTTCAGTTCTGTCTTGGGAGACAAGAGCAACACACTGACAGTTTTCTATGAAAGAGAATTCTTGTTTTCAAGAACTCAAGTCAATTGCAGAGTTAAATTTAGGACCATATTAATGAATACTCACTAGTACTTCCGGGCATTTATACCTTTTCAATACCTGCGCTCATTTTACTTTTTCAGATCCAAAGCTAGATAGACTGTATCCAGACTGTAGACAGAATCCAATGTATAATATTTGAAGGGTTGAAGGGCACCTGTGATTTATTTCACAACAGCTAATTGGGATCTCTGCTTTTGCACTTCACCTGTATCTTTCTGCCAATATAATTCTTTATGTCATGCCAGTAATGCCATCATAATGTCAGGAGAGATTAATTTGCTTCCCCAAGATTAAAGCAGTGAACACATCAATTTAATCCAGAGTTTTGTGAGACGGTCTCTTAATCAACAACAAGAATAGTTATGCACTAATAAGAATTTTATAATTGCTAAGCAAAAGATGGGGGGAAAAAAGGCTTTTCCAGTTTGGCAGGTTTGCAAATAGCTCCTGATAAGAACAAACAAAGTGTTTCTACTCTTCTTATCAGTACTTCACTTCAATACATCAGTCTTGCTTTGTCAACAGGAATAATTCAGCTGAGCCTTAGAAATGTGACTCTGAATGCATACAACTCTACCAGGAAGCCCTCTCCCAGAGCTTTCTGAGAGTAACTGCATTGCTCTGATGCTCTGTCAGGTAAATACATATGGTACGAGAGCCTTGAACTTTGAATCAAACAGGTATCTAGTGCTCTGTACCCTGGAGCTGATGACATCTTGCATTAGTGTGGTAGGTTGGGAAACATAGGCTGCCAGGCTTGGCAGCTTGCAGGAATTCCTCTGACTGTTCCTCACTGCTGTTTTGTAGGAAAGACAAATGGCCTACAATACAGAGAACACTCAGTATCATAGCATTAACCTATGGTAGTAGGGGAATGATTCTCAGAAGTTTGAAAGTTTTAAAAAGACTCTTTTTTCCCCCACTGTATAGTGCTAAGATTACACTTCCTTTCTCTATTCATATTGTTAACAGAAGTCCTTTCCTAACAAAACTGTCTCAGAGTCGCTGCACTCTTTCACTCCCTCGTATATCTACACCAGCACAGTAAAAATCACCCTCTGTGTACAACAGCACGCTAATCACTGATAGATCCTCTTCCTCCTCTCACTCACAATGTAGTCTTCACAGCAGCCTGAGTGGCCTTTGAAGAGAAAAAAAATGCAAACAGACTGTCCTTCATTTGTTTTCTGAATCATTTTTTATTCCAAATTACTACTGACAAACATTTTCATACCTAAGGATCCTGTATTACTTAGCCTATTTAATCATAAATTTCAATGATTTTTTTTTGTCCTCTTGGAGGGTTTGCTTGATGTAACAGAAGATGAGGTTTTTAGGAGTCAGCCTAGTGCTCTTGAAAGTTACAAATCAATAGAGGTGTCATGAAACAGCCTGGCACTGTACAAAAGCACCAGCCTGCTCTGCTGCTGCATCTCAATTGTGCTGCCTGACACACCTGCTGTCCTAGTCCTGTTTTTCCCTTGAGGCAAGCCTGCTAATGTGCTAATTTATATGGTGCATAACGGGATTTGGAATAGAGGCCTTAGAGACTCCTTTTCACCTGGTGCCTTATTAGGGGTTTGAGCCCACTTTGCTGGAGATGAAAAGCCAATGACTATAACTCATTTGTGTCATTTAGTTCTCAATAGGTAGCCAGTTAGTGAATAATAGACTTGCAATGACTTTGTGCAGGTCATTTTCTTTAACAGATGTTCCTTTGTGAAGCTGCTACCCCATCAGTTTTGTGGGTTTTCTTTGTGCATTAACTATATATTCAGGAGCTATTTATTCCTTTGTCATTAAACAAAATCAAACTAATTACCTGTTAATAATAAAAAGGCAACAATTACATATTCTGCATTTCTCCAATATTTCTGTGGATTTCACACTCTCCTATTTTCAGAGGCAGACTGGCTGCAAATGAGAACTCTTACTGTTTTGTTAATGATAAGAGAGACAAAGAAAGGTTTGGCTGGCATTCTGGAAAACTTCTAAGCCTCTCAACAATCACAGAGTAACAGAACAGCTGAAGCTGGCAGGGACCTAAGGAGATTGTCTATTCTAACTCTCCTGCTGAAAGAAGAGTCAGCTGGAAAATTATGTCCAGGACCATTTCCAGTTGAGTTTTGAGTATCTCCAAGAATGGAGACTCCACAAACCTTCTGGAGAATCTGTTCCAGGGTACAATACCAATGAAAAAGCCTTTTTCTAATGTTTAAACGGAATGTCTTGTATTTCAGTTTGTGACTGTTGTTTTCTGTCCTCTCACTGAGAAAAGTCTGGTTCTGTTTTCTGTATTCCCTCCCAAGAGGCATTTATGCACATGGATATGATACAAGGTTAAAAAATCTCAACTTTTACAGCTTCTCCTCACGCAAAAGGTACTGCAGTCCCTAAATCTTAGATGAACTTCAGTGAACTCACTACATTATATCCATATCTCTCTTGTACTGGGGAACCCAGAAACAGACACAGCACTACAGATGTGGTCTTATCAGGGCTTCGCCTTCGACCTGCTGGTGACACTCTTCCTAATGCAGGCCCCAATGCCACAAGGGAACACTGCTGGCTCATTCTCCTTGGTGTTCACCAGGCCCTCCAGGCCTTTTTCTAAAAAGCTTCTCAAGTACGTCTCCAGCACATATTGGTACATGGGATTATTTCACCCAAGATGCAGAACTTTGCTTGAACTTTATGAGGTTCTTTTCTGCCCATTTCCCTAGCCTGTCAGAGTCTATCTGAATGGGAGACAACTATCTCATGTACAAACCACTCCTCCCAGTTTTGTGTCATCAGCAAACTTGCTGACCTTACACTCTACCCCATTATCCAGGTGGTTAAGGAAGACACTAAGAAGCATTGGACCCCAGGGCACACCACTAGTGACTGGTCTCTGGCTGTACTCAATGCCACTGATCACAACCCTTTGAGCCTCACAATTCAGCTAGTTTTAATTCACCTCACTATGCATGTATCTAGTCCATGCTTCAGTAGTTTGGCTGTGAGGATGTTATGAGAGACAGCATTGAAAGCCTTACTGAAGTCAAGTTAAACATCCACTGCTCTCGCCTCACTCATGAAGAGAAGTCACATCATAGAAGGCTCTCAGGATGGTCAGACATCACTCCCCCTTCATGTATCTGACAACTCCAATCACATCTTTGTTCTTTTTATGTTTGGAAATGGTTTCCAGAATTATTTGCAACATCACCTTTCGGGGACAGAGGGGAGGCTGATTGTCCTGTAGACACTCAGATCCTCCCTCTTATCATTCATGAAGACACAAGGCACATCTGCATTCTTCTGTCCTCAGGAATCTCACCCAATTGCTGTGACTTTTCAAAGGCAGAGAGGCCACACAATGATATTGGACTCCCTCAACACTCATGTGTGCATTTGCTCAGGTCCCATGGACTTGTGTATGTCCAGTTTGTTTATATGTTCCCTAGCCTGATCCTCCTTCAGCAAAAGTAGTCTTCCTTGCTCCTGTTGGTTTCAATAACTTGGGATTCCTGAAGACAAGTCTTACCAGTAAAGGCAAACAAAACATTGAGTAACTCAGTCTTTTCATGTTCTTTGTCAAAAGGTCCCAGTCCCATTCAGCACTGGGCCCAGTGTTGAATCCCTGCATATTTGGAGAGTGTCTCTATATTGTTCTCAAGGTCACCTGTCCCTGCTTCCAGTTCTGGTATGCTTCCTTTTTACATGTTAAATACTCTGAAATAATGCATATCGTAATATCTTAAGGAATGGTAATAAGAATTAAAGGTAGTTAGACAAGTTTCCTTAGGCGCTTGAGATGGGACTTACTCTATCCAGTTTTAACGAACAGAAAGACACATATCTAGTATTTAGTAATCATTCCCTGAAATCAATCTCCAAGTGATCAGCAATCTCCTGGAGCTGACTGTCTCTCCTGACTGAGTACAGAAGTCCTGGCTGTTTTCATACAGTTTAGGCTATCTATCTAATTTTCAGATGACTAAAACAAATTCCATACCTCAAACTACACTGTTCCATATTGAGCAGCCAGTAAAAAAAAATTTGTGTTTATGTGTGTGCCCACTCATAAACACATGCATCAGTAAACGTGCTGAAGAACCAAACCCCCGAGATGGAAGATCCTTATTTTTGTGAAATTTGAAAAAGTAAGCCTGCAACAACACTACATTGCTGTATTAGAAATGGAGCCATTTAAGAGTTCTTACATTTCTTCTTAAACAGAAAAACTTATGACATCTCAGAAAGCTTCAACCATCCACTGTACAAAAGTGTTTTCTGCTTAGTAGTGGTGAAAAATACAGAATACTGAAGACACTTAAAACAACAATGACAGACAGGCTTGCTGTCAGCATTATATGGACTTAGGTGCTTCTAACTTCTTGGAAATTAGGTTGGTGTATCTGCAGCCTTCACCTGGCCCAACATTTGAAATTCTACTGGGGTTTCAGCATCCACTCCCCTGCTTCACCTCATGTACGGAAAAATACATTTGTTGCCTGTGCTAGAAGGCCCGGGAACCACTCCTCACAGCGCTTCAGAAATAACATTTAAATATTTTAGGATTTAGCTGTGTAAAAGTCAGCAGGAAAATGGCAAAAAGCCTCGTCACTGCACAGTGCATAGGACAGGGGAAGAGCTCAACATTTCAAGTCCAATCTTTAACTGATGAAAGTTTGCTTAACTGATGCCCAAGGGATAAGACATTTTTTATTGTTAAAAGAAATCATCATGCTTCTTTCTTTGATACAATATTTGAATAACAAGAGGTTGAAACAAAAAATTTATGAGTAGTGATTGTTATAATGAAACCATAATGAATAAAATATTTAAGTTATGCACAATTCAAATGTGTCTGGATGTGAGGAGTAAGATTATTTCAAAATTCCAGGGCTTAGCATGAGTACAAGTGATCTACGCAGAAAATTATGTATTTTCATTAACAATTGATTTTTATTCTCTGAGGGCCACTAATGCCATACATTTGGACAGTACAGGATGGTGCCCACAATTTAAACAACTCAAGAACTGTCCTGAATGAACTAGACTTATCCAATTTGCTGCCCCTTGGTTTGAACCCGAGGTGTAACAACAGCCTTAAAGGCCCGCTGTCAGGTGCTAACACAAAACCTTGAAGCTTGAGATTGTCTCTTCCAGATATTTTAAATGTGTGAGCCTGACAAAGATCTTAATGGAGCAGGGATATTGCATTTGCCACATTCTCCTGTCTGGAGAGGCAGATAACACAGAAGTACAGCTTGAGCACCAGGCAGGGGGATAGCCGATTTCAGAGGAAATTGTGACAAATGACGGCTTTAGCTTATCATTCCCCACAGGCTGTTGTGCTTAGCTGCTACTGTTCAGGTCTCAAGGTCTGTGAACGCATGACACCACCGTGATGACAGCCCGTCATCATGATGCTTGTGCTCAGCAGCAGAGCGTCACATCTACTGCAGTGATTTATCTCATGAACTGAACTCAGGAGCCCAGATTGGGAGCTGCAGCCAAGTGGCACTTACAGCCACCCAGGACTAGGCTGAACACAGGCTGGCAGATCCCCCAGAGTAGATCTGTGAGGCCGTTTCAGTGGATCTAGCCTTGCCAGGAGGCCTTGCAAGAGTCATTTCAGGCTGTGGGAAACAGCGGTCAGCAATGAATGCTGGGATCCAGTTTAGGCTTATAAGTAAAGTGGTTGTCCTCCCTGGCCTTCTCTGCAGTGAGAGGAGAGAGCAGGCTCCTGAGGGCTATTTAGAGCAGGAACTAAATGCCCAAGGAGAAAAGCCTTTCTCTCCTCATTGATTCAGAGTGCTAATGCAGATTGGACTGCTGACACTGCACCTTGGCTTGGTGAGCAAAGTGAAGCTCACGCCCCATTGAAGACCTTGAGCAGGTCTGCAGAGCAATCCATTTACCCACTCAAGTTTCACATATGCATTTGGAAACCTGTGTTTTCCAATACCCAAACAAGACAAGAAAGCAGGGTTGAATTTTCAGGGATTGTGTACAAAAGGAGACCAAACTGAGGCACTGAAAGTGATTTTTAGATAAAATGCCAAGCACAAATGAAGTCTGAGAGCTGCTTTACCTCATCTCATTGTATTAATGCCCAAATCCAGATCTGTATTTTATAGTGACTGTTTCATGTAATTTCTTTTTTACATAGGAGCACAGAGTCAAAGGTGACACCTTACTCTGGAGCACTTCGGTACACCCTGCATTTCTGTACACGGTGTATCTCCAGCTGGCTTTCCAAATAACAGTACTGTTGGATCCAGTGTGATGGTAGTTTTGGATTCGATCTGGGGATTTTGCTGCTCCCAGAGGACATCTTTGGAGGCAGCAGGGCTTGACCTACAGTTGGGCATTCCATGCCCACAGCTTGGCCTCTGAAAATTAAAGACCACAAAGCTGAGCTCCTCCCATCTCCTTTTTTAAACTTTTCAAATCCCACTCAGTGAGGTCAGCACTTTCTGAAAACTAAGATGTTTTAAATATTCTGTGGCAAACAAGCTGGCTTTTGAAATATCAGGCTGTCCAGGCACTTGGAAGCAAATCCTATATCTCATGGTTAGGCTTTGCGAATGAAGATTTGGGACATCCCATATCTATTATTGACTAAAATGCATTAATTCTAACATTAGGCAACACCTTTTAGTGATCCCAGAGCATCTACCTATCACTATGCCTATGCTTATAGCAGTTCAGGGAGGCAACTTAATAGGTCAAACAGATCAGGTGTAGTGATCTATGTTGCATGGAATAAAACAGTAGAAAAATAGGTAGATACAAGTTTGCACGCAAAAAAGGGAAGGACATCAAAGTTGACAACTAAAAGAAGCAAGATAAAACTGTCACTCATGTACATGCAACCTACTATTTTACACTGTCCGGCTCACTGCTTGTCACTTCACCCTGCTTTTTCGTTTCACACTGTGAAAATTATGGCTCCTTACATTAGACTTCTAATGAATTACTCTGGGATCCAAATTCTAAGCAATACCCAATACACAGTGTTGCTGAAGTTCACCTCCAGTCCTGGCACTCATTTAATACCAACATTACCCCTAGTGTAACTTAAATCTGTTCTAAATTAAGCTGGCTGGGTGAGTTTGGGAAAAAAATAATTCCCTACAGTAGACCAAACCAAAATATTGCTTCTGGCCAAGCCACCCACATACTCTTTTTTCAAAGAAATCGCTTGCACTGATGTCTTCTCCGAAGCGACCAAGCAAGAGTTCATTCAAATTTCCTAACTGTGTTTCCTTTGGGAGCGCCACGGCATCTTTTGTTGTACATTGTACCTTTTGCACTCGGATATAATTCACCCCATGTATTCTCCCCATTTTCTCCCACAGTGTAGAGCAACTGTCATGATGGGACACAGCTTTGGCAGGTGGCAGTGCACACCTGAGCACTGTGAGCTGGGGTCACTTCCTTGTACGTGGCCACAGCTACAATTCCTGCCATCCTGACATGTACATATGCAAATGAAGAAAAGGAAATACTTCCATCCTTGAGGGTTTTTTTTCAACAAATCTGCATATCTGCCTTATAGTGGTCTAAAGTAGTGGAGGTCATGACCTTTATAAGAATTAAAACAAAATAGTGACAACCTTCTACTTGTTTTTTCCCCCCTTTTTTTCTAATTGATAATCCAGGAATACCAGTATTCATCTTCCTCGCGCTTTTCCAGTTCCCCTTAGATTGGCAGTTCCCCTATCCTTGCATTAAAGGTCAGAGTTGAAATAATTCTCTCAAAGGTATTTCTTCCTACAGAGGTTAATTAAAAAGAACAAAGGGCCAGATACTCTACTGCCTTCTGTTTTGCATAGTCATTTGCAGATCTGGATCCATTCACAATCCACACAGGGATTGACAGCTCTTAAGACACCCTCCAGCATGGACAACCAGGCTGTACAAATACATGGGGCAGGATGGAGAAGACAATTACTGAAGCAGTGTTTAAATACTTAAAGATCATTATACTTGCCTGATTGACACAGAGGTGTTGGCAGGCAGCCTAATCACCAAAACAGCTCAGAGGAAGAGGGTATATGAGCTCAGCAGGGGATTTCAACTTTTGGGATTCTTAGCTCTTCTAAATTCATTTCACTGAGGAAAGGGACCAAGACTTTAAACCGTTCCTGCACAATGACATAACCTACTTTTTCTAAATCTGCCCCTAAATGTTCAGGGCACAGCATAAAACCACCACCCGTGCAGAACCTCTCTCATTTTATATCAGTAGTCTCATATCATGAAAGTTTAAGTGGCCATACAGTTGAGTAGCAATGGAGAATCAAAATAAAACAAATTTCACCTCTTACATTAATTTGGTTTTGCTTGTATGATTTCTCTGTCATTCTTCCAGTTCTCCAATCATCCCTAAACTTTCAGGTTAAACAAGACATTAATTTTACATGCCAGATGCACGCAGGAAAAAAACCTAGCAAACCACTACTTTAAAGAAGGAACATAAAGGGCGGCACAGGTGGGGGCTGGACAACACTTTTCCACAAACTGCCTTTGTTAGAAAAGTGGATTTTCAACTAACTTAAATATTTTCACAGTCAAAAGCCTGAAAATAAAAAAAAAAATTATTTGAAAATGCTTCCCAATATATCAAGCATATTGTATCGTTAGATCTATGCTCATTTTTCCAAGTAAACTGTGATGCACTTCAATTCTCAGCTTCGGTGATGTGAAAATCACCCTGGAAGCTGTAGACTGGCCAGGGAATCTGATTTAGAGAAGGCAAAGGAAAAGGAAGTCCCCAGGAATACAGCACGCAAGGTGTTCTGACAACTTTTTCCAATAGCAATGAAAAAACCCACATGAAAAACACAAAAGTCTAGGACATTTGTGCTCCCTTTCTCCTGTGGGTTACTGTTTCCCCCACTACCTCAGAAGCACTATGTGTTCCTCAGCAGTGCTCTTTAGACAGCATGGAAGCAAGAGCACAATCAGTAATGGCATATTTTTCCATCTTCATGAATGAGCAATGGACAGCAGTTGAAGAGGGGATGTGATTCTATTCCCAACATTGTTCTCACTGACTTCTTCGCCACGATGAAAGAGTACCTTGTTTTCTCTGAGAGCAAGAGATATTCTAGGGTGGAGTAGAAGCATAACCCCATGTGAATACAACCAGAATTCAGCAGAATATGGTAGCAAGAATGCTCTCAAAAACAGGATCAAAGAACAAGTGAAAAATAAAATGGAATTGCTAATACCACCTTATCTTTTATTATTTAAAAAATTTTGGCACCTGCAGGAAAAGAGACAAAACCGGCAACATTGCCACACTTACTGTTTCAGGGGAATTATGGAACCATGGTTTCCAGATAAAATCACTTTTTGTGAAGTCTGATATATTTTAAAGCTATTTGTAACAATTCATTTCATAATTCAAATGGCCTCTACACTACAAACAGCTAACATATTTATGCTGGCAGGACTGTCAGTGCATTTTTGTTATAAGAAGCTTGGAGGTCTGCTACAAATAATCTCCAAAGAGTAACTCTAATTAGCGGCTAAAGTTGGCATATTTCCTGCTATCTGAAATTAGATCAGAGAGTTAGGCTGAGATGAAAAAGCCCTATTAACTCCCTAGGCTTCCAGTTCCTGTTTGTTGGTGGAAATTAATGTTTTGAACTTTATCAACTATTATCTAAAGAAGTCGAGTCAGTGGTAACAGTGATTTGAGAGAGACTTTACTGCCAGTTGTTCTGTGGAAGTACCATAGGCACTCTACATAAATATCCACAAGAAAACTTTATTTAATGATTACATGCAGCAGAACAATAGTCAGGAAAGATGGTCTAGTGGCCAGCATGCCAGCCTGGCAATTATAAGGAGTGGGAGACATTCCTTGCTCCAAGGTACTATTTAATCATTTCTGCATGACCCAGAAAAGCTCACTCTTTGGGGGAGGTTGAAAGTGGGGGAGATTAAAAAAGGTTGGTTATAGTTAAGCGAATCTTTGTTTTTCCTACAGCTTGTTGAAACAGAGAGGTTCCTTCAGACAAAGAAGCCATTTTTTTGTGTTCAGTGACTACAGTTAGCCTTTGTGTAGACATCCATTTGTCATCTGTAAAACAGAAATAGCACTGCTCCACCTCATGGGAACATTAGACAGATGAACACTTTCCTCTGCTTCCTAGAGACCTCGACCCGCCCTGGATAGGCACAGCAGAAGCAAACACCATAACCCTCTCCCCACGTGGCCCTCCAGCTTCCCTAGGGCCTTTAGTGCTGAGACTGGGCTTTACATTTCGGTTTGCCTTCCACACAACTTCAGCAGCTCTGAGGTTTGCCATGGATGCATGTTCTTCTTCTTTTTTTAGCTCTGCACAACTTGGAAAATATTAAAATGCATAAGCTCCTTTTAAACATCATGACAAGGAAGAAGTAGGTAGAAAGACAGTAGAAAAGAAGGGACAAGAAATTATCCTCTTGGGAAGTATATCTAAAGTTCAGTTCTTAGAATTTCTAAACAAGGAAGATATTTGTCAAGTTGTATTTTGCTCAACAAAACATATGGGAAGGGAGGTAATTTTTACATCCTAGGGCTAAGCACAGAAAAGCAATGTAATTCTAGAGTTAACATGTAGACAAAGGAGGAAATATGTTATTAGGTCAGGCTACTTCTGTTTAGACAGAGCCATAGAGAATTTAGGCTATCTTTTAGTTCTGGTAATCAGCCTGAGCAGACAAATCAATGTCTTAAGCTCTTAATAGCTGCAGAAAAAAACGGTAAAGTCAGGCTTACATTTCAAAAACAAATTGTGGTTTTAAAGCAATCCATTATCCCATCAAGTAATGTGGAAGTTTTCTGCAAAATCCATCTACCACAACAGAAAGATTGACAATTTAATAAAATTTGCAGTGAAACTGCATCTTCACAGACAGAATGCCAGTGCACAATCACCCTCTCCTCCATACCATGAAGTGTACCACACAGACCCTTGCATTTACAGGTTGAGATGACTCTTCTCCATCTTTCATTTCTAGCATGAGTACTTCTTTACACTCTCCCTCTAGCTTTCCTCCTGAAGAGGACAGACAGGATCTCTATAAAAAGACTTCAAGAGCAACAGGAAGAATCTACTACCTTAGGCTTGTCTTCATAGCATAGTCAACATAACTGATCTCTCAGGAATTAATCCCATCCAAACAATCAGCCCTTTTCTTAAAGCCTGACAATGGTTTAAAGCTGAGTTGGTGGTAACAAAGAAGCCAGGGGTCAAAATTCAAGTAAGTGTAATTCATCCTCTTAACCCAAACACCCTACAGGAGGGAATGCAGGCAACATCCAGCTGCATACTGCCAGAGTTGCAGTACCATCCCAAAGGTTCATTCCCAGGACATTTAAGCAATTTCTCTCAGTACCTTCCAGCAAACAGCAGCATTTCACAGCAGGGGAAGTGGCTGGTGCACCTCTGAAGTCTCATGATTGAATACAGGTATGCGCAGGGTGAACAAGGAGGCAGGGCTGAGTCCTAGGGCAGAAGTCTGCACAAGCAGGCTCATTTCTGTCACCATAACATCAGATGACTAATGCAGAACTATTCTACATTGCCAGCAGAGTAATGAGTGAATTGAATGAGCTTCCAGCAACTAACCAGAATCTTAGTTGCACATTGCAGTACTTTGCAGAAAAGTGCTTGTACAGTTACTATGAATTTCATATGTCTCTGTGGATATTATCTGTACCCAGTATTCTTGGGGGATTAAGTAATCCATTTGGTAGGAAGACATAGACACTGGCAGGGTTGCCCAGAAATGTGAGATCAAGCAATACAGAATCCCTCAGCCGGTCTGATGAAGGAAGCAATGAGCCTTCAGTCAACAGAATGTGTTTGGCTTTGGACGTGCTCTGTAAAAACACACTAAGAGTGAGGGCTTTAAAAACTCAGGCTGAGATAGTATCAGTTAAAACAGCAGTGTTCTTCACTCAAGCAAGCAGTGATGGAGAGTGTTTAACAAAGGGGAATTCTTCAGCCGAAAGGAGTCCATTTCTTGCCAGAGAGCAACATGGAGAGACCTGGTCTTTCCCGGGAATTTAAATCAAACCCAGGGACACAATCAGAATCAGACTGAATTTTCAAAAATCTGATGCTTAACATAGATTTGTTATATTCTACATTTTAAAATGTGGGTGTTTTGTTAAGCCTCTCTCCTTAGTGTACCATTCTGTTGTCCCCCAAGGGTGTAACTAGGTGGAGTTTGGGGGCTTGAACAGGAGTTCTACCTTGAGTTTGACTGAAGGCCTGCAGGGTTCAATGCCAGGGGTAATAAGGACACTTAGATGTATTAAAAAGCTGTGTCTTTATGTAGACCCGAGAAATTAATGCCTACAGAATAATGTACTTTGAAGTAGTCGCAAGAGCCTGGAGAACATTAAAAGAGAAGGATGAGACCTGTTTTTAACACAGATGATATATGCTTTTACTAAAGGACATGTTACTATTCTGAACCAGTTTTCCAGCTGCAGTTAATAAGCTCTGGGTTCAGCTCCATTTGGGAGAACACAAAGTAGCTCTTTATTATTTCTCCACCCTAGAAATGGCTTCACTTTGGTCTGGTCCCCACCACTGCAGTAGCCCCAAGGGAATCTTTAGTTTACTGGACATTCTTGTTATTTGAACTCTTAAGATTTGGTAGAGTGGCATAGAGGAGATATGACATCTTGAAGAAGTTAACGCAGTATTTCCAGAACCAGGGCAAATGAAACAGGCCAGCCTGTACTCTGTGTTGGGAAGGCTGCTCCACAATACTCCAAGACCTCTTCTTTTGCTGATCCTCTCTTTGTGTCCTCGATAGAAAAGCAGGGGTAGCATGTCTACACCTCTAGCACAGGGAAAGAACAAGTTTACAAGGGCTTATGGGCATTGCATGCTCCATGTCCTGCCCATATGTGCACAGCCTGTGCAAGGAAGGCTAGATGAGCTAATGCACACTCAGACACCTGCTCTCTTGGGTGTGCTCCAGTCATTCTTGTATCACTGAAGCAAGTCTTGAGACCCTGGAGCTGCCCTAAAAACCAGTATAGGCACAGCAAGCATGCCAGCAATTTCTAAGCTTCCCAGTGATAAATTTGTTGGATTCTCTAACCTAAAATGTACAATACCAACCAAGGACAAAATGCGTGAGTGCTAAAGAGTGTTTCTTCTCTGTTCACACCACCGTAGGAAGGAAAGCCTTTCTGTTAGTATATTTAGCTAAATAACCTGTTAATTTTGTTTTATAAATGGTTAGCTCTTCCCCAGGTGCTTTACAAGAAAAGCTGTGTTTAGTGTTGTTGTTGTTTTAATATATAAGCTCTCATTTATTTATGAAGCTAGCATTAAGAAATATACCTTGGGTATTGAGCAGAAGGAGCTGAGAGGTGGTTTTAAAGGACCTTTGTTCCCTGCCTCTGGCAGCTATATCAAGTATTCCTAAACTCCTTCCATGGAGTTTACTTGAAAGGAGGTAGCATAGGTCAGGATCTAGAATTGTCATGGAATTTACAGAGCAAAATTACAGAGTACAGTAAAAGCAGAAGTTGAGAAATTTTGGGGAAAATGCAACAAAACAGTACAACAGATTTCAAGTCCAGTAGATACCTCTGCATGTTACTATCTTAAGTCCCACTCTACTATTTCAATTGAATTTGAATGTTGCTTTCAGCATGCAGGCTGTTATCCACATCTTTCTCAATCTCCTATTACTGAAGAGGAAGCACAGTGCATGTATCGAGATGCTTGTCCATCCTTCACTGATCTCTAAAGTAATTACAGAGCTCTCTTGTAGTTGAGACGTTACTCTGTACAATATAAAAAATGTTAAGTCCAAGTTATTACAAAGTGCACTGAATAAAAATTTCGAATACTTGAGACAAATTGAAGGAATAGTGTGTTAAAATGGCAGAAGAATGTTGAAATTATTCTCTAAGACACTGAAGACTTCAGACTCAAGCAGAAGAAGAGATAGGGGATCCCAAAACTGTGTGATTTTATAGAAGTTGTGAATGAGAAATCACACATTAGGTTATGGAAAGCTGACCTTTTTTTTCCTGTACAAACATTTGGTAGCCAGGTTCTGGACAGTACTAAGGAATCACTGGAGACCAAGAAATAGCAGAGCTAGAGATACGATATTGCTGGCACCAACCAGTGTTGATGCAGAAAGCTACATAGTCATGGGTTGATGCAAATGACACAACTGGATGATTTTTTAAATTTCATTTTCTAAAATTGAAACGGTGGTGTTTTTCATAAAAGCATCTTCCCCATGTTTCATTGCAGTGCTACAGATGAATAGAAGTAAAGTAAATCATCTCCTGTTGAATCTGAGTTTTCACAAAAGACTTCTAAGAATCATCTTTCTGCCTGTAACACAAGTAAAGTTAAATTTCTGAGTTTATTTCTTTAAATCGTGTATACATGTGAAGAAAGGCATTGCCAAAAGAGGTTTCCATTTCAGTGCACTAAATATTTTGATTATTCTCAAGCTTAACAGCAAATCCAAGGTAAAAATCAACACACACAAATTCCACAGAGCAACACAAGCAGTAATTATGAACCATACCTCACTGGAACTGGTGGAGATCAGGTCTGAATGGAGCATTTGCATTTGGCAAGACGTGTTTTCTCTATTACTAACTTTGGAAAGGTTTGTTACAGCAGAATTTTGCATGCTGTTTTCATGATGGAATAGTCTTATTAACTTCATAATTTAATACCACTTTATCTCGCTTAGTCTTTATATCCCTAAATGATCCAAAAATTATTTCAGTGTAGCCAATCTCATTAACTGATACATTGCATGAGGCACTGTGTAAAACAGATGTCACATACTAACATGGCCTAGCACAAATAAAGTGCAAGGGAAAAGACTGATGCTTTCTCTATAGTTTAATACCACTAAGACTAGAGCAACAGGTGGATTTATGACAATCCCCATATGCATGTCTCATAAGAAAGCACAGCAGTGAACTTTCCAGTGTTAATGTGAAGCCTGTGGAATGAAGTTAACTGACTGGTTTGGCTAGATGTTGGAACAACTCTATCAGTTTCTTTGCCTCACTGCTAAAGCAGTTCTGATAAAAAACAGCACAATGTAGAGTAAGATTTACTAAAGCTCACCTGAGGTATCATCTGCAATTGACTGATCTCCTTCTTGAAAGATAAACTCTCTATGTTAATCTCACCCCAGAATAGCAACACAGGATTCTAAATTTACTATTGTTATGGCTATCAGAGCAAATCTGACCAGGTCATGTCAGAGTCAATGAGGACTAGAAGTGTCTTGTCAGTACATATGAAAGCAAACACTAAGGAAAGAGGATGCCTATAAATCTCTCTTGACACCCTAACCTCAGCTACAGTCATTTGTTTCTGGTTCAAGGATCTGCGCTGCAGCCAAATATCTTTTTTTTCTTTGGTAGTGCAAATGTTAGAAGAGTAAATATTAAGAGCTCTTAGGGGCTCTGACCAACAGTATGGATACCTTTACTGGGAAAATTCCTGCTTCTGCTGGACTACCTACTTTTGCTTCTGCTCTGTGCTATAAGTGTCATGTAAGACAAAGAGAAAAGGGCCCAAGGACTGGACTGAGTCTTTCTAACTGCCAAAGTACTTGCAACATACTGCAACATCTGCACTTTTCCTGGATCAGACCTCACCAATATTACAGAATCTGCTTCTGGAACTGGCTGAAAAGCACAGATGATGTAGCCAGACCAGAACTCCAGATCACACGCCCAGATTGGCATGTTGGCTCAGCATTTTGACAGCAGTGCAGAAAACTTGTGATTATTTTTGTCATTAAAAAAATGCAGATGGTATATAGCTAGAGTACTGCTATCAAGTTCTAGCCTATAGCCCTTATAATGTGCCAACCAGGAACCACCATATCCCCACAGTACTCAACAATAATTTATACTTTTTATTATCAAAAGTCACATTTGTCCCTTACAAACTTTTTTTTCAAGGACTCCACAATTGATTCAGCTAGGAAAAATCTAATTTTACTGTAGCTAGTAAATAGAGGTCTGATTCAGCTCTCCTCAAAACTGGATGCAGAATGGGATTTTGCCATGAGAAAGATAAGGGATAGGACAAGCATTGGGTTGGCTTGCAATGGGAAAAGGAGGGTAAGGAACAAGCCTGACCAGAGAGTCAGGCTGAGCATCTTCGAGAGTGTTGCTGGAAGTTTCTTGTGTAGAGGAGAAATAAAAAGTTTTCAGCCCTGGTGGATTGACCATGACCAGAAGCAAGCACCCACACAGCCTCTAATTCACCCTACCCTGTTCATTGGGATGGGGGACAAAACAGGAGGAACAAAAGCCAGGAAACTCATAAGTCAAGATAAAGACAGTCTAGTAGCTGAAGGAAAGAAGATACAAAGCAGCAATGCAAAGGCAGTCACTCACTGGCTCCCACCAGCAGACCGATGCCCAACCAGACTCTGAGCAATGTCCACCTTGGAAGAAAAAGCCTTCACCTCCCTCTTGCTCCACCACAGCTTTTATTGCTGAACATGACATTTTATGGGATAGGATATCCCTTTGGTCAATTCAGGTCAGCTGTCCTGCTGTGTCACTTCCCAACCACCAGCCTACTCTTTGACAGAGGAGTTAGAGTGGGAAAAAAGCAAGCCATGACACTGTGCAAATACTGTTTAGCCAGAGCCAAAACACTAGTTGGTTATCAATACTGCTTTAGCCACAAATTCTGAACACAGCACTATACAGGCTGATATGAAGAAAGTTATCTCCTGCCCAGCCATGCCCAATACATCAACTTAGGCAAAACAAATTCCCCAGTGCTCCTCTTAACTTTTAGCTTGAATAAATAAAAGGAAGAAAATCAATGTCTTCCGTGGTAACACAGTGACTAAAGTTGTTTTAAAGTAAATGGGCAGTTTGGGAATGATATTACCACACAATTCATCAGATTGGCACAGCATATTGAAATGCTAATCCATCATTTCTTTGTTGCATTAAGAAATCATTCTTGAGTTTGGGCCCAGGCAGGAGGATGCTGCATATAACTAATTCAGGGCGTTTGAAACTGTACCCTCAAGAAAATATCCCTCACTCTAACTGGAACACAATTAAGGACTGTTGGTGTATTCCTAGCCAATGTAATTTTTATGTATGGCTGTGTAAGATACAATATCTAGAATGCAGGAAGTCTGGTTTGGCATCCAGACCTCTGGACTATATCTCTTTTAGGGCAAAACGGTGTTGCTTGCCAGTCAGTGCAATCACTTTAAAGTTGTTCCTATGATGAATTACACAGCATTGTATGACAAAAATTGGTTTTCTGTGCTTTACACTGGCTGCCACTTGTTAACCAAATTATTTGAAACACCAATATAAAACCTGCTAAAATGCAGTAGTTACGGTTCTGGGATTACAGCTCTTCAGACCAGGAATCCAGGACTCCTAAAGGGAAAGAAGGGTGCTACATAAAATACTGGTGACTGTAGTTAACCAAAGTGTGTATGGGGGGCGGGGAGATGGGGGTGGGGAGTAATTAAATAATGGAATCCTGTTTCATCAGGCAGGATAATTAAAAGAGAAGACAAGGAGTTCCTGTTCCATAGATTGCTCAATGGTGCAAGATCACAACAGCCATAGGTGGAACATGAAAAAATACAAAATTTCCACAAAGAGGGATACAATTTATGTGTGATAAATATCTTAAAGTCATCACAGGACTGAGAACCTGAGAACAGACACTGTAAGACTGAACTTGACAGACAAACCACTGCTAGATGACAGACTGAGGAGGTTTTGGTAGTTTTGATCTGACAGTAAAAACAACCTTTCTTTTCTAGTGCAGCCAGCTCAGGGCAAGACAAAGGCAACATTACAGCTGCCAAGAGGGAAAATACTGAGGTTCCTCCTATATTGCCTGGGGAGAACTCAGGTACCCATGTTTCTAATCTCAGATCTGTTACAGTTTTACAGTGTAATCCTTGCCAGATCATCTCAGAGCAAAATTGAAGTCACATAGCCCTTCCCAGATCATCATGGGGAATTTTGCAATCTGCAAAACATTTGAAATGTACAAAAGCCTTAAGTACTTGGTGGCATTTGTCCCCAGTATGAGTGAGCTTCTTCGTGGTGGCAATTTTTGCCCCTCTCCTGATCTGAAGATAGGAGAATATCAGCACAGCTACTCTTGATACAACATTTTGTAATGCAGTTCATTGTTCTGCTTGATGCTGGAGTAAGATTTACTGAAGGTCTTGAGGGCTGAGGTATGCCTAGAATCACTTGGAGAACATTTAAATCTTCTCTATGCTTGACATATAATAGGTACCTGTAAAAGGGAAGGGGTAGTGCCACGGATCGTGAGTGGATCCAGCAAACACAATGTTTTACACTGGGAAAGCTACAAGACTAGTTGTTTTTCTACAAGTGATGATGACATTGACTGGTAAAGGAGGAGGCTGCTTCAGTGCTCTGCCTGTGAGCTGGCAAGCATGTTCTTTTCACCTACCTCCACCCCAGCAATACAGACTCCAAGCCTGCTTGGAGGAAACAGAGAAAAAAGTTTCACTCTCCATGTATACAATATTACAAATGGAGCATTAGTTTCCTCACAGGTATTATAAAGGTTAAGAAAAACATTTTTAGGTTGAAAGAAAGTATCAAAGCATTCTTCAGTTCTTTATTCAAAGACAATGATGAAGGAAAAACCTTGGAAATGGAAGCAGGGGATCTCACTAGCTCAGCTGAATAAAAGATCAGAAGAGGAAAAGCTGTGTGAAATAATTCTCCACCTAGAACTGAATCTGCATTTAAACTCAATTTATAGACAAATGAATGATGGAGACCAGTTTAAGGTAAGCAAGCTGCAATCACCATCATTATTATTATATGAGAAAATACAATCATGGTAGTCAAAATACTCACTAAAAATACCACCTTTGGCCCAATTCTTCCCTTAAAGTAATTTTATGTTTATGCAATTTCAGTTTGGGAAAGATGCACTGAATTTCATGCCCACCTACAAAGAAAACAATATTTTTTTTGAAGGGCATGCTTGCATTTTAAGATCCAGAAACACCAATGCTGATCCAGCAGAAGATAGAACTGATTTGCTCCAGTAAATGTATTTATACAAAGTGAACTATCCTGATATTAGATTAAAAAACACTATGCTTTGTCTCTAGTAAAAACATGATCATATACAAGTATATTTTAATTGTAACTAATCTATTTATTATTATGGATCTAAAAGGAACCTAGACATATGTATGGGGCTGTCTGAACCTGAAGAGATTATAAAACTTAACATACAGTGCAGGCAAATGATGCAAAACATTTAATGCAAGTGAAGCCTTGGCAATAGCAAAGTCAAGTCTGCCATAACTGGTAACAAAGACATGTCAGAACAAAAGGGGTTCCAAATTTGAGGCAGCATTTCTCAGTGAAAAATGAACTTCTGATCTCTGAGACTTGAACACATGACAAGTCAACCACTGAAATGGTCAGAATAATCTAGTAATATTGTCATTGAGTACAGATCAAACCAATTTTTTTCCTCGTAAATTAAAAACATGTACCACTGAGTTCTCAACAAAAATTACACATATAGAGCTTGCTATATTGCTGCATCAGACCTAGCTGACACCTGGCTAGGTATTCAGAATGGTTGCCTTTCCATTTACATGTCAATGGTGCACCTGATGTTATGAAACGGTCTAATTTACAAATGAAGAGATACTGAAAAACTCATTTATATAAACATACTTCTCCTCCAGACTGCACAACATATTCAGTGTTTATCATGAATATTGCTTAGGAAGCATTCATGACTGGTCCCAGTAACTCGCATTGTGTGCTCACTGCAGCCACAAAGCCATCTGCTTCCTGACCGAATGATTCCCAGGCCACAGGCAGCCCTCTCCATGTTCTGATTCAAACATATAAATATTCACACCAGCATTCACAGATGGATATATGTTGGCAGGAGTATCTATAACACTTTCCTTCCTGGGAACTAAAGCTTTTTACGAAATAAATCTGTGGTGGTAAGAGAAAAGGGGTCAGGCATTCTGTAAGGCAGTTGTATGTGAATGTATATTTGGAAACCTGCCTTTTTCTAAGTGATACTCACCCACCTTTAATCACAATCATTCCACTTAAAAGAGGAAAAAAAGTAGTCACAGCAAAACCTTCTTCTTATCACATGCATCTCCATCACATCTAAGGTCACTCTCAAGGTTTTTCCACCTAATAATTCTCAAACCATGCCAACAAGAACAATCCTCAAACAAATCACAAAACCTAAACAAACAGAACAAGTTAATCTATTGAAATTTTAAAAGGCTGTAATGTCATAACAGGCCTGTACAGATCTAATAGAATACTGATGTTAAAAGTCGAGGTCACCCAAGGCCCCCAAGCCTGAAGCCTGTTTGTATGTAGCAGTTGTCCACTGTATTTCACATCACTTTGGTTCTTCCTTCATTTGTGTGTCAAATGCCTTTGATGAAAGAGGTAATTAAATATTTCTGAAGCTAACAAAACTCAGCTGTCTGACTACCAACACCCCCACTTTTCTTTCTCTTTTTTTTTTTCCTTCTAAATGAAAGGCAACACAGGGTGAGGACCTAGTTTCATGCCCTTGAAAATAAGGGCATGTTGCATGGTGTGTTTTGAATTCAGTTCGCACTCACAGCACACATGCACACAGCTGTCAGCCCACTTCGATAGCGAAAGCAGACTAAGATTAGAGTAGCAAATGCCCATGACCTTGAGAATTATCACTACTGATATAACAAGTCTCTTCTTGGTGTGTAGGCACATTCAGGAAGTTAAACTATTAGAGTCTGCTCCTCAAGCTATTGTTGTATCTCCCGGAAAACTCGAGCAATGCTATTTTTAAACCTGTATGGCTTCAGGGTCAAAATGTACTTGCAAAAAATTCTTAACAACTAATAGTTCTCCTCTCCTGCAGATACTTAGTGATTTTGCTGGTTTTCTTTTACATAGAAAAGACTCAGAAATGACAATGATATTGCATAAAACCATAACCAGATGTACTATACTGAGCATAGTGGTTCGCATATGCTCTAAAACACATTGAAGTTTCAGTTCCCAGGCAGATCTGTACTCAGCAATAAGTTCCTGAGAATAGGTACTAGTAGCTAGTATAGCAGAAATTCAAAGAAGCCCTTTTCAAAGCTTCATGCTTCCCTTTCAGATCCATTTCTCTGTGCTTGGGGCCAAAGGATATTTTAAAAATTAAATCTTAACAGGTAAAAACGACCTTGCATTCCAGGAGGAAGACAGTGAAGGGAAAGGAAGACACACATCCATAGGAAGCACAGGGGTATATTCAGCCTAAGTTCATGATAGGTCTTGGTTTTTTCTAAACCTCAGCTTCTCATTGACTTTGTTTGTTTATTAACAGCCTTACATCTAGCTGTTAATAAGGCAGAGAATATCCTTAAAATATTAAATGAACTACATAACTGTAGCTCTTCCAGTTTTCTCACAGCATTGCATATTTAATGTTTCTCTTTAGGCTGCAGATCCTGAGAGGTTAGAGGAATGATAAGGCAAGATTTTCCATTTTCAATAGAGACAGTTTCTTTTTATCTTCCATGGTTGCAGGGGAAAAGCACTCACAAGTGTATTTCAAAAGCACTCTACAGGTTGAGAAAGCGGGGAGGAAGGAAATCCAAAGTGTGTTATTGTACATAACCCCACAGTATGGAGCTGGGGGCAGGGAGGGGGAAATTAGAATACTCATGTTGTGAGAAGTGTTGGAGCTGGTGGGGTGACCTGACTTTGAAGACCACCTGCAAACAACAACCTTAATTTCATGTACTGCTGTTTCAGATGCAAAAGATGATACTTCAGGTGGCAACACTGTTTATGATGCCACTCAGGTGGAAAAGAGAGGACTGATCACATGAGCAAGATTTACATCAGGCACAGTTTGTATCATTCAAACTACCTGTACATCATTTGTAGTGGTTCAGACTACCAAAGGTGAGCTCAAAAAGCTAAAATTTAAAACTCCAAACCTTTTATGCTGTACAGCAGGCTTGCAGAAAGGTGTAATTCCTTCTCTTTAAAGAGGAACTCGACTTTCATAAGCCTGGGACACCAATAGGACAGAGGTGTTCCAAATAAATGTTACAGAAAAATACACAGAGATAGCACAGAAAAGAGACAAAGAAGGGACAGATGATTGCAAAGGGCAATCCTAGTCTCTCTATACAGAAGTGTTATTTGCTAGCAATAGGTTTATTAATGGCTCTATCAATCTCTCTTTCAACATAATAGAGTATTTTTGCCACAATTTCCCACTCTCTCTGCTGAGCTGTATCAGGGGAAGAAACAGTGACTGGCATGCTAAATTTGAGTGTCACACTGACATGCTTGGCACAAGATGAAATGTCTGTGCTAGAAGCTAGAAGCTGCAAGTGGAGCTGTGTTCACATCACCAGTTCCTAGCTGATGAAGCACACTAGGGCTGCGGGCAAGGCATCAAATCAAGCTGAACATGCTCTGCTGGGCTTGCTCACTTAGTCCCAGCAGAAGCACTGGCCAGGGCCAGCAGCAGAGTGGTAAAAAAAAGCACTGGTAGCATCATGGGGATCACAGAGCAAGGCATGCGGGAGAGGAAGGACCAGGGAAGATAAGCAGGCAACAGTAGCCATTTTATGCAATAGAAGTGGGACACCGGCTTGAAGAGGACAAATGCCAGCAGAGCAGAAGGTTGAGGCAGTCACAACCGTGACTGTCGTTCTGAAAGCTTTGGGAACCAGCAGTCTATTCATTTGTCCCCTTTGTTGCTATCACCAGCAGAGCTGAACCAAAGGTAGCAACAGTGGGGAGTTCGGGCAGAAGTTTTCCAGTCTGGATACAGCCCACAGTTCTATTATGCCTCTCTATAATGAAGCATTTCACTGATGCCAAGACAGTTCAAAGAGCAGATACTCTGAAAACAATATTCTCAGCTGTGTTTTTCAGCAAACTGCCTCACGAGCAAGACTCACTCACAATTAGTTATGTTGGCAGCCAGCACTACACTGTACCTAGTGAGACACATACAGTAACTGAATGTGACATGCCACCACAATGACAGATCAAACTAGGACATTTCAGAAGACAAAGTGCTCCAATACGAGAGGCTTAAAGAGGCACTAAAGAATTTATGGAGAATGAAATGTAACTTCAGGGAGGGTGATGAAATTATAAGCCTCACCAAGAGCAAACACAGAGCCAAATGGCAGGATCATATAATCCCGTGCTACTGACAGACAGCCTTGTTGGGAGTCTCAATACATTCATCTTCTTAATTGAAGCTGAGCTGAACTGATTTGACCACATTATTACCATCAGACAAAAAAAATTCAGAAAGAAAATTTTTAAACTTTATAAGTGTGTTTTTTTTTTTAAATTAAGAATGATGTTTATCATTGCTGCTAAATGCAATTAGTGAGTAGGAGTTGGTAGAAGTTTTTCATCAGAACTTTTTTTATTCTTTTCAGTATAGATATATTTTTTAAAAGATGTTTGCTTTCCTTTAAATGTTTTCAAATTTTCACTTCCAAAAAATAGAAAGGATTTCTCTTTAAAATCTTTAAAATAGTGCTCTTCCCTCCAAAAATTCCCAGCTGTGTTTTCAGTGAAAGTCCACTCCCTTCCTTGTCATCACACAGTGCCTTACTTCAAATTGCCCTCCTTACTACAAAGACCAAGAGTCTGGTTCAGTGGTGGTTGACTTGAGTTTAATGAGAGCTGAAAGCACTCAGTTCTCTGTGGAAATGACTCAATGCCTCACAGTGTAAGTCCTTAAGATGTGGAGTGGAGTGATGCCTTTATTCCAGCTTGCTACCTGCAGGCAGGAGGATGTATCACTAGCAGCACTGGGCAACTGCTGTTCTTTTTCTGAGTGGGGAGCAATAGCATTAAGGAGTCTCTGGCTTGAACTGGGCAATGCAGTAGTTTTTGTTATGTAAGACTGATCTGGTAGGCTCAGCCACCAACCAAATCAAACCCCTGCCAGTCTCTTTGGCTCAGTGCTGGCAAAGGCACCCCATGCTTTTGGTGTAAGTAAATGCTCCCCTGCAAATCAGCAGGACCAGGTTCATTCCCTCCCTACAGAAGACTTCCTATGAGACTCTGAGAAAGTCACATAAGGACAGAGTTTTAGATATACTTAATTTTTTGAATTTTAATGCTTTTTAAATAATACCAACTGTGCGTTAAGAAGGACAGTACTTACACCAGCAGTGCAAGGAAGGGCAAAAGGTGTGACCAAGACAAATGCATGCTAATTGTGAGATGTTCAAATAATACACAACATGGGCCATGGAAACAACACAGAGGTTCTGCTCTGTAATTCAGGTCCTCGCCATAGAACAACTGTAACATTTTCATCAACAAAAATTATCTCTCTAGTGTGTAAACATCCATACCTACTTCCTACAGGTTTGTACCTTCTATTGGGAGTTCCTTCTCCTCCACTGCAATAACCTGAGCCTCACACGTTGCCCACATCATACCTGCCAGGCAACAAATGCCATATGCTGTAGGTTATCTGTGGATACTGGAATGCACATTGGCAGGGCAGTGTGTATGTGCTAAATGATTAGTTAGCTTATGAAGTTGCCAAATTTTCCTTTCATTTCCCACAGTCTGGGCAGTATTTGGATAGATTTTCCCTTCCCTGATGCCAGTTTATAAGTACTTAATTATCCTTGAGACTATTTCAAATTTGCCTGAAATGGGGAGAGAAGGCTCTACACTACAACACTGTGGGCCTAAATCATCTAACAAGGAGCACTAGATGGCACCCATTGGTATGTCTGATAAAAAAATGCACTGCATTACATTTTGAAAGGTATGTAGACCAGAAAAGAGGAAAGGAAAGCCACCAGCCTGTCGTAGTCCATATAAACAGAAGCCCATGGAGTGTTGGCTTATGTATGCCAAAAAGTCTCAAGGAAATCTACCTCTTCAACATGCACAATGTCACAGCACAGCCAGCATATATACAAGAATAAAACACTGTATTTGCAGAGACACACAAGATATTGGAGATGAACTGAGCCTCCATTTTCAGTCTCAATGTCACAGGTGCTTCCAAATACCTTAAACATTAATTTAGGGAGGAGATGGGTATACATTGAGACTACTCTCGTCTCTCACATGACATGGAGTGCACAGCAATAACACGGAAGAAGAGGGACAGGAGAAGATAAAAGAAAACTGCTTAGTCTTTCCATGGTCCACGCTGTGTCTTGAAGTTACTGAGAGCCTGAACCTATCCCTGGCCATGACAGCAAATAGAAGGCATCAAGGCAGATTACATGCAAAAAGCAGAATTACCAGGTGGACACCAGTAGTAGATACTCATAAAGCGTGTGGAGCACAAGGCCTTATGTTCTTCTCTAATTAGGCAAATCAGAGGCTTAGAAGAGGCCTAAGAAGGACACTGTGAATTTTGAGTTGGTATAGGTTACTTCTCACAAGGGGGATTTCTTCAGCTCTCATAGGAGAACAGAGCTAGGCAGCAAATTAATGCCTCCATTCTCCTCTACTGTCCTTGGGGCTGTGATGTCCTCTCTTAGAGGACGAACCACAAAGTAGCTCCCCCGAACCTTCCTCAGTGCTCGCCTGGAGCCTGAGCTTACGCTGGCCTCCTGCATAGTACCATGTTCCATTGAATTCAGGGAAGCTGTAGCATGTAAGGCTCCCAGTGGGGCCAAGACCACTCAGTGCATTGCAGGAGGCAGTCACAAGCTTCCACAGCCCAACTTCCATTCGAGGCTGACAACAAAAATCCAACTGCTCAGGCACAGCTGCAGCAGCAGGGCCCCTTTTACTGAGCTTGTCTCTGATATGCCAAGCCCTACTGAGCCTGTGGAAATCAGGTTTACAATAGCAGCTGCAGCCATTAGCTCCCTCTTTTGTGCTTTTCAGCATTATTATGCTGTTTGCGAACTTCACTTTAAATGACCAGACTATAGGCTGGGAAAGATGAGACTTAGCAAAAAAAGCACATATACACAGTGACACACAAAGTGTGACAAACCGCAGTGGCAAAGTTGTGCTAATAGCTTGTTGTTTAGTGACATAAAATCACTGCTAAGATAATACAGGCAGCCTAAAGCTTTGACTGAGACAACAGACACACTCAAAAAAAGCCCCTTTCACATAATTCCACACAGCAGTTAAATGCACACAGGACACAAAATAAACCCAAAGAAAACAACTTTCTGCCAGGAAAAAATATGTCAATTTTGCTCACGTATGATGCACAGGGAAGGGGTAAAGCACTCCTCTCACAGAGACAAAAGGCTGAAGTGGTCTTCGGAAAAGTTTTGCTTTCAATTGGAATTCTAAAAGTGGCTCTTGGAAGAAGCTGTTCTTTGTTCACTTCCCTCTCTCACACAGGAGCCTACTACTTTCAGCCTAAGTCTTGACCAGGACGTCAGGAAGCACAGCAGCAAAAAAAACCCTGAATACATGTATCTAAAAGTTCTGTTCAACATTTGAAAGCTGAACGAACTGTGGTTACTTAGTCACATACTAACTGATATGATTGCACTTGTGTAGTTGTCTAACATGGACACAGATCCAGTTCTCCAAAGGCATGTAACAGATCCCTGTGCATACGGAAATATATGTATCCTTTGTGTGGAGGATGCAGAGCCCACTGAGGCAGTAAATGTCCAACATGGCTTATTATTTCAGGCACCAAATTGTGTTTATGTGGCCTTGACTGCATAAAGAGCTGGTGCAGATGTGGAAAGAGTATGGTTACGTCCATCTGAAAATACACTTGTGAACACATGGAGCACCGTGCAGTCCTGCTCTGTTGCTCTGCCTAGAGCCAGCTCAGGCTCAGAGCTGGTCCTGAGCTGACTCCACGCAGCTGTTCCTACAAATCTCTCCAGCGCTCCTCAGCACACACAGGGTGGATTACCACAAGTGCAGCCCCGTCTCTTCATAACTATTCTGCCTATGTATGCAAGCTGCCTCCAGGCATTTGTGCCTGTAAACCTTTCCAGATGGGAGCACACCGAATAGTACAAAGACACTAGAGCTGGTTTACATGAGCCCCTCTTCATTCAGAAACAAGAATATCAAAGGTTCCATAATCCAGGATGTCTTTGCTCCCCATTGCTATATACAATGACAACCATGCAGGAGACATGCAGATGCCAGTAATCCATGCATATCCATGCTAACAACATAACTGAAGAGGCACAAGCTATGCTGTTAGAGGAACTGTGTTAATTTACATCATCTAAGGATCATTATCCAAGGGAATACACTAGAGCTGGGGTGACAAAGATGATTGCAGTCACAACCAATTTGTTTCTACTGAGCCAAAAGTACAATTTCTGATTTGGCAGGGCCAATAAACAACTGACCCACTTACACCCCTGTTTACAAGAGCTTGGCTCTGTAACCCAGGGAGAGACAGCCCAGCATAGACCACACTTCACTCTATGGCGGCTAATTGTCTTGGATGACTGTTTATTTATATAAATAATTTACTTGTACATCCCGCCAAGAAGACACCTGAGCCCTACATCATCTGCTAATGCTGACTTTAATGATCCATGTCCAGCACATGGGTACCACCATTCTCATTCCGCTCCCCCAGCCCCCCAAAAAGTCCCTTGCCCATCTGTGCAGAAGGACAGATTAAATGATCAAGGACTAACAATGGCAAGGCCCAGGACGACGCAACTTATCAGTCTGAACACAGTTCCTGTGGGATCTGACAGGCTTCCTCAGGGCAAGCACTCTGCAGATGAGGCCTCGCTACAGAGACCTACTGTCCTTGGTCTCTAGTGCAGGCAGATGAACTATTTGTAGTAAAACAGCTGCTCCAGTCAACTTAGGTTCTTCTTCTGATCCTTGAAATGTAAATGTCTGGGGCCACATTTGTGGATGAGTCTATCATTCAGCTGGTTTCAGTGGGCAACAAATCTATTTCGATTCATGAAGCTGTTGGGATGTTTTCCTGATGCTTTAAAGCTCAGCCATGAAAACAGAAACACAATTATGTACTTTTTGTAAGGGATGAACCTAAGGCTCAGTAAAACCCTCAACTTTGAAAGCTTTAAAAACTTTCAAATTAGGCTGAAATCTAACCTTGTAAAAGGTGCGTATTTAGACCAGGTGCTTTTTAATCCATCACAAGTAACAGATGGTTTTGACTGATGTTTGTATCTTCTCATAGTACCGGGATAGGCACTGTAAGCTTTGAATACAAATGTAGGGATTTTATTTCCATCAGGAATATGACAGCTGCTTCATACTCATTGCCTGACGTATAATTTTAAAGAAAGACTATGACAATGGAAACACTTAAAGTTTGTCAAAATGCAGCTTAGTGCCATCTGAAAAGCATATGTTTGTTGACACTCTATGTCCCAACAACTCTGTATAACACAGCCCAGTGCTTCAAGAATGGTGTTTTAATTTTCATAACACATTACTATCTATTAGTGAGACATTTGTGCCACTTTATTATCTCAGACTTTAAATATTACAGCATTCTCTAAGGGCCCATTTCTTCAGCTATGCCTGTCAGTACCCTTTCCTCACACATTTTGTCCCACTGAGGCCCGTTGGTTTAATTTTCTGGATAAAAGTTTGCAAGATGAAGCTAGATTACTAGAGCAATGACAACTCGCACATGGAGCTCAGAATATTTACAAAATAGTCCAAGCTGAACATAATGGCAGTGAAATGTTTATCACTGCTGGAACAGAAGAGAGCACTGCTATTGCTAATTCTCTCTGTTCTATAGCTAAACAATTTTACTCTCTAGGATAGAGAGTAAAAAAATATTTACCAGCACAACATGCATGCACTATATATACAACAGAGCTGCAAGGACATCACATGCAAAGATACCAAATGTTAGCATTGCAGCCTGGAGCAGGTGCTTGCATTCAAAACCAAATGTATTGGTAACCTTTCTGCCAGATGTATTTGGCAGAAAGCTCAGTGTTCATATATAGGTTCCTCTGTAGCCTCAAGAAGGCTACTTTAAATATTAACTAACATCAGGGATGTAGAAATATGTAAACAGCTTCCTTAACCACTTTAGGCAGATACTACTTTCCCTTTGAAAATAGTTAAGTGTGGATATAAAGGAAAAAAACCTTTTTAATATTAAAAAAACTGGGAAGGCAGGGGAAAGAAGTGCTACCTTATGGTGAAAAATAAAAAACCCCAATATCTTCGTTTTTTTGTGTCAATACCAATGACCACCAAATACCTGCTTTTCAAGTATTTCTGGCTGTATTACCCAGTTGTGGTTTGCTCACAAACCCTTGGTCACTTGACAAAGGCAAACACCTTTTTCATTTGCTATTGTTCCCCTTCTGGGTATCCTGTATTTGCTAACTACCTCCCCGTTTGTTGGCAAACACTAGCAACATCCAATCAAGTCAGGCGGGTCTATGCCCAGCCTCTCAGAGAATGTCTTGTCCTGAATTTCTGCAATATTTTATTACTCCATGACATTTTATGCCACGGGCTACATCAGTTAGAAGATATGACTCAGTTCTCTCTAGCAGGTGACAGGATTTCTCCTCTTTTAAATTCTTTCACTTCATCCTACCTTGCTATTCTCATGAATGATGTCTTCACATAGTCCTTCAGTAAACTTTTCTAGATACGCTTCTGGACCTCTCATTAGCTTTAACAGCAGTAGAGACATGTTTTCATTCTCCTGACCAAAACTTCTTGTAGCACAGATGAAAAAGAAACCCAATTCAGATTCCTATCAGACATCAGTTCTATTGTGATCAGCAGGAAAGTTTGTTAGCATTCACAATCCTGGTATACAAGTAACACCACAGTTAATAATCAGTACTACATGTGGCTCACCCTTGATGCTTTACAAGACAAAATTGAGACAACTTGACGCAACATATCTTCACTCACAATGCTCTCAGTGTGATTACGTGACCTCTATACCACACAAAAGATTAATATCAGTCACAGTTTATTCACCCATATACTTGAAATGCATGGGAGGTGCCATTTCAGCCAAAAATCACACATAATCTTTCTTCCCTCTGCGTCACCCACAGGTGGTGGAAGACAGCTCCTTATTGCTGGGGTCCAGACTTCAGGCTTTCACGTGGGCATGACTGGAAAACTCAGTTTAGCAGAGAGAATGTGAAATAGGAATGCAGCTTTCTCCTTAGAGTGTGTGTGAATAAACACTGCTTCAGACTCTCCATGGGGGTATGTGACTTCACTGTGTGTGAGACAAGGCATTTATAACCAATTTACAACTAGAAGGTAGACGACTGCAAAATTTTCTGATGGAGCAATAAGTCCTCTACTTCACCAGTGTGTGACCTGCTGGTGCTAGCAATACCTGCAGAAGAAAATTTGGGAAATATATTTGAAAAGCAGATCCCCAACCTAGAGATACACTCACAGAGTGAAAAGTTCATATTTCAGTACTTAAACTGACTGCTCCAGAGACACTACACTCAGAGATCCCACTAGACCTGGAACAAAATGGGGCTTTTTCAGCTAACCTAATGACAGACAGGATTGTACAGCTGTGTATGCTACGTATGTGTTTCTGCCCTGAACCCTCTATGTGGTTTAGAATAAGGCCTTTTTCAATACTGATAATTATATCAACTCATTCTGTAAGCTAAAGAGCCCTGAGAACCCTGGGTAGCTGAAGTAATAATAAATTATATTAAGCATCAATATCTGAAGAATATAAAAAAGTTAAGAAATGTGGTGATCTTTTTGTTTCCAGTTTTCAACAAAGA
This sequence comes from Corapipo altera, assembly GCF_003945725.1. Lineage (NCBI taxonomy): Eukaryota > Metazoa > Chordata > Aves > Passeriformes > Pipridae > Corapipo > Corapipo altera. The sequence continues at coordinate 1,841,715 of NW_020884898.1, read as the reverse complement.
ACAATAGGCTGTTTTCTCACTTGGCAGTCATGAGTTACAACTCCTTAGTCATAGAGAAAAACCCAGTCCATTACATTTTCTTGATGATTCAGGCAGACCTCCATATATTTTTCTTCACTTAAACATTTTGACTGATGATCAGATTCGTTTCAATTTATAGCTTCTTCCTCCCCTCCCAGCAAGGCTCTAAAACTGGTGTTAAGGCTAAAAAGCATGACAATTCACAAATCCCACTTCTTACTTTTTGGTAAATAGCTCTCATGTGACTGCTTTTGCTTTTCTAGAGTCATCATCTTTCACTGCTTTTGCATCCAGCAAGTTCCCCCAACCATACATCTACTGCTGTCCATGCTATAGCCTGTATTAGTTTGTCATCCCTCCCATACATAATATGCTAGTCTTCACTTTTTCCTTCAAGGGCCTAGTGACCCAGCATGTGTTTTGTTTGTGGCTTTAATAAAAACATTTCCCTCAGAATAAGGGAGATTCAGAAGATGCTGCAGATGAGGAACTAAGGATATACAGCCAAAATAATGGGAATGCATTTCACCAGGATGTTGAAACACATGAGACAAAAGCCTGTACTGCAGTGGAGCCTCCACTGCCACCCGCCACTGTGGAATGCTGCCTTCTGGAGGCTACAGACCACTGTGCTGTAGGACATAAGGAAAGAGAAGGTTGGTGTGCCAAGCATAGCATACCAGGGTATCAGGAAAAGAGATTTTCTCTTTTCAGTCTGTCATTAACTTGCTTTCCAGCCCCAAAGCCACTCAGCTTGTATGTTTTAGCACATACTTTTTCATAAAGCAAGTAAAACAGTACCTTTGTGAAATGCTTTGGGTAGGAAACATTTGGTCGGTCTTGTCTAGAAGCCATACAACTAAACAGGAGCCCTCCCCTCTGACTCCTGACAATCAGGTGTTCAAACTCATTGGTCTAAATAAACACTGTAGACCTACATGTACATTGAGGTAGCAGTCCATGGTGACTTGCAGGAAAGCGTGGTTTTGCTCTGTGTACTCTGCAAATACAGCAGTGATCAGATCTATACAGACAGTTTGAGAAAAGTTCGGGGCTCAGACTTCCTCTAAGAGCTTCTACTGCTTCCAGAGGCTCTCATAGGTTTATCCTCATCTGTTAGGTGAAATGTTACATGAATCAGAAGAATTTAAGGGTCATGCTTTTTGGTGAATTTGCAGAGAAAATGTACTTTTATTTCCAGAACAGAAGATTCAGTTATCTGTCTCATTAATTATTCCCCTCTGAATTCACTTAGTATAAAGAGTTTTTCACTCCCAAAATCCACTTTCTTATCTATTTTTCCCTCAGGCACAACCCTCCACAGAAGAGGTATTCCTGGTTAGCATGGGAGATGCAATATCATTTTTGTCCAGGATGGTACTAATGAAGCTTACCAGAGTGATTAATTTATCTTTTTCTTGATATATTTGCTCATGTCAACTCCAGGAAAGACTCTGTCAGTCAGGTTAATGTTAACACTACAGTATCAACTCTTCAAAGCTTTAACTAGATCAGATATGATACAGACATGACATGGGGATGATTTTCATCTATCTGACTCGAGGAAAGTGAAAATCAGGTGTAGGAGGCTTACTTTCTTCCCCTCTCTTTGTATCTCAACTCATTCTCACATACTTTCAGACAACTGGTGAATATGCTGTGACAACTGGGAATGCATGTGTTTTTCAGATCCCCTTTAATTTGCTAGTGTGAAATTTTTTTGTCCCAGCACAGCCCTTGATCTCAGAATACAACAACATTAGAATGGTTAAAGTATAAAGAGTGACATAAATCATTAACAGCCCTTTACAGGCATACCCAATGGTAGAGCTGCTATTCTCTTTAAAAGTGAATATACTTCCCAATTTAAAGTGCAGGAGATGTACAACTAAGAGGAAAAAAAAAAAAAAAGATATATCCCTGTTGTCCCCAGGCATAAACATCCTTCTGTCTTCTTATCTGTGTTTTAAACATCTGGCTTTAGCTCATTAGACTCCCAACACAGATATAGTTGAGGGTGATGTATAGTGGAGAGAGGAAGAACAGCAGCAGAAGAAAATTCTCCTAAACACCTTCTGGGCCTGATTTAAAGAAGGTAGCAATCATGGGGAGCATCAGCTAAGAAAAGGTGCATCTTCAGCTAGCTACAGATAAAAGGTTCAGTAAGATGAAGAGGCAGAATTCATGCTTCTAGATGGAGGCACATGGAAAATAGAACACTTATGTGGGTGCAAGATAGAGATCATGCAAAAAAACCCTCACAAATAAATCTGAATACATTGCCTTTCTACATGTCTGATCTCTGTCTGCCCCTAGCACCTCTTATCTCCCTTCTCCCACAAATTAAATTGGGGCCTGTGGACTGCAGACATTTGGTTACCCTGACCAAATAGTAGCAACACTGAAAAACGTATCTCTTCTTCCCTGCTATTTCCTATTTGTTGTTACCTGCTGCTGGAAATCACTCCCCAAAATTATGAGGTGTGTGTCACAAACACACACTGTTCTGCTGGGAGAGCTGCTTCACAGGAGCTTTCCCTAATCCACCTCAGAAAAAACCAGCAAGTTAGCTTAAAATGTTAACTGGGTGGTGCACCAAACACATCTAATGTTCCCTGATGTGCAGTTTAGGGAGTGCTCACACTAATCCCCTGACTAGAGGCAATATTTTTCATTTTGTGGGTAGTGACAAGAAGCCTGAGGCAAAACCCCAGCTAGCTGGGATGAGACTGAAAGGTGTTGAATTTTACTTTTGTCTTAAAGCAGAGATAAGGTTTAACATCTTTGAGATATGTTTAACAGACCATGGTCAGCTACTCAACATGTTCTAATGTGAAAACTTCAAACCACATCTGAGACAAACACAAAAATGCTGTCTAAAAATCATTGACTATCATACCACTTTCTTTATCTTGACAAAGGTCAAGACTTTCTTCTGCACCAAATCCCAGGTTCCCACACACCCTCCTCAGCTGAATCTTGCATGAGCATCTGCCATAATTCCTCATACTGCTTTGGCTAAGAGTGCAATGCATCGGTCACACTAAATGTACAGCTTAACTCAGTCTTCTTGTGGTACCTCCACTATCATAAGGTTTGTCCCTTTCTGAGAGAAGTTAGTAGAGACAAAATTTTGGAATGGATTTGTTATTTGATTCAGAAAGAGAATAAAGATATCTCAGATTCAGAAAGATGTTAAAAGAACCTTGCAAACCACATTTGAAACACTGGTTCTTTTATAGCCACATCTCATCCAGCATGAACAAGACATGAATCTCTTTACCAAAGATAGCAACATTACAGAACAAGAAGAGAGGACTATAAAGATCCTGTCTTGGATCACCTAGACACTAATCCTACCACAACAAGGAGTGAAAATACATATATATTTTTAACTACCAAGAAATTTAACAAGAATGAACCTGGAATTTTAACCACAGTAACACATTTTGTAACTGTCTCCCCCATCCCCTCAGTTGACACAAATGGTCAAACTCTGTGTATGCCTCAGTAGAAGTCAGTAGCACATCACCATCCTCTGGGTCACCAGCACCATGCCCAGCAGTGTGCAAAATCACCATTCTTTCTATATTAAGATGGGAACTAGAGCTGGTTTAGTGGTTGGTGAAGGCTGCTGAGACAAGACTCCCGATTATGCTGCCCTAGAGAGCACAGGAGGTTTTGTGGGAAGTACAGGCTGATTCTATTTTAGTGTCTTCCACAAGACACCACAGCTGCACTGTCATTATGCAGGGTAGGGTCCCAGCTCTAAATGACACTTTGAGTTAAATTATGATTTTATTTTTTTAATCTATCTCATCTTGTATAGGCAATTGCAACGAAAGAAAAACCTGGTTTAAAAACGAATTTTCTATTTTGGAAATAGTGAGGTCAAAGTATTTTTTCAAACATACAAAAGAGGGATTACGTCTTCCCCATTCAGGAACTGTGGCCACTGAAACATGCACTATCAATATCAAAATACCTACAGTACTGAGAAATGGAACAGAATTTTCAGGTTTGAGTTTCATCAAAGCTCTCAACTGATAACCAAAATGTTTGTTGATAAACAAAATAGAAAAGCGAAACTTCTAGGACAATTGTTATCTAACTATTTATAAGGTGTGGGGGTTTTGTTTGTTTTCCAAAAGGGAAAAATACTTTTTTCTATGCAGTGCTTTCAAATGCAGTCAGCACAGGATCAAAATCCACTCTGTGTCCGGGATTTTGGGGAGGGTTGGGATTGTGAAGGTTTGTCTGTCTAACTGAAATTGTAGTTTAAGTGTCTTTCTCAGAGTTAACTATTTCCACATTAACTGTTTTCAGGCCTGAGATATCCCAAATATCACACCAGAGCTGTCAATTCTGATTAGAAGATTATTTATAAAGGACCAAATGGTAAAAAAAGTAGAACGTGAAATCAGCATAGGTTACTATTTCAAATGACTCAGGGAACACTTGACTTTGAGACTAATTCCTTCTCTGTGTCACATGGATCCTTAATTTATCACCTTCTAAGCACAAGATAAGTCTCTGTTTTGTTCCTGGCATTTAGGGAAATCGCGATTGCCGTATGACAAAGGCACACATGAGCCAGCACTCTGCGGACCAGCTCATGCGAACAGCCGGCCAAGCGCAGGGAGCTGTCGGTCTATCGCTTCTGGTGGGCGGCTCCCAAAACCTCTGCTTCTGGCGGGCGGCTCCCAAAAACCTCTGCTATTTACCTTACCTTGGAGCAGAAATTGCAGCGTGGACATACTTTTAGCATGTCTTGGCACGAACAACCCTGGGCTACGCCCTCAGGTGTGTGCAGATGGATCCTGATAGTCTGAGTAGGCGGTAACACTCGAAGGTCTCCGCAGAGCACAAACCTGACGGGAGGCCAGGCTACCGTGGTTGCTGACAGCCAGCACACATTAGCTCTGCCCTGTATAGGCAAAGCTCCAAATGCTGCATGGAGAGGCAATGGAGTTATGTCAGGATGTCCTTAGCTTGCTACTGACCTGTCTCTTCATCTAAAAAGTTATTTTCTCGACCCTTCGTGTAGCTAGGCCACTTTAAAAAAAATAAAAAAATTCAAATGGACAGATGGTGAGACCTGAGCAAACCAGGGATAAGTTTCAAGTAATGTTAGTACACAGTGGTACTTTCAGTGGGAAATTCAGTGTTAATCACCATGCCTGGCATGAACACTGTTTGGCAAATCTTGACTATTTTAATTACTTTATTGATTATTTCCCTAAGTTGTCATTCTGAAATCTCAAAATGAAACAGGATGAATTGTGGAAAAAATGCAGAGTTTGTTCTTTGCAAACATAGCTGTACAAGAAAGGACTCCCTGAATATCACATCTCTAATGAGCACAGCTAGGTGCACATCTGTTTCTATTCACATGTGTTTTTGGAAATCTGTGCTCTTCTGCAAACACGTATTGCACGAAAATACCAAGTACAATGAAGAACTGATACTGAGTTATAACTGAGTTATGAAACTTCTAGAACAACATGCATGCATACTTGGTATGCAGCTCAAGTAAAGCAGTCCCTGACCCAGCAAAGCACTCCAACACATGCTTTATGTTAAGTCTGTGAATATTGTCACTGAAAGCAAATGAGACCACTTGGTGCTGGAAGTGCTTTGCTGGATTAAAGCCTAAAGAAAGAGGGAAACTGTACAAAAGACTTTTTATGACAAGTAGGAGAGAGAATTCCCACCAGTACTGTCAGAAACAAAAGATGACTGGATACCTTCTCCACTGGTTTCTAGGATTTCTAACTTCCATTTACCCATGTCACATACTGCAAATTCCCATGAGTGAAAAAAAAAAAAAGTTATGTATTAAAAATATAAAAGAGTTAAGGGAAAAGAGGGAAACTATTTTCCCTTAAATCATGGTGAGTACTCCGTGACTTCAAGACAAAAAACCTACTTTTGCAATATATCACTACACTTTTAGGTGCATGGAAAACTGTGATCATAAAGGACAAACCCTCACCACTTATAGGAAGCATTAGAATAGTGAAGGGCTTACAAAAAACAAAATAAAGGATAAAGACCCGATTCTTTCTAAAGCAAATGATCTTATATATTACCTTGGTAGTGTATGGGCATCTTGGGAAAAATAAAAACCAGTTCAAAGTCACACAGAGGTAAGTACATGCAAAAACCACAAGTCAGGGGAAGTTAGCATTTAGAGCTATACCAGAATACTGAGCAGCCAAGCTGGGGAGAGCAGGTCACAGGGATGTAGCAAAATGGATGTGATTTTAGCACACCTCAGACCAGTGAAATGGTTCTGGTCTCCTGAAATGCAATCCCCCATCTCTTTTCTTCAGAGATGAGCAGATCTGCACTGTCCCCCCCATTCCCACTCTAAGACATAGGTAGGTGTCAGCAGTCAAGAAAAACAACATATCAAAATGGCTTGTTCAAAAACGAAGAGCAAGGAGTGGAAAAAGATCAATCTTCATATACTTCAGCTTCACTCTTACTCTGCCACCTCACTCGCTACGTGTGAATTGAGAGTGTGAGCATGACTGCATCGTTAATTATACCTAAGGAAATGATTCTGCAAACAGTGCCCTTGTGTCAATAGTTTTTAGATTTTCTGCGCTGAATCACAAAAGCTTAGTGTGAAAACAGCTTAGTGAGGAAAACAGCAAAGGTATCTTGACCAATTTGATGATTAAGCCCTGGTGAAAAGATGCACATCCTAAATAGAATCTTGCCAAAACCACTCTCTCCTTGTCCTGTCATAAAGTGCTCATCCATTGGACATCTAAAAGTTTGCAGTTTTTGTGTAACTTTTCATAGATACATTCAACATTTTATTTCTCTGCTTTGGTTCTGTGAAATATAGTTATTCACCTATCATTTCACTCCCATGTAAAAAAGCCCCAGGCTGTTGTCAGAGTACCTCAGAAACATAAGTCTTTGACATGGATGGAAGCAGTAGCTGATATAGTGGCAGCTCACCTTAATATCGTGCTGTCTTGGAACAAAATTCAGCCTTATCAATAATAAATAAAAATTTCATTTGAATATGGAAAAATGAAAATTATATTTTCTTAACTGAAGCTTGTTTGGGAGGTTTTTTCTCCTCATCTCATTTCCATAGACTTCCAGTAAGAATACTTTCACTGAGAGGATTTATTCAATTTTGCATCAGAGTATATTATTTTTTCCAGGAAGTCATTTTCAGAAATTAAGGAAATTTGGCATTGATTTCCAGTACTTTGAGATGTGCATTTGGTACAACCTGTACATCTCTGACGTACATTTCACCCAGTTGAGGGCAATATCTTGCACACAGTGACACGAACCCCTCATGAGAAACCCAACCACAGGCACATCTCGACTCACGCACTTGGGACTCTCTCAGCCTCAGATATCAATCTCAGAATAATCATACTGAAAATGACAACTTTCTCAGTGTCAAAGATTACTTCCCTTGAGGCTTCTTAGTTCCTTCCTCTCAGACTGTTTTCCTTCCTTCATACTCATGTCTTCATTCTCACCTACCTCTTCCCTTCCTCTTTTTTCAGCTCTGTTGTCTACTTTATTCTTTCCCATCTTTCTGTCCTTCTTCTCTCCCCTCTTATCTAACCCTTCAGCAAAGAGAAGAGAACCTATCTCCACTACTTGTGTATATGTCCCCAATTAGACACCTGTCTGGGACATGATTAATGGATGTCTCTCTTAAAATTCATACTGACATATTAAAAGAGAAATAGCAGCAAATTTGCAAGGAAAGATTAAATAGTTTTTGAAGGTCTTTCTCAGAGAATCATCATTCACTCTTTTGACATTGAGTTAGGGCACCAATTAAATGGAAATATCTTTATTTCTGTGATTCTGGGGAAAAAGAAACCTAAACACCTTAATGCAATTATTCCCGAGATTGAACAGTGATCCATTTGAATAAAGGTGAATAAAGATGATGGGTTGAGCTTTGGTTTTACATATTGGTTCTCTTATCTCAGGACTGTTCTCTTACCATTAATCTTTTCCATGTGTTGTGTGAACTACTCTTTATTTGAGAACTTTTTCACATCAGTTTTGCGTGAAGAAAGAAATCAGACATACTTTACTGCTTAGCTATCCTGTTGAGGCCAAACAAACAGTCCCATTAGGTGACATCACCCTTACTAACCTTTAAGTAATTCCACCTACACAATGCTCCTTCAGCAGCGCTTATACACAGTGAAACGGAACATTAAAAAAACAAAATCAGAAAATGTTGCCAGTTGAATTGAGTCATCTGTACTTCTGAACATCTCATGAACTATAATGCAACTCTAAGTTGAAATAAGACATATGAACCTGCACAACCATAAACTATGCACAAGCACTTAAATCTTGTGCATAGTTTTTGTATATATCTTTGTATAGATGCACCTGTGCCCTCATAAAACCATCCCATGTGACTGCAGTAACATTATGAGTACATCATACATAAACTGAACAAGTTAACAAAACAGTGGTGACCTCCTTATACTGACAAATGATGTGAAAAGGCAGATAATTTCACATTTTTTACAAAGTGAATTACCTAGGTACTACTCCACACAGTAGTATTTAAAATTAAGATAAATATTCCACATTAGTTTCTCACATCACAGTTGCTGGCTGTTGGCACTTCCATCTTTGCTGCCTGGGAGCTATCTGCTGGTTATTGTCAAACTATTTGTGTGCACAAGAAGTGGTGCATAGGTTCACCAAAACGGAGGTAGAAAGAGTTTATCCTTCTTTTGTCATTGCCTTAGGGGAAGGTGTCTGTAGAAGACTCTTAAGATGCCTCTTCCACTGCTGCAGTCACTGCCTTTTGGGCAATCCCTGCTTTTATAGAACTTAATGAAGCTATTCTTAGTTAAACAAAGTCTAAAGGAGATTCCATTATTCTTTCACCTCTGAAATACAGTACAAGCATGAATGGATATGTTCCAACATAAAAATATGAGCATTTCTTTTCCTGGTCTTATGTTGGCTTCTTACACAAGGAAAAAAAAATTGAAAGCAAAATTCTCAAATGTGGTAACTTTACTTACTTTAAATAAATTAAAATGCAGACAGTTTTCTTGACTTCTCTAGTAGTCTGGGGTTTTTTTACCCAAAATGATGCATGTTAGCTGTAGCATACCATAACATTACAAAGAGAAATAACACATAGATAAGAAATCAGCAGTTTTTTCATTTGAGAAATGTTAGTGTGCTGAAAAAGTAACTTTCAAAACGGGGGGGGGGGGGGGGGAGTGTTTTCAGGAGATTTTCTTTCATCTTCTGTATTTCGTTTTTTACTCCAGCAGAGTTTTGGTTTGGTGGTTTTTTTTTTGGTTTTTTTTGTTTTTTTTTTCAGTACAGCTCTCATAGCACGGTGTCTTTTGTCATTGATAACCTGACACGGCACCACAGAGATGCTCTAGCTACATCACTGGCTTGCTAAGAAGAACACAGCAACGATAGAAATCCATGACCACAATTTACTACTGGGCTGTCTCAAGTTTTTCCCAACTCTCCAATGTTCACTTACCTAGCTACCTATGGGTTTGCAGAACATTTACACAACTCTCATTTCTGGAATATCTGAGGGTCCAGATTTACAGGGACAGTTAAACTAATACAGATGGAGTTAGGGTGTTAGGGGGTTGGATTTTTTTTTTTGCAATGTCTTAAATATCTAAATAAATTTATATTTGCACCTTTAGGCACTTCAGTCTGTTTGTATACAGTCTTAAATATTTTATGGATTAATGATTCTTCGTGAGGAGGGGCAGACACTGATCTCTTCTCTGTCATGACCAGTGACAGGACCCGAGGGAACGGCCTGAAGTTGGGTCAGGAGTGGTTATTGGATATTAGAGAAAGATTCATCACCCAGAAGGTGGCTGGGCACTAGAACAGACTCCCCAGGGAAGTGGTCACAGAACCAATCCTGCCAGAGTTCAAGAAGTGTCTGGGCAATACTCTCAGGCACATGGTGTGACACTTGGGGATGGTCCTGAGCAGGGCTAAGAGTTGGACTCCATGATCCTTGTGGGTCCCTTCCACCTTGGCATATTCTGTGATTCTGTGTGATTCTGTGGCTTGAATACATAGTTGTTGTTCTTAAATCACTCTTAATTAGCCTAACCTCAACTGAAACACATCCCTCACATACCACACTCTTCCTGTCAATGACTCTGTAAGTGTTTGGGAAGTATTTGTTAAGATTTGTATCTAAGGGCGATACAAGTTTCTGCAGTTTCTCAAGCCATCCTAAGCACAAGTTGCAGTTTCTTCAAATGCCTTTAAAGGTATGTTTACACTCCAAGTCAAGCGCAAATCTGAAGTCGTTCTCCAGGTCGAACCTGCTTATTCTCTTTGTTGTTTATACGCAAACATACACCCAAGTACAGACCGAGGACAAGCAGTCTCAGGAACTCCCTGAGGTGGAGCCTGAAAACTGACAGCAAAGTATTACAGGTTGACCTTTCTGTTCCTGGTGATGTGGGCAAATCTTCCATATCCATGACCAAGAAGGCTCATCTTATGCTATCCTAAGCTCTTCCCAAGCACAGTCAGATCATTCTGAGTCCAAATTATAGCCAGTCTGTATAGCCAGATAAGAGCCAGCAATGGGAAATCACACAGGCCAGAGAAGTCACCATGATTAACCTCCTCTAAGTATGCTCTTAATCTCCTAAAGTATTTAAATCTAAACAATTTAAAGGGAATAATAAATCAGGGCAAAAGACCTTGAACATTCTCACCAGAGTTTTAAAATTATACAGAACTAAATTCAGACAAAAGAGATCATGATTAGACAGACAAGAGGACTTCCACGCAGAAAATTACTTTGCTAAAACCAAATCCATGGCATGTCCTGCTTTCAGGTAAGCTGGCTTAACTCTTCTGTGCACACACATCTATTGAAAAGAGAGCAGAACTTGCCCCTTTCTCTATTTTAAAACACGCCCTTTAAATTCGATTTGTAAATTTGCATGTCCTCCTTTTTAGCTGTTGGGAACAAAGATAAAATATAAGGAGAGAGTGGTCAGTGTTCTCCAAGTATACCTGTTTCCACTTACCCTGTCAGATATTTGAATGAGCACCAGCAGTGCTGGAGTTCCAGCTACTGCCAGCTGTGCCAGACGTACCAAACAGCTCCAGGGTCAGGGAAGAGCACATGGAGAGAAACAACAAGCACGGGTTTATTAACCCCCTCTCACTCATCCTAGCGTGAAATACAATAAACAGAGCTTCAGGCACAGTGCTGTAAGCTTAACATCTTTAAAGGCAAAGTCCAAGAACATTTATGGAGAACATGCAAAATCAGGCATATGCCCACTCTGTGGGGGTAACCAGATGCCTAATGGTGATTACTGCAGACTCTTTCATCTAAATAGACTGCAGAAAAGGAAAAGATTAAAAAAAATTTACTTCATCTCCCTTATTTTAAAAACACATGTGCAAGTGGATGGGGTGGAAAATATTAATAATAAAGTGCCCAGTCAGACTGTTCATAAGATGTTAAAAAATCCCCACAAAATACAGCAAAACAACCCTAGTTTTTTCACCTGCCCCTCTGATGAATGGCTTTGGCACTCTTTTCCAGGCAAGGATCAATTCTTTGACAATTCCTGGATCAATATCTAAGACATTTATTTAGGGATGTTAGATTTGCAATTGAGCCTTGCTTGTAGACTCCCCACCTCACCCAAGAAAGACAAGTACAGGCAGAAAGACAGAGAGAAGAAATTAACTGCGTTATTCTGATTTTAGGCTCCACTCACTCTTGCATCGACTCATCAATCACTTTTTTTTTTTTAAATCTCATAGGTTTCCTCTTACAAATTATCTCCTTATTACAGTGGTTCAGTTCAGAGCTGTCTACTGTAGCTGGGTTTTAAACACCATCATACCAGCAAGGTTAAGTACACTTTAGGAATACACTCATTTTAGACAAGATTAGCTAATTGTGAGGCTGTTCACAGTGTTATTCATTCATTTCAAGAACATCCAGTACATGGAGTTTTCTCCTGGAGGGGGAAAGTCTGCAAAAGAATATCCAGATAATGCAGCCCTTTTTGGCTGTTGAGAAAGGCTTAAGGCCAAGTACTACTCTATTACTTCCATACAGCTACTGTTTTCAGTAGGAACAAACACACAAAGTTACAACAGAACTTAACTCTTTGCTCTTCTGTTGACAGATTCTCTCCAGACTCATGTCACTGATGCTAGCCAGACAGAATCCTAGAGGTAATGTTCCTGCTGCTAAATTTATTTGTTTAACTTTTCAATGACTGTGTTAACAGAATCCACAAAATTCCAGGAAAAGAAACAAGTGCTTTCTTGAACTCATCAAAAATTGTTAATCTGTTAGTCAGCAGGAATCATTACTGCAGCAGGGTTTCCCAAAAAGCATCGTGGGAGTGTGGGGGGGAAAAAAAGTATGCCTCTCCTAATCTCATTGGATTATAATTAGGAAAATGAGGTAAGTAGTACCAGATTTTGTAAGTGTACAAAAGATAAAAACATGTCCAGGTCCTTGTTTCTTGAGCATATAATCACTTTATCACAACTTGACAATCACAATAAGAATTTGTATTAGACTTCTATACAACTGTTTATGTGGTATGTAAATTTCCTGTACCTTTGCAGCAGGTTGAGCTTCAGAGAGGTTGAAAAGAGTAAGTACAGACATTGCCAGACTTTTGATATCCCTAGGTACTAGACCAAAGACAAAAGATACAAGAGATACGGTATATGGCAGTAGGACATACTTTTACACAAAGTGTCACAGTGTTGTATGACTGCACAGGCTGTGAACAACTATTGGGCTGTTGTTAATAGTACTCTTACCTCTTTTCCTATAATCCAAACACAATGATAATTTGATTACCTTGGAAAGATGTATTGGCTGCACACACCCAAAAGAATTAAAAAATCAGAAAGGAAAGTTAGAAAACTTGCAAACTCTTGTCATTGGAGCTGCTCATCAGAGAGAAATCCGTATGGCACAAACTGAGCCCTAGAATTTGAGACTGGTACATTCAGTGACCCATGGATTAAGAGGGATAAAAGCTGCCAACTTTATTGTCTAATCATTGGAACAAAATGGGAAGTAAATACAACTGGAAATCATAATGTCTTATGATTTTTTTTTAACTTCTTTTTCTTTTCTGAGTGTATTTGGCATAAATTTCACAGTTTAGAAATGGAACAAGTCTTAATAAACCATCTAATACATTCTTCTACAGTTTCCTAATGGACTCCTGTGTAGCATTCCCTGGTACACTAGCCTGTCTTTGCGTTTATGGAGTTTCCACCATTTTCTTTGAGAATTATCCTACATCTAATACATAAATTATACAACCTGGAACAAGTTGGGTTGCAACCTGTCTGCCCTTCTTATTTGGCCTGTTCTCTTTTTCCAGCCTGTTCTTCCCAGGAAAGGAGATTGAGATGCTAGGAATTTCTGGTATGAAAAAAGTTAGTACTTGCCGATCACCTCGATCTTTCTCTTCATAACACTGGCCGCTATTCAGTCTAAATGCTTCCTACCTCCGTGTTTGTCTCATTTCACATGCCCACACTTATTCCTCTCCTTTGTCTTCATCTGGCACTTGAACCAGCTGCTGCTTAGCCAAGTTAGGTGCATCACACATTTTCATGTTTCCTTGTAAGCAATCATGTCAGCCCTTCTGTGTTGCTGAGTGCTGAATTTCCTCCAATTTTCCTGTATCTGAGCATCAGAAGCTTCCAGAAACAGTATCTGAAACTGCATCGTAATCCTATGCAGGTTTTTGAACTGCACTTGGGTAAAGTATGGAACTAGGGGAAGATGTAGTTTAAATTTAAAATGGCCAATTACTTCAGCAGCTGATGAAGGTCCTCACAATTCCATCACCACAACATGAGCATCTGAACCCAAACTACCCTTTGAGAGCTGGGGATGGAAATGATCAGTGCAACAGAGCACTATAGGCTCAGGGAATATCAGGGTCAAGAGGTCCTTTAAAAGACCAATAAATAAATATCTGTAAGCTCTGACACACCAACAGATCTCAGCTGCTGCAGGACCATCAGCCTTTGAGCTGAACTTTTAAATGAACTGGAACTTAATCCAAATATGAGGCGCTCCAGCATCTTCACCTTGTAATAGACACAATGCTGCAAGTAGGCTATTTTGTGTCCTTTAAGTGATGCTTCTAGTAAGGCTTAGGTAGAAGGCGGGGGAAGGATGTCTCCACTCAGCAAGGCAGAGTGGACATAGTAAAAGCATGGCTCATTCTTTAAAGTTCACAGCTCAGAAGAAAATGACTGAATCTCCTCCCACGAGCAAACCCTACCTCCAGTCTCTTTTTTTGCTCCCATTCGAAGACAAATAATTACTTTTGTTAATGACAGTGAAATTATGTCACTGCATTACTGAAAATAAAAGAGCATCTTAGCTGCTGTATGACGAAAGGCATGTACATACACTGAGAATACTTTTCCTCTCTCGAGTCTAAAAATAATTTTTTTAAACCTGTTTAAACTGAACACAAAAGGAAAGGAATCTTGTAGTTGTGAGCATATACATGCTGTCCTCAGGAAATGCACTGCTCAAATAATGTCACTGCAGCTCAGACATACCAATAAAAAAAAGAACTGCCATATAAATCTTATTGGTTTATGGTAACAGCAGCTTTCTTGCCAAAAAGTGACTCTTAATTTTCTATTCTATTCCACTTGTGAATTTGTTCACTTCTCCCAAGAAAACACTAAACCAACATGGGTGTCAGAGTGTTCCCTGTGAGGAACCACACCCCAAATCCTTGGTGATTTCCAGCTGGTTTATGTTAGTGTAAATATGGGATAACAGTGCCAAACCAGGTCTCACAGCCAGATCCTCGGTGAATATAAACTAACACTTAAACCAACTGCTGTGACTGAGAATAGGTATCTGCCAGTAAATTACTTTCTATTATGCCTTACAGGGCTCTGCCACAGAGCCCCTCTAAAGCCCTGGTTAATATGGGACTCTATTTTCCCTACCTGTGAAAAAGCTTATCTGCATGAAGCACAGTAAGCATACTAACACATGTCAACCACTTAGTGCTTCTTATTCAATGGCTCGACAAGGAACGCCAGGTTTATACAGCTCTGGCTGGAATTGCTTTACCACCAAAGAAAGGATCAAGATATAAGCTAGACTGAAACTAATCTGACAGTACTATTACCAATGTCATGTTCTGTTCATTGGCTGCATGAGCACATGAATTTGACAGTTAACACCAATTCTGGTCTATTTTGAGTTAGCCTTATCCCAGACCCACTCTGTTTCAAAATATTCCAACATAGGACTGTAATGCCATTTATTGCATTTTTCTTGCAAAAGAGAAAAGGGCCATGAACTTTGTGCAGGGCCTGCTAAACTGTCATAGTAATTCTGGGACACTGCCCAATGAAAACATTTCCTATCAGCTGAAAGATAGCCAAGATACAATGGAAAGCTGACCCACCTCACCATTTCCATCAGAGTACTATGATGTCTCCAGCATACACATCCACAAGACCTTTAACACAGTCTTCTTAACATGATCTTTGTCAGCCTCTTACCTCCTTCTCTGTCTTGTCTCCATCTTTTCCCCCACAACTAGATTTACTGTCCTCTGTACACTCTAAACTCCCTTGAAGGCAAAATGATACTTGCAGACACCCCAAGCAGAGAAGGCACCTCTTCCAGCCTCTCTGCTCTCCAGAGGCCTGAGAGGGGAAGATGACTGTCAAGGATTGTAACACTTTTGCCATGGATAGTTTTTTTCCTGCCTGATTGTCCCTCTGTACTGGAGATAAGCTTCCCTAAGATTTGCGGCAGTTGTGTTGAGGGACCTGGGCTACATGGCTCTGCGACAACCCCCAGGGACACCTTAAGCCTGGGAAGGTGGAAGGACTCCCCTGAGTCCTTCTGTGGGCAAGGAGGCACAAAACACATATGATTTATACAGACACACCTCATTCAGGGAAACCACAGGCTGCCCCTCACTGCCTGGCTCTTCCCCTATGTCCTCCCTTCTCTTTCCACATCAGCTGGCAACAAACTTTGATCAAGAATTTGGATGTCTGAGATGATACAGTAGTGCTTTCTTAATTATTGCTTTCCATTCCTGTCTGTTTCCACAGCACTTGTTTTATCTTCTCAGTACTTACCTTTCACCCTCTTCTCACTATTCACAAGGTAGCCTGATTAGGGCAAATTACCAATTTTCACAGATTTTATTATTCGGGTCACATAGACGATAGCAGAATGATTTTAAAAGATGTTTTATGGTTTTCCTATGAATTTCTAGGGTTCTTACTATTTTTTGGAGGGAGGGGATGGGGCAGAGAACAAGCAATTTCTGATTAGTGGTGACTCTTACACTTAAAATCTGTCCTATGTTATTCATTGGGGCCTGTCCAACATCTAATGAAGAGACTTGAAGAGGTGGAAAGAGTTTGAGGAATTTCAGCATCCTATTGTGGCCTCTGAGAGTAGGCCATATCCAGAGACCTCATGTTTGATGTGGATGCTCAGTGTTCAGTCAGGCACCTGGCAACTCTCTTCTGCCCTGTCAGCCATAGATTTTTATTTATGAATTTTCACCCCTGCTCCCAAACTTCCCTCTATTTTTCTTCACTTCATCCTGCTGCTGAACAATATCTAAGACTCTCTCTTTAACCAGAAGTCTATGTGAACAGCTTTCTCCCAAAGATTTTTCCTCTCCTTTTCTCCTCAGTGTCTCCTCAGTCCAGCATTGCTCTGAAGCCTCTTCACCCTTCAAAAAAAGCTAAATATTTTTGTTTGCCAAAGGCTCTGTGAGTCATAGAGAACATGACTCCTGTGGTATAAACAAAGTTCAAGGCTGAGGTTACTTAGTCTATAAGTGGAAAGCTCTCAGGCAGTGGAAACAATGGTAGGTCCAGCTGCCAGACCTCCCTCAGCAGACGCTGTCCCAAAACTCCTGCATGCAAAAAAGGTCACATTTCAGTCTCCTAATCTGAAGACAGCATGGTTCAATTTATTGGCAATATTTCTGGCTATACAGATCTTCTCTCAGAATTAAATGTAAACTAATGAGTTTACATGTTATTAGCTAAGAATTTAATGACGGTAATTTTTGCTTTACTGGGTATTGCTGTTGGTTCAAGGCACATCAGGGTTGCATGAGTTGTTCTCTGGAGGCAGTAGAAGTCAAAGGGAATATCAATATGAATATCAAGGGAGGTATTGTCTTTTTGTCACATAAATACATGTGATAAGATCACACCAGCTGTTTACTGTCAGGATCACTTACAGTAGGGGGCCCTGGTTGCAGCAGTTATGAGATATGGTTGTTCCTAACAGAAATTTCAAGACAAAAAAAAATGCAATAGTATATTTTGTCACTAGAAACACCAAAATACATTTTTCTCTCTCTTTTTTCCCAAAAGGGTTTCCTCAACATCAACAGGAAAATATTAGCTCAAGTGTTGGGTAGGGCATTGGGTTGGTTATGATGCCTTGTACATATTTTAGTGGAGATAGTTTTCTATGGACATACTTTAATCTTGTAACCAACAGATTGTGCTTACTTAGGCATATACCAAAATTAAACAAAAGAGATCAGTTCTTTTCCAGTAAGCTTTAAACCAGTTTCCTCAAGGATATAATTTTAACATATTTTTGGGATAAATGCCAATGAGATTTGCAGAGAAAGCTTTAAAGGCAAATGAGCAAAATGTCACTGTTGAATATTCTATATTTAAAAGCATGTATTTCAGGAAGTTGCACAAAAAAACCCCAAAAAAATCAATGAGAATTTTTTAGAAGAGGTAGATCCCAGTAATGCAAAAGGGCCCCAAAGAGCCTCCATCCCTATTGCAAAATATTACACCAGCAATGTGGATCAAGGATAAATGGCTTTATTCTGAACACTCCCTTGTATGTTGTATGGACATGGTTGTAGCAGTGACATGGCAATTATAGCTATGTAATTCTGTAATTTGTAGAAGTTATGATAATTTGGTCTCCAGGCCTGTCTGTGGGTCTGCCGGAGCAGATGGGATCTGAAAGGCACTGGTTAAACCTTTTTCTAGATTAACATGTGATTAAAAATTAAAGAGTCCTTGCAGCATCTCTTGTGGACATAGTAGATCTGTTTCCCTCCAGCCAGTTTGTGACAGGGCAAAGCTCTGTCATTCACTTTTTTTCTGTATCTACTGTGGAGCAGAAGTGGGAGCTTGTTAGATCATTTGGGTGTGTGGTGGTGGTGTTTTTCCCTCCTATAACTTAAGAGGAAAAGTAGACAAGATGCAACTTTTCTCTAAACTGGAACCACAGGCTAAGCACATTACAGGCTCTGTTCTCTCGCCTTCCAACATGCTTCTCTGCTCCACTCCTCTCCTCTCCCTGCTCCCACAAACATATCTGTGCTTGGTTTAGTTATTTATTAAACAGCATTAATTAGATTAAGATAGTATCTCTCACAGTGATTTTTTTTGGTTGGAAAATTGTTGTCATGGTCCTTTGATGTAACAAAAACCTTCATTTTAATCCCCTTTTTTGCCATAGCAAGTAACAAGCCATTGAAAAAGTGCTGGAAGTGAACTTAAAGGCAACTAATCAGTCCCAAGTGCAGCTTGATTTCACTTTTCTCTGATGCTTACCTGACCGGTTCTTAAAACTCTCTAACTATATAGAGACTCTATAACTTTTGCAGTTGATTTATTCTGATGATTTACTTGTTATAAGGAGTTTTTTCTCAACAGACAAATTAATTTCTCATAGTGCAATTGAAGCACATTATCTCCTGCTCTACCTAGTCTACATGTTGTAAGAAAAATATTCCTTTTCACTTCACAGCAGCATATATGAAAAGTTACTTTGTCCCCATCCTTCCTGACACGGTACTTTTTTCTCTAGACTAAGTTATTCCATTATTTCAAACTCTTCACATGGGTCATTTCTTCAAGAAGAAAAGATGTTGGAATTCCCACATGGAAATATAAAGTCTCTATTGGCAAGAACATGGTTGAATTAGTTACTCTGTATCATTTTTCAGGAAAAACAGCTTCAGAATGCACTCTTTATCCACAGATTTCTCGCACTTATCAGTAATTCAGTTTTCAAAATAAAATCAAAACAAAGACACAACTTTTAGACTTGCTCAGCCTGTTAGATTTGGCATCTTTCTTTGCCAATGACTAAGCATAGCTATGTTACTGCTTGACTTTGATTACGTCTCAGCAGTAGCTCTACAACATGAAAAAAGCAAGAGTTTTTAGAGTATAAATATACCAATACTAGATCAATCTCTAGCTTAGAAGTAATCCTGGATTTTTCAGAAAACAATAAGTTTGATCTTGGCAGCATGCATGAATACTGTTTTCTACAATCTCCAGTTGGCTGGAGACTCAATCCCATCCTGACAAATGCTGATCTGGCTTTGCCTCTTCTTATCAACATTCCAGCACAGTGACCTGGCATGAATCCACAGCCCTTGAGAAACTCCAGCTAAGAGAAGAACACCCCGAGTCTCTCCAGCGATGCAGCTGCATCAAACCTTCAATGCACTGCCCCGGGGAGCTGCACCAAGTTCAGCGTTTCCTTCATTATCTTCAAAGTGATCCATTGCCTTGGCAATTGCCTTGGCAATTTTAGATGAAAGACAGAGAAAAACAATAGGTACAGGAAAACTGGGCATTCTTATATGCTTGTGCACACATGGACACTGTGCCTTCAATAGGCTGTAGTGACCCTGAGGAGAAAAATAACCCACCACTCTTCTCAGCTTATGTCAGTCGGTGACTTTGGAGTGAATAATTTTCTCTGCATGTATTTCCATCAACCTCCTAGCTAGCACATTTCTGATCTCCCCTGTTTCAGGATGTCTCCACATATAACTGCAATCCTTTAGAGCAGCAGTGGGGGTAATTTTGCACCCTCATCTTCCCATGGCAATCATCATAAATACCCCTTCACTCCTCCTCATCAATAGAGCCACACAGAGTGAGTACTGTATGGTTTCTTCTTTTGAAAATTAACATACCATAATATTTTGATCCATAAGTTGCACAAGTGGGTTCCTAGTTATGAAGTTTTAAAACAGTATGTCTTTTAATAAGGCACAATTACTGGTTATTTCCATTTTAAGTTATGTCTTAAACTTGGACTTCTGAATTGCTCCTTCTGCTACGGAATAAAAGACAGGGGTAAAATAAGAAAAAAACATTGATTCTACCTATTTTCTTCCTGCAGGAACCTCCAACTTTGCTGCTGAAATTCTCCTGAAGCAAGAGTTTATGACAAAGCAACCTGCCTAATGAGCCAATCTGAGTGAAGAATACTAGAAACTAATCTAAAGGAAACTAAAGGGAAAAAATGCTCTGGCTTATCTAAATTTTTGGACAAAGACTTTAATAAAACTGCAATCTCTCAATGAAGCACATTCCAAAGGGTTCTGCTAAGCTTGAGCATGCCTCAGAAAACACTGATGCCTCTTGGAAAATATTCTGGGTTAGAACAATTACAGTTCTACTATATTTTTCCTGAGTTTCTCTTATTTCCTTCTCTGCCATGAAAAACCCCAAGTTTTTTCTGAAATACCATCATCTGCTCCTGAGGTTTAAAGAATACCTGAAGTTATAATGCTGGGATTATGAAAAAGCTATCAATCCTATAGTTGATAGTTGTGCTTCAAAACACAATTTGGGCTCTTTAACAGTCATCAAGATCAAGAAGTGGAAGATGTTCAGGGTCCATAAAGCGACTTTCAGCCCTGTATAAGCACTTATACTTCCCAGGCACTACATGGAATTTGTGGTTGGCAGGGTTGGCTTGACAGGCAAAAGCCCAGCAAAACCAAACAGTTAATACACCTAATATTGCATCTCCTATAGGTCTGTTTGGAACAGAAAAGGAAATGCTCCTAGTACCTCTGCTTCTTCCCTGGCAAGTCTCTTGTGGATCACAGTGTTACTGGCAAAGTTTGCTAAGGCAATTTCCCATTTTACCCTTTGGGGTCATTATTCCAACACAAAGTTAACGAGCCTCTGGCTCTGTGTTCTCTCGAGGCCCATGTAAAAAAAAAAAAAGAAGAGCTTATCATCTCCTGTTATAGAAGGCTACAAAAGAAAGGTTTCGTTTATGAAAAGGTTGCTTTTTTCATGAAGAGAAATAAAATTACAGTATGGCAACCAATTATAACAGTCTATCAGCATGTAAAACACTTCACAACAGACCAAGACTCCTGTTCCTAGGATTACCAGCATAGCTATGGTAATGGAAAAACATAGCTGCATAAGTACAACTAGCACAAATAAACATATAATACACAGGAAGATTTTTAGTTATATATTTTGTTACATCTTTTCTATTAATAAAACTTATTGAAATGCTTATAAATTATACTTTATACGATTTAAAATGCCCCGTTTCTTTGTGAGCTTGGGAGTTTAATAAGGAACAAAACAGGCCACAACAGATGATCATGTTTCTGCCTTCACAGGACTATGTTGTCTTGGAACTGTAAGGCCCCAGATCTCCACCTTACTTGTATCCTAAATGAAATCAGCTTGTAGTGAACCTTATTTCTCCGCATCACAGCTATTAGAATTTGTAACCAGATGGACCAAAAGTTGCTTAATAAATTCTTTACTACATATCTATCTTCTGGTCAAACTTTTCTCAAGGTGAGCCTGCACATCAGTGACTGCAGTAACATGATGTTCCTAACTGTACAATAATGAGCTTAGGATCCTACCACTGTAGCCATGGTAGAGTGAGCCACAGGTCTGGCACCCAAGTTCAATTAACCTCTGCAGTGTTCCATGCTGCTGCATTAAACATGTGGTGTGGGCACAAAAAGTTGTTTTTTGAGTAGGTCTACACTGCTTTTAAACTTATTAGGATAGTT
The DNA here is from genome assembly GCF_003945725.1 of Corapipo altera. NCBI lineage: Eukaryota > Metazoa > Chordata > Aves > Passeriformes > Pipridae > Corapipo > Corapipo altera. The sequence continues at coordinate 1,819,795 of NW_020884898.1, read as the reverse complement.
TTGACATATTCTGGACTAGTCTTAATTGTTTCCAAACGCATAGTCCTTTAAGAAGACTGGAGAGCATAAAATTTATAATTTAATTACATACCCATGGAGGTCATACAGAACCCAAGCACTTCTTTTCAGTAGTGCTGATGGGAAATCTCAGTTAATAATTTAATGGTGGGGGTTTTCAGGCTTTTCTACATATATAAATATCTTTCTTGATCTTGTGTAGGAGAATGGAACTACAAGATGTGACCCGTATATCTCTCCACATGTCTCCTCTAACAGCTTTCAAGTGCTGGCAAGGCGATGTAAGCTCATCTTCTCACTCCCTCAGACAATGTTATGTTGTCACAGCAGGAAGCAGATGGAATCTCTAGTGAATTTTTTAGGGGTCACTGCATGGAAATGCAGCTCCTGAGCAAACTCTTTAGCATAACAACATGTGGCATTCATGCCTGAGTCTGCTGTTAGCAAGGTTGGGATTTAACTGTAAAGTTAAGCTAGGCTTTGATTGTTTCTGTAAGTTCTTAAAATTACATGCTTTGGCAGCTAACACTCAACTCAACCTGGGAAGGTTCAGAAGGAAAGGGTCTCCCCCTTGTTTGCTCTTGTGTTCTCTGGGCAAGCTCTTACAAATTTGTGGTTCTAAATGAAAGCGATTTGCAAGGCTGGGGGACTCAACAGACTCATTTGAAACAATTCACAATGAAAAAACGGTTCAGACAAACATTACTTGAAACACTCAGAAACAAGATTAAGGCAGGGAGAACCAATTGGCAGAATCCCAAGTTCTTGCAGCCACTAGTAAATAGTCCAATTCAAAAGACCTTGGAAAAAGACGCTTTATGCAAAGACAAAGGTCCATGCCAGCCACCAAGTAAGATCTCAAAGCACATCTGGTTCAATCATCATTCTATTTATTGAAAAAATAAATCTATAAAATTCAAATAATAAAATTAAGAACCTATTAAATTTTAGGGAGAGATGAGACAAAATCTATATTTACACAAAACTGTCTTGATTTCAATGCACCACATAAAGGTTGAGACACCTACTCAGAGAACTACAACTTATAACAATACCTGAGGGATCAGAATCTAATCCCACACTCTTTCTCCTCTGTGCTACTCCTGTGTCCTAGCACAAGGGTAGAGATTTCCTGGGTCCCCAAGCAGTATAAAACCAACAAAGTTCCTACCTAAGAACAGGGGCATTGGCTGTGGTAGGACATGGAGAATAGTTTGAACATGGAGTATTTGAGAGCAGAGCACAGAGCACTGTTATAGCTGATGTGAGATAAACATTACCTTTTGGATGCTCTAAAATATGCCAAGAACAGATGCAATTTCCAAACTGTCCCAGGAAGAGGAGAACAGAAGGTTAACCCCTCTCTGTACCACACCAACTCCTGTACTGTGCTTCATGAACCATGGGATTTGGCTTTAAGTCTATGTGGGAAATTCCAGACAGAAAATGCAGGTGTGTTGTGATGTGTCTGACTTCACTAAAATTGGGAAATCATCAATTTAACAGGTAGTGTCACTTTAGGTGGACAGGTGATTTGTGGCCATAGGGATTGTAAAGCTTTTGTAAGGTACGTAGCCTTGAACAATGCTTCCTGTGGTGATGCTTTCTTCAACAAGGGCCAAAGTCTTAAAAGCTCAATTGATCCTTAAAATAGAAATTAGAATTACTCTCATAAAATGCAAAGCCTTTTCCCATAACTGAGACAATTCAAATGAAATGACAGTATCTTAAAACATTTCTTCTACACTTTCAACTTTTTTGTATCATAAGGCCTAAAGAATCTCTGTGTGAGAAAAGGAGACTGCATTTGTCTATGATCCCTTTGATGGTAGCATTCAAAGTCACGTTCTAAAGATCAATAGCAAGGATGATTAAGAAGACTGCAGCCTGTGTTTGAAGTTTTTTTTTTTTTCTGAGGGGAGGGAAATCTTCTAGACTTGAATGGGCATTTCTGTCGCTATTTAACAGAAAAACTTTGCCAACAGTGATGTCCGTGTATCTCAAGCACAGACAGCAGTCCTACCTTAAGACTTAGGAGAGAATACAAACCCTCAGATGTAACCACTCTGCATTATGCACTCTCCAGGTTTTACTCCTCCCAGTGCAGGTGGGTGTGGCAGGTTCTTCAAAACACAGTGCTTTCAAAAAACACTGATGTTGTCTTGTTTCCAAGTTTAGCCTGACTGAAGGCTCTTGTCCACAGCGAGCACTAGTGCCTTCTGGTACAGGAACAGCCACAAAAGAGAACATTTTCCTTCTGTCCACACACAGACACATGCAAGAAACACAAGCACAAAACTCTTGAGGAAAAAAAGGCAAACTCTACTGTAGAACCCACTTCCCCCAAAGGGTGGAAGGCCAGTAAGCCTTCCTTACAGCTTGTCAAGCTCTCCATAGAGGGAACAAAAGAGATTCTGGGAAAGATTGTTGCGGAGAACACGGATTTCACTCACATTTCAATAACAAACTTGGGTAGTGGTGTTGTTTGCTCTGCCTTTGCTTCTAGAATTTCACCATGGGGAAAACCAAAACATCAGTACACTGGTAAGTCACTGCTCATTGCAGCACATCTAGAAGGGATGAATTTTATATTCGTTGAACACACCTGTAATCAGAAAACTGAGATATTGCTAGCAGCTGGTGATGGAAATGTATGTCTTTGAAACCAAAGCTTCTATATGCAATAATGAAAGGTTAGATAATTCCACTGTGCCCTTGTGAAGGTGAGCACAGGCTGAAGGATAGCAAAATACAACTTTCCAGACCCCTAAAGCCCTAGTTGACACCAGTAGTTCTTCAAACCATACAGGCACACAACAGTTAACCTGTGAGAATCACCCACTTGTTTGATTTCTTTTTCCCCTTTTGTTTCTTGTTGCATTTGCATTCTCTGGGAGAGCTGACCTTGCTGGGGCTGCTGTCCCACAAAAGTGCTTGCTTTTGTAGGACTGTAACAATGCTCACCAAGAGTCTCATTTTCCATTTAAGACTCCTCTCCCTGTGTTCATGTAGCCATACTACAATCTATAAGGCCCACCACTACCTGAGACAAAGCTGTACATGGTTCATAAAAGAGGGCAGAAAGTGAAACAGAAAATCACCAAAGGAGCAGAGAACAAAGCTGCAGGAAGCCACAGAGTACTACATAATTTACATGAGGAAATAAGAAAGATGCGGCTCCGGTCCCCATTTCTCAGCCCTCACCATTACTTCTACTTCTGCTCCCTGCAGCAGCAGCAGCCTAGTCCAAGCCATGACTTTCTCTAGTCCTCAGGAAGATAGTTAGCACACTCTCAGGAAACGTGACCCTGAGAAAAGCCTATGAGTAGAAAAAACCAAAATACACTCTGATAAGGGCTGGCTAGAAAAAATGTTGAATTATGAACAAAGCCACCGTGAATATTCGTTGCAAGCAACCAGGATTACATGCAAGGAAATGCTTGACTTCTGACATAAATTTTTTGTCTTGCCCCAGATTGTTGTGGATTTTGACAAACGCCTACTCGAAATGGGTTAGATCATTTCTGGTTTTATTACAGGTTTTTCCTATGCTTCTTGAACTGTATATCCACATAGATCTACATTTTCACACGTTCAAACTTCCCAGAAAACAACCCGCTTCAACTAATTTATATGCAATTTCTGCCTCACCAATATGCCACCCTGCACTCTTGCTTCACTCCACAGTACACTCTTGGTGACACTGATCCTTTTCCAAAAGCAGGCAGGAGCAGATATTTATGGCACATGAGCTCTTACACAGACCCATCTGTACCATTCTACCTACCAGTGGGATGGTGACAAAAGGTAAACGTTAGAAAGGAATGAGATAGCTGGCAAAAAAGCCATAGGCAATAGTTTGAGAAAGATCTTTTTCATTTGCATGCATCTGACCTCACTGGTATTCACAAGTGATTAACATCAACTGCCATGGTCAACACTTAATTCACACCGAAAGCCACTGCTAGTTTCACTTCATTAATATTGACATCTGAACTCTGTAGCTACAGTGGATTACTATTAATAATTATTTATGAGGAGAGATTTGCACAGAGCATGCCTGTCTAATGGTGGGGTGATGAATCTTCAATAACAATTCACAAGCTGTCCACCTCTTCAGCCAGGCAATAAGTCGCTTTACCTCACCTCCCTCACCCTACCACCACTCACACTTGTCTTACCACTGGTGTAATGTGTTTTCACATGTAAAACTCGCACTTCTTTCACACTTCTAGGGTGAAGAAGGAAGCTGCAACAGACTAATATTTCTTCTTAGATTAAAAATACCAGGACAGGGATGTGAGAAAAGCTTGAAGGTAAGTAAAGGTCAAGACTAAATATGCAGGTGCAATGCATTTTATTACTCTAGGTTTCTGATTTAGAAAGACATCTAGAACTCCAGCTCCTCTCAGATGTATAACAAGAAAAATTCAAGTTTTCCTCTGTATTTACAAGGGGAGCTACTGAAGTTTTATGTAGTGTATGAAGTCCTTAACTCCTCCTCCAGCAGTGAGCAGAGTTGAAAATTTAACTTCACACACATGCTGATGTGTTAAGCTGAATTAAGGCCACAGCACTTGGCACCTTTTAGGGTCAACTCAACATGCACCACAAAGTACCTCCAGCCTACCATCACACAAGGCTCCCATGAGCAATCCAGCCCTGGGTGACTAATAAAGAAATGAAGTGACAGTGGAGGCGAGTGCGGGTTTTGTACCAAATCAGATCTCACAGTTTCCAGCCATCGTTACTCAGTTCAGGCCAGACCTGGCAGTGTCCCACGCAAGTCTACACAACTCACAAGTGGAAAAAATGAACCAGCTCCCTTCATACCCATGCCACAAACTGGCTCTCCAGTGCCAGTGACTGCTGCTGTACTGCCAGGTACATGGCAAACTGCTGGGAGCAGCTTTGCCAGAACTAATTCTCATGCAACTGACTCGGTAATTTCTAAATAACTATGGTTTAGTGTGCTAAATTACTGCCTTGTCTCAGCATCTTCTAGTTTCATTTTAGCTTGATTTCTCCCCCAAAACTGGGTAATCCAGAGATTTTGACAAGAATAGCCTAGTGAAACAGAAAGGAGAAAAGCAGAGCCTCTGTCACTTATGTGGTGCCTGTGAGAACGAAATCCCTTGGACACTTTACAGTTCTACAGGTTATTACTTTTCCCTTTCCGTCCTCACACTATCTCCCAGGTGGAAAAAATCCACAACCACAGGCTCAAAAAATAATAAGCTTCCACTTGGTTTTAATATATTTTCTCTTTAGCCAAAATTAGGATTATATCCCCTTAATAGCATATTTTATTCCTTCAGTGCTAAAAATATTGAACTGAGCTTAACCATTTTCCAGTGCTTCCTTCTCTAGTAGAGAAATTCAGCACATCTTTGTTATTTCAGTTTTCAAGCAACACTACAAAAATTGATCAAGTTGATATCATTGCACTTGTTTCTAAAGCTTCAAGAAAGAAAACCACTGTTTTGAAAGTGCTTGATTTTTAGGAGATTACAGTGACTTGCAGTGTTACCATTTCTACTTTGTGATGTGCACACAGGTCCAAATCAAAGAAAACTTCACCCTCTTCAAGATTTTGCAGCTTTAAAATTGTTTTTAACATGGACTTGGTAACTGTTGTTTCTGCCATCAAAATCTCCAAATTGCAACAGACCTTTGAAATTAAAAAAAAAAAAAAGGAAGAAAAATAATTAAAAATTGCCATGTCAATGTTTTTGCTCTCTTACTCTATACATAAGAGTTTATCACTGTTACAACTTTGTTAGGAGAATCTAAAGGAAGAAAACAAGAATGTATTTGTACAGAAAAACTCTTTGAATTATGTTGAGAAACAAAATTCTGGTAACAGTGACATTTTTATCAAAGCATATGTTTCAATCAGAAGGAAAAAAAAAAGAAATTAAAAAAAGTTGGCTAGTTATACTATATGTGAGTCTATGGCTGCATTCCCAGAATTTAGCAATAACAGCCCTATACATATCTCTTCCCCCTTTAGCATATATGTTTTAGATATGGAAATAGCCTTTTCAACTCATGTCCACTGGCATAAGAAAGCACACAAATATACATAGAGAGAGATAAAAGTAATCAAGTTAGCATTCTTTAGTCTAGATAGTTTGCTAGACCTCCATCATTAAATTAGTTAAATACAAGGTATAAATTATTTACAAGGAATTTTCTAGATAGAGTGTTGAGGAAGAAGGCTCCTTACGGCCACATTGGTTGATAGTGGTAGCAATCAGAAACTAAAATTGTGATCTACAGGAAATTACAGCTTTCTGAAATTTATTTTGTCTTCTGAATCTGAAAGAAAAACTGATTTTCTCATAAAATCTAAATTGACCCACCTCTGGACTTATCAAAAAGTTCTGCTTTGATCAAATTTAGAAGTTTTTCCTATATTTTTTCTTATTGCAGAATACAATGCAAAATATATTGTAAACAAAAGACAAATATTTAGGCAAACAAGGCACAGTCATCGGTATTTGCTTTACAACATCTTTACGTGCAATAGCACTGAAAAAGGCACGTGTTCCAGTTAAATAGCATGTTCCAACAAGAAAATGTCTTTTTGGTTATTTTTCCAGAGTCTCAGTTCTTTTCATGATACACATTTGGATGACAAGGAAAGTAATTTACTGCATGCTTGAAAAAGCAGAGGCTGAGTTCTGTCTTCTTGCCTCTCCCCTACTGGAGGGGAGCTGCCTCAGAATCACTGTGTTTTTAAGAGCCAGGATTAACTCTTCCTACAGTATATTGCAAGCAACGAAATCTGGTTTCCTATCACTCTTTGTCTTCTGATTGGATGCTTTCACATGTAAGGAGGTAAAGACTGCCTGAAGATTTTCCTGATGTCTCCCTGCCTGTATCATGTAAAGTCTCTGTCATCCCATGGAAAATGGGAAAAATTACAGGCTTTCTCACAGTGGAAATCATAACTGAGTCTCTTTCCTGAATTTAGTCTCTATTTTCAAAAAATTTTGGGGAAATTTGAATCTTTTGTACCTCTAGTGCCATGTCATATTTTGCTGAAAGTGCTCTGACATTAGGCAGGCACACAAGTAGAGATGTATAGTATGGTCACAAAAGCATCATCTCTTAAGGACACAAAATAAAAAGAAAATTGCAATAGCTGCCTGAATGTGTGATTATTGGAAAGAGCCTTGCACCCTTTTGCAGCCACATTCAGGCAAGGAGCTGTCTATGTTATGAGACAATTAGCAATCTGATGAGCAATTCACACATGAAAAATGCTACATATATCCTAACATCATTTTAGCTAAGGACAGAGTAGTAATTACAGCTGAGATTGCCTGAATAGTTTCAGTCCCAGTTTGGGGATTATTATTTTTTCCTTAAACACTCCTAACTCTATTTAGTCCAATCCTACTTGCTTTCCTCTGGGTGAAGTCCACTTCAGTGAGACCACTGATGCAATGTATTTCCCCCTGCTGTCTGCCTGGAGCTGATCTTGTAAAAGACTCAATTAAAGAATTCAGCTGCTGTTAGGAGGAGTTTGCTGTGGTGGGTGCAGCAGAGAGCTACACATTGGGGTTTAAGAAGAGCTTTCACTTTCACCAATAATAAAAAATCAGAACAGAAAAAAACAAAGCTATTGTAAAATGTTACCTGCAACCTACCCTTCTGAAAGAATACCTTCTAGCATTTTTTCAGAGGACAGAGTATTCCTCTATATACAAAGGTAATTTGCATTACAAGTATAACAGGAAATGAAATAACTTTAAAATACAAATCAGGAATATAGCCAGTATGCAAATCAACATCCTTATGAGCTGCAACAGAGGAACAAACAAATTAGTACCATTCCCAAATACCTTTTAATGCTTTTTGTATTCTCTTAGTGTCAACAGATAAACAGGGCTAAAGATCTCACTAATTGCCACATACAGCAGCACAATCAGTATATACATGTGACTTAAGATAGCACAGTTACCATATCCCCCACTTAACCTCAGGGAGGTTACATGATTCTGACCTCACTCTTGCACAAATTAGGAATTAACCTAGCCATGTAGACATAATTGGCCTCACAGCAACATAAAGCTCGTGGAAGCAACACACTCACCAAACCCACACCACTAGTTAATGCTGTTCACAATTTAACAACGAAGCGATCAAAAGTCAGTAATTTCGTAAAACCAAATGCAGTGTTCACGAGCCACCTTTTAAGTCTTTCATCAAGTAGTTTCATAGATGCACTTTTGAATTGCAACGCATGAAATTCAGGCTACAGATTCATTAGATCTCTGCCATGTGCACAAGGTCCCGTGCACCAGCAGCTGGTTAGCAAGTGACCACATGGAAGTTTTTGGTTTAGCAAGTCAAGGGTCCCCTGACTTCTGTCCAGGTAGAGCCAGACTGTCCCAGCTTTCTTTCACTTACTGATGGTTGTTGAGAATCAGGGCATGCACAGAGTCATTTCTGTGGAGCAAATGATGACAAGGTCTTACCCTGTGCCCACCGAGTCATGTGTCGTATTGGTTCATTAATGTCAACATCAACTGTTGGTATGAAAGGTGTCCTTGCTGGGAAAATTTAGGAAAAGCTGGTATTTTGCTGCTCACCTATATTATGCAAAGCTTTACACAGAAACAGTGGGCTTTGGAGAAGCAGCTGTGCCAGCTGCTTGAGAATTACTCTCTAAATTCACAGTTTAGAGTCAGGTCTTGAACTAGACTTGCTTCCTATGAACAATTTGGAGCTCATGTTTCTGAGAAAGTGTTCGCATTTTTTTTGTGACCATCCCATTTCCAGGATCACTCTCTTAGTATACATACAAAAAATACATTACTATCACTCAGACTCTCTCTTACTGATTGTGTCCATCATTAAGAAGCCAACTCAAAGTTCTGGCACTGCTTAGCTAAGAGGTAGGCCTGCAGACAAAGTGGCACAAGAAGGGACAACAGTGTCACATTTGGGACACTTCAGTATAATGGGTCTTCTAAGAGGGACACTGGGCATCCCTCAGACAGAAGTCCCCAGCTAGTAGCTGAGATTCATCTGCAAAATCATGCTGAGGTATTAAGGCTGGCCAATGGATGAGTTTTTCATCAGCACAGGAAGAGAATCATACTTTGTAAGGTCCTATCTACAAAGCCCAGTGCAAGTTTAGAGGTTAACAAAATAATTATAGCACATTTGTATTTGCAAATAGACTAAATAACACACAGTGATTTTGGGAATGGTGGTGATTTGATATTTGATTTTAAAGATAGTTTTAGAGACATTAAGGAAACCATGTGTTTGATTAACTCATTCTTACAATCTAAATAGAGGTAGAATGAGAAGGACTGACAGCTGTATTTTAAATTAATTTTAAATTAATTAATTTTAAAAATTAATATGCTTACTCAAAATAATCAATCTTTTTATATCAGAACTTTTTAGTACAAAGTATTATGTCAACCTGAAGCTTAACCCCCCCACCAAGGACAGATAAATTGACATCGGCACTGTTCATTTTAAGTGTCTTAAGTGGTTTACAAGGTTTAATATAGAGAAGATTGTGAAAATACTAGGGTTAAACACCCAAGGGATCTTGGGGAAGAACCAAGAACTGTGACCTTTTGTATGTCTGACTTTGCAGACAACAATTGTTTCAGTGGTTTTCTTTCTCTTTCACGCCTTTGGTTTTTGGTTGTTCAGGGTTTTGTTTTTTTTTTGTCTGCTTATGTCTGAAATTTAATTAAGACAAGCTTCCCAAATGCTACTGCTTGGAGCTCATAGCAGAGATTCCCGAGAACTCCTCCGATATCTCACAGCAATAGTTTTATGTGTAGCTTGAAAACAGGCTTCTACAACGTCCTGCAGTGAACTGCAGCTATTCAAGACTCTTTATAGATAAGATGACCATCAGTAACCTTATATTGTATTGCTTGGTAAAAATGCTTTTCTCAGAGCTGACAGGAAGTATTGTTCAACAGTTCTGGGCAAAGTCAGTTTTACTTCTCTATTTTAATGTTTTATTATGAGTTTTGTCTATGTATTTAAGCTCAGCCCCTGAGTCTTGCTGCCTGGCTCCCCCATGAACAGACTTTTGCTGCCTCCTTCCACGGTTCACATGCTTTTAAAAAGGTTTGAAAGTTCTCATTTTACCTCTTTAACTAGAAAATATCAGAAAGCATCATAGCTTAGAAGAGCTAAAGAAAAGAGAGCGGTGAAGTTATGGATTAAATATTGAAATCAATTGTTCTCTTGCCCTGTTTCCCTGGGTGCCTTTAACTTCTTTTTAATAAACAAAGAATGTTCTTTCTGAGCAATAGCTGCACTGAAAACACTCCAGCCATCTGGGAAGTGCAGGTACCTACTTCAACAGCGGTTGAGCAAGTAAATCTCCTCAGGTTGCCCTCTCCACTTCATGGTCAACACACTAACCAGGAACCCCGTCCTAAATGTTCTACTCAGGCCAAACGTTTGGAAGTCAGGTTTACAGACATGATTTAAGTACCTCCAGAGATGACACTATCAATGGACTAAGCCTGAAATATTCTTGTAAAAGCAAGAGCAAACCTCCAAGCAAGTTTGGGGGATATAAATACACAAACAAAACATTTGGAGAAAATCCAATAGGTATCACCTCAGAAATTTAAGCTTTTGCTAGCTGTCAGAGGAAAAAATGCCAGTGAGGATATGGGACAGCACAGTATAGAAGCCATCACAACAACGCTCAATAAATGTATTTCTCACTGACAATTTTGATAGGCATGATCTAATTGCCATTTTGGTGCATTTTATTGAAAAGCAGATTCCACAGGGTGCTAAGCAACTATGCCTAGTGCTTTTCTCTAGCTAAGCTTCACTGGAATCCACTGAGCTTGAGCACAATTTTAAGTGCACTGCTGCCCAGGACAACAATGCTTAGCACTGCTTTCTTTTAAAGATGCAATTTATATTTCTCTTCTATTTATGGATCATCTCTCTCAGCTTGGCAATGACCGACAAGAAAGTGATAAAATGAGGAAATGTAACTAGTCATTCATGCTGTGGAGTTTGTAAAGTTACAGCTTCACAATTTCCTTTCTTCAGATAAATAATTTGAAATAATATGAAATAGTGTAAGCAATGATGGTGGATGGAAACAGAATCCCTCAAAGTCCAGTAAGACTGAAAGATACCGCAAGTAATGATGTATTTTCTTTTAAATCCCCTTCATCTATTTTCAGACAGTTCTGTTTGTGCTGGCCTAAGGGCAGCTTACTAAGAAGCAAGAAAGTATATACAACATCTGTGTGGGTAATAAAACTTTCACACAGACTAAAATACCGGTACTGTTGTATACCTACACATAAACCAAAAATAGTCATGTACACATTAACCTAAGCCAAGTTTTTAACGCAGATGTGCCTCTGATCTATGGTCATTTGTGAGGTTTTAATTTAAATCACACATGCTTACTCACACTTCAGACCTGAAGAGCAAGAGAGTTGAAATTTCTAGCACAGTGGGTTACAATGGAACAAGAACTGCCTTTCTCAAAGTATGGTTCTCCATAGAAATGTTTGGATTCATGAGGCAAGAATTGCGTCTTAATAGTTCCTGGATTTACCCCCAAATGCTGGATATTGAGGAAGGTCAGACCATACTGAAAGAGCCTTTACTTCTGTTCTATTTTGTATTTTTATAAAATGAAGTATCCCTTTTGCTGAACTCCTGTAGGTGGTAGTGTTGGTATAAAACGTTACAAAAAATTACTGAGGTGGGTTGGGACACTGCCCAACCCTCTAGAACACTTCAATCTAAGGCATGTTGGCTTACTGCCAGGTTATACTTCCTCTAAGGATGGCATTCCTTATTCTTAGGATCTATAACAAGCAATTAAATTACATTAATATCCATATTTGTTCAAGAAACAGTAACATCCGTGATGTCAGAATAGTTAAGGAGGGGAATACAGAGTCTATAACCAGGATCAGCCTCCACTGATCCTGTTATTCTTGAAGTTTAGCTTGCATTTCTTAAAACAAATGTAAACAAATAATGATGCTTCTTTTTCTACCTTGGTCCTCTACCTTTGGCTAAACAAACAAAAATCCACAAGGAGTTGTGTCATCTAGATTTGCTATGGCTTTTTGAAAAAAAAGTGAAAAAAATCCCAAGACTTTTCACCTAAGAAAAAGGTTTTTTCTTGAAAAACAGAAAACCAAAAGTTAGGGCTTTTCTCAAAAGCAGGTAGAATTGGTTTGATGGAAAAGGTAATTAGCAAACTGATAGTTTTGTTCTTTGTTGAGATAACCCCAGTTACTGGATGTGGAGTCAAACACACAGAAAATGTCTTTCTGTAGAAATGCAAAGTTTCCATTTCTTCTTCTACCATAAAAGTGTTTGGTAATAATTATAAGTATGCTAAACAGAACTGAGCTTCAAGTCCAGGTCATGGAAATAATAAGAGAGGTTTTTCCAGAGGGTAGGTAACTAGGTAACAATTGGGGATTCAAACAACTACCATACAGATGGAAAAGGGCTTTAAGAATTCCTTATCCCCTTAGAAAGAGAAGGCTAACAAGAAAACCTCTCTGGCAATAAACCAACCTCAAAAAGCCAACATGAAACTTTAACAGGGTCAGTTTGAGACACTTGCAATATGAAAAAATAAAAACATGGTTGAGGCAGTGTTTGGAAAGCCACAATCCAGCAGAACATATATCAGCATCTCTGGCTGAGAAGTGGCTCCACAGGGAGGATCTGAATTCAGCTCAACACAGGTCCCTCTGTTGCTTTTGTCATACTCAATGACTCTCCAAGGCAGCATCACTAAAACAAATGCCATTTCAGGCTTGCTCTGGATTTGTCTTTGGTGAGTGCAGTAAGGGCTACAGGCCATGTCACCCCTCTTTCTTCATCTGAATGATATCAGTGGTCTCTGCTCCTTGCTCTCCTTAGCAGTGGAAGTAGTAGTGGCTGCTGCATCTTGGCTGTGACTTGTTCCAGCTAAAGTTGTCTTTTAATCTACCAAGAAAGTCAATTTTAGTTGCCTTTTTTTTCCCTCCCACTCTTTTGGGCAAATTCAACTGAGCTGTTAAATGTCAAACACAGTAAAGATAAGGCAGTTCCACTGAATGGCAGAATGAATCAAATGTCTTAGTTTCACAAGATTAGGCTGGCAAGTCTCTGTTGAAAAGCCCATACAGTAAATTTAGAGCTTGTCTTTTCCCCTACTAATGAAATCAGCTGTTTGACAGCATAATGTCTGTGCCAGAATAGTCCAAGAAGAAAGGACTGTCATGAGATCTGAAGTTTCACAGGAAAAAAATGAATACAGAGATGAAAATGTACAGGAAGCTGTAAATAATTATTTTAGAAAGTATTAAGCAGCTGCTAGATTTCCAAAACTCAGCTTCACACAGGAAAGGGCTGCAGAAGCTATTCCTTGAACCTTACCTATGCTTTTGAAAAATCTAGTCCTTGCACAGTACCTGACAGAGTAAAGCATAAAGAATGTCCACTGAAAGGAACGTAAGCTTAAATATTAGGAATAGGTACATATCTCTGCACACCTACCTCTCCAAATAAAATCTAATATTGCGGGGAGGGGTTTTTTTCAACTTTTGCATGCATATCAGAAGCAAGCCTGGCACTCCACCTGCTTAGAATTGCCACATTCCTCATTTCAAATGTGAGGTTACAGCATACAAAACCATATCCCCTTTAATCAGTAGTTCAGCTCTGATTGGTGGTAATTCAAAATAATATATTTCTGACAGAGGGTTTCATAGTGAGTATAAAATAACTCTGTTGAGTGCTCAGAGATCTGACACAGACATCACAAATGGTACTGGTTAGCTGAGCCATCTGAGCCATAGAGTCCTAACTACCCTTCTGCATTACTGGCAGAGTTCCCCCAGAAGCAGAGAAGAGCAATAAGAGAAATGTTATTCTGTGTTTATCCTGAAGGTTATTGATACAACTAAACCTAAGTTTGAAAATACAAAATGGAGTCTCCTAAGGTGAATTGCTATTAAGGAAATACTACCAAGCCTCTGCTGGAAAAGCAAGACTTGGATGGCCATTCCTTGAGATACATGTAACGAATTCCTTTCACCCTAGATTGACATAATGCCTCTGAAAGCTTATAAAACACATAGTTATTGCTATTAGTACTGAACTCTTGTGCTTTCAAGAATTTCTGGGAAGATTTAGCCTATTCATTACAAGTAAAACATTCAGTAACTCCTCTTTCATAACCTTAGTCTCCTAAAGAAACAAATTAAATGATAGTTCAAATATAAGCCCAACAAATCACTTGAAATCTGAATTAAAGATCATGCTTCTATCGCTAAAGCAGTTAAGCATTTTCCATTGCCCTTCAGTCTTATTGAGTTTTTTCTGTCTTAAAAAGCATGAGACTGTGTGAAACTCAAAGAATGGCAGAATAGCAAGGAAATAATATACAAAGATAGAGTCATGCATTCCCAGTTGTAATTTATTCTGGCCTCCTTTATTCCCCCCTTGTTATTTTTCCAGGAACTTGAAGATGAGTGGTTACTACACATGGAAACACTGAACTTCCACTATTTGCAGGAATACTCATAGACTGTGTGTGGAAAGTTATGCCTAAGGAAGGCAATATATGCTAATAATTTCAAGAAACATTAAACATACATCCAGGTAAGGAAGAGGCTCAGCCTAGTGTTTGTTAGGCAAGCAAACTACAGGGTGGATGACCAAAAGATTTATTGAACAAACAATCCATCCTTATCAATTTGGAGGCACAATAAACAAATTGCTTCCTACAATTTGAGTGGATACCTATTAGCAAGATCACTTACTCAGAATTAAATTCTGGGGGTGCAAGTTAAAACAAAAAAACCACAGCATAAGCAGAGCTGCCTAAGTAGAAAATGTTTCCAGCAGGCAATTTTCATAACCAATTGCTCAGTTGCTAAACAAGTGGTGCACACTTCATGCATATTCATTCAGCCACAAATGCATTGCGCGACAAATATAATCAAGTCTAGGAAAGAGAGAATGCAAGAGTTGAGAGAATTAAGGTAGTTAGTAAAGGAAAGCAAATCACTCCATCTCTGGTCTGCTGGTTTGAAACAAATCCATATTAGCAGACATGAAGTTGTAACCTTCCAGCGTCTGACTGTGAACTGGTCCATGTGAAATGAGTTGGCAGACTTCTCCTGTCCTACTAAATACCAAAACCTGTTAATGCCAGTATATAACTGACTTCTGACTTCTTAGACATCACAAACACAAGAATAAGAATCAGCACAGTAAAAATACACAACCACTGTGTATTTTCCTCAAGGATGCAATCTGTTCCTTACTACAGAGTTTACTTGCCTGGTCTGACCATCATTTTCCTGTTATTACAGAATTACTGTCATGCTTTGAATGTTAATGTCTGGCCAGTTTCTGATTAAGGATCCAAAATAATATTAATCTCTCAATTTCAGAAGCATTAAGGGTAAAAAGTTAGACTAGAGAAAGATGCCATGCCCTTCCACACATAAAAATGAATAAGAAGTTGTAATATCTAACATTAGAAATATTTAGAACTTGTCCAACAAAAAGAAAGCTATAAATTTTGCGCTAAAATGTTGAAATGAGCTTTTTTTTTTCACCCTCATGTAGTTAAAGTGTTAACTAGTTACAGTTATCATAAGCCTTGTGAACATATTTATGGGATTTGGATCCAGTTTTAAAATAGCTATAAATTACTACAATTTGGCACCAACCTTTCATAAAGACAGAAGACATGTACAAATTTTGGTTGCTGCAATAATAATACAAGATTATTTTATTTAAATGGCAACTATAATCTAAAGCCTGCAGGTTCAAAGTTAAAGGCTCCTGCCAAGTAGAGTTTGAATTTGACTTCATGAACCAGGAAAGTTCTACATGAGCAGCAGTTATGACCCAGTTTTGATGACTTTCGAATACTAAAGAGCAGAGCACACTTAGTACTACTAGTTTTCATCATTTCTGTCTTGACTAATACTTTGTGAGAGGCAGTAAACCACAGTTTCAATATAACTCAGTATTTCATGACACTTTGGAACAAATTTCAAAGATCTGCTTTCAAAGAGAAAAGACAGGGATCTAGAATTAGCAGAAGCCACTTGCTAAACCAAGTTTCCTGGTTTCCTGATACAATAAAACAACCAGAATGATAAACTGCACTTACATTCTGCCTAATCCTACCTTATTGCAAAGGCCTTCTTGGCATGCCAGGAGGAAAACCAGAAAAACCTCACTCTTCCAGCATCAGTTGAACTGAATTCATTGAGCTGAACACAAAGTTATTTTTTCTTGCTCTGTCTTCTGGCAGTACCCTCTTTTCTGTGGAGAAAAAGACCCAAACAAATCAGTGGTGTATCTACAGAATATACAAGCCTGAACAGCTGCCAAAAAGCAGCAATACAAAGTCTTGATAATTTGGAAAGCAAATCAGCCCCAAAGCGTTTGGATTAGGTTCCACCAAACGTTTTCTGGTAGCAAGATTCACCTGGCTGAAAAGCAATGTAGCAGAGGCACAGGTACTCTGGGGGGCTTGGGGGGTTTGTGGGTTTATTTTATTTCAGGGGTTTTTTTCCATGGAAATCATTACACTCCATTTTGAGATTCACCCTCCTCCTTCAGACACATAAGCCTTCTGTGAGGTTCAGGGCTGCCAGAAAGGCAACAGCTCAGAGTCCATCAGACCTTCCAGTCCTGTTGTTGAAGCTGAACACAGGTCCCAGCTTCCTTCCCTTCCACCTTTTTTCACACAGACTGCAAACTAAAGACTTGATTGCAAAATTATTTAGTCTACAACAGCAATATTTGACCAATTCATGGAAATCAAGTCAGTACAGGCCCCTTCTGTGTAGCTCTCATAATCCATTTTTAAAGTGTCACATAAATGATGGAGGCTGAAGCTAAAATGCCAACAGAACTTACAGTATTGCAAGTGCTCTCATGCATCAGTAGTGTCTAAACTAATTTAGCCACATCAGTAGCACTTTCATATTGGTAGTGGCTGGCCTTGTTTACAGAGAGTTATCGTTTCTAAGGCAACAGCTGAATTCAACAGCTTGTAGACCTCCCTCCCACAAGCTTCTCATCGTGTATGTGTGGAGGACTTGGAGGTGCAGAAGCAGGAAGGAGCTGCCTTCTGCCTTTAATTCTCCACAGCTTGATGGCTGTTTGGAGAATTAAACCTTTACACACAAACTACACACAACAGCCCCTTGGAACTCTCTTGCTCCTATCAGTGTGTTTCTACTCAGAGAGGGCTGCAAGAAAAGCATATAGCATCAATATATAAATACATTAAAATGATTGGTCCATCACCCAAAATCACAGGAAGCATTCAGCCTAATTGTAAAGATTCAAGTGCTTTGAAATGAGCCACCAGGGGCTGTGAACCTAAAGAGAATCCATGTGAGAAGCCGTCTGAGTTTGTGTTTGGTTTATTTTTTCCTCTCCTTTTATCTTCTTTAAAGTACATACATTTAGCTCCCTGAGTCTGCGCCTTGCAGAAAGTGTCTAAAGCAGGGTGAAGTCTCGCCAACTGGGTAAGACTGAAAGCCTGTGTGTGGAAAGGGGAGATGAGCTGCAAAGGCATCAAACTTGTGCCTGGACCTGGAACATGCTAGTCTGAAGATGGCAGGCTTGGTGGGGAACACCAAAAAGCCCATCACATTGCCATCACAGTGAACGAGGGGACATTTTTGTATTAACTGAAATGCACAAGATCTTTAAAATAGTCTCAGTGTTTAAAATATATGGGACAATGCTGACATACCCTGGTTTTAGTGATGGACTAAAAATTATTTTAGCTCATCTTCCAAAAAATGCATTGAGTGCAGTTTGAGGATTGGCAGGCTTCTGCCAGGACAGCTCCACTGGAAGAGCTGAGAAACTTCCTGAGTACTTTTGTCTAAAACAAACAAGAGGCTTTCCAGGAAGTTCTGAGTAATCATCTGACCTTGTGTGTAACTTAATAGCTACAGAGGGAAAAAATTGTCCTGAGATGGAGAGACAAAGATTTAAGTAAACAAGAAAATGCACCAGCCTGCTTGAGGAAATTAAGAAAGAACAGACTGAAACGTGACACAGGAATTTTAGCAAAGAGCAACTAATCCAGTGAGACTCATGAGAGAACTCCAAAGAATGAAATGTCATAAAGACAGCCTACTGACTCCACACCAGGGATTTCCTCTGGTGTGTAACACCAGAAGAGCCTTCCCTCCTCTCCAGAGTTTTAAGTTCTCCCTGTCTTCATGTAGGTCTCTTACTGCTTTGCCCAGCTGAACCAGCTGCTGTCTTTAGAGATGATGGGGACAACTCTATTCTCCACAAGAGACCACTGTATCTTCATAAAATAGGGGAATTAAGAGACCCTGCAACCTGCATGCTTTGGACAGGGATCCCATCCCCACCTACAGAAATCAAATCAACTCCTGATAGCAATACTACACTGTAGCAGCTTTTCCACCTAAAACCAAATTAACTAGAGATAACAATACTATGACTTTTCCAAATAGGCAATCCTTCTTTTTATGCTTTGATTCTCCTGTAGAAGGAAGCTTCAAAAGGCCTAAAATAAAGAGCAAAACAAGAGAAAAACGATGATGAGCAGTTGCAGAGAAAAATGAGCTTTTTCATGCCTACAGGTTGACACTGTGGGAATCTTAACACCGAATATCTCTCCAATTCAATGATGAGTACAATGTTGATTTTTGTTTGTTTTATGTATATGCATGCAGATAAATACATGCCAACAAGTGTCTATTCATGTTCTACAGCTCTCTCATCAGCTCTTAATATCGGCCTTCATTATTTTAGGAAGAACTAGTATTAGGAAGTATTGTATCTTTATAGCTGTGCAAATACATCTACACACCAGAGGAAATAGAAATAAATCCCTGGAAGTTTAAGGGGGGACACAGACACAGACATACACAGACACAGACACACACACATAAACACCCCATTACAGGTCTCTGCTGTTGCTCTATCACTAGATAATTCATAATAGCAACATCCTAGATTAGCAATACTTTTAGGGCCACAGACAGCACAGCATCTACTCTGTCCTGAAGACACCTCTACCATTGCCCCTTAGCCATCAATATTTCCATGTACACACTATGGTAGAAACCTTAACTGATACAATATGTAGACCACACTCATTGAGTTGAGCTGCAAAAGATTTGTCATGCTTTAAGCTAATTTTGCCTTGTGTGCAAAAAAACTGACCATACACCCTGTCTCTGAGATAACCTTAACCTTTCATATCAGCACAGCACTATTTCAGTAGCTCCTCATGTCTAACACAATCCAAGAGATGAAAGAAAGAGTGGATTACAAAGAGAACTTTAAATAGCAGTGTTCTGGCCTTGTTAGAAGTAAGTATTTGTGTTCGTGCAGATGTCTGAAAATACATTTTTTAACTTTAAAGTGGTAAACACCACCATTGATTTTTTTTTTCAATCTGTACAATTTTTTAAGATAAACTGATTACAAAGTATATGTTGTCCCTCGTTCAAGACTGCCAGTGAACACAGTTTTCAGGTGGACTGTGGGGCCTAGTTTTTTTTGACTTTTAAAGCTAAGATTGCAAACAGATGCATGCACAACTACCCCATCCCCCCTCCTTTCCTGTAGAAGAAAAAATAAACAACCAAGTTTGATGATTTCTTTAGAGCAAACACCAAAATGCTTCAGACAATAGAAGTTTTATTTCAGACTCCTCACCAGGGCCAAGCTTACAATCTGCAAAACATTCAGCCTTGAAGTGCTGAGAAGGAGGAAAGGACAGCTGTGTGTCAGCATCAATCTTCTCTGTGAAAACACAAACCTAATTTGTGCCCTTTGATCTGGATGGTGATAAAAAGTAGAATGACTCCAGACACCACTTTTTTCCACTACAGTTTTACAAAAAAAAAAAAAAAAAGAAAGAAAGGCAGCAAAAAATAATTGCAACTTGCATGAATACTAACAGCTTAGCAGACACAAGCATCTGCTAAATGTAACAGTGGTCTCTCTATCCCTTCCATTTCCACAGTTGCATTTGGGTTTATATTCATACAAACATCCGCCTTTTGCACAAGTCAGATTCTAGTCACAGGTGTTACCCTTAGGAAAACAAACTTTAGACTGAAAGATAGGCTTGATTTTGTATGTCATGAATGCTAAGAGAATAATCAAACACAGTGATGTTGCTCCAGTGCAAAACAAGAAAAAGATGTCCAGTCAGACACTGTCCTCTGGCTTGTGCCACTAATTTGACAAACTGAGAGCTAGCTAGTTATCAAGACTATGCTTAAAGTTGCAAGAGAAGGAACAGGACATTTTTTTTCTTTTTCAGAGTCTAAACAAATATAATGCATTTTTATCATTAGTACATTTTTGTATAATGCATTCACTGTTGATACTGCAAATTGGAGAAATGCCATTGAAACAGACTGAAAAACAATGCCAAGATACTCTTCTCTTTCCAACTCTGTAGCTGGAATACCATCACCTGTGATATCACAATTGGAAAGGATTATGATCCACCAACAGCTTCATCTACCAGAAGGAAATAGCTCCCCCAAAGCACCCAGGGAACAGAAGCTCATGACATTGGCCCAGCATTAGAGGGTCTTCAAGCTACACTCAGTGTCAGGGCAGAGCAAGGAATTACTGTTCATAATGGAACTCTGTGGTCCCCCAACTTCCAGTGCCTTCCCACATGACAGTGAGTATGAGCCAGGGGTACTGTCCTGGTATAAGCACCACCTAACATATGTACCTTCCTTGAAAAAAGCAGTTGCACGATTATTCTTGAGAATGGAGACTGGAGCAGTCTCTGAAGAGTGAATTCATCAAAGTTATTGATAGAGTAAAAAACGTCTTGAATTTTATCTGGAAAATTCATCATTCAAGGTTCATGGAGCATTCCATACACTAATCATGCATTGCAATATCTATGTAAACTATAAGGTATGACTATGTCCATTATACAGGATAAAAACAGATCTGTAGAAGATAAAGTCAGCCTTCTCAAAAATGTCTATTAATTTTGGAAACTGTGGGGCTTACTAACTGTAAATCTCTCCATATGTAAAGTACAAGCTGCTTTGATAACTTTGCTCCCATAGTGGTTTTAAAAGTTCATCGCATTTCCAAGAAAAAAGAAGAACCAAGATTTTTCAGATGTTGAGACCTTCAAAATGATTGGACATTCTTTGAAGTGTTAACCTTATGACTGTACTAAGAATATATGCTGAGTCAATGACAGTGTTGGGAATGAAATTTCTGGGTCCTTGCTGCTTAGGCAACTAAAGAGTTGTGCTTTCCCCTCTCACCCGCTTTGGTAGGCATATGGATTTGATCTGTCATCTAAGCTGACCAACCCTATAACCCAGCAGCTGACCTCCAGCCAGCAGGCAAACTTTGAGGCCAAATTAGAAACTAGGTGCATAGTTTTGACAGTCTGATTTAGTGTGCTACTATAGAATGTAGATAATAGACACTACAGCATTTTTCTTCTCAAATATATTTCTTTTCAAAAGGTAATGCCTCTCAAATATATTTTTTTAAAATTCCAAGCACAGACAAGTGCATGTCTGCAACACACACCATTCCCAATGTCTGCCTTGGCCTTTTCACTTCTATTGCTTTAGACATCCATTTCTACCATAGCCTATGAACAAGGTTATGAATAGGGTAGAAAGGAACAGATTGGTAGACAATCCCCCATAGCCCAAGGAAAAATCTGCTGTTAAGTAAAATTCTGCTACAGACTGTACAAGACAAAGTTTACTATTAATTCCTAAAAAATGAGCTTGCAGGTCTTACATTTAATGGACACTTTTACTGGAGCATGAATGGCAAACACAACCTATATGAATAGGTTCACAGTCTATTAGGAAGGAATTTTTTTCAGCTTATGTTCAGATCCTTTTAAACTATGCTTACTATTAGGGAGAAATTTATTAGGACAGTGTGAGAATTTTGTATAATGAATAAGTGCTCCACAGATTATTCCTTCATAAATGAATTCAACCCTGATGAAAACGAGCCCTGACAACTGAGCTGTATCCTCTGAAAAAAGGGTCTGAGACAAAACTGGATGAAGAAAAATAGGACACCCGAAAACACAAGTGCAAGAAAGGACTTCCCCCTGACAAAATCTGAGTACACACTGGAAGAGCAGAAGCATGCAAAGTAATACTACCTAGGGGAGGTACCATCACATGCTGGCCATTTATACAAGGTCAGCTCCTGAAAAATGTTTTCCATTTGATATTTACCCTGAAAATCAGAATAGCACACAGCTGCACACAAAGTATTTAAATAGAAAAGAGTTAGTTACAGGCCTCCCTGTCTACCTTAATTACGTGAAAAGCAGAAAACACTGCTTCCATCCATGGTCCTTTGCCTCTCCTTCATTTCCACTTGAGCCTCAGGCCTCAACATGTCAAAGCCACAGAGAGGTTTCTCAAAGGGCAGTCAGCACCACTCTATTAGGGTGAAGCTTTTAGGTAGTGATAAGGGAGATTTACCTAATGAGAAATTCCATGTGCAAAACTCGTTTCATTGCCTGAGGTTCTGCTGGAGTCAAATGTTTAACAGGAGAGTGTCTGGACTCCTGGCACAAGCGGCAGATGGAAAATTCCTTTTCAGGGGGTGGTAGGAAAGCCGACACTAAAGTTGGGTGAAAATTGCCCCTGTAGCAGACAGCCCTGCCTCTGCCATAATGGTCCTGGGCATAATGGAAGGCACATGGTAGAAGTAGGGATTTGGCTTCCTGCAGGATTCCCTGCAGGCCATCGGGAATACAGGTAGCAGAGCTGAGAGAGTCCAGTCTACTCTCTTCATCCACACAGGTCCCCACCTCTGCAGTCAGAGCACTGCAAGTGACACACAGCTCACTGCCATGCCAGATCCCACAACTTGTGTTAAACGGCCTTTGTCACTAGTGTCACCAAGTTGGGTCAGTCCTGAAGGAGAAGAACATTTCCTGTCAGAGACTCACTACTATCTTTACTCTGTGTTTCCTTGCGTGATCCATCACCCAAAACAGATGAAGTTAAATTCAGCTTAACAGCTGACAAAACTCACAGCCTGCAGTAGTAAGGCTGCAGTGCCACTGGGTAACTAAATAGCAGGATAACATGGTATGATTGCATCCTCACATTTCTTGTTTCCTGTGCTCTAAGTGTGCTGCAAAACTAAAATCTCACCCTGCACTTCAGATATGAAACGTTGCTCCTGCTGCCCTTCTTATTTCCAAGAAGCTGGGGAAAAGTCTCACTAAAAGATCAGAATTTGCTAATTAATTGAAAGCTGTTGGTATTTTCTATCTATCCATTCTGTGCAAATGTCAACAGATACACAAGGCTGCAGAAAATGAAGATCTTCCTACCATAGTTATTTAGATCACAAGCTCTTTCAGAGATAGCACAGCTTTTGTGCCAACTGAAGCACCCAGACCAACAAGGTTCATCCAGATGTAAGCCTCCTGCAAGTGTAAATAAGACTACATAGAATTCGACAAAAGCTGCAAAGAAGAAAAGGATATATAAGGCAATATTTAATCTTCAAAATAAGCAATATCCTAATATAAAAGTGCTGCGGTATAGCTGAACATACCCTGCTCCATTAAGAAAGGTACTTAAAAAGCCACTGATTTTCAAAGATTTCAAGACAACTGGGCTTCCATATTCCTGAGGTTTATTTCACACATTTCTCTTCCATGACCCTGCTTGTTTAGCTGCTGGCTTCCTGAATCCACAATCTGCTTCTAAAGCAGAAAATGGAATTTGAAAAGCAAAACAAATCAGATGTTAGAGTTTGGAGTCTGTACCTGTACTGCATTGCTGACCAGTCCTTTTGCCTTTCCTATAGCACTCTCCACCTTTATTACATGTTTCATTTGAGTAAAAGCAACATTGTTAATTTAACAAAAACGTACTTGGGGGAGGCAGTTGAGGGGTGAGAAAGATTTAATCATCCTTGGTCCCATCATTTTGAATCTTACACTATGCTGAAGAAGAAGCTGAGATGTATGTTATATATATTTTCTGCTTTTGATAGTGTGAATAAGCTCACTGTAATTCTTTATACACAAAACTGTAAAACTCAGTTTTGCTACTTAAAGTATGAAGTTACAAACAAGTGTTCAATCAGTTCTAAGAGCAGAGGATTTAAATGTTTTATCAGTTTTGAATGGAGTTTCTTACTTTGCATCAAATTGGGGCTACCATTTTACTAAGCATGCTTCGACTTCCTTTCCCAGGAGTAGGTGCATAGTGTAAATCTCAGAGACTGTCTCAGAAAGTCAGAAACATTTAGAGTTATCATCTACATTTAAATAATGGGTCATATCCAGAAACTTAAACAGCAGTTTTAGACGTGTGTAGCAATCTTCATTTCGTATTACTGGAAATGGAGATGTGATGACATTAAGTCACTCAGTGAAGGTCACCCAGCACATTAGCTGCATCCCCTCCTACTCATCTTTTTGATCCCTCTGAAGCACAGCTAAACAACAGTCCAGGTCACAGTGGCTGGCCTGTTTGAAAGCTCGTCTACTACGAGATGCACTTCAACCAAGGCATTTGGGATCTGAACCCTTAGAAAAGCAAACCCTCAAAACAGGAAGCACCAGGGAGGGGGAGTGAAGTGACCTAGGCTCTAGTCCAAACTTCTCAGCCTGTTGCTCATCGACTCACTTAACATCCTGTCACCAGCAGCATCCTTCAGAACTCATCCTCCCAGAGGTCAGGCCTGTGCCCTTCATCTGTCACACACATGCACACATGCACGGATACTTTCTGGTCATCACATAACACTTGAAAACTGGAACATGGAGTCCAAATTACTAACAACTCGGTAAGAAAATGTGCAATTACCTTAGCAAGGTAGACAAGAAAATAATCCGTTCTGATATGGACAGCCTAAGTCTATTTCCATGATACAACTCCTACCTAAAACCTTTAGCAATAGCTAAGTTAGTCTTTTTTCACTGCTGTGTTTTATTCACTTTGACTTTCTGTGACAATAATACTATAAATTTCCAGCCAAGTAGACTATAATACAGTGGTAACTTGCTGAAATAATTTACTTTTGCACTGTTACCTAATTATAGTAATATCACCTTTCATTGCTTCCTCGGTGATGCTTACATTGGTATCTTTCTGAGGCAGCAACAATCCTTTTTTATGTACATGGTGCACCCAGATTAGGCCATACTCGGCTGTTATCTAGTCAAGTATTGTTAGAAATTGTCACGTATCAGTTGTCCAAAGAGGTAAAGTGAAAGTAGAGGAGCGCGCAAGTCAGTAATTTATATCAAGGAATACACACATGGCTGCATCCAACTAGCTTTGATTTTCTTTTCTCACTTAAAAAATTTATAACAAGGGGCAGATGCTCTGCCAAGGATACAATTATTTTCAACATCTGAGGGTCTGACTCAGGAGAAGAAACTTAATAAAGCAGGCTTAAAGCCAATACATCATAGGCACCACTACTTCACAGAAACACGGTCATGCGTTGACCCTGCTATTGTCTGTACCCTGAGAACTATCACCATGAAAGTCTGCCAGAAGAACATAATAGGAATAATGTACCCATCTGCTGGATCCTGTCAATACTAAAATCATTGTCTGGATACTTTCTTGTCCTCCTCACATGCAAAAAGCATGGAAATATGAGCGTTCTGCCTCTTAAATTTTGTGCCTGTGTTTGTTGAAACTGAAAAAGTAAATTCTCGGGGCATTATGACTCTAGGTCCTTGTAAAGCCAGTATTTCTTTTACAGATTGAGCGTCAGAGTGATGCTGAGAAAATACAGATGTGAACATTAAACACTTATTGCACAAAGTCTGTTACATATCCTTCCTGTCATAACTGCCTGACTGAATGAATTTTGCTACAGATGAGGGAGACAAAACCTTCAAAATAAAACTCAAATGAGTCTACTTCAAGATATTTGCTAATGGCCTTTAATGCAATTGAAATCATGCACAAGCCACTTCCCTCATCGCGTTCTCCTTTCCAAGGAAAGCCATCAGGAAGTCCTTGCATTCATTAGGAATCTCCTAGCACCCCACAGTATTTGTTTGTTAATGTCTCAGGATGTTCCAGGAAGAGATTATCATTACTTATGGTCTGGTTATGTTCTTTCATAATCCAGCAAATGAAAAAAAAAATGAGAAAAGGTAGTTGGCTGCCTGCTGTCGTTGAGGACCTTTTTGCTTCGGTCAAAGCGTACAAAATAGATGAACCAGCAAAAGATGAAAGGGTAAGAACGTTTCTGGTAAATTCAATGACTGTACCTGCAATTAGGGTAGCTCAGCTTCACATCTATTCCCATTTCTACACACAAATTAATTTCTGATGCAAAATTAGATACAAGTTCTCTGTTGTCCCCAACTCACCCAAAGTCTTCTCACTGAAGTATTGTCTTTGATTAACACAGACTTACTTGGTCACTAAGGCTTTCCTGATCTAATAGGATCTTCATACCTACTGTGATCACCTGTGTTTGCCTTCTGCAAATTCATAATTCCCAAGATAACTTTTTCTCCTTAAACACCCACAAGACATTTTTAAGAATGTTTCCTCTTGTTTTGGTAAGGGTGAGGTGTTTTGTTTTGCTTTGATTTTGATTCTAAAATTTCAGCCTAAAGCTGAAATAAATGAGGGGAGGTCACTCCAGGACAGCACCTGCCAGCAACACTTAGTGCTCTGGGATCACTAGAGCACCCCACAAGTAAGACACAAGTCATTGAATCTTGAGCCTTGTTCTGTGCTGTGGTGCTTTCTGACTTCCTTCAGGCAGAGCTCCACTCTGGGTGTTCAACCTCATTGGTTTTGTCATTCCTACCCCCTGTTTAAAGATAACACCTGTGATCACAGGCTAAGACCCCGAGGGTTCAGGAAAATTGCCAGCACTCTTGTAAGGCAAGTTTTACTGCCTGACATTTCAGAAGACGGCTTTGAAAGGAAAATCTCTACAAATTACTTAAGGAGAATCCTCAGTTCTTCTGTGTCCCTGTAATTCATCACTCAGCACAGGAAGCTTGAGAGACACACTGTCTTATGAAGGGTCTCCCTTTTTATTACCGATGATCACAACATCACAATGCCTCTGCCCCAAGTTTGTGTGTGGAAATTGCACAGACATGACATAAATTACCTCAGATTTCCTCGCAATAATGTGACCCCAAGGCGACATATTCAGTAAATTAAAAATAAATTACGTGATGGCCTGATGCGACTTCAGCAGACCTCATGTCAGACCTAGCCTGAGGGAGGAATGTGCCTTCCAGCTTTTCCATAACAACTGTCTTTTTACAACGAGTTAATTATCTACAGATACTGTGTGTTTAGAAGACATAAAACAAGACCAGCTGATTTCAAAAACTTTAAAGCAGACTTGAAAATGCATCTCCAGGGCCTCACTTACTTCACTGCACAGTACATGAGTTTAGGTGACATCACTGCCTACAGCAGCCATGACAGCACACAAAGGATGGAACTGTAAAGTCTCTCAGGCATTTGGGAATGATCATATTACCTAGATGAGAGCTCACAAATGAACAGTGACACTCCAAAACACTTTCAATCATGCTCACAGGCTGTGTGTACACCCCATCTGCCTTCATTTCCAACAGTGTAGTGAGGCTTTCCAAGACTCTGCTCTCCACCAGACAGAGCTCCCACCTTCCAAAGCACTGTGCAGGGGTTTGCATCTTTACACTAAAGAAAGGGATGATGAACTTAATCAACCAGTCACTAAAGATTACTTTCCCATAAACTTGCTGCTACTCAATTATGGAGATTATGAACCTGGATTTAAAATTATAGTCAGTGTCTGTGTTTCTATGACATCCAAAATCAGACTCCCATAACTTTAGCTAATTTAAGTCAGAATGATAGTTTTGATCCTGAACTTTACAAAACAAGTTCTGCTTTTTATGAATGCATATCCAGCAACCCTTTAAGACCACAAGCTTCTTGTGGAGTAAAAAAAAAGGAAAAGAAATTTTGGACTTTCAAGCTCTCAGATGTAGGTGTTCAGTTCATTTCCATATCTGGTTTCTCAAACTAAGTGAGAGCTTCCTAAAAAGTAGAGGACAGCTGTAATACAGATGTGTGGACTGAGTTAAGGAACTGAGATTTGCATGCAAAGCCTGCCCACAGCATTGTCCCTCCTCTCATGCTTGCGTCTGGGCAGAAAAAAAAAATCCACAAATCTGCATTATACACCTACTCATCTTTAGTATGCATATATAAACAGACAGCAATATTTTGATTTCACAGAAAACCCAGAAAACAAAGGATCATAAATTCATATGCTTAGCTTCTTTTCTTTCAAGATAGCTGACAGAGCCCCAAAAGAATATGTTTGCATCTTCTAATGATTTTTGGGTGGTGCGGTAGCTTACACAAAGTGAAAATAAATAAAGTTCACCTTCCTCAGAAAGATAGATGTCAGCCCCAATTCTTGTTTATTGACCAAACCTCTCTTAAAAATTATTATAGAAACTTTTTCAAATGTGCTGCTTGTCTCTGTTGCTAAGCTTTTATAGAAGCAGCTAAGTTTAAAGGGATGAGATTCAAAGTACATATTTTACTTTTTGAAAGTGTCTAACTGATGCACCCAAGAAAGAGTGTTTCATTATCCCCATGCCAGGTATATATCTTCACACATATGGCAAACCAAGCACTCTTACCTTAAAAATGTAGCTCATCTATACTCTGAAAATGCTCTGATATGGTCTCTTCAATACAGTATAAAGTGACAAAAATAACCTCTTTGCCCTGGAAGAAATTGCTTTGTATCTGTACCCTATAATACAATCAGACACCTTTTGCAGTATCATTCAGTTTAAAAAGCAGTTGTGCCTTTTGTTTTTTTTTTTTTTCAGGCTGGTCCCCAGAGGAGTCTCTGATCTGCTTGTATTTTGTATTTCTATCCTTCATCACAGCATCTAATTTAATTCTGTCCTGTGTTCTCTATATCCTGGCTCCTTGACCTCTCTAGTGCTTCCATGGGGCTCTCTTCGCAGGCAAACATCTCACACTAAACCCACTGTCCCAAATGGATCAAACATTCTCATGTTCTCCTATGTCCTGTGATTGCATTGTCAAAGCACCAGTGAAATTCAGCCCCTGTTATGGTAAAGCAGTAGCTATTTAACCCCTCAAAGAAACATTATAACACAGTAGAGGAAATGATGAGAAATACCACCTTGAAATGAGATGCCAAAAGAAGCCTATACAGTCAGCAAGATGCATGCATAGACGAGGTAAGTCATTGGGTTGACCTCATGACGAAAAAAATATTACAATTGGTTAAGACCTGAGATTTAAATTTCCTGTGAAAACTACAGAGAAAACTGGCAATGTTTCAGCTCAGATTTGAAAAACCTCTCTTGCCTCTGCCCATGTTTGAAGCACAGTGGTAAGAAGACTAACTGAAAATAGGCTTTGCATAAGTCACGTGCAGGAAGACCATAAAAGGTTCCTATAAGGGGACATGGAAAATTCCTATCCACAGGACACACACACAAAACTTACATTATCAATTGAGTTTATGAGTCAATTCAATTCATGTGCTTCTGAGGGGAGCGACTCCTACAAATAAAAGTTACAACAACCAAATAGTTGTATGGTCCCTCCAATAAGCATGAACTCATATTATTTTTATTTTTTTCAAAAAAGTGTAGTTCTGAGTCTTTGATAGGAGCAAAGAGCAATTTTCCACTCGTTAGCCAAAGCAGGAGAAAAATCAAGATGGATAAATTTGACTTTCTACATCAATGGGCTCAAATCAATTCTTACCTTCCCCATCAAGAGTTTTTACAGGTGTTTGAATGAGGTGAGGGAATGGAGGCCATGAAACCAATAAGAGGGAGAAACAGGTTACCAGAATTTGCAGACTTTCAGGAGAACTTAAAATATTCAGCAAGTTCTCCTTATCTTCAGGTTGATAAATTTAGCTTACTGTTAATAAATAAAAAAAAAAAAAAAGGCTTCCCTTGTTGAAGGGAAGTAGATGGGGTTTTGCCACCTAAACTCTTTGGAAGTGGATTAAAAAAAACAGCTGTCAAACCCATCAGAACAATACCCAGCCCTGACCTTCCTCTCACAAATGGGTTAGTGAAGCAACAACACTCGAAAGTGACTTCAGCTTTTGTCTGAATGCAACACTGCCTGACAAGCAGTTCTGCAATGAACATTTTTAAGTGATTCTGATTTTGATCAATACTTTCTTTTTTTTTTTTTTTGTATGTTTCAAAATCCCTTGCTCACAAGCCATTACCCTTTTTTTTTCTGCCTGGCTACATGTCCCAGCATCTACCTGTCTCTTATTCCCTCTCTCCATACTCCCCCCAGCAAGGGAAAGAATTTTTTCCTCTGTATTGCTAAGGCAATGCCTTGGTACTGGAATTAGAATCTGTTGCTTTAAATGCTGGGCAAACAAGTGTTTCCTCCGAGTTTCTCAGGAGAGCCAGTCCACAGAAAGTTGACACAGCTTGAAAGTTCCTCCAGCAACTGGACTTCAGGCTGTAATATTGTCTGACTTATTGCTTTATCAGGCCCCTCTCAAAGTAAGAAAAAAGATACAAGTGTCCCATCTGAAAAGTTCTCTCCCTGAAAATCTAGATACATGGATTGCACTGAGGCAGAATAAAGCATAGCAGAGGAATGGAAGAAAAGGGTGAAATGTCTGGAGAAGTGGAAAATTCTCAGCCACACCAAAGTCACTCTGAAATGTGGGCAAGCTGAGAAGCCATAAGGAGCTGGTTAGCTTGCCTGCTCTTTCTGCAATGTAGTGAACTTAAAGGGCAAGGATAATTTAGATCATCAGAGTAAGTGTCCTTATAGGGTCTGATGCAGGTGGGAAGTTGCCTGTGTGGAGTGGTGTTCTGCCTGAAGAGACAGGTAGGAAAGGCTAAAAGTGAGCCAGCTGGCCTTGACCCCTCCCTCAGCCACACACCAATGGGAATTTTTCGTTTGTAATTCTCTGCCTCAAGCCTTTCTGTTCAATTGTACAAAAGTGGCAGCAGACTGCATCTGAGGGAGAGCAAAGAGAAAGAGAAGAAAGAGGGGAGGAAGGGAGGAGAAAAAGGAGTTTGAGACAGCAGCAACTGCTATTCTTCTTCCTGAGGTTCTACATTGGCAGAGCAGACGATATGTCTGCACCCTACCATAGCTGAACCAGAGTCCCAGCTGCTTTGTTGCTGACAGATTATTGCTGGTTGGCACTGGTTAGATCAGTGCCTCTCTTGTGTCAATTAAGATCATTATGATTATTAATTTATGCAAAGACAAACTCAGCTTTCCTGTACTTATAGCTCTGTACTAACACTTGCTGTGTCTCGCAGTCTTTATGAACAGGGGCTCTGCAGGGCAGAGATAAACTTAACAGTGTCTAGCACAGTGAAGCCCTTATCCCTGGACATTATCACCACTAAATATCAGAAAAGCAGATTATATTTGCTTTCCAGCACAGACTTATTATCTTTTGCCTGAGGCAAAAGAGAGGCTGGTCTCTCTGTTCAGCCGTAACAAGAGACCTCACTGATTTTCATTTCGACAGCCTGCAGCCTAAAGAAACCTCTTGCAGGTAACCTTGATCCCACTGAACTCAAAGGGCTTTCAGAGGATTATCATCTCATGTAAAGGATAGTGGAGTCAGTTGTAAGTCATGATATTAAGGAGACAGCAAGTGCATTCTTTCCCTTCCCCTCAAGCAAACTACTGCCTGTTCTCAGAGAAGTCAGCCTTTGGAAATGGCTTATTTTCTAAAAACTGTCAAAGTCCTGGGTTGATCTGAGAGCAGATGTTTTCTCCAGGAAAACTAAAAAATAATACATGGCCAAAATATGCAAACTGTGCAAGACTAACAGCTCTTTCCACTCCCTGAGATTTCTCTCAGAGATCCTTCAGTAAATCAAGATTAAAATCAGCTTTTCTGTTCATTGTGCAAGAAATCAAATAGGACACACCATCCAACTTCCATCTGCATTCAAGTATACTGTTCATTTCACCTGATCCCTTCCAAACAAAGCACAGCCCATCCTTGTAGCACACAAAATCTATTGGTGCTCTTTAACACAACCCTCAAGAAGTCCTCTTACAGAAAGCAGAAGGAGGAACTTCCTGTATCAGATGTAATCTGCTTCAGTCATCTTGCTGTAAAGCTGTTTCAGTATTGCCAAAGCCCAAACACTCAAGTTAAGCTGTTGGATTTCTAAGTCATGACTTTGGTATTCTTATTTTCCTTTTAGCTTTTGAATGCTGGAGAATGACAGAAACCTTTGTCTCTACTTCACCTGTGGACTGGAACATCAGTTTCTCAAAAGATGAAAGAGATTCTCAGATTATAACAACAGTTTTGAAACCTGAGACTTCATTCAAACCACCACAAAAATCTGAAGAACTGACAATATTGCTGCTTCATATGCCTAATGGTGCTTAAAAATGTCTGTGTTCACCTTCAGCAGAGGCACTGGTAACTTCCACGAGGACACATGCATGAAGAGTGCAAAGAGCTTACTCTTCTATGCCCAAGACAGACTTCATTTTGTTTGTTTGTTTGTTTTTAAGTTATTTCAGAAGCAGGAGAGATAAATAAATGGAAAGTGTAGATGTCTCAAGTTTTGCTGCTGTAGGAATTGAAGTCAGTGCATCACATTTCTCCCTCTGGTTGAGGAGAGAACAGAGTTTGGTGTTCTCCCAAATTCCCTCCCTTCTCTCTAACACTTTATGTTTCATCTATTAGACAAAGTCTGTTTCTTCATGTATATCCCCTTAGTATATCAATGAGATACACGTTAGTCTTAGCTGGGCTAGGGGAGTGCTGGTCAGCAGAAGTTGCTACAAACATTCATAAGACTGGAAGGGCTTCCATTCCAACCCAGTTTCTCTTAGTGCAGGCTGTTGGATGATATAGCACACACACATTGCTCATGCTCCTTTTTCAGCCATGATTTGCCTACAGCCTGCCATATGACATTGGATAGCCTCTCTTTTCTGGAGTAATCTCTTCAGAGATATACAAGGCTCAAGGCCACGTTGCACAACTGATATAGGATGGAGAATCTGTGTTTGACATCATAAACTATTGGACTTGCAGTAAAACTTGTTGCTGTTAATCACTTAACTTTTTTGGTGGGATTATAGAATTCTGAATACATAAATACCTATGATAATAAAGGTTAATTAGAGATACATAAATAATTGGAACTGTTTGAAAATAGGTTGTCTGCATCTCTACTTCCAGTATTAAGGTAAAGATTAAAAAGAAAAGAAACTTTAAAGACTTCCTATAGCTGTTTGTACTGTTTTAACTCACAGTTCTCCATATCAGAGGACTCTACAGTGTCCTTGAAGTGGCTTGTAAATCCTATTGCAAATAAAAGTGTACTACACTTCCAATTCCTATAAAAACTTCTCAAATCACCAAGTCCTAAAACTATTTACATCCATCACCCAAGTCTCTTCACAGACTTTAGTCTATGTTTAAATTCTTCATGGCAAGAATTCTTTCTCACCTAGGTCATTTATAGAAGGGCAAACACTAGGAAAGCAGCTGATTATTCTTTTGGCAAAGCAACAGATGAGTTTAATAGTTTCACCAGTGGGATATACTCCAGGGCAAGTACCAGCTGGGAAATCAAAACACTTGGTCTCAGTTCTCTGCTCTGCAGTTGAATCTCTAAGATGTGGCATGCAGTTCTTCGTCTGTGTTCCTGCTTTCTTCCATCTCTAAGACTTCTCTATTTATTCCTATTCACCTTTTTACAGTGCTTTCAAAGCTGTACAAGTACAAAATACTATTATTCTAGAAACTACAGGTAAAAAAAATTCAAAGTCTCCTGTAATTTTAGTGAAAGTCAAAGCTCCTTTGAATTCCAAGAAAAGAGATTTTATTCTTTTTGACTAAAATTTACTTTTGCAGTCTTCATGACAACAAACATAGGTATTCAGTGTGTATTCAGCCTCAGCTTTTTGGCAGACTTGGGCCTTTGTTTATAAAGATTGGTCAGTAAAAAGTATAGATAAATGTATGTATAAAATTAGGTTAACATTTTTATGTGCCAGAAGGGTAACTAGATGTGGAGAGTATTTTTTCTTCTCCCTAAACAGTTATTTCACTTATTTCCCCAAATTACAGCATATCTTATTTCTTTCTCTGCTGAACTTGTTTGTTATGAAAGTGCATGTAATGTGTAAGAAAGTCTCCGCTCAGGCTGGGCAACCAAGGAAGGGAAGAAAGCTGAGGGAAAGCAATAACTTGCCTTAGGTAACGATTAACTCTCCCCATTGTTCCTCTCCCTAGGCATGACCAGAGAGAAACTCCCTGCTTCACTCAAGATATTAAAATACAGGATCTGCACTTATTTGACTAAATACAATATGGATATAAGATGACCTGGCTTCCCCCAGAAATGCCATTATTTTCATTGTATTTACTTTAAACACAAAAAACCTTAAAAGAGGATATTATGATAAATCACATAGACTGTTCAGAAATCCTTTGAGTAGCTGTGCTGTGTATTCACTAAGTAAGTCTTGGGATCCAGTCCAATTACTCTGTAGTGCTCTGAATTACTTGGCAATTGCTTCTCAGTTGCTGCCTTGCTGCTCTACAGCAGAGAATATCGGGTGAGACCGGAAGGCACACAGAGTTATCAGCGTGCTTTGTCCCCAAGGGGAGCGTGTGGCAAATCACACAGCTCATACAGGCCTGCAGCACACAGGGAACAGCTGGCAAAGATGATTTCTGTACGTTACTGAGCATCCTGATATATCCCTTCAGTCCCACTCTGAACACATCACAGACGATGTAGGCCCAAACCCATGAAAGTCAGCGAAGATGTGTCACTGTCCACAAAGTCAAATTAAATTTAAATGATGACAGTATCTTTTGGAAGACTAAGGGGAAAAAAACAACCAAACAAAACAAACAAATGAAAAACGAACCCAAACCAAAACAAAAATCCCCACCAAAACCAACACACATGGACAAAGAAAAAGGTTCTCATTTTAGTTATTACCTTAGTCCCAACATTTCTAGTGAAAGAGGCATTAATTTAATTTACAAGCAAGATCAGCCCTAAAATTGATGAGATCTGCTGCAGTCTAGGTCCATAAACTGTTGTGGACTGCGACACGGTCATGCTTCCATGGCCTTTACTTGTATAAAACACCAAACTTATGGGCATCGTCCCTCCAAGAACACACTGTATGTAAGGCAGTGAAAACTGCTGGGGTAATGAGCTTTTCTCCCTCCAGCACCATTTAATAACTTCACCACACCACCCTAAAGGCTAGAGCAGCAAGTCTTCCTCTCTGTTTCCCTTCTTCTATTTCTTGCTTGCCATGTCTTCTGTTGCAAGAGGAGCTTTATCTTTGTGGCAGTAAAATTAAATGTTGCCTGTATGGCTGAAAGTTTTAATCTGTTAATACCTCTTTGAACTACAGAAAATGATGGTATTCTGCTTTGAATGTTGTTGAAAGAAGAACATGTCACAAAGATGGAACAAGGTCACACACAAATTTCATGAGCCAGGGAAAAATTCTAACCTTCGGAGACCAAAATATGTAATGTTATAAATGGAGAATCTGCTATTAGGTTCTCCCTTTCACATAAAAAACAGTACAAGCCTACAAATGTTCTGTTACTGTAGAAAAATATAGAACATATTGTCATTTTGCTTCTACAGTGAAAAGACCATAAAAAAGCTAAAGACTTGTCTTCCTGAAACTAGCCAAAGAATTTATGGGGAACAAGATGAAAAACATTCAATCCACCTAGAGTTCATAGAAAATAGTAAGAAAAGATCTCTCCTAAAGTAGGGAGCTGAGACATGTTAGTTTCTGAGACAAAAGACAGTGTGTCTGAATCTCCTGATTCCATCACAGATTCATCAATGCAAATTCTAAAGCCTGCAAAAGCCTACAATATTTTTCAGCAACTCTAAGGTGAGCTGGTCAGTTAACATTCATCAAGAGACTAGCAATATGCAGACACATCACAGGTCTCTATTATCCTTCACATGCAAGGGCATCACTAAGATGATCTGATGGAAAAAGAACATGTCAGAGGAGGACTCAAAATACAGCTGGGTGCGCTCTTACTTTGTGCTACCTTTGATCTTATACTTCACTTTTCTTCTGGCCACCTGGACACAATGAAGAAAACTGAGCAGAAATCTGAGCATTAATGACATAAAAAAAGTTAGGGATGCTGATTTGTCTAAGTTAATTAAAAGGTTTCTCTAGGTCTTTACAAGTTAATAAAATGCTGTATTTTGCAAGCAGGAGCAAGTCAAAGCAGTAAACTACTTCACCAGTGCAGTAAAATACTTCACCAGTACTTAGCACATACATCATTCACCAGAAATATAACAGCAAAAGCTGCCACTTTTTCATAGAAAAGAACACTGCATTAGGAAACCTTCTTAAAAAAGCAAGAACCCTTTCCACTTCTATCTGTCAATGACCACATTTTAGGCAATTCAGTACACATATTTATCCAAGACCAAATCTCAGGAACACAAGCCATTCCCTTTCCCAAAAAGCACATATGGATATCTATGACGGAAACAAGCCAGTGCACCAGACAGCCTTCTCCTGTCACCTTTCCAAATGAACTAGTTTCACTCTGTTGATAATAAATCTCTACTCATACAGAATAGTATGCTTGTTTCTATTTTGCTTTGGAAAAGACACTTCACTCCAATATTGGTTTCATTCCAAATTCAGAACCTCTCTTCAAACAGAACCTCAACCCTTCACACATTTCTAAGAGCAAGCGCTACAGAAAAACATTTGCACACCGCAGTTTCATGTTTCCTGTGATTGCTTTCTTCATGCTTCTTAGTGCCTGTAGTCCTTTTCTTCTCTGACTACAGGTTTCAAACCATGTGTTTAAATGACTTGCTGAAATAAGGCCAGGGAGAATGAGTAATTATGATTCTCTTCTTCCCTCCCATTTTGCCACTGTACTATTAACATGTAATTAGGAATCTAATTTTTAGTTAGGCGTTTAAAAACCCTGAAGCAAAGGGTTTTAAATTATTAATGAGCCATTTTTTAGAAGCCAAACTGAAATGTGTACCCTCCTCTTCACATATTTAATGATCATAATGGTTTAACACATTATTCTTCAATTACTAAGGACAGGTTTGCAGTGAAAGGCAGTTATTTTCTCTAATTAGAGGTACTAAATTTCCCTTATAGCCATGGTGGTCTCCAGCTATGAAAACTACCTTCACTAAATGTCAGTCTTAAACTGCACAGGGGAGGACATTTTTCAAAAGCAGGAATGTATCATTATACCTGTACTGCTGCTTTTTCACTGTTGGTGCCAGAGATTCTTCTTGGTTATCAAATATTTATTTATTAAGGTACTTATTAAACACAAATGTGATAGCGACACAGATCGCTAAAAAACACACAAAAAAATTCATGCAACCATAAGAGATTGTTGCTTGTCTGATATCCTGTAACCAGTTTGGAAGCTAAGTCCTCATTCTAGTGGCAAAAGGAAATTTCAACATCAAGAGAAGGCCTCCAAAGGCCCTGATGCATGCTCAGCAGGACTTAGGGTCCACTAAGGACAGTGATCTAAGAAGTGCAAAATATTTCAGCCTGTGAGCTCAACACCTGGTTGTTGGTCATTGGTACTTCATATGCTCGGGACGTTTGCTATTTGCTTAAAGCACAACACTTCTTTCTCTCAATCCATTCAAACCTATGCAAGTCTTCTTGCAAAGACCTTCCAACTTGGGTGAGGTTAATGGACTCCCTTCTTCATGACAACACCACTTGCAGATAGCAGCAGACACCAGTTTTCATTAACAGGGGTTGCAGGACATTTAATAAAGTGCAGAAAAGCATCCTTTTAAGTTATTTTCTGTACGTTCTGAGGCTGAGACTGGTATATGGCTGGATCCACACATAGAGCTTGTTCTGCACCCTGACACCATACTCAAAAATGCCTAGAAGATAAATCTCTGCTTTTCGAGCATTTCTTCTGATTTGTACTCAGAAACCATCTAGGGTGCCAAAACTCTGATTGTACCAAAACATCAGCTTTCAGTTAAGAAGTGAGATGTTAGCAGCAAATAAAGGTAAACTTTGAAGTCTACCTTGGGCTGAACTGATGCGACAGTGTCAGCACATATCAGGTACGGGCACGTGTATGCTGCTGACTACAGACAAACCAGAGTACTGTGGACTGCTCTGGAAACCTTGGAAACAGTAGCATGAATAAGGCACAGTGTACACATCCAAACTGGTTGGAAACAACCAGCTTGGGTCCAGATATTGACAGTCGTATGGCACCATGCCCAGCTAAACAGATAAAATTTGCAGCACTGCTTTCAGACCCTTACTGGTAACTCTATATTGCACAGTACTGGATGGACTTACTACATCAAATGTCCTCTATTTTGAAGAATATGCTATGCCACCTTTTACAGTATCTGTATGACTTCTGGCAGTCAATAACTCGGCCCCTTGCACAAGTTCTGCAAGGTGATTATTTCCCTATCTGCTTCTCTGTGGCCCCTGAAAACACATTCCCTTGAGCTTCTCTGAGCACAGCAGTAAAAAAATGGAAAATATAACATCCTTCCTATCCATAACAACTACTGGAACTTACTGAAGAAATTTTATTAGCATAAGGACCCCTGCTAAGGTAAGAGGAAGATCCCTCTGTAAAACAGTTATTCCAAGTTCAGAGCAGTTACAAGCCATCAAAGAAGGGTCATGAACACTTTTATCATGAGCAGCCTATGGGACCAGATGACCATAAATCAGATTAATCTTCTTACCATCTGGGATGCAGCGTGTATAATTGCAGATATTAGGGAATTTTCTAATTTCGTTGTCACTCTTAGAGATAGCAGTGTGCTTCTTCAAGTGTTCCCTTCACTTACAGTGCCCTATGACCAAAAGGGCCTTGTTATCAATCTTACAGCTTGTTGTGTTCTTAGAAGGAAAAAAAACAACAAAACAAGTCAAAGTAAACTTCTTCACTCAAGCAAACTCAAGAACTAATTGTTAAGGTAGTATATTATGACACAAAATTTATGAGAAAACCACACATTAGAGCTCCCAAAGCAATATAAAAAGTAATTTCAAAAGGTTTATTATCCAATATGTATAGTTCATTATGGGAACTGATTTTGAAACCATCTTTGGA
Source organism: Corapipo altera (assembly GCF_003945725.1). Lineage (NCBI taxonomy): Eukaryota > Metazoa > Chordata > Aves > Passeriformes > Pipridae > Corapipo > Corapipo altera. The sequence continues at coordinate 1,780,576 of NW_020884898.1, read as the reverse complement.
ATACATGCCACAAGGCTCCACAGGGACCTATCCTAAGTACAGGACTATTTGATGCTTTCCTTAATCAACTGGCTGATGAAAAAGACAGTAAGATTACTAATTTTGCAGGTACATCAAGCTGGGAGTAATTGCCAGTATGCTGAGGATACAAATAGAATTTAAAATTATCCTAAAAAAAAGCAAAAGAGGAGTCTGAAAAAAAGAAGGATGCAAATTCAGCTGGTAAAATGCAGGTTAGCACGTTGAGGCTAAGAAAAACAACTAAAAAAACCCCAGTGAGAATAAATGGGGTAAAAGGGCACTGATGCATGTTTCTGAATAAAAGGATCTCAAGCTCCAGATGTCTCAGAACACCTAACATCCTCCCCCATAATGCCATAAATTGGCAGAAACAATCTAAACCTCAAGAAGTAATGCAAGGTAGATCAGTAGTCATCACTACTTGCTCAATTATACCTTAAAGCACTAGGTTATGAACCAGACCAGGCACGTGAAACTCTTAAATTACAGTCTTTAGTTGTGAAACATTCAGAGGTTAAAATATGGTTGTTCTTGGTTTCCTTAGAAATACACTGCAAAGCCTGCCATTTTCAAAAACATTCACCCAGCGACCAAGACTTCAAATAGCAATTAAAAGCTAATCCTCACAGAGCTGCCATAACAGAAAATTCTAAGTTATGTAGCAGGAATAAGGCCAGCAAAGACAAATCCTCTTCTAGATCTGAATCTACTAAGACAGTTGAGCATGTGATAAAAAGATGAGGTGCTGCTTAAGGATGGTGAGTTTAACTTTCTTTCTTCTAACTCTTCTAACTAAAATAAGCTAAAAATACAAGCATTTTTGTTTCTTCACTTTCTGCATTAAAGAAATGTACCATAAGTACCATAACCTGACTTGCATACTGATTTATTCTGTATGGTGACACAAGTCCAGCAAAGAACTGGAATTCCTAGTAAACAAAAATTAAGGATGGAGTGATGATCTATTCATTTCATTGTGTGGATGTTTGAGATCAGTGCCAGATGTCATTTCTCTTCCCTTCTCCCATACCTCAGCACCACATAACACATGAAAGACTAATTTCACCCCTCCCTCTCTCCCCCCTTCCTCCAGGAAAAGCAATTCATACCACGTGCATGTCCTAAATCTTGTTCTTGGAAAGATGGGCTGGTAAAATATTAAGCATTAACGAGTAGACGTTTAATTCTCTCTCTCCTGTTATTTACGGATACCATGGATTTTACAAGGAGACTCTATGGCACACCCCTGCAGCAGAGAATGTAATAAAGGATGTCCCCCACTCAGGTCCCCAGACCCGTCCTCCTCCCCCATTATTACTGTAGTGGTATCCTGTTGTCTTTGAACTCACTCTACTGTAAAATATTTTCAGCAACACTATTTTTGCCTCATTTTCCCTTTAAGCAAACATCAGGAAAGAAAGTCACTAATTTTTTAGAAGTCTGGATTTCAAAGCCACGCTTGTCACCTTCTCACAAAGAATTATTTTTCCTGTAATCAGTTCCAAGTAATTCCTAGGCACATTAGTACAGAAGCTCATTGGGATTCATATGTGAAAGTAATATGATGTTTAATAATTTAGTTAGAGAACACTGTCATCTCTGTAAATGCTTCCTGAAGTCCTTGATTATCAACATTTATGTTGTTGCAATTAACGATAAACATTCTTGAGGGTTTTGCTGACATAAATATGAGCTGTTTAAGCAAATTACTCCCCAAAAGCACAGATTTCAGTGGTGAGTTTTTGTCCTACAGATGTTTTATCTTGGCACTAGTCAACCACTCACCATTTTCTGCCAGCTTCAGTAATCCAGAGCATCTGCTCTCAGTTTTTGGCACAGGAAAAAATGTATAACACTAAAATACACTGGAAATCACAAAACTGTGTTACCAGCTTTGAAAGGTTATTGTTATATTAACAACTGAAGGTATTCCACTATTTTGGGATGTTGCTTTGGCCTTACACCTCCTTAGCTGAATAAAATTTTTAATACAAACAACAGCTGCTGCTTCATTTCCTTGAATGAAGAGCATATCTATCTAAATAAATTCAGCAAAATCATCAAAATCATATAAGTAAAGGTGAGCAAACACATAAATCTTTTCAGGACCACAGTAGCTATATAATGTTCATCCAAGCTCATGTTCCTGGATATCAAGGGATAAGAAATCAAACCTACATATGTATACTTGTGGGCAAAAAAAGCACGAGGATTATTACAGTGGTTACTAAAGTTCATCATTCTTCTACAAACTATGACTCATGTTTTAAGCTGAATTTTATTAGAGACAGTAGTCTAATCAAACAGTAAAGGTATGATGCAAGCCAGGTATTTGACTTTTACCAATTTTAATATTTCAAAGTAGGGAGGGAAAAGCTGGTTTCTCCAGAACACTGCTGCTTAACAATCACAGACATCACTAGAAATTCTATGAGTAATGGTCCAAGTCCTTCCCCCTTTTCAATTCCCTCGCACAATTTTAACAAAGGAACAATTTTAACATCAGGCACAACATTTGGTCCCAAACAGATCTGTTGGACACGCTCCTTATTCCACTGACTGGCACATGCAAATAAACACAAACCTTAGTTGGACCTTCAGCTCTCAAAAAATTATAACATTTACCTCTAATCAGATACATTCTGGTGGCTTACAACAGTAAAGAAATATGTATCTATAGTAAATTCATAGCAATGCAACTTTTAGTAACCCAAATGTGGAACTGAGGTCATTAAAAGGCCCACAATGACTTCTAAATACTATGCTAACAAGTCAACAGTCCTTTTTATATTTTATAACAAACAAACAAATTTATATCAAACAAACAAAATATGCAGTTTTGTTTGTAGAAACAACAAAAGTGCAGCTACAAATATAACCTAGAATACTTAAAGAAATGATCTTATTCAAGCTCTTCCCTGGTTTGCCATCTTACAGACTTAGCATCCAACCTGCTCTCAGTTCAGACAGCGTTCTGAATTAAACCAGGGAGTTTTAACTAAAATGAAATGGATGGATTTAACAGATGAGCTCTAGCAAATCATTCTCTTGCAGTTTACAACATCATTTTACTGAGCAGTCTACCCATCCTTAGAGAACAATAGGAAGAAATACATGCATCTCAATGGTTTCACTTTATGCTTTGGCATCTTAGGTTGAACTCATCATTTTTAAGCTGCCAGAGTTGTGCATGAGAACTTTGTGCTAAACATACCCTGGGGTTGATAGTCTGTCACAGAGGACTAGTGTAAGCACCTGAAGCTAAAGCCTCCCAGTGACCTCTTCCAAAACCCTACATGAAAGCTCTAAGGCAACTTCAGCTGCAGTAACAGTTCACAATTTTGAGGTCTACTCGGTGACCCACTCCAATGTTTCCCAAAATCCGTATGAAATCTCACTGGCTTTAAGGACAGTAGCAAGCCACCAGCCTCTGATGTTATCACAGGAGTGGTTCAAAGCCACAGAAAGCAAATGTGATTTTGCCTCACTGTTGATCTTTCATCTTCTTGCTTGTGCTGCTGTCCACCCTGCATTCTTAGTATGAGTAAATCATTATCAGGAACTCCCACATAAACTTAACTAATTAAATAAGAAACTTGCCACCCCAAACTTCAGCTGGTTCAGGTATCACTACATTGTCCAATGTTGGCTATTATTCGGTATTATTGATCAGACAATAACAAATTAGTACCATTACTGTACATCGTATTCCTTCAAGTGCTAAGTATTGCTTTAAGATTTTTGTCTCTCACAGCTAAAGCCAGCTATTTAACTGCTATAGTCACGGAATTTTCCAAGAAAGCTCCTAATGATAATGTTTATCTGAATATTTAAATACATTACTTACATTGCAGCTCAACACATTGCACTGTAAGATTTCCATATCTCAACACTGTTTGGGGTTCAGTTTTGTTGGAAATGAATTTGGAATTGCATACACCACAGTAACACTGTAGTCCAGTAGCCGTGTAATTTAAACTCCATCAGTCATTATGCTTATTCAGCAACGTGCACCTCCTAGGTGGTCACTGTAGAGCTTGGTGCTTGGATCCAAGTAACTGTGATGCAGTTTAACAATGCAATGCATCCTGCTGCTTATGTGCTCAGCTTTATGTTCAGAATACAAGCAAATGTGTAGAGGAAAAATGGGCAAACACCTTCGGTAAAATACAGAAATAAATCTAGTTTCTGTGTTTGGCCTTAGATAGGAGCTGAACCTTGGAGGTTCAAGCACAATTTTGTTGACCATTCCTATCACAGCATTCGTGGTTTACTTTCATGCATCTCTATACCTGCTGATTCAAAAGGGGAAAGGAAGTGAAGCCTTCAAATGAGAGAGTACACACATAGGGGGTTATGTCCTGGTTGCCTGCTTTGTGTCTTTCCAGTGGCTCTGCGCTCTTTATTGAAGCTGGTATGTTACCACAGAAGCCACAATAGGTTTTTACTTTAAAAAGAGCCTAAACGCAGGAGCCTATCTACACAAAGATTTAGTCCGAAGAAGAAGAGTTAATAATACACTCACTACGTTTCTATGGCAGAGGAAGCAAGTTCACATGACGTGAGTGTATATCTCTTGATGACGCACTACACAAACATTACGCTCACTCATTAGTCACATTTGTAGGATTCCTTGTGTTAGTGGGAAATTTAATGGCTTGCCAATAACAGATATTTCCAAAAGATCTCTCCTCCCAAGTCCTAAGACGCACACAGACACACACACGCAGAACTGAGTAATTCATCCACGGATGTTTTTCATTAAATTTCATCTTAAAAATGGCTCATGACAAAAAGTACTGGAGCAGAATGCAGGAGTTACAGCTGTGAGGAACATCCTGGAACTCATGATAAATTCACAGGCCATATTCATAACCTGATGATGGGAAGTAAATAAACCCTTTTAAGGAAAAGGATAGAAAAGAAGGCAGTCACATGTACTGTGTGCATTTATTTCTAGAAACATTAAAAGTAAAAAGTGGGAAGTAAACAAAAATGCTTAGGCTATTACATAACACCAGTAAAAGTGTTCGTGTATGTAAAGGGTGAATGAGAAGGCAAAACCAGTGAGACTAACAAAGAACTGATGTAGGTGATGGGAGACTCCAGTCAGCAATAGTTTACACCAGCTGCGATTACAATCTGTTGTCCTTTCAGTTTTGGAATCAAAGAAACCTACTACAAGTACTGATTAAGACCCTCAAGACCCTCAGAGGAATGCATGAATTCAAAGCCTTGTGCCTATTTGAACATTAATGAAACAGCTAGAGGTGAAAATCACTGTGAATAATTGTTTTTGTCCTATAAGAAATTCTAAGATTTTTTTAATGAATTGGAATGTAAACTTGAAATACAGGTAAGAGAAAAGGTGAAAATACAGAATATCTCCAGAAATAAATAAATAAAAATTATTCTAGCATTTAAAAATTAACTAAAAGAATTTTTTCCAAATTAAACAGAACAGAGATGTTTTGAACTAACTAGACACAAAATTCCCTCCACCACATCTACTGCACTAGGTCTGATAATTGTATTTTGATGTTATTTGCCCATTCTTTCTGACTGACTCAGAGTCAATAGATAGGGTTAGGTGTACATGTCAAAGGGCAGATAGGACCAAGGCCAAGGCAGGAAACAAAGGGTCATGAATATTGTAGTTCAGAGAGAAAGCCCCAAGCTCTAACACTGTCTTAAGCTGAAGACCAGTTTGGTACCAAACTCCACTTTTCTGTGACTTGTGAAGCCAAGTGTTCAGATTTCACTCAGATCAAAATATTTCTTTTCAATTTTCACAGTACAGAGTGAGTTTCTCAAAGTGTTTGAGAAAATTATTGCTAAATATTTTCTCCAGCTGCAAATTTTCATTATACAAAAACTCCCAGAAATTTTCCAGGCAGCTATAAATTGAAGTTACAGTATTTAATCCCACAATAACTTAAAAATATGGTAGTGTAAATGAAGTGTAATCCATAAAACGCTACCATTTCTGTCATTTTCAATTGTCCTTTTATTCTTAAAGTAACAGTTGTAAGCATATTAAAGTTTAAATTATAATTAATGTTGCAAGAAATATAGTCAATTTTGTAGCTCATCGAAAACTTATCAGATTTTTTAGTGAGTTAATGTGCTGTTAGGGAATATCTTCAACATGAATTTGATCATAAAAATAATGCTACTCACAAGATCTGAAGCTACTCAAGCTTGTTCTAATTAATACAAGATCTGGTTAAATTTTATGCCATGCAAAACCCTTTACAGTTTATTCCAGTTTGTGCTGTTTGAAACGAAATGACAGAAGATTAGAAAAGGAGAATATGAACAAAGTTTCATTCATGAATCTGTAACCATCCACTTATCACAGGACTGGGATATTTGTTTTTCATTCTCACTGCCTCTGGCCTTTACTGCTGTGGACTTCCAGGATTCCTCTCCATCCCCATCAATTTATCTTATCCACCTTAAGCTCTACAGATCAGGGATATGACAAGTGAGGATGTGATTGTGTGACATTTGACTGCTCCTGCAAGGTTGTGCATTTCTGACCCTTTCTGTTTGCTTTTATTCCATGGCAATCTTGCTTGATCATGTCCTACCTCCACTGTGATATCAATTCTCAGTAAGCTGCTGTACTTACTGCGATGTCTGTTGAAACAGCCAAGGATTTAACCGTTAACTAAAGGGGTCATGGCTCCCATTTTCTCTCTCATGGTATGTTGCAATTCTATTTATAGCATAATAGCATATAGCATAATATTTATAGCATCCCTAACTTTAGTGCGAAATAAACTGTTCTTCCTTCTCCTTGACAGTTGCCTTGAAAAATGAGGCACACGCTAAGTCAGGGCCTTAGAAACTGCTGCAATGCCACATATACAACCAGGCTGAAAATTTTCACTTACTCCCATCTTCCTGACCCATCTACAGAATTTCTCCAAAAATCAGTAAGCCTGTGTTGTTGTTACTGCATATGTTTGTAGTAACTGTAATCACAACTCATTTAGCAGCAGTTTATTGAGACTGTATGATGATTAAACCACTAATCATCAAACAAAAACAGATGACCAACAGCAAGCATTTCAATAATGACCTAAATTCCCACTATCAATAGCTCAATCAGAGAATGTTTGTGTAAAGTATTAGTTGTAAGCTTCCAAATTACTAATATTTTTTAAGTTATACAAAAAATGGACTCAAATATGATGCATCATTTCTGTTAAAAGCTTGATTTAATTTTTTTATTTTCTTTTAATAAAAAGCTAAAGATTTTTGCTTTTCATTCAAGATTTCCACTGGTAACAAGAATATGTTGGGGGTACAGACTTCAATAAAAACTGAGTAAGGGTCTTCAACAGAGAAACATTATGGAGAGAAAAAAAATAAAATTAAATAGTGCAATATAAGTTTTAGATATAATCCAATGCTGATTGAAAACCACAGAAAGATCCACCTTATGGGTATTTTCTTTTCCTTTTGATCTCAGATGGAACAAATCTATTTGATTTAATTATGCAACTGAAAGTACCTCAAAGTACTTGGTTTAGAGCTCTAATTCCCAAGCCTCTAACAGATTTGTGAAGTTTTATCGATACTTGGCTACAGTTTCTACCCATTCATTAGTTTGTTTGCTGTAGTAATTTGTATGCAGCTACTAAGAAAAAGCACTGGATGCTCTTGAAGCGGCATCAGACAAAAAGAGAGGTGAGAAATTATTGGTAAACATGAAGGCTGTGCAGAAAGCATCACTAGGAGAGAAGGTGTGAAGTGATAGAAAATCACCCATATCCAACATTCATCAAGGCTGTACCTAGAAAGGATAAAGAAAGTAATTCATCTTGGTAAGAACATAAAACAAGAAGAATGTAAAGTAAATACCAATAAACTAAACTGTGATAACAATATCTGGACCTTGGAAAATAGCCTGTTTGAGAAATAAAGCATATCAGAGCATGACTTCTGCTAAAATCTAGAATCAAGATTTACAAATCAGTCACATAAATCAGTCTATTTTTATTAATAAAATAGATATTTACATCCAAAGTATAAAATATTGAGTTCCAAGCCATCTGTATGACAGTAACACTACTTATAAATCAGGTACATGAACTATCCATTATTTTCTACACTTATAAATCAGTCATACTCACAAAGCACTTGCCTGACTGGAAAATCACTCACTTGATTAATAAATCATATGCCACCAGACACATATATTACTGATATGAATCATATATCTTTTGACCACTAGGCCCATTTAATAAATCAGAAACTCTGTATATAGCAAGTGCTCATAAATGCTCAATTATGAACAGTTTAGCAATCCAATACCAACACAAAATCCTCTAACACAGACACACATACAAAACTGTAAAGCCATAGAGATAAGATTTGTTTGTTTGGGTTTTGTATTAAAGTTAAAGCTTCACTGTATCCCCTGTTCTACTTGCCACTGTGTAATAAATTAGGACTTTGTTTATATAAAACTAGAAAGCAATTTAATGCTTTGAGGGTTGTCGAAGGAGGGGAGTTGGGGGGGGAAGCAGAGAAGTGAGGGAGACAGAAAAGGTATTGTTCTTGTTTTTTTATACTTCACAAAAAATTGGAAGTCAAAATCTCTGCTACCTCATTCTAGAACCTCTCGTGGATTTATTTTGTCTCTGCCCCCCACCTTTCTCTGAACTGTTGTAGGAAATATATTTACAGTTTTTTTTAAATTGCCACTATGAACATGTTATGTCATTAGAAGAATTCATTTAGCAACTGCTACATTATAAAACATTTATTTTAATAAGAATAAAATATAAGGTGAATAAGTGTCTTTAAGGTTAAGGGATGATGTGATATAATAAACTATACCTCTTTGAGGTTCTCAACAGAAAGGTGAAAAGCAGTTCTTAAATTGAGAAGATTCTGTAACACTGAATCCATTTAGTAGACCTGTGTCAGGTCCAAGTGATTTCTAAATAGTTCATAAATATGGTTGTGATGATCAAAATAAACACTTGCAACAAGACAGAATAATAAAACCAAGTAAATTCTTTACTTGACATATTACGGAAATTAGTAAAAGTGTCATTTGAAGTTGTCAGCTAGAAGTTTACCATAGCAATTCCCACAGAGAATTACAACAGAAAAAAATATTCTACAACTCTAAATTCTGTGTTCTAAAAACAGAAGTAAAATTCCTAATGAAGAAGAAAGAGATCTTATGTAATCCAGGGAAAAAGAAAGAAAACCAAACCCCAAAACCCCCAAAACATTTTAGATTGAGGTAAATAGTAGATTTTGGTAGATCTGAAATTATTTTATTCCAACACAACTTGGCCACTTAACTGGATAACTTATTACTCATACAGGCTCATTATCATACTGATATCCTTCAGATGAAAGGCATGGATGTCGTTATAGTTACTGAAATAAGTAAACCAGAGCTCCCATGAGATAGTGGTATAGCTAATAATCAGGTTTTGCATTTTTAGCATTTACTGCTGCAAGGATGAATAACAGGGGATCACTAAATGGAGATATTCCTAGAGATACCACCTCGGCAAGAGTATGAAACAACTTCTGCTGCCTGTAGGTAGTAGAATGAAGGCACAGAATGTAGCAGTAAGTTCACAGACAGTGTGAGAATGGGTAGGAGACAGAATAGATGGGAAACATAGCTGAGAAATAAGGGTTCAAAAAAGAATTTCCCATTAAAAACAACCAGTGTGTTTACTTCCACCTAGAGTTGCTCAGAATTAAGAAAAACATCTGCATATCATGGAACAGAAGAATTATTTTACAGCAGGCTGCAGTAAAATAAACTGCAGACTTAAACAGGTACCAGCTGACAGTAATAATAGTTAGTAATTAACCAATGCATTTCTCTGAAGTGCTCAGGAATAACAACTGAGGTTATGCATTGAGTTTTGGCTGTTATTGCAATGGCCTGGGAAGAAGCCTTTTCCATGCTAATAGTTAAGATTAGGACTAGTGCAAGCTTTTGGCATTATAGAGATAATCATATTTTACTTCTCAAAGATAAGAAAAGCCATGGCCCCACTCTGCATTTGGTTCTGCCAGCCAGGAGGGAGGGGATCATAACCAGTAGATATAAACCAGTCATACTTTCCCTCAGATTTCTTTCCCCACCAACATCACTAAACAATTTGAGTAGAGTTGTGAAGAGAGTATAGTGTGGAGGCACAGCAAGACAGAGCCACAGAAAATATGGTAGTGTAAAAAAATACATTTTTAACCTGTTGCCCTGAATCTCTGGAGGGCCAAGTTTGAGCTTCAGTGCCATGAGCCATACAGTGAAAGGGTGCTTGCCTTGAAGAGTGACTTTGCTGTGACTGCAAAATTGAATCATCTCACCCGAAGGGGGAAGGACAAACCTTGTAACACCCTCATTCTTGAGGACACACAGACACACACACACAAATATTCTTATGGTTTTCTTTCTTAAAGTTATGATTTTACGGGATCCACTAGTTTTTTCATCTATGTGAAAAAACATAGAATTGTGAATAAAGCTCTTCCTGTTTCAGAAGTCTTTTATCTCCCCTTCACCACACCACAAACTCTATTATAACTATGGCACAATCACAACAGAAGCAAATTAAATCATTCTTGTCTACTTAGAAAAAGATCTTTTTTGCACCTGTTGATGCCACTCCTGACCTTTTTTTTTAATGTCTTTAGTTGTATGGAATCTGTTTTCCCTGAGGAAACTGGGGTGTTAGGAAGTGAACATTTTCAAAATCAAAAATTGGAAAATAACTGTTTTGATAACTTTTACAGATACAAACTGTAAGAGCTATCAGAGAAAGTACAGCAATACTAAGACATACTGGTGCAAGAGGTAAATGGTACAAACTGAAATTAAAAAAAACCCTAAATGTATGAACAAAAGAAGAAATTCTTTTTTTCTGTGAGGGTGATCAAGCACTGGCACAGGTTGCCCAGAGAGGCTCCAGAGTCTCTTTCCTCTCCAGCCATGGAGATATTCATGTCCAGATGGATAAACTGGCCTGGCTAACCCTACTCTAGCAGTGGGTTGGAAGATTCTTTAAAAAATTCATCTTTTATTAAAAACAAACAAACAAACACATTTGCCAAATTTGAGGGAAATCCTCACTGGCAAGTGAATAGTTTTGAAGCTGATTCAACATTGAATAAATTTTACTCTTTCCTACAATACCTATTTACTCAAAGTCGAGCATAAGTAATATTCTCTTAAGGATTTTGAATGAATTTGTCCAGGTATCTTACTTAAGAGTATGTATTAAATTATTAACATTTTTGGAAGAATACACAAGACATCATAAAAGTGTAGGCTGCTTGTGTTTTATAATATGTTCTAGATAGGATGCAAGTTTTTACCGAATGTATAATTAGAGCTACATTTGCTTACAGACATGTTGCAGCCTAATTCATTATTGCACAGCAATCTGCAGTACCCCGAATACAAAAGGCAATGAAAAGAAACAATTTTCTCCCAGTTAAGTACATCACAGAAATACTACCTCTGAGCAAATGACCTTTTTCCCCCGGCAGGTACATTTCCATTGCCTCTTGTAAGATAGTCTAGTCCTATCCAGGCATTTAGATTTATTTCTTTCTAGATTTATTTCTTTCTTCAGTACTTTGAGGTTTTGCCTGCGTAAAAATGATTTTCACTTTTATGAAAAGGTCTAAAAATATCGACAGACGAAAAGTATTAAATGAAGTGATATTTTACTATTATCAGTCTGAAATTTGATCATACATGCCAGTTATTGTTGCAAGAACCACACCAAAAGATAGTCTCTGTCAAAATAATGGGGGGGAGCGGGGGGAATTTTAAAAATGTGAAGGTTTTGAAAGCTTGGAAGTTTACTTGGGAAAGTACAGGAAAAAAGTAAAACAGAGAGAATACATAACGTGGAAATTCAGACTGGGATTTCAAACTGGATTCTCCATAAAAGTGAAGAAGTATTTCCACGTGGTCCCTTTATAGAGACAGAATTCCCATCTGCATCTCTAGTTGCAGAGGAAGTAAGAGTAGGGTCTCAGGTTGTTCAAGTGCTGGATTTCTATTCTGTCCCGAACAAGTTTTGTACTAAAGAAAACCTCATAATTGAGTGCATTTATGAAATTTTTCACTAGAATGACACCATGAAACAAAACAAAAAATAATTAGAAATTGCTCCTGATTTCCCAGACAATAAGAGTGAGACATTAGCTTATACCAGTATGATCACAGAATTTTCCTTACACATGAAAGATGACAGGGGCAGCAACCACTGTCAGCTTTCTCTGTCAGAGTTGTGAAAGAGCCAATTAGCCCACCTGTTCTTAGAATGTAACTTCTAAAGACCCACCATCATGTTTATGGTGCTTTAAGACCAGACATCAATCTCCTCCTCAATCGTGAAAAGCACCTGCTTCCACAAACATTTAATTCCTTTGTCAGAACCATGAATTACAGAGATATGCTAACAAAACAAGAAACAGATTCTATCCAAATGTTTGTGCATAAATTCAGCATTGCACCATGTCATGAACAGAAAAGAAGGCTAGTTAATTCCTCCAGAGATCTTAGTTGAGCATTTCATCACACGTAGCAGTTTGCAGCTAGGAAGATATCATTCTACTTTCAACTAACAAAAGATAATAGTGATTAATAAGGACAACAAAATTCAATGAGAGACATTATTCCAAGATCCAACCATTCTGTACCATTTCTGTGGCCATGCTATTCTCTATCATTACAGTGGGAAACCAGGCTACTAATATTATACCTGATATTACTTCTTCCACAAGTGTAAAAGTAGAGAGTGGAAAGCACAGGTTAGTCCTGGAATGTGTAAATTCCAGAGCGATTTAAAGAGAAAATATTACAAGTTTGCGAAGCAGGTATTTTAAAGAGACTGAGAAATGTCTGAAAGAAGCTGCAAGTTCTATTTTGTACTGGTCTTCCCTCTTGTGTTTTGGGCCAGACAAAACACTACTTATTCTCCAAAACCAACATTTCCCTAACAGAAAACAATACAGGTATCCATCCCTAAAAAGACACAATCAATCAACTCTAGGAACATGAATAACAGTAACCTGTCAGGCATCAGCCCATCACTGGGAAAGATGGACTTTCTGACCAAGATAACAGAGGATCTTACTCCAACAAAATCATCAGGAGATTTGCTGTTTAATTCAAGAGGAGGCACATTTAATTCAATTCCAAAGGCACAAATGGCAACAAGTTACCTGTGGCTTTTGGGAGCATCATGTATACTTGTTTCTTTTGATCTGTATCTCTTCCAACTGGACTGTGCCCAAATCCACTTTATCTTCATTTATCCCACATCCTTTGTTTCCTAAAGCTATTGTACAATTCTGTTGCCTTTCATCACTTTTACTTGAGTCTGTAAATTTTCCTCACTGAACATGTGTCAGTTAAAGCAAATTAAGACCATTAAGCCAAAGGAGGTTCAAACCAATGAGGTGTTGTTAAAGCTCAGGCTGATACTTTTGAATTTTAAAATCAATGCAGGATGACCAACCATATTGAATACTTCACACAAATCTATAGCAGCTGTATAAAATATTTAAAAGTCTGAATTAATGGCCTGATAAAACTCACTTGTTAATTTAGGTAAGATTGGAGTTTCAGGGTGATTTACTGAACATGCAGATTTTTAAAGAACATAAAACATTGTGAAAAATGAGTCAGCAATTTCAGTAAGAATCATTCATGGCCAGAGTTGGAAATCCTGCCAAACAATCTGTGCTTCCTCTCTATGATTTAGAAGTGCTGGATGTTTCTTGGAACTATAAATGCGATATATATTTTCACCTCTTATTCATTAGCTCAAACCTAGCTTAGGTCATTAATAAGAGGGGGAAAAAAATAAGAATTTGAACTATCTTTTGATGAGCTAAAGGGCTCTAGAATTATTAGTCAATTAATTCTCACAATAAACCTAAGAGATTTGGTAACTATTATCATCCTTTACTGAAAATGGAGAAAACAGAAGTAGAAGGACTTGTTGAAGGTCACACACTAATGGAGTGAGAGAGCGAGAGATTTCCCTAACCACATCTTTGACAGACCAAAGATCCACCAGTCATTTCTAGATATTCAGCCATTCCCTTCTGAATTCAACAGGAATCTTAACATTAAATCCAAACCAAAGTGTTCATTCTCAACTGCAGGGATAGAAAAAGACTCAGCTCTATCTATTGCAATTACCTAAAGTCAAGAAACACTTGAGGCTCCACAACACAGTGATGTGAACATTAAGTGATAGCTATGAGGACTTGGAGTGAAACTACACTTTGAATCTGAGTTTTCTGAATCTATGTGCTTTACCTAAAAAAAAAAAAAAAAAAAAGCCAAGGCTTTAGACAAGGTAAAAGGAATTATATTAGACTCCATTAAAAATTGCATTGAGAAAAGGGAGGAAGTAGGGAGAGTAGGTTCATTAGGCAAAACATACTTAATAGAATTTTGGACTGACTAGTCTGGCAAACACTGTTATTGCAAAAATAGTGTGGGAACTTTGCTAACCACAACTGGTCAGAGGGAGTGTGGTTCACACTTCATACAAAGACAATTTGTCATCAGCAGGAATTTCTCTAGCAGTCAGAAAAAATAAAATCCAGTAAGCCAATATAACTTCTAGAAAGGCAGGATCTTCTCATTAAATGAGACAATGGTGACATTCCATGGAAAAATGGTATTTCCAGTAAGTTCACAATCATTTCTTTGTTGGTGGAAATTCAATCTAGGCTATAGATGAAGTTGCACAAGGTTTTTCGCCTGAAAGTATTCAAATTTCAAATACTCATAGAATTTTGAATCTCTGCTTTAGATAAGAGAAAAATCAATTCTACAACAAACAAAAATCCCACGACTTCTTAAACTTTTACTTTCCTCGGGAAGGAATTTTTGTAAACCCTCTCAAATTCAAAATCACTATCATCAGAGAGGATTCTTTAGTGAATCCTCCTGAACCTCTCCCACAAGTTGAACTCCTCAAAGTACACCACAAGTCTTTAATAGAACAATATATTCAGAACATGATATAGATATATGCAAAAAAAAAAATCTCAGTATAGACATACTGTAACCAAATATGCCTGTCTGCTGGTAGGAAGGATCCCTTTTTTTCAGGTGTGTTCCCTTTCCAGCCATCAGTTCATTTGTGTTTTTTGCTGTAGCAAATTCTGTAAAGTCCTCCTGAGGACTCTGTGAAAAATATCTTTTTTTTTTTTTCCCCATCTCCAAGGCCTGGTTTTTACTGCACCAGCCTCCCTCTTCCTGATACCTGCTCTGAGCTGTGTATACTTGCATGAGAGGCAGGCACACCTTTCCTTTCTTAGTTTTCCTCCTCATGCCTGAAAGGTGCATTTCTGTCCCAAAGAGGTTTGCTGAACACTAGCGGAAGAGACATCTTCCTTTCTTACAGTCCTTTGTAACTGAGTAATCAGGAAATGTGTTTTTGTGTGATCTTAAAAATACATTCTCTTCTCCCACCACTGTAATTTGAAGCAAAACACTCCTAGCATTTATGCAGTCATGTTTTATCCACAGGTTTGTGAGTACGTTATGGAAAAGTGGATATGTATCATTACCAGACTATTGCCACATTATGAATCAAGCTTAAATATAATAGAAGCCTGGTTGCCAAACCACATTTGGTTTATCCAGTGTATTTGGATAAAGCTGAGGTCAAACGATCAGCAGTCAAGAGAAGATGGAATTACAGAGATTGTTTATAAATGGAGGTTTGGATAACTGGGAATTTACTATATGTAACCATGCATTAGCCACACAAACAGTGTTACTAAATATATGAGTTCAGTCTTATATAGCAGTTCCCTAAAACCAGATGTGGAGAGGATAGGTACCCCTCTCAGACTTGAAGACGTGTCCTGTCCTTCCAGTTGATCAGATTTGCCAGAGCAAAAAATAGTAAGAATCAACGAAATCAATAGCCAGATGAGCCAGTAACAAGCAAAACCAACTTTGCATTAATATTTAAACTTGATATGGGGATGAAATAGTTCAGAGCTGAAGTATTGGTGACAGTGGTAGAGGCATAAAAGAAAAGTGTAGAACTTTTCCCATGACATGAGGTGTCCACTATTCAGTTTCCCCCTTTTACCTTACACCTATAGGAGTTTTCAAGTTAGGAAAATACACAGGAAGAGAATGTCAGAAGAGATCATATTTGTGAGAGGTGGAAGAACACACAGAAGAGTCTCATGACTAAAAGGATCCAGACAAGTAAAGTCACATTTCGATACTTCTCTTTGTAGACAATGTTTTCACGCAGTCATACAGAAGAGGTTTGGCTACAACACCACTTCCTTTCCCCCTCTCAAACCCCACAGATGTAGAAATATCTCTGTCTACATGTGGCCAGGCATTTAAAACCCAGCAGTATGGGCTAGCTGCCCAAGTAACCATTTCCTACCTTCTGTCAGAAAAACTATACACACAAGAAAGAGTCCCAGGGACTATACCCAAGACAAGCATCACCAGTTTGACCATGCTGACCAAAATGTTAGCATTTCAGTTGGTATGAGAGTGTCACGTGCATATCAAACAGTTCTCAGTCCATGATGCACAGACGAAAAAATCAAGTGTTTAACATTTTAAAAGTTATTTTATTGCCTGTTATGTGATACACTGTTTTAACTCTTTTATTTTAACTTCTCTTACTATCCTCAAAAAGCCTATAATGAGAATTTCTACATTGTAGCTACAAGATAGATTAAAAAAAATCCCTGATATAGGTAGGATGTCTCTGATGGGGTGGGAATTTTTATCTCTTGTCTTCAAAGTCGTGCAGTGCTGCTAGCTCTGCAAACTGTTCACTAGTCCATCCACAGGCACATATCAGGACTCATCTATTGACTGAAAAGTCAGAACACTTATTCATTCGTAAAAGTATGGAAAATCCACCACTTAGTTTTATTTATAACTTTATGTTCAAATGCTATAATTTAGTAACATTTTCATGAGACTTCGGTGGGGTTCTGGTTCCTGTGGTGGTCATATTTCACCCTGTCCCTGCACATTTGGTCTCTATGCTCCTCCTGGGCCACCTGACCTTTTGAACCTTGTGTACGCTTTTGGTTTATGTATAATTTCATCAGGAGATTGTTGTTCATCCACACAAGTCTCCATTTTTTTTCATGTTGGGATGGATTATTCCTGAACTCAGAGGAGGCAGTCCTTAAGAAGAAAACAACAACAAACCACCCAAACAGCTCTGTTGGACTGTATCCCACAGCATTCTTCCAAGGAGACTCCTAAAAAGGCCAAAATCTGCTCTTCTAAAGTCTAGGGATTGTAATCCTGCCTTGTTTCATTCTCTCAGGAGTTTGAATTCCAGCATCCCATGCTCAGTGCAGCCAAGGTTGCCCTAACATTCTTATTTCTCACAAGTTCTTCCTCATTTTTAAGTATCAGACCCAGCAAAGTGCCACGCTTTGTTAGAGCCCTCAGCAGCTGCATCAGGAAGTTACCATCAGTGCATTCCAGAAACATTTTCAACTGCTTGTGCCCTTCAAGGTTAACCTTTCAGCAGATATCAGCATGGTTAAAGTTCCCATGAAGATTAAGGCCTGAAACATGAGGCTTGCTTCAGTTATCTCAAGAAGGCCTCTATTACTTCTTCCTACTTCTAGGCTGCTTGCAAACATTTTCATTGACAGGCACACGGGGTAGTATTCAGTACTGAAAAGGTTCTTTGCTTTACATCCTAAGCACCTTTTATCAGTGGTTCACAAACACTCTCCATGCCTTATATAAGACAGACATTTTCAAGTATTACTACTCAAACTTTAGGCTGAGCACAGAGTGTGACTTGTCACCTCCAAGTACAGTGGGTACAAAAGGTGGGTAGTAGGGGTGGTGGGAAGCACCAGTTATTAAATCTTCCTAGTGGGAAGCAGTTATTAAAATAGCCTAGCTGATGAATTACCTTTCAAGGAATAAAGCACTCAAAACATGTACGTGACTTTCAGATGTGAAAAATTAACTAGGTGTCAGATATATAAAATGTCTCTTCCATCTGACCTGCCACTCTCACTTTCATTTTCTAAGCAGGAGAAGCTGTCCCAGTGTGGGTGGGGAAAAATAACTGCATAAAGAATCTATCAGATCTCTCATAATGAATCTTTAACTTATGTTATGGGTACAGACATATTCATAACTTTTTGGAAAATTTATATTAGTCAGCCTTTACGAGCACCGCAAGACACCTGTCGCTTTGAAGCAGCTGAGAGACTGGCTGTCACACTCTTTTGCCAGATGAATAGATGTGAGTGTGTCACAACCATACTTTTTTCCCCTGCTTTAGCAGTATTTCACTCCTGAAGCAGTTGGGTAACTGCCATTTAGTCATTTCAGTTAAAGAAGAAATAAGTGGCAGGACAAGGAAATGTGGAGGTCATGAGGAATAAGGACTGATGTATTGTCCACAGAAAACAGCAAGTCGCCCTCCTTCCTCCACCCACTCTCTGCTAGTTCCCCCTCCAGTCTTCCAAGGCATTCATTTTAAAAACAAGTACCTATAGCAGCGGTTGCATCAGCACCTCCCCAAACCTTTGTATCTCTTCCCATCCTTTCTTTCTCTCCTTCCCCCTGCTCTAGGACACAAAGCATTCACTTTCTGTCTCTATCTTGGTCCTATTTTGACAGGACAGCCTGCAGGACAATCACAACCTCTGAATAGCTCAAAGCCTTCTTGATCAGACAGTTTCCTGTGGGCAGAACTCTTAATCCAAGACCTCTTCAGAATCAAACATGGTTAGATTTGATATCAAGCTTTGCACAGCCTAGAAGGCTGAATGTCATCTGCAAATCATTACTTTAATGAAGAGATTCAAATTAGGTTTCATTCACTTCAGTGTCTCAGAGGAAAAGCTTTTCACATTTCTGCTGCCTGTTTTTTCCCTTTGATCTGAATGTCAAACTGCTTCTCTAATTCACAGATCATCTACTGGGGTTCTACCTGTTGTTGCACTTCTTAAGCTCACAAGTTCTCCCTTGTGTCCAACCAATGGACACTGAAGATTTCAGAAGTATTATCTAATTGCACACACAGTGCCATGAAAAACTTCACTGGTGCATGAAGCAGGTAAGTGAATATTACTCTTGCCCAGCAGTGCCAACACCAAAAGCATTACAGCAAGAAGAATAAAGTTTTTCATTTTCCAAAGTTATAACTCTGAAACAGCAAAAGCAGCAGAATGTTCCCCCCAATCACTCCCCACCACTTACAAATCTGTTGTACCAAAACTGATTATCAAGTCCCTGGGCTGTTATATAGTTTATATATTCTCTCTTCTTACTTCCAAGAGCAGAGATATGTTCTAAAAGAAAAGTCTGTTTTCTTGGTAAAAGTTATGATTGCTTTTAAGATAACAGGGAAGCACCCATGTTTTTATTCTAGTACTTTTCAGAATTCATTATCTTGCTCTAGCTATTCAGTAATATCCCGTGTCACATATGTACACACTGACAGCAATAAATAACAGCATGAATTTTAATGCCCTCATATCTAAAGTTTGGCTGTTACATGCATTTAAGGTACCTAATGACTCAGGGACTAACTACAGGAATTCCATTTTTTAAAGTCTCAGCAGCTTGTAATTGTCAGGATTTTGGCAGAAGACTCTGTGGATATCACCAAGAGAATTGGTGAGAGGCCACAAAACAGGAATCAATTGCAAGTTTGTGTCATCTTGATTTCTAGCATACTTGCAAGTCCATATTCCTACATGGAAGAGAGGAAACACCCCAGCTCCAAAATTAAAGCTTTACCAGGTTGTAGAGAAATCCAAAGCTATTTACTGCCCCGGTACTGTAGGCTTGGATTTAGACCCATAGCTAGATCTACTTAATGGACCACTTCATTTAAGCAAAGAGAAGCATTACTATGTCTTTGTGTGGTGCACGAGGTTTAAATTAAAACAGAGTGACTTACAGAGAAGATATGGGCTGATTTCAAAACTTACAAGTCTTTGGCAGTGGTGACTAGCTGCATTATTTTCATGCGTTTTGCTTAGTTAGAAGATGATCAGACTCTCAAGTAAACGCAAGTGCAGCAGGGCAGACGTGTTGTATGCACAGGTATATGACATAGGCTAGTAGTTTCAAAATAGCTCTTAGTTTTAAGCAACTGAGCAAAGTATGTGATGAATACAACCTCCCTCAGAAGGCAATTTGCCTCAAAAATCCCCAAATGGCATATTTGTCTTCCCTCTAGGCTTTGCCTCTCTGCCTTTTCTGCTGTTTCATGAATTTCACTTTCTTTCCTCTCCAACCCTTCTATGAGCCTTATTAAGAGCTTTGCCAAAACTCTTAAAAAAGTATGTAAATGAGACAACAGGGTCAGACACAAGAGTAGCTCCTCAGAAAGCTTTGGACACACCCAGTAGTTCTCTCCTCAACACATAGAATAAGAAAACAAAAATGGTCTGGTGCTGCAACCCTTTTTTGACTGTCATCCCACCAGCACAGTGATGTGTGAGGACCTTTCCCATACCAGTTATCATTGTCAAAACTGCTGATGTACAAATTTAAGCAGCACATCAGCAATATCCATACAGCCAGTACTGCCACTGTTCTGTACAAATTAGTGCCCCTCCTCTTTCTCCTGAGTCCTTGAGGAATATAGAGCTGATGGAAGAATAAAATAAAATTTTACTCTTATTTCAATAAAAATAGAAAAGTCCAAAGCCTAGTGAACACATTTCTCTTCCATTAATTTTTTCCATAAAACTCCAGTAAGAGTCCAGAAAGCAACTAATAATTTACTTTCACCACCTCCACTTAGGAGGACATCCCTCTATTAATACAGAAAAGAGCAATTCCAGGCACAAATAGTTACCATTGCAACAAAGAACTACCACTATTTTTGCTCGTGACCAGCTTCATGGCTACCATAACCACCTCCTTCTGGCCTAAGACTTCCAAGTGTTTGTTTTGGGGTGGTTTTGTTTTTGCTATGCTTGGTTGGTTTTTTTGGGGGGTATGTTGTTTGTTTGTTTGGGTTTTTTATTTGTTTAGGGTTTTTTATTGGTTTGGGTTTTCTTGTTTGGGTTTTTTTCCTGAGGAGGATTTGGTTGTTGGTTGGTTGGTTTGTTTGTTTTGTAAGGAGCAAGTCAGAAGGTACAGATCTTGAAACTAACAATGGAAGCACTTTTTTCCATTCTGGCTCCTTTGCACAAACCAGGACTCTACACACACTTGCAAACTATTTTAAAAGAGAGGGACATAGTCTGGCAGCTCTGATACATTACTTCCCACACTACCGTGCAATTGGAAAAAGAGCAGCTCAAATTGAACACATGGCATCAAAAGCCACATATCATACCTGAAATAATTATATGTGGTTTTGGAGGGGAAAAAAACCAACCCACTCAATGAGTATATTGATGTAGACAAGGATTATCATGTTTCTTTTTACTGCATATATATCTTCTTACTGTTTAACCTGCTTTAGCTTGTTTTCCTGTTCTTCCTTGAGGCTTCCATGTCACCATCTCCCAAGACTTCTGATGCCTAAAGCTGAATTACCACAGGGATCCAACAGGAACCAAAACTCAAAGCCCTGTAATGAGCTACTTGCAGCTGTTACTAAACCCACCACCTTTGCTGCTTCTCACTGCCCACTCCCCCACCCTCACCCCCCTGGCTTTGCCTTAGTAAAAACAATTTCAGATTCTGTAAGGTATTAAATGCTTTACTGCAGTATGTTGAATTAGAAGAATCAAAGACAGCAATAGCCAGTGGCGCTACAAAGAAATAAAACTGTCAAGTCAAGCAAGGAAATACAGACTTATCAAAATGATTTCTGAATCTTTTTGAAGAGATTCTTTTTCCATCTCCTACTAATGCTGCCTCAGGTACGTTACTGGAGTCTAAAGATGGAATCAAAAGCTCAACCCACTTTGGCTGTCACAAGCAAACGCAAAATCATTCCTACCATCTAAAGTTCTTTCCTCTAAAACTCACAGGCAGATAAAAAAAGATACAAAGAAGAAAACATTTGGGGGCTTGTGTTGTTTTTTGTTTATCTTTTCTTAAATACTTACTTTATGGCACTATGGAAATCAGGAATAATTTACTCTTTATTCCAAATCTACAGCTCAGCATTAAAACCACTAATAAACAGATGGCCGTTAGACTTCATCCATTAAAGAGAACTTGGGGGTTTTGTAACATCAAAAGAGTCAAACTTTGCTCTCTGATACACCAAGGAAAATGCAAGATACATTACTGCATTTATGGATACACCTAATTTTCAGCTGCACAAAGGACAAAATTTGGCCATATATCTTTAAGAATCGCTTAAATATTAGAAAACCAAAAGAAAAAAATTAAAATATGATTGCTTCATAAAAAAATACACAGTTGACATTAAAAAATGACACATTTAATGCTATGCTTTTGATTTTGAGCAGTTAGAACATTATTATAGAATGACACGGTGACTTTGTTCCACTCCTACCTGTATAAACTATTTATTACATGGCCTCAGGCAAGATGCTCATAATATGACCCAATTTGTTCTAAAAGAGGTAGAGACCCTCCCCATTTGCTTTAGTAGAGATAGTTTGGACTTTTTTTCACTTTTAGCTTCCATTTATGGATCAATAAAATAGGTAAATGCATGTTCAAACTGCAAAATAAAGAGCTAGGTAAAATTACCACTGACCATTGCAGTTACATGTAGTGTTTGCACAGTGCTTTGAAAATGATAAAGGAGAGAGGTGTTTGTATAGCACAGTGTTACTAACTCTCTCTAATTTCAGTTTGTGACTGCACATGTGCTCATAAAAGCAGTACAGATGCCTATGGATCCTGCAGATTTATTGTAGGTAATATAAGCCCCTCGTCTCCTTTTACTTCTTCATTTCAGGGAAAGGATCATGAAAAATCTGTACTGTTGTTCTATCCCATCAGTGATTTTAACTCAAAAGAACATTACCTGTTTTGATACCATATCCTTTAAAAAGGTGAAAGGTGGACAGGAGGGAAGGAAACTAAACCCAGAACCAATGCTTCCAAGTGTTAAGAGATGGATAATGCTAAGCAGCTTCCATTACTAGTGTCTCTGTTGCACAGAAACTCCGTGAGAGACCATAAAACTGGATCCTCTAGCTCTTTTGGTTTTAGCAAGGTACTAAAGAAGGCAAAATGGGAAAGGGCTGTAAGTAATTAGAGATGACCCAAAAATACCTGAAAAGCACATAGGCATTCATTCAAATAAAAAGCATCATTTGCATCACCTGCAGTGGTTCAGGAGCTTATGAGCCAGTAAGGCCTGTTTCAAACTATACATCACCATTACATACATCCAAAAAATGGATGGCCAGCGGTGGCAGTGTCATTGCTTTCACCCATTGCTTTGTTGTGAGATACATGCCACACAAAGAAGTGCCAATACCTCCTTATTAGTATATCTCCCTCTGATTCCCTGATCCATACTATCCCTTATGATAAACTAATTTTTGGGGGGGGTTTCTGTTTGGTTGTTTGGTTGGGGGTTTTTTTACACCAAAGATAAGCAAACAATACCTAAATTCTTAGCTCTTGGTGACAGCTGGGAGAAGGAGAGAAGAAAACAATAACTAACCATGTAAATCTACACTGGAATTAGCAGGCAGTTTAAGAGAGGGTGTTCTCTTACAGTACAAAGTCCTAATACAGTACTTGATTTCCTACAGGTGCTACCATAACATGACTCATAAGAGCAAGCAGGACAAAAGTTCAAAAGATACTGAATGAATTTGTAATGGAAGGCATAAGTATCAGGTCACATCGGATTTTCTAACCTTCATTAGAAGTAATATAATATTCAGAAAATCTTGATGAAATCACACAGCTGAACTGAATATTTTTGTATATTTATAAATAAAGTAGAAGGAATTATAGGACCTCTGGAGAAAAGTGTTAAAGCATGAATGCAATAAAAAAAAAAAAGTCAAAAACAATAGTTTATTGGAGTGTTTATTTCTTAACCTAGGTTTTGTGAACTTGTGAAGCTATAATTATTGCAGTTTAAAGCAGTGATCTATTCTTTATATTTATTCCAGTGGAGCTTTTGTGTTATTTTCATTAAAATAAGTGAAATTGTGTGTGAATGTTTTTAATACTTCAGTCAGTCAACTGCTTTTAGAAACAGTTTAAATTTCAACAGCCTGCACTGATCAAGAAAACAATTTGGTATCATGGCCAATACTAGATGGATACGTATTTATTATATAAGTAATTTCTAACCTGAATGACAAAGGTTAAATGTTAGCAATAGCCAGGTTTTCCTCAAACTCTAGGAGTTTTACTACTAACTTTCCCAATGGCAAGCTAAGAGGAATACCAAACGATTTTTGCAAACCCTCCTCTGCATTCAGGAAACTACACTATTCCTTTTCAGATGTGAATCTGTCCAAAGTTCAAGGTGGTTTGATTCCCATCATTATTCATCCCTATCTTTCACAAGGTTGACCACGGGAGAAGGAAAGAGTGAAAGACCTCTGTCAAAGAAATAAAGCAGATACTACACCTGGGGAACTATTTTGTCATTTCATGAATAATTGTGTCATGAAATGTTCCCTTCAGAATATATTTCCCTGCAGCATGGATGAGACTGGAGAGAAAAAATGGGCACCTTAAACATTCATTAGTAGAACCAGCTGCTATTTTGTCAAAGGCAGCAGAAACAATAGTAGTATGAATAATAACCTCCCAGCCTCTCTGCAACAGGAACACATACATATACACATGCAAAATTAATGTCCCCTTGAGTCTTATACCAAACCTACCCATTTGTATCTAGTGCAAGGAAACAGTTCAATTTTAAAGGAGATGAGGGGATTTCCTATGAGAGAATAATCTCCAGATAGACATTCACAAAATCACTACAGATCAGTTACTAGCTTTAAAAGACAGTTCACCTTCCAGGTTTAAAACCAACAGGGGAATGAGAAACCAAAAGAGAATGTTTAGAAATGACATCTAATTAGTCTAGAAATTATGGTTTCACCCAGTATTTCACCACCAGATCTGCACACTCTGAGCCCACTTGCCCAAATACAGTTTGTGACTGAGACTGGAAGTATATGCTCAGCAAAGACTAAATGCAGTGAGCAGTCTTAGAGGCCAGAGAGTGGAAAAGGACCAAATCAGGAATAAGTGAATAAGTATGCAATAGTATTTTTGATATCCATTATTTTCTTATAAATGGAAAATTGTACTGCTAAGTTCTGTATTCAGTTGTTGGGGTTTTATTTTGTTGTTTGGGGTTATTTTATTTCTTTCTCTTAAGAAAAAAAAACAAACAGCTTATTAGAGATACATCTTGTTGTCTGATATTTAAAGACCCAAAATGTGGTTTAGATCAACAATATAACACTACAGACTACCACAACTACCAGTTTCAAAGGCAAAGACTAAATCTGAATTTTAAGAGGTTGGAAACAAGATAATACAGAACCACTGCTCTCCAGAGGAGCAAGTTTTGACAGAACAGCAGCGGTAGGAAGTAGAAGCTGCTGGAGGTGTCTTAAAAGTATAGTTGATGTACCTATCACAGTCTTAAGCAGCTGGTTCTATTCAGCTGCCTCAGGCACAGCCCTTATAAGTGCCCAGGCACAGGTTCCAAATTCTGTTCCTGCCACTAGGTGTAATTATACAAATACATCACCCCATTATGGCTATTTAATGGTTTAAAATATGCAATATCCTGGGACTAATGCACCTATTTGCTCTAAGTACAGAATAGCATATTACAGTGTGTGTTATTGGTCTGCAACTCGTTGAATTTACTATTGCCAGTTCTCCCAGGCTTAACAAAAAATGTTCTAAAGGATGCACATCCTGAATTATCCCCTCTGCGTAGGACCTAACATCTGCTTCTGCTGTGATCAATCACACCAAAGACAACAAATGAAAATAGGTTGCAGCTGGTGTTCAACATAACAAGCAACTACTTATCATAAGATGTGCATTACCAATGGGGAGGATGATTATTCCCATATTATAGATACGAAAACTAAACTCCATGCTCAACACATTGTGTAGATGGCAACAATAGAAGCAAATCCACACAGTCCCAGAATCTACACAAGACCACAGTTATCCCCCTGCATGAGCCTGCATTGCTCTACCATCATTAGCTTTGGGCAACCAGGACAAGCTTCTGACAAGTTCTGTGCAGGATTTCCTTTGTGTACACATTACTAGTACAAAATTTAAGAAACATTTATTTGTACTGATACTACTAGGTCATTTTATTTTTCTGCAAGGCAACAAAAGGTATCCCCTTAAATGACACCTTTCTATCAAGACTCTTTCTGTCTGACAAGACTCTTAGGGCAAGGCAAGAACGATAAATCTTAGCTAAGGCCACATACACAGACTCACAGAAACTTGTTACTGAAGTATATCCCATAGAAAGTAACATTAAATAAAATACAACAACTATTTCCTTTCTACTTACAAGGATTTGCATGTACACAGTAATTCCAAAAAACTACTTTAGAAATTAACCACAAATTCTTTATGCATGAGTACCCCTTGAGGCGAGTACTCTACAAAATAAAGGAATTTAAAACAGAAACACTCCAATGTCTTGAATACACACTAACACAGCAGATCAAGCTAAACATAAAAGACTTGAACTATTACCCTTTAAATTATGTTAATTAAGCAATACTCACTCTAACCATTGTGCATTGTCACAGTCTGATATAATAAAAACACAATCTTTTTCCCCAAGATTTCTATACTCATTCACACGAATGAAAGAAAGGATTTGTCACTGTAACTCATTGGAAATCAGTAATTTTTAGGCCCTTGCAGTTACTATCCTTACATCAGTTTTTTAATGGTAACTTTTTTTTAAATGTTATACAAACAAAAAACAATGTAAACATAGACTAGATCTTCTATCACAACTAAGCAGCTAAGCAAAAGTGACTTAGTGTTCCAGAAGCATTGCTACTCACAGCTCAAAACAGTTGGTGAGATTCTTGCTTGCATTTAAGATATTTCAGATGGTGTATCCCTCCTATCCCAAATCTTTGAAACAGTTTGTAAAGACAGTGAAACCAGTTTGACTACTAAGGAAATAACTGTTGCGGTCTGAGAAGTTCACACTGATAAGTATACAGTTAACTGAGACTTTGAAACTAAGTATAAATTCTAGCATGTTCTCTCTTCTACATTCTACTAAAAAAATTAAAAAATGCCAAGAGCATCAATAACAGTGACTGTGACTTTTTTCCTTTCAGAACCAAATATCTTTTATTCAAATTTTGAAAAAAACTTTTGAAAAAAATTCAAGATTTGTCACTTCAAACTAGCATATTCCAGAACTAGCAAGGGACAAAAAAAAATCTGATAAAGTAGCATTTAAATCCTAGATCCTTTAAGAATGAACATGATGTAAGATAAAAATCCTAAAATGACACATCTCTCATCACTTTTCAAGGTACGGCTTCAAATGACCCCCCTTTTTTTATCATATGTTCTAAACTTTCTTTACTATTTCAAAAAAGAATATTTTATAATTGCCAAAACCGAAAAGAAAATATGATAATCCTACTTGGCATTGGTCAAAAAAAAAATAAAAATCAGAACTTCATAAGTCTCTACTACTGGATATATAAGAAGAGAAAGACAGGGAAAATAAAAATACACTCAAGATTTTTTGTCCAACAGGGAAACAAGTTCAATGACTTAATTAAATCCCTTAACCAGTAAATTCAGAAAACAAATTGCAAAGACAATGAGAAAAATTCAGCATTTTGTAAACTGTTGAATTTGCTCCACATTTTTCCCCACTCACTTTAGCTCCCCTCCTTCAACCCAACATGTTATTTGTCTCCTCATTCCCTACAGTAATCTAGCTGCACAAGGAGATTAACATGTCTCACATAAGAAGGTATTACTTTAAAAATGCATTCAAGCTCAAGGATGGGTCCAAATATTCAGTTCAGACATGAGGGAAACACTGAATTCACATGAAGGTATATTTTTCACACAGGGAGTTGTTAAGTCTTAATAAACACTCATCAGTGTTCCTCTGGATCAAGTCTACCCATATGCACTGGAACTTTTTTTTCAGAGGTAAGAAAGCCTAGGGGACGGAGTTCAGAATCAATCTAAGTTATTTTCCTGAAAACAGACAAGATGAAGGAAGCCTGTACTCCTCAACAACAACTGCAGAGCAAAAGAATACCTACTTATCAGTTTTCAAGCATCTGTCAGTTCCAATAAGCTCACAGTTTATAAAGTGGCACCAACAGCATCTTGCTGCACTTGGAAGACACCAACATGCCATGCATAATGCAACTACTTCACAAAGAATCTAAAACTATTTCACAGCACCTAGAGAAAGCATGAGGAAAGAGTAAACCACTAGAGAGTACTGAGATCATTTCACCACGGAAAGAAACCCACAAAACAATTAATTTAAGCTTCAAATTCCACTGATGTTAACAAACCCCATGTTCTCACATTTCCTATGTAGCTTCCTACGTGGCAAAGGTCAGATGAGCCAGTCCCAGCAGACTTCATTTAACAAGGGTGTGGCCAAGATACTTTGGGAGTGGGCTCATCTATTTAGCTTCAAAGTATTCAAGGCTGAGTGATTGGTTTTTGCCACCAACAGAAATAAACCTGAGAAGGGGCTTAAGTGGTTAAAGCTGACAAAATTATTTCGCTACAAAAAGGTACACAAGAGTCATACTTCTGCTAGTCACTTGGTAACAAAAGTTTGCACTGAGCCTAAACTCTGAGCCTATGGCAAATCAGAGACCTGAATGGCAAAATTATTATCACGGACCTTCCTTTGCTAGAATAACAGATAAATAAGATACCAATTAGAATTACTTTTCTTGAAATTCCTGTTATTTAGATTTGCTCTGAGACTGGGAATATTCTTTGTATTCCTATACTGTAGAACTAGAGAATTACTTAGAGAAAAATGACAGAAACGGCAAGAAATAATGTGAAGTTAGGAGGAAAAGTATTTCACTGAAGTTAGTAACGAGACAAAATCTGAAAGATCAAATAGCTACTCTGTAGAAATAGGATACTGATATATTTACATAAATTTCTAAAGTTGAGCATGGGGTAGATTCAACTGAGGGAAACTGGCGTAGGTGGCAGACTACTGTAAATGTGGTGCATTCTACACCAACTGTGAAAAAAATACTGACCCCCTCCTCAATGTAGCACCTTTTTTAAGTGTTTGGCAGCTCTGATGCATGGAGTATATCATCAAACATACTAAAATACACTTAGCTGCTGAAGCACCTGAAAAGACAGTAGTTTGAATATGTCTTCATTAGAATAACATCAGCAAGAGGTAGAACCATGGGGTGATCTATACCTCTAAAACATAAAACTTGCTTGCATCCTCTGCACCAATAAGCCTTTGTTTGGATTTTTTCCCAAGAGAATAATTAATACTTGCATGAACTTGACAAGAACTCATACTGCTTCTGGACTATTTCAATATAAGAGACAATAAGAATGTATGGCTAGGAAGATGGAGTTGAAGAAACTCTCTAGGTTCAGCTCTCTCTGAAAGTCTTCCTCTCTACCTTCTGGCCAGAACTCATAGGATAATTTTGTTGTTACTCTGTTACATTATCTAAAACTTTACCTTTGTACCTTGTCTAGTAGGTACCCTCCAGAACAACCACCCAGAGCAAAAAGGGGAGTAAGACTGAATCTGAGTCTTCCTCTGCTTTCTGCAGTGGCCCCAGGTGGAAGTCATGATTTAAGCCACAGTTGTGGCCTCTGTTTTCTTATGGCCTCTAGGCCATAAATCTCTCAGTGTTAAAAAAGCTGTAATGCTTATAATGAGCTGGCTGAATATGTACAGAAATGTGCTGTGAGATAGTAGGCACTGTCTGGTTTGAAAAGAACAGGCCAGATTCTCAGATTACATGCTGATTGTAGAGGCTGCATGCACTAGTGTTGAACTGTGGATGCTTTTATAAATTTTAAAACAAGATGAAGGTCTTAGAAAAATGCAGCATCAATATTATCCAAGAAATCCAACCAAAAGGAATTATTTCAGCAATAGAAAAATGCTATATATGCAATTTTATATTTTTTCAGAGAAGAATATCAAGGTACTTAGAAATAGTATAAGGGTCTAATGCTGAACCAAATTCGTAAATAATGAACAAAGGCATCTGCAGTTTCATTCCCCTTAGTGACATGATTACTACTTGGAGAATTAATATAAGTTTTTAAGTTTCTTAGCTTTTATCTTTAATGCAGTTAGCCAAAAAGTAGATAGCTCTGCAAAGAAATAGCAGGTAGCTTTGATGTCAACTACACTATAGCACTAAGTGCCATGTCCAGTCATTTCTTGAACACTTCCAGGGATGGTGACTCCATTACTTCCCTGGACAACCCGTTCCAATGCTTAACCACCCTTTCAGTGCAGAAATTCTTCCTGATGTCCAACCTGAACCTCCCCTGGTGCAGCTTCAGGTCATTTCCTCTTGTCCTGTTGCAAGTTCCTGCGAGAAGAGGTCGACCTCCACCTTGCTACAACCTCCCTTCAAGTACTTGTAGAGAGTGAAAGAGCCTCCTTTCCTCCAGGCTAAACAACCCCATCTCCCTCAGCCTCTCCTCATGAGCCTTGTGCTCCAGACCCTTCATCAGCTCTATTGCCCTTCTCTGAACATGCTCCAGAACCTCAATGTCTTTCTTGTAATGAGCAGCCAAGAACTGAACACGGGACTCAAGGTACAGCCTCACCAGTACCTGCTCTCGTTGCCCACACTATTTGTGACACAAGCCAGAATGCCTTGGCTCTCTTGGCTACCTGGGTACACTGCTGGCTCATGTTCAGCCAGCTGTCAACCAGCATCCACAGGTCCTTTTCCACTGGGCCGCTTTCCAACCACTCTGCCCCAAGCCTGGAGCTCTGCATGGGGTTATTGTGACCCAAGTGCTGGACCTGGAACTTCGTCTTGTTGAACCTCATGCCATTGGCCTCGACCCATCAATCCAGCCTTGTCCAGATGACAGCACAAGTGATGTTCCAGTATGCTCTCCATATCCAATTGCCCAGAACACCATGCAAGCTGCTAAAGGCCAGAAAAGTGTGACTTTCACTTTAAGACTGCATGCCAAAAAAAAAAAATAAATAAGGGGAGGATGGAGAAGAACAAGAGCCTTTGTATCAGCTACAAATCTGCCATTCCTTCTGATGTCCATAAGGTATTGTGAAAAAGGAAGATGCTGTAGTAGCATCCAGTCTTCTCACTGAAGTACAGCAGGGCTCACAAAGTACATACAAAACAGCCAAAAAAATTATTTACAAGTTAATTTGACATGTTAGCATTATTTCCCTGTCTGGTCTCATGCTCAGTACTTAATCTATTTTGGGGGGAACACATAATGCAATGAACGATCGGTTAATGACTGACATCATAACTCTAAAAGTTTGAGCAGTTTGTAGAGAAGCAAGATACAGAACAGCACATTCTCCCCAAAGATGACATAGAAATTACCTATTGCTTTTCATGTTTACAAGCTTTTTTCCCCCCCACATTAAAAGGTTAACATCAGTTAATTTAGTATATATCAATATACATTATATGAACATATCAGCATTTTCCTCCCCAGTTTCTAAGGGGGAGTTCAACGTGTTTCATTATAGTGTTAGATCAGAGTGCTGATTCAAACAATGGTCCTTATGCAAATTCACAGAGCAAACAGAAGCAAACCAGGACTGTCTGCTTTGAATGAGATGTGGGTAGGAAACACATGTTAATGAGGAAAATAAACCAACAGGAATACTTTCAGATAATTCTCATTATCCAAAAGCTTTAAACTGGTTGAATCCTTAAGTTAGTAACGTAAACTCAGGTTGCATCACTGAATTGTAGTAGTGACGTGGACTTGCGTCATTCCAGAGCCTCAGTCATGGTTTATATTGGCACTGCCTCTACCTTCACAAGCGGTAAAGAGAAAAGTCTATCTTTCTGCTTTGTTTTTGGCTTAGGGCAATGAATGTCACTGAAAGGAATTTTTTCTTTTGGCTGTTACTCCTGGATGGCACTATTCCAGCACGAAGCAAAACAGTTTTGTGTGCCTTTGCGGGCGTGGATGAGTTATGCTAACACAGGCTACACACAGGGAAGGTGTAGGTAAATGTTTTCTTGCTGCGTTCACAGTAAGGAGTAGGAAGAGAGCTTTTGTAATACAAGAATTGTCTTATGAGGGTCCTCAAAATACTTTTTTTTTTTCATTCTGTCTTTCAAATGATCAAATCTTTCTTGGCTGCTAGGTCTCTGAAGATACACAAGCACAGACACCCACTCAAATTCAGCCAGCTATATAGAGCAGTTCTGCCCATCTCAAAAAGAGCTTTCTGAAAATCTGACAGACATTGGAAGGGAAGACATGTTATACTAACGAGAAATTACATCTAGCTTGCTTTTGTTATTTCTATGTTTGTTTTGTTGAAAGCAGTAATGTCTTCTTTTATCCTAATTTCAAGAACAGCTTTTGCATATCTCTATATGTAACAGGGCTCAGGAAGACAGTGGTCATAACGTTTTGCATCTTTCACCCCAGATACAGTAAATTATAAAGCCAGATTTCACAGTCTTTCACAGTCCAGTCATACTGAGGGGAGCTTGAACTCCTTCAGTAGCTCTAATTTGAAGAATCTGGTGGCAAACTAACAATAACTTCAACTGAAGGCAGTATGGATGCATTCTAATCTCAGTGCATTTGATTACTGGAAGGGGAAGAGAAAGAAAAAGAGAAAAGAAAATAAAAAGGCCAGTTCCTGGTTCTTTCTGCACCAGAATTTGGGAGTCATTAGTGGTTCATTCACCTACGTTGTTCTCTAAGGATATCTATTTGCCTGGTCATTTCGCCTTCTCTCTAGACATGTAAAAGTTTCCTTTTCTCCAACAAAAATAGTCCTAAAATCACAGAGGGGAAAAGCCATAGCTTACAGTCTTTCCCGTAATTTCCTGCTTCAGCTCCTTTTATTCCTTATGAGTCATCATCACTTATTACTTCAGTTGCCCTTCAGCTCCTGGAACTCGTGCAAAAAACTTCCCAAAGTTACACTTAGGTCATTTGCTGATATCATAGAGACTTCAACAACCACTTCAAGCTGCAATTTGCTTGATCCAATGTGCATATAAAAATAAAAATAGCTACTGACGGACTTACAAAAAATTCAGTTGTTTAAATTAAAAAGCAATGTGTTCTATTAGGACAGTTCACCAAATATGTGGCATTTAGTAACAACCAGACTACAAAAGAAAAGTAAGATAAAATGGCTCATGGCATTAGCATGGCTTTCATTTTATTCGTATTATCGGGGGGGACAATTGAGCATCCACATTGTGCAACAATTTAAATGCCTGGCACCACCTAACCCATTTTGAGACAGCAAAATGGGATCCATATATAATTTATGGGGAACACAGCCACTCTCAAAACATGACAGCCTGCGGTTGAGTACTGAGAGTCTTGAGACCAGGTAGCACTGAACTCAACTGAGAAGGGAAGAGGGTGAGCCTCATTAGATAATCATGCAACACATCTGGCCACAACAAGGATCCCTCCCCTGGGCTCCTTCAAGAAAGGAAACTCAAGTTTTAGCCTGAAGCAACTG
The DNA here is from genome assembly GCF_003945725.1 of Corapipo altera. Taxonomy (NCBI): domain Eukaryota; kingdom Metazoa; phylum Chordata; class Aves; order Passeriformes; family Pipridae; genus Corapipo; species Corapipo altera. Next base: position 1,746,896 of record NW_020884898.1, on the reverse strand, counting down.
TTTATAGACACAGGCTGGGAACCAGTTCTTTTTAACCCAGAATCCGTTTTAACAACTTTAGAGCTAAAGAAACGGTTGACTGCTCTTTTGAATCATATACCATGAGGAAAAACCTTTGTTCATATTAAAATAGAAAGTATGTAAAAAAGAGTAAGTAAGAACCAACAAACTTTGTAATGTCTCCTTTTAATGGGGAAAGAGAGTGAGAGAATGTATGAGGTTGAGGATATATAAAAGGACAAGATAACTTCCAAAAATTCATTGCATTGCTACAAAACCAGTTTCTATAGGGTATTCCTGTTAATGCAGACTGTTTTGAAACCACCACATGCTAGGCATGCAGAATTATAAAGTATGTAAGTCACCCTTTAGCATGTTTCTGCAGACTTTTAACTTTCTGAGCCAGCTATGCTGAAATCAGAGTTTGAGACTCAAATTCTAGCTCAGGATATGATGTAGACCACAGAATTTAGGCTCTGTAAGATACTTTGTTTAAGAAATACAGGCTCTATGGCCACCTGACTTTTAAAGTCTCTAAGTAACCATCTCAACCTCTATGTTGGGCTTAATTTATTTGTTTCAGAACAGACAGCCCTAGGCAGCCCCAAACATGCAACTATCAGAGGTTTGTTTGAAGCTGCCATTTTTAATAATGAGTTGCAAGAATGAACCGACTTCTGTTGCAGGGGGGCTTAGGAGGTGCATTTCTCAGGTGTTTCTTTACTGTTGTGACAGAAGCTTCTTTTAACAGTGGACTCAGGGGTTCCTAAGGTAATCACATGAATCAGCACAGCTGGACCTCAGAGCACAGGTAACTACATCAGACATTGTAGAACATGTAATAAAATTAAGAGAGAAGACAACGCTGCTCCTTGTATAAGTAAGCAGAAATTTACCTTCCCCACCCCCCCAAAATCACACAGGACTCTCTACATTGAGAAAATGTGGTATGATTTCTACTAAGACAGAATGCTTCATACGTTGCTATTTCCTTCCTCTTACAACACAAATTAGCCATGGTTTCTGAAAATTCATTAGTGTTCCTTGCAATGGACAGTATGATATGGTCCTTAGTAATTTTTAAATGGGGAAAACCAGAACTATGGAGTCACTGTCCAACAAAGGATGATTCAGAGGGATTGTTTTAAACCTTTTTAATCTATTTTTTTATACCCTTTGAGTTTAGAGAAAAGAAGAAATATTACAAGGGCGGAGGGGGAAAAAGGACTTCAGAACCTCCCTAGAATGAAATATAGTTGCAGAGATGTTACTAAAAAACTGCTGTATTAAAGGATGGAATGGCATTTAAGTAAATAAACCCTACATTTTTTTATTACGTTGATGCAATTATTTCAGACAGAAAACTTTACTTATCAAGGTGTTTTTATTATTGATACTAGTTGAAATATATTTTTAAAATAAAGTAAAACTTGAAAAACTGTAAACACGGAATTAGAGTTGAAGTGATAGTCTAACCTAAAATGTACCTATGCGGGTTTAGTATAGTAAATACTATACTATAGTATAGACAAATAAATGAGAATGAAAATCACTAGGTTCTTTCACTAATTAAAACCTAACACAGCTCAGAAATGAACCTTTGAAACTTAATCCCAGTTTGACTGTTTTGTTTTACAGAGGCAATGATAAAATACTTCTGTTGTTTGAACTGCTTCCTATTCTGTTACTGATGCAGTTTGATCCCTAAATTTTCTGTACACGAAAGTGCTGTGAAAAAAGTATAAAGTTGTAAAACTTGAAAATTCCAAGAGACAAAAATAACAGTCCCTACTAGCAAAAACTTGTTGCTCAACAAGAAAGAACTCATGTCCTTATAGGGTGCTGCAAGTAAGTACTTTTTCAAGGAGGTAAAGCCTTTCAAATTGCCAAGTGACATACTCACTCTCATGGCTAGTAACTCTGTCTGGAACAAAACAAAAAGCCAGACTCAGAGCACTAATAGCATTGTTGCTTCCTTTTCCTGTAAGTGTTAAGGAGGAACCAAAATATACTCATTCGCCAAAAAAAGGAATAGAAATATACACCACATGGGAATTAACCACACTGTTGGACAATTCCAAACCCTTAAAAGTTTCAGAAATTACTCAGTTTTCTACATAAATGGAAGCTTTACTTTTTATGTTCAGGATGATTCATTAAGAACTGGAATACATACAGGGTTACTTATAATATACTAGTATAGATTATAAGGAAAGTGCTCAAGAAGGAACAGGATTACTGTAAAACCTTAATTTCTCCTGTCTTCACCTATTATTCTCCAGGAGCTCTTAAAACTATAAATACTGCTAAAACAGTTCAATTGCATTCCTTTACTAAATAAATCAAATGTTAGCAGAGCACCATAAGCATTCATACCTGTTCACTAAGACCAGATTCTAAGATCCTGCGTTTCTACAAAAGTGGAATAATATGGCCTAAAGTGAATAAAAATATGCCAATACTTATCCCAATATTTAAATGTCTCCCAATCCTCAAGAACTTACAGTCAAAGTGACTGCACATTTACTTATGGTAAAGGAGTTAAAGTGATGATGGCATAGATAGATATTCGGTGACTTCTTTATGCTGCATCTTCACTCACAAGCACTACAGACTTGTACAGTGTACATATTTAAGAGGATTAAGCAGCTTTTGACTTCTTTGTTACAATTCAGAAAACTAAATTAATGAGCCCAGCTCCCCTCCCCCACCTTACTTGAAAGAAACAGGCACCTAACTTAACTGTCAAAATTAAGCATGAAATTACCTCCCTACACTGCCACTGCCAATTATACTCTAATAAAATTACCTTTTAGATAAGCACATCAATACTGGCATACAAAGCATTTCTACCCACAGGTCACCAGTTCCAATCTCTACAAGTCTGAAAGAAAAAGCAGCTGTGTGTAAAATTCATAGTCAGTGTTCAGTTTCAAGTGAGAGGTGGCTGCTATGACAATGCTGCCAAGACATTTTGCATAACCTTAGAAAAGAGTCCAAGGATTGTATAAATACTGACACCAAGTTCCCCACATTCTTAAATAAGTGGTCCTCAAAGGTCAGGGAGAAGTATAACTTCTGGAACAGTCTCAAGAAAACACAACTGCAGCTGTCTATCTGCTCTGTGAATGACCAGAGGTTGAATTTCAGCATCCAAGTGTGTCAGCAGCATTAAAAATTATACTGCACCAAAACAAAAGGAAGCCCTTTGTAAGCAGCTTCATGAAGAGCACTAAAGACTGAACACAGATCTTAAACTGCCTTGATCTTTGTCTTGTTAACCTATGAAGAATGTGCACTGATGCCTCAAGTTCCCATTCCCTTTTTCTTAGTACACAGAAACATGAGTTTGCTCCTGCTGCCATTTTGACGCCAGCTACAGAATTAAAAAAAAACAAAACAACCAACAAAAAACAAAGGGGAGGAAGAAAGGAAAAGAAAGTTTGCAGTTAATTCCATCCTTGTATACAAACTTGTACTTCTCTTCCTGCTTAAATTTGGAAGGAAGTCCTTTTATACACAGCATACTTCCTTATAGCATTCCCAAAAAAGGGACAACGAGACATTTTTATTGGAAAAGGATCAGTTATGTTTTCCAGGCCTTATTATGCTTAAGGTGACACTGGAACAGAGTCCTTGAAAGAAGCAAAGACTTTAGCAGTGGAAATTATTTGTAGTGTTGCAGTTGGATTGGGTTTGGTGGTGCAGGCTGCAAAGTTCCTTCACTCACCTCTATAGTACAGAGACAGACATGCTTTGTTTTACTGGATGACCAGGAGAGATTGGCAACACTCTCTTCACTGTAAATAACATTGACATATTAATCTTTCACAGGAACGATCCAGCAAAGAGCTAGAACTATGTTCACCATATGTTCCCAATTTTCTTCTTTCCTCTAGATGTCAATCCTGCAAACTCATCAGTGATTTCCTGCATCTAAGTGTCCCAGTCCAAACTTATGCACATAGTTGGAATATATCATAGAAAATTCTTTTATAAGGTTAGCTTGGAACACCCACGCATGGCTTCATATAAACCACCTAAGAGAAAGGACATAATAGGGGCTTCTAACTCCTATTTGTAAAGGCAACCTGAGGCTCCCAAATTTAAGTCAACTCCTGAAAAGTAACCACAGTCATCTTTCAAAATCTAAGTCAAGATCTTCATGAAGCCACACTGCCAGAGACTGATTAAATTATTTAGAACACAAATTTATAATGACTACAATCCTCATTAAGGATACTGTCCAACATATGTGGCAAAAGAAACCACAAGATTTCCACAGCTGCCAGATATTTTAAGATATTCAGTCTCCAAAATACTATATATATATGATTTCTGTGTATTTTAAAAAATGAGCTACACTTACTTTCAGTGAATTACCGTTGCCACTTTCTAATCATTCGAGATTGTAAGTCACTTTCACAGAGACTTATATTTCCAAATGCAATAAAATTAAGGGTTTTTAAACCTTTGCCTGCTAAGTTGTATATACCTATCCTGAAAATGATGCAGTCATGGTGAAATACTTTCTACAGGTAAGAGTTTGACACAAATAGTTGGTGGTTCAATTCTTGGAGAAAATCATGCAGAAGCTCATTTCAAAAGCATGTGAATAAATTACAGAAATAAAAATACAAACAGGAAAACATGCTAGGGCATTGAAAGTATGCTTTGAACCTCTGGTATAGTGAAAAAATATGTTCCTATTCAGCTGCTACCATTTCCTGCTTCTGAAAAGAATTCCATCCATTAATGGTCTGTGTAATGTGGATTACAGATCCTGTGAGGCTTATTTGAAAGTAGACTGGCCAGAAGGCAGTCAAAAACTTATATCTGAGGTGCTTACCAAACATATAAATTTTAGTGGTAAATGTCAAAAAAAGGGGAAGAGAGAGAATGGACTATCAATCCCACTCCTGCTGCTAGTTGATGCAGACTCTTATTCAGTTTAACAGAGCATATGAGGTCAGGTGTAGAGACAGACTGTTAATAAAACAAACAGCAATAACATAGAAGATAAATTATCACAAATAGCTTACTAAAGGAATATAATCTGATAAATATATTTATAAATACCCATGTAAAATGTATTCTTTAATACAATATACCTCCTTTTAACTGAACCATGTTCATAGTTTATGCTGCACTTGACAGACTTCTTGCAAACTCATTACTCACCTGACAGAAGAAGTGCTTGGAAGAGATTATAGATGATAACGATCTATTACTTCATGTCACTTGCCCTCAGTATTTCCACCTACACTTGGAGATTCGGTATGTTAGCCTTTAAATTAAATGTAACTTAAAAAACCCAAAAACCAGAAAACAACTCAAGATAAAAGTAATGTACTAACTACTCTATTTCTTCCCCTGAATTTAGTTCTGTTTCACAGTTTTTGAGTAGCTGTCCTAGCAGATTTTCATGGCTTATGGCAAAAACATCCAACCAAAAACAAACGAAATCAAAACATTTTGACTATAGAAAATAACTAGGTGCTTAAGAAAGAGTTTCTGCAAATGCTAGAAGCTTATCATAAACCATCATAGAATGTAACTGGTAAAAATATCTGGTAGAGGGATTAAAGAGAATAAAGATCCAAATTCTGTCCAAAGATGGAAATACAGCAAATAATATATATTTATAATACAGACTACCAAACAATGCATTTTTCTTCTTGCAGTGCATAGATGCTATACTGAAAGCCTGTTACCATTAGCAGAAGTACTGATCTTTTGTTAATAATCAGATTAAGAGGCTTCTTTGAAAACTTTCATTAAATGTCATAAAGATGTGACTAGTATCCACTGACAGAGCACCACAGCAGTAGACATCATGTCGCATTACAGAAGCTACTTTTGCTCTGGGATTCCTAGTACCTAACTCTTCCGCCCTTTTTACCTTGAAAACTGTGTAGTTTTGGTCTATTCCTCTCGAGCCACTTCAGTGTGCGTCATTGGTGAATGGGTTGCAATCACCTACTGCAAAATTTCTTGCCCACTGATGATGATGTCAGGTAAGCAAAGACTGTCAACTGCTCAGGAAGACAAGTCCTTGAAGGTAAGAAGTCCTGAATTAATATCTAATGCAGGCAGACTGTCTCTCAACCTAAGCAGAACATACCAAAGAATTGTTTGCTCAACAATGCCAAACTTTTCAACAAGTTGCTAAGAGTGAAGTGTGTACAAAGAAAAACAGTTTAAGGTTTTATTCCTAAATACTTGCAGAGATGCTTCAACTGGTTAAAAAGAGAAAGAACAGTTCTATATAGTGAATTCACAAATTTAAACAGGACATTTTCGTGTCCAAAAAGTTAATGCACAATGAAATGTCCACACAATATAAAAGCCCTGGCATGTGGGGTGAAGAGGAAATAATGACTCTACTTATCAAGTTATGAATAAGCTGTTTAAAATGAAAAATCTGCCACAGATGGACTCTCTTAATCTGTATTTTGAACAACAGCCAAATTCAGACTTGATACTGAAACAGGATCAGAGTTGTTTCAGATCTGCCAGGACCAAGCCCTCAGACTGTCATTACTAGATTTTGGGTTAGATGATAAAATGTTTCTTTTTTTTTTTTTTTTAATGAGTTTTCTGATCTCTTCATCTGACTCAAAATCAGATCCATATGTTATGGATGCTGAAACCATGCTGAATTTTAAGAAACCAAAACTTGTCTAGAATTCTCCTTTCTGTCCCACTCTTCTCTTAAAACAAAAGGTGCTTAGCATTTTAACATCTTTACTTCTTATTCCAGTATTCCCCAGCTTGAAGCAGGTTGTGCTTAATAACAGAAAAGCAAAAGATAACTTCAGCACAAGGTTTGCCAGTTATGTTACATATGCTGTATTTTCTTATAGAGTATTTTTAATAAAAATTTAAATCTCTAAGAAGTTTTGGCAGCTGTATTTTTGAACATTTAGTCCAACTGTCATTGCTCAAACAAAACAGTCTTTCATATTTCCTTTTTGTGAGCAGAACAATTGCAGGACTGGAATAAAAACTGGCAAAGGGAAATGATTAGCGGTGGATGTTCCTGCTACTGTTGCTTAGGGGTTGTCCCTGTCACATCTGAATAAGCCTTCTAAAACTTGATGATTGCTTTTCTGTAGCAAAGGAAGTGATTGAATTAACCACAGACCATTTGTTTCTCCTGTTGTTAACTCATTTCATTTCTTACTGATGTCTAAACATATTGTAGAGTGGACTTTTTTCCCACTTACTAGAGATTATTGTCTGCATGTCTAATTAGATATTCTACCATTGCAATAATCAATGCAAAGATGTTATTTTTCTTCTGAAATTATCTCTTATTTCAGTTATGCAGCTTGAAATATCTCGGCAAAACAGGTAATTCAGCACTTTTATCAGGCCCCTCAGAGGAACTAAGGCAGACAACCAAAAAAGAAAAGCACCTAAATAAATGGCTCACATTAGAAAAAAAAAAAGCTGAAAGAGTTAGTGCTTTTAAGAGGACATTAAAAATCAATAGCAAATTATGTTCTGAAAAGTAAAACTGTAATGCAAAAACAGAGGCCCTGTCAACAGCACAACTGCCTGTGAAACAAGAGGGAAGGAAACTAATTTAAATAAACCACAGGACTATCCTTCCACAAAGCTGCTTGTGTAAGATTCTCCACTGCATTTAAGAAACATTGTGACCTTTGATTTTCTTCAGTCCAGTTCCTGTTTATGTAGCTTATGACCTGGTTACTTATCAGTTCAGAGAAAAAGAGAAATCCCTTTATAATTCTTTACTGTCTACTCAAATTTTGCGCTCAAGCACAGAGGAAGAGTACTTTTCTGACTGCTTGCCCTCTTTTCAGAATAGATGGGTTGGACGAGGACAGTAAGAGACAGCTTAGTTTCACTTCTGCTGCCTGTTCAGATTAAGAGAGACAATGCAGAGGTTGAGAACAGCAGTAAAGGTTATAGGTGAAATAAGAGGCAAATTACTACTATGAGGCTGCAGGAAGGAAGCTAGAGGAATTCTGACTCACAGGTGTGCCTGAGTCAATGTTTCTTGTGACGATGGCTGGGAGAGGTGGTAAAACTATGCATTTCCCTTTGCTTGGGCTATGATTTCAAAACACAACCAGTTGTGAACAGACATCAGCATTATGACGTCTCTCCACCAGCTGCTGTGGGAAAACTTGCAAGCACCAGGACTGCATTCCAAATCCTTTACATATGTGTAGGATAAAAGAAGAAACGACCTCCTTTCTTGAAGCCCTATAGTTATAATTTAAAATTCAGTGAAATGAAAACTTGATGTTAATATTATTTATGAACAATAACACACGGTTATGCTTTCTACCTATATAAAGACTCATCCCCATTTCACTGCTTTTGCATCCCAAATAACTTCCTAATTACTACCTCACACCCAACATTGCTCTCAAATACTAAATTTCAAACACAAGAACGTGACTGCTTCTTTCCCAGAGGTAATTACCACATATATTGCAGTGTCAGTTCTCTCTGAAGGGAACCACCAATAAACTTAGGAACTTTGTTGAACTGAGTCATTTCCACTTTTGGTATGCACCACATTAGCATACTTAGTATGCAAAAAGTTAGTATTTTCCAGCTGTAGTTGAAAGTAGATTTTTAAATATTACCGTGTGGGATTCTTGTAGTCTTTTGTAGAGGACAGGACTGCAGGAACTACAACATTCCTCTCATAAGCTGGAGACTAACAAAAGGGTTCTCCTAGAACAATAAAACCAAGTGATTACAACCCTTATACCCCATTTCCTACACACACAGAGTTAAATTGTTTGCATTACAACAGAAGTGCTCTGCATTTTATCAGTAGGATTCTTCTGAAAAATTAAGGAACACTTTTTTTTGCTAATAATGACCCTCACTTAGTTCAAAATTGATCCAGAACTATTAATCATACAAATATTCAAAACCTTTTGTAGCTTCATCTAAAACCTAACATGAGGGAAGAAAAGTTTTGGACCATTTATTACAAAGGATTTCTGCCATCAAAGGGGTACAAGTCCATTTTGAACAACAGATTCTTTCAGGTCATTTGGGAACCACCTTTGATTGACAGGTAGACAAGGATACTCTCAATACTTAGTGACTATCAAGTAGAATAACTTTGCCCTTCCCATTTTCCTCTGTATGATAACATACCAGACAGCTTAAATATTGTCATGTGTCTCAAGGCAGGGAACTGCCTCTTAAAAGTTACTGGAGGGAAAACCTTTTTTAAAAATTATGAATTATTTGCTGCATGTTCATTCTTTTTTTTTTTTTTAAAGGAGAGTCACGTGAAAATACAGGAAATACATCTGGAGCAAATGAAAATATGTGCTCCTGGACCTAGGCCTGATGCCAAAATAAAGCATCAGAACTTGGACTGACAATCTGAGAACAAAGCAGGAGTAGAGATGTCCACTAACACTAATATTATGTGCCCACTCTGTAAGGAACAGCACTTCATTCTTAAAAGTAATGCTACTTTCATACTGAAGAATGGTAGTTAACCAAAATACTCAAACCCACTTTTGACCTGCTATATGTCATACAGTCTGATCAAAAAAAGATTTAGAGCCACACGAACCATCTGGTTACACACAGCAAGACATTAAACAGGGATACGATAAAAATAATGTTGAAACTACTGTGGAAAAGAACTCTATGGAGAAGAAAGTAGCAAGTGCAGATGAGCCAAGCTTTACCGGTAAGTATTAGTGATTTATGACAAAACAGCTGCACTGAGACATTTAAACCACTTCCCCAGCCCCCTCTCCCCCCATTGCTAGCTGTCTGTTACTAGTTGGAAAGACTCTCGGTTCTACTTGCCTGCTTGGCATTTAGCACCATTCTCCACCCACACAGCCTACTCAAAATGGCACCCACACTGGAAATTTTGTGCTTTTCGACTTCTATTTTCCATCTGTATCAAATTCCACAACATTCCAGCTGCAATTCTAGAAGTCAGCTAAATTTGTTGTCTTCATGCCTGCCCTGCTGTTCAAGCTCATTCTCCCCTCTCTTCTTTTGTCCTCCTGTTAAGCAAGTTGGGCGATTTAAACACTATCATACCTGATGGAGGTTAAAAGTTAAACAGATTGCATCAAATATGCAATACTTAAAAGATCAATAAACAGAGCAATAACAACTGAAAAAGTGAATGCTGGCAAGTTCCTGCATTCAACTTTTACCAAAGTTGAGATTTCACTAGGTTAGCATCCCAAAGCTTTCAAGAAATTTTACAGCTCTGGAACATGCACCACACAATTCCTCTATTTTGGGAATGCACTTTATCCTTATCTCTAGGTGTCATAAAAAAAAAAAAAAAGATGATTGGAATCAAAGATAGCAGTTCAGCTTAGTATAGAAACTTCAAGAAAAAGTAGCTCTCTCAAGACAACCTTCTGTTCTATTCCTGCATAAACTGGCAGAGACAACACTGCTAAACAACAAAACTGAGCACCTCTCTCATTCCCCGCTGTCTGCCTGTATATGGGGCAGGGTACTGTCAGGGATAATGTGTCCCATGAATGCCTTCCAGGGGCATCCAGTTGAAAGCATACACATGTAGTTACCTTACCAGGGGCTGCTTCCCTCTTCACAGAAGTCAGCCACCCACCCACCTGCCTTTGTTACAGAGCAGGAGTGTTGAGGATAGTAACTCAGGAAACTCTTGCCAGCCCAGAAGGAAGTGAGAAAGGTCTCTCTTGGAAGCGAATTTCACCATAGCTAAGTGAATAGAAGGTGCTCATGTGCTTCAAAAGTGCAGGAACAGATACACAGCAAACTAGCAATACGATGCTAAGTATCTGGGCTTTCTTCGTTTTTCTTATCAGCTGCGGTTGGTTCAAAGATCCATCACCCATAAAATAAACAGATTAATTTTGAAATGAGCAAAGAAGTTTTGTTTCAGGAAATACTGAACTCATGCTGGTTGAGGACTGCAGAGTTTTAGAGGAAGAGTTCCCTGGAGCAGTTCTCAATGGACCAGCTGTATTGGCCTTGGAGTGGTAGAGGTAGACAGTGCAGAACTGCAGATACAGACGTGAGAGCCCTTTTTTGTTCCTGTTTTTAAAGAAGTCATAAGGTTACAGCTAAACTGACCAGTGAAAGCAGCAAGTAAAAAGACACAAGACAAGCACCCCACCTCAGGCAACCTATTTACAAGCTCTTTCAAACTCATGCAGACAGGAAGTGGAGACAGACTTGTTTGAAAATAGCTTAGAAATAGCATGACTATACAATCCTTCTCTCTTTACATTATATGAATTTCAATAGCCCTTGCCTTCAATATGAAGAAAATTTGTTTCTAATTTTATTTTCTGGACTCCAACAGACACTTTGCAGTGACAGTTTGCAATCATGCTTATAGTATTTCTTTCTGATGCCTAAAGTGCCCAGTAAACTAGTAAACAGGCTCATAGTGCAGAAAGTGGTCCATCCAGTCTCACACAATAACAAGTAACTGTCTCATCACAGTCCACTGTCACAGTGGACATGCTCTATTATTCATTCCAGCAGACTTCTGTGGATCTAGATGCTTTTGTACAATGCAACACCTCAGCTTTGCATATTCAATTGTATGAAAATGTCACCCACTAGGGTAAAAAGGCCTTTCAGTACCTCTGAAGCTAAAGCATTCACACTGGCACTAGGAAATAATGAATAGAAATATATGCCCACTGAAGAGATCCATATATTTTGGAAACTTTGACCACACACAAAAAGAAAGCACTAAGTGTTGGGTATTGAGATGGTTCCCAGGATGTTACAGAAAACATCTTTTGCAGATTAGATTTTCCATCTGAGTTGTCCTGAACAGCCAGTTGACTAATACCAAAGTGATCTGAAACAATCAGAGACAGCAGGTTTTGCACAGTGAAGTTCTCACACTGTGTCTGACCAGCACTGACCACTAGCAGCATGCATCCTAGGAGCTGCAAGCCCACAGCAGGGCTTCACCCAAGAAAGGTGCTCCAGATAAATGCTCTGCAGAAAAGTGAGCTCAGTTCTCCTGCTTATTCTTCTTTTTCATTAGACATACTACTGTGGAATCCAAAGCCCCGTGAAGACACAGAGGCAAGCCCACCCACAGAATGCCTTTAGTCATAGTTGAGTGTCTTGCTTCCTATTCAACAATATCAATACAGTACCTCCTATTCAGCAGGTGTATAATTCCATAATCTAGTTCAGGGAATAGAAAGCTCAGCACTTCTGCCTATGACTGATGTGGGAGATTAGGGAGGCTAGGCAGGAAGACAACAGATTGAGTAGAAGTAAAATCTAAGCCAGAACATTTCTCCAGGAAAAATCAGTAGGAACCTGGCAGGGACCATTTCAAATCTGTTTTTTTGGGGGAAGGTTATATTTTTTTTGTCACCTTTGAAAAACAAGGAATATCAGGCACTTTTCTATCTTATTTTTTCCTTCCAAGCTTTCCAGTTACGAATACACAAAGTTAAGGGAAGAGAGCTCATGAATCTACGTGGGCAGTAGGAGCAAAGATTACAACTGAACTACTGTATTTGCTTTTCTGTGATACACACAATGTCACCATCACACTGTAAGCAAAGGCCTCTAGGGAGCGGAGAAGAAAAGGGCATAGAAGAAAAAAAGAACAAATAGTGACAGAAACAAAGGGCAGACCTTCCTTCTATGCCTTTTCCAATACTTCAAAGTGGATTTAGATTTTTACTGAAGTTCTCTTCTAAACAGTTTAATTATTTATTGCTGAGTCTAACTACTTAAAAAAAAATCACTTTGATGGGCAATTATTTCCCCCTTGTCCCTTGTATTGTCATGAAAAATAGGTTTAATTAAAATAATGACCAAGACAAACTAAGAATGCTGGTGGGAATTTGACAGACTCAAGATCTTAGTAAATTGTGCAGTTCAAAAGCATATGAGAAAATTAGATGCACTTGAAATATGGTATTTTCTGATCTGTGTAAAAACTAGGCATGATCCTATAATCAGTGGAGTCCCTATGGAAAAGACTTCACTGGGCTTCTCAGGAAGGGCAAATACAGGAATACACCACCCTAAGGATACAAGTAAACTTCCTCATCTTAAAAACAAGATGTAAAGATCTACATGATTTGTATATTTCTAAAAAAGGTTTATTCATCTTTTCATGAGTAAAAATTTTGATTTCAAAAAGTGTCAAAGATCTGATGTTAGGTCTGATAAGTAAGGGAGGTTTAATTTCATTTTAATGGTGAACACAGACTTGAGTTCTCATGCCAGTATAATGTAGAGTGAGGACGGAATGTAGGGTATTACCACTACAAGTTTTTATAAGGACATGGCTTTCATATAATGGTTTAAGTAATTTTCTCTTTACTGTAAGTTATCATGCTACTAGTCATTGTTGTTCCTAGTCTTTTTTTCCAACTAATTTCTTTCATTTTTCTCCCTCATTCACCCTTTTGCAATAACTATGACTGTCATGGCTATTTAAAAAGACCATTTCTTTCAGTCACACCTGCTGTACATGGAGAAGGTGAAATTGTCTTATTTGGCTCTATGGATAAAATTTAAGTCAAAAAGAGAAAAAATTCAAAGAAATTGAACTAGTTTTATTTTTAGGCAGTCCTCGGTGTCCATTTTATAAATGTCTTTTGAGAACTACGACCAAGCAGTCAAGATTTAAAGCTGCATTTCAGCAAGCTCATTCAAGCTTATCCATGGAAAAACTGTGAAACCAAAGATATCCACTTTATACAGGATAAAGTTCTGCCTGTATGAACAAGATGTTTGATGTTGCCTAAGTTTGTTTTTCTATACCTCACACACATATATACAGACGTGGACAGAGAGACCCAAACAACTGAGAATTTGCAAACATGTATTTTTACATTAATGCTGCTAACCACCCTTGAAAATTTAGCTTTATTTTAACAACATACTTGGATACAGATGAAGCTTAAGCATACATAAGTAGCTGAAAAATGAGACAATGAATACAACACTACACAGAGAAAGTGATTAAGCACCACTAAAGACATAAATCCACAAAATTTGACCATTTACAAGATGATCTGGAGAGCTACATTTTACATTTTGGTTTAAACCAAGACAGTCCCACTAATGTTAATTTACTCTAAGTTTATATCTCTCCTGAAAAAGGCTCAATATATTTTAAAAATATCATAGTACCATTACATTCTTATAATTAAAATGACTACCATTAAAAAAAAAAGCTTTGACAATATGTAAAATTAGATCTCTCAGACTACATGGTGCTTAAATGCTTCACGCAATACAGTGAAATAGTAGTTGTAATTAGTACCAATGGTTTTCATGCTGATTCTATAATATTATCGTTCTGAAAAAGAACATCAGCTGAGTGAAAACCAAATGGTACTTGTATTCCTATAAGCCTGTAGTAACTTCACCTAATAGAATACTCCTTGTTTGTTTGGACTAATCTGACATTATTATTTCCATGATTTCATTAAAATTCCACTAAAATACAATAAAATTGTGCAACCAAGATCCAAACAAGGCTTCACATAACAACTGCATTTGTGGGTACACCATTTCATAGAAGAGTTGTAACTGCAGCTAATTGATTAGATTCTAAACTATTGCCACGGTTCCGAATAATTCTTATCCTACTTCTTATTCGTAAGCAGCTTATACAGAGTATTTTAATATTTTAAATTTTGGTTGGGAGGCCCAATTAAAAACAAACAAACAAACAAATCTCATGACATTTTTCTGTTCTACTCAGCGGATGAAGGAGTTATAGGCAAATATTCACAAAGAACATAAAATTTTTTGAGCTCAAAACTCACTTCCCAGGCATTGCCTCCAGTATTCAGTCAAATTTTGCTATCTCAGTAACCAAGCATTCTTTAAAAGTAAACTGCGACTTCTCTAATGCCAGAGAAGCTGCTCAAGTGCTATTTGCATAAACGGTGAAGAACACATATTTCTTTCTTACAGAAATAGGTATCTTATTAAACCAACACCTTAGTATATACAGTTTAGCTTTATCTGTGGTACCTACCAGGAAGGGTTCAGAAACTCTGGAAAACACGATAAACAAATACATTCGATTTAACCATACGAAGTCTTACACAACATACTGCTTTCACACCATTGCTGCCACCAGCATGATGCTGATCTGTAATAAACTTTTCACCTACACCTCTATAAGGAACAGGTACTTGGTATAAATACTATGTCATTTATTTGAAGACAACTCTACTCATTTCATCTGGCTGCGGAAGGGAACCCTCAACTCATCCAAAATCATGAACACATGAGAGCACTTGGAAGAAGATCCAAGGGTGATGTTTGTATGACAATGTCAGTGAAACCAAGGAGTTTAACTACAGCCACAAGCCTGTATTTTTAGAGATGTTGATCTCAGCTTGATGTTTAGAGCATCTTCTGACTGCTCTCTCCCATTATTTTGCCTCATCTTCAATTCCTTTCTTCCTCCTTCAGAGGTCATTGGTACAACTGCATCTGAAGATAAAAGTTCTGCCTTCACACAGTAGCACAAGAGGACTTGGAACTGAACACTTTTTCCAAGAGGGTGTTTATATAATCACTACATTCCTTGAAGATTTTAAAAATATTTTATTTACTGTCCAAATCATCTTATTTCTGAGCAGTTTACCTGCTGTATTTCTGCTTTTCGGCTCAACCAACAACACTCTTCATAGGCTTCAGTGCTCAGTAATCATGTTTGATAGATTTAAAATCCAACTGGTATAATTTAGCCAAGTGGAAGAAAAATAAATATAGAAAGCTAAAGAGTCAAGGGAAGTAAGTCCAAAAGAGAATATTTTCAGCCTTGACCAAAGGAAAAAAAAGAAAGAGATGCATATTATGATTTTTTTCCTCTACAAAGTGTTCCACATTTTTAAAATATTTGAACTGGCATGCACTCCGTCAAACACTCTACCATGCTCTGCTTTCTAAAAGTGCAGATCTGCCTAGTTTCCATAAGAGTCACAACAACCTATAATTCCAGTGCCAGAAAGTTAAAACAGATATTCTACACAGGCAGGGGATATGGCAGTTGTACAGGAACAGACAGTCTGCTGAACTAAGCCAGGGTAACTCTGTAGACTTTACTATGTCATGAGGCTGTGCAAGATTAAGAAATCAGGTTGAAAAGCTTTGAATTTAGGAGTAGCAGAATGTGCCTTTATTCAGGGTTTACAAAGTGAATTACTCCTGCCATTATACTGCTTTAGCTGACCACAGAGCTAAGAAGAAAGGTGGTAAGAATTCCCATACATCTCAAAAAGTTGCATTGAGATTGTACAAAAAAAGAACAATACTATGCTTTGCTTCTGTTTGTCACCAGAAGGAGTAAGTTTTCTGAATATATTAACTTTTCTATTTTAAAGCATCTGTTTTCTTCAGAAGATGCCTTTTAAAGTTCTCTTTTGGAAGCCAAAGCCAAGATTCAATCCTTCCACTATATGGACTTTGTCCCCTGGAAGCTATATAGTCTCTTCACCCATATTAGTGAAGTCAGACAGCAAAGGAAGGAGCAAACACATTATATCCACATGAACAGCATGGGGAGAGTTTTGCTGAGGCTCCGTGTACATGGACCCAGCCCCCCCAGTGCTCAGTGCAACTGAGCCCTCCCTGAGCGTGTCATCATTTATCAGTTATAGCCTTGAGTTAGAAAGAATAATCCAAAAACCTATTGACAGAACAATTCCAAAGCCAATTCATATAGTACAGAGGAATTGAGGAGTTAATGAGCCAGTATTATTCCCCTTCAATCTGACAAAATTTAAGCATGCTACACGTGAAAAACACACAGTCTGAGATGTACCTCTGGCAGAAGTGAAGTGATTGTTCCAGATCAACTTCAGAAAACCAGGCACTAGCAGATGAAAGCATTCAAGGTTTTTAGAATTAGCAAGCAACTCTGCACCTCAATGCACCTTCAAAAAGAGAAACCTTCATATATCATAAACTTTCAGAAATTACCAAATATCTGCCTTTATAAGATTAGCCTGCCTTTTCAAGGATTCATGAATAGGCATCTAATCAGATCACTATATTTTTTTTCAAAATTCTGGATACATTGGCTATAGATAAAAGAAAAACACATGAAAAAAATTTCCAAGACACAGGACTTTCCTATTTCCTCCAGCCTTTCTTTGTAGTCTTGGACAAAGACATCAAACATTAAAAACTCAGTAGCTGATATTCCCTTCTAACCGGACTAAGTAAAGCCTGACACACTATTCACACTGCTGACATGTAAGAATATTAACAATATTTCTTGTGAGAAAAGGCATTTAGACTCTTTCTGTCACAAAGAGGAAAACATAAAAACAAGCCAAACTTCAAAATCAGGGACAATATAGGAAATATTATGAAGACTGTCTTCTATTCATATCTACGTAGAAAAACTGATGAGAAATTTTCATTTAATGTGGCAGACTGAGGACCAACCGTGTGTTGTACCTGGTGCCAAAATTATACAGTTGTTCAGAGATACAATGAATACTTCATTCCTTAAAAAGTGAGCACTGGAACACAGTGTGGCTAATTTGCACAAAAGCAGGATAAAGCCTATGAGGAGCTGTCATTGAACGTGGATGACTGGTGGATAGGTAGAGAAATTGTCTTAGCATCGCCAGTTCTGATGAAACAAGAGTTTGAGAAGAATTGATCTACATAAGAAGACATTTTTTTGTCCCCTATAGTACTACAATATTTGAAGAAAAGTTGTAAAATACCAGACCCTTTCTAAAAAAGCAAGAACAACAGAAAGGAGAGAGGAAAATACTGGCACAACAGGCTTGTGAGCCAGTGTAGCTGCTTTTGCACTTACCAGCAAGTGAATGGTAACTGAACAAAACAAAAACACAGGTAAATAAAACTGCACAGGAGAAAAACCCAAACCAAAATAAAATCACACTCCTATTAATTAAAACTACTTTTGTGCATTTTGATACAAGGTTCACAATGTTCTGCTTGATAATTCCTGACTGCCTAAACAATGTAAATGTTTACAATGTATCCATGTAGAACTGGATACATTGAAAACTAGACAGAAAAATGAAAGAAATTCAGCTAAAGACATTAATTCAAGCTTCACTTCGTTATTAGCTTTACTTTGACCTCTTTTTATTTCATTTGACACAGTGTGCCTTAATCTGAAACTTAATGGAAACAAATGTTATACTCTCTCACACAACACAATTAATAGAATAATGAAAAAGCACATTTTGATGTAGTATTCACTGTTGCTCAAAATACGACTTCTTGATGCATTAAAATGAACATTTTCAAAAGGTAAAAATCACTTATTCCTCTCCCCAGAAGTCTGATTCACTGTTTTCATTTTCCTCTTTAAAAAAGTCTTGTAATGAAATAGAAAAATACAGTCACCAACTGCATTATGCAGAATGAGCAACTGATGCAAAAATCTTATAAGCTCAGCCTGAAAATAACTGAATGCTTTGAAGCATGCAGAAAATAATTACAAATACCAAATGCATTCAGTTTGTGTTTGCAAATGATCTATGCAAAAGGTAAAAAACTACTCAGTTCTATTAAAATAGAGACTTGCCTTATGAAACATATGGTTTACTTTCCGTAAAAGCATATATGGAAAAAAATAACTTATTTTAAATGAAGGTAAGTAAGCAGAGGAAAAAAAAAATCCAACATGTTTACCAGTCAAAGACAAAAGGTTCCTGTCTTTGCTCACAAACAATATTGGTAGACCTTGAAGTACACAGGAAATAAGATAGACCACAAATTCACAGTGAAACAGATTATAGCACAAAAAGTTGTCCTGTTTTAGAAGGATGGACAAGAACATTAGAAGCTACCATGAGTGGCATAGAAAAAGTAATTTAAGAAATAAATCATCATGATTAAGCTACAATTTCTGAGCACTGCATTATTTCCCTGTTTAACTATAAGACACTGTCTTACTCAACTGAAAACATTGTTTACTGAAAAAAAAAAGCCTATATGACACCATCTCATTTGACCATTTCAATTAAAGCTGCTAGTAATAGAGCTCAAATCTCCACTAATTGAGGTTATTTCAACTTGCAAAAGCACAGAGGAAGTGTTTTTGATGCTAAACTGTGTTCCATAGACACAGGTTTGTTTCCTGTCAAAGCTTAACTGTTACTTCAGAGAAAGATGGCAATGCAAAGTCCCTGGGTGTATTTAACAACCACTTACCCAATTTGAAAAACTTAAGACATTTTGGTGAAAGTAGAGCTATTTGAATGGAATAAAACAAAAGACCCTTAATTCTCAAGTCAAACAAGAAAACCTGGTTGTATTTTGGCAGGATATTATACAGGATGTTAGAGCTAATGTTTGCTGCTATTGTTTCATCAGATCAAGACTGAGAAGAATCAAGATCATTGCACTCGAAAGGAGAATAATAAAAAAAAAGGAAAAAAAGATATAGACATTGATTTTTTTATGCTATCACAGAGATGAAGTAAATACAAGAGGTAGTGCTAAAATTATAGGACTTAGTTAAAGCCTTTGCACCTGCTCTGGCAGATGGATGCAATTAATAACAGAAAAGAGACAGAAGAACACAAGTAAAATTGCTCCCTGAGGGTTAGATTGTTTTAAAATTAAGCTGACACACTTTTTTAATACAATATATTAGGGTGGAGACGTGTTTTGAAGTGGGCTATCTAGTTTACAGCAAACAAACTCATTAGTGAGGTGTATACACAAACACAGGCCTGGCCCCACAATTAGTTTTCATACTCATTCTGCAAACAGAAAATGTATTTTTTAATTACTCATAGTCAAGCAAATGGTTGTGCTGTATTTTGCATGGGAAACAATATTATACTTGATTTGCTCCTAGGGCAAATGAAAGATTGGAAAACGTGAGCATAAGAGCCCTAGTCAGTAAAACTCTTGTCAGCATGCCCTTTAAGGAGTTCACTCATCAAGAAGCCAGCTGAAAGTAATTTCATTATTTGAAGCCCAACCAAAATTAATGAAGATGAAACATCCCCTATTACACTGTGTATGCACACATGTGTTTATTCATATGCACTCAAACTCCAACTATACCTGTGTGGTTACTACAGCCACAACAACCCAGGCACACCACAAAATGTGGTGTTAGATCATTAAGATAGTCCCTAGCAGTTTTGGCCCATGTTAGCAGGTGTTTTCCTAAACAAATCCCAGGGAGGTTCAGGGTCAGCACAGGTCACTCCTTGGATGCAGGTGTTTTGGATGTGGGGTGTGAGGGGGTGGTGAAGGTGGTGCAATTTCAGTAAGAATGGTGGCCACCAGCCCTCTGCCAGCCTGCCAGGCCTCAGGGCCTGAGAACAGAGCCTGGCTCATTTTATTTACAGGTACAGACAGACCTAAATTTAGCTCATCTTCCAAATCAAGGATGAAAAGAGAATTTAATTACTCAGCAGAGGGAACTAACGCAGCAACACTGCATTAGCACCAGTTGTACTGCAACAGCTTGCTGGAGCAATTATGGATTTTTACAGTGTATGGAAACTTTGAAAAGCAGTGAGTGCTTTTTTTTTTATTTCTTACAGTAGTTCAACAGCAAAGTGGGTTAAACTGTTACACTATTCACATTTCACATGCGAAAACAATATTTTTTAATTTCTAGAAACTACTAACAAAATCTTCTAAAAAGAAAGCTTGACTACTTGATGACAATGAAAAACAGAAGCTAAGTAAATGGAGAAAACATAGTTAAAGGTAGCCAAATTAACCAGATAATAATTGGACAACAAACTGCCACTGTTACTACCAATTTTCTGTAAGTAATTATCCACTAAGGTAAGAAAAGCATTATTATAGCAACTTAAATTATCAGTAAGAGAATACTTAGTGCCACAGGTGATTGGTTTTGCTTTCTGTTTCTCAGTTTGCTACAACAAAAAAGGTAAATACATTGCAATCTACATTAAAAGTTACCCATAACAGTGGCTTGTAGCTTAACAACAGGAGTTTTTTTTTTAGATCTGAAGAGCCTAGCATCCTTGAGGGCACTGTAAAATAATAACATGAAAGGATTTTACATTTGCTCCACTTGAATATTCTTAACAACTATTACAGGTGACTATATAATAATTGGATACGGGGGGAAGAGGGTGTGCAAAAGACATACATATCAAAAATGGGCTAGCAAAAATGTATTTAAGCAAATAGTACTAGATCTGTTGTTACAATAGTTAGCTTTTCCTTTTTTTTTTTCTCTTTCTTTTTTTTTTTTCGTTTGGGTTGCGGAATGTGGGTTCCTTTTTTGTTGTTTTTGGTTGCTTGTTTTGTTTGACGTGTTTACAGAACAGATAAAGTTAGGGCACCAAAATGCCAGTAGGTTCTAGTGGCCCTTACAAGTCTCAGCTTCCCACCAAAGAGAGACCAGCTGCTTTCTGCTTGGGGATGGTACATGCTGAGAAGAGGGTGACCTTGTCAGAGCTCAGCCATTAAACCACTGCCTGACACTGCAGAATGCTACACCCCCATGAACAGCTGCCTTTTCATCACATATGTACACATTCAGTCATAACGCAAAGAAATTATTTTAAAAGTTTTTAGGATGCTGCTAGAGCCTGACTATTGTGTTAAAACTAGCAAGAAGTCACTTCCCATTCAAATCTTGAAATAGATGACTTAAGCTATTACAAGCATTGCTACTGTCCCTTAACTCAGCACATTGTATACTATATTAAGCTTATCTTATTTATGTTGCTATAAATAAAACCTACATTTGACCTCTTCGTTGTTCTTATGTTTCAGTGTATTTGAGCAAAAATTCACTCGTACCACAGCAAAAAACACACACAGATGACAAAAGCTCCCAAACCACATGTATTGACAGACTGCAGAAAATCAGTAATATTTTAATAGCTGGTGAACAAAGAAAACCAAACCAAAACATCCCTCTTGCTTCCAACTACTGTCAATTGCTCTTTGATGGAATTCATTCAAGAGAAGCAACACGAAGTTTCATTCATAAGGCTGTCGAAGAACTCCAGAGAAATGAGTCACCAGGAAAGTAAAAAAAACCAAACCAAACAAAAACTAAAACAAAAGCACAAACAACAATCCCCCTTCCCCCCCGGAAAAAAAACCCAAACCAGTTAACAGATAGGAAAATACTGCAATGGATGAATGTAACTGTTATTTTAATTTTAATCTCCTGTATCTGTTTTCTCCCTACCAAGCAGCTGGGCTTTTCAAGAAGTCACATGATCTTGCCTTTCACTAAAATGCTCAGATCTGAAATTCCTACTTTACAAAGGGACTTAAAGATTTCAAAACAAGGCTTCTTTTACACTGTCTTGATTCCTTTATCCCATCCTGACTCACAATCACCTTCACTCCACAAATTTTACTACAGAATTTTACCAAATCCTGCATGACATCCTAATGATGTCATCATTACATGACTCTTTAGTACCTTAACTAGGCTGAGGACCAGTCTCATGTAACATAGAATTCTCAAAATCTGTTGCCTCAGATTTACCTTGTTTCCCTTCTGTAGTGTTTTCATGCAGTGATTAAAACACAGATCCAAACTGTCATGTTCTCTATTATAATGAGAAATAAAATAAACAGTTGGAGAGCTTATAAATAAATGAGATCTGTGGAGGCATTTTAATTGTACATACATAATTTTGGAGCCTAATTAGACACAAAACTTACCTATGCACCTTGCATATAGACCAAACAGCAAGATGCTCTTTCCCAGAGAATCCAAGAACCTGACCTAGGTTTCTGCTTTGAAACACCTTGTGGTCTCTCAGTGCACCTATTCATGGCAGAATAGCTCCTTAATTTAGCGTGTTAGAGAGCCTGAAGCTGGGCAGTAGGAATATCCTCACATGTTCTGCTGGACATCTACATTAACATACTACTGCTGGCCTGCACCAAAATATTCCAGGTGGCCAGGACCTTCAGCAACCACCCTTTATGCTTATGCACCCCATGGATCCATTGGGAAAGCCAAGTCTTTATGATCTCCAGTGCTAAGAAACACATGCCTTGAACTTCACACAGCAGCTGTTTGCTCCTCCTCTCTCAGACTCACCTCTCAGCTGTCTTCTAAACAGCCCTGTCACCATGTGTGCTTGAAACCACAAAAGCAATGCTGCATCTTCTAGTCCTTCCACAGCACAGCACAAAAAAGCCTGACCCATCTTTAACAGCCTTGATACTGAAGATGTAGGTATCTCTTTCACCTGCTTCTTCCTACTGGCTTCCTTCCAACATGCACTCACATGACCCGCTGACTGCAATTCCCAGAATATCTCTACTTACTGTACAGCATCAGCCATAAAAAAACACTGTTTGAAAACCACTCACTTTCCCCATCGAACTGGGGAACTCTTAATAACACAATACAGATGCAGAGGGATGTAAGGAACCAAGCTGCTTGCTCCTGCTGGCTCTGTACTCAGATGAACTGCAAGACAACATGACTCAGCCTCAGACAGCTACCAAGTGGAATCACAGATCATAGCTCTTGGCAGAGTGCAGAATATGAAGGGAATGACACAACAACAATGGGAACAAAACAATTGAAAGAACCAAAGATTTTACAAGTTCAGAAAAAGCATCAAATCCTCTGCTTTATTCACAACCAAACAAGAAATAGCAACAGAGTGAGCAGTCACTACCAACTTAATCTAATGAAAGCTGAGATCCAAAAAAAAAAAAAAAAAAGGACAAAGATACCTGCCAGAGAAGAATTTTAAACCCACATTTAAAACAACACAGGGAAGAGAGCAGTTTACAGAGCCTACAGTAAAATGAGAAGTTTCCAATCCACTTAAGGCAAGTAACTGCCAATTCATATCTTAAAGCTATAGGGAAACAAGGCCTTTGAGGAAGACATTGATATAATTTTATTGTTGTATGTGTGCCCAAGAAAGTAACATTTTAAATCAACAGGAAGACATCTGCACTATACGCCTATAAATTACAATATAAAGAAAAGGAAACTGAAATACTCTACAAGCTTTACTACTGTTTTTCCTGACTCCTATTTTACTAAAAGTCAAAAGTCAGAAAAATTACAAAATATTAGGAAAAAGGGGGAATCCATTAAAAAAAAAAATCCTCACAAAGAAAACTACTATGGAAAACATACTTGCTGAACCAAAACTTCAAAGCCCTCCTTTAATGTAATTGTCTTTAGAAAATAGCATTGAAGTCTTTAAGTGTTGCATTTTTGATTCCTGTTATGATAAATAATTAGAATATTAACTCTTGCAAAGTATAATTACTCCCTGGAACATATTCAGAAGAATCTGAAGGCAATCATCTTGTACCCTGTGCAGGTAAGCCTCATTTTTTCCAGCATTCACAGGTAATACACAAATTTGAGTGGAAAACTTGCCCTAAAATAAAAGTTTAAAGACTCATCAATTGTGTTTCATTTACCATATCTGCAGGGCAAGTGTTCCTATCAAAATAAACATACCTGAAGGGGTGTTTTTGACTAGAAGGTGTGTACATACTCCCTCACCACCTTTGGTTGCTTCATGAGGCTCTCCAGCCCATTTCCAGCATGGAAATCTCAGCACTTGCTTAGGAGCATACCTCCCTCCCTCTCAAAACAAAACAAACAAACCCCCAAAACCAACCAAACAAAGACAAACAAACAAAAAACACCACCCCCACCCCCCCCCAAAAAAAAAAAAAATAAAACCCCAAAAAAATCAAGAGAAGAACCCAGACAAACAGAAGCTGAAGAAGTTCCTGTTCTTAGTGGCCACAAAAAAACCCAACAAACTCCCAGAAGCGCGAAGGGGAAGCGCAAAGGCAGCAAGAATGACTACTGATTGTTAACACACACCGAATGCTCCCGCAGGCAGGGATCCCTGGAGACCCCACAGCCAGGGACAATGTCAGTGTGCGCGCCAACGCAGCCCCCACCAGGCACCCCCGCTGCCCCAAAGGCCTCAGGCCGCCCCCCGCGCCAGCGGGACCAGGTGGGGCCGGAACCGCCCCTCTCTGGCTTCAACCACGGATCCTAGCGAGCTTTCCCATCACTCCAACCCCTCCGTCCCGCCTCCTCCCGATCCCGATCCCCGAACCCCGCCACCACCCCGCCCCGTACCCAGCTTCACGCCCATTTGCTGGCGGATACGTCAATCAAGCTCAGTGTCCCCTCGTGATTGGCTACTGTGTAGAGGCGGCTCCCGCCCACGGGCAGGGGGCGGGGCTCCCACTCTGGCCCCGCCGCGCAGGCGCGCACGGAGTGTTGTGCCGGGGGTGGGCATGTTCCGAGCAGAGGAGCGGCCGCCAGCGCGCCGCGGGGAGGGGGCGGGAGCGGCACCGGCACAGGGAGCGGGGCCGCCGCCGAGCCAGCCTCACTTCCCAGGAGTGCGGGGAGACCACAGCGTACCGGGGGCTGCGAGCGGTGCCGCAGACAGACCTGTGCGTGTGCATCTCTCTCTCTCTCTTTCTCTCTCTGTCTGTCTCTCTTGCATGTGTCTGTAGGACTCTCCACACACGCGCGCACATTCCCACTCGCCCGCTGGGCGGGCTGGGCTGTGCTACGGGAGGGCGATGCGGGCGGCGGGGCAGCAGCTCCGCACGGCTCCCTGCGGGGCGGCAGCAGCAGCAGCGGCAGCTCAGGACAGAGTCCCTGGGGCGGCCGGCGCGGAGCCGGGACGGGGCGCGGGCGCGGGGCGGGATGCGCTCCGCTCCGCCTGCCTCCCGCATCAGGGGAGCCGCCGCCGCCGCCGGAGAGAACAGAGCCTCGTCCGGAGAGACGCTTGGCCGCTCCGGGCTGAGGACGGGGGAAGCGGCGGCCGCGGGGGCTCAGGAGCCTCCCTGCCCGCCCCCGGCTTTTCCCGGCGGCTCCCCTCGCCCTCGGCACGCGGCCGTGCCGCGCCAGCCCGTACATCTGTGTGCGCCGGGAGCCAGGTCCGCGCTGCCAGCCGCTGCCCCCGCCTGCCCTGCGGGTTCCTGCCTGCCTGCCTGCCTGCTGCCCTCGCTGCTTCTCCCTGCTCCCTCCTCCTCCTGCCCCCGCTCTGCCGCGGCCTCTTTTGTTGTGCGGGGCCGGGCATGGGGGCGCGGAGCCGGGCGCGGGTGTGCTCCCCCCTCCCGTCTGCCCGTGCCGGTGTTGACGATAAATCCGGGATCGCTTCTGCCAATGTAAACCCGGGCCAGGTGGGTTTACGCTGTTTGTCGTGAAAAGTTAAGCTTGTTCCTAAACATGCCCTGATCTTGCCCTTTCCTGCCCGTGGAGAAGGAAGTGTTGCCTCGCAGGCTGCGCCGGGTTCTGTGACAAGATGTTTTCAGAGCACCTTGTGAGTCTGTGTTTCTCTGTCGTTGCGGCCAGCTTGGCTCCCAGATGGCCAATTCGCTCAACGGCCGGAACCCGCGCAAGGGACGGATTCTGGGCTTCATCGATGCCATTCAGGATGCTGTGGGCCCCCCCAAGCAGGCAGCTGCCGACCGGAGGACTGTGGAAAAGACCTGGAAGCTTATGGACAAAGTGGTGGGTGTCTCGTGCATTCATTCGTGTATACACAGTGAAGAATGGGACTATTTAAATAGGTACACATGGGCAAACAGCTCCTTCCTCAGCTCTGACTACTGTGCTGTGTGTGCCTCGGGAAATAAGGGGACTTATATTTTAGGTTATTTAAGCACCATTTGTCTTTTTTTTTTTTTTTGTCTTTTTTCCAGTGGCCTCTGGCTGTGTTTTTTTTAATCTTGGTTTGTGGAAGGAAAACAAATGTGTGTGTTTGCCTTAGGCTATTGTTATTTTCAGATCCTTTAAAATGACTCAAACTTGAAGAGCTGTCCTAACCAAAAGCTGCTTAACTTAGACTTGTAATCACATATTCTGTGTGTTTTGTGTTGGATCACACTGTTAGTCTGCAAACAAGACCTCCGAAGTATGAAACTTCAGTTAAGCTAATCCTCCTGTGAGACACGTTGGTGATGGCAACATAGATGTGTTTGTGCTTTTAGGAATGTGCGTGGGGACTGGGGGATGTCACTCTTGTCAGTTTAGTAAACAGATTAGTATGGTATGCCTAACTTTTTAAGTATCTGTTCTGCACTTTAATGACTTAAAAATACTTCTCCTCTTAATTTTGAAACTATAGATATATTGTATTGAAACTCATTTTTCAGGAAGTGAGGGAATAGGCTGTAGTTTTTTAACTCTTATAGCTCTCTGCACCAGCCTGATACATTTTGTTTAGTAATATATGAAATGACAGCTTGTATGATGGTAGATTATCTAGAAGAGTTCCTTACCAGTGGTAGGAACAGTTTGATTATAACATGGATTGCTGTTCAGGAGATGCAGGCACTCTGCTTTGCACATGGGTTGATACTTAAGAGCTTCCTCTTGAAACTGCTGAGCAGTGAGGATTACTACCTGTTGGCCTTGGATCTGTATGGCAAGAGAGTTATGACTTTTTCTCTCAGTGATTCTTTGTGGTTTAGCCTAACTACTTGCTTTCCCTGTGGCTCTTGTAAATTATTTAACATTTTTTAAAGTTCATAAGTAGTTACACTGACATGGTGGAGATGATTTCTTGTAATATGTCTTTACAGGTGGTAACTTCAAAGTTTTTGTCTGTGTTCATGTATGCTCTACTTTTTTGATGCTCCAAGAATAGCATCTGTATTTCCACCGCATTTTCTGATGATCTTTATAAACCTAAACCCCAACCTTGATAGAAATCATTATTATCACAAAAACTTTGTTGATGTTTTTCTATCAGTGATCAGGATGCTGTTAAGAGTGACCATCTTGTAATAAGAAATGCAAATATGAATCTCTGAAAGTAGGTGCTCTTCCTCAGTAGAAGGAAGTTTTCAGCTTGGAAACTAGGAACCTGGTTTGTTGTTGAAACCGCATGGGGAGTGTATAGCTCTCATTTTCCCCCTGTGTCAGGTCTTTTACAGATCTATACAGTAAGGTTGTACCCTGATTTGTTTGTATATTGTCTGTGTATTGTCTTTAAACCCACTGCTTGGATTTGTGGATTGCTTTTATTCAGCCAGTATAGGATAACTGTATTTGTCATAGCCCATCAGAACAACCAGTAAGGCCTGTTCAGTAGAAGTCACTGGAAAGGCTGGATGTTGTGCTGTGCTTCCTTTTTCATTTTACTGGATAAGTGTCCTCAATTTGGATCTTTAATGTATCCTCTTTAAGCTGCCTTCAGTTAATCAAATTTTATTTCCAAATTGTATTAAAGTATACCAGACAGGATGATGTCATAATGTGAGAATGCTGTAGCTTGCTGCTTGAGTTTTTAGTATTTCATACTTATAGCAAAAGGATGTGTTTGAGCAAATTTAATATGCTGGCAAACAAATTTAAATCTCTTAGCCTTGTGTGGCAGTAGGTGCAGGAAGGTCATTTTTTCCTCTGCCTAGATCAAACCCAGGGATTAAAATCAGAAATAGAAACCAGCTTGATCAACTGTTGTTTCAAATCCCATTTCTGGAATGTGTTCTATGACTAATTTCTGTGGTGGGTCACTGGTCAAATTAATACCTAGCCAAGGCGGTAGCTCTGTCAAGTCAGTGAGGTGCCACCCATAGTGAGGTTGTGGTTTTGAGGCCTATTTTGCTTGTTGTAACAACAGTCATTATTCTTGTTTATTCTTTAACTGTAGTAGCTGTGATAACCATCCTTTTGTTGCAGTAAGGTAGCTAAAGTTTTCTCGTTTTCTAAAGGTGTTAGGGAAATGGAGAATGGAAACAAAGCAAAGCTATTATCTTGACCAAAGAATGAAAAAAGAGCAGCCTTAAAAACTAAGGGCAGAGCTCAATAATTTCTGCTTTACCTTTCCTTCATTTCTTTCTGTAATTTCTTCTTCTGGCAGGTGAGATTTTCTGTATGAATTGTTTGTTTGCAACAATAAGGGATTAACCAATACTACAAATACTGCTACCCTGTAAGAGCTATACTGTGAGAGTGGTTTTATGGTGTGTATAAAAGTTCTGGCTAGGTAAACTTCTTTGTGTGGAGTAGATTCTGTGTCATGGTTTCAAATTGTTTGGATTTCCTCATAATGTCTGTTTTCCATGGCCTGATGCTTTAGGTTGGAATAGGCAGAAGGTTGTGGTTTTGCCTAAGTGTCTTCTCTTTAAGCTTTTAATATCAGTTTGAAAATAACCAGGGGTTTGAAAAAGAGTTCTTTAGCAGGACAGAACATTATAGTAGTGTTCCTGCTTAGAGCCTTGTTTGTAAAAGCTACTGTAAGCAATATGCTTGCAGGAAATAAGAAAAAAAAATTGCTAGTAAGTAATCAGTGAATGTGGATTGTTATCTGTACATCTTATATCTGTATTTCCCTTTCTATACTTCATCCATTGAGATCTGTACATTTTTTGTTTACCGGTATGTCTTTTTTAATGTGAGTTTACAATACTAACTGTACTGCTAAAGGGTCATCAACCATTAACATCAATGTCCAGTTTCCCTGCTGCTTTTCTCATGGGTAAGCAGTAGCTTTACCATTAAGAACCAAAAATATTTTGTTTAATGCCTTTGCAATGCAAAGGATAATATTCCTTTTATGGTTTGGAAGGCTAGCCCCGCGTTCCAGTGCTAGCATTGTATGAGAAAGTTGACCATATATCTCTGGACTTGTAGCAAGCAAAGTGCTGTTTTTAAAGCTTGATGTCTATTTCAGAAAGTTCCTGTGAACAAAAAATCAGTATTGTTAACAAAGAACTCAAGTCTTCCTTTAAACTAAATTACATGAGGTTGTTTTTTTTTTCTGAGATTGTAAACCTTATGGTTTTTAAAACCTAGAGACTAGTAGTGTATTACTATTAGAGGATAATGATTATGTTGAGACCAACTTTGGGAGAGAATGACTGTTATGTAAACATGGGAGTAGTTAGGTCAGTTTACTGCTTGGGCTGTTTAGAGTTACCAGTACTATGTTCACATTTCAGTCCTGTGGGTTTCAATCTGATAAAATTGTGACACATTCTGAATGGGATATTTAGAACAGGTATATTTCAGCAACTTTCAATGACTTTTCAGTACTCTTATGCACTGGGCCTGAAAGTAATTAAATTTTCTACTATGAAGATTAACAACATTGCCTAAACTATTTGGGCACTTTGTCATGGCCCTCCCAATTGCTTGACTCTGACTGGGTAAATGAGGATGGCAGTTTGATTGGCTATTTAGTAATTATTCAAGAGCAAATTAGAGTGCGTGTCCAAAGCTCATACTCTTGATTTAGTGAGTAAAAGCTGTGTTACCTCTGCAACTTAGTATTGTGGTTTACTTTAAATTAACATCTCTAAGCATCTGAGTATATTAAGTGTGATAGTTAAAACTATGTGTGCATTGGATATTCTTTGCAATGCTTTATGTAATCATTACATTACTGTGCAACCCTCCGATTCAATTAGATGTCATTGTTCCAAAGGATCTAGAAAAGGCAGTCATCAATCACAACCATGCTATTCTTCATTGTATAATCTGGTCCGGTGACAGGACTTGAAGGAATGATGTGAAGCTGTGTTGGGAGAGGTTTAGGTTGGATATTAGGAAAAGGTTCCTTTCCAGGTGCACTGGAACAGGCTCCCCAGGGACAGCACCAAGCCTACTGGAGTTCAGGAAGTGCTTGGACAATGCTCTCAGGCATATGGTAGGATTGTTGGGGCTTTTCTGTATAGGACCAGGAGTTGGACTTTGCTAATCCTAGTGGGTCCCTTCCAAGTCAGGATATTCTATGATTCTGTGGTCAAAGTTGGTAGGAAGTCTTATGTATTGCATACACTGCTTGTGGAAAAACAATAAAATAGTAAACAGAACTGGAAGCTACTCTGTTTCTAGTTGGAAGAAAGTAAAATTGCTCTCCGAAGTCAACCGTCCTTGTGTGTATGTAGCATCAGGATTGTTATCTCTTATGCCTCCAGTATGGAAACATATGGGTCGGTTGTAGTGTGGTTGTTGTTGAACAAGCACTTACTGTATTCTCAGGCAAAAAGACTGGTGATTGGGTCACCTCTACTTACATTCTGATGAGAAGGCTTCTTTCAGAAAGAAAAGCCATCTCTCTATCTTTCTGTGAAAAATAAAATGCATTGCAGTTAAGGGAACTTCAGACAGGAAGAAATCTATGTTCAGACTTTGACCGTTGTCCTGGCTAGTCCCTCCTGATTAATTTTTTCAGAGTTCATTGTTAGTAGCACTGTGTTGTGGTTTTCTGGAGAACTGCAGAGCTACCTTTGTGCTCTCTGTGGTGTGTCAAAGAGTTTTAATTCTTTGACAATTCTCTACAGCATGGCAGAAGGCACTCATTCAGTTGGGTGGTTTTTGAAGTGTAGTTTTGGGAGTGTGTGAGCACTGATGCTCCGATTGTTCTGGTTCATTCTGTTTAAGCGGATGTCCTACTCATTAGATACTTACTCTGTTTTAGCTGAGTTACTTTCCTTGTATTGTCTTTGACTAGCATTAGGTGTTTAAGCAGGTTGTGTTAAGGCTGCTGTACTTTGCTTGAACAAAAGTTCTTTTGTCAAACGGGGCTTTCAACTTTGTTTGCTTTAAAAAGTGAATAGAAAATAGTTTTCTGCAAGAAATTGTCTTCATACAATAGGCCTCCATTACTCTCATCTTTGACGATGCTATGAAATAATGCCTTGTAATTTGAGTCAAACATATTAAAAAATGTTATGAGTAGTCATATTTATTTTGGTTAGTGGTGGAGGAAGAGAGGAGGGAAGAGGGGGTTGATTTTTTTTCTACAAAGGAACTAAAGTAAGCTTGTCTAAAAGTTCCAAAGTTAACTGTTTCAAAAGCAGTTTCTGTTAGATTAGGAAAATGCCTCGTTTTTTCGCAATCAGAATTGTGCTCTCTTGTTTCTGTGATTCTGGATTAAGTACTTGGATTTTCCCTGAGTGAGGTAGTGGAAGGAGCTTAGTTTTGTCTCAGTTTACCTCAACAAGAGAGACATTTCTGACTAACTTGTTGACTGACTGCTTTTAATTTTTTACACTGCTTCCTAAATATGTACATGCTTACTTCCAGTCAAAACAATACAAAAATCACACAGTGATATGATTCATGTCCGCTCCTAAGGTGTTGGTGAGAGTTGCTTTGTAAAGTGCAATATAGAGGTCTTTATTTTTGGAGTGTTTTTTTGGTTGTTTGTTTTGTTTTGAGTTCTGTTTTCTTTTGAAGAAAGATCTTGGTAAATCTTTTGCGTCAGCAGGTGTTATTTCTTGTTGCTTACTTTTAATTGTGAACTGCTGTGGTATGTGTCAGGACATCCTCATTCTGGAAACCATATGGTTTACCAGCCATTTCTTTACAATATTACTTCCTTTCAACTGAAACCTTGTGTACTTTATAAAGAAAGCCTTGTACTACTTCACTGGATCACTGACTTGATGATAGCATTTTTTTCAATTAGAATGTATAAGGCTAATTGAAGTGCAGAAGATTTTTTGTGTGACTTTCTTAAAAGCTTATTCTGAAATTGAAGGTTCTGGTAGTGTGCTGTATTTGTCTCTGTAAATTCATCAGAAGGTGAAGCCTTGTAAACCATCTTGACCACAGGATCCAGTTTTGATGTGTATATGGCTGTATGTAATGACACTGGACTGAAGACTTTCTACAACTTATGAAAGAGAAACTTATTTTTTTAATTTTTTTTTTAGTTTTTCCTTATAACTGGATATTCTTTTTGTATACTTGAATGGACTGACTTTTGAAAATTCAGCCATCAGCATAAGCAATTTGCTTTTTCCTGTTGTTTTTATATTTTAATGGTATTTCTAATATATGAAACCACTTATATTTTGCTTCTTGGCACATCTGATTGAAAAGATAGACTTCAGGAAGATAATTCTTTTTTCATGAGTTTTAAGTTATAAAATAAGTAATTCAAAATGTTTGCAGCCTTCTTTGCTTGCAGTCTGCTTTCATTGCTGACTTTTTCCTCTGAATAAACGTCACCATCTTTCAGCTGGTTTTTTCCCCTGTGTTTGTTGCTTCATAAAGTTGTAAGGCCTAATCAGTGATACAGATTTGTGTCACCTGTAGTTGGCTTTGTGAAGAATGTCAGTCTGGTTTCAAGTTTTGACTAAATCAGAAATTGCAGAGAACAGAAGTTCAGAGGGAAAACATCTATGCTTTTCATAAAGGTTTTCACTTCTGTGTTTGAGAGTCCAGTTCTTCTTACTCTTCTACAAAAGAAAAAGAAATTCATGTATGTCTCTGCATGGATGATTTTTCAGATCTGCCTGCACATGCAAAATTCTTTGCCTGATGTCTGAAATCTCTTTAAAGAATTCTGTCGACTTAACTTCAGTGTAACAAGAAAAAAGAATGTTTAATCTCCTTCCATAATTTTCTCTTGTTAGCTCCTTTCTTGATCTTCTGGTGTGACGCCATCATCCTGCCTTCACTTGTGCAACTCCTTTACTTGAACTGCTCTTTCAGAAGTTGAGTCTGAATCTTTCAGGTCAATCCATTCACCTAAATCTCTCATTCCATCCAGGCTTTGCTATTCTCTATGTAAGATCAGCTCTGCTTTTCTGACCTTGAAAGAATGCCATCCTATCCAACCTTTATTCTTTGAGAATGCTACTTCAGACATGTCCTAAACCACGACTGGGACCCTGTTGTCCCTTTATTTATCCTGGTGACCTTATCTTTATCACATGAAATATAAACAAGTTATTTTCACTTTCAAAGTCTCTTTGCACTTACGGATTGCAGTTCCAGACTTTATTACCAGGTCAAGAGATGATTAGGTATCTTAATATTTTACTCTTTTTTACTTCCTTCTATCTTCTTCCTCAACTGAGGAGTTCTTTTATGAACCACTAAATTATTTGAGACCTTGCTGTGAAACATTGCTGTTTGTATCTAGAAATACCGAACTGCTGGTGTTCAGTCCCTGAACTACCCTCTAACATGTTCAACAGTGTTATGCTTGTGTATTCATATTTGCCTGCTTCCCCTTGGCTGTCGTTTTTTTCCTACTGAGATTGTAAATTTCTCTGTGAAAAGGCTTCCTGATGTGTTACTTGGTCTAGTAGTTGAAAGAATAATAGCAATTACTAAAATAACAATGGATCAGTGAAATGAGTGGAGCTATTGCAAATGTCATGTCTTAAATATTGTTTTGGATAAAATGCATTTCTACAGTACTTGTGAGTTTGTGCAGTTCCAGTGGTGCTGGGCTTCTTTTTAAAAACTTGTTAGTGCTTGACTTTTGTCCAGTCAGAATTCTGTCTCCACTTTTCTCTCTATGACTCCAGTTACCTAAGTCTGCTTGCCTGATTGTGTTTTTATGTGTATATTTCAGAGGGTAAAAAACTATGATGTGTTTACTTTGCTGTTTGTGGTGCCTGAAGGTCTGCTAGTGACAACAGTCTGAAGGCAGTAAATTTGTTAATGGTTAGATCTAGAAATTGCAAGAGGGATCAACAATAGTGATAAAGCTTTGAGTTTAGAGAGGTGAGTGTTAGAGAATACAAGTTTGTTCCCTCTCCTCCAGAATTGCTCAAGACTGCACTTTTTTGAAGTTGATACATTAGTCAGAATAGGAATCTAGTTTCAGCAGTATTAAGATGTTTTTACAACCTCGTTAGTTACCTCAAAAGAATGTCAAAGTCACTAATATATAATGTGGCAATCTCCAAATGATGCCTATAAAACTTTTATACCACATGGACTTAATTTTTTTGTAAGTATTTGCATATGTACAGCTGCACGCACATGTTTAGAATGTGTCCCTCTTCAATGTTTTAGCTGATCATAGACAGCTCAGTGCAATACCACTGAAAAACTACCTGTTAGTTTTGATCTCTGTTGCTTTCTAGAACAGAACATTACAGAACAAACTATAAGAGAATTTGAGTAGCCAGGAGACAATTTTAACCTTGTAGATGTTCAGGAAACAAAAAGAGAGTACCTTTCTCTTCCAGAAACAATTCCAGTAGAGACTAGATTGAAATAAAGTTGTTCAAATAATCAAAGTTTATTCTTTAAGTAAGATATATATTAATCAAGTAATATTTGTGCCATTTAGGAACATGAGGACTCCAAGTCCATTAAGATGATCTTATATTTGGTTTGCATGGCAAAGTTTTAGTAACAGAGGGACTGTGGGGTGGCTTCTGTGAGAAGCTGCCAGAAGCTTCCCCCACATCTGATAAAGCCAGTGCCAGACCTGCTGCTGATCCCCATCAATGATGGTGGTAGAGCCTGTGCAGAAGTCTGTTGCAGGCAGGGAAGAGAGCAGTGAGAATATGTGAGAGAAATGGGTCTGGAAACACCGAGGTCAGTGCAGAAGGAGGAGGAAGAGGTGCACCAGGTGCCAGAACAGAGATTCCCCTGCAGCCCTTGGTGCGCAGACCATGGTGAGGCAGCTGTGCCCTGCAGCCTATGGAGGTCCACAGTGGAGGAGAGATCCACCTGCAGCTTGTGGAGGACTTGACGATGGAGCAGGCTGATGCTTGAAGGAGGCTGTGACACTATGGGAAACCCACACTGGAGCAGGCTCCTGGCAGAACATGTGGACCCGTGGAGAGAGAAGCCCATGGTAGAGCAGATTTTCTGGCAGGACTTGTGACCCAGCAGGGGATACATGCTGGAGCAGCCTGTTCCTGAAGGGGACAGTAAGCTGTGGAAGGGACCCATGCTGGAGCAGTTAATGAAGAACTGCAACTTGCAAGAAGGATTCATGTTGGAGAAGTTTGTGGAAGACTGTCTCCTGTGGGTGGGGCCCCATGGTGGAGCAGGGGAAGAGTGTGAGGGGTCCTCCCGCTGAAGAGAAAGGAGTGGCAGAGACAACATGTGATGAACTGACCACAGCCCCCAGTCACCGTCCCCATGCGTCACTGGGGGGAAGGAGGTCGAGAGGATAAAATTAAGCTCAGGAGGAAGGGAGTTGCTACCCTACTCTGATTTGATTGGTAGTAAAATTAAGTTCCCCAAGTTGAATCTATTTTGCCTTTGACGGTAACT
Source organism: Corapipo altera (assembly GCF_003945725.1). Lineage (NCBI taxonomy): Eukaryota > Metazoa > Chordata > Aves > Passeriformes > Pipridae > Corapipo > Corapipo altera. The sequence continues at coordinate 1,710,949 of NW_020884898.1, read as the reverse complement.
GGTGAGTGATCTCTCCCTGCCCTCATCTTGACCCATGAACCTTTCATGACGTATTTTCTCCCCTCTTACACTGAGAAGGGGAATAATAAAAAAGCTTTAGTGGGCACCAGGCATCCAGCCAAGATCAAATCACCAAACTTCTAGTACAACCAGGAGCTGAAAAATAATGTGTTTAAATTCCTGTAGGTTCTAAGTTGTTTGTTGGATAAAGAAAAGAGAGAGCCATCAGATGACAAAGTAATTTAGAATGTCAGTTCTTGGTAGATGCTTAAACATCCATAGGTAAGTTAACTTGCAGCAAACAGATCTCTATGAAAGAACTGCTCTTGGCTTTAGTTGCATGCTGTGTTTTGATAATATGCTCCTTATCATATATTAGGCAGGCAAAGACATTCTTACTTTAAGGGAAAAGCCCCAAACTTTGTAGGTAAGCTTGTTTGCTTTTTATACATGTGACAAGATTAAGTCAAATTTTGCCTCTTTTGACATTAGAGTCTATGTTGGGATTTCACGGAATATAAATTAAGTAGGATTTACTTCTGTGTGCCTGGAGATTAGAGAAGTATGTTACACCTATAAGTTTGAAGATGTCAGATCAGTTTTTGTCCCAACGTATTTCTTGTCTTTTACGTTCTCCTGTTTTTGCTTATAGGTAAGATTGTGCCAAAACCCAAAGCTTCAACTCAAAAACAGCCCACCTTACATACTTGACATTCTACCTGACACTTACCAACATTTGCGACTTATACTGAGCAAATATGATGACAACCAGAAACTTGCACAACTCAGTGAGAACGAATATTTTAAAATCTACATTGACAGTCTTATGAAAAAATCAAAACGGGCTATAAGACTCTTCAAAGAAGGAAAGGAAAGAATGTATGAGGAGCAGTCACAGGACAGGTAAGTGAAATATTAAAATATGAAGTAGATTATTGGGTCTGTCTGCATTCTTAACACTGTTGTCTGCAGCCATTGTGTTTTGACATTTTTAATTATTTAAAGAGCAGAAACATTCATTGCTTGGATTCATTGACCCTGCAGGTCAATCAGGAATTTGCTGGATTTGTTCCACTGTATGCTCTTATCCGTCACTTTGTGACCTTTAAAACCAAGTGCATTTCCTTCATAAAACATTCATTTAATTGTAATTACTTATTCACGGGGCCCTGCAGTATGTAGTTTTTCCTGTGGTAGAGAGAGTGACTTTTAACTTGGCTTGAGCTTGACCTCCCTACCCCAGTTCTTAAAACTGTGGGAGCCGTGATGGATGTTGACTTGGAGCTTTCACAAGGGATGGAATGAGAGAAAACAATATTCACATTTTTCAGATATTATGTGGTGTTAGCATAAGGTGATGATAATGCTAGTTTGGTGCTGAGAAGTTGTATCAGAAACCTAACGGATTCCTGATTTGCAGTGATTCAGTTTTAATAAAAGGAATAATGTCTGCTTTATCTGTACTCTTGGTGGTAACTGAAGAGGTTTTTAATATTTGATTTTATTATCTAATACTTTAAAAATAGTATTTCAGGAAATTCTTTGCAAAATCTACCATCTTGTTTTGGGAAGGAGGGGATATAACAGTGCTTGTGGCCATTAGTCTTTGCCATGTGTCGTATAACTTTAAATCTGTGCAAATAAGAGAGATGATGTTCTTTCCAGAGTCCCCTCTTTTTAGAGGAGATAGTGGGGAGTGGGAAACAAAGTGAATGGAGGATTGAATCCCTGTTCTTCTGACTACACCTGAGCTCTGAGGCAGGCATGGTTGCAGTATAGTTTTACAGCTGGTGAAAGTGTTGGTAGAAGCAGTGAAATGTCTACATTCTTGTAAATGTCACTGCTGTTATGTTTGATTTATACATATGTTCCTTCCAGATCTTTAGCAATGATGATAGCTGTTCAGTATACTGTGGTAGTCTCCTGTACTTGGTAGGGTATCTGAAGTTTGCTTAACATCTAAGGAATTTTTTTTTTTTTTAAAGTAAGTAAAGACTGTCCAATTGGGAATATATGTAGAGAAAATGCTCCAAGAGGAGCAAAATGCACTGTTTGAGCTGTTTTAGTGACAAGTACAGATTTTGATAAATGTGTTTGGTGTTTGAATTCCTAGGTATGTAAAAGAACGTTTTCGGTGTAGATATATTCTTACCAGAATGCCTGGAAGAATTGTTCAGCATGGAACCTGTGGCTTCTTTTTTAAGTATCCCATTTGTTGTATGTGCAGAAGTCATTGTGTTGCAAAGGAAATAAGAATTTTCTATTGTGAGGGAAATTTGACAAGTGGTGCCATTATATAAACAGGTTCTATTTTGATATACCTGTGTTGTATGAAAGCCCCATCTACGTAAGGTTTTGCTTACAGTTAGCAATAAGTTAAAGCCAGTTTCAGTGTCACTTTTTCAGAATATCTGCTATTACTGCTTGAATGACTGTGCAGAAATTGTCTTTAGTAATTTTATCTAGTTGTTAGTTGCTTTCTTCTTTCCAGTGACCTGCTTCATTTTCCTGTGTTAGGGTAACAGTGGTGATATAAGGATGTCTTGTGAAGCAGACAGTTTTTGAGGAAGGTACAGTTAACATATTTACTGTCTTTTTATTTGAATCATTCTTGTGACATGATTAGAGGAGGGATTTTAAAGCAAATCATACTAATGAAGTGCACTGAATCACAATAACTACTTCAGGCTCTCTAAATTTGTATTTCAGAAGGTGACAACTGTGTTATTTTGCCTAACTGATGGAGTTTGAAGCTTGAGGAAAGGAGGGCAATAGAAGTGTTTTTCCTGTGTTTGAATTTTTAGCTGTGTTTCCTATACAACCTGCATTCTGACTGTATGTCAACCTGCTTAAACAAAAAAACTGTAAGCATTATTTCAGCAGCTCATGCCATTCCAAGTTAAAGCTACATCTTTATGATTTCAGTGCACCCTCTTTCGTCTACTGGTAGTGGTTAATCTGTATGTGTGTCGTAGTTTAAAGTTGACTGAAGGTGTACTTGTTTGCTGAGCCCTATGACTAGGTATCTGAGCAAAAAGCAAAACAGTGCTTCCACACACTTAATCATGTTAATTCTTGGTAACTTAATAAAGAAGTCGTTAATATTTTTAGCTTATTTGCTTCCAAATATGCCTACATTAACCTAAATACATTATTTGTTAGCATTATGATGCAATCATAGGAACGATCATTTAAAGATATGTTTTTGAAGATGTTTCTAAAATGAATGTCAAATTGAAATAGTCAGTTTGTAGTAGAAGTATTGGGAAGTAGTCAGTTTTAAAAAAAAGGCAAGGCAAATGTTGACACCTGGACAGTTTCTATGTTGTTTTTTTTTCATTTCTCTTTTGGCTTCTGGATAGAAGGTCATCATGGAAAAGAGAAACTGGCTGTGTTTGGAAGCATTCTTTATATATATTTGATTGGTATAATTTTAATCTATTAGCATTATTAAATAATATTTTTACTTCTATAGTGATGGTACATTTAGGAACCAGTGCACATATACATGTGATTTTATTTGTCTGATGACACCAAAGTTACTCCATTGTGAATAATTTGTCATAAATTTTAATTCTCAAAGAACCTGTGGATGAAACAAGATAATGTGCCCATCAGATTATGTACAAGAGCTTACACTGTGTTAGTGCTGCTTCTCTACCTTGTTTCCATATCAAATACATGTCTAAGAGTAGTTGGTGCTGTTGTTCTGTACTGTATTGGATGAATCTTGCTAAGTGGAGAAAGCAGGGTTTACAGGTTTGTTTGTTGTGTTTGAACTGCATCTGTCCTCTGGCTATGATGTCTACTTTGAAATTATGTCCTCTCGATCCTCTTGCTTAATGAAGTAGGAGATGATGGTTCAGTAAGTTCTGTAAGCTGTACTAGATATAGGCTTCACAGAAGTTCCAGTATGAATGAGGTAATTTTACGATCTTTTTGTCACAGATTTTACTTTCTAAAAGGTTATTAACCCAGGTTTATTAAAACTACTCATTCAGGTACATCTACTCTTAAAAGGCTTTCTGTGTCTTCAAGGGTTTTGTTTTTTGTTGGGCCCCTTTTTTTTTGGTTCTCTTTGTTTATTGGGAAGTAAAATAAAGCTGGAAAACATCTTTTCTGTGAAGTCCAAACTTCCTTTCTTCTTGCTGCATTCCAGAATTATGCATCCAGAAAAAGTAAAAACTTCGTAGAATGGCAGTTTTTCAGATAAATGTGTTAGCCAGGTGTAGAAATAAAGCACGTCAGTTATAATAATGAGACTAGAGGAGGAATAAAGTGGCAGTGAGGAGATTACATTTGGATTCGTTCAAGATGCTGGACATGATCTTCAGGGCTAACACTACTGCTTTTTACTAATGGAGACAAGTGGGAGGTTTCCTGTGCTTACCTGTAAATCATGTCCTTGGAAGAATACATCTTTTGATGAAATTTATTCATTGACTGTTTTAATGTTGCATGCCTTCTGCTGTATGCCCTTTATTTGAGGAGAAGTGGAAAAGTATAAAACCAGGGTGTATAATTAACAATATCTTAAATGCTTCTCCGTTTGGCCAAAGTAAGTTGACTATTTTTAAGTGGCATTCCAGAAGTGGAAGGTAAAAAGAAAGATGGGTATTTCTTAAGTAGTAGGTGGTACTTGTTTGAAGGTGGCAAGAGGAGAAGAGCTAAAGTGGTTTTGGGGCCAGTGTAGAAACAGATGTGCACATAGGGAAAGTCAGAGTCAAAGCAGTCCTTTGAGGTGATCACAAAACTACTCCTGTTTCTGTATAGAAAGTCTTACTAAATTCTCTTGTGCATCTGGCAATTTGATGTCATGATTCAAATTGTGTGTTTCTAAATTGTACAGCTTGTTTAAATGTTTAATTAGTGCAGAATTCTTATACTCTCTTCAGGCTTCTGAGGAGGTCTTATCTACAGTTCAAGCAATAGATCAGGTTCTCCTTTGTTACTGTTCATGTTGGTTAACGGGTTTATAGAATATGCCATTTCTCTTCCTTAAGTCTGCATTGACAATTGAGATCAGTTAAGGTTCTTGAATCAAGTCCTTGAACTGGCACATCAAATTACACAGCATTCTTGGTAGAGACCTTTCTACTGCAGAAATTTCTGGCGTATTCCCTCCTTACCCTGAAAATATGGACTTGATGAGAAGTTAAAACAGCATCAGGATGAGTGTCAGGTATTCCAGCTGTAATACAGTAACAACCATTTGTGTACTTCTGTCCTGTGGTAAGTGTAAGCTAGCATACCCTGCTTCTTTGAATTACCTCATGTTCTACCACAAACTTGCTGTTTTATTTGTAGGAATTTAGGAAGTTTATAACTCAGCTAGCCTCACAACTTGTTTGTGTCTCCAGGCAGAGGAAGTTTTGTTGATTAAAAGAAGGATCAGGAAGAGTAAAGTTTTGATTCAGGATGATTTTATTTGGACAAGTTAAGATTGTTTTGGCTGATGGTTTTCTTGTTTGACAAATAGAATGTACAGATTCACAAAAGGATGTTACTGGCTCTTTTCGTAGAGCCAGTTTTGGCTATTGGTTGACATCACACAGATAACTTGATAATTGTCGAATAAAGTAAAAGTTACGGGCTTCCTAGAATCCTGTGACTTGTTCCATTTTCCTAGCATATTATGTAGTTTTTAGTCTTCATTAAATTCTGAGCTGAACAGTTAGGCTGTACATGTCATCCATCTGTTGCTTAACATGATATGTAAACCCCTCTACTTTAAACTATGTCAACACATTTTAGAGATGAAATATATTGACTGTTTAATCTTGCTGAAGCTAAGGGAAAGAAATCTAGTATTTGTTTTTTTTTTCCCCCACCTGTATTTTTAGATGATTCCTTCAATAGATTTTTAGGAAAGGTAGTTGCATTAATCTGCTTGAATGTCTTCTGGAGTGTTGACTCATTGCTTAAAACTCCTGTGCTGTCTATAGGAAAAAGAGGACACTTCTCCTTCAATGTACAACCTATATTAAGGTAATTGGGAGTGGAACTTGGCTACAATAAATAGCCTCTAAGAAAGAGGGTTCTTCTGAGGAAAAGAGAGTAGATGACTGATTGAGTGGGGTTGCATGGGAAGAGGAAATGCAATGAATTTTTTTTTAAGCTTTTATGTTATGGTGAGAATTTCCACCCCCTTTTCCCCTCCTTGTTCCTTAGATGTGATATAAAACCAGATGTGAGCCAAACAGCTTTAATAAGCCCCTTGGTGTACCTGACCCACATGAGTAACTGAGCTTCAGTGCAGACTTGGTGAAGCACAAGCCATTTGCTATTTTTGGTTCTAGTCTAAATTAAACAAGGAATGTTATACAAACACACTTTTCAAACAAAGGGACTCTTGTTGCAGAGGGCAGGTGAGAATGCGTGGAGGTTACAAATGGTAAGGCGGTATTATGACAGCTTGTTCTCAACATAAATGCAAACAGCCTGTGTGACTGCAGTAGTTGTAAGGCAAAATTTAAGTTTTTAGATTTTTTTTTTTTAATCTTCACTGCTTGGGGGGGGAGGGTGTTGCTAAATGGGAACAAAGGAAGTAATAGTAGCAGAGTTACTTAAAAGCAACTATTTATTCAGATTGCAGAGGAAGACAAGGATTTTAAAACCACAAAAGATGGTAATGAAAAAATAATGGCTTGTAAATTCTTCTAATTGATTTAGATCCTTCATCTGTATCTAGTTGTGTAGAGGAGAGATATGTGCACTTTGTCTTTTACATTTCAGTCTTATAAAATCAGACAGCATTTTCTATGTTAGTGCAAGGTGTCTTTCAAACATCATCTTACAAATAATGTGGTGTTGACAGTCACATCTCACAGTTCAGCTGCTTTTGAGGGGATATACATACTCTGAGATCCTCCTTGTTGCCCTTTTTGTAACCATTTATACCTGTGAAAAGTGTACATGATAATGTTGCCAAATTTTAAGGTGCCACAGGATTTATACCCACTTTGTGCATGTGTGAAAGGTCTCAAAAAGCACAAAGTTAGGGGAATCAGTCCTGGAGACTTTTCATATGTTACACGTTAACTTCTTTTATGATAAACCTAATGACAGTTCTACTAACTAGGATTATACAGTATGACTGATGCAATATCTATATGGGCATAGTTTTCTACGTGATTTCATTTCATGTAAAGTGAGCTGGGGAAAATAGGTGGTTTTCTGAAAATATAGTACTCTTAATCAGAGGGGTCTGGAAATACTCCAGTGCATTTGGCAGTGAGGATAATAGTATCATTTCTGCTCTGTAACAGCTTTTTTCACATCCCTTCACTATACTTGTCTGCATGGTCTCTGTAGGGAACAGCTGTGCATGTGGAGGCTGGCCATGGTCACTAGCTATAAATAGAGCTATGTCCTTAGGTATGATAAAGTCCAGCTGATCTCATCAAGATAGCAACTTCAGGAACTTTTTGAAGAAGAGACAGCACTGACTCCTGAATTTACCGTGAGGAAAAGTAATGGACCTGAATGGATCTTTCATGACTCACTTTTGAATGCGCAGTTGATTCTTAAAAAATTTACTCTCTGCTTCTCTGTCAGAAGTATTCTATGTTCAGTGGTAAGGTATTTGGTTTAGGATGTTCTCAACACTAGCCTGTGGGATGGAAGGTACTTACCATGCAAGAAAAAACGCAGAGGAAGCTTTTAAAAGAAAGCATCCATTTTTATGAAATGTATGCCTAAATATATAAGCACATCTAATTTTATTTTCAGGTTATAAAAATAAATGATTTCCTTTCCCTAATCTTCTGTGGCGTTGTTTTCCATTAAAAATTAGAGACATGAAAGAATAAAAGTCTGCTTTTATGCTATGAAGAAATGAAAAGGAAGTTGGGAATAATCACTTTCAAGTGGTACACTTGCTGTTTAGTCGATAGAAGCTCTTTGAAAGTAAAGTAAAGCCAGTTTATAAAAACAGACATGCTGTAGTGGTAATCGTTTTATTTAAAGAATGCTTGATCAAAAATCAGCCTAAAAGACATGCTCCCTGTGCATCAAAACCTGGTAAAGACCATTTCACTACCCTGTACAGAGTAAGAAATAACCTTAATCTGAAAAAGGGGTGAAAGTACATGTTGTGATTAACACAACTGAAGCCTGAGTTCAAAACAAGAGAGACAGAGTGAGTTATTGATGGAGAGGACAATGGATGGAACTCTCCACTGAAGTCTGCTGTGCTAGGAAGAGAGTACTTTGATAATTTTAAAATACTTTGTGATCATTTGACATAATTTTTCTTCCTATTCTGTTCTTTGCTTCAGTATTAATAATGTGAATTTACTTGAGTCATACTAAAAATGACAGAGTTAATATAACTATTTAGTAAGTCTTTTTATCAGTGGCTGCACATTCTCAAGTTAACTTTGTCTTTACAGATTCTACAATAATACTGTGCATGCTCTGGAATCAGTCAAAGCTTTAATATTGTTAATTGATACTGGAGGAACAAGGACTTATAGTTAAATATGTATGTTTGTGTTGTCTGCATGAAACAGTTCTGCTACTTGTAAGTTTAATATGTTGGCATATTTCATTCTTTTATATTGAACAATTCCAGATGATTTAACAGCATGTTCTCTTGAGGGCCAGTTTAGGAGTACCATTTGCTTGATTTGAAAGAAAATATGATATTTACACAAAAGACTGTACAATGAATGCAACTATTAAAAAAATTGAAAAAACCAGAACAAGTAGTACACAGAAAGTACCAAGAGTAAACTGTGTCTGAAAAGAAGCATGTCTTTTAACACATAGCACAAATAGAAAAAGAAGTCAGTAAGTGAACTTATATGAGGGATAAAACTCCCTGAGCAAGCAGCCAGGTGACTGTCATCAGTGTCTGTATAGATGACTAACATATTTTGAATCTTTCTGTTTTGCAACCAAGGTATTCATTGTTGAAATATTTTTATATTTGTCTCTAGCATATGATAAAATATTGTGTACTTTCCCCGTCATTTGCTCAGATTTCACATGTCAGAATCAAAGAACTATCCTGTTTTCTAATGGAAGATTTTCACCATAATCTGTTTATTATCCAATTCTTAACGTTGTGTTAAGTGAGATACATACTGAAGAATGTATTGACTTTATTCTTGCAAATACCCTGACAGATCAGAAAAGTGGTGAAGAAATAATGATGTTAGTTCATTTTAGTAATATTTGGTTATAATTATTACTTTACTTTCTCTGGTATGATATAGGGGAAACATAAAAGTAGCAAATGTGTAAGAAACACATTTCCGGGGTACATGATGAAAGATTATAATCAATGGTAACATATGGATTGAGCTAAATTTAATTTCTGTATGGGTAAGGTTGATGTGATGTCTCTGCAACAGGACTTTGTTTTTTTTATCCTTGAATGGTAAAACAGTGGAGAAGTTATTTCAGCATAGTGTCTGATGTATTGTATATATCAGGACTCTGTTGGGAACCTAAACAATCCACCTGGCAAGTTAGTCTTTTACTGTTATTGGCTGGTCTTTGGCAACCTCTATGACTGTACAGTGGGAGAAAAATTTGAGGGGAAAAATAATTGTTTCATTTTTTTCCTCTACTAGATGCAATTGTGGGAATGTTCACAAAACATGATCTTGTTTTCCCCTAAGCTAAAATAGTGAAACTATATGGCTTTGAAACTTGAAGCAACAATAAATAGGAAAATGATTCCTGTCTTCTGTACAAAAAATATGCATGAAGATTGTTATTTATTGCACAAATCTTACTCAGAGTTGTCATTAGCAATAGTTAGAGCCTTACTTTGTTCTGTCTGTGATATTAAACAGATGTGTCTATAGAAATAAAATCCACCACCATATCTCATTTTAAGTATTAACCCCAGTTTTGCACCTACCTTCCATAATGTAAATGTGTCTTCTGTTGGGAGTAATACTGAATAGTAAGCTAAGGAAGTCTTATCAGCTCTTGATTATCTACTGTCTCTCCTTCTCTTGAGCTCAAATCCGAAGTATTACACAGTGTCTGTGTTGATATGATCAAGAGTGGAGAATATCTAGACCCTTGAGATATAATACTTGACATATTACAGGATTGGATTAGGAGAAAGAAAAGGATCTATGGGCTTGTCTATAAGTGAGTAAAGTAAGTGTCTCTTGCAGGTCCTGATTAGTTATATCTGGAGCCCAGTGTCCATCTCTTTTTCTTGTATCTGTTGACTAACTCATTCAAAGAACTAAAACCTACATACTTAGTGGAAAATCTGGGATCACTCCCTAGCTTGTATAGAGGAATATTCTGTAACAAATTATAGTCTTGATTATGCTATGAATGAAGAAACATTTTAATAAGATTAATTATTTCTTTTTTTGTGTGTGAGTGCCAGGCCTTAGTGATATCCTAGATGCTTTTGCTAACCTCTTTATTTGTCCTGAAAAAAACCCCAAACACCTTCATTAACTCTATATCAGAAATCTTACTTTTTAAGAGAAGTTCATTTGTTAGTTATCACGTTTAAAATAGGTCATTTTGGGCAATACTGTATTATTTAGGAAATGACTGCATGAGAAAAGATTTGCCTCCCGTTACAAGCTGAAGGGCATTAATGCAAGACAGACAAATGTATTAGCATCTGTTTTCAAACTGTTCCAATAGAAAATGGTCCTCAGCCAACAGAATATTCTGTGAACTCATCTCAGAGTTGTTTCTGAGTCATGAATGTCCATCATGGGAAGTATGAAATGCAGGGTCAGTAAATAAAACATCGTGTACCTAAGAACATTTGCTAGAACAATGCTTAATTTTTTTAAAAGCAGTCATTTATTTGTGTGACCTTACAGGTGTATATCCAAGAGCAGGCCTTTAATTCTAACTACTCTCTAGCGGGATGAAGAGAAACACCTTCAGATGTTTTCATGACAATATTTTAAACAGTTTGTGGGGCTACAGAGAATTAGTCATTACATAACTTGTAAAAAATGAAATTATTGTGTTACTAGATTACTTTAGGGTTTAATATCAAACTCCTTGAGCATCATTCTTATTTTTGGAGAATGCTTAGATTTGACAGAGAAAAATAAACAGTTTCTTTAAAGTCAAAGTTAGAACTTTCAGCAAATATGGTACATAAGCCTTCCATCAGTACACTTAGAATAGAACTGTGTAAGTTGTATTTAATACTCTATAAATGTCATGCATGTTTAAGGAAGCTATAATGAAACAAATAGAGCCTGAAAACATTTGAGTTTGTTAAAATATTCAGCCTGTTGTGAAATTTCTGAAGTGGAGAACCTGTGTTCCAACTATTGTTTGTCATTAAAAGTGATGACAGTCTCTGTTAAGAACATCCACTTGCCTAATATGCCAGCAATAAAGGAGATGACTTATAACTTAGCTTGGTTTTGTCTCTTTATTTCTAAGTACTTGGTTTTAAGATACTAGAAGAAAACTCTAGGGTTTTAGTAACAAAATATTGTTCTAGATTTCAGCTCTGAAATACTAAAATAGGAAAAATGCATATTCAGTTGCTAGGCCACCCCAGTAATGCCAGGGTCATAATGAAAAGGCTGCGGCTATTTTTTTTGTTGTAACAGGGTTGGAACACCTCTGCTTTATTTTTAGTTAGGTAAGTTTTTGCTGGTTACCTCAGTCATTGTAGGTCACTTAGATGGAAATATTATGCCATTTGATTCACAGTATAGCACTTTCAGGCCTTCCTAGAATTAAGAGTAGTTTTTAGGTTCTGTGCTGTTTGGCTAGTGCAGCAGAGTAATGGTGGATAGGAGCACTGATAAAGGCTTCTGTAAAGGCTTCTGTATGTTCTATCTTCATAGGAATTTTTAATCCACTTCATAACTGCATCTTACTGACAGCTCATTCCCAGTGGCTAATGCTTCAGTGGTTTTACAACTTAATGATATATACTCTGTATTGCAATTGGGAAAATAGAGAATGTGGCATATATAGACAATTTTTTTTGTCTTGCTGAGAAAGTCATATGTCAGCAGCCTGAAATCCTGTCCAGTATTTTTTTTAAATGAGCTTCTTTAGGCTAGCAGACTGGAAGCCTGTATTGTACTATTTTGTTCAGATCTCTGCCTATCCTTTTTACTCCTTAATTCATAGCTGTACCAAATACACAAAGATTCAAAGCAGAAAAAAAAAAGTATATAGCATCCTGTTCATGTGTTTCCTTTTACTGTTAATCCTGATAATTAATGCCCTATGAGGAATGGGGCTCTAATCACTTGCAGAGCACAGTAATGTAAGAAGACAGTGCTCATCTGGGGGGTGTTCAGGAGGATGGATCAGTGGTGACCCAGTCGGTGCACAGCTGTCCTCCAGTCTGTGTGTATGTGGTTTCATTAACTACACACATATGTGACTGACAGGCCCATAATGATTGTCTGAAAGGAACCTTGCCTTATGAAGCTGTCTAAGTGCCACTGAGAGAGTTGCTTGTTTTCTCTCATTTTTCTACTTTTTGGGGGAGGAAGAAAAGAATGGGGGAGGGAAGCTGTTTTGTGAAGATCGTGGATCCCAGCAGTCACTTTGAAATAATCTTTAATGAATCCCAATGCAGGAAGAGAAATGTCTGAACACCACATAGCAGTTTTTAGTGGCTTAGAGGAAATATGAATGCAAAATCCCTTTCTGAAAGGACTGAGGGTTTTTCAGAGTTTTCATTTGTTTGTACTGTATGAATTCAGTGTTGCTAGTGCTACACTGTAATGAGCACTGTAAAAGAGACTCTTTTTTTAGAATATTAAAATATATTTTAAAATGAACTTAGGGTACAGACTGTTGGACATTTGTTTTAAAAATCAGTCTTTTATTGTGTGATTTCTGGGAATGCAGTTTGTCACTGGAGTGGATTACTGAAAGGACTTTTGACATGCTTTCTCAAAACCAATAAGCACAAGCCACTCAGCTTCTGGAAACAGGATGGCTAGTGAAGTGTTAGAGAAATAAATTAGCTTATGTTTACTCAGCATAAAGAAAGCAAGAAAAAAAGAGCAAGACCTATCTCTTAGTGTCTGTTGTAACGTGGTAAAAATGTCTAGTGGCTGAATCCTTCCAATATTACGGACAGAAGAGTTGTTTCTGTTAAAGCACTTTGAGGCACCTGTTGGGAAGAGAAGACATGTAAATGTACTATTCTTTTGTTTGTTTGTACTTAGTTTTTGGGTAATCCTGTACTCCACAGAAAATCTTTCCAAGGCGATCTTTTCCTTGGGCAGTTATTTGTTCACACTTGTTTTAAGCCTGTTAAGGAGTTCTGTCTGCCTTGCACTTGATGTGCATAAATAACCTGGGAAGGGACAGTGAAAAGTAAGCCTTACAGTAAAATCAGCTGACAGCTGTGAAGATGTTTAAGATGTGGATATCCATGGATATGCAATTTAAGATACTTGTCATATCCTTCCGTACCTTTGTGGAACACCAGTTCCATGAGTGCCAGCCATTTGATGTATTAACAGGAGGCAGAGTATTTGTCACTGGAAAATTATTGTATGGGTTAGAGTTGCCAAGAGAGGGAAAAAAATTGTCTCAAAGGATGTTTCATGTCCTACTTTACCCTGTATGCTTAGATCTGGAAACTCTTACAACTTTCCTGTGTGGTGGCTTTATTTGTTTGTTTTTGTTTGTAAAAGCTTAGCTAAGAATCTAGAGTGAAAGAAAATGGAAAGGTAATGCTATTTCAGTACAACTCCCATATATTCTATTCCTGGATTTTTGATTTGCTTTGTGTAACAGCAGATGGCTCATCTATTGTTTCATTACTCTTTTGGGAGTCTGACACTCTATAGTGGGTGTGTGCTTTAGTGGAAAAAGAACAACCAAAGTAAGACTTTTTGTAATGGATGAACTCAGTTTATTAAACTGTGTTGATGACCTCCACAGTTCTAGCTCTTAAGATTTATTTTTATTTAAATGCTTAATATTGTGTCTAAATTCTGTCATCAAGGTGTTTTGTTGGGTTTTTTTTTATTGAAGTGTCAAGGGTAGTTTTGATTCAAAAGGGTTGTTCACTGTCACAAGCAGTGTTTTGTGAAATAGCATAATTTTGCCATATGCCTTGGGTTTCATTTGAGGTACTATGAATAAGCAGTGTGAGTGCTTTCAAAGAGGCATTCCTGCTGTCCCACATCAACCATGTGGGCTTTCAGTTAAGCTTCCCAGGAAGACAGCAACATATGTGTGCACAATGTGTGTATTATATTGGCGCCCACTCACAGTGTTGAAGATGTGTCAGCATTTCCAGAATAGTTCCCTATTTTAAGAGCCTTGTTTTAGCCTGCATATGAAAGTTGTCTGCACTGGAACTTTACACACAGTCTCAGCCATCATAGTTTCCAAGTGTGACTTTTTGCCAGGTGAACATAAACTGAATTAAATTAATGTATGCAAGTGGAATGGAAGATTTCCAGAGGCATGGTGTCATGATAGACTCTTCAAACTTTAACTCTGAAGCAGTACCTCACCATTAAGTGTACTGAAGCTATAGTGGATGCCACTGTTTTTGAAGAATTTTAAAGAGGTTGTAGTAAAAGAAGATGGCCTTGTGCTTGGGATTATGACTGTTGCCCGGGTTAAAAAGTGGTGATGTTTTTCTAATAATCGTGTTAGAGTATGAGGAGCCTGCAGTTTCATTGAATTTGTTTCAGCTGATTGAGGTTCTATCATTGTAATAGTCTAGAATTAAATGGTACCTCCTCTTCTTTATATACTGAGAAATGGGGTGTATTTTCTTATGTTTAACTGGGTTCCCCCAAGTTATAATGTTTTCTTGCTAGAAGCCTTTCTCTAATCGAGTAATCATTGTGTTTATTAAGGATGAACCACGGGGCAGGACACACTGATTCTGTAGCATGTGGGCGTCTGTGTAGGAGCCCAGTTCAGATTGGGTTTTGAAATAGATGGACTTCAAACATTTTGTTTGTGTGCAGAAACAATAACTTGCTTCTAGAGTTTCAAAAGCTACCTGCCAGAAACAAAATGTTGTTGTTGTTATAAGCTTGGGATTTATTTAGATGTGCTTATATTTGTTGGACAGAAATTTTATTTTGAATGAATATATTTTCAGCCCTGTTCGGTTGAATGCCATCTACAAGCCTCCATATAAATGGCAAATGGTTTCATTTGAGCAACAGCAGGCCGACTAGACAAGCCTGCAGTTTGAAGATAAGCGAATCAATGGTCTTCCACATTTTGAAATCCGAGCTGAGAACTGACACCCTTGGAAAGAACTCCTCTGTGTGAGCTGGACATTGCTGTAAAAACAGTTCTGTTGTGCAGCTCTGCTGGTCATGTTAGGACATCCAGGTGGATGTCTCACATTTCTGCAGTGGTAGATTATTCTTCTAATTATTGTTTTATATGGAATGAATCCTGCTCATGGCTTACTTAAACCTCTTGAGAGGAATTAGATGTGCAATATGTCAGGTAATATGCATAGTGACAGCAAATATGCAATTTGCTGACATTTTGTTTAGTTTTCATGCCTCCCTTAGGAAACACCAATAAATATTAATACCCAATAAATACAATTAAAAAAATAAGTAAAAGAATGTTGAATCAACAGCAACTTGAGATTTCCTGTTTCTGTTCTGAACCCCCTGTTAATGCATGCCCACCAACCAACTGTAACTGTCCAAACTTCAGAGTATCTTCTGGAACCTGAAACACTGACTGCAAAGAACAGTGAGCCCAGATGTTGCAAGAGTTTAGCCTCCTCCATGAGCTGGAGAGGTTGAAACCTGAAGCAAACAGTAGTGTAACCTTTTGTCCCTTTTTGAGAGTGGGTGGAGATTGGAGTGGGAAGAAGGATCTAGGTGATGACCTGGGCTTGGATGTAATCAGGTAGCTAGCAGGGTTCATGGAAAGTTAATGTGTTGGATACACAATCCAACTGCCCCTCTGATTAAATGAATCACTGTAGTCTGAATTCCTTTTAATGTCAGTCCAAGAGAATTGCGTGTCTAATGAAGTCTGCAGGTCACTAAGGCATTACATCTTGTGTAAAGCTCTAATTTAGAGTGCAGTAAATATGCATAGATGGTCAGCAACTACTGTGTTCTGCAGTAAATAGCTTTGCAGGATGATGATCATAAATGTGATTGAAAGGTCTCTGTCCTATTTTCTCCATCTGCAAAATGTGATTGTTTACTTAATTTATTCATGTTTTTAAGTGCTTCTGTCTTTTTCGCATCAGAGTGCACTGATATTTGATTAAATTCCTGATGCCTATGCTCACATTCACGTTTCCTCTGAATGATCCAAATCAAAGATGGAAGCAATCTCAGGCAAAGTCAAAATTTCTTCTAGGCCTTTATTTTTTAAGATACCATCTAATAATACTGTAACAGTGACGGGCCCATATGCAAGTCTATGTGTTTGAAAAGTTTAAGAGCAGTTTAAATTCCACAGAGATTTGATTCTGCTTAATAAAACGTACTTGATAACATACTGGTTTTGTGTATCCTTCTGGAGTTTTTCATTAAGACCATTCATTTTCTGGATTTAACATTAGGAAATTACTTTTTATTTATAATGGTATACTCCATTCAAGAGTAACTAGAAAGATGATAAAATACACGCCCATCACGATAACAAAAAAGGTGTTCAAATAGCCTTGGCTTAGTCATATTTCTTATTTTACAACTACTTTCATTTCTGTACAAGTCCTACATGCCCTGGAGCTCCCACTGTAATAGTTCTGCCTCATTTTCATAATTAGCCTTCCCTCCCCACTGCAGTGTTGCTAAAATGTCCCCAGGGTTCCTTCTTCCACAAGGCTTGATTCCCCTGTGAATTTAGGATGAATGTATGGCACCCTGGGGAGAAAAAGTATTGTAGTCAGCAGATTCAGCTGCCCATGACTGCAGTGTTATAATATAGTTTTACACTGACAGTAGAGATTTTACATACTCTTTAGCTTATAATGGAGAGAACTAGGTAGTAATAATACTGTCCCATCAAGGACTATTCAAACAATCACATGCATTTAAATAGATACTTTTTCATCTTTGAGTAATTAGAGAACATTTCTATTTTGCTAGTCCAGCAAGTGTTCACCAGACCTTCACAGAAAGCTTACTTTATTCTTTTTGATGTTGTTAATATTTGAGTGGCAGTTTTATTTGTGTAGTACTTTAACTCTTCAAAGTGGTGTTAGAAAGGGTAGTTAGATTTTTATGTTTGGAGAGATTTATTTTATGCTTTAGCTTTTTAACTTAGATACTTGATTGCACTGGGAGTTTTGCTTTGCTTTGCAATTCAATATGTGCCGTGTCCAGTATAATTTGTGGAGAAATCTGCATGTGAACCACTACATGATGCAGCTTAAATTTGTGCTTTCCAAATTAAATAGTAGAAACCTCTTCTCACTGTTCTGCTCAGAACAAAATATTAATAGAATATTACCAGCAAATTATTTTGGAATTTTATTTGTGAAGTAATGTGGCAAAGCAGCACAATGGAGATGAGTGTTAAAAGAAGACCAGTTTACTTCTACTCCTCCTTAAGTAAGTGGACTGAATTTGGTGAAGTCAGAGTTGGGATATATTCAACTTGACTTTGTGTTGCTCTTGTTTATAACAGTCTTAAAAGGTGTTAGATATGGCCAGAGAGGGTTGGAGGATAAAAGCTTGCCGAGGAAGAGTGAAGGAGGGGAAAGATACATGACCCACACTTGAACGTGATATCTTTGTGGCCTGTGGCTTTTTGACAAAAACAATAAGCATGAAATGAGTAGCATTATTCTGTTTTCTGTTATAACATTATGCATTTAGTAGCCCATGATCAGTAGCCAGTTAGTATAAAAGCAAGCAACTCCTCAGATTTCCTTCTCTCTGAATCTCTTTTTAGGGATAGAGGCATAGTCATTTAGAATAGTTTTATCAAATTTATAGACAGAGTTCACAAGGAGAACACACAAAATGCTGTCTGTGTGACTGGACATGTCTTAATGTCCCCTTGCTATATGTGATATCAGTGTTTTGTTCCTGAAAAATCAACGTTACCAGTCAATAGCTCTCTCCAAGGACTGTTTCAGTGTGTATAATTTAATTTGATTGCATTTGGCTTATGGTATCTATTTAATCTAGAATCTGTGAGTAAATTGAAGAGTGACCTATGTTTATGCACCTATGTTAAGTCAAAGCTAGTTGGAGGATTTGAGTGAAGAATTAAATAATATTTATTAGCTGAATTTTTCAGTAGCTAAAATTATTCAAATCTAATTTACCCACCGGTAAAGTTCTAATTTGTCATGTGTTCATTTTAACTTACAGTGACCTAATTAAAGTGCTTTGGTTTCATTTTCTCTGTCCCACACCATAAGTTTTAAGGGAAATGCTGGACAATGGCTGTCCAGAAATCTTCTGAACAATGAGATCCTGCCCGTCCGAACTACTGACTCTGCTGCTCCTGCCACCATTCCTTCCAAAAACTGTTCGTTGTTAGTGCATGCTTTTGGAAGCCTGTGCATCTTGTTGTTTGCAGGGTAAGCTTATTTTCAGGGCAAAGACTGCCTCAGTAATATATCTGAATACATGTGTCACAATTTGTCAACACACAGAGTTTTGCTTCTTTGAAAGGTGGTGTTATCCCGATATATTTGAATAAGCAAAGTTTTTGTCCATCTGTAATATTGACAGAGAGGTCAAGTTAAGGATGAAGGAAGTTGAGCTTTTACTTTTTTCACACTGGACTGTTTTGAATTGGAGTATGTGGGGAAATCACTCCAGCTGACACAAATATTATAACAGAGAGATGCATACTACAGTTTTAGGTAATATTACTCATCTCACTGTTGGAGATGCAATTGCTCTAAATTTTAAAGTTTGACTTAGGAAAATAGTTTTCTAGGATTAAGTTTTTTTGTCAAAGAAACCCCTCTTGTTTAAGTTTTGCGTAGTTATTTTAATAAGCTTATATGAGGAATTAGTTTATGCATCTCAAAGTTAACAGATGGGTTTTCATGTGCTGATCTACAACCTGACAAAAGAAGAATACATGTGAAGACTTGATTTTAAAAAATATTTTAAAATAATTATGTTGTGTTTCTCAAAGTTAATGCAAAATTTTGTTGTCTAGTGTCCAGCGTGTAGACAAGGATTCAGAAGCATTTGATTCCTACCCTCAGCCCCCAGTGGTTTATATATATATTACACAAAGGCCCACCTGTTAGTGTTATGTGTGAAATAAGTAGAAGGGGGATTTTAATCCTATTCCTGGCTTTTATATGGTATTTAATTCTTAAGATAAAAATGCTTTTAGATTTTTCTTTAACTAGAAATTGTGGAAATTAAGATACAGGGAGGTGTGAAAGTAAGTTTCCTAGGATTATGTAGCTTGTTCATAGCAGTGCCAGGAACAGTGTCTCCAGATCATCAGGCTTCTGCTTTGATTTCTATATTACTGTATCACTGTACCATACTAAAGATTTTGCTGTTTTCATATTTTTATTAGAAGGGGGAGGATACATAAGTAGATATTTGCCTTTGTTGAACCCCTTTCTGATCTAGGGATTTGCTGTAACATCAGGACAATCTTTCCTGGAGAAACTAGCACATTAGATGTAGAGTTACTAGGTCGGATTTGCTTTTCATGTGGATGGTTGCCAAGATGGATTAAAAACTCTTTAGAAATTGCCTGGCATTGTGCATATCCACAGTGGGTATAATGAATAATAGTAGAACCACAGTGCATCATTAAATTAACATGAAAAGTTAGATTTTCTGATTTTGTTTATTGAACAAGTGAACTTAATCAGTTTTAAGTATTTCTTTTTAACTCTTTGAAAACAGGAGAATAAACTTAGTTTCTGCTACAGTAACTGAAAATAGAGTATTTTGGAGTTAGTTATATGTATCATAGGTAAGATACAGTGTTTTGTAACAGCATGTGTAACAGGCAGCAAGTTGAGCAATAGAGGTTGGTGACTCACTCCTGATTAAACCTCCGTTCATTAATCTGGGTATTCAAAAGTCTATGGAGAGGGAGTAAAGGTTTCAAAACTAAGTTGAACAGGCCTCAGTTATTTTCAGAATGAAGAAATGCTGTTCTCAAAGTGATCTTGCCCTTAGGACAGAAATGGTTCTCCTTGAGTTGGCTGTGATAGTGTAGTTGCTGTGCCTGCCTGAGTGTAGGGAGTTCTGCAGTATCTTATGTCGAGTGTCTCTATTTTCAGTGGAGAAAATCTCCCAGCTGGACTGCAACTCCTGAACAGACAGTACTCCAGGACACAGTAGGGGATGCACAGAAGGTAGTTTTAATTTCACACAATTTCAGTTCTCACAGCTTGGAAATTGGATCTCTTGGGAGTCTTTTTCATCTCTTACTCCCTTTTGAGCTGATATTTATTTAGTTACCTTTCTATAACAGAAATTCAGTCTTTTTATGAAAAAGTAATTGGTTTTAGCATTGAAGAATCAACTCTTCAATTTTACATCTGGACAGGCTTGCTGATCTTAGGATTTATATAACTGAAGTTGGAAGGGACCTCTGGGGTCATCAGGTTCAACCCCTCTGCTCAAACAGGGTCACCTGCAGCCGGTTGCCTAGGGACTGGAGGTGCAGGGGGGAAGAGAAATAATTTATTTTCCTCACAAGTTTGCGGGAGGGTCTTTCTCTTGTCGTTTATTTTGGTTCTTGCAGAGAGCAGTCATAGCTATGTATAAATAACTGTCCTAAAATATTATCTATTTTAATGTTGTAGCAGCTGGCATCAAATCAATTTTTTTTTAATAGGCTCTGGTTTCAGTTTAACACTTACTGAGTATATATCACATAGACTCATGTGAGTGAAGTTAACAGGATGTTGTCTATTGATAACAGAGATTTCCTGTCCCTTTCCCCCAGCCTTCCCCTCACCCTCTTCCCCTTTTTTTTTTTTTTTTCTGAGGGGAGCTTGAGTGTGGGGGTAGGTCTGATGCTGCCCTTGCTGAGCTGTGATCCACTTCATGTGTTTAATAGATACCAGCTGGATGATGGTAGCACTGAAAACCCAGACTGGGTAAAGCTCACCTTGCCACACAGAAATTTAGGGCTTGGTGTTAAATGACTCGAGAGGAAACCTCTGAGCAAACTTTATTTTGGGTAATGTGACTTATGAGAAATGAGTGATGTTGGGACAGAGGAGAAACTTAGTGTGGGAGAAGGTACACTGAAAAAAAAATGTTCCTTGGTGATGAGGAAGTGGCTAAGGCAGCTTGACTTTTATGCAGTCTTTAAACTATAAAAATTGTTGAGCTAATATAATTCCATTTTGAAGGAAAGAAGGCAGCTAGCATGATGCAAGGTTAATTGATCTTGTCTGCAAATTTATACATTTTATACAGAAAGGTGTGTACAATTGAGCTGCAAGAAGGCAGATTGTAGATGGAAGACCAAAGGTTTACCAAAATTATGTAAATAGGTAAAAATCAATAATATAATTCTGATTTTTTTCAGCCATGCCATAGGCATAGGCTATTGAGCCTACTTAGTCTAAAATCAACCTGTGACTTTCAAAATAAGAAGAGCAGAGCAAGATTTTTGAGGTACAGCAACATGGCTTTCTTTCCCCTGGTTTGAGTAGGGAAGAACTGTGGAAACAACCCGTGGTCCAGATGTGTTTCAAGAGAGAGTATTGCTGATAATTGAAAAGGTAGAGTTACAGAAAGTCTGAAGAAATCCTACGGCATTTCATGTAAGGGTATGTCTGAAGGTGGTAGAGCTCTAATAATATTGTCCTGAAGTCCTTCACTGTAAGTGGTCTGTCCATGTTGAAGGTGAATGTGGCCCTTCTAAGGCTGTACTTCAAAACTCATCAGCCATGCAGATGTCTAAGCTGCAGGATTTAGTTATGCTTGGAAGAGCAGAATATTAATTTGCTAGACTATAAATATAACACAGTGAGAGACTGACATTTTAAAGCTCAGGATGTATTCTGATGTGTAAGACATGCTTATTTTCTTGAAGAGCTGTTAATGAACTCTAGTCTCAAATTCACGTATATTTCTACTGATTTGAAATAACTCAGAAGATATTCTTGACCAGTCCTCTGTCTTTACTCACAGGAGTTTAGTTTCTCACATTGTGTTCTGGAGGGAAGTGTATAATACAAACAGTCATCAAGGAAAGGTGATTAGTGAGGACTAGTTACCTGAGCTGATCCAGCTGATTATGCCTGCTGACATAAGTGTTTGCAGTCCATTAGATTACAAATAGTGAGATTTTAGCTTCAGTGACCCAATTTACATGTATGAGTTTGTTAGTAAAATGTGTATTTGTCAGTAAAATACAGAAAAGCTGGCTTTAAATTTAGGAAGGCACATACTGCTGTAGATTTCTGAGATACTTCTCTTCCACTATATGTATTATTTTGTGTTTCTTTTTAATATGGCAAGTATTGTAACTCCTTGGGGCTTTAGTCCTCTGAATAATTTCCTTGTATTTGCTACAAGGTGTTCATATTTTTTGGCCAATATTTTGAGATATTGTTATTTGTGTTTAGGCAGTTGCCAGATGTGCGTATAGTTAAGTTTTCTATGTGCATGTACTTCATTATCATGCCTGATAATGGTAGGGATTGTTTGTTTAGTTGTCTGTCAAATTAATTTAAAATTTAAATTACTTTAAATTAATTTAAAATTTAGAATTTTAAAGCAAATGGATAAACTTGTCTTTGGACAAGTAATATGTGTGCAGAGAGAACTAAGTGTTTTCTAAAGGACAATGTATAATTTTAAATAGGGTTCTTCTTTAGCTATTTAAGTTTGGGTGTTGTAAAAATGAATATGATGCTTCCAGACCACTTTAAAGTTGCTTGAAACCAACATGTGTAAAGTCTTTCTAGAACTGTATAGGAATAAAATATCTTAGTTTATGTTTCCTATTAAAAAAGAAAAAAAACAAACAGCAGAACATTAGCATTTGAAGATAAATAGATAAAATCTCAAATGTAAATGTTCTGTTCATTTTGTTTCATTTCCATAAAATATAGGTTTTGAGTCACACTATGTAACTTTTGCCAATGCAAAGCTCTATTATTTTGAAAAATCATTACTCCCAATCTGAAGCTGCTAATTGAATTCACTTTCATATTCTAATATTTAAAAATATTTATGTCTGTGTTCCTTCTTGACAACGTTATATTTTCTGAATTTTACTGTGGTATTCAAAGTAAGCTGTTCTGTGGGGTGAAATAATTTTAAAGGCCCTATGATGAAACATAACTCTTTTAGCAATAGCATGCGATTCTAGTTTTATGTTTTTTAAACTTGGAGACTTTAATATATGAACTTCAAAACTTTTCATGGCTCCTTTAATACAGCTATTTTTTTCTTGAAAATTTCTTGTAGTTCAGTAAATAGAGGATATTATTGACACTGCACCTTCCAGAACACTTGGCTGCTTTTAAAATTCAGTAGGTCCTTCATTGAATTTGCTGTCTGAGCCATACCAGTAATCATCATGATTGTTTGTAAAGCAGTCTTCTGAAAGGGCTTTCCACATGGGCTACAGTAAACAGACCAGTCTTGTAAGCAGGCTCTGAGGGAATCCATGTCTTAAAACATAAGGTGAATTAAACCAGTGAGGACTGATCTGTGTCTGTCGATGCTGTCTGCTCTCTGGAGCAAGAGGCTGTGGAAGTGGGAGTGCTGACACTGTGGGAAGGCTATACCTGTGCCTCCCTCAGGTGGTTTTGCGTGTCATCCCAGCGTCCTCCACAGCATCTTCTCCAAAACTGTTTACCTTAAATTCACATTTACTGAATTTTCACTGTTTGTTACACTTTGGCAAACAGTTTGCCATTAATGTTCTGGGTTATGAAAGGCATATAGTCAGTTTATAGAATCTGTAACAGTTATGCCCTTCAGTGTGGAGAGAAGGCCAGCTTTCATGAAACTGGAAAGTCTGCTTTGTAGGCTCCAAAGTTATGCCAAACAGCAGCACAGAGCATGTCAGTTCAACAACTTCTACCGTCAGAGAGCTCAAAGAATGACTGTCCTTTTGCTTTTGCTGAAAATAGTAGGCAGGTTTATACTTCACTGTAACAGCTGTTCATCTCTGTGTATAGTGCCAGTAAAAAGAAATATTTGTCATGGTCTGCTTCCTCCCTGTGAGATGTTTGGATGAATTCTGCTAGCACAGCAGTCTGAATTACATTTCAAGTACTGTTGATTAAATCTTGCTTTGACAGGGGCAGCCCCTTATTGAGCTGTTGCTGAGTATGTGCTGAGCAGGAGCCCCTCCAGAGTTCCAAACTTCCTCTCCCCTCACAGACCTTCAAGACAAAAGTCAATGGACTGCAGTGTATGGGAAGGTATTCAGGGTGCTATTGCATTACAGAAGTACTGCATAGGGAGGAACTTTGTAGGTTTCTAACTGTTTTTAAAGAGATGTTTAGGCTTAAATTAGTAAAACACCTTTGTAAGACTTATAAGTGATTTTTTTAACCCATGCCAAATGTATATAAAACTTTGTGAGCTGTGAAAGTTAAACATTTCACTCCCCCTTTTACTTCTAAAGCAGCTATCTCGTGTCTGTCAGTCTGATTAGTTTTTTCTTATGAAAGTGTTATTTCAATTCCAAGGCTGTATCCTGAGTATGATCCAATCAGGATAATTGTGTCCTTGCTTGACTAGCATATTGTTTTGAGCATCAGACATGGAAATAATGAGTTGAGTCTTTATGTACACAGTCACTTCCAAAAGTGATGCTTCTATTTTGTTTTAAAGTTAAGGATGTGCTTTGCTAAATCTAGTGTTTAAAGCAAGTACCATTTTCTGGAAAATTAGATACACATCGTGTGACATGTACTGATGAAGACCGAGCTATGAATTTTAGAGTACTCAGGCATGACTTCAAGTTTGTAATAGTAAATGACAATCAAAATGAACTGAAGCTTTTTGGTATAATTAATTTTCCATATATAAACATTGGTTCTGGTATACCTTGTTCTCAATTTTTTATCATAAATGAATATGTATATTTTGAGACTTCCACCAGTTCTTTCATACAGTGACCTGGGGTCTTTACAGGATCAACTAAAATACTGGTAGATGCTTGCACCTTAAAAAAATAAGCGTAAACTTCTTGATATTGCATTGTTTTTGTTATTAGATTATTGTCAGAGTGCGATACTACTAATCATGCATTTATTCATGGAATTAATGAGTCATATGACCTTACATCATTATTATTTATGTTGAATCGAGTTTGTAAAATAAAAAAGGATCACAGAATTGCAGAATGTTTTAGGGTTGTAAGGGACCTCTGGAACTCATCTGTTCCAACAACCTCCTCAAGCCTGACCACTCAGAGCCAGTTTCCCAGGACTGTGGCCAGATGGCTTTTGTGTATCTCCAGTGATGGAGACTCTACCACCTCCCTGGGCAACCAGTGCCAGTGCTTGTTCACCCTCACAGGAGAAAAGTGGTTCCTGATGTTAAGACTGGAACTTTAGGTGTGTGTAGCAATTGTTTTTGCACCACTGAAAAAGCCTGTCTCTGTCCTCTTTGCACCCTTCCTTTAGGCATTTTTACACATTGATGGGATTTCATCTGAACATTGTCTTATCCAGGCTAAATAATCCTAGTTGTCTCCTGTGAAATGCTCCATTCCCATATCTTTGTGGCCCTTTGCTGGACTTTCTGCAGAAGGTGTGTCTCCCTCTTGTACTGGGGAGCCCAGAACTGGATGCAGTGCTCCAAGTGGGGCCTGATGGTGACACTCCTCCTAATGCAGCACAGGGTGCTGTTTCTTTGCTGCAAGGGAGTGTTCCCAGCTTGAGTTCAACTTGATGTCCACCAGCACCTCCTTTTCTACAAAGCTACCTTCCAGCTGCATGGCCCCCAGCATGTACTGCTGCGTGGGGTGGTTTCTCCTTGGGTGCAGGACTTGGCATTTTTACTTGTTGAACTACCTGAGGTTCCTGACAGCCCATTTTCGAGGTCCCCCTGGATGAAAGCACAACCTTCTGGGGTATCAGCCACTTCTGCCAGTTTCTGTGTCATCTGCAGACTTACATCCTTCTTTGAAAGTCTTTAGGGCTCCCTGATACGGTTTGTACCAAGCCTGACAAAGGCCTCAGTTTTGACTGGGGCCTCTCTGTGCTAAATTAACAGAACTAATAGCTTCTGCAGAGAACATTAACAGTAGGCAAATAGATGTTCGATGCAATCTACTGCTAGTGATTCTGCTAGCGACCGGAACTGACCGGCAGAAGAAGTCCTTTTTACTGAAACAGTAAAGTAAAACTTGTGGTGATACAGGAACAGAAATGGAATTGCAAGGTAGTCTGAGATATTTGCCAAAATATTCAGGTATAGCTTATTACTACCAAAATAGTTTATTCAGGGAACCTTTTGGTCACTAAATAGAGTATATTTTTGTGCTAGGATTCTTAAGGAGCACTCCTTTGCTACTCTGTCCTTGCTGAGTTATTTCATGGTGGGTAAAATTTTTTTTAAAGCGTTTAATTTTGATTTAGACTAGACTGTTGTCTAACAAATCTTCTAAGAACCATTTGCATTTGTAATAGAGAACTACAGATACTATATACAGCAGTTTCTATAAGTATTTCTGACTAGTCAAACAACGACATCAGTCAGTTAAAATGAGTATTGTTTTTAAACAATCAAGAAAAGGTTTTTCACTCAGAGGGTGGCTGAGCACTGGAACAGGCTCCCCAGGGAAGTGGTCACAGCATCAAGCCTGTCTGACTTCAAGAAGCATTTGGGCAACGCTTCCAGGTACATGGTATGATTCTTAGGAATGGTTCTGTGCAGGGCCAGCAGTTGGACTCAGTGATCCTGATGGGTCCCTTCCAAATCAGCATATTCTATGAATCTCTATGATAAGCCAAAGTTGTACTGTTATTTCAGGAATATGAGTTACATCCATGACTTGAAGCAGGTGCACTATGTGGAAGAGCGAAACATAGTAGTTGGATCTCTTAAATACAGTGGACTACCTTGTCAGGATTTCTTTAAGATTATACTGATATTTCAATATATCAAAGGCACTAATATTGAACAAGGAGAAAAATAAATTATTTTGGTCTGTCTCTATAGGGAGCACACCATCAGTATTCATACAACCTCGTGATTGAAGTTTAAGTAAAGAGGTGGTCTTAAGCTTAACACACTCAGGTGAGATGCAAGACAACGGCAGTAAATTCTTTCTTTTTTAGTGTGACGTTCTATCTTTTTGATGATTATAGTCTAACCAGTAATACAGTTGAAATAATTCTCTATTCTGTATCTATTCAATGTTTCAAAAGTAGAACCCTGCAAATCTGCTGTTGCTCTTTGCTTCATAGGCTCTGTGCCAAAATAACAAGAATTTTAAAGTGTTAGAACCACTAAGGATATGATATCAAGCGTTTAAATATTAAGAAAAGCAAGGATACTTCTTTAGTTGTCCTTATGCATTTGATACAAAAGATACATCCCACTTCTTTCAGGAGAGGAGACTTTTATTCTGAGGATCTGCTTGATAAAACGCCTCAGGACTGCTTTTATATATATGCGTTAGGATACAATTTTCATTTATGTCATATTATATGATATAACTGCACACTCTAACATCAGTATTTCCTAGTAAATTCAGAATAATTCCATATTTTTTACTTTACTTATGCACTGTGTAGTCTCAAACTTCTTTCTACCTATTTGCCTTATCCATTACTGAATATTAAACTACTTATTTCTACACCAGCATTAGTAAAACTGATCACAGTAGTGTCCAAGTGCTTTGCAATAGTAGTTTTTATTCAGGGCATTTGCATGATCATGCAAATGGGATGCTGCTAATGGGGAAATGAAAAGAATAACAGTAAAGTTAAGCAGCCATTAGTTTTGTTTTTCTGATTGAGACATATCTGAAGGTTTCCACATCAGCATCAGTTCAGTCAAGAATTTGATAGTTGCCAAGAGCTTTGTGAATGCCAGGTGACTTTTAGAGGCAATCCTTTTAGTGTCCTACAAGGGCAAGAACCTCTGCTGTGCCTACACCCTGTAAAGGCTCACAACTGAAACAGCTTTCGTGGGTCTTCATTATAGATTAGTGACTTCAGAAGAGGCTGAGAAGTGCTGTCTTTTCTTGAGCCCTGTTTTAATTGAGGGTGACTTTTTGATTTCTGATGTAGGCATGTCAGATAGGGAAAAACCACCTTAGCTTACACAAAGCCTCTTTAAAAGTCTTTTTTAGCCTAAGTAGAGTACTGTTGTAACCGAAAAAGAGCTGGGCAGGTGCTTCTGGGAGCATCTTTAATGTTCATCTTGTATTTGAAATAGTGGAATTGGTTACAGACCTATGAGGTATGTCCAAAGAATGGCTTTGTCTCATTAATTGTTTAGCCGGCTGGCAGGAAACCCGAGTATGTGTCTGCCTTTTTTTTGGAGATCTTTCAGGAGTACTAGGTAAGGAAGTACGAGAAACAGAAGGTGCTCCAACTGCCAGAAGATTAGTCATCTGAAACATTAGGAATTGTACAATATGTTCTGAAATCCGATTGTTGTGTAGTCTGAGCACAGGACTGGATCTTTACCTATGCTGGTTGACTGTGGGAGGCTGTAACATTGTTTTATAATGGCTATCTTTGCTGTGTCCGTACGCCAACAGCAATTTCAGTATTTCTGCTGCCGGACATTTGCTGCTGCTCGTGCTGCTGAGTGTCTTCCTTTATTTCTCTCCCTTTTCAGGCAGTGCTTTGAAATTCTGTTTTCCAACTGACTTTTCTCCAATACTGATTTTTGCTTCTGGAAGGGAAACTTCTAGTTGCCTGAACAGTTAAACTGTTGTCGTTGTTTGATACTACTGTCCATGTGTATATGATCATGGACAACTGCTACGTATTATTTCTACTGACATTACTAGGAACTTTATCATGTATTTCATCTTTTTAACACCAAAGAGCAGGATCAATCTGAAAAATTACTATAAAATAGTGTGCTTAAATATAAGCAAGAAAAACTTTTTTTCTGATGTTAGTAACAAATGTGGTACATGCAGAGAAAGAGTGCTTTCAGTGTTTCAGAGAAGTATATCTTCTCACGTGTTTCGTGACCATTCATTAATAGCTTACTGGCTATCTTCTAAGGAATGTATTTAAAGTATGTTTGTGTAGGAGGTTCTATTTCTGTATGATCTGTTTTTTCATTTCCTAGGCAAAGGAATCTTCAGTTTTCCTCTTCAGTATGTACTTGTCACAAAACCAATGATTTTAAGCTTGTAGAGGAGCAAGTAAAAGATTAATATTTCTTGAAGACAGTTAGAGTGAGGAGGAAAAGATCTCTTATTTGGATTAATACAAAAATTAATCTAGTCAGCTGCTAGGCAGAATAGCTTAAAAAAACCCCAATGAATAGTGTCTTGAATAAAAAACCAAATAACCTGCCTTTTTTCCTTCTACCAGATTAATTCTCAAATAGGCTGCATTATAGTAATCATCATTGTCATAATAAACAAAAAGATTAGACCTATCTGTTAGCCTTTGTTTTCTCCATTCTCTGTCTTGCAAAAATTCTGAACTAGTGTATTCTAAGGATGAAGTTTTGAATTACTTATAGGTGGTTTTTTAATCACAGTTAAAATCCCTTGATATTTAATCACTTCTCAAAAATTAATTTTAGCCAAAAATTAGATGAACCTGACATCTTTCTATGTCTAAAGATGTAATTTGGAGTGAAAACTGAGCCCCATCTCAAGGTATGAAAATGTCAAACACTGTATCAAAAGTAGGCAAAAAAGAATCCCAGACCTTGTATTTGTTCCTTAGAGAAAATGCTTGCTACTGGTGCCATAAATAATGGGCTTGATAATTTTAGGGAAAGTAAGTAATCAGAAAGAAAACATTCAGTTGTCTTTGCAAGCAGCAAATAAATTAATGAATGAAGGAACTGGTGTGTGATGTTTCTCAGGGACTTTTAGGAACAGACGGGTAGAGTAGCACTGTCAGCTTTGAGATGTACAACTGGGGGGGAGAGGGCAGCAACTTATTTGTGGGAAAGAAATTTGTATCTATTAAAGTAACTGTGTGAAGTACCCAAGAGATGTCATAATGATCTTAACATATTGTGAAATAACCTAACTGTTACAAGAATAGTTTTGGATTTGTCAGGCTTTCCACGTCATGGCAAAAGCTGCTGCTGTAACGTTTCTGTGGCCAACTCACGGTGCTCGTTACCCTGTAAGAGGTTCAGTTCATCTCTGAGGAACCTCCGTGCTCTGTTCTATATAGTGCAAAGTTCCAAATGCAAGTGGCATTGGAGGTGTACAACAGCAAAGGAAATGAAAGGATTAGTGATGGAAACTGCTATCAGAAAAGGGTGAACTTGCTGAAGATCATTGCCTTAACTGATGTTACCATATTACTCTAATAAATGTCACTGTTTTTTTGAATGTTTGCATATTAATCAAATTTTATCAACCTGTAGTAGTTTTCTATGCAAACAAATACATGATTATTTTATACTTTGGATGATGGTAGTTTTCACAGACTTGTTGCTAAGCATTGAAGCAGCAGGTTTTCCTTGCTTTTCTGTTCATAGATTATTATTCCTAGGAACTGTTGCCAGTAGACTGATATTTTTACTGTCTAGGCTTTTTTAAAAAAAGGAGTAGAAACACTCATTACTATGATGTGAAGAAACTTACTGAAACAAAGTATTAGACTTATGCATAATAAACCATTTTAGTAGTGATGATACTATTGTGACTAATTTTTTTCTTTAATGCCTCAAAACTGACAAATACTAGTTCTTAAAAATCTGTGTTAAATGGGTTGTTAATTTTCTGACACTCTGAATATTACTTTAGAAAATGTGGTTGTACAGTTGAAAATCCAATTTTGTATTCAATCTGTCTTCCTACAGTCTCATGCTTGTGTGTATCATTTGGAAGGAAAAAACCAAGATTATTTCAAGCACAAACTTTACAAAGTGTTCTTCAGAGTCCCCTTGTCCTGAAAAGCTTCCTTATTAGCTGAAACAAGAAGTCATTCATTTCTTCAGTCCAATTTTTGTCTAAATAGTTAGAAAAAAAAAAAAAAAGAAGAAAAAATCTCTAAGCTCTCTTACATATAGGAAGCTATCTAATGCTAATAAAAAGTTAGTGTTCTAGGTAAAAATTAATTCTTTGCCTATAGTATGATTTTAAAGTGTTTGAGGTGTGATTGGTTTATGAAATGGTTTGTTTGTAAACACCAAAATATGCCAAAACAGATGCAGACAAGGAACAAGTTCAGTCATGGTAAGATATTGCTGTAAAGTAATGATATTAGAAATCACTTAAGCATTTTCAGTAGTGAGTATAAATCAGCCATGACTGTGGCTTCTCAGAGTTTTCTCTTCTACCTTTCCTCTCCTCCTGTAGTCATAAAATATATGTGAACCATGAGCTGATGTTATGTTACGTCTCAGGAAGAAGAGTAAAATTCCAGTGTTCGATACTAGTTGGCAGGGTTTTGCTACAGTAGCTTTAATCTGTGTTTTAACAGTAGCAATAGTCCTTTGGTAGCATTACTTGAGTCACAAAACTGAGTTAATTAACCAAACTTGGCTTAATTGTTTCAAAGGTTTAATGAGATGAGGATGGTATGGAGTAATATACTCTGTAGAGTCTTGAATTTTTAATTTTCCATTTAGTTTGACTAAAATTAAAACAAAGACCTTTAACTTGAAGTATTTTGCATAGGGGAAAAAACCTGTAGAAATTTTAAAGTATTTTTAACCATCTTTCCTCGGAAACAACACGTATTTTGAGAGATAGTACATTGTCAGAACTTAAGGTCTTAATAACACTAAACATTCATTGGGAAAAGTAGTATCAGTATTTGTAAATATGTATTTGTACTTAGTGAATAGCAAAAAAAGAAAAAACATGTTTGGAAATAGCGTAGGCGGAGATCTCTAAGGTTCAGATGTTCTGGGTGAAAACTCTGAGCTCTGGATGTGAAGCATCTGTGATCTAAATCAGAAAGCCACTCGATTTTAGCTATAATATATAGGCAACTTGAAGGCAATTATTGTAAAGTTTTAATCATGTCTAATGTAGTGCAACTTTTGTGGAAGGTCATTGCTATAAAAGTTTTCATGGGCACTCCAAAACTTGGAATATGGTTAAACATTCCCTTGTTTGATTTTTTTTTTTTTTTTTGTTCAAATGAATGGTCATCCTCAGGGCTCTGAAGGGTTGTTTTAAAAAATTGTATGTTTTATACATGATTATATTTGCTCACAGAATGAATAGTGCACTGTTCCTGATTACATGCTGTCTACTGTGTCACAATAGAGCTAAATAATCAGTATTTTGAAAGAAAAACTAAGTGGTGTTCATTCATGTGTTGAGAGAGACTTTGCTATTGTGTGATTGAAGTTGTGGACATTTCTGACAGTGTAGTCTGACTTCTTGGTCATTGCACTGGAATGAAATAATAAACTCAGGACAACTGTTTGAGAAAAGATTATAACTAGTTAATACAACAGAGGCACAGAGAGAAAGAAGAGATTCAGGGAGATTTTACTCTCTGGATGGTATAGAGCCTGGAAAAGAATAAATCATAATAAAATAAGTGAAAAATGTTATTGAAAAAAAGAGTCAAAATATTGGCACAGAGATAGAGAATGTTTCCTTACAAAAGTGTTTGAACAAAAAGGATTTAATTAAACTAATCAGCTGTTTTCTCTTGTGTGTGTAACTTCTTGCAGTACCCTTCCTGGTGTGTACTATCTCCTCATCTGTTTGCCCAGCCTATTCTGCCAGACTGTGTAATCCTTCCACATGCCAGTGAGCAAGCCTTCATTCCCGAGACATCTATAAAATAATTCCATCATTAACTGCTTCTTGATTGCAGAATACAGTCCTTAATTTGTCACTTACAAATACTTTCCCTGCTTTTCTCTTTTGCCTTACTTGGTGACTGTCAAGCTGCACAGCAGGGTAGCAAAACATAACCATGTAATTTATGTGGCTTTTTAATTAACTGGCTCTGATTCTGCTAGTTTGCACTACAGCAAAGTGGAATGATAGTTATTCCTTTGAAGGAGACCTCTATGATGTTTCAGTTGAACTTTTTTTACATAGAGTCTGTGGTCCTTATCATCGAATAAGAAAAAATCTGGCAGTGCATTTGCAACTGTAGTGACTAACCTGCCTTGCTTGAGAGAGTCTGTGCAGGGATACACTAGGCCTGTTTTAGTGGTTATTTGTCACTAATGCCACTGTAGAAAAGAGCAGATGGAGTAATTTATGGACTGTCATCACTGTCCTTCAATATCACACGTTGGGGAGGACAAAATGGCTCTGGCCCTTATTTTTGCAGCATCTATAGAGAAAGTGGGTGCACAGAGCAGAAGAGCTTCAGGGTTGTTTTGATAATGGTGCTGACTTGAATAGGTGGGTTTCCTTGCCTTCAGATTTTGGTACTACTTTCTTTGTTTGAACTCAGTCCAAGCCACAAAACCATGCTTGGGCTCTCTGCCCATTTCAGGCTTTACCTCGATAATGTTACATTTAAAGAAAATTTTGTAGATGCCAAACAGATTGCACTTTGTAAGTAGAATGGAAAAATGAAAATATATGAAACATGTTTTAAATACATGAAATCAGAAATTAAAATTCTCTCTAAAATTACAGGTAAAGATACTGAGAACAGGCTCAGCTGTTATTAAAGAACTTGAAACTGTTTAAACAAATAGGTGGGGAAGGATCTAAGTTATGTGAACAATATGCTTTTTTAGTTTAAGACCAAAAGTAGTTGCTTCATTTACTGAAGGGTCTTTGGCAAATATGTGAGCATTTACTTCTGCCACAGCAAAAATAGTTGACATGAAGTTACAGATTGGGAGGTGGGGGAAAAACTTGTGCAGACTGTATCAAAACTTCACCTGTTCTTAAACTGCTGTGCAAATACCAGTGGTGTGTTATGGCTCAAACAACAGGGCAGATGCTTTTTTCTTTCCTATCTGATGCTTTCTGATGGGGAGAAGAAAGACCTGGATCCTTGGTTTTTAGCCTCCATCTAGTTTCATGTCTTGGACCACTTTTGGTACACTTGCTTTGACTTCCTGTTGCTCCATTTCCTGTTTATATAATAAGGATCTTGTCAGGGCTGCATTTCTGAATTCTATAGAGAATACTGATGGAAAGAACTAGATTTTCTTAGTAAGAATTTTGATTTGTTGACTATGAATATGGTATAGATTATCATGGTATAGATAACCATGGAACACAGGATGCATCGTGGTAGTTAATTTTTATCTAAAGAATGTGGTTTCCATTTGATTAATTTACTCTATGTAATTTACAAATAGTGATGTTTCTTTTTTTAAAGCAGTTAAATGAGATCCATCTTTTTAGGGTTGGATGGAACTTAAAAGGCCTTCATGGGCTTGCTTGTACAGATCATGTAGAGTAGTACTTTGCTACTTTGTTTTTATTACAGGAATGAGGACCTACAAAACATATTTCTGTAACTCTTTCATCTCTTACTGCAAACTAAAAACACACTGGGAATTGTTTATCAGCTCTGGAGGTGAAATGTCTGCTTACTAAAGTAAACCTGAGTAAACTGCTTTTTGTATCATGTGATGTAGGATAACCTTGTACCACTTTGGCAAAATGATTGTACTCCTGATCATGATAGTTTCATTCCTGTTCATGGAAATTGTAAAGAGTCTTGTAAACTTGTGCACATGATAAGTTAAGGGAGTGGGGTGAGATAGTGCTGAACCTTTTGGTTTTGCGTGTGGGTGTGTTTGTGTACTTGCTTTCTTTCTTCCCCCTCCCACCCCTCGACAGGAAGGGAAGAAAGTGGGAAATGATATTTTGGTGGGTACTATGTATTTTCAGTACCTCTGGTCCAGTGGTGAGATAAAGCTTCCATGCAGTTTTCCATTTTGTTGTGTGTTTGTAGAATCAGAATTTTGTTTTGATTAATGTTCTTAGCCACTTTGTCTCTGCTTTCTGCTCTTTATGAAAGATAAAAACAATAATTAAAACTCTAAACATTCTCAACCTCTTAGTGAAGGTGAACTATGGAGCTTTTCTGTTTGCTGCATAACTGCTCAGTCATTTGTGTAACACAAGTGCTAACACCTTCCTTACCAGGAGTGTAAATGATCCATCTTAAGATGCACAAGAATACTTATCTAGTGTTATAGAAACTCCAGTCTTGATTTGTGTAAGTTGAAAAGACAGCTAGATATTGTGCTTCAACTTTAATGATCCAGAGAGCAAAAAGAAAAGAAAAGAAAAAAAGTGCAGTTTCCCACTGTACTTGACTGTTGCAAAAGTGAAATATAGTCAAATATTATAAAGTTAGTGCAAGAATCAGTGGGAAGACAGGAAAATAATTCCTTATTTCCATCAGAATATAAGCAGGAAAGACTTGCCAACTCTCCAAAAACATTTAAAATGCA
The DNA here is from genome assembly GCF_003945725.1 of Corapipo altera. NCBI lineage: Eukaryota > Metazoa > Chordata > Aves > Passeriformes > Pipridae > Corapipo > Corapipo altera. The sequence continues at coordinate 1,675,556 of NW_020884898.1, read as the reverse complement.
ATACTGCTTTTAGCACCAAAGTATCTTTACAGATCTATACATCATATGGCTTTAGACTGACCAATTACCCCGGCAAGCCTTTTTTCTCCCTTACTTCAAGTAGCTATTTACATATGTCCAAAGTTGTTTCTGCTTTCTATTTTCACTTCCCACTTTGCCTTGGCAATGTTTCACGTGTGCTGGATGCAAAGTAATTAAGTGGTAGACATCCAACTTCTCTTATCTGTAAGAAAACTTATTCTTTTTTTTTTTTTTTCTCCCCAAGATAAGGAAAAAAGCCAACAACCTCTGTAAGGCAAGAGTACCTCAGTGTTTTAAGCAGAGAGGAAAAAGCCATCCCAAGTATATAATTTTACAGGAAAATCATGTATGAAAAAGTAAAAGGCTTTTAAAAGGAAAGAACTTGCACAAACAAGTACTGACTAGAGAGTCTCTAACTAAGCATATGTCAAAATTTCCGTTATATACCTCTGTTTTGAGAGCTTTTGCAGCTTGGTAGTTAAATTGTAGGGGCTCATATTTTTTTCTTGAAAAAACATGTAAAACTGAAAAATGAATTTGGTGAACTCTAAACAAAATAGGCAACTTTGTAAATATATGCAAAGGAGAAATTTTTTTCCTGCAAATTCTCATGGTTTAATAGTTGACTGCATGTTACGACCTTTCCTGTAAAAAGAATGGAAGTGCTGGAAATTCAAGATGGACTTCATGAAGTTTGACATTTCTCCCTTTTTAGGCTAGGAACTGGTCTGTCTCTTTTTAGAGCAAAATTTAGTGCCATAAAAACCCTAGAATATCTCAACCTTTATCAAAACCTGATGTTTTCCTTCTGGATTTGATATTCTCATGCATAACGTCTGATTACTTTAGATAAAAGCTACAGATGTAATTTTATTTATAGTTCTTATATTTGTGTCATAGTTACATTCTGAGATAATGCAGTGTTTTCAACAGATACTGAAAAGGCTCTGTGCTTTTGAGAGTGAATATTTGGGTTTTGACACTGTAAAATTTCTGGTACATTTTTATTAGAAAAGGTGCATGCTGAATTGTTTCTTGCCCTCTATTTAGAATCACAGCCTGTTATTCCTTTACACTTCTTTTTCTTGCTTGCAGATGCAGGTATTCACAACTGAAATATTTTCTTTAACAGAAATGACCATTACAGACATTTGAGTCGAATCACCACTAACTTTTTCTTGTAGGTTAGTTCTGGTGTTTTTAGGCTTCTTTTTAATTGACCAGGCACTTGGACAATTAAACATCTGCTGAGTTTCTGACAATTAAACGATTAAACATCTACTGAGTTTCACTGTTGTCTGTGAGCCTTAAGAATGTTCCTGAGTCAGATCCCTGCTTATCAATTCTCCCTGGATGTCATTTCCATTCTAACACTGATGGCCATTTTTGTATTTAGTAATAAAATGGACTCTGACCAAGTTTTATCGACTTATAGCCGATACTTACCTCACTCCTACTTGTAGCTGAAAAAACGTTTCAAGTCAACTGAATAAATGTTAAAATGAATACAAGTAATCTAAAGAAAATACCAAAGGGCAGAGGTAAATGTGGTAAGCTAGGCAGATGATGTAAAGTTAGAAGCAGAAGAGAATGTTATTTTTTTCACATAATGTGCTAATGTGACATTTACCACGCAATTTACCACATAAAAACAGCACGCTGTTTTTATTAAATGGATTTCAGGTAAATCCCACCATATATTGCATATATTGTTGGTATTATGATTTTTATGAATTTGGTAGTAAAAGAATCACCTCCTCCTGTGCAGTGAACCAACTTCACAGTCTTTAGTTCTCTATTGAAGGGATTTTTTTGCCAAGCTGCATCATCTCCAGAGGGTGAATGATGGTGCAGAAGGGGTGGTAAGTGTCCCAAAGGTATTCCAGAACAAATATACTTGTTCTGATGGGGTTTCAGGAAGCCAATCCCCTCCCCTCACCACAAGCTGAAACTTTTTCAGACACAGAGAAAACTAATCCCAGGATACCTGTATGAATAGTGAAGCATTGGATGAGGATTTTGGTCTTGCTTTTTGGCTTTCTATCACTATTACTCTTTCAATTGATTGTAATGGAAGCTGATCATTATACAAGTAGTTAAGGATTAGTAATTAGGTTAAGAATTTATTACTTGTTATCAGAAGACAGATAATAAACTGTGGAGTAATACTTGTGACCTCTCTCTCTCTTTAATCCCTGTTGTGCAAGAGGGGCAAGATTTCAGTCGATAGTGCTGGTGCTGCAGACTGTAGCCATTCATGAAAAGAGAATTTCTCTTTTTTATTTGAATCTATGAGATGGCTTTGTTGTTGAGAGGGATGATAGGAGGTGCTAATAAAACTGATGGAAAGTCGATATGAGATATTTGCTTCACATAAAGCTGTGGTAGAGGCAGGGTACCTGCAGAGAATGCAAATTAATTCCTGTATACAAGGCACATTCTTTTAGCATTGGAGATGAAACCTTTCTTCCTTAATCTGTTGGACTCACAGATCTTGTGACTCCCATTGCAATAGTGTCGCTTTGAGTTCTGGATCTGTGAATAAGTCCTTGCAGTGTGATAAATGTTGAGGTGTAATTGCATTTGGACTAATGTTTCAATGACATATGTTGATGTTTGTAAGCTGTTACTACCGAAGTTGTACGGTGGTTTATATTCTGTGCCTTTCCATTATTTCAGGATTTTCCTGAATTTGCATGTTGAAAGGGTCTTAACTTTATGGTGTTATAGAATAGTGTCAACTATAAGTCAGATTCCATAAGTTCTATAAAAGCTGCTTTTGAATGTTTTCCTTACAAATATTTGACCCAAAACTTTTGCAAATCTTCAATTTTTAGACAAAAATAATTAGGTTACCTGTTTTTGTTTGGGGTTTTTTTGTTTGTTTGTTTTTGTTTGGGTTTTTGTGGGTTTTTTTGTTTTTTTTGGTTTTTTGGTTTTTTTTAACAGAGAAAGTTGTTGGGTAACCAGAGGGAAATTTCTGTCTTACCCTAAGTGGAAATATTTGCAGTTCTGTAGGTTTGCAAGATAGTATATATCTGAAGTAGTAAAGTGTAGAAAATTGTTATTAAAAATGTGCTCTGATAATAATTCTTGAAACAAAGCATAAATATCTATGATTTTATTATATTTTTAAGTCAAGGGAAGTGTTTTTTCTATGACAGTCCTATTGTCTGGGGAAAAAGCATAATTTTAGATCAAAGGCATTTAGAAATGTGCTGGGTTTTCCTTTCCTCTCTCCTAGTTGTAGGTTCTCAATGGGCCTTGCTTTCATGAGTTTTCAAAAATAAGCACACAGCAAGCCAGGTAGAATGTAGGCCATCTGAATATAGCACCAGATTTATAGTGGGATGAACATTGTTTTCAGCCAAGACTTGTTTACAGCAGAATCTGCTGAGTTCTATGAATTGACTGTGAAATTACTTCAGTACAGCTTGAAAGTGGGTTTAAGTTTCCCATATACAAATGGAATGGATTTTTTTATTTAATGCTTCCAGGATCTCCCCTTCTGTCTCTCCCCCCAGCCATGATGATAAAAATAATGATTGTGAGTACTTAAATACCTATTGTAGAGGGTTCGGTTTTGTTTTGCATGAGGAAGAAATGGTGGTATATGATCATGGCATTAAACATATTGGCCCTGAGTCATAGGGAAGCAGTACCTGCATACTCAGTTGCACCTGTACAAAGCTGGAATTGGTGATGTTTTACACTTGTTGGTGGTTAATTTGCACAGGCACAAGCATGGAAAGCTCAAACAGCACAGGACAGGCTCAAGTTCCCAACCTGCAGCAAAATGTCTGTGACCTTACAGCACCTGCCTAGAGGGTCACACCTGTTTCAGGGAGATTCTCTGAAATGTTCTCCATTTTGACTGATTAAACTCTGTAGTTGGGGGCTCAACTCTCATCTGTAGGAAAAGCAGTCGCTCTCTTGAACACACTCCTATTGCTTCATTCAAATTTACCATTAAGTGACCTGAGAATTTAGATTTGCAATGATTTATTTAGGATCGCCCTTTCTTCCAAAAGGAGCTATGTTGTCCCAGTGGCATTTTGCTTAAACATGCTGTTAAAAACATTTAAGAAAAGCTAGAGCAGACCCTTCAGAATTAAGTACTTTAAAATCATTTTCTTATTTCCAGAGATGTGATTCTTTGAGTAAATATTGCAAATTGAAGCTGCTGCTTAGCACAGTCTCAATCCAAAAAAATTTACATTGTTCCTAACATATACTAAGGGCTTGCTTTTGGGAAGAAATAGCTTTCATATTCTCCTAAGAGAGTTATGTACAGCTAGTGTAAGGTGTTGATTAACTGCTCAGTGTTAGTACATTGTTGCTGTTATTACTAGACATTTTCTTTGCAACCAGACTATAGAAAAAGCGAGAAATGCTATTCTTCACATACCTGGGACAGAAACAAACTTTTCAGATATACTAGGTGTTACTTAGCTGTTGAAATCCAAACTTACTGTGCCTTGTTAGTCATGAATCTTCTGTTACTAGCAAGTGAGCCTGCTGTGGATTATGTGTGCAGTTAAGGTGACTAAACTTGGAGAAAAATGTGAACTATAAAGTTCTGAAGGAAGAATTAGAAACATAGATTCTCCACTTTTCCTTTCTAGCTTTTTATCCTTTTCTCATTTTCAGCTTTCGAAGAGTTTTATTGTATCCTTCTTTAATCCTCACCTTTTTAAAATGCATTTTTTAATGTCCTGCTTATTTCCCTCTTCTGCTATTTTTCTCTCAATACCTTTTCTAGATCTCTTTACCTTTTAATTAACGTCACTTAGGGCAAAAAAAAAGTTTCTTCTGGCTAGCTAATCTTTTAATATTCTCAACTTAAGCAATGAGTCACTATGACAATACCAGTCAGGCTTTTTAATCCTCAGGCTCTTTGGAGAAGTGTTTGGGAACTTTTGTGTTCAGGGTATTAACACAGAGTAAGGTTCTTTCCCTTCCTAAATATTTACTGTGATCTGGTGGGATTTAGACTGGTATGAGAGCACGTGAGTGCAACATGCTGGATATTTCATGCTTTGCTTCAGTCTTTTCCATGGATGAATGTTCTGTAAGAGAATGCTCTATGTCAGATACTGCTTTATCTCCTGTGCTAAAGAGGGGTCTCTCCCTTGTGGGGCAATGGTATGTGGCTTGGTGGGTGGGAAGCAAGAAGCCCCAGGAAAACTATTCGGCCTCTGCCTTCTCTGTTTCCCCTTTCCTGTCTGTCTGCCACGGTCTTTCCTCTCTCTTCTCTGGGAGCTAGAAGAAAAATTTACTTTCAGCCATTAGGGAATAGGAGGAGTGAAGAAGTACTGTGGGACTTCTGGTGGAAACTGGTCTACAGGGCGTTGCTTTTTCTGGGAAGCTGTCCAGGGACAGGGCAGGCTGTGCAGGGACTTGGGGCACAAAAACTCTCAAGAACACTGTCTTTTTTCTGATACAGATTGAGATGTTTTTAAAGTTGGCTGCACAAACTTCTCCAGTATTAACTCTTGTAGTTGACTGTAATAGTTCTTATTTTGATAATGATTTTTTTTTCAGTCTTTAGTTGATAGAGGCCTTGTAATTTGTTTGACTGTTAAGATCATATGATAGCTATTGATCACAAGTATTTGTTATAGTAACTCAGATATGACTTATAACAACAATAGCATTTATGGCAGCCAGTACATGTCAGATGTCTCTTACATGGGATAAAAACTGCTGGTGTGGGTGAAAGTGGTTTCCAACACCAAATACACCACACCAAGTGAAGCTCTTTGTCCAAGGATATTTCAAACTGTGCCAAACCTCAGCAGACCACCTGACATGGTAGCTGGTGCTCTAAGCTTCCCAGAGATGGAAGGAATGCACTTTTATTTTTCTATTTCTGTTTCCCTTCACTTCAGATATAAACAGTCGTTTTATTAATAATAGTATAAAAGGACAATTAAATACGTGGTATATGTTGGGAGTTAGTGCTTCTTTCCTATCCCAGGATGACTGTTTGAAAAAATAGGAGTGGAAATATGTTTTTGACTGTGAATATTTTAGCCCAGTGGTTCTTAAGAATGTATATATATTTAAATTTAGCTACAGCATTCAAGTAATTAGAGGAATTGAAATGTTGGGTCCAAAAACTAAAGGACACTAAAGATAGTATATACAATTTCATATGATCTTAATATAAGTATTTTCAGGTGGTGAGAATTTGCCAGGATATATAGCGTAGTGATTTTAAGGAGGATTCATAAAAAAGTGATTAGAAATTTACAGCTGGGTTTCTTAGTAGCCTGAGATTTTTCTTTGTTTCAAGTTGTGTCTGCTGTTCTTACTTGCTATTCTTACAAGCAGGAGTTGGAATGCTTTGGTGTTTGAGAGAATACTATTGTCTTTAGTTTTACATTCCTGTTTGAAATCAATTTGTTTTCAGAGGTTGGTTGATAGTTCCAGGAAACCATAATCACATAAAGTTTTTACTTTTGCCAGTAGCAAAATGAACTGTATTGGTAGGCAAAACTGCACAAGTGTTTAGTCTCAGGGGAATAAAAATCGGGTGTGACTGTTAGAACCTTCATGCCTTAAAAGCTATTTTTACCAGAAGGAATTTTAGCGTGTTTTATTTCCAGTTGTGATTCTATTCATGTGTATTGTTCCAATAGCTTGCATGTGATAAAATTTAGCAGTGAGTAAAACAGAATTTCGCATTGTTGTTTCGAATTTGAGTGTTTCCACTCCAGCTGTGGTGTAATAACCTTTTCTTATCCTGTTTGGACTCTTGCCCTTTATGAGCCTCTTCATCTCATTTTAGGAATGCTATCTTACTTGGCTCTCACTGTTGAAGCTGACTGTCTTTGAAGACATCTGTGATTCAACTTCACCATCAGCTCTCTTAACACTACTCACTTCTCCAGGGTTGGCAAGTGCCCTTCTTGGTTCTTGTCGCATCTCTCATTTTAAAGCACAGAATAGGGCTCTGCTTCTCGTCAGCCCTGGTACTTCTCTCAGTCTTTGCCTCATGCAGTATTGCACCATCACCTGCCCTTTCCTACTGCCAGATCTTGCCAGGCCACCTTCCTGGTGGAACACAGCTGCACCTGTGATACAGGCTGCCTTTTGGGCAACTTCAACTTTTCAATCTCAATTACGGCGGTGAAAAAGAGTGATTGTCAATTTGTAGGATACTTCCATTCACCAAGGCATCTGAAGTTGGTTTATGAGCAATAAGATATTAAAAGTTCTGTGCAATCAAATTGAATGAGTGAAATAAGTGAACTTATGAACATAGGGGGGTGCCCTATATAAACCAAGTTCTTAAGTACCTTGTTTTGTTTTTAAGACAGACCCAGATCTGAATCAGCATAGTCATTCTTGTTTTCTGTGGTGAGGATGAGGAGGATACCTAAGGAAGAATAAATAGGGCAAACATTTAGTTAAAAAAATTTAGTTTAATAACTGTAATAATATATATATAAGTATAATAATTAAAAATTTAGTTTAAAAATTTAGTTCATTTCCCTAGTACTCTCCCAGCCTTTGGCCATTTTTAGCTGAGGGATTTCCTGAACCTGTTGTGTTTTTTACTCCAGTAACCTTCATTGAAGCTGCTCTTCCTGGTGTTTTCCCAGTTTCCTCTCAAAACTATTTAAACTTGCCTCCAAAGTATCCTTACGCAACAACTTCTGAGGATCAGGGATTTTTTGAGCTTGCTTCCTGTCAGCTTCATTAGATGTTCTAGTTACTGTCAGTCCTCATCCATCTTTCTTATGCCACTTGAAATTTACAGACATATATCAGGGTTACTCACACAACGTGAAGAGTCCCGGCATACTCAGTTCCTCCTCAGTTTGTAGACATTTCTTTCTTTTGATAATCCTTGTTGTCTTTCAATCTCTTACATATTTGGTTTGGTAAGAGGTGACTGTGATTCCATATGATGGTATAATTGTTTTCTATTTTGTTCTCTGTTCTTTTGCTAATGATTCATAATATTTGATCTGGGTTTTTACTGCTGATGAGCACTGAGCAGATGTTGTCATGGAATTACCCATCATAATAAAAAGTTTTGCTTCTGAGAGGCAATGGACAGCTCAGAGCCTGACCTTTTGTACATCAGGACAAGATTATTTTTTCAGATACATGGTTTTACCTTCTCATATATTGAGCTTCATTTTTGTAGTTCAGTCACTCTGCAGCTATTTGCAGGTTTTTGTCAGCCTTATAGCCTTTGAATCTCTTAATGAAATTTGCAAACTTGTTTGCCTTGCTGCTCACTGCTTTCCCACGAATGTGCTGAGGAGAGCAGATCCCTGCATAACTCAGGTGGTACTTCCCTCCATGTCAAGCAGAAGCCCTTAATACCTGCCCTCTGCTTCCAGGTTTTTTTACACCAATTATTTATTCACATCATTAGGTCATGACTATGCAACTTTCTTTAAAACATTTGATTGTCTCCCATATTGAGGTGTCCATATATGAAAATACTGCCACTAGTTGAAAGCAGTGGGGGATGACCCATGTTCATAAATGTAGTCATTGAAATAGAATAAGCTTATTAATGTTGAAAGGGGAAAAAAATTTAGCTAGCAGATCAGGGTATAAATGTCTTCATTGGTTACTGTACTTTAGACCAAAAAAAAGAAAGTAATTTTTTGCAAAGAATTTTTCAATCTTTTTTATTTTGTTCTCTTCATTTGCTTCTCATGGGGGATAAGGAATGAAGAAGCAAAAGGCTTTATTTTAATTTGTACGAACAGCTTCTGTTTGGAAATTTGACATCAGTACTTCCTGAAAGTAAAGATTCTGCCTCAGTTTTCATGAAAAATACACCTGTCTGCGTAACTATATCCTTGGGTTTTTTTAGTGCCTGCCTTTACCCTGTCCAAATTACTCATTCAAATATTTCAACCAGTTCTATTTCTTTTCTAGTTAGTATGAAATCACACATCTTGTTGTAAAGAGGAAATCTATTAGACTTTTCCCAAGGTCTGTGCTGTAATCCCAGCTGGTGCCAGATTGTTCCTAATTGTCCTGTTAGATATCTGCTGACCTGATCCTCATGGGCTGTAAGTACAAATAGCATCAGGAAACTATTTCAAGTAGCAATTTGGAACCAAGTATTTGATATTTCTTTCCTTGCAAATTCTCTACAGATAAAGTTCCTAACACAATGTGGCAGCAATGTATCTGGTTTTAAATGGGTTAGATGTGCTCCTGATATTTGAGAGGACAGGAGGCTGATTGCCTCAGGGTATATATGAAAGGGAATAGGGTAGATTTGTGTTGTTTACTGTTCTGGCCAGAGATAGTAGTTTTTTTCTCTCAGTGAAAGTTTTTTTCTCTCAATAAATAAAACCACAGTGATTGTTCTGAGACCCACATACAGTTTCAGTACTTCATATGTCTTATTTTGTATTTTTCTGTGCCATATGCATTTCTGTGACACTGCTTAGCTATGCGACACAGATTTTTGTTATCTGAATGTTGCAAACAAGCTGCATCTCAGCACTAAGTAATGTTTAAATCATTTTCAGTGAACGGTTTCAGGTGAATTTGATTAAAGTGCATCTGAGAAAATGGAAATTTTTATTTTATGTTTGATAGGAATTCAATAACTTGAGATGTGGTTTGAAGGCTGATTATTATATTTTGGTGGGTTATGTAGCTCTCACTTGGATTTCCATTTTGATAAACACCATGTTTTCATGTAAAATACCTAAAATACCCTTAGAATACTTTAATGACAATGCTTAGAATGCTGTAATGCAGGTCTGCCTACATGAAATCTCATTTCAGGGCTTAGGGTCAAAATTCTTATTTTTATATATTTGAAGGTCTTTGAAAAAAAAATATTTGTTAAAATATGTAGAGTTGGAGAGTTCATTTACTCGTTTAATGATGATATTTTTGACAGGAAGATACATGGCATGAAGAGGGTTGGTTTTTGTAAAAAAATGAGTTCTGCTTGCAATGAGGGGCTCCTACCACTGCAACAGAACAAATACGTGGAAGAAATTACGTACAAGAGTCTCAAAAAGTAAGATCCAAGGACTTAAGAAAAAGTTGAGTTCTAGGGCGAAATGTGCAGCTGAGTATTGTCTCTTGATCAAGTCTCAGAAGCAGCTCAACCAGGAGAATTCCCTTTTGGCCAGTCTTGGAACAGCTTGTTGACTTGCAATATTGTTAACTTGCACTCAGTGGAAATCACATGTGACACAGCAGGTAATAGGGACTGCTGGAGGTTATGGCACTTTTAAAAATAATCTGAAAAAAATACAACAGTTTGATGCTTCTATACACTCTATAATGCATGAAAATAAATGCTAAGTTATTTTAAAATTTCCATTCAAATTAGTTATCTATATCAGAAGATAATCTGATCAGTAAAAGTACTATTACACTTCTTGCGACTCATGAAACTAAATTAAAACTGGAAAGGTAAGATATCAAAAGGATTGCCAGGAATAAGATTCTGTGTGTGACCATGGTTGGTCCCCGTTGGATTTGTACATTGTGATCATCTCTAAATACAGTATGAGATTTTTTTTATACCATGTCACTATTGCCTGGGTAGGCCTGAATGCACAGGATAGATGTTCACTTAGCAACTGTAAAATACATGCATTCGTTCCTGGTGTCTGATACATCTCCTTATAGTTTAATTTTTTCATGCCATTCAGACTCTTCTCTAAAGTGCTGACCTTTTCTCATGGGCTTTCCTATGCTGCTCTGCATTATTATACCTTTTAAATCAAGTTTCTCTTGAGTTCTGTGTTGCCATCTATTTCTTTCCATCTCCCTTCTCTAGCTTCTATCTTCTTTGCTCTTGAATCAAACAGCTTGTCTTCCTTTCTGAGTTTGTTGTGGGCTTCACTGAGAGAAATGGAGAAGAATTTTCTTATTCTACCCTCTTTGATATTAAAAGCCCTCTACTTAAGAGTTAGAGTTGTTCCACAGCTGCAGGCTAGCTCAAACTAAGTTGTTGTCTGCCAGTGTTTCATGTGTAGTTTAGTTAACTGTATCTAAATCAGATACTAAACTGTAGTTTAGTTGACTTAATGTGAGTTGAGGATTAGGAGCTGAGAATTTTTAATTTACTTTTGGGCCCTCTTGGACAAGATTTCCCTCAATTTCATCATTTTGCCAAACTCGTGTAAATTTTCCCAAGATTGTTGGGAGGCACATATGATCCAAAGACCATTTCCTGTTAAGTATCAGAATTGGAGTTTGAGAATTATATGTATGAAAAAAGGCATATATGCATATTAGTTTGCCAAAACTTTTTAATGTCAGCGAAAAAGATTACCAGTCCTGCTTTCAGAAATGGCTGAATTGTGTTGCAGATTTTTTCCACAGTCATTGAGTATGATGAGAGCATAAGCCTGAAAAATTTTGGATTAACCTTTTTAACAATCAGAAAAATTTGTCTTCATAAGGAACCATACTGTTGCAGAATTCAGTAGGTTTTGAATTTAAGTACTTTGTATTGGGATCCTCATTACTATGATGTCTCTTTTTAGTTTATTTTACTTAGAAAACATCGTAACAGCATCTTTTAAGGTGGGGTAATAGAATCTAAGTAGAAAATTCTTAAAGAACAAGCCTGCAGTACATGTTCTGGACTATTGCTGTGTAGGAAAATAGCATACCACAACCCCTTAAAGTGCAGCATAATCTGTTGTTTGCTGCTCAAAGAGGAGGCAGAGGGGGATTTGAAGAGATGTACTCGAGGTTCTGTGTGGCACACATGCTTTGTTGGTATTAGCACCTCACAACCACTGAGTTTCCTGAGTTCTTGCATGACAGCAAACTAGATGAAGCGTGACACAGAACTAAACCACTTTCCTTTGCTCATACTAGATTGCTGTCAAGCGGATAAAGGATTTAGTCACGTCAGTACCTCCTTGTGCCCTCCTTGGCCTTTGGGCTGCTGCGTTGGCTGTGGCAGGATTTGTGCCAAACTCAGTCTCCTATCCCTTCCAGTCACTTGAGTTGCTCCATGTATAGCAGTGTCCCTTTTTGCATACAGCTTTGCTTAGCCTGGCACAGTAGTGCTCTATCCATGGCATGGATAATCTCCAAACCAAGTAATCTGTACAGGAGTTGAGGGTGATGATTATATGGGGAAATATTAACACCTGTTGGTACTGTCAGTTATACTTCTAGTACATGGATAATATGAATTACAAGGAGTGATCTCACTTGGCAGTGCAATTCAAGACGTTTGCTGGCCTAATCAGGTACTAAAAAATTATACCAACCACCCCTATGCCTTCAAGACTGCTTATTTTGGCCACGCATTCTTTTGAGTATTCCTTCCACTTGAAGAAAGCTTTGGAAGATGATAAAAAGATGCTAATTATGTCTTCCTTGTTTCATATTACTTCACTCATGTTTTTTAAAAAGTTTTACATATTTGTGTATTCAGTGACTTAATTCAGCTTCTCTAAGACAGGGTTCACTGTTGTGCCTGAGGAATTCTGTGATATCTGTAGTTTCATTTGTACATACAGATATTTGGCTTTATACTTAAGTTGGTGTTCAGTTAATAGCATTGGATCTTGGCAGACAAAGGTGTCTGTAGGAGGAGGATGGAGGAAGTAGAACAGGGCTTGAACAACAGGTTGATACTGATGAGTGGGACCACAGTGCAAAAGCAACTGACTGTTAAAAAGTAGTAAATAAAACTGAACGACCAGTGTCTAGCTCTTCTTTTAAATCTCTGTGCATGTCAGATTAAGTATTTTGAATAATGTATTTTGTAAGGATGATCTAGTAGCTCAATTAAAAATTTTGACAGTAAAATCAATAAATTTGTTAGCTCTTAGTTTATGTGGCTACTTAAAATGTCATAGGATTGACTGTCCTTCACAAAATATACTTGTAAATATTCAGATCAGTTTTATGCAAATTTTTCAGAGAGTAGCATTCTCTAGAGGCTTTTTTTGGGGTAACCCCTGTCCTTTTTGCATGAGTAATTACAGATAATAACTATTTATGGGGAAAACTATTAGATCTTTAGCTTGTCAACACACCTTTTTCCATTTTGATGACTCACATTCAGCTTTATGCAGACTGTATTTCCTGTATTTCTTATTCCTGCTAACACTCCTTACATTTTCATTTCATGGATATATTTGTTACCTCACATACAGGAGTACTAGTGAGGAAAGAAATTAAAGTGCTTTAGGAGTACCTTGAGACATTTATGTGTGTGGGTAACTGTCCCTTGGACAAAACTGGAAGTAGTGAAATTTTCAAAACTTGGACTGTAAAGCCCAGCTGATGAGAGCTGTTCATGACTGTTGCTGTATGGAGCATTTGTTTAGCAAAAAGCAAATATAATCCTTGGATAGAACTTTGCTTAGGAGATGGTGGTGGTCTATTGGCGTGCCAATTCATGAATGAAAAAGCAGACTTATCAGTTTGTAGAGAGTGTCATAGACTGGGAGAAACTCTAACCATTTTCCATCCTTTGTATTTATATTCTATATTCTTTACTAAGATATTGTATATTAAGTTCATTCTTTGTTTTTGCATAAATAGGGCAGCAAATATCTACTGTAGAAGCAATGGCAGCTGATAAGCAGTTTCAAAAGATGGAATGAAATCTTGAATTCTTCTAAGAATTACCTTTCTCCATTTTGATACTCTTCTGGTCTTTAAAATATGGGAACAAAAGGAAGGTGGTGGAAGTTGGTGTATCAATGTAAAATGATTTTTAAGTATAGGGAAAGATGGAGGAAAATTCAAGCTGACATTGTGATCAGCTCTCTTTGTTTTTCCAAACATCCTTGCCCAAATTTTACCCAAAGTCTGACATTTCTTCCTTTAGGTATCCATTGTGAATAGCACAGCTGGAATAGAGATACACAATACTCCTGCAATCTGTAGATGGGAGGAGAGGAATTGAAGGAAGGATACTGCTTTCCTACACACAATAAGCTCAGCTCCTCCAGGATTCAAGGAAAAGTAGTAGTTGCCCCCAGCTAGTTTCTTACAATTTTATACTTGTTTTTCATATTTAACATATAATAAACTTAATTATTAGCTGAACCTCACCATGTTTAAGGCAGTTTTTTAGGTTTTGTTTAGGGGGAGGGGACTTAGAGATGAGAAATACTAAAGCACGGCGAAGTTAAGTTAGTTGTATGTGTTCCTTCCATGAGTCAGCAGCACAAGTAGGAAATAGAGCTCATGATTATTCTTAGTCCCAGGGATATTTTATCCCAAGAATAGGCTCATATACTTTGGTCCCTGAACCTGAACAATACCTTGTCTTTATATAGCTTTTAAAAATAATCATGACACAGAAGCAGAGTCGAGCTGATTGCCAAATAGGATGGTAGGCAGTTTTTTCTGTGCAAGCATGTTGACAGGAACCTTTGGTTTCCTTTGTTTCCTCTGAAGTGTTAAGGAACGCTCCATTGTTAGTGCTCTATTGTCTGACTGTATTCTACACCTGTAGGTTTCTAAAGAAGTGTTGGGGAGGTTTTTTGAGGGTTGGTTTGTGTGTTTGTTTTGTTGTTGGTTTTGATTTGTTGTTGTTTTGGGGGGAGAAGTAGTTGGGAGGGGTTTGTGATGTTTTTTCTTTTTTTTGCTACTTCTTTTTCCTTTGTTTCCTGTGTGTGGAAGGGGAAGTTCTGGAGAAGGAAGAGGGATAAATGAGTCAGGGCTATACTGGATTCTCAAGAGTGAACTGCTAGCAGCATATATGATTGTTAGTCATGTTCCTATGTCTCCTAGAGATCTTCAAAACTTCACATATTTCTTCAGAATTTTTTCTGTTCTGTGATTTGTCCTGGACTTAATGCATAATAATAATTAATGGCAGAAGTATAATATGTCAAGGGGCTTTATGGGCAGCTATGTTTTTCCTCATGGTGGCAAAATAAAAATGGGAAGTAATTTGGAAAGTTTGGGGGTTTTTTTCACACAGTGGAAACCTAGGTCAGAAAACATAACTTCTGAACTTTGGAGAGCAGAGTGACAGAGCTCAGAACATGGGGCTCTGCTTCTCTCCTTTGTACCTGAATCAAAAGACTCTATTCTGTTCCTTTGGATTAGTAACATGTATTTTTTAAGATCTTTGTATTCTACCACAACTTGAGCATAAGAATCAGAAAGCTGTTCTGAATATAGCTAATTATGTGAAATGAGCTCTGTACATATGCTTTGGATTTTGAAGCTTTAATATTTGGTGGGGATGGATTTTTTAGAAGTTAAAATAAACAATTCACTTTATGAAATTCACATTTCAGACTTTGTTTTATCTTGGTTCCTAAGCAGTTATGATTTGCAGTTTTGCCAGCTAACGGAAGTGTCTTTGTATAATTATTCTAAATAAGAAATAGAGGGGAATTATGTGTTGTTTAGTGATAGTTTGGTGTATGTTTGTGTCAGACCTATCTGGAAATATTTTTAGCTGTCAAATGGATTTTATTCTAGCTCTAAAGACTGTTTTTCTGTGCCAGATGATTCAGTTATATATTATGATCTTGGAAAGTTTTGTTTATTACAGCAGGTGGTTGTTTGACAAAGTATATCTATGTGGATGCGGAAAGATTAAGGACTTACTAGAGCAATGAAGAAGGAAATCCAGCAATAACCTAATTTTTGGAATGACATAAATAGCTGCAAAGATGTGCAGTCAGACTTTTCTTCCAGACTATGTTTTTCCTAGAAATATTGTAAAATAATTTTTTTTGTGGTCATAGTAATATACAGACATGAAAGTAGAAATGATATACCCTTGTAGCATGTAAATAGGTTTATGCATTTTCAAGTTGTTCTGTGAATTACAAGTATGTATTGCTAAAATGACTTTGTCTTGGTGTGACTGTCTGCGGAATCCAGTAATTCTGAAGGATCAGGGAGGGCACTTTACTTTGTATATTTATGTATAGGCTGCATATTTGGAGCTCTCCAAATTTGGAGCTCTCTGAGCATCTTGCTTTGTTCATCCACGTAGGGAGGCAGTACAGCCTGGACTCAGGTGTTCCTCCCACCTCATAATTCAGGCCAGTGGCAGAAGGGAAGTGACACTGCCTGATTCCCTGTGCAGTCCTATTTGCTGGACCATACTGCCTTCCAACAAGTAAAATTAACTTCCATACAGTGATTATAAAATTGACACAGACAAAACTAATCTGTCTTATTGAATGCTGATTGTGCTTCACTTTCCTGTTTAGTAAATCCAGGAAGGTAAGACTGCTTCAGGCCTTTTACTAGGTGCTGCTGCTCTGGTGTGGCTGGGATGTTGTAATGTTTCCATTATTAAACCCTGTTTTCAAACTGCATGTGACTGGTCTTTGAAAAGTCCTTCAGTTATTAAATCTTTGCATCCTAACCCTCTCCCTGCATTTGAAGAGAAAATTGATTCAGAATATAAAAATCTACTGAGTAGTGAATAAACTCAAAATTCTTGTTTTCAGACTTTACTGTCTGAATTTTAGAAATCTTACTGATTAGGTGTAACTCCAAAAGACACATTAATTTTGTAATTAAAAAAATGCATCTTCTGATTAGACAAAAGATCTTTACTGACTCAGTAGACTTTTACAAATTTATACTAAATAAAAATTCAGGTTTTAATTTTTGTATCTCGTGTTCTGGGGTTGATTTAAACCATGTTGGTTCTTCAGTAGATCTGTCATGTGCAAGCAGGTTTGTCACCAAATCATAGACTATGACTGAAAAAATGATAGTTCAGGAATCAAATTCTACAAGGGGTTTGAACTGTATGGCATCAGTTTGACTTGGCAAAACAAAGGTAACAAAATCTAAGCATGAATCCTAGGAAAAATATCAACTACAAGGTGCTGAGTATGTTACAAGTAATATGGAAGAGATCTACACTGTGTTACATAAAATGCAGTTAATATAACATCATTTAGTGTGAAAATATTCTTGTATTTTACTACAGTAGCTATTACATTGTGGAGAATGATCATCTCGGTTCACTTTGGTATAAAGCAGTGTTGCTTATTTTTAATTTTGGAAAGAAAAGGTTTTTCTCATCAGCATAAAATCCATTCTCTACAGAAAAAAAGGAGATCTCTATGCTCTGTTCCAGATCTAGCACAGCTAAGGAAAGAAATTCAACCTCTAACTTGCTCCCGGTTGCCAGTGAAATTATATTAAAATTTTAGACTCTGAAGGCTCGCTGCTGAGACCCTAAAGCCATTGTTTCTCTATAATTTGGATGTCACTTTTTTGAACTGTAGCTCCAAGGTGATCTCTTAAGATATCTCTCAGTTGCTGGAATCTAGTGAGTCAAAGGGTCTCTCAGGAGCGTGTATCTATCTGCTCAGCTCTTCTGTGACACTGACCTGTCAGTACTGTTGTCCCTTTGCCACTTCATCACTTTACTGTGACCACAAGAAAAACCTTTGTTACTGCAAGAGATAGACTGAGGTGATCAAGATTGGTTTCATTACAGCTTGGTGGTAGGAATGAAATCTAAAACAGGTGCTCAGATTGAACAGTTCTTTGGCTTCTATTAGAATTCTTCACCAAAACACCAAAGCTGATTGTTTTAGGTTTGTTGTTTTGTTTTGTTTTGTTTTGTTTTTCAAATAAATGGGACTTAAATACCTTGTCTTACACTTATGAATGGAAAATAAGATAGAAAATTTTTGACATTGCTTCGTCCTTCATATGGGGGGGAAAGAAGGGAGTCATCCGAACTTGAAAAATGGGGCTGCACAGACTGCCAAATGGATAAAGTGCAGTATGTGCTTCCTGAGGTGTCCTAGGAAAGCTCCTCCCCAAGACCTCAAAAGTACATGTGCTGAAATGGAAAAACATCTTCAGACAAGTGAAATGCATGGACAGGGAGAGTCACTGACCTACCCCAATGGCATCGTCTCTGCGCCTTGTATAATTCTTGAAAATCAGGTCTGAAATCGCTGAGCTTTGTATCTTTGTCTCAAGAAGGTACTGAGATGTGGTATCACATAAGCATATCTAAGCCAAAATGGTTCATTATGTGCTTTGCTGTTCTAAAGAAAACAATATGTAAGTGAAAAATTAAGACATGATTTATCATGGCTATTTGATACCAAAGAAGGACTTGAGATAAT
The DNA here is from genome assembly GCF_003945725.1 of Corapipo altera. Classification (NCBI taxonomy): domain Eukaryota; kingdom Metazoa; phylum Chordata; class Aves; order Passeriformes; family Pipridae; genus Corapipo; species Corapipo altera. Next base: position 1,657,470 of record NW_020884898.1, on the reverse strand, counting down.
CATCTGGTAGAGTAAGAATCAAAGTTAGGGAGAAAAAACCAGATACCCTGCTTATAAATTATCAAGAATGTGCCATTTTCTTCTGTGTGTACATGCTGCAATATATGTTCAAGCACAGATAAGGCTCTAGTTGGTTTCAAGTTTCACTTTTGCAGTCAGATAAAAAGAAGGTATCTTAGCCTGATATTGAAACATTTTTTCTTGTTTATACAAATGCAAACAAAAAATAATTTTACTTTTTTTCCTTTCTTTATGATCTTGTATCATGAAACAAAAGTGTATTGATGCACTTAGTGACTGGTGCCGTTCAAAGAGGGAAGGAACAGGCTTTGTGATTTAGATAGAACCATTTGGATGCTTCTCTATACTGTTCATTTGCTGTCCAGATCCTACCAGCTGTTGGTTCTGGTCATGTACTGTGCAGTTATACCTAACAGGCAGTGCATCTGCACAGACATGTGCATACAGACACACGTATTTCCCTCTGGGCAAGGAAGTGCCCCAGATGGCACCTCTTTGTGACTTCATCCCTTAATTCACTACGGGGCTCATGAGTCCAACAATCTCACTGGGTGAATTTGTACCTGAAAAGAACCCCTGCAGCACAGTACATTAATGTAGAGCATTAACTGTACCAGTCAAGGCAGAGCTGTGTTCAAACTTGCACTGAGTCATGTTCCCATCTGTCCTGAGTACAGAAAGCTTCTTGTTTAATCTTGGGTTTAGGGCAGGCTGAGGAAGCCACATTAAAATAGCTGTTGCTTGCTCCTTTGCATCAGGCTTGAGTTCTGAGGAGTAAAATAATAAAGAACACGTGTGTTTAATTAAAGTACAAAGGAAGTAGGAAGGGGGATAGCAAGGAACAAATCCAGAAAATAAGGAGTTATTGAGCATCGTAATTACAGACATCTGATTATACTGGAGGAATTAAAGGACTCTGAATGAATTAGCCCTGCAAACATTCTTAATCTTGAGGGGAGGGAGAGTGTATTCATCAGGGGTTGCTTTGTTTGTTTTAAATTACTTATGTTTTCAAAACAGCAATCTTTATCATTATTTTCTTGGTAGTAAAACCTATAATAAAATCTACCACACAGCTTCCACAGGAATCTCTGTTATAAGTTTTCAGATTTAGTTGAAATAATTACTGCTTCAGTGCTAAATTGAGTGTTCTTTTAGGAAGATCCCAGGAAATATGTTCAACTGTTTTTGAGATTCTGAGCATTCTGAAAGCTATTTGGTGTGCACGTGTTAAACAGTCTATCTTAATCTGTCCATGTGATTAGGAACTTATAAATTTGAATTTAAGTATTGTCTTTAAGCAGTCTGTAAGTTACATGATTGATATGCATTTTAATGTGTTTTTTATTAAATTGTTTGAGGCATTATGTAGTATCTGAGTTGGTGAAAGAGAATGGACTTGACATACATACACCACTTCTAACTCAGTAAAATACTCCATTAAAAGAATACAAATCCTTCAGTCTCCTATGTAGTGTCTTTTTCATGTATTAGCTGGGACATACCCTTTTTTTACTCCACGGAACATCTAAAGATTCTCCAAGCGTAAATTCTCATAAAGTTTGCTTTGTCCTTCTCTCTCATCTCCTCACCATCTCCCACAGATTTTTTTCCATACAAAAGGGTGATTTGTATTTAAGGATTCTGGGTTCTTTGCATTATAGTAAATGGGATTTCTGTGTCAAAAAAACTAAATAATTTTTAACTAACTGATACAAGTCTAGAAAGCTTATGTAACTGAGCTGATAGCAAAGAAGCTGGATTTTTGTTTCTAACACACTAGCGAAAACTAAAAGCAAGTTTTAACTAAAGGCAGAACATTTAAAAGGAGAATAGGAAGTAGGTGGAGTTAGAGAAAACTGGAAAGAAAAAAAAGATTAAAACTGTCATAGGACAAGGGAGTAAATCTAGTTCTGTGCTGTTTATATTTCTAGAAACCTGGACTGAAATAGGTTCGATGTCACATACAAGACTGTAATTTGATTTTTTTGAGTGCATGTTTTTGATTTTTTTGTTGTTGTTTTTTTTTTATTTGCTCGGTTGAGGGTTTTTTAATGTATTTGCTGCCTAATTAGTGTAAATTCTTGTTTCTGCAATGATGAAATGAAATAGAAACACAGAAGCTTAATGCACAAGAAAGGTATCTGAATATGCAGTTGAAAACTCAAATCTGTTCTGTTGCCAAAGAAATGATTTTATATTCATGAAGACTTGTGATAAATACATCCTCAGAAGCGCATGGAAACACAAACTACTGTTTTGTGTTTCTTTGTGTTTTCAGTCGAAACCTCAGTGTTTTTCTTGTGTCACACAGTGATTATTACAAAAATATGCAGAATATATGAAATACTGAAAGACTGATTAAACTTATTCAGTTCTAAGGATTTGATGTGATTTTTTTTTTCCCCCCTCTGTTATATCCACAGGAGAAACTTGACAAAGCTGTCTCTCATCTTCAGCCACATGCTAGCAGAAATCAAGGCTATTTTTCCAAATGGCCAGTTCCAGGGTGATAACTTCCGTATCACCAAAGCTGATGCTGCAGATTTCTGGAGGAAATTCTTTGGAGAGAAGTAAGTAGTAACAGTTTGCCAAACCCTTAATTCTTTCTACTCATAAGCATGAAAAATAATGAACTTTTCAAAAACCCAAATAATGGTTCTAAGTATGTTGGTGGGCATTTTAAAGGTAATTTCTCATACAAGTCTTTAAATTAGCTGAAATGGCTACATTCATTGTTTTAAGTTTTTTTTCAGTGTAATTCACTTAAGGGATGAATAAAAACATATGGGCAGTTCTGTCAAGGGTACTTGTGCTCAGTCTTATTGCACAAAGTTGATTTGTTCCACTCTCTGGTGAAGATAATACATTGCTTCCACAAAGTATAGGGCAAATCATGTCCTTTCATATTACATATTTATGCTACAAATAAAAGCTCTAAAGTCTGAATTAGGATTTTGATATTAGTTTCATGGACAGTATGTTTCCTTATCCCATCTTTAACTTTCTAACTACTACAGTATTTAGTGGAATGAAATGTGTGGAGCGTGGATATGTGAGTCAATCCATATAGCAAATGCAATAGTGAAAATGTAGAAGTTGTTGTATTCTTGGTTTGTTTCTGGAAAAAGAAGTTTAATTTATAGTACACATATAGGCTAATACAAGATGTGTAGCTTGTTCACTTTATCATATGGAATGTTTATAAGTATAACAGTGGCATAAGAGGAATGCCAGAGGCAGGATGTTTCTGTATTTTACATTATAATAGAGCAGTCATTATGGTCATCAGGTCTGACTTCTTGCACAAAGTAGGCAGAACAATTCCCGCAGTAATGTGTTGCATTTTCTGAGCATGAGCAGCTCTTTAAAACAAGTCTTACATGCTTTATTTAGAATACCAGCATAGTAGATTGGCACTTTTGCAAATCAGTTCTTTTCAGTGTGAATTTACAACAGTTTCACTTCCTTGTCTCTTTTGCTAGTCTAAACACACCTACTGCTAGCTTTTTGGTTTCATAATAGTGTTGTCTGGTAATTTCATTCTTCTGACAAGTTTCTTTCCTGTGAAAATAATATTAGAGTGTGATTAAGTTGCTATATCAGTCTTCTTTTTTATTAGAGAAAAGGAATCTGACCATGTTTTGTGTGACCCATTTTAATGTGAATATCATTTTCAAAATATCTGCAAAAGTTCAACTAAAGTCTTCTGAAGGATTAACTTACATGACATGTAGGGCTTTCTGTCAGATGAGGCTTTTAAAAAACATGTCAGTCAAAAAAAGAAAAACAGGATCTTTGAAAAAAATGACTAATGATCATGTTTGTTCACTGTTTCTATTTTCTCTTCCTCTCTTTTTACCCCTTGCTTAGCAGCTCTGAGAATGAAAATTTCTTTGTGGTCCTTCTCTTTTTCTGTTGGGCTCTGTCCTTGAATGACCTTTACCAACTATCTTGATCACAAATTGCATTTCTGTCACTGGGATTTACAGATCTCATCTTCAAGCTGCTATTTCTATCATTTTGTCTGAACCAATTTCTTCAGCTCCCCTATTCACTGTGATGTTCCTCTTTGAGTTTCTTGACTAACTTCTACTGTCTGTGGGAGATTCAAGTGCTTTTCTTCCAATGGTTCTGCCAGTTTCCACTGGGAGATAACTTGAGGTGTCAGACAGTGGGATACTGTAACATAGTAGTAAGTTTTTATCGCAACAGGGTTGGTAAGAAGCATTTTTCAGCTGCATCGGTTCATCTGAACAACTCTGCTCTACCCTTGTCTTTCTCTTGCTGACACTTGACTCTTAATTTCCCTAACTCATTCCCTGGAGCTCTTATTTCTAATACTTTTCAGAGCCCTGGAGCTCTTGCCATGCCTTCTCTAGGCTTTGTTTTTTCCTGCGTATGCAAATTTCTGTATAGAATGCAACTTTAAATGTGAACTTTCAGTAGTAATCCTCTGATCTGCTCCATTCTTCTATGTGTACTTTGATAGGGGTTTTGTGGGGGCTTTTTTTGTTTGTTTTATTTTATTTTTTATGTTGTTGGGTTTTGTTTGTTTGGGGTTTTTTGTTTGTTTGTTTTCATGGGGGCACACCTGTACATGACAAGCACATGGATGTTTGGGTGGGGTATTTTTTGTTTGGTTTGGTTTGGGGTTTTTTGTTTGGTTGGTTTTTTGTTGGGGTTTTTTTGTTGTTTTTTTGGGTTTTTTTTTGGTTAAAATCAGGAATGTTTAGGAATCAAGGCAGTTTGGGAACATCCAGTTAATTACATATGTAACCTTGTTTTTGTAGTATAGCCTGGAAGTTTTTTGAGTTCTTTCTGGTCAGGGGCTCTACTTTCAGACTAGGTAAATAACCGCTGTCACTGATGTTCCCAGATCTTTTCTAATAAATTAAACTGTTTGAGTTACCTGTCTTCTAAGCAGTGAACAATAGACTGTGCTTGGCAGCCTTGCAGTTATCTCAGGTTTAGTTAATTGTTCTTCAGTAACTGTAAAACATGTAACAACATGTATGTCAAATAAACAGATGAGAAAAAGGTTTGTTTGGCATTATGTTTAATCCCTTTATTAAACAAAATGCCTGAAGCTTTTTAAACATTAATTATTTTCTAATCCATTTAGAAATATAGACAGGTATGCCTGTAAGCCACATCCTTTTCAACGGGCCTGTTAGGACAAATTAGTTTGCAAATATGCTAGTATCACTTCCCTAGAAGCAGAGCCTGCATAAAGATTTTGGGTGTTGCAAACAACTGATAAAATCTTTTTCTAACCTGGCTGTCTAAAGGTAGGCCCCTAGGAGTTTCTGACACCTCCAGCTCTAGTTAGGTATGCAGTGCAGTGAAGGAATACAGAGAGGAATTATACTGTGTGTTCCCTGGCTGCATCTCTATTTTACAGGGCAAGCCTGGACTCTTCACTTCTTTTGTGAAAAGCAGCACTCACTTTGGGGGCACTAAGTAATGCAGCTCAAGATTAGAGCATAAATAAAAAGTAAGTTGTGTTGGATCTTGGCTTCTGATGGGTAAACTGCAGCACAAGATATAATTATGATGGTCTGATAGGAAGGATGGAATTTGAACTGTTAGATTAATTTATGCTTTTTTTTCAACATAGCATTATTGTGAAAATGATCTTCCTGTCTCTAAACACAATTAATTGGAAGCTTTTATGTAATCAATTTTCTGTACTGAATTCTTTCTGAAATATTTGAATTGTTTTATTTTTTAATTTTAAATATTCTAAATAGCAAGAAGCTCATAGATAGTCATTTGTATTTTTTAGTGGACTGTTTGGCTTTCCATTTTTTAAAATGTGACTTACAGTTCCATTTATAGAAAGCAAAATGTGTAATTTGCTGAGGAATAAAATCCAAAAGATACAGTTTTCCTGATTCCAGTTTGTAGTTTAAAAAAATAGATTGATTTCATCCTTTCCCGTTCTCCACTGAATGGGGAACTTTTAATTTTTTGGTTACATTTGTCTTTCTGAGCACTTGCTGTAAAATTGTGCAGCTGTAATTAAGTTTATTTATCCTGTTATTAGTAAGTGTCATAGGATGCAGTCCTTTTTGTTTTTAATGCTAGTTAGGTGTACATGCACATGGCTTCAAACTCATGAGCAAAATAAATGTCTAGGCTATTTCAAGTCTTCGATCATACTTAAGCTGCTCTTTTAATTGTTGTAGAAAACACAGAAATAGAACTCAGCAAACAATTTGAATGGCTCCCTCAGAGCAACGTGCAAAGATAATCACACATTTTTGACCTTCAAATACTTCCTAAACTTTCATATTCCTGGTACACCTCTACAAAACTTCTAGATAATGTCAGTGGCTAGAAAAGCTTGTCTGGAAGAGAATGCTGTGTGAGAGCAACAGATATATTGATAAGGGTAATCATCAGCCCTCACATAGGCAGAGTGCAAAAGAAGCAAACAGAGCCTTTACAACTGTGAGGTTTTTCCAGTATTGCAAGTTTCAGAGGAGAGAGGGAAACCTTGGAAGTTATTGGATGTTTGGTAAGGATCTGGAGAGATTAATGTGCGGTGTAGGAATGTATGGGGTGGGAGATAATGGGATCTGGCGGTAACAGCAATATGAAGAAGGAAAAAATGAAGGAATTGATTTCTCTGCAAGGGCAAAGTAGAGTAAGTATCCAAGTTAAGGGATATGTGAGGAGTCATTCAAAAGGCTGAATGACTGGAGTAGGCTCTGTCTGGCATTTTCACAGGCTATGAGAGGAGAACCTCTTAAAGTGTATAAAGAACCTGGCTGAAAAAGAACTAAGGAATAAATTGACACAAGCTTTACACCATGGCAGTTAAGGTAAAGATTTTAGATGAAGACCTATATGAAGAAAGAGCTTGGCAGTGTCAAAAGGAGGAAAACAGTGAAATTGAGAAGATGTGATTTTTTGGATTTGTCCTGATTGCTTGAGTACAATTACCGGAGCAAGTGGTTTTAGTGGAGTGAATCTTCACCCATTTTTTAGCATAATAGTTGTGTTTAAGCAAGTGCTAGTTAATGTACAGCTAAACTGTAATGTTAAACAGAACTGTGAAATTGTAAGGCATGTAGTCAGCAGTTACATTTGTTTACAAATACTTTAGTAACCCCCAATGGGTTGTAAATATGCATATAAAATGTAATCTGATAGCATCTTCATTATCCATATTTTATTACTGTATAGTGCTTGATAATTTCCCCTGATTCCTCACTCACTTTAATAGCACCTTACATCTTTTACTAGTTTTCTGTTCTGAGTAAAAATGTGCAAAATACCACTGGGAGCAATCCTGAACTGAAAAGGAGAGTGGGTGAGATGACCTAAGAGATCTTTCAGCTTCTGAATTTGAAAGCTACAGTGAAGTCATGCAGGGCTTGGTAACTATTGAAATTTGTGATTTGTGGCTGTCTTTGTCTTGCAGAATGAATCACCACCAAAATGTCAGTGTTCTTAGATTTTCAATTCTCTGTAGTTATGCCATTTATTTTAACTTTTAAGCTTTTATTCCTCATTATGGAACTTGAAAAAATTTTGAAGCATTTCTGTTATTGTTGCCAGACTAATTGATTTCCTCCCACCTTTTAGTTTCTGAGAAAACAGAAATTCTTTCACTGCTAGGGTCAAAAACATTACTATTTTAATGCTCCTATACTTTTTTCCAGATGAGGCCTGAAATTATTTATCTTTTTTATTGGAATTTTTGAAAAACTGTGGCTATTGATTTCTCAGTAGCAGTTAAACAGTGTATTTCAAATTGATATTCTAAACTTTTGAGTACTTGTGGTTCTGCTGTGGTCCAGTGCTTTTTGGCTCAGGATAGAACAGTCATAACCTCAGTGGCTTGGGTTCAGAGAAGCAGCAGTAAAACAGGCAGACCACAATGCACAACTTATCTGGCAGCTAAATGTTTTCAAGTTAGAGAGACCTCACATAAGCTAAATTTTAACACCTTGTTAATCCCCTTAATTTATTACTTGATTTTCTGTTCTTGCTGCTGATAGTGGCCAAGAGCCCAAGTGTTGCCTGAACACTGTAAAAATACAGACTGAGGAGTTGGTCCTGGCCCGGAGAGCTTCAAATCTGGGTAGGAACTGAAGTGTAAAGGGAAACCAAAGGCAAAGAGAGATTAAAGTGGAAGAGGCAGTGATCCAAGTGCTTCATCACCATCAAGAAGGTGTTTTGGCAACAGAAACTTTTAAAGAGAAGGATGTAAACAGGAATGGGGCATTGTTTCTGGGCTGATCAGTAGCACAGGAAATAAGCTTATTGATATGCTTGTTTAAACTTGAGCTAGAGACAGAAGGTGCTGTTCCCTGGGTGTTAGTGAGACATAAATCTCACTAACCCTTTTTCATACAAATGCAAGATGAACAAGTTTGAATAAGAAGATAGATAATATTATAGAGAAGAGCTAGTCAATGAAAAGTTGTAAGATAGGATTAAAAAACAGAGAAGGACAACAGTCTTCCCAGCTATTCTGGGTAGCTAAGAATTTGGTGAATTGCATGTCCAAAAGATAAAGAAAAGAAACTTGTAATACTTGGCACACAAGATGGTGAGACAGGAGAACAGATTCTCAATGGATAGGCAGGAGAGGCAGTGTTTTAAGTATAAAAGCATGTGCAAAAATGTGGTGTGCTTTGGATTTGTTGTTAGAGATCAGACTTGGAAATGTATAGATAAGTGTATCCCGTTGGGGACACTTCAGGAAATGCAGACTTCTGCATCTCTTAAGGAGCTTGCTATCTCTCCAGCAATGTCCTGTTACACAGCTTTGGAAGTGGATTTTTTTGTGATGTATTTTCCCCATTTCATAAGGTTCATTTTCTCTTTTACCTTCTCTGTTCTCTTGCTACAGTCATCTATATTTGTTCTGAATGATGTCACTATTTAATGACTGTATTGGCACGATATGGCAGAATTCCTTTTTTTCCCCTTAGGATTGAACTTTTCAAGCCTTCTGTGTGTCAATTATTTGCTCTACAGTTCAGAAGCAGTGAAAACATGTGGCCTCCCACTTAAAAACTGAAGCAGCAGTCTTAAGAAAATACTCTGTTTGTTGGTGATAAATCAAAATCCACGTTGCTCATTGCAGTCTTACAAAGAATGTTGTTTCTATCTGGGTCAGTATTTGCTTGAATATTTTTGAGTTTGCTCTGGATACAGTAATGGCCTTTTCATGTTGTGTTTTCTGGCAACATTTGAGAAAGTCTCTTGCAGACAAAAATGTTCCCTGTAAGTTTAAGTTATACAGGTACTGTGTTTACCTTCTTAGACATTCTTGTGGTCTGTTCTGGTTCAAATGGAAGCAGTGTCCCTTGACATTCCAGAGTAGCTGCATCTCTGCAGTTTTACTCAAGTGCTGTACTCTGCACACTCAGAAAATATTTGCTTTCTTTCCAGATTTATTTTAGTGTATTTTGCTTTTTAATAATGTAAGCAGCATTCAGGAGGTTTAAGAAAATCCTATGTACACATGATCAGGGCAGGAGGGAAGAGAGGACCTAAATTCCTCTGCAAATTGCTTGAAAATCACGTGCTAGACACTAATCCTTTTCCTTTAAGCATATGGAGGTTGTGTGGGTGGTGTTTAAAACACTGTATTTGAGATTATAGAGTGATACTTCACTTTGATGTGTGACAATAACAGTAAATAGATACAATTCTATGTAATGGTATTTTTAAAACACTTATACTTGGATCAGAACACTTTTGAATTCATCATTCTTCAAATATGCTTACTAGTTTTATTATTGCAGAAGAAAGGGGGAGAAGTATTGTCATTTTGAGAGGCTTGTGGAGAAATGGCTTATTTTAGGGTTTTTGAGAGGAGAAATGGCTTATTTTAGGGTTTCTGAGAGGAGAAATGGCTTATTTTAGGGTTTTTGAGAGGAGAAATGGCTTATTTTAGGGTTTTTGAGAGGAGAAATGGCTTATTTTAGGGTTTTTGAGAGGAGAAATGGCTTATTTTAGGGTTTTTGATAGGAGTCTTTAAGAAGACAATCCCAAGGTAAATACCAAGATCCAGATAGTTTTGTTGATTTGAGTGGTACACAGGAAACCTCTTCAGGAAACATTTTTCAGGGTCATTTGTTTTCTTTCCTTAAATTGGCGTAGATTTCTACTCTAATGAGGAGGAAAGGCAGTAAAAGTACCACTGTATGGATAAATAGCTTCCTAAAAGCTTGGCAGGTAAAAATTAGGTTTTCCTTGTAAAAGGTCCTTCATGTCCTTTTTCTACTGTACAACCTGTCCATCTCTGCTTTCTTCATATTTTTGTTTCCTTCTAGTATAATATCTCTGAAGATTTTTGAACTAATAGAAAGTACCATCCTCTCCTGTGAGACTCCCCGGAACATTATCTCAGCTGGAGTCAGTCATGGACACTTCTACTCCAAGGGATAGCTTACATAACTACGACAAAATACCTAAAATATTCAGAAACTGCACTTCCTCAACCTGATTCTTTAGAGAACTAATGTTACCAAGACATCAAATCACATCTTTCTGATGAGCTGTAGCAGAGCTGACTGACTCATCTCCTCCTAGACAAGTATCCAGAGGTCAGCCTAATAGCATGAGGCATGTGCAGAATACCTGCCAACCTCTAGTGCAGGGTGTCATTTGGGCACAATGCAGCAAATATTACAAGGAGAAAGATCCCTGAAAATATTTATAAGAGATACCTTCTATGATTCAGCAGCTGAATGTAGGAGGCAGTGTTTCATTATGAACAGGATTCAATTTTTTTCTTCCTATAAGGGCAGGTTTTTTTACATATATAAATAAATATATAAACAACAATCTAAGTGTGCTATTAATTAGGACAGTCCCAATCTCAACCTCGGTTTGCTTGGTCCTGTTTCCTTCCCTCCCCACTGTCCCTGCCACCTCCCCAAATGATTAAAATAACTCTTTAGATTTGAATAACGAACAGGTGCCTTCAAAGGCTGAATATCCGCTAAAACACAAGACAGCAAGAACAGTGAGACGTTAATTCAAACAGAAACTCGACTTGCCAGCCATCTACTAAAGGCTCTTTTCACCCCCTCGTCACCGTGGGAACCACTCTGTGTGATCCCTCCCAGATCTCTGCCAGAGGAGGGTGTTTCTCAGGGTACCTGGAAGGTCACCAGCTTTCATTGATGTAGGAGCTGGAGGAGAGGATGTTGCAGAAACCTTCACCTTGCGAAGACTCAGTAACACCCTCATTTCAAGTGAGTGTGTGCAGTCTGCAAGGTCTCGAAAGAGCTCAGCAATATGTAGATGTAAACTGAAGAGAGACATTGGGGTAGAAATTATCCCTGGCTGGTGCTGTTTCAAACTACTTAGGAATGATAATTCTACAAAAGTAGCTGTTGAGAAATAGGAGTTAATGTGTTTCAACAACCAATTCTTACCTTTATTTAAAAACGATGAAAGACCTATTCCACAAAGCTGCAGGAAAAAAAATCTGCTGAATTTAGTGAATTTTAAGTATTTCAAACACTTGTTCTTGGAGGAATCTCACAAAATAACCTTAGATGTTACTTCATTAGCTGGTCACTCATTTCGCAACATCTGATTTCCATCTTAGCCAAAGTCTTAGCAAACAGAGCTATAAAAACATATTCTTCTGAAGACTTTTGTTTGTTTCCTCTATTGCTGGTGGGGTTTTAGGGGTGCAGGATGTTAGTGAATAGATAGCTGAAGATCCTACTTATTAATTGCATCTAACGAACATGTTTTTCTGAAACTGTCTTGGGCAAGGCATGAAAAAACAGTTCTAAAGGTGTAGTATGATTATGATACTATCCGATAGATTCTCTCTTGTTTTTTATTTAAGGGTTATTGTCTTAACCCTTAAAAAAACCTAACAAAACAAACACCCCCCCCCCCCAAAAAAACCAAAAACCCCCCCACCCCCCCCCCCCCAACCCAACAAACAAAAAGCCCACAAAACCCCACAAACTTTTCTAACCCTGTTTCAGCATGATCCCAGTGCTGTAGCCATTTAGGATGGTTTACAAAGAGAAGCAGAAAACATTTCAGACCCAGGGTTGCAGGAGCTAAATAAGCAGTAGGCACTTGAAGTAAGGCAACCGTAATACCACAGAAGCACTGACATTTTTTTCGGGTTTTTTTTGTCTGCGTTTAGTGCAGTGTTTCATTCTCTCTTTACCCTAATGAAAATTTGATGTGCATTCTTTCTTAAATGGCATCTGATGTGGTATCTCTCTTCAGCTCTTTGTGGTTTCCTGTTTTTCATACACAGATGAAAGTATCTGCTGAGATCTATTAAACTTCCCATTTTGTCATTTATGACTTTCTCAGTATAAACCTCCATGTAACAAGTAGATTTCTTTGCACTTAGAAGTTTAGTGAATGTCTTCTGCAATAGAAATGCAGGAATGTGTCTTTAGTGTTGTTCTTCAAATTACTACTTGTTTTAATTTAGGTAAACTGTATATTATTTGTTATGCAAAACTAACTTAATACAATAAGTCTTCTCCCACCCATTATGCTAAGTAATATATCTTCTGCATGAGAAAATAGCTAGAAAAACTAAGGCAATTTGGACTAATAAAACTGGCAAGAAATGTGAGTTTGTGAGGCCTATGTCTTTTGTTGATTTAGCAGTTATTAACAAAATATTAATATGAATGTGTGAGATCTTGTCCTGAACCACTGTAGTGGTTAATAGTTATATGTTGGTTATATTTTGGTTAATTAAAATGTTTTAAAATATCTTTTAATCTGACCTCAGTGTGAGGCAGAACATGTTTAAGAGAAGATGTTATGGCTTTGAAAAATTTGGATTTGACTCTTAGGACATGAGAAGAATTGCTATTCTTGAAAAATTTCTTATAGTTTTGAGAGTGATGAAATAAAGCACATTCAAGTGATCAACTTCATGTCAGATTCCAAATACAAGTCATCATGGCTGGGCTTCACGAACGAAGATTTGGGAAGGGCTCTACCCACGTTTGTTACAAGTGCCTTGGTGGCTAAAAAGACCAATACAAGATCGACATGTCTGGTTGTAAAAGGCACAGCAGAAAGACTCCTTAGATGGTGTATTCTGCAAGGCACGATTCTTTCTCCGTTGTCTTTTCTCCTCGAGAGTGGTCCTGCGTGCTTTCTCAAAAGCGTCAGCAGCGTTAAAGATAGTGTGTCTCCAGACCTCCCAATTGGCCAGAGTAGACCAGTTATGGTGGTCAGTGTGGCCAAGGCTGAGATGTTGTTTCAGGGAGTCCTTATATCTTCTCTTCGGGGCTCCTCTCTTGCGGCAGCCAGTGGCAAGTTCACCATAAAACAAGATCTTAGGGAGACGTGCCCTGCCCAGCACAGCTCTGTTCTCAGCAACATGGCCTCAATACTTGTGACTGCTGCTTGTTCTAGAACAGATGTATTGGTCACATAATCTGACCAGTGGATGTTTAGGATTGTCCGAAGGCAGCGTTGATGGAAGCGTTCTAGGAGACGCAGGTGGTGGCGGTAGATGACCCATGATTCGGATCCATATAAAAGAGTAGACAGCGCTATGGCTTTGTAAACACTGATCTTTGTACTTTTCTTCAAGCGTTTATTTTTGCTCTTTTATGAAGCTTTCCGAAAGCTCTATATGCCTTTGCTAACCTGTTGTCTATCTCTCTGTCAATCTTACCGTCTGAGGAGATGAGGCTACCTAGGTAATTAAACTGCTGGACTGATTTGAGCTCTGATTCGCCAATGGTGATAGGGGGATGATGGAAGACTTCCTGAGGTGCCAGTTGGTAGAGAACTTCAGTCTTCTTTAAGCTGACTTCCAGCCCAAAGAGCTCAGCAGCGTCTGCAAAGTAGGATATTAAACGCTGCAGAGCTGTTTCTGTGTGGGCGACGAGGGCGGCGTCATCAGCATAAAGCAGCTCCCGGACAAGATGGTTTAAGGTCTTAGTGTGGGCCTTCAGTCGCCTGAGGTTGAAAAGGCTTCCATCAGTACGGTATCGAATGTAGATACCGTCCTGATCATCGAGGTCTGCCATGGCCCTTTGGAGCATCATGCTAAAGAAGACAGTGAATAGGGTAGGAGCGAGAACGCAGCCTTGTTTCACACCATTCTTAATTAAGAAGGGCTCAGAAAGTGTGTTGCCATATCTGACTTGGCCGTGCTGATCCTCATGGAGTGAGATGATCATTTTAAGGAACTTGGGGGGACAACCTAAACGTTCCAAAATCTGCCACAGACCTTTTCTGCTCACAGTATCAAAAGCCTTGATGAGGTCGACAAAGGTTACATAGAGACCTTTGTTCTGTTCCCTACACTTCTCTTGCAGTTGTCTGAGAACAAACACCATGTCTGTGGTGCTCCTGTTGGCTCTGAAACCACACTGACTTTCAGGTAGAATTCCTTCAGCTATAATGGGTATTAGTCTGTTCAAGAGTATTCTTACCAGGATTTTGCCAGCAATGGAGAACAGAGTAGTACCACAGTAATTTGAGCAATCTGATTTAATTCCTTTCTTCTTATACAAAGTGATGATTGCATCTTGAAGGTCTGATGGCAGTTTGCCTAGTTCCCAACAGCACACCACAAACTCATGAAATTTAGCATGGAGTGCAAGGCCCCCATGTTTCCAGACTTCAGGTGAAATTTCATCAACCCCAGCTACCTTGCCAGTTTTCACCTGCTGAATGACCTTGAGGGTTTCTCCTAAAGTGGGGGCAGTATCCAATTTGTACTTCACAGGTTGTTGATAAAATAACTAACCTGCATTATCTCCAACCATACAAAAAGAAACTGAATTTGACAGAACATGGCTTTGTGTATTAATTTTAATTTTCTGTCTATTAAAATTCATGTAACTGTCATGAGCTATGACAGGGCTTCGACCACTGTCAGTGGTATCTGGTTGATTGCAGTCATATTACTTGACCAGTGTTTATGAACTTGAACTATTAAAAAAAATAAATCTCATCACAGCAGACACTGAATTGATCCTTACCATTCTGAGAAGAGAGACTGTCAATAAAGGAGTTCCTTACCAGGCAGGGAACTGGACCGTTCCATTATTTTTGAGGGTATGAGATTGGTTGCTACCCTTGGCAGGGTATTTCAGTTTCTTCAGAGTTCTTTTTATTGTCCTTCTATGGAAGCTTGAATATTTATCATTGTGAAATAAATGACACTTTGACTGTATTTAAAAGAAGGTAAACCATTCTTTTATTTGCTTAGGCTGCTTTCAGAAGTTTTTAATAGTTTTTAATGTTTTTTTTTTTTTGTCTGTAGAGAAACCAAAGTAATGTTCCACTTCAGTTCAGTTCTGATGTCTAAAGGAGGTATCCAGTCTTAAGTATGTGGGTTTATTGAATTTATTATTTCTGCCCCTTTCACAGAACTATAGTGCCATGGAAAGTGTTCAGGCAGTGCCTTCATGAAGTTCATCAGATTAGCTCTGGTTTGGAAGCAATGGCTCTTAAATCTACTATTGACTTGACCTGCAATGACTACATTTCAATTTTCGAATTTGATATCTTCACTAGATTATTTCAGGTAAGATTTGAAAATTTTAGATACTTATGTGAATTTGAGAAGCTTAATGCCCTGAGACCAAGGAAGCAGATTTTCTTGAAAAACTGAAAGAACCGGAACGCTATAATTCAGATATAAATTGTGCATTTCTTTTAGTCCTTCAGCGATGTTTGAGACAGGAACACCTACATCTGAAAAACTGAAAACAGCACCAACACCTACTTCACTTCTGCACATATCTAGTGTTATTACAATATCTTTGTGTTTGCTGCTTACTTTTGACTATTTTTAAAAACATTCTTAGAAATGCAGACCTCCAGGTAGTCTAAGTTTTAGTTGTATTTTTTATTGTGCTTTTGTTTCTCTGTATACTTACATGAAGTGTTTCTACAAACACATAAGGAAAGTTACATACTACTTTTTTTTTTTAGACTAAATGTAGGCCTAACTCTTTTCTTTATGAACATATTTTTGTCATTAATGCATTGCCATTTATTTACAATAAGGAACCATGTTTGGGAAAAGCATTAATGATATTATTGTTAATAGGCAATATTTATCTGAAATAAGCTTGTTATGTGTGTTATGTACCTCTGTTAACCTTGCGTCCCTTCTGCAGAATATACTTGAGGTATTTTAGACAATACAGAAGGCTGTGCTGGTTTGCATCCATATTAGATGTATTGATTCTGAATTTGTCACTTTGGATGTTTCTTTTGTATATAGGAATCACTGAGATATAAAACTATTTATTTGATCATTTAGTTTCTTTACTCTCGAAAGTGATGAACTCATGCAGAGCCTCAAGTTGCACTAGGGGAAGTTTAGACTGGATGTTAGGAAAAAATTCCTCACTGGAAGAATTATCAAGCACTCAGGGACATGATTTAGTGGGGAACTTGACAGAGCTGGCTTAATGGTTGGACTTCATGATCTTAGAGATCATTACCAACCTAAATGATTATTCTTTAGCCTGCTGGAGATATGTTCAAAATACCAGTTTTACATCAGAACCTGGGTCTATGTTTGTTCTGTTTTTCACGTTGTTCTGTGATAATCGTTGTTTAGCTGTCTTAGTTTTGCTGTCATGGGAAAGGATGTCATTATGAAGCTGATGTTAAAATTTGGCAGAGGTGATTAATGGTTTTAGTATAGAGCATTTTGAATTTGATCAGAGTCAAAACTATCACAGTTGAAAATGTTAATGGTGTCAGTAGTCTTTCTGTTTAGTTTAACCGCAAACATCCGTCACCTTCTTTCTTCATGAGGCCATTGGTGGTTTGATTCATTATTTTGCCTTCTGCTAGAAAAAGGGGATTGGCAGTACTGATACAAGTAAGGAGAGAAGACTGGTAGGGATTAACTTTTAATTTGACAAGGAAGCAGACAGTTTTTTTGACAAACAGATTACCAACTGGTGCAATAGCTGCATGACTGTTGAAGTGAACTTGCACTGAACTTGGTCAGAGAACCTCTCCCAGAGGTTACGTTTTGCTTCTCTGGTTTCTAAACAGCTTCTGTAACAGTGTGCATACACCCACAGAGAGAAAATCCCAATTAGGTAATCAAAACACTGTTTTGCCAACTGTGGGTTGTGTTACAGAAAAGCTGCATTTGTAATGATGCTTATTCACAGGAGAAAGCAAGACTGGTTTTTATGGAGATCCTGTAAAAATGAAGTTGCTCCCCCTGCCTCCACACTATATGTAAGCACAACTTTAAGTGCTGTGTTCCCTGACCAGAAAGAAAGTTAGCATGGCAGAATATCTAGATGCTTTGAAGGAAAAGAACTTCATTCTGTTACTGTTAACATGTTCCTTTAAGTTGTCCTTCAATACAAAAATATTTCCATAGAAGAGAAAGCATACAAATCTTTTTCCATTTAGCATTTCTGCTTTTGTAATACTCTGTGTATGCATGGCAAGCTATGAGTTCTTGCCTTTTGATTTTTTCAGTGACAGTGACACATCCATCTCAGAGAGGAGAATCAGAATGGTTTGGGTTGGAAGGGACTGTAAAGATCATCCAGTTCCAAACCCCCCTGCCATGGGCAGGGACACCTTCCATTAGACAGGGTTGCTCAGAGCTGCATCCAACCTGGCCTTAAACACTTCCGGGCATGGGGCAGCCATAACTTCCTTGGACAACCTTTTCCAGTGCTTCACCGTGCTCATAGTAAAGAATTTTTTCATAATATCTAATCTAAACCTACCCTCTTCCAGTTTAAAAACATTCCCCCTTTTCCTATCATCCATGCACTTGTAAAAAGTCCCTATCAAGCTCTCTCGCAAGCCCCTTTAGGTACTGGAAGGATGTTCTAAGGTCTCCCTGGAGCCTTCTCTTCTCCAGGCTGGACAATCCAATCTATCTCAGCTTGTCTTCATAGGAGAGGTGCTCTATCCCTCTAATCATCTTCTTGGCCCCTTTCTGAACCTACTCCAGCAGGTCTATGTCCTTGGGCCCAAGAGCTGGATGCAGTACTCAGGTGGGATCTCATCAGAAGTAGGGTAGAGGGAAAATCACCTCTCTTGACCTTCTGTTGCAGCCCAGGATGTGGTTGGCTTTCTGGACTGCAAGTGCACATTGCTGGCTCATGTCCAGCTTCTTGTCCACCAGCACTCCCAAGACCTTCTCCACGTGGCTGCTCTCAATCCCTTCTCCACTCAGCCTGTACTTGTGCTTGGGATTGCTCTGACCCAGGTGCAGGACCTTGCACTTGGCCTTGTTGAGCTTGTTGAAGGAGCTGGCAAGATGCGGAGTTTTGTCTAGGATTGAGAATTTTTTTTTCCCCTTACCTTTGTACAAATTCGAATACTTTAGGTTTCTTATGACCTCTGTGCTGAAACCTGTCTTCTACTCTGTGTTCGGATTTGAAGAGGTATTTTAAAATAAATAGGTATTCATCTGTGTTTAAGTAGTGGTTAGGGTTTGCCTGAGAAATGTAACCTACTCTCAAGCAGAACTACTAGGATAATCTGCTTGAGCATGTCACACAGGCATTTCATCTCAACCTGATCAGCCCTTAGAAGTTCTTTTAAAGGGATTTTGCTGGGCACATAGGAACACAAGCCTCTTGTCTTGTGTTGCTTAACTTCACCTGCCTTGATCTTTTGAGAAATAGATACAAAAAAATCCCCAAACCATTCAGAGGCAGTTTCTTGACTCTGCAGATGCTGGCAACAGACATTTATGTACTTGTATTACTCCACTATTTAAAAAAATCATCCTTAATTTACAGTGAAGGACTGATCTGTATTCTTCAAAGTGATAGCATATCAGGCATGTTTCACTGAATTTTGTGAAGCATTTGCTATTCAGGTCAGCAAAGACTCTGGTGAAGGGTTGTCAATATTTGTTTTGTTTTCTGTCTGTAATACCATTATGGTGACTGAAGAGATCAAGAAGTAGAGAATAAATAAGGAATGACAGCTCAAATTAGTGGCTTTATTAGGATTCATTTGTTAGTGTTACTTACCATTAACTATGAAAGTGCTTCAGGACCTCTCAAAAATAGGCTTAATTGTGTTTTTAATAAACCATCATGGAGTCATACTTTCCAGGTTCTAACTAAACGTGATGTTTAATATTTTATGTAGCTACAAATAGAAGGTCTCTTAAAATCAAGGTCTTAAAATCTTTATCCAAAAATTTGCAGTTGATTTTCTTGGAATAACTCTTTTGAAGGAACACTTGTAGCAAAACTGGGTATATAGAACGGTCGTTTGTACTATTTAGATCTTAACCAAAAATGCATATTTTTCAACTGAAGCTAAAACACTCTAGGTATCTCTGCCATACAGACTTGAACCTTATTAGAAATACAAAACTACCTGGCTGCATCTGTTTATTTGTTTGTCTTTTTCTTTTTAGCCATGGGGCTCAATCTTAAGGAATTGGAACTTCTTAGCTGTGACACATCCTGGATATATGGCATTCCTGACATATGATGAAGTGAAAGCAAGGCTGCAAAAATACAGCTCTAAGCCTGGGAGGTGAGAGGTTTTGCTGCTTATTGCTTTACAAATAAACTTGTTGTCTCAGAACCTACATAATTATTCTAGATTTAAACTTCTATATTGCATGTTATTTAACATTCACTGCAGCATGAATGAATTTTTGGCATTTTTTTTCCCCCCATAACTGAGTTAATCAGAGAACTAGTAGGCTTCTTTTTTTACACTTGTGATTTTATTTATATCAAAATGTATTTTTGCAAATAGTTGAATACTAAAGCTCTGAACTACACATTTAAGAAATGCTGACCTTTTAAATTTTAAGACATAGGAACTTTATAAACCTTATCTGGCCATAGTCCTTCTGCAGTGCTATTAAGCAAAAAAATGCCGTATTAGCACACTAAAGTCTAAATAAGTACAAATAAACAGAAAGAAGTTGAAAATACATTGCTTTCCCTTTCTTTTTCTGAATTAGGTATAACAAGCAATGCATTCTTGAAAAGCATATTTGAAAATACAAGTTGCTTTTCAAAGTTTACATTGAATTTTTACTTAATAGTAGAGTAAAAATCACCTTAATATCTTTCATGGTAACACATTCAAGTTACGTCTTTAATCAGTGTTTATGTGCTCCTTTTTTCATATTTCTTTTTTCTTTGCCTGTAATCATTCTATATCATAAACTCTTCACCTAGAAAAACCATCAGTCAGATAAAAGATCATGATGTGTAGAGGTTTTAAATAATGTCTATGTGGTGCTGTACATACCGAATTATTAAAGCTGAACTTTTACCATTTATTTCACTGTTGTTGTGGATTTTTTTCTTCACTCAGATTGGAGAAATAAAAATCCATTAATGGATTATATTAGTTACTTTTTAGTTTACTAGTTTTATCTTACAGTTATGAAGATTTTCCCTAATGTCTACTTGTCTACATTTGCTGCAGAATCATATGTATATGCAGTTAAAGTGCATTGTTTTGAAACTTGTTAGAGGTGTCCAGCAACAGTTATATCCATATTCTGTACTTGCTTTTTTTTGATTTTTAGCAAACAATATACTGTATCTTGTTAAGTTACCCAAGTGACCAAGTGCATATGTACAAAAATCTCTTGGTTCTGATAGAATAACACTGTTTTTTAGCTTGGTACTCATGGTCACTACTGGTCAGATAACTAGGTTGCTTTTGAGAGTGATTGCTATACTTAGTATTTTCTCTATTATTGATCCCAATTCTATGATAGAGAAATTATCCAAAGTTGCTTTCATGTTTCTTGTAAATAGAGAGTTAGTTTTATGATAGCTTTTTATTGCATATCAGAAAATTACTTTCTGAATTGCTTAGGTGAAATGCTGGAGTGTGAAAGAGGAAATATGAAGTGAAATTGCTTCTTTAATCTGACTAAAACATCCTGGAAATTACAAGATTCTGTTCAAATGAATGCTTACTACTTCAGTGTAATGTGAGTCCTGTTGAAGGTTGCAAGAGCTTTGTCAAACTTCAGGGAGGCTTAGATTTCTCATATTAGTTTGAAAGGAAATAAAATATTGATGTATAATTAAGAAAAGCTGCTCTATAATACCGAGTTGAGTTTGTGGTATTTCACTGTGGGATGCTTTTCAGAGTGAGGTTTTTGCATATGAGATGGTGTCTGACATGAAAGGGACTAGAGTTTTTAATAAGAAACACTCTACATGCACAATACTGTTGCCTGTAATCTTCCTTTTCTTCTGATTGTGCTCTCTGTCTACATTATTTATAGTCCCCGCTATCACCTGTACACACAGAAATATTTAAATTTAAGTCCAACTGTATCGGTAATATCTGCTATTTTCTGAAGTATAAGTGATATTTCTTCTGTTGTGTTCACCTCTACAGGTTCACAGAAAATTAACATTGCTAGTAGAGCTTGTTTTATCATTTATCTTTACCTTTCCTGTGGTATCTAAAGATGCTTTATGTTTCCTCTTCCATTCGTTCAGTTTGTTGGCCTGCCTGTGCACAAAAGGTGTATGTTGTATCTATGCAAACTTGATAATTTAATACACTCTTCTCAAAGAGGTTTATGGGCATGGCTAAATGTGACTGTTCACAGTGAATGTGTGGCTTTCACTTTGACAACTAAAAAGCAAGCAGGTGAAAAGTTGGGAGTAGGGAACTGCTGTTATTTTATTTCTGCCCATGAGAAACTGACAGTGTAAAAGATGCAGGTTTATTTATGGTTATACAAAGATCACTTGGCAGAACTGGGAATCTGAGGCAAATCTTCAGAGACCTAATTCAGTGCCTTAACCAGAGGCCATCCTTGCTCTCTTCACTTGGTTTGCTGAACTCTGATTAACACTGACTTTTTATTTGTCTTGTTTTTATCAAGCTACATTTTCAGACTGAGTTGCACTCGCCTGGGACAGTGGGCCATTGGGTATGTGACTGGTGATGGGAACATACTGCAGACCATACCTCACAATAAACCTCTGTTTCAAGCTTTGATCGATGGCAGCCGGGAAGGATTGTAAGTACAAATTCCTATAGTCACCATGGGTATGAAATCCTCATTTCCTTGTTCTTTTAATACTTATATGGGTAGGTAAAGGTCTTTAAAGCAGAGAATCTGGATATTGTGGTTAGCATTCTTTGGAGTTTAAGGACCATCCTTTTTATTCATTTGAAAAACACTTCTTTCTTTCTAGTTAATTCCATTAACCAAAGTTACTGAAAGTTAACCAAAGTCGTATCTCGTGGCAAGTAATTCCATAAGAAAATAAAGTCAGACAGCTGTTGCATTGATCCCTCCCTGCTTCCCCCAAGAGTCCCAAATGCACTTAAGCTTATTGAGCAGTTACTACTGCCAGTTACTCATGTGTCTAACTCTGGACAATGATGTGAAAACTATGTAATTGCTTTTTTATATATTGTGCAGCCAGGACATTTTCCATGTTCTAATAGTTTACTGAAAAGATTTATAATTATTAGAGAATTAGGTTTATAGGGGGAGGTATTACATTTTTACTAGGTTGAGTGAAGTAACAGTCAAATTTTTGGTGTCCGAATCTTTTGACTGAGATACATGTTTTGGTATATGCAAAATTATTTATATATAAATATAAATACACATATATATACATAAATCCAATGTGAAAGAAAAAAGAAAGGCAATTGATCGATCCTCCAAAAAGATTGCAAAATCCGTTGCAATCTTGCAGATTTTCTCAGTCCTGCACAGTCTAGTATTTTTTTTTCAGGTATGATGATTTCATACCTGTAATAAAAACAAACTAATATTGGTAGTGTTTCTCCTTGACAAAAACTGAGCAAAGAGAAACTAGGGCTGTGAATATTGCAGAGTGAAGTTTTTGTACCTTCTGAAAATGTGACTTTCTCATTGAGTGGCTGAATAACATGAGACTTTCAAGAAACTGTTTCCAAGTTACAGGTGACATAAATTGAAATATAGGACAACTCGGGGTCTCTGTGGTATCATTTAACCTGTTGGTAATTTCCTACATGACTGAAATGCCCCCATCAGTTCTTGTGTAAAGTCCAGTCTGCATCGTGGATTCTTAGCACAGATTCTTGTCATAATGTACACAGACATGCACATATATAGTGTTATGATATATGTTTCATAATACACACTGATATACACAAATGTGTGTTACCTTCTATTCTGCTGCTGTACTTGAAATGGTCTGTGGTGTTTCTGAGCATGATGCTCTCAGTGGAGAAATCATTAGGAACATATGCAAGTATAAGCTCACTGTGAAACAAAGATCTAAAATAATGTTCTGTTGAATACCACTACAGAGTTATCTGCCAATCAAAGCTCAGATGCATTATAGTGGTAGCTATGCATGTAATGTCAGAGTCTTTCCTGTGCTTTTATAAATAGTCTTGAGCATGTGTCAAAATGCATATGTAGCAATTCAGCATGTATTGTAGCAACCCAAAAGATAAAAAAGATGGCTGAGGAAAGATGATTCATTTTAGTTAATGTCTCCTGGAACTTATTCTGCCCCTGTGAAATTTTATGGGTATGACTTAGGTAATAAAGCTAAAGAAATGTGCATATTTATAACAGTCTTCTTGTCATGCAGCTATCTGTTCCCAGATGGAAGAAGTTATAATCCTGATTTGACAGGATTATGTGAACCCACACCACATGATCACATAAAAGTCACACAGGTATGTTGCAGAGTTTGTCAGTTACTTTGTAATCTTCACTTCCCCGAGTCTCTCATCTAGCAGTGATAATAAGCTTTTACTAAAATGTGAGCAATAAATTCATAAGAGTGAAAACATGTTGATAGAAGAGTTTAGATGAAGACAGGATAATAATCCTTTAAACTGTAGAGCTGATGGTGATGCAGACTGCTTGTCTTCAAAGTTTTGTTTATTGTAAACCTCTTCCAAGTGAGAAGTGTTTTAACAGTTACTAAACTTTTTTCTGATATTTATGTGACAGGTTTATGTACCTTCTTCTTTCCTTGCTAATAGCAGATGGGAATACAGAAACAAAAGGACAATCAAATAATATTTTTGAAGCCTCAGTAGGAATTGTACAGTTTGTTGGCAGGTCCAGGAGGAACAATATAGTTCATACATTGCAAAGATACCAGTTTCAGGGTCTCTCTCCTTTCTTCTTTGTCTGTTGGGCTAATTAAAAGAGAGGTCAGAGAAAAACCTAATAAAATAATTAAATGCCTAAATGGAGTCACTTTGCAGAGAATTGCAGAGAAAATTAGAATATGTAGTTGTGTATAGTCTTGTTAAGTGTTGATATGATTAATGTGCAGATGTTCAATAGTAAAGTAGTAGGAAGTAGCCACCACAAGACAAATGCCTGAATAAACATGGTGTTGACATTAACACTAGAAGGTTAAGGCATACTGTGTAGAGCTCTTTTCCTGACAAAAGCGTCTGGAAGACTTGAGGATGATATGTTGAAGGAAAGACGTCAGGCTAAATACAAGCCATACTGTTTCAGATGGTCTTTATTTCTTCAGAACAGACTGGATGGCATGCTGAATCTTCTGTAATTCTGAGTGCTCTGTATGCATTCCACCTCCAGAAATATTTTAGAAAAGAATTATACTTTACCATCTGTGGTATTATCAGGAATACCATGATGAAGATATTAGTTTTGTAAGCAAGAGAGTTCCTAGAAACAATTAGCTGAAGAAAATCTGAGTACTTCCACATATCTGACTTCCCTCTTTTCCCTCCAGCCTTAAAATAATAATGAAAGAGTAATGCAGAGTTATCAGGTATTTGTGTTGCAGAGAGCAATGTTGTAGCCCCACATCTTTTTCTCGAGGAAAGGAGAAGCAGCACATTATCAGTGAGTAACTTGTTCTTCACAAGCCAGTCATTTTGAGTCCATTGAATGAATCCAGTTGTTTCTGAAGCTGTAGTTATGAAATCATTAGCTGATTTTGATGGTTGTTCAACAGTCTGAATTATGTGAATGTTGCCTTAAATAATACATAACTGAAGAGGTTTAAAGCTGCCACTAGAGCTGCTTAAACTATGAAAAGATGGCATGAAAGTGGCTGCAGGGCTGTATTGCTGCAGATGGATTCTTTGCCAGAGTTCTATCATAAACATCTTTAGTACATACTGACTAAAGCTGCAGAGATGAACTGTCTTTTATTTTCTCTTTTTCTTAGCCTCATCTCCTCTCCCTTTACTTAGCAGTAGATGCTTATTTTCCCGTGACCTGGATTCTACTTATTTTAGGCTTTCAAAATTTGGTTTTTCAAGACTAAAAAAAGCTGGTTTTCTATACAAATGCATTTAATTGTCAGTTCCCCAACAATACCTAATTCTAGAAAACTGTCCTGGATTCAAGTATTATCTATTATTTATTCTCCTGAAGATGTTCTTTTACCTTCCTGTCAGTCTTGTAAGGATACAAAGTACTGAATGATCTGTGCATGGCTATTCCCACGTTATCCTGGGGTGTATTCTTGCCATGCTTTCTTCACACGGGTGAGCCATACTACCATACTACATCCTTACTGTAGGCAGAAAGCCTTCTCGGTTGACAGTTTTCAGTCCAATACTTTTATTAACCCTAAATTCATACCTAGAAAAGGAAATCCCAATTTTTGTTCCCCTTCATCACTTAATTTCTCACTTAGAACCATATGTTCGTTCTCCTTTCCTCTTAAATGCAGCCAAGGAAAAACAGGATGTATGCCTTGTGTGGTAGTTACATGTGAGAAGTCTGTACAAAGCCTAATAGGCACAGGTATTTAAACGTTTTGTGCCATGAATTATAGCATCTCTTAGATTTGAAGGAGCAAAAATGTAAGCTGTTTCAGTTACCTTAGTGTGGCTTTTAAATAGATCAGTAGCAAGAGTTTCCTTGTCTAATAAGTAAAGCAGGTTGGAAAACAGGGCACTTGGAGAAATGCTTGTCACTGTTAATGCTTAAGTGTATTCTTTGTGAACCTGTCACAGGAAAGAATAATCACTTGACTTTCTTTTGTTACAGGAACAGTATGAATTGTACTGTGAAATGGGCTCCACTTTTCAGCTGTGTAAAATCTGTGCAGAGAATGACAAGGATGTGAAGATAGAACCTTGTGGACACCTTATGTGCACTTCTTGTCTTACAGCGTGGCAGGTACTGTTGTAGTTCAGTTACTGGAGAAGAGGATGGATTTCTCTGTTACATTCCTGTTTACAGTGTGGGTAAATGTTTACTCTTCCAGGTACAAGGATGTGTATATTTAAAATGATAAACTTTTTTATTTTGCAGACCAGAAATCTGTGAAAAACAAAGCTCCAGAAGTAGTCTTGCCAGGGTCATTTGCTGACTGCTACTGAGTGGAAACTTATTTCCTGAGTGTAGTACCTACTCAGACAGTGCAAGCTGGGCATTTGGTGCCAATTCAGTCACCCAGGTCACTTCATGATGTATTCAAAAGACACAAAGAGGACATGTAGCAGCTGGGAATGGATAACTAACTAGAGAGCATTTTATATGGAGAAGAGATGACTTCAGTGAGGGAAAGATTCAGTCAGTAGTACAAGTCATGAAGTGGCCTGTGGAAAATCAACTCAGAATTCGTGTGTTTCACGTTAATAACAAGCAAAGCACTAAACCACCTTGCTTTAGATGGCTGTTGGACTAAGACATTGAATGGAGGGGAAACTCCATTCTCTCAATGTCATTTACAGAATACCCAAAAAACACAGAGACTTTCTGGTGACACAGGTTAGGGTGTTTTGTCCATCTTGTTCATGGATATACTAACCTGTGGGAAATGGGAGAATTGGTACCTTTAGTTCAGCACAGTTGACAAGTATTTGACCTAAAAAGTAATATTGAAAGCAGAGGTCATTTTACAGCTTCAGACTTCCCCTGATAGGTGCTTCTCAAGGTGCATCAACTGTGCTTCTTTCCTTCCTCTTTCTTCTTACTTATCTGTATTTTATAGGGAGAAGTAAGGGTCATCCAGTTGTCAGACAGGACTCTGTTCCACAATTAGGCACCATTCTTTGCTTACAACTGCAGTGAGAAGAGTAAAAACAATCCTTGACTGTAGTCCATTTTTTACTTGGTTTTAAATGAGTTTGTCTCAGTTAATGGGTTTTCATTCTTTTGTATGAGATATGTCTTCAAGTTCTTCTTTTCTAATTAAGAAATTTTCTATCTAATTGACAAAGCATCACTGGCAAACCAACACGATATATCAGAAGTATCATTTGGGTTTTTCTTCCATTAGCAATAAAGCTTGCTGAAAAAGATGTATTCTCAGTTTCCAATTTTGTGTTCTTTGTGATACATGAGTTTGATGCTCCAAACACAAATCTTTCCAATTGCCCATAGATCAGAAATTCTGAAGAAATTCCATTTGAGGCATACCCAAATAAGAATATTTATTTCACTACTAAGCAGCTGCTGAGATGGAACAATGTTTCTCATTTCAGGAGTACGCTTCCTCTATTCTTTCAAGTTTCATTCTGAATGACAGATGTGGAGGTCTGACTACATTGATCATTGACTTAAAAAATTTTGAAAAATGCTGAGGTCTTGTAGGTTTTGGGATTTTTTGACTCAGCTGAAAGGGCAGAAGGACTGAAATCTTTGTATTTTTGATTGATGGATGTCTCATGGCATGGTAGCACCATGGTCCAGTGTTGTACCAGTGATGTACTCTGATTTTGGAGACTTGAGAAGTTAAGGTCCTCAGTAATTTGACTGATGGCTAGGGATTCAGGAAGAGGACCACTACTGAACATGAGCCAGCAGTGTGCCCAGGTGGCCAAGGCAGCCAGTGGCATCCTGGCCTGTATCAGGAATAGTGTCGCCAGCAGGACCAGGGAAGTGATTCTAACTCTGTACTCAGCACTGGTGAGGCCACACGTGGAGTACTGTGTCCAGTTCTGGGACCCTCAGTTCAGGAAGGATATTGAGGTGCTAGAGAGTGTCCAAAGAAGGGCAGTGAGGCTGGTGAAGGGACTGGAGCACAGGCCATATGAGGAGAGGCTGAGGGGGCTGGGGTTGTTTAGCCTGGAGAAGAGGAGGCTCAGGGGAGACCTCATCACTCTCTACAGCTCCCTGAAAGGAGGTTGTAACCAGGTGGGGGTTGGTCTCTTCTCCCAGGCAACCAGCAGTGAGACAGCAGGGCACGGTCTTAAGCTGTGCCAGGGGAGGTTTAGGTTGGATATTAGGAAGAAATTCTTTATAGAAAGGCATTGGAATGTGCTGCCCAGGGAAGTGGTGAATTCACTGTCCCCGGAGGTATTTAAGAAGAGAGTGGATGTGGCATTCACTGCAGTGGTCTAGTTGACAGGGTGGTGTTGGCTCATGGGTTGGACTCAATGATCTCAGAGGTCTTTTCCAACCTGGTTGATTCAGTGATTCTGTGAAAGCATTTTAGGCTCAGAACTGACATGTTTGAAAGCATCAGGCTTCATCAGAACATTGCTACCAGCTGTAATTGGTCAGGTACATTTCGGACTTCATTATAAATTTAACTTTTGTATAATTAGGCAACGAAGAAATATTACACTGTAACAGCATCAGCTGTTGCAAGCTTCTGGTGGGCTAATGTTTAATTGGCAGCATAATGGCTCATTAGACATGCCTCAAGAGATCCATACAGATGTTTTCACTAAGCAGAAAAAATTGAGTATGCAACATCAGATCTGCATAGAATACTAAGGATGATTGAGTTGTTCACCTTTATGGGGATCAGTCTCCCAAAGAAGACTTGGTTTACCTGGTTTTTTTTTGTGTTATGCAACAGGAGTAAAATCTCATTTTATTCCATGGAAATCTATTCTTGTCTGAAAACTACATGTCTGGTCCTGATTCTAAAAGCATATGGGCATACATGCTGCACTGTAAGGTTCACAGTGTTCTAAAAGCCTTTCTGAGGGCATGGAGAAGCATGTGTGTTCATACAGACATCTCGGATCTGTTTTATTTTCTCAATTGTCTTCATACTGTTGAAAAGACGTCTTTGCTACTGTGATTTACTACCAATACTTTTGAAAAGAAAGGACGGGAACTGCTAGTTCAGAACTATTTTCCAACACAGATACAAGAAAGCCTTGAAAACTAAAAGCCTCATCAATGAGGCTACTTCTAGAAAATTAATCTGTAAGGAAATGTATAGAGTAAGGGAAGACTTCTGTTCACTCGACAGCGGCAGTAGGACTATATAATTTGGAGGTGCTCTTTGAGGTAGAAATATTGACCAGTTATTTGTAATTAGGTTGCTAAAAGTAGAGTACAAGTATCTCTATACAGAATGAAAATCTAGTACTTGTCATGCAAATAGACAAGACTGTCAGGAGACATCATTTATACTTATCTGGGATACAGTTCTTCCATAGACTGTAAAATCATCTGTCAGTTTAGTAAGACTGGCAAGTGTTAAGATAAAAATAATGCTAGAAAAAAATTAAAGCTGTTCTTGCATCTGAGATATCAAAAACCTCTGCTTGCTTGATTATATTACAGTCTTGGTAAGTTGTTTAGAGTTAATTTTGGTGTACATACCCTTTTTAGCTGTCTGTCTACCTAGTACAAATACGACATGATGTGATTTCTGGTTTCACTTTGAATTGCCTCGATCTCTCAAAGCTTCAGGGCTCTTCTTGGTATGGGTTTGGTTTATGTTTTGTCCTTTTTGGTGGGAGGGGGGCGAGTATTCAAGGTGTTTTGGGTTTTTTTTGTTGGTTTTCCTGGGTTTTGTTGTTTTAGTTTTTTATACAATTCTACATTGTGCCTCTTGGTGGAAATATTTCTTTATAAATGCTTGAAAGACTTTTCTCTTATATTTTTGTTTATTAGTAGTCTGAAATCTTTAAAGGCTTTTTGGTTACTTCTTATGAGGAAAAAATAAATTTTTGGAATAATAATAGAAACTGAATATAGCTACTTGAAAATCATTGAACACACACCACTTAAAGATTAAAATTAAAGTGGTTCCTGTTTCTGATAACATATGAAAATAGATCCTTGTTTTATATAATATATGAAAAAAGTATTTAAGTCCTGGTTTGTTAAACATGTAAAAAGATATTTATAGCTTTAGGTGGTCTGAATGCATATTGCTGAATTCTGGTAATGTTGCAGCCATGATGGACTTTATATGTTTTTCAGAAAATAAGAGCTGCATGCCGTAAAGCTTATCTGCATTTCCTAACTTCAAATCAAAAAGAAATACTTTACCTTTAATATAAAAGATATATAATAAAATGCATTGTCTCTGTCTACACACCTTGCCTTCTTTCTCTTGAAGATATAGCAAAATGGTAAGCCTGAAAGGCCAGGTGTTACTTCCTGACCTGTAATATTAAGACTGTTTTGGTACTTTGTAGATTTAATAGTTGCATTTTGATTAGTTATTCTTAAGTGAACCTTAAAGTGAAGATAGAAGATTGTAAAGGTGCAGTCATTTTAAGATTAGAACAGTTAAATATTTGTTAATCAGTTCCCTGTTCACTCCACTACTTCCTTAGAAGCTTTTTGAGACTGGTTAAGGATGTTTCTTTGTAGAAAGATTTAAATCTATTTTTAAAATTATTTCTATTTATTATTTTTTAAAATTTGTCTGCTTTTTTGTCTTGCTGTAGGAATCTGATGGCCAAGGCTGTCCTTTCTGCCGCTGTGAAATCAAAGGAACTGAACCAATCATTGTGGATCCCTTTGATCCAAGGGATGAAAACTCCAGGTGCTGCAGTATTATTGATAGCTTTAGTATGCCCATGTTGGACTTGGATGATGATGATGATAGAGAAGAGTCTTTAATGATGAATCGTTTGGCTTCAGTCCGAAAGGTAAGTTTTCAAGCACTGTACAACAGCTAAAGTTAGATGTTTGTAAATTAAACTGCCTGTAACTTTAAAAAATCAGAGCTTGCACTTCATTCTCTAGGCTTCATCAAATCACTGAACAGTTTTGGGGTTGAAAAAAAAAATATGCATCAATCATACTACATTAACACTGAAGTTGAATAGGAGAAAAAATTATTCCAGATTCTCAACTGATGGGAACTGTGTTAACTTTGTTTATAATGGACAAAGCATGAGTTTGCACCAACTGAGGCTGTTATCCAAACTACACTGTAGGGACAATTCCCTGAGCTTTTATTTGTAAGGAACAAAAAGATTCATATATACATATATTACTAGTTTTTTGCATCTGTGTGTATACACATGCAGAGAATGTTTTAGGATTAAACTTAAGTTTCTAAACAAGTTATAAATATTATTACTTTGTAAAGGTGACTTGGCAGCCAATTCATATTGCTCACAAGTAGCTTTTAATCATGTTTCAAGTGGGCTGTCTGTGATGTTTTTTCTATTTTTTAAGTGTTAGGTACTTTTAGTGGGAAAAGTGCTTTTGGAGATTATTCATAGTGACTTTGTGCTTTGGGATGTTTTTTGTCCTCAAAGTGATCTGTGTTAAATTTTGGGATCTTTCTTTGGTCACAGGATATTTTATTACTGATAAATAAGCACTATCTTAACAAAAGTTTATTTTACAGTGATAATTTTCACGACTGTATTTTAGCCTGGAACAGATACTGTCATAGTCTATGCAACACTGATTTTGATAGGGCATTTTCTAGATTTTACCTTTTACTGAGGTCATCTAGATTGAGCAGTTGCCTTGGAATTAATTCTGTAATTCTTGCTCTTCCATTTCCTTATCATTTTATTTATTAAAAAAACCCCAACTCCTGCTTCACCCTCATATCTGAGTATCTGTCAGTTAATATACACATTTCTGATATCCTTCCTAACCTCTTAAGGCTTATGAATCATTCTTGTGTTGTGTACGTAATACAACACGGTCTACCCTTGGGAACAGTTTATCCTTCCTGCCTGGACTTAAATTGTAGTCTGCAGCCTGACCTCTGTGAGATAGCCTTGAAATGATGGGCTTTTATAACACTATCACTTCCATGATAAGGCAAAAATGCATTATGCTTTTATCAAAGGAAGGAACAATAGGCTTTACAATAAGTCTTTGGTATCCACCAAGTGCTCGAGTGCTTAAGTGCCTTGCTGTGAAAGAAACCTACTAATTATTCCTAAAGTTTAGGAACAGGGTTTTTTCACTCTGTTAACCTCTTGAAGTCCTTACTTGAAATTCTTGAATTATTGGGTCATTTAGTGATTTTCAGCTGCTGTTTTCATCTTAAAACTGTTACTAGTGGTTGTGCAGTGATGCTCTTAACCATACCACGTGTGGAATATAACATTGCTTACATACGCTTTTTACTGGTAATGTCTTCATCAGCTTTGTCTTTTTTGAATCATTACTTGTTTTGCCTGCTTAAGTAGGGTTTCTTTGTAGCCTGCTAAAAGAAATTATTTTTTTTCTCTGACATGTAAAACTTTACTTTTTTTGACATTTTCTTTTGTTTATTGTTAATGCTGTTAATAGGAACGTGATACGGCATAATGACTGTGTTGTAGCAACTTAATTTGTTCAGACAATGCAAGTTGATGACAAAGACAATTTAGCTCTTGTAGCCACCCTGCTGATACTGTAGTAATGTCAATGAACAAATTTTTCCATTCTTGCTTTGTTGCAAGGACTACTGTATGGTTTTTCAACATAAAACTCTTAATCCTTGACAGTCAAATGGGCTGCGTTTGTCTCAAATCACCTGGGTAGACCATATGATATTCTGAGAAAAATCTGGCTAGTAGTGAGCTGGGATGTTAACCTTGCTAGAGGAAAAGAGTTTTGGGGACATGAAGTTCTGATGAAAGTGATTGTGGGGCTTCATAATGTGTTGAGGAAATATATCAATCAGA
This sequence comes from Corapipo altera, assembly GCF_003945725.1. NCBI lineage: Eukaryota > Metazoa > Chordata > Aves > Passeriformes > Pipridae > Corapipo > Corapipo altera. The sequence goes on along the minus strand of NW_020884898.1, from coordinate 1,624,695 downwards.
TATCAGAACAATACTAGTTCTGCCGTTTATCATTCTTATCCCTGAGGTATGCTTAGAAACTGCAAGAGGTATCTGAACTAAAGCACTGGAGGACCTCAGACTTGAAATTGCTTCAAGGAAAAGAATAATCTTGAAGCTCCTTACTCAATTGTTTAATGGAATGAGTAGATGGATACAAAGAAAAATGAATCATTCCTGTTAGGTGTTGTGTATGAGTCAGCAGCAGTAGCAGTTCAGCTGTAACAGTGGCTTTAGAGAAATCCACTGCAATTAGTCTGTTTATCTGCCTCATCAAGCAGCTTAGTTTTTTTTTTTCATTTCCAAATTGTTTTCAGATATTTCTTTATGAAAGAAAGATGAAGAGTGGTGTCAAAAGCCTCTGTTAATTGTTTTATTGCTGAAAAATTTCCAGCCTCGTGGTATCAGATTAACTAATGCAGTTCTTGCCTGAAATGTTCCTTTTCTCAGTATTAGTATTTGAAAGAGGTGTAATTGCTGGGAGGCAGTGTGCCTTCCCTAGTTAAGATACATTTTACTGATTCTTTTGGCAGTGTGGTCGTGACTCTGACAGGCTTAACTCCCTCTCCCTCCTCCACGTGCACTTTGTTGGGTCAGCAAAGGAAAGATCAAATAGGGAATACACCTGTCTTTGTAAAAAAATGTTTACAACCATCAGTGTTGAGTGATGTAACTTTATATCCTCATATAAATTTTGAAGTCCAGATAATACTAATCTGTCTTGTCTTAACAAGAAATACCAAATATGGGATTTACTTTTACTGGATTATAAATAAAGAAACTTCAGAGAACCACTTGGAAATGAGAAGTCCATTTCTGGTGTAGGTCTTCTTGGACCTTCTTAAATGTCTCATGCAATTTATGATTTTGCTCCAGCAGTCAGGATAGTATTCCTCAGTGAGTCACTTGTTAGGATTTGTGTTGAGTATGCTTTTCATATCTGTCTATCTGGGAGAAAAGTATTTGAGTATTTGAAGCCAAGATCCTTGATTCAATAGCCTGACTGTTAATATTTCCATCAGAAAAATCTTGACTAGAAATTTTAATCAGTGTTGGAAGCAGGCTTTTTCTTGAATTGACATCTGCCACAGGCAAACTGATACCAGTATGTCCCAGTAATAAATACATCTGATGAAATAACACAAGTGTGGTCCGTTTTGCAGTACAATTGCAGAGGAAGTCACAGCTGCTTTTCCCTTGGCAGCAGTCACGCCAACCAGATCAAGTCCATGTTGTTACAAAGGAGTCTGTGTTCTTTTCCTTAATTACATCTTTATTGCACAGGTCTGTGTGTGTTGCAGCAGAGCCCCTTTGTACACTGAAGGTCTGTCTTCTGTCACTGCCAGTTCATTTGAGTTAGTTTTTGTCTTAATCACTTGCTTGTTTTATCTTTTTGTCACTGTACTCTCTCGTTGCACATTTATTTCCAGCAAATACAAAATACACAGAAATCTTCAGTAGGTGACAAACAGAAACATTTTAAATCTCTTTGTCCTCAGGGAGTCTACCAAAAGGAGTAGGTATTGTGTACATCCGTTAGAGCTTTGGTATCCACGTGAGATGCAGCCATCTTGTTGGCCTGGCTGTCAACACACATCAAATTGATGCAGCTGGTCAGGTTGGATGGGGTTGGACTGAAAAATATGCGACTTCTATAATGTGAATATGATGGAAATCTGATGGTGAATACTGAAGAAAATCTTTTTGTTGCTGTGGAATATTTTTTTTTATTTTATTTTTTATTTTTAGTATCAGTAGATCTAAACAAGGAATCATAATTTGTGGTTTGTCTCAACAAAGCTTTCACTGTTAGTTCAGCACCAGTAGGTGATATGGATTAAGCTTTCTTGTGCGGGAAGAGAAATTACTTTTGCTTGCAACTGTTTTCCTTTTTTTCTTTTTATTGTTTTCTTGTGCCTTATAAGTTACTCTTTAACCTGTTGGTCATCATCAGTTTCTTTTTTGAAATCTCTGGGGCCACAGCATGTTGTGATAGCATAGTGGCTGTAGGCAGTAGTAGTCCAGGAGACTGAAAGATTACTTTATTGTTTTGAAACAAGGCATAACAAGACATTAATGTAAACTTGAAGTCCTTTCACACATTCACTGCTTTGAAAATTTTCCATTTCATTTTGGTAGTTGTGGGTTACCATCCATAGAGTGTGCTGGGTACAGATCGCCAAATACCAAATATATACAGAACTAGAAGTTTATCACATAAATTAAATCTCTTGCTTCAGTGGTGTTAAGAACAGTCGGGTTTTAAATATCTTGAAACTTTTAAATGAATTTTCATATTATTCTAATTTCTGTTAATGCCTATTCCATATTAGATGTGTCTTTCAACCACTCGTTTTTGTAAATCAGAAAATAGCATCAGTCCCTACTGAATTTTAAATGTGAATATTTCCATGATTTTTGTCTCTGCTGGAGCTAAGACTGTTATGGCAAAAGAAAAGAAGTCTAACATGGATGGAACCAGTGGGCTCACTGAGGGATGAGCATATCATTTTGCCTAATGATTCTTTAGAGCAGAACTGTGTAAGAGAAGGTCACCATATAGAATTAGGGACCAATATTCTCAGTGATATCACTACAGTGTTGTTCACTTAGCTGGGGATTCTTACAGCTCTGTGCAGTGTGACATCTGAGATTGTCATGTTGCCCTCTGAGGAAATTGCATTAATTAATGTGATGGTGCGACAATTAGAACATCTTAAATTCCAAACAAATGTTTCCTGTCCAGTAATCTGTTTCCAGTATTTCCTATTTTCCTTATTCTTTGTTTCCAACTCCTGTTACATGTAAGTTTGTTCTTCTGGAACAATTCCCTGCTGACTGAAATGCATTATCTTGTGCAACACCATAAAATGTTGAGAATTAAGTAGAGCACTTTCATTTTTTTTTAAATAATTGCATCTTTTTGGAGGTGTGACTTGCTTATTTGGTTCTATTTCTGGTAATTTGGGAATTAAATTAATGTTCTGTCTGCTGAAACCAATCCATTGAATATAGTATATTGCATGGTTCTTGGCTTTTGGGAATGCTTGGTGGAGTTATAACTAAACTTTGAAAACTAATGCTATTAAACGATACAATGTTTATTATGCTATTTAACTGATGCTTTCTGGTAAGGAAAATGAATTGAGATTTGGTTTATAGTAATTTTATAATTACAGTTGCTGAGGCATGCTCGTGAGATACATATCTAACTTAGTTATTCAGCTTTCCATAATGTTCAGAGAGGGTAAGCACTTCAGTCACTCATGTTTATCTTCATGGTCTTCCAGTCAAGGACAGGGGCATTCACCAGCTGAAGGAAACAAAGACAATTTAAAGATTATATTCAAGTCACTTAGGATGGACATTACAACCACTTCTTCACTGAAGAGAGAAACTGTAAAATCTCTGATAGCAAGGAAGAGCATAAATCCTCAATTGCTCCATCTCTTGAAGGTGAATGTTTAGCTGTGACACTGAGCTTACCCAAAGCTGTAGACCAAGTAGGAAGACTCTAAATAGGAACAAAAAAAAAAATCAACCTAACAATGGAATTGCACCTTAGCCTTCTGGCTCTTCAACACTTCCTCACCCCTCTCTTGCATTTTCTTACCCTGTCAACAGTAATACCATGGTGTCTCCTATTTTTGAAGGAAATGTGGTAGCAGTCCCACTTGTATAAAACAGGATATTAAATGAAGCTGTAGTACAGAGCATTGAGTAAGGAGTCAGTATACTAGATCATTTTCTTGGATCTGCTTTTGAATTTATGAAGTTTCTTTAATATAGTCACTGTATGTAAAGACAGATAATGTTTACTTGTTTCCCTTGTTAAAGAACTTTCTAGTCTCATCCCAGTTATCACCGTGGGATGTACAGCATTTGTGAGAAAAAACTTATGAGAAGAGGGGGAAGATTTTATCAATGTGGCTTTGCCTAAAGATGGGTGTGTTTTTATGAGCGATTTTTTTATGCTTGCCTTAAGAAGGTGGCAGATTTTCGCCCTCTGCAGGCAGGCTCTGGCACAGAACAGTGGGATGCCTCAGTGCCCAAGTGACCCAAGGCTGATACTTGGTGTGAATGTCTTCCAGCCACTTGTGTCTGCTGCCAGGGAAAGCACAGAATATCCAGGTTTACTTACAGAGCACTGAAATTCATACAGTGAACTCACAGAAATAACTTAAACTGATTTATGCAAACACCTGAACTGTGTTTGTTAAAACTGAACCAGATGAGGATCAGGGAGTAGTTGCAAAACTGGTGGGGTTGAAATCTTTGGTTCTGATGAATTTGGAAGGGCAACTCAAGAAAAAAAGTTGTAATTTGTCACTGGAGGGAGATGTTAACATTATGTGGTATTAGTTCAGTATTTGCTAAAATGATAAACTAAATTTTTCTAAAAGGATTTTTGAAATTCCTTCCTTGTTTATTTGCTGATTTAACTTCTTTGCTTACCACCTCACTGATGATTTTGGATCGTAAGTTTTCAGAAGACATAGTATTTATATGGAAGTGTGATGTAAAAATGGGCTGTAGTTAACACACAATATCATAGATGTCCAGGTTTTAAAATCAATTTACAGAACTTTAGACTGAGTACTCTCTATTAATAAAAAGGTTATCAAGGGTAGCAGTATTACAGCTGAATTTATGTTTGTGGATTTTTTCCTCATGTTTGACAAGAATTGTTTGTTTTTTATACAAATTGCTGGCATATATATTCTGTTTTCATCACAAGGTAGTGTGGGTCTTAATTTTGAGGTAGAATGACTTGTAGACTTCTTTTTCAGTAGCCGTAAGATTACCTCCTATACTGTCTATTAATTGAAAGAGCAGCAGATGTCCTTTATGATAAATGACTGTTAGTAAGTATTATTGAATTATCGTTTTAGTTGTGGAATGGAAGTTGTATACTTGATCATCAGGTAAATAGTAATTTATTTTTGTTCTGTCTTGAAGTGCAATGAGAGGCAAAATTCACCAGTGACTTCCCCAGGATCTTCCCCTCTTGCACAAAGAAGAAAACCACTTCCAGACCCCCTGCAAATACCACATCTTAGTCTTCCACCTGTACCTCCTCGTCTGGATCTGATTCAGAAGGGAGTAGCACGGTCACCATGTGCCAGTCCAACTGGGTCACCAAAGGTGAGTTTTACTGAACCATCATTTCTTGATATAAGGATATTGAAAATTTGTATTTGATTGTTTTCTACGTGAACTTTCTTGTTTGTTTTGGAAGATGGACTGTTTCAAAACTTTCCATATGTTTTTTCTTTTTTCGGGAGTTAACTCTGTCCAAAAGAACTTTATTTCCTTCTAGCTTAGGGAAATTTTAGATTAGATCCACATTGATGAAGTCTCTTATCTCTTTCCATAATACCTTATGTAGTTAAATGTTTCTGGCTGCATGTGTTGGTCAAATGTGACTTCATTTTGTCTGATGATTATATTGTACTTGGTTATGGTCAGAATTTTAAAGACATTGCAGTAATGGATCAGTTCTGTAATAAACTCCGATTAATGAAAATAAATAGAAACTAAAGTTTCCTGAAAATAGATTTAAAGGTCATTATCTCATTAAAATTATATGTTTTCCTCTCATGATGATTTATGATCAATTTCCACAGTGTCCTTACAAGAAAAATATGTGCAGATACACTGCTTTCAGAAGCTTAAATGGCATATAATAGGACTCAAGTTTCAAGGGAAATAATAATGACTCTATAGCTAATAAGTTGTATACTGTGTTTTGTAAAACAATTGATACTAAAGATTCAATGATTTTTTGAGTGGATAAGCATTTGTTTGTTGCTCTCCATTACAAGTAGATTGTTTTTTGTAATTGCTGCATAGCCAGAACAAGTTAGATTTAAATTTTTCATTTTTGGTTGATGAATAAAAATTCAAGTTCAAACCATGACTTGAAACCCATGTGCTCATAATAATCCCATTTGAAGTACCCTATTTCTTTTGTCAGGTTTTTACTTTAAGCTTGAAAATCAACATCTTTTTAAGATTCTAGTGGTTTGTAATTTAGAAGAAAAAATAGAAGTTTGAATAATTTCTTTAATCTTCTTTCGTAATTTCCTATCTTATGCAGAGGAATTTGTTACGCACGGAAGATATACACAAAGTACATGCCACATCCGTTAAAATTAATTTTACAATAGCATTTTTTACAGAGTTCATGTCTTTAAAAAAAAAGAAAAACAGAAATACCATTAATGCTGCTTTAATATTTTGAAAATTCTTTTTTCTGTGAAACTTTTCCTGGGAAAAAAATAATATTTGGGGAGTATAAGGAAAATAGAATGGGGGCAACAAAGAATAATTTCATACTTAAAAAATTTTCATATTTAAGAAAAAGATGGTTTAGTCCTGCCAAAACTGCTACTTCAGTCAAAAAAACTTTTCTATATTTCTGCAGTTAAAAACTATAATTTATAACTAAGCTATAACCAAAAATCTGGATCTAGCTGTTATGTTCATGTCTTGACAGTGAGAATAACTATTTTTCTTAACTAGCAGTGAATTAAATGCTTCTTTATTTATATACTGTCCTTTTCATAGGAATAAACCTGTAGATAAAATAACTTTATTTTCAATTCAAGTTATGTGTTAAGGTATTGCTTGAAGAATAGTGCTGGGCTAATCAGTGAAGCGAAAGTAAATGTTATTATTACTTTAAAACTTTTGTGACCTCCATTTCTTGAAATGGTAATAATATATGAAGGCTTACCAAAGTTGAAGAAAATTACACATTCCAAGGGAAATAATCTTCCCTGCCTTTATTCTGGTAGCTGGAGATAAAACATTCATAAAAACCTGACCCAACTGTTACTTTGTAAAAGACCATTTATAAACCATTCTTAGTGAGAATGTTTTGGTTTTGTCAGATTTGTGATCTTAGAAACTATGCAGCTACCTGTATAAGTTTTTTTCCTGATAACTTGGTTTTCAGTCTTTTAGTAATAGTATACATAATTTTAGAAAACATTTAACCATTTATGATGTAATTCTATTCTGAGAAAGGAAGTATTTTGGCAAAAGTTGTTTGCAGATGAACTAACTGCAAATATAACTGCATACTAATTATCTTGTTACCTGAAAAAATGAACTGCAATTAAACAAATTGGGCAGTCTAACAATGCATGTTATGTAAAGATTGGAGTCATCCCTAGGTATATAATTAAAAATGAAATAATTGTTTCTTCTTCTACTTTCTTCCTAATCATTGATTATTGTTTTTTGTGCTCATTCGCTGTCACCAAGTAATTCCCCTGGGATACTGGTTTTGCTTTGTTTGGAGATTTTTTGTCTGCATCAAGAAGTCTGTTTTTTCCAAGCATTCCTCAGAATACATTTCAGCAGATGAATAAGTGATTCAAATGATCAAAGCCAAGGATACTGGAAAAACTTATGGACCAGTTAAACATGCCTCAGTTAGTTGTCTTTTCTGCTTTCCACTCCTTCTTTGTGTTACTCATGAACAGCAGAAATAGAGGCATGCTTTCTGAACAGGGGCCAGGTTGTCTGCAGAATGCAGACATTTAACCTACTGGCAAGTGCTCTTGTGATGGCAAGAAAATATCTCCATTAGAACTGGTAAAGCCACACTTGATCCTCAGAAATACCCATGCCTGTATCTAACTTTCTTTTAACTTACTGTGTTTTTTAGTCTTCTCCTTGTATGGTGAGGAAACAAGACAAACCTTTGCCAGCACCACCACCTCCCTTGCGAGATCCTCCACCACCCCCACCAGAGAGACCTCCACCAATTCCACCAGACAACAGGATAAGCAGACACCTACATCATCCAGAAAGTGTGCCTTCCAGAGACCAGCCGATGCCCCTCGAAGGATGGTGTCCCAGAGATGCGTTTGGGACAAGTCAGTTGGTAGGATGTCGAGTGGGGAGTGATGCTTCTCCCAAACCAGGACTGACTGCAATTTCCAACGTGAATGGAAGGCACAACCGCGTAAGTTCTGATCCAGGGTTTATGAGGAAACACAGACGTCACGAGCTGCCTGCAGAAGGTGCCAAGGTATTTCACATGAACTGGATGTTGAATCCTTATTTGATACCCTACTGCAGCGTTGTCTTGCATTGGCTAAAACACCGTTTATATTGGTCAGTGTTGACCTGTGGTTTCTGAGTCTTTACTGTTGATACTTAGTAATAAGCTGATCATAAGGAAATGGTTTGTTAAATATTGTAATTTGTAAAGCAAAAGTACATGAGGGTCTGAGTTACAATTTTCACATCAAACCCTCAGAAAATGTCATGGAGAGAAAATTCTAGATGTGCTATATTCTTTTAGCAAATCGTCCATGATATGCTGTAACGTAGTTATATAATATCTCAGGTCCACTTTGGAAGTGTCATATGCCAAAATTCTGTATGCATTTGCTGATGGAATAGATGTTCCTATTAGTTCTGTTGTAGGTGAGGACCTAGTAACCTCTTCAGTTACAAGTATACTTAAATTATCACATATATTGTGTGCATTAACATAAAAACTAAATATTCTAAAGGTTACTTGCATTGTTCATCATTAAAGCTTACTTTCAAAAGAACTTTAAATTAGTCATGATGTTCAGTATACTGTAATGAAGAAAGATCTAACTTGCCTTGACCCTAAGAAAGATAATATAAAGCCAGGCTAAATGTAGAATGATTTATTGTGTCTTTACCACTGCCTATATGGGCAGCATCCTTGAAAGTGGTCAGTGGCACAGCCTTTAGCAGAATTTTTTCCTCCTTTGTACTTAAATCAGAACTCCAGTTGCTGAAGTTGTACAGTGTTGTAATTTGTCTATAGCAGGTTATAACTTCTCTTGGACAAATGTCCAGTGTAATAGTCCATTTCAGAGTTGTCACTTGAAACCTTTCCACTAATTGTCTGGGTTGGTTTGGGTAGGGATTTGCTTGTCACCCACAGGAAAAATATGTTTTACTGTTCTCAGTTGCATGTCTATTACTATGATGTTTCTTCTGTTAAAAAAAAAAAGGAAGGATTGTTTCTATATGTTACTTCAAGATATCTGGAGAGGAAAGCTTAGAGGGAATAGTTCTGGCATTGAGCAGCTTCAGGCACTTGCAAGGCCACGTGCAATTGGTCAGGCTTAACTTTGAAAAGAGATCAAATGATGATGGCCTAAGAAAAAATTCCTAGTTCTGCTCTAATCAGTTTTATCAAAGCAGCTCAGTAATTTAGTCGTAGATCTTATTAACTCAAAGCTGATACTCGTGTTTTTTTCTTTTTGCTTGAAGACTACATAACTTGTGCTAAGACGAATGGATTTGTGGTTAAGTCATGATAGTTAGAAATAGTTTTTTTTCTCTATTTGCTTTTCCCAAGATCACAAGCTATTTAACCTTTCTGTCTCCAGTTTAAGATGTTTTTTTAATGTGGATGTTTTGGTTATTTTGGAAGTACGTTACTGAAATTCAGTTGCTATTGATAGAAAGTAATCTATGATGAAGACATCTATGATGAAAGGTGCTTAAATTGTCTATGATATTATATATTTTACTTGGAACTAAGCTGTTGTTTAAAAATGCTATAGCTTTCCATCTGATTTTAAAAGGATACTGGGTTTCTATCTTCAACTATACCTTCATGTTGTATTCTAGTTATGGTCTGGCACAGTTTTGAAGCTAATGGAATGAATACATCTGAAATTAGAATACCCACTCAGTGTAGAAGTGCCGTTGTAGTCTGGAAAAGTTTCATATACAAATCTTTAACCAAGTACTGTTTAAACTGTCATCTTCATGGTTATAGTTCTAAGCCATTTGATTAAAGGGAGCAACAGACAACTCTGAATTACCATTTCAGGCTGTATTCACATTCATGAGGGAAACATGGAATGCATTTTTATCCCTGATTTGTATATCATTTGTAATATAAACTTTTTGCTATTGATAAAAGCCAAGAATAGGGAAGACAATCCTGTGAGTATAGGATGGATTCTGGCAGGCACTGTAACACTGAGTTTTAAAAAAATGAATGTTTAGCATACTGTACTTGTTGCTTTTCAATTACATTTCATCTCTCTCACTTTGTGATCTTGAAAACTTAATTTTCCCTCAAGCAGTTCAGCTGTAACGGAGTAGTCCAACTAGTAACTGTGATGAGAAACTTCCTCTTTTCGTGAAGTCTTAAGCTAACATGTTCTACAGCTCCCGAAAGGGGTGAGCTGAAACAGATATCAGAGGCCCTTCAGATAAAAGTTCTGTAGCATGAACTTGCAGGAAAGCCTTTATGCACGGTCTTCTCAACGTCTGTTGTATAATACCTAGTTGATGAATATCCATGACGAGGAACAGAAGGAGATACCCATTGTAACACTTGTGTGATTTGTAGATTTTTTCGAATGGTCATCTGGTAAATGAAGAATATGATGTCCCTCCACGGCTTTCACCCCCTCTTCCAGCTGTCTCCATCATCCCTAGTATAAAGTAAGTTAACTTCATCTGTCAAAGAAATGTGTTAATTAATGTTTGATAATAGCACCGATTCTCTGGTCCTCAATAGAAAAAGGGAAAATGAAAGAATTTAACTAATATAACTTGATGATATGCTTTCTGTGAACTTTATGTTCCCTTTGTAAAACCACATTAAATTGTATTGATTAAGTGGCAGCAGTTCTGATATTAATTGAACGTAGCATGTTTTTATAGGAAAAGAGGCTGAATTGAGCAAGGTCTTGCTCATAAGCATTTGGCAGTGGGAGCAGGTCCTGTCTGGTTTTACTCCTACTATTGCAGCAGAAGTGTGGTCAGAGCTATTTATCACAGGATGATTATGACAGATTCTGGGGAAAGTGCTAAGGGTAAAGAATATGATTTGTCAGTGTTCTGCACCTAATCAAGTCATGCTTTCTAGGATTTCTGCACAATGAGCTTTATCCAGAGTTCACACCAGTATCTGCTCTTTACTGTGGCAAAAAAACCATACAGACAAAACCATTCTATATAATTTTAAATAGGATCAACCTGCCTGAGTTCTAAAATATGGTTTGGGAAGTTTTGTCATTTCAAGTTGCAGACTATTTTTAATCTTCCAGTAACATGACTGTGTATTTTTTACCAAGGTGTTGCCCGCATAGGAAGTATCTTTGGACTCTGAATCACACAGGATTTTGTACAGAACAAGATACATTTGAAGTAAAAAAACTTGGAAGTCCTATAATATAGTTTGTCCTTTTTTGTGTTTTTGTAAGGAAATTGGAGCATATCACCATGTTTAATGCTATCCTACAGCTTCTTTCCAGAGTACTGCTTGTGATTTTTGCTGTTAAATAAAATAATTGGACAGTCAGTACATATTAGTACTGAGAACTTTCTCATTAGTGTACACCCATTCTGTTCAGTTAGCTTTAACATAGAAGACAAATATAATTCAGCTTTTTATTAGTATGCTGTTTTTTCTCTTCCTGACCACAAGAATAAAGGTGCAGTGGAGCACTGACTTTTTTTATTCAGAAACCTGTTTCCAGGAGGAGCAATTGCTGAGGTGAAGTTCTCCATGCTTGCTTTCAGTCCAAAAGGAAATTTTAGGACATTATCCAGACATAGCTGTAATTCAGTGCTGGGATGTAACCTGGTGGAGGGAGGGTATCACAGGAGTACCAGTTGGATACCCCATGTAATCAAGTCCCCTTCTAGTCTACTCATTTATAATACGATGCAAAAGCTGGGATGTTCTATGCTCTGTAAGAAAGAGGAAACAATACTGATAGAAAAATTAGGAAAGTTTTCATATGCCAGAGCAAATGGAACTCTGAAGAGGGGAAGATTCTTATTTTTGTATTTCATGGTGTGGAAAAACCGTAACAGTCTTCTTCATAAGAATCCCGTTTTTTACTCAGATATTTGCAAATTTAGCGTAGAATCAAAGTACATTGTATACAGTATTCACTGGAAATCCACAGGATATTTTAACAATGTGACGTGGCACTCAATCCATGTCAAGCCAATCCAAGGCTAGAATGTGTGACTTCAGATTGGTCAAAAGAAATGTTTTCATTGACCAAAGTCTTCTGAATGGAAAACTGATGTATTCCAGCAAGAAAATATTCTTCATTTGCTAAAACCAAATCCCACTGACTTTTGAGGAAGAAATTAACTCTCATTTGTGTTTCGGCTTTGTAGTCACACCTTTTAAAAATTACACAGAATGTTTTAAATTTTTATTTTTTAAAATGTAAAATTACCAATACATAACATGGGGTAAGAACTTCAGATTTTCTCATTACTAAAATGTCACATGGAATGACTGTTAAAAATAAAAATTGATCATTGTATGTCATTTCTTGAAACACTAATAGGTCTATTTAAAATTTGTTTTAAATTAAGTTTTTGTTACCACTAGGAAATACCCCAGTAATCTATAATACTGTGTGGCAACATGTAGGTGGAAAAACTGGGGAGGGAGGAAAAAAAAAGTCTTCAAAAATAACAAGTTCAGTAGGTTTAACATTTACACCAACCACAAAAATTGCTTTCAAAAAGGTAACCCAAATAATGCCTAACATGATTTCATTTGAAACGTTGTAATATTTTTACAGTGTATTTTTCCTCCTTAGCAGTTAAATTGACTGCTAAGTACTCATAAATATGTTGAACTGTACTTGATTCAAAATACTTTTACTTTCCACAGCTGTGGTACTGCAGTTAATCTGGTGCAAGTTTCTCATTTTTTCCTGCTCTATATTCTCTGCAGTGTTGTGGATTGAGAGCTAGTTTGTTTTTTACAGCTCCAAGGCATTCTATGCTTTCTAGTTATCATCAATCTGTAATTTCAAACATTTGACTGAAGGATACATTGATCATTTATGAAATGTCATAATCTAAATAACGAGGAGGCAGAATGGCCCTTACTTGAAACTTCACAGTTCTAAAATGCTCCTACTTAACTTGTTTGCTCAGTTTTTACTGAATTTGATGTTACAAATATGACTTTTTTTTTTCCCCCTTAAAAAGTACATTCATAGAAAAGCACTGGAGTTCTTTTTATTTTTTTGAAAATGATGCTGATTCATTTTTCATTTTACTAAAGCAATTATTATTAACTGTACTTTAATAATGAGAAGTGGGACTTTTGCTAACCAAACATCTGATTTTTATTTTCCGCTCAGCCACTATGTTGCAGACCTGACATGTGAAAATAGTTATTTTTAATTGGACTGCTGTAATTATGTCAGATTTTTTAGCAGTTTTGATCAAATTGTTATTCTGTTATTAAAAAAAATATAAAACTTATATGTCAAAGATACAGAACCATTCTTTCCCAAAACTTTAAAATTTTCAAGTTAAATAGTGTTTGTTTTATGCCAGTGAGTAGCTTCCATTTTGCTACATCAGTAGAAAATTGACCTGTTTGTCTCAAAAGTGCTGTATACCACAGAGATACTTTGTGTGAGGGAGCATCGATTTTTGAGTATGTAATGAGGCATCCAATTCCAAGTGCCTTTTGTAGTCTATAAATGTATTAGGAACATTTAGTTGCTTTGAGGTAGTTGAGGGAAAAGTAGCACCAAAAGGTATTTCTTCTCTTGACGTCTCTTCTGTTTTGCTAAAAAAATTTGAAGGGGAAAACATAGTTCCATTAAAGCCAACTGTGGTTTGAAAGTCCTGGTTCCCTTGAAATCAGCCTTTGGCATGGCACTTCTCTAGTGACATTAGGAGCATAGCTGACATGCAGGTTCCAGACATCTGAGAGATGATGCACTGGAGGACACAATGTGTCCTTACTCATAGTTTGACAGGCCAGTGGGTGCTCAACTGTTCTGTCATAATTCTTGTTGTGTTGCAGCTTGCTCTGTGACAAATATGAGCAGTTGGCAAGTGTTGATTTGATCATGTGGTCCATAAAATTTCATAGAATCACGTAATGCTCTCAACATAGCACTGATACTTTGTACAGAAAAGGGACAACTGCACTTAAAACAAGCACTTACAGAGCTGGCCAGAAAGCACACCAGGTACTTCAGGCTGGCACAAACAGCCAAGGAACAAGCTGCTAATGAGACAACAGTTGCTCACTGTGGAAGACAGAGGGGGCAAGAAAGAAGCAGAATGTTGTTATTGTCACTGAATCATAGAATAGAATCATAGAATCAACCGGGTTGGAAAAGACCTCTGAGGTCATCAAGTCCAACCCTTGATACAACACTGCTGTGGTTACTAGACCATGGCACTAAGTGCCACATGCAATCTCATCTTAAAAATCTCCAGGGATGGTGAATCCACCACCTCCCTGGGCAGCCCATTCCAATGTCTGATTACTCTCTCACGAAAAAAATTCTTCCTAATATTCAACTTAAACCTCCCCTGGCAGAGCTTAAGACTGTGCCCTCTTGTCCTACTGCTGGTTGCCTGGGAACTTAAAACTTACTGTTCTGAAACAGAGTTTACTTGAGGCCTTACAAAGTTAAATCTTTTGTCTGCAATAGCAGGTAATACTCTGCGTAGGACAAAGGAGTTTAGAGTAAGGAGCTGATGTGTGTATTGTACACGTTATGGGGCAGCAGTTCAACTGGCTGTAGTCTTGTCCCATGACTTAGAACACTCTTTAACAATCAGAATGTAGTAAGGGCCTGCTTGGAATGTATCGTGTATTTTAGTATAATTGGAAATGTATTCAGATTGTGCATTCCTCAGTGCAAATCAGTGTGGTAAAGTGGGGAGATTAAAGGGATTAATTTCAAAACCGTACTCCTGACCAGACTGAAATACATGGGCTGCAAGTTCATCATGATTAAGTTCTGTGAATCAGTTTATCAGTAAATGATGGAACGTGAACCTTTCTCGGAAATACTTCTAAATAAGCATGAGGTGTTGGTTTCCCTGGAGTTCTGGTTACAGCTCAGATGGACATTTAGTGGCTCAACAAAAATGAATTCTCAGATCTTTTCCTAATTTGCCTCTGGCCCTTGGTGCTTATCGGTATAAGAGATTGACATCCAGCCTTTTTTTCAACAAACCAGAATATAATTCTGACTTCCAATTTTTAAAGTATTTCCACCTAAGGAGTAGAAATGGATACTAGAGAATATATAAATACAGTGTACTGGTCAGTTTTATATTCCTCTGTACACAAATCGTATAAGGATGTAAGAACAATGAAGTACTGTAAAGTTAATCATGGAAAACTTCACCAGCTTGATAAACAGATGCATGTTTCATCTCTCTGCTTATAATGACAATGTTCACTGTTTAGTTACAAAAAATTGTTTATTTTTCTGGATGATTTTGTGTAGAACAATAGAGTTAGTCTTAGAACAATAGAGATTTAATAATTCAGTTTGATCTTGAAGCAATTTCAATGATGATGGAGAAAATGAGATAGACATCTAGCAGAACAATGCAAAACAAATTTGGAATCAAATATCATTACAACTGGAGTAAATTGAAAGAGAAGTGTGATTTTTTTTTTTAAAAATAAAAGTTTTGAAATAATAATGTGAAAGTTTAGGACAATTTTAGGACTCTAATGAAGAGTATATTAGCTATATGTTAGTACTCTAACTCTTCTACTGCTTTACAGATCTTTACATTTCAGATATTACTCACATAATATTTACAATCTGGCAAGTATTTTCCTTACTTTAAAGGTAGGAAAACAAAGACTTTACTAGTGTGAAGGACTTTTCTAAGGCTCCACAGTATTCAGAAGCAGTAACTCCAAAACCAGTAACAATTTCTCAGCAGAGAAGGGGAGGGGGGTTGTGTGCTTTTTTTTCTTCCCCAGTAATAGCCTTTAAAGAGGGCTTCAAACAATACTACCAGCCTGGTTTGGCCAGTATTGGACGTTCCTGGTGTAGTGATTAATATTTGTAACATTGCTATCTGCAGAAGCAGCAATTCAATTTGTAATAATTTTCTGAAAAACACAGGCTTATATCTTTGTATTTGTATGTGTGTGTATATATAGATATATATCTTCAAATATATGTATATAAAAACCCCAACATCTCCAGAACACATTGGATTGCCGGTAAGAATGATTACACAGCCACAGAAATGAGATAATTTGTTCTTTGCTGGTCTTTCAGCTGTCTACCTGAGAATAATGCAGATTTCTCATTGTCCCACTACTTTTTTACATTCTGTTCCTCAAAGGTCTGAACATCAGTGACACAAGCCTCTTGTCCATCTAAGAAATCAGGGATGGAAAAAGCAATTTCACACCACTTTGCTGTGGGAAATTTTGCTCCCTCTGCACAACGTGGTTGAAAACTGCAATATAGAGTTTGCAGTTGAGCACCATAAATGTTCTTTCCTCTGTCTTTGGCTGCTGTGTCTTTGCAAAAGAAGTTGGATTCCCATCTTTCTGGAGCTTGTTTGTGAAGTCAAAAGTATAACAGTGGTTGAAGGAAAGCATATGAGAAGTTACAAGTAGGTAGGGAGCTCTAGGCCTTGAATATATTAAAAAAAAAAAAAGGCAGCATATCTGCCCTTTTCTTTCTCTGTTCTTTTTCTTTCTCCCTTTTTTGTGTATTAATTAGTTCAGTGACTGGCTAGTACTCCTGGTTGTTAGTTATTTGGCTTTGTTCACAGAGTACATGGTTGTTCTGAAGTTGTGGTATCATCTACAGTCAATAGTGAAAGATTCGTGCTTTTCCTTTGTGGAGAAGTGTGCTCTGTGAGTCAGGAGCTGCTTGTATTGAAAAAATTGGGAAATAGGCCTGGCCTGTGATTTCAACTCTTGCCCTTATGATAAAATCAAACTAATTAGACTACAGTAAAATGAATTGTGTCCTTCTTATATTTCTTAATAGTCCTTAAAAACTTTCTTAAGTGGTGTATGAAGTAGTATCTTGTAATGTAGCATGTCGTTCAGCTCAGGGGCCATGAGCCATACTTTCAACCCATGAATCCAGATGGCTGTGGATGCATTGCACATCTTTATTCAAGGTCCTTCCTCTATTCACTGCATAATGTAATAGCCAGATGATACACATACTGCTCTTTATGTTTATCTAGTATAAGAATCAAACTTCTCTTTGTGGTTTTCATGTATGATCAAGCTGAAATTAGATTTAATCCTTAATGTAAGCTTTTGTATTTTAGATGTTTTGTGAGTTTCTTATTTATCTTGACAAATTGGAGTAATTGCTGTAAACAGAACTGCTCAGTGTATAAAAGAGTAGATGATGATAATTGCTAGACCTATAACCTAGCTACTTGTATTTTCTGAAGGCCGAAAGACACGTTTAGCTTGTTAATAGCTAACAAAATTATTTTCTCAAGACTGCCCACTAAAATTAAATTTTTGCTCATCGTTCTCTTTACAGTCATATAGCAGAAAACCACAAAGTAGGGGTTAGGTTTTTTTTTTTTTAAAAGAAATCTCATACCCAACAGTGATCTCCACAACAGAAATTGTTACCTGTAAATGGAGATTGTGAAGTCTACTTCTGTCCTAGGCTTCCACTGCCTTCAAGAAGTGATATAAATCACTGTCTGTGATGACAATTAAAGACAACATTTGTCTGAAATAAAACCAATTTAAAACAAATGCAAATTCCAGGAGTTTTATAGTATTAGGGGTGGTACAAGACAGCACTGAAAGGGTGAGTGTTGCATCACTAAGCCCTGCTCAATGCTTTATGCCCTGAATTAACTTTTGTTTAGTTCTTTTGATAAGTGCAAACAGGTTAATCCTTCCAAGTGCCTATTTAGTACTCTAATTCTTTGCAATTCTCTGCTGTGTTGTGCTTGCTTAAAGTAGCTGTTTAACTCTCAGGAGGTCAGCTGCCCTTTTCTCTGTGCATTCTCAGTGACAAAAAAAGCCAGTAACATTACAAGTTTGTTTGTCATGGTGTTTTTGTGTCCTTATATATAGCAGACATTTATTACGGATGTTTGGGCTAAAGAAGAGTATTCTCTGTATTATCTGAGGTCAACTACATAACAGTTAAAGACAAAACAATCTCTTTGTGATCTCCTTAGGTGCCCTGGTCCTTCAGCAAATTCTCTGTCTGATAAATCAAGGGATCATACAGATGATGATGATGAATACAAAGTTCCTTCATCACATCCTGTAATACTGAGCTCACAACCACCTCACGGTCATCATATAAAACCTCTTGCTCGGTAAGGTAATTTAGCAGCCTTGAAAGCAACTTATTTACAAAGCCACTGCTTTTTCCAATATTAAACTGGATTCAATGTTTCTAAAGACTTAAGCTTGCCTGCCTTCTGAAATGTCTTATCTTTCCAAGCTGGGATTACTTATGCTTCTGTTTCCTTTGACCACCACCACCGGTGAAGTTCACTTCATTGTATCTCTCTTGTGTCAGAACTGGATATTTTTTGCTTTTGAGTGCTATTTCTGCAGTTGATCATTTTTTAACCCTTAGGCTGAGGTTTTCAAAACTGACCAGGAGATTCAACCCCCACATCTCTTTCAAATTTAGTTTTAAGGAGAATTTTGTGTCTGAAATTCCCAAAGTCAGCTTTAAAAATCTTAAACTTTCACATTTTATATATAATTCATTTTAAGAAGTGATGCAGTACTGAAAAGTATGTGAACTGGCAACTGTATGTACATACTTTGATTCTCTTGTCCAATGTGTAGGATGCCTTTTTAGCTTCTTGAGCCTGTTTGGCAGCATATTTTCTTTGTGCTTCTCAGGAAAAGAACCTTTTTTCAATACAAGTGGAATATATCTCCTTAGCCTTAAATGTGTTCTAAAACACTATCTCCAAACTTTCACAGTTCTGAATTACTCATGAATTATAGCAAGGAGATTTGGAGCCAAGGGACATGGCAACTGAAAGCTGTGTCATTCCTGGTGAACTTCTTGGACTTTGACTCATAAAATAGTCTGAATGGCTGGAATTAAGTGAATAAGTCTTAGAAATAAAAAGGGGGCAACTTTCTACTGGTCTTGTAGGTCAAAAGTATGATATTAAAATCAAGTATTGATCTAAAAAGTTTAGACTCTTCTGTGATTAAAAATTGCAGTGACATATAGCCATTTTTTCCTCTGTCAGAATGTGCTTCAAAGACGTACCATCAGTGAAGCCCAACATGTTTCTCAGCCTAAAATTAGCCAATTATAATTTTTAGACCTCTTTAATCAGAACTTAAAAGAGGTAGAAAAAAGGTCATAGTATAATTACTCCTTGCATGCAGGTTAAAAATTCTGTCTTTATTAGAAATGCTGATCCAGTCTTTACTGCATAGACATGAATATTACACAGTTGTCTAAGCTTTATGAACTTGAGTACTTAAAAGTTCTTATCTACAGTATGAGACTTTAAAAAAAAAATCAATGCTGAATAAAACTGTCAAGGTTGGCTGAGCAAAAAAGTAGGAAATAAAAAAAAATTCCAAGGTCCTAATCCTTTTTACCTGTGCCATTTTTTATGGGGTTGTAATGTGCTTCTGCATAGGAATGTCTTTTTGTGCCATGTAAAGTCATCTAATAGAGGCTGAGCTGCTTGCATGACCAAAGTTACTCAGGATGTAACCTTTCTTAGACAGAAAGTTTTCTGCAGCAGAAGAGAGCAGCTTCTGAGGACTATTTGGGTTAGTAAGTATTGTGGTGCAATAGGAGAGAGCCTGCAAAGGGGACCAGTTGACTCCAAGGACCCCGCAACCACACTGTATGTTTTGGGAAGCTTCAGATTCATACAAGCCCTAACGTGGTCCTATGGCTGGAGTGCCCTTTAGTAATTGCAGCCCATGAGATGAGCTCCTGCAGGACATCTTTTGAGTTAACATCACCCAGAAGCAGTTGGGTCTGCGTGGTCTGAGACCTCTGCAATGTAAAACGAAGTGCCAAAAAGGGGGAGGGGGGGATGATGCAAACCGAAAGATTCTTGAGAAAATAACCAGCTGGGAAAATAGAAACTCATCATTTTTCTGTAGCCTCTTTTGCAGAAAGAAAGAATTGAGTGCATTCAACTGGCTGGTACAGGATTTTAGCAGGCCCTTAGAATTATTAATAGAGACTGTAAATGGAAAGCTTAGTTAAAGTTTTTTGCAGTATTTACTGTGCACATGGTGGGGTTTTTTTGGCATGAATCCAGGACTTGGTACAGAAAAAATACCTCAGTTTGCCATTTAGGTTGCTCCATGATTAAAACCACCAACTCTTCTTATTATACATTCTGATAAGAATTTTAACTCAAACCATTCTCCTAAACATTAAAAAAAAAAAAAAAAAGAAAAAGAAAAAAAGAAAATCTAGTGTTCCATATAGTTATATAGTTAGAATGTCTTCTTTTAACTGTCTCTGCTTAGATGCAAAAGCTGAGATAAATCTTTCAAGAAAGACTCTGGTTTCTGGTTGATGTCGTATTCTTTTAAGGCACTTCTTTAAATCTCACGGGGAGGGGTTTTTTATTTCAAGAAAACTTCTCAGTATTGTTTAGCAAAACTCTTAACAACATTTTTTTTAATTTTTTTAAAATTGTCATAAATTTTTAGCACATTTCAGTTTTTTTCCCCAATGTCACTTTCTATTTCTTTCCTAAGTGTTACTTCTTCACTTCTTGCATAGTACTTGGAATTTTCAGTAAGCTAAAGAGCCCTCTAAAATCTTCTGGATGTTTTGAAATTTAGAAACTATGTAATTCTTCCATCCTACTCCCAAATTTGTATTGCCTCTAAGACTTTTCATTTTACCAGTAAATGCAACAATGCTAAAACTATTACAACAATAATATAAAAAATTATTCTGTCTTAATTTCTGGCAGATCAGTTAATTGTCTGTTTTGTTACAGCTGATCATCTCTTCCCAGGTATGGGGCAAGTTCAGCAATAAGAAATGGATGGACATAATTTCAGCGCTACTAATTAGGCTACTTTTAGAAGAATGTTACATTATTAAATTCACTACTGTTTCCTAGTAAAGCTTTCTCCAAAAAGGAGAAGGACAGAAGGCTCCCTTGTTAGTACTCATTTGTTGCCCTTCTTTTTGGAGTTAACTGTTGATGTAAACAGGTATTTCAGCATTGTTTGTAAACTGATTACTTAGCTGGGCTCCTTATGAACTGAATACTTCTGAAGTGGTGCCATGTTAAATTACTTTGCTACCTGTGGCTAGTTACATTATTGAAAATGCAGAATAGATTAAAATTAAAGTAGAAAATATTCCTAAGTACTTAGTGTATATGCTGAGGAGTCAAAGGAAGTGTTGTATCCACTGCATTTGAAAGATTGAACCAATCTAATATCAAAGATAGAAGCAAACTTCCTCTACCACTTCTCTGGGGGAATGAATTCATAGCAAAATTGCACTTATCATTAGGGTAGTTTTGTTGTTTTGGTTTCTTTTTTTAAATCTTGCAGTTATTCTTACATTTATTTCATTACTCCTAGTTGTAACTCTGGGGACCACAAACACAGTTTTTCACTTCCTCTTTCCTGTTTATGTATTCTAAATGATTCCAGACCTTTATTTTATTCCTCCTTTCCATATGGCAAAAGCTGATATGCGTATTAATACTATTGGTAAAAACCCAAGATCTGAAATTTTAGCTAACTCTAGCAGATTTCCCAATATTTAGTAATAATGGTGTGTGGTGGGTTGAGATTTTTATTTTTAAGCTGGAATTGCTTAGCATGGTGGCCTTTTTCCAAGGAAACTCTGTTTTTTTCTGAATATGCAGGGTCCACAGTTCCAGTGACAGGACTAATTTCCTAGTTCTTTCATGTTTCTTTAAACAATATATAATACTCTGAAAAGGCTTGTTCTATGTTTTTCCCTGCAATATTTGAACAAAGTCATCTTACAAAAATAAATCAGCATTTTTGACAAGATTATAGGCACTTTGTACTGTTTGGTTGGATGAGTTTCATATTCAATTTGATACTGTTATTTAATTTTGAGAGTATAATATGCTTCCATTAAAAAAAAAAATCAGTTAACTGTGATACTAGTGTCAGCAAGACTCAGCTTTTTGATACAGAAATTAATAGGTTCCTGCAAAAGTGCTTTGGATAGTTCAATTTTGGGGGGTTTGGTGGGGCTTTTTAATGTTTAGCAAAGAGTTTAGTTGAAATTTGTTATTATTAGTGGTGTGTAGTTGAGTTCTGTTTGCATTTTTTTGTTGTTCTTATATTTGGTTTAATGGTTTTTCTGTGTACTTTGGTGTGGATCATAACCAAAATCTACACCAATCTTTTTCATATTTCTGCTAGGGAAAATTCAACATCTGGGAAGGCAAAATGGGATTGAGTCTGTGACTTAACTGTGTGAATAAAATAATGACCTGAGCTCTGAAGTGAGGACTGTGTTTAATGTTAGTTCTTCCTCTAACTTGTATTCTAGCCTTGAGTAAGTTATTTAAACCATGTCAGTATCTCACCAAGAAAGCAGTATAATTCTTCAAAGCAGTTTTACTGGTGGTTAACCAGTATCTGCTCTCAATATCAAAACCCATACATTTTAAAATTGGCACAGCTTATTGTATCTCATTCATTTCCATGTACTGAACTACCAGCACAAGTACTTGGTCATTCTGGGAATTAATGCTTGGCTAAATGTTTGATTGCTTCCTGCTTAATGTCTGTCTTCAGGGTGTGTGAGAACGGTCAATGTGCTGGAGTAACAAATGGAACACACAGTGCTACTTCTGACATAAAGAAATCAAAACATCCTGAATTAGGTATGTTTTTACTTTTCGCTGTTTATCAAGAAAATTTACTCTGTGCTACTCTAGGGGTACAGCAAGAAAACATTCACTTCTTGTGGTTGTGTCATTCAGGAGATGTCTATGATGCACCTACTCTTCCGGTACCTTTGCCACCTGCACGACCTCCTACCAGAGACAACCCAAAACACAGCTCTTTGCTCAGCAGGACACCCTCCGATTATGATCTTCTGGTGCCCCCTTTAGGTTGCAGACTTTTTGCTGATTACATGTAATGGTTAACACTGCCTAAATGAACTAAATGCCATGTTTACTGAAAAACAACCACGTATGCTAAGAATACCAGACAGGCTATGAGCTAAATATTACAGCTGTAAGTCGATATTTGTGTCAGTGATCTGTACTTGGAGTCTGCCTGTAAGCCCTCACATGAGACAGACAAAAAGGCACACTAAAACATTTTCCCTAAAATAAATATTAGTTGTTTGTCTCTACTAAGAAGTTTGAGCATTGCAATTTTATGTAATACTGGAGGGGTTTTCCTATTGTAGCTTAAATAGTTCCATTTATTTTAACAAGTACAAAAATGCCAAAGAGATGGTATTTATGTAAAAAACCCCAAACCACTAAATCAATAAGTTTATTTCCAGGATTTTTTCCACTGTCAAAGGACAGTTCAAAACTCACTGCTGTATACAGTCACCAAAAGCTATTTTTGCCAACCCTGATTTCTGTTCTGTTGTCCTACATAAAAATCCTTGATCTCTGCATATATACTGGTGCTGTGCTTGGCCACCACCCCTACTCTCACTGACAAACTCAGCTGCATGATTGTGTCTGTGCGGATGTGTCATCATCCGATTTTCTGGTTCCATAACACCTTTTGAACATTTACCTTGTTCCTGCACTATGTTCTCTCTGGTCCCTGAAGTATTGCTGAGTTGCAGGAGAATTCAAGGCAAAAGAACACATAAAAATCACACTGCTTGGTAACTCCAGTCCTGTCTGCACCACCTTTGTGTTAAGGGTTACATTCTTTTGCCAAACTCTAGAAAATTCAGTTTATATCTGGAGTTGGAGCTTCAGAACAGCAGATAAAGATAATGCGCTGTATAAATGTAGCAGATCCTAGGTACTCAGCACGGGCATTTGTATATAAATATATTTGCTTAACTGCTGAAACACAGCTGTTACTCTACAATGATAGTCAGTGAAGCTGTCCTTCTAATACATTCTTTGCAATCGAGTCACTAAAAACAATCCCTTCTCCCATCCCAGAAAAGAAACTGAGCTCTGCAAAAGGTCAGTCAGAGCATGTTTTAGAAGAGGATTGTGTGTAGTACAATCCTAGCTTTGCAGTTTCATTACTGGAGTCACTGAACTGCTTAGATGAACCCTGGGAGTAAAGGCCTCAGCAGCCAGACAAAAATAAAGTTTAAGCTTCATTCTTTATTATGCAGTTCTTAATGAAGTTTTGTTCATCTAATAATTCGTTTCTGAAATGCAGGCGAAGAGACATTTGATAACTTACCCCCTTCACTGCCACCCCCACCACCTCCTGCTCGGCACAGCATGATTGAGCACACAAAACCTGCTGGCTCAGGAAGCCGACCTTCTTCAGGACATGAACTCTTCCTTCATTCTGGTAGGAATACAGAGGAAGCAACACTTTATTTCATTTTCCTTTACTTCAGAAGCTTATCTGTTCAGTGATAAAGTTGTCATCAGGCTTCAGAATTCATTATACAAAAATATTAAAAAATCTGTTTTTTTAATGGTGGAGGTGAAGCAACTCAGAAGATAGAAAGACTTCACTTTTCATTATCACAAAGTAATAAAATAAGGTCAATATTTCTATACCAGGCTAAGAGATTTTGGTAAATTGTACTTTTTTGGTGAGAGTTAAAACTTGTGCCAAATTTTCTGTTGTAATCTGTGATACTAGTCTGTATCCTTTTGTCAGCTCCATTGTTTTCAATAGTAAACCATAGTTCATGCTGTTTATTTTCTAGTTGAAACTTATGGAGAAGCTAGAAAATAAGGGAAAAGAACATTCTGCTTTGTTAGAACTGTTGTAAAATTTTGCCACAAAACTGTATTAGCTGTGAACACAGTTGCTGGGTCCTGGGGTTCATACCCTTTTTGCAAAGTCAAATAACCTTTTTGCTAAGTCAAGTTTTCATCCATCTCTCCCTGTAAATCCCTGTGACGCTTTCTGTGTGGTATTTTGCTTGTGAAAGGTATAAAAGCTACTTCCACAATTCATGATTTTTGTCTCTGAGTTGAAAGGCATTTGATTGTCAGGTTAATTAAATTGAAACACTTGCTGTTTATGATATGGATTACAACAGGATTTTTGTGGGTTATAGTGCATTGCTGTGAAGTGAATTTTTTTGTTCTTTGTGTGAGCTTCCTAAGGATGTTGGCATCTTAAGTTTACTGTGAATATTTTCAGTGATGATCTACCTTGTGCTGTGGTTAGATGTCATCTTCCCCTTATCTGTTTTTATTAGAAGCTATAAGGAGAAGGATAAATTGAAATATTTTGATGGTGGTATCACAGGAAGGCCAGAGTGTAGATGGCAAACAGTCACGTGCAACTCCATAATGGCCTCCCAGGTTGTCAGGTGTTTGGCTGACCTGTGTGAATGGTACTTGCTGTGGTATGAAAGGGAGCTGCTTTAGGTTGAACTGCAGTTACCTTTTATGGAATGGTTTTATTATGTATATTTTGCTGTCACTCAAGGCCTGACATTGAGTGATTTGCCAAAGCTGTGTATATTTTATTATGTAAATTCAGCCCAGTGTTTTACTTTCTCATATAAGCCTCTGAATGCATCTAGGTAAAAAGACTCAGCACACTACAGAATTTATAGCTTGATCTTCATAAACACAGGGCCAAGAAAATTAGTTTATCTTCTGCACTTCAAAATAAAATAATGTAATCTTCAACAGTCCAGTCTGAATGGGTGGCTCAGTTGTACCATCTGATGCAGAAACACACAATGCACCATTCAATTCTAATGAGAATGGAGAGGAAAAATAGAAGCCCTTTTTTTAAGTGTTACTTCCAAATAATCTAAGAAACATCACTGATAGTGTTAAAAAACATTTAATAGCTTTTAAAAAATACGTGGAATACGTATCTACAGCCAGGTATTGTTCTTCATGTTTGCATAGGGGACACAATCTTATAGCAGCAGTTTTCATTAATCTTAGGAGTGTATGCATCTACTTAGGCATGCATGGTTGTGTGAATTGGTCTTTTTTTATTTATATGGTATTTCTAAAACCATATTACTCACTTTGCATCTTGTCACATAATCTACTGTAGATGATTTATGATGAGCTTTTGATGATTGGTTTCCCTACAAGTCTTGAGGGTGATTTCTCAGCTACCATCAGAGCCTGTCAGATTAGAATAATAATCTCATCATCAACACCAGCAAAAAGTTGCACTCACATACAAATACTCTTACGAGTCCAGAGCAGAAGCCAGATCCAGGATGATGCTGCACTTGCTCAACTGCATCTTTGGTAGCCAAAAAAAAAAAAAAAAAAAAAGAGAAGGAAGACGCAATATACCAGGACTATATATTTATCTCATTTTTTAAATTCTGTCCCTGTAATATTTACCCATGGCTGGGACTGTATCAATAGGAAACCCACCCTGCAGTCTATGCGAACTGCAAAACATAGGAGTGTAATGGATTCTTAACCAAACTGAACAACTGGGATATTTCTGATTGTGTTGCTTCAGGCATTGCAAACTCTCCCATGCTTTGCCAGCCACACTTCAGTGTCAGTGTCGGGTAATTGAAAAGTTCCTCATGGATGTGAACAGAAGAGTCACGGTCAGTGCGGGATAGACCAACTTTGAGCTGTGCTCTTGGTGTTGACCACTTCAAAACGTGCTTATATGTGTAATAAGCTAATGCTAATTTGGATGTATATGTTCCATATGCATGTGCTGTTGGGGGAGACCTCTGGATTCATGGTTCCTCTCTGTGAAGGGAGGCTATTTTAATCCTAGCTTCTTTGCATCAGCCATCCCTCAAATAATAATTCTAATTATTCTAAGATACCTTTTTTTGTTCTGGTGTTACAGACCCCCATTTTGATCCAATAACTGGTCATGCTCCTTTGCCACCTGCTCGTAGAGTAACTGGAGAAAATGTCAAAACAAATAGGACATCTCAAGACTATGATCAACTTCCCCCATCTTCAGGTAAGGCAAAAAACTGTTCTTTAGAAAATTACAGCTTTATGAAGCAAACAACTTTCATCTGTAAAGTCCAATGAGTTTTTTGTCATTCTGGGCATCAAATAGCAATGGTAATACTGTTCTACAAAAGTATGATATTATCAAAGGATAGCAGAGATTAATGTTCTACAGTCCAGGTAGAAGTGGCTACCTGTTGTCTGTTGATGTAGATACTGCAGCATCAATTTTAACAGCTGCCAAACTGAAGGCTTATGTGACTTCTAGTTTCTTATTTTTTGAGAAAGGCAGAGGTTTTTCTGCCACCTTTAATGCTGACAAGAGATCAGAAGTCCTGCAAGTAGCACAAGCATCTCGTTTTCAGCTTTCATTTCTCCTTAAAAAATAGTAGCTTCACTCTCTAAAGTATTATTATTTTCTGGTCTTTTTTGCTAATATGTTTGTCTGAATTTCTAAGAAAATTTTAAGAAGTTTCTTAATAAAATGACAAAAACCAAACCCACTTAATATTGTCTTCCTTTTCAATGGAACAGCTACAGTAGAAGTAATTCCTCTGCCAAAGAAATTTCCCATATGGTTTTCAGGCAACACGAATAGTATTTAAAGAAAAACTACTCACGTTAATTAAAATAATAATAGAATTACCTGTATTTCAAAGTAATTTCACCAATTTTTAGACAAATATTCTTTCATTTAGATGTGCATGGTACATGGTGAAGGGGAAGGATTGTCCCGCCTACATTATTTTGCTCTGTGGAGAGACCACAAAAAGAAACAGCAAAGTGATGTTTTGGACCATTAATCATTCTCCAGATAAGAGGGAGTTGTATATGAAGACTGCATAAAGAAAGGAAGGAACTCTAGTCTTTCAGCTGTAACCATCACCAGTGTTCCCAAGTGGAAAAAAAAAGATAAATTTTATTAGTAGTAATTATATGTTTCCTTCTCAGGAATACATAGTTTCACTCTGCTGGGGTATAGGAAAAAAAGAATATCGTTTCCAACTTAAATGATGGGAAATTTCTGTACTGCGCTTCAGGCTGGCTTATTTTTTAATGAATAGCATAATTGAGAATTAGTGTGATGCCTTTGGTAAATGCTATCACTTTTGAGAGAATACCTTTACAAATATGAGTGTTTCTCTTTTTGTTTCCCTTTGTTAGAAAAAAAAAAGGGTTTATAGTGTGTGTTTTTTATGTGACACTGTGAGGGATCTGGTTGTCTTACAGTGCTAAACTGATTTATTTAACATGCTTTAAGTTCTCTTATAATACAAATTAAGACAATGACGTAACTACTTTTAAAGCTATGGAGTTTTCTTGCAATTCTGTAGTAGAACAGTTTTTAATTTTTCTCAGTTACTGCAGGCTGCTTGCTGCTTAAGAACTTAGAGCTTTCTGATGTCACTTAATATATACTTTTCTATCTGTATGTTTCCCACGACCATCTTCTAAAACACGTGTCAACTTTTGCTATAAATATCATTCTAAGTCAGCATGATGTGCAGCAAGATATTCTGTTTAATTTCAATTAAATGAAAACTATGTGATAGATCATGTCATTCTCTTAATTGGAAAGTTGTTTTCACAGTGGCAGTAATTCCAAAGGATAGAACTGATGAGCTTCAGGATGTACTGGTTCACCTTCATCTATGATTTAAAAAGACAATGTAGAGAGTGTAGCTGCATTCAGAACTTTTGCATTTATTCTGAACTAATCAGTTCACTTAGGAAATTCTTCAATTCAGTGCTTTTGTGAGGTGATTCTTTGAACTAGCTGAAAAAGAAATGGAGTTGACTCTAAAATCTAATTATAATTTAGCCACTGGGTCCCTAGAGTAGCATGGGGTGTCCTTTAACTTCTCTGCCTCACTTTCACTGTTTTTAAGATTGCTGTCGTGATGTTTAACTGAATTGTTAATGTGTAATGAGAAATTTATTCTAATTCAGCCAGATATCCTGTATTGAACACTTAGATAGTACTCAGCTATGCAACTAACTACTCCAAAGGCATGGTTTCTCAAACTTTTTATATACAACTGTTTAAAATTATTACAGAAAGAGCAAGTGAAGGAGATAGGACTTGGGGGTGCTGGTGGATGAGAGGCTGGACATGAGCTGGCAATGTGTGCTCAGAGCCCAGAAAGTCAATCATATCCTGGGCTGCATCAAAAGCAGCGTGGGCAGCAGGTCGAGGGAGGTGATGGGATCCCCAGCATAGGAAGTACATTGACCTGTTGGAGCGAGTCCAGAGGAGGGCCATGATTAGAGGGATGGAGCACCACTCCTATGAAAACAGGCTAAGAGAGTTGGGAATGTTCAACCTGGAGAAGAGAAGGCTTCACCATGACTTAATTACAGCCTTCGAGTACCTGGAGGGAGCCTGCAAGAATGCTGGAGACTTTTTACAAGGGCATGTAGTGACAGTACAAGGGGGAATGGCTTCAAACTAGAGAGGGCAGACTTAGGTTACGTATTAGAAAGAAATTCTTTACTGTGAAGGTGGTGAGGAAAGGTTGTCCAGAGAAGTTGTGGATGCATCATCCCTGAAGTGCTCAAGGCCAAGTCGGATGGGGCTTAGAGCAGCCTTGGGATAGTGGAAGATGTTCTTGCACATCCATGTCAGAGGAGTTGGAACTAGATGATCTTTAATGTCCTTTCCAACCCAAATCATTCTGTGATTGTGTGATATTGCCAATAGTTAGCATATTTTACCTAAGCACAACCAATGATAAGAGGGAAAGGAAAATTAGGCCTCTAAGATAGATATATTTTGCTGAACTTAGCTATTCTGTAAGAAATGGATTCAAATGGTTAGTTAGGTATATTTACCTGCTACCTGTTCACTCACATGGTCTGATTAAAACACTTGGCATGTAAATTTAAATTCCTTTACACAGAAATATTGTTTCAGGGTTGATTTCAATTAACATTAGGGGCAATAATGTGTCACGGTAATGCAGAATACGAAGATGGTGCCTAACAGCTTGATGGAGCGATGTGTGCAGTGACTCCTTGCTCACTTTCTCCCTGCTCCCTGAGTTAGTGCAGGTGTCCCCTCAGTATACTTTGTTCCTGTACCCCAGTCAGATTGATGTAGCTGCTTGCCACTGTTCAGCAGAGGGCCTTGCACAGCCAGCCTCCATCACCTACTTCTCTTGCGCTTCTCAGTCTGTGAAAGACCATGGAACGTACAGGAGAAGCAGCAAGGGAAGAAAAGAAGGGCATTTCACAGCAGAGAGGAGTGGACAGTTGTCATCGTTACAAATAGCCTCTTACCACTGTGCCACAGAGCTCTCACTACTTTTTCCATGCGTTTTGAACATTTATTAAATGGGCCTGTGTCTGCCTTTATACTAACCAAGGGTTAAATCTAGTGCTGATTTACAGAAATGTGAATGATAGAGGAAGCTCCTTGCTTTAGAAACTGTTAATTGAATTTCACAATTAGAAAATCTATTTGAATTTTTTAGTTAGACATCCATGGTGGCTGGAACATCAGAGAGGATGGGAGTTGGGAAGGAAAGTCCTGTTTAATACCTCTATCTCAGTGTCCAGATGGACATGCAGCTTAGGCTTAGTATCTTTAAGCTCAGGATCCAGTATGATACCCAGCTTTAGCTAAAATTTTATATGGATGTGAAGATATTGAAAGAGCTGTCAGCGCTTAAAAAAATAATAATGGGAATTGAGAGAGAGAGTGCTGAAGATCTTAAAGTATCTGTGCTATAGAGAGATGTCACTGTAGTTAGAATAAAATGCCTATGGCTGCAAATCTGCTGACAGAATTAAAAATGACCTTTCTAAATGATGTGATTGCTTAATAAAGTTTGTTTGAAAGCTTCAGCAAAGGAAGGTTTTAAACAAGAAATAACTTCAGTTTTAAACCTGTATTAGACTGAGTAGAGAAAAATATATCCTCATGTAACACATGCACACAGAAGGATCTGATCTATGCACAAGGAATTTCTTCTGTGCTTCAAGCCCCGGCGAAATTTAAAGTTTGTAAATTAATTTTGTTTCATACTCTAGAAATGAATTCCATAATGAAATGTACATATGAAAATAGTTTGAAATGATTGTGAAAGAAAATTGATTGGTTTTAACTTGATGTTCCATTATTTTAAATATAAGGAATATTCTTCTTTTACAGTCTTGAGTTTTCTAAAATAAGTGAAATGAGAAATTTGAACTTGTTTCTGATTTGGTTTTTAGTGATTAGCCACATTTCCTGAGCTACATTTAATTTCTCAGACCAGTGTGTTTCATGGATCTACTACACCTTCTTAGCAGGTTTGGATCTGCTTCAGGTGTGTTTATTAGAATGCTTATCATTTACATAAGTCTTCTTATCTTCAGAGAGAAAAAAATCAAAACAAATGCAAAATAGCCCTCACTGTCTGTAGGTTGTAGCTCCTTACTATAAATCTTTAATCAAATTTCTTTCATGCATTTGTTATATCAATATCACCATCTTGCTAAAAGTACTATTATGTTCTCTGAATTAAGAAGTGGAATGAAATTTTATAGCAACACTCATCTGAATGGATGGAAAAACATTAGACATGCACTAGTGTGAACTGTTTTCGTTCATCTGAAGTGTTTAATGCACTCAGTTGAATTGTAGTTCCCTCTATCCAGTGTTATGATAAGGTAGCATGTTATAACAAGAATACTAGAAATATAACATTTCTTCCATCCCTAAAAAACTGTCTCTGAAGTACTTAACACTGCAAAATGCCATTGCTGTCAGTATAAGTAAACAGGAAGTATCACAGCCAGAAATTCCTCTAATTTATCTTTATCAAAGTCACTGTTGATGAGACTCTTTAGAACCCTTTTTGAGGGATTAAAGACTTTTTTAAATTTTTTTAATACTTTGCTCTTGAAAGTGTTTTCTGCACTATGCCTGCTTGTATTTAAGCTTCTTACTGGGGAATCAGCGAGGATAAGGAGGTTTCAGTAAAGCACCAAGTTTACTTGAGCACAAAACTCTTGACTCTGAGAAGATTAGCAAGTTTGAATATTAGCTTTTTTTCACCAGCACATCAGGATTCTCAACCACCAGCATCAACTGTGAAAGTAACCTTTCCAGAGAAGATAAGGAAAGGGGAGAAATTTCCAAAGGGACACTGGAGAGGGAGGATCATGCTCGGTTCCCACTATGAGAATAATTGGACTAGAGTTTTTTTCGAGAAACCAGTTATTTATGTACTTAGGTGTAGCTCTTGTGCATAAAATGAACTGCAATTGACTGAACAGAATCTCCAAGATGTACCAATAAGTGAAGGATTTTTCTCCCTTGGGCACATTTGTCTGGATTCCTCTTCTGCGAAACTTGCAGTCTTCAATAAAATTGTGATCAAATTTGTGGTTGGGTTTTGCTTGTTTGTTTTTTTTTTGGTGGGTTTTTTTGTTTGTGGGTTTGTTGGTTGGGGTTTTTTTTAGACTAAGAAAAGTTTTCGAGCTGTGGGTTTAAGAGTGGAAAGCCTTTAAAATTTTGACTGGCTATTTTCACTATCTTTGTTGTTCCATCATAGTTTCTTTTTCTTCCAACTTTGGATAATCCAAATTGTAAATTGCATGTTCCTTTCGTATTATTAAACTAGTATATTACTACATTATTTCTATTTTAGATGTTCTTGAGGACTTCAGCTTTTACCCAAATTTTAAAATGAGATATATCAGTTAACTAAAATATTTCTTCATGTTTCTTTAGTATTTTACTGTTTAAACTGCTTCATGAGGCTTGACCTACCTTTAAAAAAAACCTTAAGCCAATTTATATTGATTTCTATCTCTTCTATTTGAAACAGATGGTTCACAAGCACCAGCCAGGCCCCCTAAACCACTTCCTCGGAGAACTGCACCAGAAATACATCACAGGAAAGCATACAGCTCTGACAGTTCCATGGAAAATGTGGATGCAAAAATTGCAAAACTTATGGGAGAGGGCTATTCCTTTGAAGAAGTCAAGAGGGCACTTGAAATTGCCCAGAATAATGTTGACGTGGCCCGTAGTATTTTAAGAGAGTTTGTCTGTTTTCCTCCACCCGTCTCTCCACGTCTCAACCTATAGCAGCATCAGGATTTTCTTGGAGCCTGTGAATAATTCTACAGATACATGTGTGGATTGGGGAACGAGAGGAAGAAGAGAATGGAATATTTTTCTTTCATCCTTAGTAGAAGGGTGTTTGTTTCCAGCCGTTTATCAAAGGCTCATGGCTGCTCTGATCAAGACTTATAAATATGCTGAGGCTTATGTATTTTTGCTAGCCATACTTTTTTAAATCAGGGTTGAACTGACAAAGTAATTTAAAGAAGTTTACTTCCCTAGAACTTTTAATCTGTGAAATGCTTTTTCTTGTTTACAAGTTGGCAAGTTACAGTTTTCTAGTTTGTGCCTGTACTATGTTCCTGTTCATATTCCCTTGTACTTGTGGTCAGTTCTGCTGTAGCATTCCCAACAGTTTCCATGCTGACCACTCCATCAACTAAATCATCACTTTCCAGAAGTTCTGTGTTTTGTTTTGTTTTTCTCTTACAAGATGCTTTAATTGTTTTTTTTGCATTTCAGCTCATCAAATGCAAAAAGTATGTGGCCTTCACTACTGATTTTTTTTTTTTCTTCTGAGATTCCTTTGCTTTTGGGAGAGGAAATATCTGAATGTAAAATGCATTATTTTGTCTATGAACTGCCTTTTTAAAGGTATTTTGACAGTGATGTTGGGCAGCTTTCTGTTTAACATGAGTTCCATGACCTGTAGTCCCCAAGGTCTTTACAGTTTCCAAAAAAAAAATCCCGAACAACAAATAAAATACTTCATACAGCAGTGATACTGAGCTCTTACATGTAAAATCTCTTTCAAATTTGAGTATTTGATTGCAAATGTTTAAAAAAAGTCAAATGCACATGGTAATACTGTGTTTTGATTACACACTAATGTCACCAGTTCTTTGTGACCTGAGTCATGCCAGAGTAGAAGGAATCTATTTGAATAATATTAATGGTATTCAGGTAAATTCCAGGTCTAACTTCTGTAAAATAGAATGCAGTTAATTTTTTTTTAAGCGATTATCCTGTGGTTCATTGTGGCTTGGATCAGTTTGTGTTAACTTGGAAACTTTAAATCTTTGATGCACTGTTCATTCCTAATGCTACTGTAGCAATATTTTTTGCAAAATTCTTTAGTAATGTCCTCCCTCCCTGTACACTTTATAATTCTCGAGTATGTGTTTAATACCCAAATTCCTTCACTCAGTTTCCAACTGCTTAGTTGGAAATACATTTTTGCTTTATGTGGTTAGTGGTACTCCAGACTCTGATGATTCATTTTTGAGCCCAAATTGATGCAAGCCAAATTAAAAATATTCTGAATTTTAGAAAAGAGAGAGAAGACAACTCTTTTCTGAGTACACTCAAAGTAAACAGTCCAAATATTTTCAGAAAAATTCTTAAGATTGCTGCTTTCTTGTTTTTTTAGGAAACTTTGAAATCTTCTTTTATTCTAATACTATTGAAAAAATAATACCATGTGGTAGTTAGAATATTTTTCGCATTTTGAGATGTGACCAGTATATGAAAATTTTCACAGTGTGCCAAGCTGGGTGTGAAGTATATATTCATTATTCCCTTTCAGCTCTTAGTGTTCTTCTTCACGCTGAGCAAGTGTTAAAAGTCACATCATTTACAGGATGAGACCTCAGCAGCCAATTCATTTGTTGTAAAGATTTTTTTAGAAGACAGCAAGTGGCTGAATTGCAGGATTCAGAGTAACTGAGAACACCCATTGGAAATTACTGTGCTGTCTCAAAGTCCATTGTTTCACCAAGGAACTTATTCTTAAAACCAATTAAATAAATTACTTTGTAGCATCACAAAGTGAAGTACATATATCATTAATCTGCTTCGGTGATAAAAAATGCTCAGGACAATTCAGGGTATAGGGAAGAACTTCTATTCCGTTTTGATTTAAGCAAATGATTCTGAGTTTATGTTCCAGAAAAGAGCATTTGCAACTTCATTTACTTGTTCATTCTTCAAGTACAACTTACGAAAAGTTTAGGTCTAAGTTATATTCTGTGCTTTTATAGTTCAAGTTAATCTCTTTCCTCAGTTTTGGGAATAAGTTTTGTCTAGACTTGAAACGCTGTTGTTCATTTGGTTTGTTTACAACATCACTGTAGCATTTTAGCTAGCTATAAATTCAAAATGATTCATGCTATTAAATTATAAACTCTGGTTGTACTGGAATCACTGAAATGAGGTTCTAGCATAACTGCCAGCATAGCAATGATGACAGTGAAAAAAAGAACACTTTACAAGGATGAACAATGTGCAGATTCAGTTTCGAAATTCTGAATTGTTATGAAGAACTCATTCTTTCTTTTTATGCAGAAGCTTAGTACAAATTACATCTTTATATTTCAATTAGAGGCTGGAACTACTGCCTGATAGATTAAGGTTTTTAAAGTTTTCCTTCTCCTTTCTGGTTGTGACCACCAGTGACACTTACTTTGTTCATTATGTGTTAAAAAAACAACTTGGTGAGCAATATTCTGAGTGGTAACTTGAAAAGAGTTCCATTAATCTTTAAATGAGTGCTAATAACACTTCTAAATAGTGGAAAATGCAGACTATTTCAAGCCTGTTTTGGTTAATAGTTTTAAAGTCAAACAGAGCGAAATTGCTTTGCTAGAGTGTTGATGTTTACTCTGCAGGAATTAATAGGCTTAAAATAAATTAATCTGGCTGCAGTCTAGGTCTCTAAAGACGTAGTTCTCTAAACATATTTTAACCTTTGAAAGACTTAAGGGTTTGAGCCTGGCAGTGTGTTATGCACATGTATAACTTTAAGGAAGACTGACTTGAGTGAGAGTGCTTGGATGAACAAAGTTGGTTAAACTCAGAAACATGTGCTGTCGTATTTCTTCCAATATTTCAGCATTTAGACCATCATTGTGATGTCTGTTGGCCTCATCTTTTCTCTCCTTTTGGTAAAATCACTGCATTTTGAGCAAATTGGCTGAATCAGAAGTTGAACAGAGCAAGTGGACATCAGCAGCATGGATCTTTTCCAAAGACTATGAGTAGAAAGAATTTAAATTGGGATAAGAGAATTTAATTTAATATAATTAACCATGTTAATGGTGTGGCTGGAACCCTAAAATGGCCACTGGTAAAATTTGTTAATGTTCAATATCTCAAGAGTGCATCTGGCACAGCTTTTTTATAATGTGAATTTAGGAAGTTTTGTACCAGGATCATTTCTTCTGTTATATTTCTCTAATTTTCAGCTTGAAGCTTTACTTTGCACTGACAACTCTGACCTGAAAGCATTTAAGTTTGTGTCTTAAATATTGACAAATTTTGAAGCAAATGAACACCGTATTCAAAGCAAATTCAGGTACTACCTGTTGACCTGGAATTTAGTGCTTTTAGGAGTGACTTCTTGAAAAAGGACTTCAGTAGTTTCCATTTTGAAGGATTTTCTTTCAAATAACTACTTTATCTGAAAATGCCTTTTATAAACTTGTCTAACATGTGGCAAACTTAGTGATGTGTTCAATTAATTTATATTTTATTCAACATTCTTTTTAAATTTTGGTTATTATGTATGCTCAAGTTCTTTATCTGTTCATGTAAGGTATTTTATAAAATTAATGTTAAGAGAATGTTGGGTTGGTCCGTGATTTTTCAAGACTCTCTCTCTGTTATTGAATATTATCACTTCTCATACGACACTTTAGAAACATGTCCTGTCCTGTGTAGGGGCCTTAAAAACCATTGTTTTGTAAGTCACAAAAATGAGGCCTTGTTCTAAAATAAGGTGAACCACTACATTGAGACATTTGCTTTATATTCCCATACATTACCTCATTTCTAAATTTCAGTAGTAAAAATTTATAAACTACCAGTAACTTTGGAATGTGCATATAATAGTTGTATGTCAGAAAGATGCTGACCATTAAATATTTAGAATCTAAAGTGGTGAACATATAGTCTGACTGGATATTAATTTATAGGATTTTTTCCTGAAGAAAATTACAGTAAACTCGCACTGATATTTTTTTAATATACTATGCATTTACATTCTCAAACATTGTACTCTTAATGGAAAAAATATTTTAGGCATATAAAATATTTTTTTTCCCTGTTACTGTATTCCAGCATTCTGGAAAAATCTAACCCCTGTACTATGCATGACAATACAACTATTACTATTTAAACCCCAACCCTGCAGGTTGGATTAGACCTTCAGTGCAGAGATTTTCATGGTACTTTCCTCAGTGTGTTAAACCTTTGCCCATTATATAGGTCACTAGTCATATTACTAATTTGAGAAGTTAACTGTTTGGTATATTTGTCTGTAGTACTCTAGGTGCCTATTTCTTCCAGTTTTATTCTTCTGATGTGAAAGTCAGCTGTCACCTTGTGTTGTAATCAAATTTTAGCAGCTGGGTGCTCTAGGACTGTTCCGGGAATTTTTGTTTGATAGACCCAGTCATTAATTCTGTACAAGATACTTACCTCAATTTATCAGTTTCAATGAGTCTCCATCAGGAAAATCATAAATTTAGATTTTAAAATAGTGTGTTACTGTGGCATCTAAACATTCCATTTGTCCTTAGATACTTTCATGTCTAGCAGTGGAAATTCTTATTCAAAATAAATCCTAATTCCCAAATCTTAAATCACAAAACAAATCTTAAATTTGTGAGACTTGATTGCATAATTATCCGGAACATTTTAAGGAATTTAAAAACCTCAGAATATTGTGAACTGTGACAGGATTTTTGCTTCCTAGACCTGCCAGAAGCAAAAGCACAAACTCATTGAATGATCTTCTGACTGTGAAGCTGCTTGCATCTGTGTTGATCTGTGAAGGAATCAGCCAGTCCAACTAAAACAGTACTTGTTGAAAAAGAGGTTTTTTTTCAATAACTGCCATGGTAGCCAGCAGGATGGGAGAGGAGCAGAGAACTAGGTAGAAGAAGATAATTCTATCATAACAACCTAAGCCCCTCTCTCCTGTTGGCATGCAAGATTTAGCTATTGTGAACTGGCTTTATTATCTAGTGCAAATAAAGGAGTATTTCTTAAGATTATTCCAGTCTTCAATTACTGTGTCCTTTTCCAAGGACACACTTATTTAAAAGACTCAGTGTTTTGGTACAGGATGGCAGGGTCTTTGCAGCAGAGGGAAGTTTGAAGTAGCATTCCTCTCAAAGTGTTTTGATGCTAGTAAAACAACCAAAAGCTTTATAATGATTTCAGTAGA
The DNA here is from genome assembly GCF_003945725.1 of Corapipo altera. Taxonomy (NCBI): domain Eukaryota; kingdom Metazoa; phylum Chordata; class Aves; order Passeriformes; family Pipridae; genus Corapipo; species Corapipo altera. Next base: position 1,586,554 of record NW_020884898.1, on the reverse strand, counting down.
AACACCTGTTTTCAAGTTCATCATCTTGGTTCTTGAAGGATGTGTATATGTACATTTATGTACATGCTTCTCTGGTGAAGCATGGAGAAGGGAGTATTCCAAATGATACCAGCCTGGGGAGTTTGGACCTGGGCTCTTTGGTACTCAGATTTGCAAAATATCTGCTCCTTTTGGGTAGCTGAATCTGCTGAAAGTGAATCTGCACCATAATCAAACTACTACATTCATCTGTGTTTCAAAAGGCAAGTTTTCCTCCATAGGGAGCTGGGGAGGGGCATACATTTACTCTGAAATAAATAGCTTTCTTCTGTGCATCTGTAGTGATTAGGACACTGAAAATAATAAATGCTCTCTAGTTTTCATTAGACCACAGTGCAATAAGTGCCCTACAGAGAACTCTTTTTTTCATTTGCTAATTGAGTGTCCCTGAATTTCAAATTCTTTACAAACATAAGTTACATCATGAGCCATTCAGAAATACCTCAAGGTAGTGACTGGTGTAGTTTTCTGAAGCTATTATCTTGCCTGAACATGTGACTTTTCAAGTGTTTCCTCTTGTTTACATCTTCATTACCAATTCAGTGTGGTCCATATAAAATTATTGAATGATTATTTAAAAGCTTTATTTCTTTTTACTTTATGGCTGTTATCATTAGTACCTTTATTATCTAGGCTCACACACTAAAATTCAAATTATCCTGCTCTCATACAGCATAGCTTGGGCCAAGTTCAGCTTACCTTTGTCCCACAATAGATGTATCACTTGGCATCCTTATCTGCTCCCTCCCAAATCTCTTCTGTGACATCAACCACTACCACATCCTTCATCTACATAAGGGCAGACCCTTGGCAGTTTCCCATCTCAGCTTGAAACTACATCTGTATTTTTTTCTATGATGCCTCCTAAAGTGTTCTGCTGGCCTTGTCTGTCTCAACCATTAGACAGATTCTCTGTGCTGTATCCAAATGGCCCCTGTGAGCATGGTCATCCAAAATGCGTTTAGAATTCTGTGAGAGAGCCTGTTTTCTGTGTTAATGTCACTGGCATTTTTTTTCTGTTCCCTTCTTGACCTGGAAATGCACTCTTGTGTTTCATGATTTGCTTGTCAGGGACAGAGATGAAATCTTATTTCAGCAGATCCCTATTCTGCTTCTGATATGTGAAAAGAAACAAAGACATCTCCTAGGAACAGTCCTTGTGTTTGAGATGACTTGTCTCAATGTGAGAGTTAAGGAGTTTGTCCAACAAATTTTGTTTGTAGCTTGAAAAGTCAGAAATGTATTTAATTACTTCTAGTACTAAGTGAGGTGCAGGTGGAAGGGATAAATTTTGTAAGATGTGTCAGTGAATTTGGGAATTCACTTGCAGATGTGCTGATTACCATGAGTGGCTGATTGCCTCTACACCTTTGTCAGAGAGTTAAGTATCAGGTAGCTTGAACATTCTCCCATAGAGAAGATAAAAGCATATATCTGAATGACATTTTAGACAAGTTTCACATTTCAGAGTGTGGATGAAAGAGGGAATTTGAGTTGTGCACTCAAATGTGCAACTTTGAGTGTGTGAGGGTACACTGAAGTGGGGGAGATCTTATCTTGTTTCGTGGCAGAGCATAGTTATGTGGAATGGACTTTATGTTCCTGCATGTATCATTCCAAAGTGATTTGTACCATAGTTAATAACCTTATTTTAGTGTTTACCCTTGTACCACTGCTCTTCACCCCCACCCCTTGTGGTGTCTGACTCAGCTCTTTAATTCTATATGGCAAGCTGCTCAGTCGGTTCTCATTGCAACTTTTTTTTACCTGTGATTTAACATGTGGTTTCCAGGCCCCACAAGGCTTTTCTATATGTTTTGAGGTTTGGTTTTAGCAAGAAGTATGTTAGCAATAAACAAAGCTGGCTTGGAGTTAAACAGACTTGTCTTCAGGCATTGGCATCCTTTCCTGTGATGTGTTGGTGTTGCTGAGTAAACAGTCTCCAAGATTATTAGGAGAGGCAGAGCCGTCATTGTATCTGTGCTTTGTTTTTAAGATGTTGAGATACTGGCTGACTGGGGCATCACTGCAGGCTATGAACCTGCCATCAAACTGGCTTTTGGTTCCCTTTTTAACCACACTCCTTAACAATTTCTAAGGGCCTGAGACCAAATTAAAATTGACTGTGGCTTTGTTCAAAGATGATGTGGGTATGCTTTTCACTTTTTGTGGCTGTGTAACTTGCTGTATTCGTGTGTGGTGCCATGAGCATAATGCTGTAATACTCAACCTATCCAGAAACTCATGTCATTTCCATGCTTATTTAGTGGTTAATAATCTTTGCCTTGTGAAGTACATGAGGTTCCTCTGATGGGGTGCACAGGACAAAGGTTAATTTCTTGCTAGTGATGAGTACAGCAGTGTGGAATAACAGCTCATACAAAGAGACTCCTGTTGATGTACAAACTCTCTTAGCAATGTGGATTGATTTTTCTTGGTTGGGTGAGCTGAAATTTATTTTTCAATGATCTGCCCTTATGGCACCTTGTATTATTTATACTGTATCATTGTTGTATTTGAGCTGTCTCCATTACAGCAATATCCATGCCTCTTGAGGCTGCCTGGTCTTCTTTCTTTCAAGACTAGCAAAGTCTGTCAAGAGAGCTGTATGAGATATATGGTGTGGATCTGGTTGCCTGATGTGTTAGTAGCATGTTTGTGGGATAAAAAGGATTTCTGGAGAAGCATTTTATCTATCTATCTATCTATGTATCTATCTATTTATTTATTTATTAAGAGAGTAGGTTTTATGGTGGAGAAATTTTTATTTTGAGTTTTTGGAAGCTATTGTTTTTTAAAAAAGGAAGATGCTGGTAATCTTTTTGTTGCCTTTTCAAGTTATATATTAAATAGTGGCTTTGAGGGAGTTGCATATTCTCCAACTTTTTTTTTTTTTTTCTTCTTGGTTAACAAACAACTAGGAAAACTTCTGCTCCCTCTGTACTTTCTGAAATGATACCAACCTACTGATGCTTGTTCAGCAGTTACACTGTCTGAACAAGACCCTGTTGTATATCTGTTGTTGGCACATTAGTGATAAGAGGGTACAAAGGTTTCTCAGAGGAAATGGGAAGGAGGGATGTGACAAAGGTACCTGCAAAGGAAGAGAAGGAAAAAACTCTTAAGGAATAAAAAAAGGAAGAAAGAAAAGGGTTCATGTCATGACCATTCTTTCACCAAAATTCTTTCTCATTTAATTCTCTCACTGTAAATAACATAATTAGCTAAAACACAAGTGGTGGTAGATAATACAACTTAATAATTTCATTTAATGCTGTTTTAATTAAATAGTAAGTCTCAGAAAGAGTGGGTCTTTCTTTTGTTCTTTATATTATAATTAAAGCAAGTTTAGTTGACATCTAAGTTTAGAAAATATTCATAAAATTGTGTGGTTTGAAATTGGTAGTGAGAAAGCTCACCAAATCTTGCAAATGAATGACTAAGCAAAGAAACTTTATTTGTCATTTGGCAGTTTTTTATCAGAGCCCAATTTGGAGAACCTATTAAATCTAGAAAATGTTGAAACCTTACAGGTTGCTTTGAAATGGAAGTTTGTGGGTTTTTTTCCTCAGCATTGAAATCTGGGTTTCACTTTTCAGTGCAGTGGTGGAAATAATTTTCCCACTACAGACCAGTCATGCTGTGATTATGCTTTATGCTCATCATTGGCAATAAATCACACGGCCATCAGGCATGCTGAAAATTGTTATTGCACAGAATATAATGAAATTATTTGGGGGGCAATTGGGATGCCTCAGTTTCAAAAGGGACCTCCTGATCTTCCAGCATATTTTGAGATTTCTCAGTTGGTGCACCTAAAACCCATAGCTGCTTTTCATTTCACAATTTAAATATATTTATGTAGAGAAACTCTGTAATATGTCCTAGACAGGTGTTTCAGAGTGTATAAGGCAGAATGGAGGAGAGACAGTGGAGGGAGGTGCCCTTTCTCTAGTTCTATGTCTCTCCATAATTAATCTCTCTAAACTGTGGAGGTTTAGAGAGGTCTCTTTGTACTGTAGAGGTTTTATTTTCTGTGGTACTAGTAAGACTTCTGTGAGTTTTGTCACTCAAGAAATACAATTTATGTGTGTTTCACTCAGTTTAAATACGGAAACACATCTAGAGATTGAAGAAATTTGTGAGCCAGGCCAGTAGGGCAGTTTAGGAGTGTACAAAAGAGAGCACTCCTGCATTTCTGTAAGAAACTCGAGAACAAATTGGACAATACTTCATTTGCATATCCACTGAATAACATGTAGAGAGGGAGACTCCCGGAAAACCAACCTATAATAAGCTTGGAAATGCTTGCCTGATCTCTGGGCTGCATGTCAGCTACTTTGAAGCTGTAATGGCAGTGGGCTTTCTTGGATTAGAGAATAAGAAGGGGAAAGTCCTTAAGACTTTGGCACTTTTTTGCATTCTACACTTACATCAATGAATTGGGCCTTATTTAAACCAAAGGATTGGTTTTACAAAGCCATATCCTGACAAGAGGAAATGTTGCTAGGACTTGCCTTTGAGTTTAGAGAGAAATTGGACTTAAAGACTGAAACTGAAAATACCCCATAAAGACAATGACAGAATATTTAGTTGTCTGGGTTTGTGTGGGGGTTTGACAATTATTTTCAAATACTTAAAAATGAAGTTCTGTATATTTTTAAACTCTGTGGAATGAAATCCGTGGTTTCTGAGGTATTTGACTTTTCCCTTCCCCACTGGGAATGGAGGACCTCATATATTTATGAAAGCTCTATCAGATTAGTTTGGCAGGGGACAGGTTCCACAAGATTGGTTTTAAAAATGCTTTGAAAGCTATTTTAGGAATGGTAATACCAGAACTCACATACAGAGAGAGAAGCATCCTTTGGGTGTAAAGTAGTATCCCTGTGGCAAGCAGTAATAAATATATGAAGATGGTTTATGTCTCTAAGAAACAATCTCCATAATTTTGATGATGTTTTGTTTATGCTGTAAGAGCATATTGTTTCTCAAGAAGCATAGTTGTAGCGTAATTGTATGATAATTGGAATTTAAATACACATCATAAGTGTAGCTCATTTATTTGCACTCTTGAAAGGGAAGGTTGGCACGATGCTGGAGATGGCAGACTGGAAGCTGCAAAATGCCTATTCCTCTTTCTAGAGAATAAGAAATTTCCCCTTTCTACAAATGTACTATGAGCAATGGGAGATAGGCCAGACTCTAAGTGTTGGAACAAAGCATTACAGGGTCAGTTTTGTTGTTTCTCCAGGCCTTCTCATTTGGTGGCTTTTGGTCATTTTGCAAAGACAAGAATTTGATTAGTTCAGCTTAAAGGGAGAGTCAAACCATCATGGGTTCAGCAGGAGATGTCGTGAAAAAATTGAAGAGTAGGTGAAAATAATGGCATTTGCCTCCCTGTGCTGGAAAAACAAAATTCACATGGGCCAAGGTTCAGGGCTTCTCATCATGTGGGTGTCTACATTTTGTTTCCTCTCTCCCCTAACTATTATCTCTTTTTCTTTAATAGGTTGTCTTTCTGTATGTGATGCAAGGAGCACTGTTACCTACATGAGGACAAACTTTTTAGCAGGGTCTGTTGCAGTAGGACAAGGTAACAGTTTTAAACTAAAGGAGTATCAGTTTGGATCAAATATAAGGAAAAGGTTTATTACAGTGAGTGTGATGAAATACTGGAATAGGTTGTTGTGAGAGGTGGTGGATGCCCGATCCCTGGAAATATTCAGGGCAAGGTTGGACTGGACTCTGAGCAACCTGGTCTAATGGAAGGTGTCCCTGCCACTGCAAAACAGGGTGGACTAGATGGTCTTTAAATGCCCCTTTCAACTCAAAACTATTCTGTGATTCTGTGATTAAGGTCATATAAGGGACCTTAATCAGATATTTCACATATAAGGTATTTATGAAAAACAATTAGATTTAATTTGCAAACACCTGAAATATGGCATGGGGATACTTCATAAACCTTATTAGGGACCTCCATTCTGTTTCCAGTCCCATTCTCAATAAAAACAGATGCACATTTTTGAATTATACTCTTGCAGCTCTCTTCCCACAGTGTTTGGCTAGTTGTTTCCTCTCAACTTCTTTCAGACTCAGGCTTCGTATTTTTCTCTTGGTTCATCTTATACAGTCTCTAAGCTTCCCTCATCCCTTCTGTTTGCTCATTATGAAACTATTCTGCTGTTATTAAGACTTTCCTGTGTAAATTTTGAAATTGTATCTTTCCACCCTTACTGGCCATTGCGCTCTTACTGGCCACCACAGCTGTGGAGAGCTTTTGCCTCTCTCTTCAAGATCCTCACATGTCACACTGTGATCTTCCTATTCCTTTACAATTTTCATTGCCTAGGGATTTTCGAGCACAAGTCCTATGAGGGAACTGGGGTTGTTTAGCCTGGAGAAGAGGAGGCTCAGGGGAGACCTCATCACTCTCTACAACTCCCTGAAAGGAGGTTGTAACCCGGTGGGGGTTGCTCCCTTCTCCCAGGCAACCAGCAACAGGACAAGAAGGCATGGTCTTAAGCTGTGCTAGGGCAGGTTTAGGTTGGATATTAGGAAGAAATTTTTTACAGAGAGAGTAATCACACATTGGAATGGGCTGCCCAGGGAGGTGGTGGATTCTCCGTCCCTGGAGGTTTTTAAGATAAGACTGGATGTGGCACTTAGTGCCTTGGTCTAGTGAACACGGCGGTGTTGGATCAAAGGTTGGACTTGATGATCTCAGAGGTCTTTTCCAACCCGGTTGATTCTATGATTCTATTCTATGATTCAGTGACAATAACAACACTTTGCTTCTTTCTTACCCATTCTCTCTTTCACAGTGAGCAACTGTTGTCTCATTAGCAGCTGTTCTTTGGCTGTTTGTGCCAGCCTGAAGTACCTGGTGTGCTTTCTGGCCAGCTCTGTAAGTGACTGCTTCAAGTGCAGTTGTCCCTTTTCTGCACAAAGTATCAGTGCTGTGTTGAGAGCATTAAACTTTTAAATGTGTCAGTGGCTTGTCTTTTTTTTTAGCTGGAGTCATACTTGTCTGTATGTTTCAGTAGTTCTGTCACCTTTTCAGTGTTCCAAGTGATGCTGAATAGTAACTCCTACAGGCAAAATGCTCGATTACAGGAGTCTTGGGCTGTGAACATATGGGATCTCTCAAGTTAAATACACTTTTAGAGGAGTCTCAGGAAGAAGGCATGCAGTGGTCTTTGGTATGAGCAGAAGTACAGCTGCTGAAGGTGTGGGCCATACAACTGCAATGGATCAGCCCATTGCTGCTCTTTGTCAACACCAGATGAGGGCTGCTTTTTAAGGCAGTCCTAATGTGACTGCTGCTATCAGCCTGAGATACCCTGTTTTCCTGTTACTTTTTTTATTTTATCTCATTTTTTTAAATGAAAATGCTAATATTAGCATGTACCCTGGGTTGTAGTAAAGTGTGATAGCCAGGAAAGCTGTGGTGCAAAGCTGTTTTCCTAAGGTGAGTCAGAGGATGCAAATGATAGAAACTCGTCTACTTTTCTCCACAATGACTGTTAACAACATGTAGTTTCACTTTAAACAGGAGCCCACTGAACTAGGCATATGAAAACCTGCTCAAATGTGTAAGAGCTTGCAGATTGCAATAGTGCAGAGAATTGATGTTAAAGAGAAGGGACTCATTTTATAGACCAGGAAAATAATGGAGGGGTTTTTTCTGCCTTTTTTTTTTTCTTTTCTACAATCTTTTCTCCCGTTTTTAGCAAATCTGAGGTTTTGTATTGAAATGTGGTATGTTTGTGTGCTGTGAAATGATCCAGTTTCTGCCTTGTAAAAACTTGGTTGTTATTCGACAGGAGAGGATTCAAGCTGCTCAGTGTTGTTTGAAGAGATTGTTTAATGCTATGCCACCTCTTTTGTGTGCTATCTGCACAATTTTTTTTTTTTTTTTTTTAATATTCTTGTGCACTGTTTGGCTGTAGAGGGTTGGTATCTTTGGCTCTGCCTTGGAAATGAAAAATTTACTGTAAATGTGCTCTGATGGAAGATCAGCTCTGCAGCTGTTGTGGTTTCTCTGTTACAGAAAGTGCTGTGTGCACCCTGGGTACTGTCAGTCCTGAAAACACACTGTTGATATTACCTGCACACTCATTTGCTGGCATCTTTTTCAAGAGCGTGTGGGTCAAGCAAGAACTTGGATACTTTCATCCTCCTTTTGTTTTACTTACCTGTGCCAATCGCATGCTTAAGGAAGACTGGAAGTCATATCACAACCCATTAATGGCCATGAGATCAAAAGCAAATGGGAGACCAATGATTAAATAAAGCAAAGTTGAAGATGGAAAGGAGGAGGTAGAATTGCAGCAGCAGTGAAGATAGAGGATAAAATTATGGTAAATATATCAAGCCAGTGGGAGAAATTTATAGCCATTGAGTAGCTTTGAAGGGAATTTAATGACAGGAAAAAAAGACTTTTGCAGGAAGACTGATTTTTTTTTTTATTTTTTATTTTTTCTATCAGGAGCAAAACTAGCTGCAGAGAGGCTTTCCAGGAGGGACATCAGACTAGAGATAAACAGGTAGGGGGAGAGTAGAAAGAGCCTTAACTGCATTGTGGTTGGGTTTGTTAGTAAAAGCAGAAACAACAAGCAGAGTCCGGGAACTGCTTGATAGGTGGAAGCACAGCTCTTCTGAAGATGGCTTTAGGGATGAAGTATGGACTGTCTAGTGCACTTAACCTATCCAAAGGCGTGCTGTTTCCAAACTTTTACTGCGAGCCTTAGTTGCTGACTCAGTGCTGATGCAGTATCTATAGTGCTTGCCTGCAAATGTGGGCTCTCACTTCAGCACTGGTTTCATTCCGTTCTTTCAGCTTTCTCTCTGTGAAGACTTTCTGAGTTCAGAATTAGTTCAGTATATGGATAGTGATTTCTCCACTTCAGAGCTGTTTGACCAGTGTCTTACTAGAAGCCTGTGTCCTATAAAATAAGGGGCTTAACTCTGTCCTCTGGTGAAGGACCTTCCTGATAAGTGAGTTGAACAGATCTGCACAGGCCAGGCTCTGTGCCTATACACAGCCTTGCCCAGGGCTTTTCTGAAAAACCCAGTCCCCTGCACATTCAGTACCCTGCTCTGTGCCTGTGCACAGGAGGACATCAAGGACAGATGCATCCTCCTGATGTGAGTAGGGTTTACTGCAGGTATATTATAAACCCTGAGATAAAACTGGTACTGAAAAACAAGGCTGGCTCTGCCTACAATCTTCAAATGTGTAGCAAACACACAAAAAAAATGGACTTTCTGCAGGATTACTGGCATGCACAAGGCATTTACTCCATGCCATGCCAGGGCCAGCAGCAGAGGGGAAGGGAGAGGAGCTGTGGGGGCTTTGAGAGAGAACGCAGCCACAGCAAAAGGGGCAACTTTGCAGCAGTGCTGCAGGGTGAATATTACCTGTCTCAACAGGCTGCATGTAGACTTGGGGCTCACAGTCTCATCCTGTTCTAGTGCTGTTCAATAGCAAAAGGACTCTGGCTGAGTGGAAATGATGCTCTGCAATGTTTTAATCTGAGACACTGCAGGCTTGGCTTTCAGGGATGCCAACCACTCCTATCTCCTCTTTTCCTGAGCTTGAGTTGCAGTGTTGCATGCTCATTCATAATAGGGTGTCAAATTATAGGAGAAGCTCTATTTGTCATAAATGGCAGCCCTATGTTTCAGCAGATATTTTGTGAGTCTAGTGAGCCTAAATCAAGACGGTATGGATTAAACTGTCCCTCTGATTTTCTAGGTCACTATTGGAGGGTGTTTGTCAATTTAAAAGTCTTTTACACCCTGCAAAATATTGTCTTTTAATAAAATTCCTTTGAAATCCTTATCCATTATCTTGGCATTTTGCAGAAGGTACGATTATGTCCCAAAGTTCGGTTGAACAAGCCCCATTAGATGGATGACAACTTCCAACCCTCTTCAGTAAATAATGGTTAAATTTCCCTGAGGTGTGGGGTTTTTTCTCTTCCTCTTTCTGTTTGATATCTCAGGCCAGAGAACAGTGTATATTCCTACCAATCTGAATTTAAATGAAGCAGACAGCTAACTTTGATTTGCTTCTGTTTCTTCCCATCAGACAAACTGGCTTGCATTAATCATATTAATAAAAATGACATTAAAATTACCAAGTTTTTAAAGGCACATGACCCACCAAGTTACAAGTCATCCTGTATGCATATTAATTACAAGTTGACTAAGATTTCAGTGAAAGCTCAAAGGAATGATGTTTTCCCCTGTACGTTAGTTTTAATTTGGAAAGCTCCCTTGTAATGCAAGATGTATCCTGTTCTAATGTGGTTCTCTAATCACAGTATTAGATAGATGATTAATTTTGATAGATGATCCCCAAATGCTTTAAATATAGTAAGATTTGCAGTAATTAGAATTATTTTTTTAATACTTTGTTTCCTGAACTATCCATGGTGACATCCATCTATCATCAGATGGATTTGTTTACTCATTCTCTTTCCAAAAAAAAAAAAAAAAAGAAAAATCAAGTTATTTGTATTGAGAGTTTATCTTTGCTGCTATGTGGTGAAGGAAGCATGTTATAATTTATCTCACTCTAGTTACTGCTCCCTTTTTTGAGAGATTGTGTTCTGAAGAAGTGCACATTTTTCAGAAATGTTCAAAGCCCTTGCCCTCCCTCCCCCATCTACAAGCAGTAGCATTGTCTCAACAGGAGAGCCAAAAAGTCACTTCAGTCATTCTGAGTGCTTGCCAATGGAAACTGAAGTCCAAGGCAGGATTCACTAGGCATTTTTTTCCTCTGCTTCATCTTTCACCTTACCGTGTTTGTAATATATAATGCTTGTATACACACAAATATACACATCTAGTGTATATTTTCAGTGCAGAATATTTATTAACAGAGGTTGTACAAAACAAGAAAAAGTGTTGAGGATATTAATCTCCTGTCATTTCCCCCAAACCTGTCCTCCTCTGACCTTTGCAGTAGTGTTTAACTGTGATGGTTGCTACTGTTTGTTCAGCCATCAGACAGTGGGACTGATGCTCAGTGTAGCCCAGAGTGCTACCTATGGAAGTGCCCTTGCCTTTCCGCAAGGAAGATGTTTGCTGGGCTTTTGCTCATTCATGGCTGGTTTTATCCTTTATTGCAGAGGTGACAAACCCCCACCCTGGCAAACAGGATGGTAGGTCTTTACCACCACTTGCCAGTGTCTGGATTTAGGCATTAAGCCCAGGAGGGTCCTGACTTGAATAACTAGGGGGAAAAAAATGTTTCCTTCCTGGGCCAGTTAATAATCAGATCATATTAACAAGTAAAATTTGATTAGGCTTCTGATTAGGAAAGAGTAGGCCAGGAGTTTGAAGCTTGTTGTGTCAACAGAACAGATTAGCTTCAGTCTGATGTTCTGCTTTCAATAAGAAACTGTTAATAAAATTATAGTGTCTGACTTCCTCATGAGGTTCTGAACATAAAGGACTCTGAGCAGTTGCAAAATATGATAGCACTGAGACTTTGTAAACAACCAGGCAGAAGACTATCAAATCATTTAATTGCAATAAAAAATAATAGTAGGGGAAAAGGGAAATATTTGTCTCTAATGAATGAGGTAAAACTTGCATGTTTGGAAAATGCTAGTAGGTTGCTGTCAACTGCCTGAGGTGACCACTCAGGAGGGCAGATGTCCCAGCTGGAGGGCTCTGAGCTCACTGTTGCACAAAGCTTTATAGGCAGAACAGCCCAGTTCAATGCTGAAAAAGTTCTGAACAATTCTGACAGTTTAACCTTTTTGTTGGAAAGTATTAAACTAAGCAATGTCACCAGCACCTTGTGAGGAGGCTCATTGCACGCAAGAAGCAACTGGCAATGTAGTGTGACCTGGAATGGCATCTGGGTTTTTACTGAGAACAGATTTTAGAAGAAACAGAGAAAATAATTCCTGTAAATTTTTTATTGAGCCCAGGTACTTTCAGCCAGTTCTGAGAATTGTCCAGCAGATCTCCACATACTAAACCGTTGGCATTTTGCCATACAAATCAGCATCACAGAAATTCAGGGTACAGACTGTTAAAACCATATTGCAAAGGCCTAACATTTAGAAATATAAATAATGCTTAGCCTACTTTTCTCATCAGAATAGGATCCAGTGACACTGTGATTAATCACAGGCTGCTCAGCATCAGTAGGGGGAAATGAAACCTATTAACGCTGCTGTGTTCTCCAGGTGCTGAGGCTGTATGGGAGGAAATGATCTCTGATGTGAGGGAAGACGGACTGCTAATTCAAAAAACAAAATTCCACCTGCTGTCAAGAATGATTAGGGATCAGAAGGGTACATTTGTGGTGATTGCTTGATCTTCGTGGCTAATGAAGTTAACTGTCTACAGTCAGACCCCCGTTAAAGTTAACTGTGGTGTTTTATGTTGTACCTAAAATGTTCCCCTGTACCAGATATGTTCAAGCAGGACAATTTCTCCCTTGGAGCATGCTCACTCACTCTACCTCAGGCTCAAGAAGTGTGAGAGGGTGAACATTGCTCTCAGCTCAAAGCAGCAAGCTCTGATTCTGCTTGTTACTTCAGGCACTGCTGACTGATTTTGGATGCTCTCTCTGAACAGCAAATGCTCTGTTGTGTACTACCATCATTAACAATGGTCTTCAGCTTCGAGGGGGATGGGAACAAAACAATGTTTCTTCTACCTCTTTGAATTTCAGCATTGTGGATTTAAATCTACTCATTTTCTGTGCTACGTAACAGCCAGGGTACCTCTGTCTACTACACAATTCATTTGGTCACGACCTCTATGAATTTTGTCCTCCCTCAGATCACTTTGAATTAATCTATGGGAGGGAGTAAAATGTCCTGCTGGAATACCAGGTCTTGGATTCTCAGGTTTCTGCAGGAAAGCTGTAGATTATCAGAAAGACACACCAAGGGCAATGCAAGTCCATCAGCAAAGAGAGAGCAGGATGATGTGTGCGAACAGAAACAGACTGACAAACATGTTGCTGTCATATGCACACCCTTCATGCAGAAGATGGGAAAGTGCTTTGTACTTAACTGGAATGGGGTAGTGGTATCAAGGGTCAAGTATGGAATGATTTTTCTTAGAGGGCATGTAAGCTAAAGATAGCCAGACAGCTGTAGGGGAGTTTGTCTTGCAAGGCCTACCCCCGCCCTCCTCAGAGAAATGTATCAGAAACACCAGGTAAAGCTGAGATTGCTTCATTATTGTTATTGAAGCCACTGAATTTGGATACAGATGTAGCAGAATTGGGACCAGTGGGAAAGTAGTAATTAGAAAAACATTCATTTGGGAAGAGACTGGCTGGAGGAAAGGAGGTACAAGGGGAAAAAAAGGGTTCAGAAGTGGAGAAATGGAAAGTAACATAAAGATCAGGTAAAAAAATACAAGAGGGCAGATTTTCCACCGGTAAGAGTATGAACCTTTGCAGATGTTAGTGTAGCTATCCTACTGACCCAAGGCTACCAGGATGTCAGAGGGTACCTTTGGGGCAACTCACTCACCTACCAGTCAGGTCTGCTTTGGAAAGGACTGGTGTAGGAGGGCGGAGGCAAGAGGGATCACCTGCACCTTAAGGTTAAATGATGTAGGGGAGAGAAGGATGATGGATTTGTACTTCAGTAGTAGTTGTGTGTAGTTAATAGGATTTAGCAGTGATATGCCACAGCTTTGTAGCTGTGTGCAATAGCAAACCAAATAATGGGAATTGATAACAGTAGTCTGTTTATTAGTTAATTAGGCTATTTGATTTGTTAATTATTAGTAATATGTTGATCAATCAATAAGCATTATAGCCCCTATCAGTTAGGTCTTAAGCCTGCAATGTAAAGGAGGAGAGTCAGATCCTGAGGCAACCCAGTAGGTGATTCTTCTGAAACTGGACCTTGCATGACTGTGTCTCTGTAGAACCTGAGGCACTAAATATGTGTTGTAAACTTATCTTAAATACCAGTCTGATTCCTCCTTCACTTAGGCTGTCTTCCATAGTAGTCTGCAATCTTTTTAATTCCTCCTTAAAGGAGGAATTAATTTAATTTAAAAAAGTTCTTTTATTCTCATTTGTAGCTCATTAGTTCCTCCATGATCTAAATTGTCTTGGTTCTCTCATATGTCCTGGTAAGTATTTTGATTCCAGCTTATGGTTCCTGTTTTGGAGCAGGGGGGTTTGCTTATTTACTTGGAACTTTATAATCAGCTTCCCAAATCTGTCTGGATACTTTACAGCTGCCTTTGCAGATAGTTGTTTGGTTTTTATTCTGAGTAGCCTGTTACTTTTTCTTCCTGTGAAATATAGTTTCTTTTGGAGAAAATTCTCATTCCTGATTTAATTTCCTTTGACTATTTTCTGATGATTTTGGGTCAGCTTTAATGTTTTATGAGTCATTTCATTATTTGTTCCATCTCGGTTCCTCAGTGTCTGACCTGAGTCAGGCACCACCTCTGTCCTGCTGTGCAAGTTTTAGCCTTAGCCAGAATTTAGAGTTTTTCCCATGTGGATGAGCATGAGCAATACATAATGGGTGTGCTATTTGTGATATCTTCACACTAAAATTCCCTTCAGGATGGTGGAAAGAGAGGCTGTTTTCCCTCTTAGGAATTCTCTCCCCTTTGCTGCTTACCACAGCCACAATCACTGTTTCTTTGGCCATGTCTCTACCATATGCCCAGCCAGCAATAAATGGCCATGACTTTTATTTCAAATGGATTTATTAGGGATGGTGAGTAATGCATTTTTATGCTGGATTACTTATTATACTCATGTCTTGTGTCAAGATCTAGTTGGATGAAAGAACTGAGTGCATTAAAATACCATTTGAGAAGGGTTTATTAGTTAATAATACCTTGAAACGCACTTGAATGCTTTTCCTCATGTAAATTTATGTAAATGTTTTTTGACTGAAGGCTGAATTATTATAATAAAAGCAGTATTATGTATATTGAGGAAGCTGAGCTGTTTGGGTTGGTCACCGTATCTCTTGGAGTTGAAGAAGCTCATCCTGTCCAACCTAATTATTTCCACAGATCCCAAGAAAGCTTTTCTTTTTCCTCTCAGTTCATCTCTGAGCTCTGAGTTGAATTGTACAAGTTGGAGAAACACAAATGTTTAAAAAGTTCTTTTGGTACCTGCTGTTATGTTGAGGCCAGATTAGGCCTTAAGCAAGTTCTGTACCAGGTGCTGCTACTGCTGATTCAGCCATTAGACCCTCCTTAAAACTTTGGGAGCAAATATAACCTGCTTAATGCCAACTCTCTGCAACTGGAACTAGATGGATTTGTTAATTTGCTGAATTTAATTTTGCACAGTACTATAGACTGTTCCCTCACTGGAGCTATATAAAGAGATACAGTGGCTTCCTCTGCTGGAGCTAAAGATGGCCACTAAAGATAGCAGCTTTATAAAGGATTGCTCTGACTGCCTTGTATCACCAGATCCAAGGTGATAGCTATTAGCACCTTTCAGCTAGTGTAAATGTAGAAAAGCATATACCTAATGAGGAGAGAGCAAATGTTTGAATAAGTGCTCCAGGGAGAGCGGTAGAGAGAGCATTAAGATGGAGCACTGCACCTGTCCAAGGACTGCATCCTTGGAGGGCACTGACCACAGCAACATTCCCATCTCAGATTCTTTTTTCACTTTTTTTTTTTTTAAATTTGCACTTTAAAAAAAAATATTTAGCTGTCGTTGACGATAACTGATAGTGAGTTATGCTCCTATTTACTGTCGGTTTTACTCTTCCCTTCTCTCCACACTCCCTCTTTGAAGGACCAAACAATTGATTTCTCAGGCGGAGGCAGTGTGAGAGAAGCTGGCTCACAAATATGACTTTCTCAAGAGCTTCTGACCACTGATTACTTTCGTTGACAAACTTGTACTTCTTATCCCCACCTCTAATATGTGTAAAAATTTCAGTTAAAAAACCCTCTGCTTTCCCCTTGTTTTTCCTCATGTGGTTTGGATTAGGAAAATCTGAGACCCAGCAGGAGGCACAGCAAACCCAGACTGAACTGCAAAATGGATTACTTCAAGTGCAGTGAGTGGGGGTTAGAAAAACATTGCACATAGAATTGAAACTACCTTATCATAGACACTGCACTTGATCTTAGCCAAAAGGCTGAGTATTCCACACACTGGAATCTTGCTAACTCTAATTTTATCAGAAAGTCTGTCTGATCTGATTTCCATAGCATGTTTCTTTCTGTTTAGCAAGTGTAGTCACTTTGGCCGGTTGTGTTTGTTGTGTTTACTTTCTTAAATTTGTGGAAATGAGTGTGATCTTTCTTTATTTGGAGTAATAAAACCAGAGAGATATTTTATATCAACATCTTTGCAATTGAATTAGTGGAAATATTTTGTCTATATGAGGTTTTATTTGATTCTTTAATTCATTTCATTTCCTGAATTTAGATTCAATTATATGTTCTTCTTTTTAAATGTATTCTGTTGTCCATGCTAGAATAGCTCGTCTTGTGGCAGATGCAAATATTAATGAAATCTCTGATCTGGTGTGTAGACATTATTGAACACTACACAACACAATCTGAATTTGCATCTGCTTTCTAGGCCTGGAGAAAACAAACTGACCTCAGTGATGTACCCATTCAGGTACTTAACTGTTCTAATGAAAATCTCGAGGAGCAGGGAGGAGAAAGGATTAGGGTGATGTGAGTTTGAGCTGAGGGAAGCATTGTTCTGGATTTGTAATTGGCCTCTTTTAATATAAGATTCATTATGTAGCTTGTTATATAATTATTGTTCTATTATTATATTCTCTATAATTTTATAATTGTTCTGTTATTATATTGTAGAATTTATCTGAGTGAGGTTGCATGTAGGTTTATATTGAAAGAGAGACAGCTTTTTCCAAGAAAAAGCATATGAGTAGAAATCATTATATTTAAATGGAATTTAATCTGTTACTTTTTAGAGCAATAGGATGTTACTTTCTTCCCTCTGCTCTCTCAAGTCCAGCACTAGGTAGCATACAATAAATCCTTGCATCACAACTGTGTGGACTGAATATATGACAAAAAGTCTACATCCTTTAACATAAGACTTGTGCTGACATTCCAGTACCTTAAAAAAAAAAAAAAAAGGCACATTGGTGTTACAAGTGTAGGTTATGGTATTTCAGTTGAGCCTTTGCAGTGTGGGTTACACTTTTGTGCTATTTTCCCAAAACAGGGAAACTTCACAGGGACTCCAAAACAATGGATATGAACACGTAGAAGCCCCAGCATGGGAAGTTTAGTCTGTTTCTACATTTTTTTTTCCTGTTTCACAGTCCATTTCATGTTTACAGTTGTGTTAAATTGCTGGTATTTATCTCAAGGTGCTTTGTCATTTCTGAGCTGGATGTCCTACAAATAAACAACTGATGGCAAGGGCAGCAGAGAATCAATCCATACAGAACAGGGGATGTGGAAATGAGCACTAGGACAGGGAACAGAGGATAACAGAAGCCTTAGCTGTATCACCAGGTAGAGCATAAGAAGAGGCAAAACATCTGGGAGGGAGTAGGTGAGTGATGAGAGAGGTACATTACTGTTTTCTCACTAAGGAACAAAATTTCCCAATAATTTGTCAGGCTCTACCTTTTCAAGATGAAATTCATTACTACATCAAAGTGAATGCCTTGTTGCTAAGAGAAAAAAATGCCCCTATTTAGAATGTAAATGAGAAAAATGTAAGAATTACATTTATAGATATTTAAAGAATTGTGAGTGGCTGGGTGGATGGAGTTAGTCTTGTTTTAGAAATTGACTTTGGCATAAT
Organism: Corapipo altera; assembly: GCF_003945725.1. Classification (NCBI taxonomy): domain Eukaryota; kingdom Metazoa; phylum Chordata; class Aves; order Passeriformes; family Pipridae; genus Corapipo; species Corapipo altera. The sequence continues at coordinate 1,568,724 of NW_020884898.1, read as the reverse complement.
TTGATAATAAGTAATAAGCTTCTGATTCCCTAATAATTTGAAATGTAGCAAATCATTACTGAATGTGTGTGCTGCATTACATATGAAGTGTACACAGCCAAGAGGGGTGTGTGGTGGGTTGGTTGGTTGGTTTGTTTGCAGCCTGTCTACTTCCCTTCTCACCCTCCCTCTCTGGCAGACCACCGTGAGGGAAGGCTGAAGTCAGCCTTGCTCAGCACTGAATTGTGCCAGCTTGAGGATGCTACCCTTTTCCAGAAGAGCTTGGGAGCCCTTCAGGAGTTAGAAGCATATAACTCAAAGTTATATACCTCCTGTGTTCCCTCCATCTCCTTCTGCCTGGAGGAGAAACCTGTTTGAAACCCCTGTACTGGGCAATTCTTAGAAACAGACACCTGAATGCAGATGCATTCTTGTCAAAAGGAAACCCAGAAAACATTTGCACAGATGTGGTTGACACGGGAGGTCATGATCTCATTTCATATGTCATTGCTTAATCTTAGCCGAGATAATTACAGACATATGGCTGTCTAAATATGAAGTCAACAGGAAGGTATCCAGCTACATGTGGTACTACAAGTAAATCAGATTTAACTGCAACAGCCAGCAGCTGAAGCTATTAGGTGAACATCGGATGTTCCCTGACAAAATTTATCATAAAAAACAAAGACAATAAATTTACATTTAGTCATTCTTTGTATGTCTTTGTGGATAAAACTCACATTAGTATCTCATAATGTTCAAATAATAATCAGTATAGAATTTAGAGTTATTTGTACGTTTTTCGAAACGTGACAGGATGAAAACTCGCTGTCCAGGGAAAAGTGTAACATATTGCCTAAACCATCTGTGGTGCTGGGTTGATGCTGGCAAGCCCTGGATAATACAGGGACAATCAGGTGTGGAGTGTTTGCTTCACTGGCCAGCAGCAGTCAGGTCAGCGCTTTCCCCGTTTAGGCTCTGACCAGCTGCTGGTCCCAGCAGTGCAGTAGTTGTAGGTGCAGCAAAGCCCTCAGACAGAGGATATTCTGTAGTACCCAGAACCAGTACAAAACGTCCCTGATGCTTTGCCTTTTGTTGTGTTGACCTTAAGTACTTTTTTTTTTTTCCTCCTTTCCGGAAGGCCTCACCTTCTGGCTGCACCATTACAACGTTTCTGTGTGTTTTAATAGTGGCTCATATCCACTGCAGCACAGCTATAGTTTTGGTATTATTGCTTCTGAGGACTCACAGAGTTGCTCAGGAAGCTTGTGGGATGTTTTTGCAGGACGCTGCCTTTGCAGCATGCAGCCAAACCTGTTGGTTTGTTCCAAGCTCAGTGGCAGTTTCCAGCATAGCCATGAACAGACACCACAAATCACCTTATTTCCTGACTGTAAAGCAAGAGGGTGGCCTCTCCCCTGCTCCCCTTTGCCGTGCTTTTAAACCATTTGTAAGCAGGGATTTGTTTTTCTTCCTGTGTGAAGTAAACTAAGGTTGAACTCTGGTCTGGTGTACAAACTCAGATTTGAACAGGCCCCCTAAGTTTCACTGATATGGTAATTTTTAAATCCAGGTCACAAGCACAGACATCCATGATGAACTTTGGGAAAGTTTTGTGTGCCAGCTGGGCACGTGCTTTTCTCTGAGCGAGTGTTTATGCTCCCTAGGTCCTGACCCTGTGGTCCAGGAGAAGGTCCACAAACCCACACCAAGAGACCTCTTGGCTTTGCTGGAATTTTCATCCCAGGCGACTATTGAGGGGTATTTGCAGGATTACAGTCAGCAGCAGTGTGAGCTTTGGGTAAGTGCCCTCCCTTGTGCTCGTGCGTGTTCTGGTAAACTGAGATTTCAGACAAGCAAGTGAAGACATACTTCAGTTTTATTGTTTAGGCATGGATAGAAACATTAATTCTTTTGCACTCTTGGTTCTTGAAACTTGCCTATAGTGAACTCGGAGCAGTGAAAAGCCCAGCTCCCAGGACTGACGATTTAAAGTGCATAGGAGATCTAGCAGAATCCCAAAAGGCGAGGAGTTGGTTTTTATTCCTTCTTCTGTAGCTGTGGAAGCTGAAGGACTTTTTTTCTTCTCCTTTGCCCTGTATTCCCCTGACAATGGTATGAAAATTTTCAGCCCTTCCCTATGCTTTCCCTTTGGAAGTTTCCCTATCTTTGGAAGTTTCCTCTCTGTATTTAAGAACTATTTGTAGTGTTACAAACAAAGACAGGTGATATTTGCACACTCCTTCACAGGACTCTGTTATAACTTTTCCCATTTAGAGTCATGCCCACTGAATTTGTTTTTTCTTTTAAAAAACGTGTATCACTTGGCAGTGTTCTTGCACCAAAAGAAAAAGATATATTTATATATAAAGTAACTTTTTTGTGTGTTCACGTTTTATTTTGGAAAAAGAGGTGTTTAAAAATTTTAGAATTTTTTTAACAAAATTCTAAAAAGAAAAAAATCACAATATTTACAGAGATAACAGAATGGCTTAGCCATGCAAAACAAATTACTTTGGTTTTTCCCCCATTTTACTTTGGTTTAAATATTGACCAAGATTATAATTTTTTTTCTTTTTGCCAAATAAAACAGTAACAAATTAAAGTTTAGAGGCATATAACAGGATTTCCCTCTAATATTTTATACAGCATAGAGCTTATAGGACATCTTATGTATTTAATCCATGCCAATGCACTACAGGAAGCTTTTATTAAGACATCAGTCACTACTGCCCAGACATTTAACATTTTACAAATTTACAAGTAACAGTGTTTTCTTCCCCTAAATAATGCAAAAGTGGCAAAATACATTTCCTAACGTCCATCTTTTTTTCATTTATTTATTTATTTATTATTTATTTATTTATTTATTTTTGCCTACCAGTCTATAAAAACTTACTTTTTCCCTGGATATTTGTAAATGGAAACCTGATGTTCTGCTTAATCTACTGTTTCCCTCCATCAAAGATGCCTATTACCTTCTTCCAGAAACTAACCTTCCAGATAAATTGAAACTTATCTCCCTTAAGTACGACTTCCTTTTGGCCATTCACCTAAAACCTTCTCTTATCAAGTACCATTCTAAAAATTCCCTCAAGCAAAAAACATGTTTATAAAGTTACAAACTTGAATGTAACTAAAGATACATAGACATTTCATTGTTACAATTATATGTACTGTTTGATAAATTAGGTACCAGTTAAAAACACTAAAATTATCTCAAGGTGCATTCAATATCTGTAGCATAGTTAACAAAAACACACAAAAAATATATATATTCTATTTTTGTGGGAAAAAATGCAGCTTTGATATGACCACTTTTTAAAAAAAGGTTCCAATTCTGACTGGTATCTCTTTGAAATGACAATTTACAGTACTTTAAGGCAGCGAATGACATAAAGGAATCAAAATTAACCCAGAATTCCAGTTCCTTATCCTAATGCTAACATGAAAGACGACTCATAATGATCAATAAAATGTGTCTTGCTCTAGAAGGAAAGGATTATTAGCCACCGTCTGTATGTAGGCTAGGAATTTTTCATAGTGTTCCTTGCTTAATACCCAGACTTCTTCAGGGAACCTCTTTATTCCCTTTCTGGCTTGTTTAGCTTTGCATGGTTTTTTAAACATTCACTTTCATTAACAACTTAGTTTATTCTTGTCACAGCTGTCACCCTTCTGCTTTATCATGACTTCAAAGAATGAAAAAGGAGTTTGACATTTTCCTTTAAGACAATCTTACACTGTAGGTACTTGTTACAAACCAGAGGCTTCACTGAAAACAACCAGAACTAGACATGTACCTGCTCAAAGGGTGTCATAAAAACAATTGAAATAAAAACCATTACACTATACATCAGATTAACAGCAACTCCCAGAACAAAGCCTTACAGTGTATAAAAATAGCTACGTAAAAAATTTACATAAAGGCAAACAAAAAGAAATCTTCAGTGCAGACATTTACAAAAAAATATTTCGAACAGAACACAACATGGTGACCTATTATCATGGCTGTTGCCAAAATTAGTTTGTGGGGTTTTTTTATCTTGAGATAATTATGTCTAAAATCCTTTGAAAACTTGGTAGAATGATCTGCTTAATACTTGAACCATGAATAGCTGTCACTTCTTTGTATATGTTTAAATACAATCCACGTTCATGCTTCAATTGGTCTATATGTATTCTCTGAAAATATGAAAGATAAAGCCAGTTAAACATTTTAAAGTATATTAACCATCATAACTACTCAGTATCTAACCTTAAAATAAACAGCTACATGAATAGTACTTTCTTCTGCTGTTCAATGACATGAACACTTTCTTTCATGACAAGAGTAGCTGTTGCAATATTGTTCCCAGTAAATCCAGTAAGTTTATCTGGTAAGTAATGGATTTATGTCCGTTTCATTTATGTAGATCTACTCATCTGAAGAAATATAGAGTAAACGATTGTACTGAAGGCACACAATGTTATTTGAACTCCTGTGTTAAATAAATACCCCCAGCTAACTTCATCTAATCACCTCAATATCACAATGCTGCAGAAGGTACCAGGACCAGGCAAAAAATGCAGACGAAGGCCTAAGCAAAAAGATTACAGATTTTCCCCATAGAATTGTAGTAGGAATGCTGGGTATTTATGCTGCAACTTTTTCAAAATACAAATCTACTTCTTTTCTACTTTTAAATCATTTATAGGATATAATTTTGATATTCTCAATTCCCTTTTTCAAATTATAAAACAGTGATATTACTAGTAAAGTGCCTATAGCAATGCTGCATCTCTTTATATAATGTATAAGTGCTTTATCTAATTCAGTGAATTTTGAATATTTAACGCAAAACTTGTGGCTTGTACTTTAAAGTATAAGACCAGACAATACCGGTATTATTAATGGCAGCTGTATTTATTTAAATAAGAAACCTTTTAATGTAAATATGAAATACCACAGTTCCACTACATGCTTTAAAACCCTACTACCTCAAGAAGGTATCCAATGCTATTTACTTAAGATCCCTGAAAATCAGGGCTGCCTACAGCTTTCCTGTGGAGGAAGTTACAATGCAGCACTACTGAACGGGTACTACTCTCATTTTTAAGAACAGCTGATGACTAACTGAACAAACCTCTGTATGGTCAGCTGGTTTCCAGACTCTTGGGCTACCACAGATTTTAAATGTCCTAAACTGGCCATAAGAATGGTCTAAACCCCTACTTTGGGTTCTAAGAGGAGTGGCATATTTACATGCAGCAGTGGTGTATATGTGTGTGAGCACAGGGTGGTGCTGTTGGTGCTCTGTAGTGCTCCTGTAACTCCCAGTAGAAGTTCGGCATCTACCGAATCGCTGGTGCACAGAACCCAGCAGGGGAAACTTTCATACTAAACGTAATATACAGTGTCTCTTTACAGGATAAAATTGACCCTAGTATAAGTATGGAAAAATCTAGAGTGAAAAGAATTGTTTTGTTCTAAAGGAAGTTTCATGCCATTGGCACTAATGATGAACAAAGCTGACTAAGAACTTGGAAACTGTTGCTTTTCAGTAAGAGAAGGTTCCTGTAAACATTTCAAGTCACAACTTGAAACCTTCTAACTCTACCTAAACATATTCTTCATATATACACATACACACACGTGTACCACAGTGACACATTATATAAATTTGTATTTTCATTTCTGCAAATACGTGGATTAAAATAAAGCCAAGTATTAAGTTACATCTAGATGTCAGGCTTGTTTTAATATCTCGGTGTGCAGCTTCAAATTCTTAACTGGCCAGAAGCTTGAGTCTGTCTGTCCCGATACTACACCACTCAAAGTGACCCCTCTGCCTCATCTCTGGAAGGTGAGCAACAGATTCCACAAATGGTGGACAAAGGGATGTTAAATTCTGCAATATTAAACACTTACCTGGAATGATGACTGACACATTTTCTCTTAAGTTTCAGATTTATGATTGTTTTCCTCTAGTTTTTTGTTTTCTTCTATATTTCCAAGATCTTTGTCTACATGTTTTGACGCTGTCCTATAATGTAAAAAAGAAGGTCATTTTTGCACGTCTACAGCGTTTTGTTCCATCCTCACATTAATGACACTGCCTCCTCCCCTCAAACAGGAAACTTTGACAGGTTCTGTTCTCAGCAGGTTTGCATATGTCTGTAAATAGGCCAATGGCACCAGATCCCCCACTGGTGTTGGTACCACAGGAAGTACTGCAGCAGGGCTCTGTGTGTTTGATTTACCTCTTGAGGAATTCAGAATTATCCTGAGCTAGCAGACATTTAGTAAGGTTAAACCAGTTGTGGAGATCCATGTTTCCTGACAAAGTAATTGTGTAGCTTGTTTCAAAAAACAAGAGTTTGCTTTAAGGCGTACTAAAATGTTACAAGTGTGGCTAAGATATCTTGATCAACACAGCAATCTTTTGTGTACTTGTAGTAAATGACTTACAGAGCCCGTGCCAAACGGAAGCTCTTTAAATGTGAAGAAATTCATGAAAATTCTGGCAACACTGAAAAAAAATCACACTCTAGTTTCTAGATCTGTGCTAGCTGTGACTGACAAGCTTTGGGCAAAGACGAAATTGTGTAGATGTTTGAGGGGGAGGGAAAAGAGGTATGCCTCATTTAAAATAGTAGGTCTTCCTTAATGCAAGTAGTGGAGATGAATTAATGAGTTAAGTGCTTAGTTTAGCTTAGCACAATAAAACCACTATGCCATTCATTTAATCTGTGAGAAGCCTCACTGTCTGCCAAGGTGAAAGATTCCTGCAGTGCTGCGATAACATTTTGAAGGCCGCAATTTTTAAAATGTAAATGGGCAAATGTGTTTGAGTGGGACAAAGTAAATCCTTTGTGTCAAAGCAGATTATCGTATACTCATTTTCTCTACAGATAATCTGTTTCCCCTACAGAAAAGTGAGGTCTGTTGTGAGAGATTCATGCATATGCTCGCCCTTGGTTCAGGGTAAAGACCCGCAGTGACGCTGACTTGCAAAATACAATGAAGACACAGGTTAGCAGGATACTGTGACATGTCACGCTGACACCATGCAGGTATGTACCTCCCCAAACCGCTGATCTGAATTTTTGCTGGTGGAGTGTTTCTGTGCACATCCTCCATCTGAGCAGAGGCCGTGAGCAGTGGCTACGCACTGTGTGTGCCCTGAGCTGAAGTACCCTTGAGCGGTACCTACAGTTTAGTCTTTGTCTCTGAAAGGCTTCTGATGGGGTGCAAATGCACCTAATTCCCAACACCTCTGGGACTGGTGCTGAAATGCTGCTTTCTGGGCTGGGGAGCAGCTCTTGAGGTGGAGTGCCAGGAGAGCATGGGATTCTGGATCCCAAAGCCCAGAGACTACATTGAATGGCACCATTCTAAAATGCTTTTTGTTTTAGAGGAGGTTATTTCCTGAATGGCTCTAAGGTTTAATGCTTCAAAACTGCATTTGCCTTTTACGATTGGTTTTAGAGTGCCTCTATTATATTTGTGTAATTGATAGAAAGGTGTTGGTGTTGAAAACCTACTTACTGCAAAGATCTGGACTCCTCTTTACTGCAGGCAAATTTAATTTCGTGCTGAGATAGTATTAGTAACTTATTCTACAGTGGTAAATTTCTATTGTGCAATAACATTTTACTTTTTTCTGGTATTCAAAACCTGAAACACGTGATATGCTTTAAAAGGAAAGGATGTGAAATGCAATGAAGAATAAAATTCAGTGCTTCAGCAGAGACTGACCTTCTGTGATAACTGACCTTCTTAATAACCTTTCAAAAATCTCTTTAATCCTCACAAAAAAGAAACAACCCCTCAAAAAAAAAATCCCTTGAAAATTAAAAAAGTTTTTAATTTAAATTTAAAAAAATGTTTGGTTTAGGCTGAGCACATAATTTGGCTTGTCACGCGGCTAATGAGTCTTTTCCATAAATAAGTCTCACAAAATTGGAGACAACAGGGAAAGAGATGAAAAGCTGAGAGAATCTGTACTCAGGCAATTACCTGAGCTGAAATGAGCTGGAGGTAAGAAAGCACGATCCTGCACGTCTGTCCTCATGTAACCACTTATGTCTGCTCTCGCAGACTGGATAGACTGTTGGCATGGCTCAGTGTGATCCTTTTTATTTGGCCTCTTATCAAGAGTTTTACACTGCCCAAAGCAGACTGAATCTCATATGACCTGACACTTAACAGCAGAGGGAACTGTAACCAGCATTACTGGTCTTTGATTAGGTTAAATTTATTCAGTGATTAAAGCTAGGAGATGCTGCAATGAGATCAGGTTTTGAGTTATAAAGTGCTCTATTTCAGTTCTGCATTCAATGAAACTAAATGTCACCTCTATTTTCCTAAAGCCACAATGAGTGAAAACGGGAGACCTAAAGGGGAACACTGTGACTTTGAAAGAGGCAGGAGATCCAGAACTCTTTCTGAGGATGTTATAAACCGCTTGCTTGAAATGAGAGTAGCAGCAGTTTTTCATGTCTGACAATCAGATGGATTTCGATTCTCAATGCCCGAGACTGAAATGCAGCTGTTTATTTATGATGGTTCAGTGACCTTGCTGACCCTTTTTTTTGTTGTTCCCCAAATAGCAATATCTAGGCAGATTAACCACCTTAGCACAAACAATACTGCTGCCTTTTTTAGTGCTGTTTAAATAGTGTCGTTAAAAGACACAAGAGTAATTTTGTGCTAAGTTGCAGCACTGTGATCCACTGGCAGTGCTCTGCCAACAGCAGAGGAACAGCCGACTCTGGCATGGCACCAATCCTCAGGGCTCGACAGACGTGGCTTGGGTTTGTAACAGAAATGTCTCAAAACATGGTTTCCATCGCTTCCTGAGGTGATTGAGGCACAGGACAAATGGTCCTTTGCCAGCTTAACATTCAACAACAGTTGTTCCTTACTCTTCGTGCATTAACTCCTGTCAGCTCACTCCATTTGCAACTCAAGAGCAACTTCCTGATATCTGAGCAGCTGGGGAATGTAGTCCAAATGGACAGAAATATTCCTGAGGATTTGCCAGAAAGGGTAGACAGCCCACTCTGCCCAGGCCTGGAGCACTCTCTCACACTGTAACATTATCTGCAGCTCCACAAACAAAGCCCACACCTTCCCGTGCTCTGGCCCTGTTGTTCTGAGGAGTGAGAAGTTGGATGTATAAATATGGCTTTACTTATTCTTTTTTTTTTTAAATTAATTTGTAAAACATGAATCATTCTGAGCTAAAATTATGACTCATACTTTACACATATCTATGCTTGCTCTTCAGGAAAATAATTATCCTCAGAGATTCCTAATCAAAATCTCTTTGCAAGTAATACTGAAGTGAGGTTTTTAGCTTTCTTTGGAATGTATGCATTTTGAGAGGCTGCTATTTTAATAGATTTTGTTCAGATACATTTTCCATGTCAATTGTTTTGCCTGTTGTACTGTAAATACAGACTGCATATAGGTGTCCCAAAAATTGTTGTAGGGTTTTAATTTCTGATTTCTTTTCATCTTGCAAGTCCAGGCCTTGCCCTCAACAATGTTTAAGAAGACAGTAGGCAGTGCTGGTTTTCCTTGTTACCCAAGCTTGAGACCATGACAGGTAAGAGGACAGACATCAGTGTAGTTCTGTATGCTGAAGCAAGAGCCAAGAATTTCATTAAAGCTTGTATCCCTTTTGAAAGGCACATCAGACACTCAACTGCACTGATGCAAAAAATTTTCTAGGAGCTGATGATCTGTACATCCAAATGTGGACTATCGGCAATCTCCTCCTATTTACCCCAATCTTGCCTTGCACTTCCTCCAATTATTTTCAATGTCCATCAGCAAGGAAAAAGAGATATTAGAAAAATATTCCAGTCACCAAGAAATTGGTGGCAATTTTTTAATTTATGTGGTGGCCTTTTACAGAGGATTTGTGTCATGTAACTATGTCTTTTCCCTGGAAGGGAACAGCACAAAACTCAATACAAATGAGTCTTTTTCATAACATACAGCAAGTTTCCTACATATTTGGATTCATATTATTGTTTCTTATAAAATATCAGAAAGGCTGATATTTTTATTGCTATGCTTCAACTGTTCAGTTTCAGAGAAACTAGTAACGTTTTTGACTACTGGGACCTAAAAAGTATTTGAAGAGTTTGGTGTGCTCTGAGTATGAACAATCTTAAGGCTGCTGCTGTGCATCAACTTGCCCAGCTGAACTTTCCTTCACCAGATTTTAAACCACTTTAACCTCAATCCAGCCTCATGTGACTTGAGATTTGTGCATCTCCAGACCTCAGGCACAAAAATGTGGCAAAGGTCCGATCTACATGCAGAACTTCCATGACTAGAGAGCAAGGGTACAGGGTGCTGCTGAGTGCACTATTTCCATTCCAAATCTTTAATTTCTGCTGTACCCTCAGCTGTTTCTGGCAAGGTGAAAATTTCATAGACGAAGGATCTACTGAAGATGGATATCCTAGAATCACTCAACTGAGGTCTGACACAAAAATTTTAGAAATATGCTGAAGTGCTAAGATATATTCTGTTCAGTGCAGATTAGTTTACAACATCCTTTTTGGAAAAAGGAGAAATCTGCAGAGAACAAGTGTTTGGCCTTCTGCTCAGATGAAGGAGAAACAAGGCATGCTGGGGTAGGTAGCCTCAACTCTTTATTTAAGAGGGGGTTGCAGGATGTGGAATACAGATGAGTCCCTTATTTATGGGATAATATTCATACTGAAAAGAGTATGTGGCAATAATCAGTTTTTCCATCAAGTGGAGCTGAGGCAGTGAACAACTGTACAAGTGATTTATTGTGAACATATTCCAAGGCTACAAGTATAATTCCTACTTAGTGTGGATGACAAGACAATAGAATATTGTACAAACCACAACACCAATAACAAAAAAGTAATGTTTTTCTTGCCTCGGCAGACTTGCAAAGTTCTGTGCTGCTGCCTTCTCAGACTTTCCTTTGGCGTCACTTTGGGGATAGAGATTAGTTGAGTTACTGGTCAAGGGTGGGTTTAAAAAATAACTATGAACTGCTGGCCTGTATAGAGATGGAGGGGTTGTCATTAGACACAGATTGTGTCTAGAGGCATAAGGTGCTTTTTACGTGGTCTACTTTGACTTCTAGGCTCTAACTCATAATGAAAACTTTGTCAGAATAGGTACTGGCACTCTGCTTCCTCTTGCAAGTATGGTGTACAAAAAGCAGATCAACTTAAATATATCCTGAGAACAGGAGACTGTCAATGATGATGCATCAATTAAGGGTTTTAGAAGCCAGTAACCCTATATCAAATATGGAGACTATTATATAACTATAAAAGTTTGGGGTTTTTTCCAGTGAACCTCTCTAATCAATTCTAGTTTTAATTTTTCCTCTAAGCTTGAGGAAAGTAAGTGTTGTCCATTTAGAATATGCTGTATGTTATCTCTGAAGCAGAAAAAGTTATTTTAGTTAATAATCTCATGTTATATTCTACAACTGCTGTTAGCTCTCCCCACACTACATAATGGTACAAGAAAAGTTACTTATTTTACCTTCTCTGCCTTCCTTATACCCCAAAAACCCAAACCAGTGAACCAGTTTTATGATTCCACATTCACATATTCAAAAAGGAACGAAAAAAAGAAAATTATTCTAGATATTATCACAACAGTAGCAAAATGTGAGTGGAAGAGCACTGTATGTTATCCTTTTTAATTTTTACCAAAAGAAGTATAAGCTTTACAAAAACCCCCTCCATGTATTATATCTTGAGTGTGGTTCTGTGCTTGGGTGATTTGTAACAATTCTGTATTTGAAAAACTTCCAAAATCTGATCACTTATGGCTGAAGTAAAGTCCTTATGTATTATCTAAAAAAAGGATAACATAAATGAAAACACATTTGTTCATAGTAAAATCCAACTGGTATATTTTAGATCTAATTTGATCTAATTTTAATGAAAGGCCATAGAAAGAACAATTGAACTTTAAGACTACTTTTACACCTGTACTGATTTGTGCATGTTATGCATAACTACCCTAATCTCCCCTGGTAAGAAGCAGCTGTAAGGAGCCCTTCAGAAAGCAAGCCTGCCCTCAGTTCTCCCTGGAGACAACTGTACAGGGATAAGGCCAAATGGCATGCAGTCATGACCAACTTCAAAAGGATGCAGAAACGTGGTCACTTCCTGAGATCATCCAATTTATTTTCTGAAGTGAGCCTGCGATAACGAAGAAACTTGAAAGCAAGCAGGCCTCACTGGCAAATCCCGTTCTATGCCTAGGATGGCTAAAGCATATTGATTTGGATAATAGCTTCCAGACTTTTCAGCAACACATGCTCTACCTTTACCAGCTTTACTTCAGAGATCTCAAAGTACCTATGAACAAAACAACTCTTCTCCCTGAGATGGTTTAGTCTTATTCTGTAAGTTATTCAATATTTAAAGGAAATGATGAAGACAGTTTGTAGCACCAGCAAAGCCACACAGACTCCCACACATCAAGTTCCATAATTAAGTAGTAGGTGCTATGTTTAAATGCAAGAGCCAGCACAGACTTGGCTGTCAGGAAAGACAACCTCATTACAGCTAAAATCTTTGAAAATCTTAGACCCCCACCTCCAGGAGATGAGTCCTGTTACGCATTAGGACAAGCCAACCAGAGGTATCAAGTTTCCTTTTTCTATTAAGTGCACGTACTGTAACAGCTTTTCCCCACCCATGACTACTGGAACGCTGCAAGAAGGAAAACAGGTGAACATACACGTCTGCCTATGGTTATTCTTTTTCGAATTTATTATGAAGTTTTTCATAAATTCTTACTTTGATTTCTTCACATAGAGCCAGTAGACAACACCTGCAACCAGGGCGACCAGCAGAAGACCGACCACAATTCCCACTATTAGCTTTGCCTGGTCATTAACCTTTTCGCTATTGTCATCTGAAGCAAAGAAGAAAAGTTAGAGATGAGTTATGACAAAGTAAAACATTACACCAGTTCTAAAGAATTTTCATCAGAAACAGGAAAAGGGGTCAGCAAGTCAAAATAAATAAAACAAAAAATGTAGGCATTGTTCTTTAAATGTACTTTTATCTTTTAAGCTTCAAGAAAATCACGTCTTAGTTCAAGACCTACATAGTGTCAGTGCAAAATTTCCACAGTCCCTCAAAGGTGGACTTAATTTGAAATAGCTTGTGCCATGATTGACTAAGACAATCAAAAGAAAGGGTTATAGAGACACAAAACCATACATACCAGTTCTATCCTCTGGCTCATCATATTCTGGAATACTTACTGAAATGAAAAATGTTAAAATTAAATTAAAGACAAAATGTATTAGACCTGAACATCACCTTTAATTGCCTATTTACTGCAATAACAAAAACTGAAACTAATGCAGTGTTTGCCAAACAAGGTAATTAATCTCATCTTTAAACAAAGGTGTTTGTTTCCTTTGTAATATAATATATCCAGTTGAAGAATCTTACTCAAAATCTGTAATATTAAAGTGTGCTACCCTTCCACAAACTGTAGCTTTTCACTACCTTTCATCACTGAAAAGTGGCATCTGATTAAAGCCCAGTATTGGCTTATTTCTGTTGTGAGTCAAGTCATACCGGTAGTAATAAACTGGAATTTGGAGACTAAAACATTATGTTAATTTAATAATAAATAAAGACTTCTCTCTTGTTAATAAAGTATTATTTTGCAATATTTTGCACTATTATGTTGTAGTATTATTTTGTTATATTGTTTACTGTTGTAAATAGATAGCTAGCCAAGAAAGTCATGAAGACTAAGTCACTTCATCTAGAAAGCTATCAATAAATTTTATGTACTACCGATCCAGAGTGGATTTACAATTGCTTGACTTAAGACAAAAAGGTTAAATATCTTTGTATCAACATTACTAAGCAGACCTACTCTTCATTTCAGTGAGATGTGTGGGTACTTTAGGAGAAACTATAACTTTAAGGAAATGATCTTTATAGGACACTCACTAGCAGAGACATTCATGGAGGTCACAGTCCTTTCTAGCTCATTTTCTGCAATGCAAGTTAAAGTCACATTTTCCTCAGGAGCAATTATAATTTTACTGGCAAATTTCCCATTAACATATTTTGTTTCCTCTGTCTGAAAAGGTAAAAAATGAAGATTAGTATCCTTTAAAAAAGCAAAAAACAATACATGCACTACCTGTATTACACATTGAAAATATTCAGAGGGAAATGACTTTCAACAAATACTTCAGTTTTCCAAACAATAGCAATTGAAATATGCATTATTTTATTAAATGGTAATGTGAATACTTGAAAGAAAACACTTTTGCAACATATCTAGTTATAGACAGTATAGTGTGCACTGGAAGATCAATGATAAAGAGGCTTTTTTAAAGAAAGGTAACCACATTCTGTATTTGCTTTTCTTTCAACTATTCAAAAAAATATTCCAAGTGATAAAATTCTTCAAGAAAAACCCAAACTTCTAAGCTATCCTTTCTTTCCATCTTGCTGTTTTTCATTTATATCTTTATAAGGAAAAGAACTGTTCTAAGTTTTCCGCTTTCCAGCTTTCCAAGTTGTTTCCACACTAAGCATTATTTTGCAAACCTACATGTATTTAGTAGCACCTGCAATAGCTGTACTGTAATAGTGATGTGTTGTTCCTTAAATTTGCTGTACATCATTCTTGGATTAATGCAACATCCAGAGAAAATGATTTTCAATCATTTGTATAACTTCAAGACAAATCCTGCCCTATAGCTTCAAGTAAATGGACACATTTTGACAGCTATACATAATTTCTGTAGGCTTAAAGCAAAACCTATTTGAAAATATATGAAATTTCATTTGAAAATGAAATCTACAGGAGCACTGTGCATTGTACTTCCAGTCACTGAACGTTTGTAGAGAGGTCTCATTTATTCTTCCTGCTAAGGCAAAATGTAGCAATGCTTTGCATGGGATGCGGTAATCAATACCAAAATACTTCAGTTTGGTTATTTTCCAGGTATTTTCCCTGCTATATATGGGTACTTCTTATTTATCCCTCAGGATGAATGCATTACCGTTCTGTTTCCAGTGAGAAACAACAGGCATAACCATACAAAAGCAACTATAAAAATTAGGATAAAAGCTGCAAAGCCCATAAGGAACGATACTGAAAGTAATTTCTGACTCATACATGCCACATTTCATTGCATTTCACCCAGTTAATGCCTACAGCAAGTACCCATTTGCTTTCTAATATAAGTTCTGTAGTTCCACCAATATTTGCAAAGTCTTTATGCAATGGCAAAATCAGCACATTAGACACTAAGTACCTTCACTTAAAAAAATGCATATTTCATTTGTAACCTTTTCCTTCCAGTTTTGGCTTGTAGCCAGTGAATCTCCTTTGCCTCTTCACCTGCTCTATTCAAAAAACCTTTATCATAAAAAAATCATCCTTGTAAGGACCATGTAGCTACAGCTACCACTTAACCTTCTCTTAGATAAATGAAAAAAGACTCATTTTCTTCAATCTCACTATCTGAAAAATGTTCCTGGATTTTAATTTGCACATTATTTTTAGGTGAATAAAGTAATAAGAAAGATACTTGCTTTATTTATGATGCTTCCAGTACCAGTAACTGTCCACTGTACTGCTGGTTTGGGGAAACCTTCCACATGGCAGATAATTGTTTTAGACATTTTATTTGTGTTGGTTTTCTTCGTCATTTTGATTTGAGGTTTTCCTACAAGAACAATATTACAGTTAATCCTTTTGTTCAAAAAGAACAATTAATCATCATAACTATCTGCTCACTTGCCTTCCACAATAAGTTTAAGTGTCTGTCTTTTCCTTAATCCTTCGACCTCCTGTAGAGTAGTTTCACAGACGTAGTTTCCAGCATCTTGATACTGAAGACTTGAAAATGATGGACTTGTTTGCATTCTGGTATTGTCCTGATAAAGTAAGGAGTTAGAAGTGACAGAGATTAACTCACGATACATTAATCCCTAAATTAAAAATATGATTACTTTCAACAGAAGTTTTCACATGCTTTGGCAAATTGGAGCCTTACTCTTAAGGTGTTTCCCCATTAAAAATTACATTTCAATATACAGCATGAAAAGTGGAAACTACTGGAGATTTATGCGAGTCACCTCCCTTCTTCTTGAACAACTTTGCTTTCAAAAGAAGGGCATAGTTATTAGCTCTGAGCTTTCCTAGTAGATTAGCCAAAACCACTACTGGTACAAACTGTTTGAAACGCAAGCAACTCCACTCTGGGCCAGGCTTCTGAGATCAACATATGCTCATAAACAACCATCAGACATCATTATTTCAAGTTTCCAGCACTGCAGATTTGGTACCAGCCACTCAACACCCAGTGCTAACATCTGATCTCTCAGCCTGCTTTGTCCTTTTATTATGTTTACTGGAAACAAGATCAAGCTTGACTCTGAGAAAACAATGCACCAAAATTCTTCCAAATGGGGTTGCTTTCTTTCTTAGAGGAACCTGATTCTCAAAGGGCCTTCTGAAGTCTATTTCAAAAAAGTTATGTTTGTGTTACAGTATGCATTACTTCTCTGCATTTGAAAACTGAACTGATAATTACAGTAAATGATTTTCAGTCATCACTGTGAGTGAGTAGCTCTCATTTTAGCCATATGCATAAGACCCATTTAACAATATTCTTTAAAAAGCCCAATGAACAACTTCCTTCCTTCCTTCCTTCCAAAACACTGAAGTAGCAGCAATAATATGAAGAGGTGAATACTCAGATGAAGCATGAAGTAGATGAATTACTGACCTTTATCCAAAACACAGTTGCATTTCTACTCGAAGAAATTGTGCATGACACAGGCAGGGCCTCTCCAATCTGTTTTGTGACTTCTCCACTAGGAGTAAGCTGCAAATCCAAATCTGGGATAGAAAGAACATTTGTCAAAAGTTAATCTCGGAAAGCCTGGCCCATTTCAAAGGCTTACCAAGAAAAGAAAATGTGACTAATTGCACTCATTAAATTCAAGATTTCACTTCTTCAATAAAATCTAAGTCAATTTTACAAGTAAGGGAGATGAGAGAATTATTCTAAAATAGGCATTGCAGAACATTCATATTTCTGCTGTAATTATAGGCTAAAAGGAAAAGCAAAACCTCACTAATCACTAGACAAATGGATACATTTTTTTCACCTTGTATTGCTGAAAGAATGACAAAGTAGGCACAAGAAGTTGAAGAAGTACTTCACACAGCAGTATGTGCATCTTGAAAGGGGAAGCACAGACTCCTGTGAGGGTAGCTTGGTATGGGCCAGGTAGAAATACATCTTCAGGGGAGAACTCGTGCAGGTGGGGACAGGTTAACCTAAATAGTAAGTGTCAAGAAAAAGACAGGAGGACAAGGGGTAATTTCCTTTAATCTGATAAAACGATGATTTTTACCCTCAGAATCTGGAGGGGATGACAATGGTCAAACAGAGGGTGCATGAGACATGATACTGACTGAAGTGAGAAGTCTGAATTATAGGTTTGGGGGGCTGCACATGAGGCCCCTTGATATATTTGTTCTCATTTGTAACTTAAAATGCTATTTTTGTGTAACTGAAAAGAGTCCAAGCTCTGCCTGACACGTTTAAGCTCCAGGGAAATTGCAGTCATGGATAGCTGTGTTTGACATAAGGCATGGTGAGAGCCAGTAACAGACATGTCACGAAACACTGCTCTAGATTTTTCTTAGTATAAGGTGTTAGTGGGCTGGCAATGTTGGTGGGGTTTTTTAGTTAGCTGGTTGGTTGGTTTTTGTTGTTTTTGTGGTTTTGTTTTGTTTTTTTTTTTTTTTTTGAAAGAAAATCCCAAACTGAAAAAAAAAAGCAGGGTTTGCCAAGCTAAATCTGTTTTGCTTCCCCTCTCACAGTGCCTTGCTTGAAAGCCAAGTTGCCTGGTCAAATGACTAACACAGATGAGTGCACATACACACACACATACATGTGCAGTCTCAGATGCACACGACTTCATCACAAATAGAGAATTTGCTGAAAAAGGATTGCAAAGCATCCTTTTGGTTTTTAAGCAGAGTTGAAAAAAAGCTGCAGACAAAAATCACAGTTGCTACAGGAAAGTGAGTTTTCCTTAACAAAACACTGAACTTCACTACTGGCTTCATTCAGTGGTTGCCCTGGGAACACCACTGTAATTAAAGGTAGAACTTCAGGGAACAACAAGGGTTCATCCTGTACTACTAGTCCATATTATTATCTTTGTTACCAGCCTAATGTCTAGTCCAAGGGGTCACAAGAACTGTACTTTCATCTGCAAATGAATCAAAGATCTTGATGAAGAGATAAAATGGCATCTTGTTTCTTGTATTCCTACAGGGATTTCTCCTTCTGCCTCCTGGAAGTAGTAAATGCAACCAAACTATGTTACTGTGGCTTCCAGAAAACAAAAACAGAAATAAAGACAAGACTCATCCAGTGAGATAGTGTATAGATTTCGATGGTGTACGGGATGTGTTTCTTCTTGCTGTTACTCTTAAGCACATCTACCAAGGCAGAGGGGTGGTTGAAGAAAAAAGCTAAGATTTTTTTTTCCTCCCTCAAGGTGAATTTCCTTCAACATCTACTTAAACCCTTTGTTCTCTGAAGCAGGACAGCACCTCAAACCCAAGATCACCAAAGACCATACAGGAGGCATTCCTCTCACATACACCATAAGAAACAGAAACTCATGAAATTTTTTCCCTTCATCTCAGGCAAGACTGACACTGAGCCCAGAGCAATCCTTCAGCCCAGTACTCCTCCAGGGTAGTATGCATGTGCAGCCCCAGCCTCTTTTTGCGGTATAACTGAGAGTACAATCCCTCTCACACAGTGGTCTTGGTTGCTACAGAAGTTCAGGAAAATTTACAGTGTATGAGACAAACTCCATAGCTCAGAGTAGTATTTGCAAGGTGATTTATGAGGCAAGTACAGAATTAAGCTACTGTTTAACATAGGATCCCCTCTAGGAACTCTACATGAGCAATTTGATTTGGATTAATATTCTGCCAGTTTATCTGTAGGGCTCACAAAGAAATGGGATGTAGATACTTTTACCTCTCTACTTTTATGCTCTATTAGTAAGTAATCTCTCCTTGGTACAGAAGTATGAGGAGAAAATATTTCTTGCATACATTAGACTGTCAAAATTAAATTTTTGTTTTCACTGAAAGAAAAACTTTTCTGCAAGAATTTTCTGTACATTTCCTGTTTGGCTTTAAAATGTTATTCAGAAACAAGCTTCTCATCAGGCAGCATTTTCAATATATGCTCACTCTTAATGTGGTCTCACTTGAAGTCTTGCATTGATTTCAGTGCTGTCTTTGCATACCAAGTAGTGCAGGGAAGAGACATATAGTGCATTCTGCACACGTTACCACATCATGTGAGAGAGATATGGAATTAATGTGGGGAAGACTGGAGCATATGTTTCAGTTTTGAAACTCTGTGGCACATACAGGACAGACTCCCAGCATTTAACAGAGACTTCTGATGGAATACTGTGCTACAGCTGGGAAAACTATGCACAATACTTTCCTGTTGTCTGAACTCCATAAATATATTAGCAGAAAACCAGAAACTTCTCCTAGTATACTGAGAATAGATTTTTCCATGTAAAATTCAAAAGGTATTTTCAATGACTTTACTGAAAGAAGAGACAAGACAAGACAAGGCTATAAAAATATCTATAGAGAAACATAAATGCTAAATTTCTAAACCCTTTAATTTACTGGAAGGTTTGCAAAACTATTTCCCCAGAAAACACATTTTAGCAGAAAGAAAAGCATCACAAAGAAGAAGTTCCACAGATCTATTTACTCCATACTGAGTTCTACATGCAGAAACAATTAGAGAATCATAGAATAGTTTAGGCTGGAAGGGACCTAAAAGATCATCTACATCCAGTACCCCTGCCATGGGCAGGGACACATCAACACTAGACCAAGTTTTTCAAATCCCCATAGCAATAGGTAATGAAAAGGGACCGTGGGCTGAAAGACTTGCTTCTTTATAACTGAGGGAAGGTCCTCTACTGTTAGTTGCTTTCCTTGCCTCACACAGGGTGTGCTTCTCTATCCATTTAAGTGGTTGCAAATGCCTTTTGCCCTGGCCTGTTACTTCCTGGCCTCTGCCAGTTTTACTTATCTGATCCTGGATGAACTCATTCAAGGATCAGAGCCGGTAGGAAAATTACAACACAGTGTAAAAAAAACCAAACTCACAACATAAATCCCGTTCTGTTGCTCCCTCTCTTGAGGGACACATCATGCCAACTGCAAGTACTCAGTTCTGCTGGACTTTACATTGGGACCTGGCTGAGCAAATCCTGCTCTGAGGGACAAGAGCTTGAGTTGTCCAATTTGTCCTTTATATTCTGTGGGTAAGGTAAGAGAATCTTTCGCCTCCCTCCGTAATTTTCTTTATAAATAAAGTATTTCCCTAAACATTACAGGTAACTCAGATGCTTTACTGTAAATTTTCAGCTTTCCGTGAGTCTTATAATTTATATTCACCTTGGAAAAAAAAGAGTTCAGTATTCAGCCAGAATATTTTCCTACAAAAATACTTGAGGGCTATGACAGGACAATGTTTTTTCATACCAGCAAGAAGCTTTCTCTACCTAGACAATGAAAGGAACCAGTGTAATTATAATGCTCAATAAAATCTGTTTGTGAAAAAACACTACATTGAAAATATAACAAATTACTATAAATAGTTTCCCAGATTAAAACCAAAATTATTATACTGCCGCCTTCTTCTTGTGTTCGTGGTTTAGGGCTTCTTAAAAAGAAAATAAAAAAGCTAAAATGCTGAGATTGGATGTGAAGAAATGGAAAGCCCTGACTCCTAATCAAGGCTTTTTCAGGTGTAACAGCATAGACAGAAATATTCATCTATATGTGGAAAGGTAAGCAATAAAGCAAAAGAGGGAGAAAAAGTAGGATTTGATAGTAAGTATTATTTGAAGGAGGAAAAAATGTGCTGCAGAAATGCTTTAGACCAGCATAAGGCAAGACACCAAAATACCTTAAAGACGGGGCATTGTCTGGATATTCAGGAATTACAGAACTATTCCAGGCCACTGTGCCTCAGTTAAACAACGGCTTTATTGCAGGTAGCGGTATTTTGGAAAAACAGAACATAACAAAATGAATCCTAAGTGAAGAGAAGCAATAGGGTGCTACAGTGTACCTATGAGTTCCGAGTAGCTGCACTAGCTGCCAACACTGGAAAGACTTGTGCCAAGAAAATACATGCTTCTCTGGCATACTAAAGCTCTTCCAACATGCAGAGAAAATAGAGAAAGGAAAACTGGTTTGTTATAAATCACTTGGAGCTGAGGAAGCCATTCTTTAGAATAACTATTTATCAAAGTATAAGTAGACACTTGGAGTAAAATAAAAGGGTCAGTCATACCAGAGCAAAAGACCAGCAATCTACTTTTGATATTGGGCAGTTAGGAGGCAGTAGCACAGGGTTCTTTTCAGATCTTACACAACCAACTCTTGGCAAAAAGAGGGGGGGAGGAATAGGATGACAGTGGATGATCTTATTAAAGGCAAAATACACATTAAATGGAATAGTGTAATTATTCATGTACAGATATATTACTCTTGGGCACATGCTGGTCCTCTGCAAGGCTAGAGGTTGGGCTCAATGATCCTTGTAGGTCCCTTGCAACTCAGCATATTCTGTGATTCTGTGATATTATGCATGTATTGTAACTCTTCCAAGAAAAAAAAAATTCAAAACCAAGTATACAAACACGAAATTTCTTTTTATGTAAAGTATAACTACTGCAGAAGCCTTTAAACTTCATTACCTATCAGATCTCTCTGAACCTGTCAACTACTAAAGGTATTTGTGCTACTGTGAAGACTACAAACCATCAATGTTTTTAGGGAAAACCTACTACCACCCACCTGAGTCTCATTTCACAGCCTGTGATAGCAGAGCAGAGTTTGAAAGAGTTCCTGCTCTTGTTTTCTCACATAAAGAAATTAAAAGTAACCATTGCTTCGGTGGTTCAACCAGTTCAATGGCTGCTTTTGAAGTGTTGCTGATAGTGTGAGTAAATAGTATCCAGCTAAAGAAAATTTACTGAGCTCTGTAGCTGTCATGATTCTGGGAAAAGTAAAAGAAGCAATTTTTCCTATGTGAACAAAATTACTTCCTAAGTCTCTTTTCTACACTCCTTACATGTTACCCTCATTGAGGTAAATATGAACTTGGCTATGAAGAACGACTTTCAGTGATATCACTGTGGATCAGCTTGTGTGTTTGTGTGCATTCTAAGGCACAGCTGGAGGAGAATAATCTGCCACGTATATGTTCACATGAGGGATATATAAAATACCAAAATTCTCACTGTATGTGACAGTGCAATAATATCATATACTATACAAAAGTCACATAAAGTGAATCTGTATCTAAGCAAATGAATACAGAAAGTTAGGATTTTCAAGCAGAAATACATTACAATAAAGAAAAATGACCAGACACTACTTCAAACCAACTGTTTCACTCAGTTCTCCTGTAAGCAACTGAACTAATCTACCTAACTAAGCAAAGAGGGCATTCTGGAAGGTCCAAGGTCAGTTTGTATCCTAGACAGGAGTGCAAAATGCAATGACTTACAGTGCACGGTAATGGTGGTTGAATCCATCATGCTTTTGTCAGTCAGAGAGCATTTGTATTCTCCTGTTGCATTCCGCCTGACATCTGTCATTACGTAAGTATCTGAGCTTCTTATACCTTCTGTTTCTCCCTGCAGATGGAAAACAAAACATTTATTGTATATGGGCCTGCTAAAACCATTAATTTTTGTTGAGGATTTTTTATTACAAAAATGATGAAATACCCCAAAATACACACAGACAAAGCATCACTGAAGTGGAACTACCTATTAAATAGAGTAAGGTTTACTTCCTACATGACAACATAGCTAAAAAAACACCTACAAGCTTACTCTTTTAACTGAATGACTAAATCATTTGTAGAAAGACACAGTCTACGAATAAAAGTGTTGCAGAAATCAAAGCAGCAAAACATTTTGTGTTTTTAAATCTGATTCTGATATGACAAATTCAGATGAGGAAAGATCATTAAGTGAACTGTACTGCATTACACACCTTGAATGGCACAAGCAAACCTTGCTTTATCCACATCATGATACAGAACTTGTTAGGATATACACTACTTTCTATGCAGTTATCTACAGACAGTTGTGTTTTGAATTAGCCAGTAAGTGTTGCTTTCTGGCTGTCCAGTTCCCCAGTTTCCCCGATTACAATGGACAGAAAGATCAGCTTTAAAACAAGCACAGACTGATACCCTAATTCCTATCTCTGAATCCAGAAAGAGATTTATAATACCCATAAGTCTTGCAAAGAAATCACCAACTCCAGCTCTCCTTGAGAAAAAGGACTAGTATCGGGTACCAGGGAGAAGATAAGGCAAACTTGGGTGTTTAGCTCACTGACTGTGATAGTGGAGGAGAGATACCATACACTTTTTTCCTGGTATTTAGTGAGTTCTTAGGATGACTAAATGGCCATTCTGAGATAAGAGGATTTCAGCTCCCAGTTTCCCTTGCTGCTCTTCAGCAACTCAGACATGCCAGGAGTCCAGAGTAGATGACAATTATGCTCAAATGGTGACATGTTGATTTTGAAACACCTGAAAACATGCCACTTCTTTTGGCTTCTCTCAAGATCAGCTCTGCTCACTACTGCAGTAGGAACAAATAAGGGATATAATATAGGAGCAAGAAGCAGGACATGGGAAGCAGGGCCAGAAGTCTTGGAATATAAAGCCACATCTGTCTGTGGATTTCACCAATACTAAGAAGACTAATAGTAACAAAGCTTTTATTTTTCTCAGTCTGTGTCTTACACATTTGACAGATTTGTTCTCCTGTGCGGTCACACACATTAGTTTTTGTGGTTTTATGCCACCAAACAATTCATTAACTGAAGAAAAGAAATTGCACAAAGATTCATCTATGAAAGTCCAAAAAATAGCTAAGTTAATTTCCTGTACTTTCACTTTGTTATGACAACAGATGAGATGGTTTTCTTCAAGATGCTAAACTGCTGTCATCAAAGCTGTTTATTAAAGTATATAATGATGGGAAATGAAGCCTTGTAATTTTTAGTAGGTCTAACTTCTGAAAAATTCAGGTGGGCTGTGGGGAAGGAGCAACTTTTTTTCAAAAATATTTTGCCAACTGAGGTGAGGAGTTCTCAGGGCCTGATATAATGGCCAATGTCTGTCGTCAGTGTTTGTCGCATTGAATTCCTTCCTTCATTTGTTATAAAATCACGTATACACTGACATGTAGCAATGTCTGTAGGAAGGGATGATACAGAATATTTCACTAGGCACTGACAGCAAGGCAGGACTTACTGGAATGTAAAACAGGAACTCCTGTGGAGGAGGGTTGCCATTTCCTGAGCATTTCAGAGTGATGTTATCGCCTTCTTTAATGGTCCTACTTTGTGACAGCACTTGAATAGTCACCTTCTCTGTTGGATCTGTGAAAATAATGTACACATTTAATAGCTTCTGCATAATCCACCCAGCAAAACGATGCATATGATATTCATGGCCGAAGAGAATGCAATTTTATCATCCTGCAGGAGAAGATATTCGCATGTGTAGATCTTTTTATAAAAGAACTTGAAGTTAATCTTTCTATATTTTTGCCGATTAAGTGTAAAGAAGTCATATGACATAAAATTCATTTTTCTTCACCAAAATACCTGTAACTGAAACAGCAATGATTACAACCATGTCATCTGCTTAAAAGCAAAAGAAGCCCTGATTAGTATGAACCACTTCATGGTGTGATTTCATTATGAGGGATTAACTTGTCCTCTGTGAAGTTCCCTGTTTGGAGGACTGCAGCAATCAGAAAAACAACTGAAGCTCTCAATGCCTTGTAATAGTACTAGATAATAGCCTTCTGGCATTAAAAAGAAAGAAATATTAACTAGGCGACTATGTGCAGACTATTCTATATGCTGATCACTACAGGCTTTCAGAAAGATGAATTTGGTGAACATAATAGGACCCTTAACATAGTCAACAGAATAGTAAATGTAACGTACTTCTGTCATGTTCAGTGAAGTTGAACTATAACTTACATTTTACTTTTGTAATTTTTTTTGAGGCAAAGATAGAGTATTTTTAACAGATGCTATTCTTTCTAAGTAGAGGCCTAAATATAATTTTTCTAAAACAAAGTAAAGTGAACAAAATTAAAGAAAACAATATGGGCAGATGACTCTCGCTGTGTTAATTTTGAAGCATAAATAAAATTCCATCAAAGATGCCAGTCTTGCATTAAGATACAGTACAGTGCACCTTATCAGACACTAAAAAAATCTACACAGCAGAGAAACCCTCGCCTGACAGGTGATTTTGTGTGTTTAGTGAAGCGTGTGCTCTACAGCCCTTCCAACCCTTAAGGCATTTATCATGTCTGTCTTCTGCTATGGGATTTCTCAATAACAGGAGCTGCATTTGATTGTGGCCTTTTGGACTGAGAGCCCTAACAGAGCACAGCATCTCACCCCTCCTCACAGAAGGAGGGGTAGTTTGTTCCAACAAGCTACATCCTCCCTCCTTCAGATGCAATAGCCTCGGCTCCCTTCCACAGCCAAACGACCTTCCACCTCAGTACCTTCAGAGTTGAAGCACAACTTTGCCTGCTTAGAAAACGGAATTCCAGCATTGCTGCTGGTATGGAATAGAACAGATGCAATGAAATAGCTGGCCAGGAATGACATGCACACCTCTTGGTGGCTGCTGGGCCAAAAAACTCAGTTTCAGGGGCTGTTATAAAACTTGTTCCTCCTTCTGTCAAGTTTATGCTAAGGTGACCAAACGTGAAAAGTTATCATAAAGGATGTCTAGATATGTCCTGGAATTGCTTAGGTTTTGTCTCAAGACTAAAAAGGGAGGACTTACAAAGAGTAAGACATTAGAATTTAAATTTTGAACAGGTTTTCCCACAGAGATGAACAGCATAGGATTAAAATTGGATACAGTTAAACAAGAGTAACATTCTTGCAAACCACCTGTAGGAGGATCTTACACTTCTTATCTACTGCAACCAACCAGGAGCAAATTTTTAATTTAGTTCTCTAAACTGGAAAAAAAAATCCACAGAAGTAAATACCAAAAGACTAATTAAACTGTTCTCTAAGGTGAAGAGGTGACTCTTCTGAGGAAGATGCAACCTAATGACAGGAAGAGAAGGTGTCCAGTACAATGCTGTGTGCTGCTTGGCAGAGTAATGTGCTCTCCTGCTTTCACTAATATACAGGAGCAGCCTGGTTATCTTGCCTCTCAGTGGCAAATATCACCGATTGGCCCATTTTACCTGTTGCTTCTGCAAACCCAAGATTCTGCTTTCTACAACAGCAAAATTCTAGGAGCCAGCACCAAAAGGTAGTTATTTAGCAAATGGATGCTGCTATCCCAGACCTGCCGCAGCCACTGTGCAACTTCAAGGAAAATACCAACGCTGGAAGCTCTAATCTGTTATGGAAAGCAGTTTATCCGTAACAAGACAGACACTATAACAACAGGGCATAACTGGAAAGTCTGTCTGACAAACACTATCTTTTTACATGGATTAATGCAAAGCACAACCCAACATAACTGGAGCCTAGATAATTAGATATCTGAGATACTATCTAACTCCTCAGCTTCAAGAATTCTCTTGTAGTACTCATGCTACTTTTTTAGCTTCCTTGCTGCAGCAGCAAACCAGAGCTGGTAACTGCTGCTGGCAGAGCTAAATTACCCTATCCAAGTAGCATCCAACTCAGCAGGTGCTAATTCACTCTTCTTCTCATATTAAGTTACAGAGGCTGGCTGCTTTCAGGATGTCAACTAGCTATTAAACATTTGAGTACTAAAGTCTGCACTAACCGAAACCTAAAGATAAAATAAAAACCCAAACCAAATAGTAAAACATTTCTTAGATCTTGACTGAATAGGTATATATTTAAAAACATCTTGTGTAGCCATAGTTAAGCATGCTCTCCCCATTTATTTAGGATAAATGACTAAGTTGCAAGGAACAAACAGAAGGTCTTTATAATTTGCTCTACTTGCTTTAGAGATGCAGAACATGATAGCTTTGCAGTTAATCTAAAAAAAAAAAAGGCTGAAAGACTTCCATTTCTTAAGAGTTGGAGTCTGCTAGTTTTTTTCATCTGAATTATATTTGACTCATTAAAAAAAAATCACATTCACTGAGAAAGAAACTAATTAGGATCACTGAACTAAATTAAAAATAAAAAAAAAATCAGACACATCATTATCATCAACTAACAGTAGTCACACAACTCATCTGTTGAAGTTTGGACATCTATTAACAAAGAATTTCATGAATTTATTTGAAGATGCATTTAAGTAGAGTAAGGAAATGAAGTTACAGAAGATGAAAATACTCAGAAAATTGGGTAACCCCATACTCTGAAGCCAAAGTTCATATTTGATGCCTCTTCACTACTGAAGGGTGTGCCAGCCTCCCACTACTCGCTAATTAGCAGCACACTGGAGGAAATAATTAAATTGTGTGTTACCAGAGCAGGATTAGAAGAGCTAGTCTAGTAAACATTAAATCTTTAATACAGAGGGCATGTTATACATGGCCTGTGACTTTCCTGCAGGCATGTAGCCTTTTTCCCTTCATATCAGGCAGTTCTTACTGGTAACTGCAGGTAGCACATGCAGCCCAGAAATCTGCAAGAGCCTCACCACCCTCAAACAGGTGAAGAAGTACCCTAGTGCATGAAAGTGGTGGGGAAATGAGGAAAGGTTTACTCTACTTTTACTTTACAGCAAAAACAGAAAAATAAGAAATGCCTCTAGTTTTAAAGTGATGGAATAGGCATCTGCAGGCTTGATACATCTATGGTATTTCCATGGGTAACAATTGCTGTCCCAGAGGTTTTCTTCTCCGTTAGTTCTGTTGGTTGCCGTTCTGGAGAAACAGCTAATGAAAACCAAAGACCAGCTGCTCCAAGGTTTGGCTGTATTTGACCAAGGTCAAAACTGATGCCCTACTCTGTGGCTCAAGAGACTTTACCTGTAAAAGAGAAGCAATCTATCCTCTAGTTAGAACATACCATGCCACTTCCAGCCTTTGGCTTTTGTTTTCAAGGCAATGGAGCACATATGCTATGTGGAGAATCCAGTGCCTTACTTATTTTCTTTGTATTCAACTGGATTACAGGGTTGTCCTATAATGTATAGTAAGACCCTATTAGATGCTGGACTGTATACTTAGACCCTGTCATTCCGAAAACAGGGACTTTTCTTTTGCAAGATGAGGTATGAGCTGAAGTGTACAGAGGGGTAACACTTGACTGGACATACTGCATATCTCCTGTTCCTCTATATCCTTCTCTGATCTGTTGACTTCTATGCTCCTTCAGAAGTGTCATTTTAAAACACTTTGAAAAGCTTCTTCCCCTTGACTCTAAGTGCTGCCACCCCTTCTGACCTTTCCTTGCCAATGGTCTGGTTTGTTTATTTAAAAGAGAATTACCATGTCCACATACGTCAGTAGCACAGTAAGACAGTTGGTCTAGAACTCAGTCCCGTTAGAAGCAATTATTTACACAAATTCTCTACATAGAAGTATACCAATATTCAAATTATACATTTTAAATATAAAAATCAGCATCTTATAGCTGTAAAGAAGCACTCTGTGCAAGGTAGACAGCCAGCATTAACTGGTGCTAACTCTGCAAAGATGAAAACCATTTGAATTTACTAAAAACTTTATTATGTATTTACTGCATATTTCAGGGGTCGCAGAGAGTCACTGTAATCAACCAGTATAACTTCTCTTAAAGTCCTCAAAAGCCCATTTCACTGTAACTGTTTATGGTTAGTACTTTCCTCTTGTCAATGAAATGTTGATATTCAGTATTTCACTGTTAGGAAAAAAGAAATCTCAGGTAAATCTGAAGATAATAATTACACAATGTACTCAGACCTTCTTGATGCAAATCAACTTTGAAGAAACCATTTCAATAGCCAAGCAGTAATTGTCTCTGCAATTTTGTAAACCTCTTCTGATTGCTTTCCCCCACCCCGAGGTAGATTTTGTACAGCAGAAGATGCTTTTTAGTAACTTACAGTGAACATCAAAGACAATTGGTTCAGACTGTATTGTTTTCTGGCCAGATGGTCCATAATAAGTCACAATGCAAGAAAACTTGGCATCTGCATCTTCCTTTGTTGGCATGTACTGAAGAGATGATGTCATGGTGAACAGTCCAGTTGATTTGTCCACAATCTTCTGCAAATTTATAACCACAACTGAAAAAGAAATAATGATTCGGTGTCACAGAGACAGAATTTGCAACCTTTTTCCTGTATTTTGTTTCCTGCTCTGTATTTGTGATCAGGCTAAAAACATGCAAGCAACATGGCACATTACCCAAGAGACTGTACAATGTTTTCCTCTAGTACTGCTAGTTATACCAGTTATACCAGGAACATTTTATCAACAACATATTCGTTACATGCTAAACATTTTAAATCAAATCCAAACAAAAAACTAATTGCCAACTGTTTTTTCTTTTTAAATACAAATCTCAGCTTAATTTGTAAGACTGAAAGAAGGCATCAAAAATTATGTCAAAGAATGTAGGATCATATTTATATCTTAACCTTTTAAGCACTCTCTAGTTTATGGAAGATAAAATATTGTGGTCTGATCAGTCTGTCAAATTCAAAGTTGAAAAAAGGAAAAAAAAAAAAGCTGTTCTTAAATATCCTGGTAAATAAATATCTGTACAAGATGATGATCCACATAGTCCAAAACAGAGTATTGGACAGGTGTGAAATTGAGACAGTTAATATCTTATAGGAAGTTGGAAATTAGATACAGGTTTCTACTAGTTACATAGGCTCAAGAATAGCTTTGCGATAGCATTAACAAAGATAACCCTCCTCCCCATGATGTGGTTTTAAAAGTGGAACTGAAAGAGATTATATGACATAGCTTGGGTACTCAGAAAAGCCTAAATTTTCCTTCCAGCTACATCTTTCCATATGAGCAGTTTTTCTCAAAGGAAGAATACATTACAATAAAGCAAAGCAACTCTTATAAACACAGTTCTTCACGCATACACCCGTCTGTGGATTCAGGGCCACCGGCCGTTACCGAAACGTACCATCTTCCACGGGCTGCAAAATTCTCCCATTTTTGTACCACGTAACATTGCCTTCGGGATAACTATCTCTTGCAACGCACTCCCCAAGCTGCAAAACAGACAGGAATTAGTCACTGTTTTTCTCCACTAGGTTTTAACATTTTTATTTATGCTGCTTTGGGTAAAAATTTCTAGAAAGTTGAAATGCTCAACCACTTTTCTTAAATAGGACAAATCGAATCAGCGAGGCTGAGGTACAGTTTGGAAGAAGGTGGTGGGTCTAAGATCAGGATGGCCTGTTCACAGAATCAGGCAGGGATAAATACTACTGATAAATAATACTGTGGCGAGGGAACTTCTCTGTGCTCAACCTGGCTATAGACTACAATCTTTCACAGGCAAGTGTGTGTGCATGCACACACATCCTCTCTGAGCCATCACCTCTCTCTGGACTGTAAAGAGACTTCAGGCAGCCATCAGGAACATAACTTTGAGGGAGAATGCTGCTCTTACCATTTGTAGCTTCTCTGTTTCTAAGAGGTCTGCTTGATGTAAGATTTCTGGTTGAGAGGGTTGTTCTAAAACATAAATAGGATAAAAGTACTGGTGAAGGGAGAACAAACAGCTCTTTGAAAAACGCAAAATTACTAAAAGATATGTGGACTTTGTGACTAAAAGAATAATCTGGCCTGATACAGTCTTAGCTACGTTTTCCCATCAAAAGAAGAAAAAGTGACCTACTTCTATCTCAATATTAGCAAATGGATTGAAAAGTATAAACTATCACCTTAAAATGTTTCATACCTCCCATAATGAATTCCATGTATTCTGATGATACATGTTTTAGCCAGACAGACTAGTTCAGCACCCAGGAGGAGAGGACCTGATCCCATCTATAAATTTACACGATACACATGCTGGAGAAGGAGCCAGTGGTACAGAAACTATAGCAACAAAAAAGCAGCTTTTCTGCAGATACTAGTGTAGCTGAGCTGTGACATTATAAAGGAACAAATTCAACCTAATCCTTCTTCTAATGCTTATTTTTCCTAACTGGGATTATTACATTTAAGAAATTCAGATGATAGAGAGAAGTGTAATTATTTTAACTGATTCTGAGTTAGTTATGACTCTCTTAAAAGAAACAAAACCAACTTTTCCTTCAGCGCCAGTATGTATTCTTATTTAATTTTATTATGGTAGATGGACCTCTTAGCTTGCCAAAGTAGAGGACCTATCAGTGTTTCGATCACAAAAGACTACTTTCTAGAGACTATATAAAACTTGTCCGTTACAACAGTTTGGCCTGAAGCCTGGAATGCAAATTATTATCTCCAAAAGAGACAGTTTTACCCACAGTTTTAAAAGAAGAACAGAAGAATGGAGGGGGAAAAAATAAATCAATGTTTATACAGTTGAGGAAAGCCTCTACACTCCAGCTATACTGCTTAAATAAGCATACTTTTACAGACTGAAACATTCTTAATGATGTCAGCTTACAGAAACCTTTTTTCCAAAGCAAGCTCTGTATGAAATGCTGTATGTATGTCAGTAATCCCAGACCAAAGGGAACTTCACCACTATCTTGCCAAAATCTCTACACACACTGATGAAGTTACTAATGTGCAGGCATACTGCTCCTGCTGGCACAGAGATAGCAAACCTGTATGTTTTCACAATAATCCATTTTCTTTTTGTGCATCTGCAATTTGTGTGCACACAAGTGCACAGATATTCTTCACTTGGATGACTACACCAGGACAAAACAAAAACAGCTCAAAAGGAAAATGAAAGGTAATAAAACCTATTCATCTGACATTTTCAAACAACTTTGCTTGTGGCAAAAAAACCCCTAAAACCAAACAAAAGAAACAGTCAAAGCTACACACTAAACCCATCACATTTTTTTCAGAGGGCTAATAAAGATTTTTTTTTTTTAAGAGATATATGTGTGTTTATTTCTCTTTTCTGTAAGAACCTGTCAAGAACAAAACATTTTCATGTCAATTCAAGCAAATATGGTTTTACAAGACCATTAACAGGCCTTCTGGTTCAGATTTTCAGGTCCCATAAACAGCCTTGCAGTTGGCTGCCTGTCACAGTCACCAGATGACCAAGCCATACACCTTCCCCCACCTGAGCCTTTCTTCCTTTCATCTCTCATCTCCCCCAGCATTTGTTTGAGAAGACCCTCTTTTTGGTGCTTTGGATGCTCCTGTCCCGCATGATCCTACCGAGGGAAAGGGAGGACCCCATGCTCCATGGCCACTATGGGGAGCTCCCCCTGTTTTGAGTGCTCTGGTAACTGAGTAGATGCTCCAGCTGAGAGGCCACTACCAGCTCTCTGAGAGCAGCCTCCAAGAAGAAACATCTGCTGCCAGATCCCCACAGCCGCTGCACAAGCACCAAGGTAATTCACTATAAAAGACTTACTTGGCATTTACCAGCTCAGCATCTGAAGTAGGGGAAAAATTTAAACTTGGCAGCAGCAGAGCCCACTTTGGTGGGTTTGCAACTTCAGCACACTGCTTATCTCTAGGCTTAAGAGCTTGCCAGAGTACTTTGCAACTCTATATAGGCCTTATAATAGAGGGAAAAAGAGTTCATCTCCTGCAAAAGCCAAGCATCAGTGCAGCGGGACAGCAGCTCACATCCTCTGGGCTGCTCTGCTTTGGAAACTGGCCATTTAATTCCGGGAAAAAAAAGATGCTGACAGGATCCATCTGGAAAGCTGGTAGTGCTTGTTTGAGTAGTCCAGTGAGTGAGACTAGCAGGTGGTACCTGCACAATGAGCCATTTCAGCTCGTTAGTTCTGAGTTAATCAGGTAGCACAGCTGAGGACATAACAAGCTCCAGCAAAACCCAGCATCAGTCATGACTTCTGGGTTGCAGCTGAGTTTCAGGTGCACAAGATTTTGGTTTATGAGTGTCACACTGCTGCAGGCTAGCTCTCTACCTGTGGTTAAATGAGTTAGAAGCTCCACTGGTTAAATAAACGAAGCTTGCCAGCTACTCTTTTGCAATTAAAGCAAGCAACCAAGCAACACAAAATGAAAACTTAAAAAACCAGACTCAAGGAAATTAAATGCAAAGAAAAGTTAAGAGAACCACAAATAAAGCTGTGAACTCAAAATGAAAAAATGCAAAGGTAATTTTTCTTGCAGCACTAAGTTGGCCATATTACACATGGCATCCTCACTTCTTATCTAACTTAGTAAGCGGAAGCTCTCTCTATTAGTATTAATGCATACAATAAAACAGACAAGCTGGGCTCCATGGCTGAGCTAGCATTGTGTTAATACTTAGTACAGTATACAGTAATTCAAGCAGTTAGCACTTCATTTCACCATATACCACTGTCTCATCTACATATTTACTACTGTGCAATAAGTAAACATGACAATTCTTTATGATTTCCTTTGGAGCACTGTGCTTACTACATGTGCTCTGAGCACACACCTCCCAGTTGTCATTAATTCGATTGTTCTTGTAGTCAAATTGAAAGTGAAATGAGGGGACAGAATTACTATTGGCTCCTAAGCTTTCTTCAAACTCATTTATGCCACTGACAGACTTCTGCCTAGACACCATTGACGACTCCCTGACAGAAGCATAAGTCTGCCTTTCCAAAGCATGTATCTTTTTTTCAGTGTGATTTCTTTGAAACTGCCCATCCCTGCAGTCAGCCTGTTCCCACAACAGATACTTACTTCGATTGTGTAAATCTGCATCTCAAGAGCAAGATAGGCCAAAAAAAACCCGTACAAAAACATGAGGCTAAGGAAGATAAGACACTGCAGTCACAGACCTGTGTCCCTAAAAAGCCATAATGGACACTTCCACAGGCTGAGTCAGGGTTTGGCAGATTAAGTTGCTGCTCTGAATCAGCCCCAGGAAGAGGCCAGGCTTGTTCATGCTCCTGTGTGAGCTCCAAGCAGGGCTGTGCCTCAGAACGCTGGGGTTCGCCCTGCACACCAGCCTTGCAGTGGGGCTGTGGTGATACCAAACCCTAATAAACCTGCCATGCTCTAAGAGAGAACTGCAGACTGGTATTCCTCCTGGTAGTTCAGCAGGGGACAAAGTAAGCATTTGGTGCTAGTGGCTCGTTTTCCAGTCTCTTGCTCTCTCCCTCACGGTCCATACTGTTGCACACTAGCTGCTCAGAGCCGCTTTAAACCTCTCCCCTGAACTAACTACAGACCGCACACAGTTAATGTTTCCCTCCTGCAGAAAAATTTGCTCGGAGAACAAATGGAAAATAATCAATGCTAATTTTACATTTTTCATTTCCAAGGCCAAATGACATCACATAAATGAGTCATTATCAAAGCCTAAAATTCTCTTTGAGCCAGCACTTATCATGAATAAACTGCAAGTGCAGGCAGTCCTGTTACATAAATGCCACCAGTAGATTATATTTTTGAAAGCTACAGAAATTTGCTAGTCTTAGTAATTTATTCAGCCAAACTTACTTTCTTGGCTTTAATCTTTGCCTTAAACAAAAGTTTCTGTAATTTATGATTCAGATGCTGATGAATGTTAATGGCAGTAACAACTAGATTTACTTACTGAAAACTTTGACTATCGTCGGCTCTTCGGAAACATCATCTTCTGTAACTAGCATACATACAAATCTCTTTTCATCACTGATTCTTGCATTCTTGATGGATAATGTATAGTTTTCTGAGAGACTCAACCTGTCTTTGTAGTCTGGTACATCATCATACTGTACACTTTTTTTTGTTGATGATCTGAAGGCAATAAATACTGGAGATCCATTTGGCATTTCCTATAATAAAAGGATAAACACCTCTATTTTGCATAAACACTCATTTAGAAGTTCCTGAAGATTTGCAATTGGTACAAACCTGTAATGTTAAAAAAAAAAAAATCTGAAAACTGTATCCGATGGCTTCTTTCCTGATTAATTTCTGCTGTACACAGAAGAAATTCAGTGTAGTCTGAGAGCTACTTTAAGACTGCCACAGTACACATTGAGAAAATCGTTAGTAAAAATAATTTCAATCCTTTGGCTCAATCTCAGCATAGTAAAGGGCTTTCTCTGATAAAGGCTGGTGTTTTTGGCACCACTTGCCTCTGGCTGCATGAAAAAGTATTTGAAATAGAAGCATGTGTGAGCTAGGCTCAAAAGCTTCAGTTGCCTTTTTTTTCATTATTGTTTTACATATTCATATTGTTTGTCTGGGATATTCAGACTTCATTCCAAATGCAGGATTTTAATCAGGCATAACTGCCTATTTTATTCTAAATTAGTTTTTAGCTTTTTTTCCCCTTTGTTTTTAAAGGACCCGAGAGCTTGTAGCATGGGACTATACATGCAATCAAATATTGTTATTTTGCATGTCAGTATAATCTGCAAAGTATCATTTTCTAGACATCCTCCTTATATTAATCAGTATGCAGTTGCCATCCTAAGAAGGAATACAAAGTTGACAGCCTTGTACAAACCTCCCATATAAATATTTATTTTATGAGGGACAAAGTTATACAGGCAGATCTAGGGGATTTGATTCCCCCCTCCTTACACAAACACAGGCACAGAGCAGGGAGGGACATCGTCTGTTTTTAAAGTGAGGTGAAACATTGACTCTACCTTTACATTCAGTATTGTGCTGAGGGCTGGAAAAGGTTTTCATTCCCTTTTATCCCTTATACCTTGCAGCACTGATGTTAGTAGTGTTCCCAGCACAATACCTCAGTTTGAATGCAGAGCTCACAAAAGCATGACGATGCTGTGACAAGAGATGAACGATGCCAGAGCAGGGCAGAGAGCAGGAGGCATCACCTAGTTGAGAAGTTTAAATTCCCTTACAGTCTTTCTCCCTCTCCTGCTTTTAACTCTTGGATTTGTCTAGATGTCTGTCACGCAGGAAAGAAAACATTGCATTGGCTCAATACACAAGAAGTTGGCTGTCAAGTGAGAGTGAACTCTTAACTCTGGACACGCACCCAGCGCAAGCGCACCCAGGCAGACACTGAAGCGACACAACGCCTGCTCCTGCCAGGGTGCAAGTCTCCCAGGGCTCCCACCAGGAACTCAAATTGCTCCTCCCAAAGTAGAAGAGCAGAAAACAGAGTTCCTCCTTTTTCCAATGAAATAATCACCTGACCAAAAATTCTAATCCAACCCTCCTCTCGCCCCAGGACAAGCGTGGCCAGGTTGTGAGCTGCCCTGGGAGAATGGGTATCACTTTTGCTTGGTTTTATGGGCTGTGTCAAAAAATTCCATACAACAGCAACTTAGGTTTTTTTTGTATGTTAGGTTTTGTGTCCCTTTCCATTTAGAAGAAGCTGTAACATCTCTATTTGCTGCTTGGTACTTGTCCAACATAGGCAATCCAAATGCAATGGAAAGAGATAATGCATTTATTTTTCTCAGAATATCCTTGCATCTTCATAGAGATGGACTTGTGTCTTCCCCAAAAAGTCAGCAGACTAAAAAATACATTGCAAAATGTAAGCACTCCACCTTCTAAATGCTCATATGAAACAGTTTTACTGTCCCTTTTTAGGGAAACATTCTCCACAGTCTTCTGATTTCATTTCCCAAACATGCCTGCAGGAAAAGAACTATTGAGTGGACAGCTGCAAACCTGAAGGTATAAAGGAAGTAGCCAGGGGGGAATAGGACATAGCCCCCAGTGGCAGATATTCTGCTGTAAAATAGGCTGGTGGATGCCATTTGCAAAGAGAGAGAAAGAACTACATAATATTTAAATCCACTGTCAAACTAAAAATCATCTATTACTGTAGGCAACATTTTTTTGAGCACAAGAGGATATTTAGGTGAACTTCACAGAAGCAGGAAAACCTGTTGTCTCAATGTCAGTCTGAGAAACAAAAGGGTTTTGGTATCCCAGGGTTTTTTTATCCACATATGCTTCCAGGCTTCATTTGACTTTGATATGCTGATTCTCCTTTTGACCTGGGATACTGATCACATACAGGAGAAGCTCATCCTGTACAGGATAAGCAGGCTGACCAACACACCAAGAGAGCACCCACGTTTTTGCCTCTGATCTCTGCCAGAAACAGCAGAGTGAAACCACCAGCAGTTCTACTGAGGTCAGCTCTGCTCTCTTCTTTGCTGTGCATGAGACACAATGAAGCATGAAACAGTTCCGAGTGACTGTCAGATCAACCAAACGCGGGGACAGTGCTTTCCCAGGGACAAAGCAAGCTCTGCTTCAGGCAGCCTACTTCAAAAGTATTTAAATGTACACCGATGGCTCTGTCAAGCAAGCGAGACACCAACTGGGTAACATGCCAGAGCTCTAATACAGGTTGGCAGAGAACTCTTGAATAATTATTTCTCTTGAACAACGAGATTAATTCCTCAATCCTCTAATCTGTGCTTGGCAGAAATTATGCAGTTTGGAATCTTGAAGTCTTACAAACACAGGAATAAATGCCTTCGTATCTCAGACAGAAATCCTATCATTTGTATTCTTGTAAACTCACACACAGACAAGAAAAAATACATATCATCTTGTAACAGCTCTAATAAATATAAAGGTAAGTTATACTTACATATTTCCATTTTCCAAACATAAGACCTTCTGGTACTTCTAGAGGACAAGGCATAATTATAGTATCTCCATATATTGCATTTACTGTGTACAATCCCAGAGCTAGAGGAGAAACAGAAAGAGAAGAAACAATTTTAAGTGTCTTCCTGAATTCCCATATGCTTGCTAATGTTTGGTTCACACAAATTACACAAAGCAGCACCACCTTCTTTGCAAATGGTTTTTTTCCAGCATATAGGATTTATTCTCAAACCTCTAACAAAACAGGATTCCTGTCACTAAATTTGTTAAGTAAACATTACAACCTTTCCAGACCCATGTTTCCTGCTGTAGTCAATGGAAACCAAGTGGATTTCCAAACAGGATTGCACCCACTCAACTAGATGAATAGATTCACTACAGTCGCTATCCACAGCTATTTTCTCAAACTTAAAAACTCGAAAAGAGAAGTCCTTAAACCTTTATTTTACTTCATCTGAAATACCAGACACATCTGCCTGGAAAAGTTACATTGCGATGCAATATTTTGAGGAGGTCAGGAGACAAGTGATAATTTGACTGCTGCACTACATTAAAAACTTAGAATAAGGAAGAAAGAAAAGAGAATGATGATATTAAAATGTTGTCTTCCCTAAAACCTGGGAAAAAAGACCTCTAGTCTGCACATTTAGATTTTGGAAAAATGAAGTGAAATGCTTCCATGAATTATTTAAGAACAACTTTTTTAGAAACCTCAGCACAATGTTACTGTGCTAATGCATATAAATTTACAGAATAAAACCGTCCCACTTATTTTCATTGTCCCAAAACATGTGAATTGAACAAAAACAACAGACCTTAAAGTGATGAAATGTTAAAAAGCAAGGAAGTTTAAAGGGGAAGATGTTACAACTTGGTGCATTTGCTACAACGCAACTTTGCTTTGCTCCTGTTCTCCATATTTGCCTCTTGCTCTCCGCTCCTTATACTGGAGAGAAGTTTTGCCTCTAGTGCTTGCCCAGTGTCACTGAGAGAGTGTGGTGGCTGCCTGCTCTCAGCTGTACATCTGCAATTCGTCAGGGTTTTCTGCCCAGTGACTCAGGATTTCCCCCTTTTCTCTCCATTTGCAACTGTAGATTTGAAATCAAGGCCTTGCTGCCAAAAAAAACTTGTTTACAAAAAAGTAGTAGGATGCTGGTGATGTAGCCAGGTGTGCCTGAGGTGAAACAACCAATCCTTCTTGAAAGATTAATTTTTCTGGAGATTAAGGGCTTCTTTCTACAGCCCTGTGCCCCCAAAGACCTGAGCCACAGACCCCTTTGCTTTTCCCAAGTCCTGAGGCAGCTGCTGGGAAGACCCAACAATTCTATCAAGTGCATACAGGCACTCTATTGGGAGGTTTTCCAAAGAATTGTTTTTTGTTTTAAACAAAACTATGCCTTTTCAAGGAGCCAAACACTGAGTTCCTTGCCTGCAACTTAAACTAGAGAGACTCCAGAGCATTTTTGTCGGGTGAGGACTTCAGAGCTTACTGTTAGCATCAGCTTGTATCTATCATTTGTATCACAGTGATGAATGAGGCTGTGGTTCGTGCTGTGTTGTACTGCACAAAGAAATAGTATTCCAAAATCCTTCCTTAGAGATGCTACAACCTGGATGGCATCACATGGTTAAGGCAGAAAAAAGCAGGTAAGCAGGCTGGAGCTCAATGGACTAAAGGAATACAGGATATAACAGGCACCACTACCTGCATTTATCTTAAAATTTCTTTCCTTCCTGCTGCTCCTTTTCAACAAAAGAACTGTTATTCTTCTGATGCTGTTATATAATTAGTCACAAAAATGCTTTAGGTGCATTATTCACATTATAAGGACTCGATGTTCTAATTTGCTGTAAGGTTCATAGAG
Organism: Corapipo altera; assembly: GCF_003945725.1. Classification (NCBI taxonomy): domain Eukaryota; kingdom Metazoa; phylum Chordata; class Aves; order Passeriformes; family Pipridae; genus Corapipo; species Corapipo altera. The sequence continues at coordinate 1,529,104 of NW_020884898.1, read as the reverse complement.
ACCAGCTCTTTTCTAAATGACAATAACAGTCACTCCACTAGATGGTGCTAAGAGCAGTCTGTAAAAATGAAACAGAAATTTTTAAAGAAATCAGATAACTTCAATTTCATGGAAATAGGACCAATGTTTTACAAAAATCGAACTATAAGTGGACTTCAAAGCTGAAACAAAATTTTCCCTTGGTCCTTCCTTGCAATCATCCTCATTCTGATCACCAGGAGAGCAACACAATTTTTGTAAGTTGCATCCTGATTTTCACTCCAGCTAGAGCTAGAAAAAACTGTCCTTTTTTGGCTCCTCTCTCCCATGAGTGAAAAATTACAACAGACTTGCAAATATATATTCAGTTAGTAAGTTGGTTCTACCTGTTAAAATTCCAGTTGTGTCATTTGGTAACTTGAAATTCTGCAATGGTAAAACCAATGGTAAAACCAGACGGAAAACCAAAACCTGCTTCTCTTGTTGTGAGATATCCCTGTCTTGGGAAATACTCCCTGTCATTAGGAAAAAAAAAAAAAGTCCTCCAGAATCTGTAGAACTGTTCTCACCTAGACACCCATTTAGCCCCTGTAAAATTGCTAAGGTAGCAAGTGTACACTACCAAAGACTCAAGAAACAGCCTCACCATGGTGAATGAAACTGTTTCTGGAAAGGATTTACATTTATAGCATTCAGAGCAGGTAACTGATGAACAGCCTGACAGAAGGAACGACTGGCCTTTGATTTTAGAAATCCTCTTTCAACTGAAAGGCATTTCTTAAGATAAACAAACCACCACAAAATCATGACGTGCCATAAATTCTGCCTATATTAAAATCATACAGGTTTCTAAGAATTTGCTAACACAGAACCAGAAAGACACAGGTTTTACTTTAAATGCAGAGAAACAGTCCTTAAAGGAATATAGGAGGTCCTGCTGCAAAATTTTCTCATCCCACTTTAGTGGCAACAAATCTAGGACATTCAAGGACTGCAAACTAATCGAATAACTGCAAACTTTCCCTGCAGGAACTGCAGTAATTTCCACAAAACAACCCTATTAACCTATGTATTTAAGAAATGAAAAAAAAAAAAAAGCACCTCAACAGAATTGGGAATTCTTCTCTCTGTTGCTATTGGACATATTTGAAAAAAGGTGGGATGAAAAAGAGAACAAAATGATTGTTTATTGATATGACAGTGCCTACCATCGACCATTATATTCTGAGAGCTCTTTACATAATTTCCAGCTCTTTCTAAGAAAAAGAAAATAAAAGCAGGATCTACAAATACATAACAAATTGCTCTGTGCCCTAACATGACACGGGGTCAATGTCAGGGCCCTCTTTTCTCATAAACTGCAGGAGGGCACAAAGGCAACTGTAGGGAATAACACTACGAGATGTCACTGAACATCAGGCCCTGCCTTGCTCTATTTCTGATGCACCTTTCTCTAGCTAATAAGAGCTCAGCCAGCTTCCTTACACAATTTTCAGATGTTGCCATATAAAACTGAGTCAGTGCTGTTAATAACACCAGTAATTCAGAGGCAAGATCTTGTCCCACGTACAACAAGAGAAGCTGTACTTGCTAGGTCTAAATTACACCTATATATAAGGTTTATCCAACTCACTTTTCTTCCATTTCTTTACATACAGGTTTGACCAGGCTGAGGTTTACCTCATTCCCCTCTCTTTGATCCAGTGCTAAAGAAACTCTGAGCCAGATTAAACCTTTCCACACAGGTTCAAACATGGGAAGAAAGCAGCAGCATGAGGTATGACAGCTCAGAGAAAGATCCCAGCAGGACACTGCTAAATTGAGATGACATTAGCTATTGATGCTCTTAATGAGAGTGCTTTCCATGTCCCCATGGCAGGGTTAACTGGCATCCTTCTTTATCCCCCTCTCTGCCTGTGTTTCACAAGGGAAGAACCAAACAGTACCCACACATCTGAGTGACAGAACAAAAAATCTTGAACAGAAGCTTAAAGGTAGAGGATGTGCTGTTGTTAGTTTAGATCTTTAGCAAGAGTACATGAGGCAGATCATACTTCAGAATAATTATTACTTTTAAATCATCAGGATCATATATGAAGAATGGATAGAAGGTGAGTATCTAAAAATCAGGAAGCTGATACTTCTCCAAGGAAATAACAAAACCTGTAGGAAGTGTGAGGAAAGCAGCCATGTTTTCCACCTCTATCTTCCTTTTGCAATACCGAAACTTCTTCTTGCCACAAACACATCTTTTAAGTGCTTAGGAGTCATATTTTTGTGAAAAATGTAAAACAGAACAAGGGTTGTTTGAACACCCTTAAGATGCAAGAGACTATGAATATCTGAAAACTGCGACTAGCAGAGGTGCTGCCCGAGACTGATCTTCACTGGCCTGCTCAGCTGCCACACAGCACAGCTAAATTCCAGTTACTAAAGCACTGGAAATCTGGGGAGCTGAACCTCCCTCAGTATCTTGGAGTCCACTAATTTAAATTATATTTTATATCTACAAAGATGTCCGGTATTTTCCTTTTGCACTGAATTTTTTACTGCTGATGCTTCTGCCCTGGCTGGTTCAGCACTGACGCTTTTTATTACACTTTCTGGACCCAAGGAGCAAGGTCTCATTACTTGAGAACAGCAGGATATATTTGCTGCTATGGTTCTTCGCAGCAATCAGCAGCATTGAGCAGGAGAGGTCAATTAGCAGCTTCTGGAATGGAAGTGTCCAAACTCAAGAGCTATTATGTCTATTTAGCACCTACTTCAGAAGCTGTAGTTAACTACTTCAGAAACTCTAAATTAGAACTAGTACTCCAAATCTTTACTTGTGGCATTAGCCCTCCCTTTTTTTCCAGGTAGCCCAGACTAGCCTGTACTAAATATAATTTGGGAGGTTAAAAAGCTCTGCCTCTTGAAATAAATATTTTATCAAGTTGCTTGCTGTCATCTCTGAAGTAGAAACAGGTGGATTTTTCTTTCTGCCGTCCACTTCCTAGAGGCATTTCAACTATGTAGGCATACACATAGGTCCTATTGACATCCACTTGGGTACATCACTGGCTATTTTCAACTCAGTGTCTACCAATTCCCCGCACCAAGGATCTTCTCCTCCAGAGCTTCCTTCTGTGCTGCATGGAAGCCAGACTCCTCAGGTAGGACTCAGCTTTAACTACTCTTTCTCCCTCCCTTTTCCTTGCCTGGCAAAAAGTCACTTTTTCAATAAGCCCTTTAGGAGGCCTTCAAGACTTTCACAATAGTGGTAAAGAGAAGAACATACACAACAAACGTGCCATGGACCTCGTACTTCCCCACCTGGGCCTGACAAAGTCAGCTGAAAAACAAGGTAAAACCTGTATGAATATAATGGGTCTTTAATAATCCTTTTTGCTGAGCCACAACAGTCAGGGAGCCAGACATTGCCCAGTCTTGAGTCTGTACATCTCTGCAACAGAAGCCCACCTGCATTTTCTCAACAAGCTCATCCTTGTGATCCAGCTTGCTCTAGTGAAAACAAGCCTCTTTCACATGAGCTACAACAGGCAGTCCAATGCACAGCTCACAGTGGTCATTAATCTTCTGACATAGCCAGAAAACACAAGATACACTTCAGGATGCCAAAGGACTGGTTAAAGCAAGTGAAAAAAAGGATTGTGTTATCAAAACTCATGCATATGGCAACGCCTATTTCAGCTGGGTGGCTATGATCATTCCTTGTTTCATATGCTGGGCATCAAAAAAGGGAAGCAGGGCAAACACTTCCAAGAAAATTCAAACACTGATTATCTTCACCACACAAATATAATTAAAAAACAAAGGGGTCTGTGTTTGTTGATATGTTACTTGATATGGCTTATATAAGCAGTATATTGTTTCTTATCTCTACCTGTTTAAATAGTGAAACAAATCCACACAGTGGGTGACTATGACATCAAAAGGACTATTAGTTACAAGACAATCATCGATACTATCCAAGAGGGAAACTAACTGCAGATAAACATATCCACCAGTATTTAATGCACCAAACACTTTTAAAGCAACGTAACAGAACTTGCTGAAGGGTTTCTTATACTTTATCACAGTATTTCTTCAATTAGTTTTAACCCTGAATAATATTAGAGCCCAGGCAATTTTAACACCAAAGGAAAAAAATCCTTTATCATTTTATAAGCACTGATGAAATGGACAGCAATTACCCTTTGGAATCATCACTGCTCACTTGAGCTCTTTGAAGATGTGAAGTAACTTGCACATTCGTGACTGTTCATAGTTTGTTTGGGAGTTTTTTGGGTTTGGTTTTTTTGGGGGGGGGGGGGGGGGGGAGGAAAGGGAGTAAAGGGAGAAGATCCAACTCAAAAAATGGTTGTGGCTCTGGAAGATGTTGAGTTCCTTTTGACACACTTGTCAGATAAACACCTACTTAACTTCAAAGACACAAGTAGCCAAACCCACATAAACAGGAGCACACACTTATGTGCTTAACACTGATTTTGGAAAGTACTCAGGCAGAGTAAGGAGATGCGGTTTTGCATCCAGCAACATCAAGGCATCAGGCAGTACACATCAGGAAACAGGCAGTGTATTTAAAGCTAAAGAGATACTGAAAATGCCAGAGAGTAGGCATTAGGTGCCAGCAGAATTCAGCTATCATCACCGTACATGAAGCATTAAGTGTGTTTAAAACACACAGAGTTTTTCTTTATGAATGAGGAAAAAATCCTGAAGGAAACATGTCAGCACTTCAGAAATCCTCTCTCATGAATACTAACAATCACTCCTTTCTAGTTCCATATAAACCAAATGTTTTCCTTAGCAGAACAAAGAAATGAGCTATAATTAGAAACTAGTTGAGATAACTTGTCCCATCTGGCCAAGGCTAAACAGGCTCTCTCACCTAATCAGTAAAGAAATCCTCAGCTCCCTCCTTCAGGAGAACTGAGCTCAGTGCATGCTTCTCACTGGCTCTTCTCTCTGTAGTTCAGCCAGTCATGAACGGCACAGGACAGACAGCTTTCCTACACATGCATATAGTTTGGCTTTCTACATAATCCTAAATGTGAGCTCCAGACTGAGCCTCCATGAGTTTAGGTCCAAAATCCCATGAAGCACTTCACCAACAGTTTTCCAAGTCCCACAACATGACCAAATAGAACTCTTGAGTGGTGAGTGCCTGTTCACAAACCTGACTACTCAACTGCTGTTTATTTCACTGAGGGCACTTTCGGCTCCAAGACTTCAAAACATTCAGCTGTTTCAGTAGTTTGGTGGCTATTTTCCCCACTTCCCACGCTAGAATACAGCTTTCAATCTGTATGTACCCTGCTTTCCTGTAAGATTTGCATGTAGCTTGATTTGGAACTACTTTAGCAGAAGCTTTTGAAAAGATTGAAGGAAATTTCTCCACAAGGTAGAGGTCTTAGAAAGTTATGCCCTTCCAAGAGCAGATGGTTCTGTAGTGGATGCCACAGTGTGTAGTTTATAAGGGCTATCATTAGTGTAAGGTTTACCCTAGGGAGGTTCACACTGAGCACTTCTCTGAACGTTTTCTGTCATCATTACTGCTAAAGTAGTACACTGGAGAACATACAGAAGAAAAGCTTCTTCAGTTTAAATGTACCAAAACACCTAGATTGTATCTAAATAATGATGACTAATAATCTTTTGTCAGCTTAAGAACTCCAAATGTTATATATAAAACAATAATCATGACATTTTATAAATAATAATCATCAGAAGTTCCTAAAATTTTTGATAGGTACACAGAAGAGATTTGTACACAGTCATACTCCTTTAAAATTTGAATGTCCATCATTAAAGGCATTATTGTTGTCATTTAAAGTGAAACAGATACTGCTTTCCAAGTCAGCAAAACTTTCAAACTACATAAAAAAGCTGTTACTAGCATTAGCCTCTGCAAAGCTTGAGACTAAATGAGCAGTTCAAAGCTCAGTAACTGATGAAAAATGCTACCACAAAATGAACTGCTTGTGTCAGCACATCAACTTACCTGCCTTACCACCTCAGCCTCTGCTCCAATGCCCAGATCCAAGAAGACAAAGGAAACTGCTAAGTCTAACAGTGCTGAAATGGGACCAGAAAAGCTCTGCTTTTTAATCCACTCCCTTTTAAATCAGGAAGGCTCCAAAATCTACTAGAGAACTGGAAGGAAAACCCATGAGAGCCACGAGTGCCTTTGTAGCACATGTGCTTTGTTATAGCAAGATTTTCCTCTCAAAGAGAAAGACCTAAGCTTCTTTTCCCAAAACACCACTCCAAAACATCAACTGTGATTTCAATGGCCTTCTAATCACACCATTTTTTGGAAACCCTAGCTTTTGACTCAGAATCACATAACTCTACTTCTAGATTCAGTGCTAATCCAAAACCAACCATATTTGCGGATTTGAATTTTCAAGTCCTTTGAGTAAATCTTACAGGTTTAAAAAAGTTACACATATAGCAGTGTTGCTGTAAATAGGAAAAAAACGTAATGTAATTCCAAGCAAATCAGACTTAGGGAAAAAACATCTACCTACTTTAAAATGCTTGAATTAGTACAAGGCTAGCAAAGAATGTTTCCACAAGATCCGGTGGACCAAGTCAAAAGACACATCCAACATTGGCAAGTTGTGGTCAGAATCAGAAAGCCCAGCTGTGATTTTTATAAGCACCATACAGTGGAAAACAGTTATTTTTCCCACAGTTGATGCTGCAACTGAAAGGCCACTATTAACGATTTTCTTTGATGCAAATTTTTACAAAATACTGCTTTAGGTTAGTTCTCATCATTCAGAGGAAGAGATAAAATGGCCAACATATCTGCTTAAAAATACTTCTGTTCACGATGGTGCCATGACTAAAGGAACTATGATTAATTTATTTTTTTAACATACTAGAAATTTGAGAACAGTTTATTAAAATAGTTCCAGCATATGGTGTGGTTTTTTTACACATGGTCAGGCACATCTGCCAGGGATGTGAGTTATAGCTTACTAAAGTCTGATGATACAAGCTATCTGCCAAGAGATGAGGAGCAAATGTGACTCAGAAAACAGTTTCTGAGTCAATACTGCAAAGAGTTTTACTCTGAAAATTAGGTATACTTTAGGTATTCCTAATTAGACAAAATGGGATCAACAAAGCCTTTGTGGCTTGGTGAAATTTCTCGCTCTTTCTGAGGTTAGCCCCTGGCTGCTCCTGCAGCATACTCCTGTCATGGTTCTCAGCTGCACTTCAAAAGCACATCTCCGTTTGCTAAAACTACTCAAATTGTTTTTATCTTCTCATTATGCTAGTCAGCAATGCTGCTGTGTATCCAATAGCTTAAAGGGACTTAAAAGTTTCTATTAAGTCCAATAAAACCTGTAGCTCAAAAATAATTACCTAAAATTCCCCATTATATTTTACTCTGAATACTTTTTTCCTTAAAAAAAAAAAAAAGTCAGTATCATACTAAAAAAAGAGCTGTCCTTTTTGTTTCTTCATAACTTGATACTGGATGAATATACCCCACAGGCTAATAGTGTAGAAAAAACCCACGATATATATAAAAATGCTGAATAAAAGGATAAACAGTTTGTGTTTGTCATATCAGAATTATGATTTTGTTTTGGGACTCTAAGTAACAGTATACTTGCCCTGTTGTCCTAGATTTTAAGTCAATGTCCATTGGTAGCACACCAAGGGAGAAGACAAGACCTTCTGAAAAAGGAGGATGAACTTTTGCTGCTTATATCCTTCCCCTTGCACACGCTGCTGCTTCACTGCAGTGAGAGGCCTGGGAAATGGTGGTGGAGTGGAGATGGCAAAGTGGATCCAAACCTGTTGGCTCCTCCCACGGGCAGCTGGAAGCAAAGGGACTTTTTCTCATAGGGTGAGACACTTGGGCTCCCTTCCTACCATAGCCATTAACTCTTCCCATCAGCCTGCATGAGATTAAACCAGCAAGAAGAAACAGCAAGAAGACAAGGGGATGGTCATTGCATCCCACTTGGTCAACTGCTGTTTCTTGGAAGATGCAATCACAGCCGTGTTAAGACTTCTGTCTGATTGGCACTTAACCAAAAACAGAAGTGGCCCTCAGTCCCTGACCCAGGGTGCTCCTCTCCAACTATCAAAAACACAGGGGAAAAAAAAAGTTTTCTTTCACACACACTATGGTCCACAGCACCATCAAAGCATATGGGAGCTCATCTATATACAAGTATCCCCTGTAAGGACATCCCTTTAGATTCTGGTCTGAGGATCCATAATCAGGTAAGAGGAGAAGGAACAGATGGACCTTCCAAATACAGTTGTTTCAGGGGTTAAGCACAATCTAAGAAAGGCATGTATTATTGATCCAGGCTTCAAGTCTTGCATCAAAACAAAGGAAGAGAATCCATGCAAGTCTTAGCTTTGGAAAAGCAGCCAATAAGCACTATTTTCTACTCCCTAGTATCAGCCAGATGCAAGGACACACACAAAGCCTACAGCATCATAGAGGAAATCTGACGCTAAATCAAGCTACTCCAAATTAAACACATGGAAAGGCTCCATGGCCACACTGGCAAAGCCAACAGCAGCATTAAAACTGCTTGGTTTTCCTCACTTGCCCCTGTGCCTTTTCAACTTCAGTTTAGTGAAAATTGCATAGATAGGTTTGGCAGTACAGGAAAAGATAGGAATTATCCATATCTCCCACTATAAAAGTAAATAAAAAAAATTACCGAATTTCTTGCTAAGTGAAAACTTAGTAACAATTTATATTTTACAAAATATCAACTTCCCAAAATATGTATGCTTATTGTACACTTATTTAAGCTTGAAGGAGTCTTAGGAGAAAAATGAAGGTACCAGAAAGCAAGGTATGCAAAGTATGAGGGGAAAAAAAATAACACTGATCACTCTAGTTAAAAGTAAATAAATTAAGTGGAAAAAAAATTAGGAAAAACAAGGTAAAAAAATTTGAAAAACTGATATAGTTAAATCAATGCCACCACAGTCCTTCTATGCAAAGGAAACTCAACAGCAGACCACTTTCCTTCTGTTCTAATCACTGTCCTCCTGTTAGTTGTCTGCCTAGCCCACAGTCCTCCTTACATGAACAGGCACTTCCCTTCTACCTCTCTAGGAAGTTGAAAATTAATGCCTCACAGGTCTCAACAACATAAGTTTTTTTTAATCATGCTTGTTGCTCCTCTACTTCAAATCATGATTTGCTCTGTCAAGGAATCCTAAAATACAGAAAAAGGCCAGATCACTGACTGTGTTCCAGATCTGCAAACCCACCCTTCTCCATCATCTGCACACCCATCTGGGCATTTGCTTACTCATTCAAAACTATCCCAAGGTCCAACTCCCCAGTTTCTGCCACAGGCTTGCTGTCTGCTATCCACAGTCCCTTCTGCCTGCAGCAAACAGAGTTCCGGCAAGCAGAGAAGACCCTGTGAGAAGAAGCCATCAGTTTTATCAGTGTTCTTAAACATTTGCAGAAGCTACAACTATATTGCTTGCAATAATCCCATACACCCTAATAAGAAATAAAATATTTGATGAACGTAAGTTTGATAGAAAACCTGCAGAAGTGCACAACTCATCGACACGTTGCTGAGACAGGTACTCAAAACTGTGCATCCAATACTGTGCATCACAGAAAAGCGTTCTTCCTACCTGCCCTTCATCAAGGCTGTGTGGTCCACAGCTGATTAACAGCATTCTGTCACAACTGCCTACCGCACTCACACTTACCAGACCTGTTGCTTGCTGGTTTTAGCAGTGTTTATTTCCAAAGAAACCAGCTAGAGTTCACCACAGAGTAAATAATTACCTGTGACTGTAATGTGTATAATGAGTACAGAACATTATTTTCAGTGAATGAGCTTCATTTACTTGTGTTGAAAATCATGTGCTAATCACCTCAAAAGAAAAAAAATGGCCTTGCAGAACTTACAACTTCAAAGGGTACAGATGAAGGACAGATTTATCCTTCTGTAACACTGAGTGGGTGGAAAAAGTTGTACATGCTTTCAACAGAACGCGTTGGACAGACACCCCTGCAGCTGATGATCAGCTTTTGGCTGCTCCACCTTTTTTCCAACTGCCTACTGATAAGGGAGAGAGCATTGCAGATGAGATGAATTTAGCCTCCTCAAATCATCAACAGGTCTTTGTTACCTGGAAACAAGACCTATCATTTCACTGATAGCACAACAACATAGGTGTGAAAGGGGAAAAGCTCATTGAAAGTATAATGCTATAAATCCTTGTGATTTATGCTAAAATAAGTGATTGACAGCTCCTCTGTGGCTCTCTTTAGATTTAATAGGCTCCTCACAGACACAGCTTTTTACATTTCACAGATGCCTGCAGCCAGGCTTGGTATTGGCAACTGTCTCCTGCTTTAGGAGGATGAGCTGAAGCAGATGTGCACTTTCACCAACAGGAGAAATCAATATCACCTTCATTTCTGGAAGTTTGGTATTTGCCTGCCTTTCTTAACCAGTATGCTGAAAATTAACAGGTGTGTCAGCAGCACAAACTGCAAGCAATACACAAAAAGGAACAATTAATGCTACACAGACTCTTATTCAGTGGTGAAACAGACACATGGATATGAAGATATGTAAGGCTGTTGTGACTTTAGTGTCAATCATTTCTACTTGTGGATATTACTGACGTGTGAAGGTATGAAATGCTGCCAAGTATCAGGTTCTGCTTCTGCCTCATATGTATTTACACGTGTACATGCATATACAAACTAGCTTCTGATGTGCTATTACTTTTCTTCTTTGCATGAATTGTTTATTGTCTTTACAAAACCCCCCACTACTTAAAATAATATGAAACATAGAAAACAATGCTGGAAAGGACCACACAACTGGAACTCAGACCTGATGAACGCACTCACAGCTTACAACAATCTTCCAATATACCATTAGACCATATAGGTACTGTTCAGTTATTGAAAAAATTGCTGTAAGTCTCAGATGCCTTCTGGAGAAAACCATGAGCGGTCAGAAAATGCAAATTAGGATTTCTCTTAATGTTTTAAATATAGGAGTTACTTTCTGGAATTTTAAAACATAGGCATTGGTTTCTGCAAATACAATGCTGCTATGAAGTCTAAAAGAAGCAGGATACATTGTAAGGCCTATATGTAGGCCCAGAAGGGGAGTTACTGTAAGTGTGTGAAAAAAAAAAAAAAGAGAAGTTTAGTCTTTCAAATATTTATACACCTATTTATCTTCAAGAACAAATAGTGCCACATCATAAGGGTGAGGGCATGAAACATCAGCTGACTAGGTTTCCCTCCCTGTTATACTCTTTGTGGTAGAGTCCTGAAAGTCCAAGACCCCATTTGTAAGATAATACAGAGACACAATGAAATGATTGTTCAGGGATCCAGCTCAGACCAACCTTATGTGGAACACTTTATGATCATAGAATCACAGAACCATGGGTTGGAAAGGACCTCTGAGATCATTGAGTCCAACCCCTGATCCAACACCGCCGTGGTTAATAGACAATGGCACTAAGTGCCACATCCAGTCTCATCCTAAAAACCTCCAGGGACAGAGAATCCACTACTTCCCTGGGCAGCCCATTCCAGTGCCTGATTACCCTTTCTGTAAAGAATTTCTTCCTAATATCTAACCGAAACCTCCTCTGGCAGAGCTTAAGACCATGCCCTCTTGTCCTGTTGCTGGTTGCCTGGGAAAAGAGACCAACCCCCACCTGGCTACAACCTCCTTTCAGGGAGTTGTAGAGAGTGATGAGGTCTCCCCTGAGCCTCCTCTTCTCCGAGCTGAACAACCTCAGCTCCCTCAGCCTCTCCTCATAGGACTTGTGCTTGAGTCCCTTCACCAGCCTTGTTGCCCTCCTCTGGACCTGCTCCAGCACCTCAGTATCCTTCCCAAACTGAGGGGTCCAAAACTGGACACAGCACTCCAGGGGTGGCCTCACCAGCGCTGAGTACAGGGGAAGAATCACTTCCCTGGACCTGTTGGCCGCACTGTTCCTGATCCAGGCCAGGATGCCACTGGCCTTCTTGGTCACTTGGGTACACTGCTGGCTCCTGTTCAGCTTCCTGTCAATCCACACTCCCAGGTCCCTTTCTGTCTGGTTGCTCTCCAGCCACTCTGTCCCCAGCCTGTAGCGCTGCAGGGGCTTGTTGGGGCCAAAGTGGAGGACCCAGCACTTGGCCTTGTTGAATCTCATCCCTTTAGAATCAGCCCAACTCTCCAGTCTGTCCAGGTCCCTCTGCAGGAGGGACCCCATGGAGCCACTTCTAGAGCATAACCCCAGCCCAGTGAGTCCCCCAACTCCAGGCATGGCATGTGCCTATGCCACAAACAAAACCTGCTACGTAGTTTGCAGGAAGAGAGAAACTTTGGGGTAATATGCTACTCTGGCTATAGGGAATGTGTTTGCTACATGCCACTCACGTCAACACAGTCCTGAACAGCAGTATCAGAAATTACAGCAACTGTACAGACTTGGATGCTTGTAATTTCAGATTTCGATCTGAATGGTTGAGTAAACAACAATTCCTTCAGAGTAGCCCGCCCTAGATGCGTGGCTTCCAGTGCAGAGTGGCTGCACTTATGCTGTCATTGAAACTCTCTGTAAACACATATTTTGGTGTGGAAGTCACTGCTTTCTCCATACACCTGTCAGAAACTCTGTGGAGAAGGCAGCCGTGTTTTAGTTAGCATGACAGCTGTTGCAGTGCATCAAGCTCCTGTAAACTGCACTAATGCCCAACTGCACTTTAAAGTACATCTGAACATCCTGTTTTGACCTACATATTTGGGCCATAATTACCAATTTCCCTGTCTAGGTGCTGCTGCTGCTGCCCATATTGCCACTTCTCCCTGAGCAGGAACACAGAAGATGGGTCTCCTGAGTTGTTATTTTGATTTGTGAAAGGAGCTTTTACCTGTACAGTGCTATTTATCCATTTTTTGACAGACACTAATTCTTTACTCAGAGAATTACCATTTTGCAACAATCACTGAAGACAAGGTGTTTGCTATGTAGCCCATGTGTGGGCCAAGCACACAAGCTACTGCAGTGCTTGGCTGAAGCAGATCCTTTACAAAAGGCAGAGTGTTTGAGTGCATCTTTATGCCACAGTACAGGAAAGAGAATGAGAGGTACCCTACTTCTCCCAGCAAGGGACTGCTTCAGCTTTTGGTAAGTTGAAGGCATCCCTCAGTCAGTCAGTCACAAGTTATCCTGCTGTGCTGTGGCTCTAAGGCCATCATGCCTGAGGGAACTCCTATAGCACCCACTACCTACAGCACTTTCTAACCACCAACTCTGTATCAAGAGAAATACAATCATCCTGGGTACCTGGCAGAAAACACTTCTGAAAGGTCAAAATAATTTTGCAGCTACTTCAAGCCATCTCTTAGTGTCAGGAGGGATGTTAGGATGGCTCAGAGGGTCAAAGGATCTGGCCTCCAAAGACAAAATTGTAGTCTTCTGTCTTTTGAGAGGATGCAGAACATTTTTAATAGTCTCTACCTTCTGTAAAAACATGCACTAATTAGCACACATATTTTAAAAAATGCTCCTATACCTAATTATTCTAAAGAAAACCTGAAAACTAGTTAGTAGTTCTGGATCCTTTTTTTTTTTTTTTTTTTCCTTTCTGGAGCCAGATGGTGCCCTTCCTAAAATATCAAGGCTGAAGAATTATTTATGTGAGCTTTGACCATGTCTGAACAGCTCAGGGAATGATGTATGTTTTTAATGCCCTGATACTGACAACAAGCCTTTTTACTCTAAATTAATGGGAAACAAGTGTTGCACAGTGAAGATAAAAGTGACTTTGTGAAGTTTTATTCTTTAGAAGTTGCCCTTTGTAACAGATCAGTGTCTTTGGAGAAATGTCAGTGGCAGCTTGACTGACATAAGGGAGGGATGCCACAGCACATGTATGTGCTCACAACACGTGGTATGGACTGTGTGTGTACAGTGGGAATCAATGGTATTTTCGGTTGGTCTTAACTGGGTCTTAAGAAACAAACAAACAAAAACCTACCCTAAACCAGCTCCACCACATACACAAACAAACAAAACCCCTGAGCAACCCATGCCACCTTCCAGCAAAGCAGTAGTTGCCTTTAGCCTCTCACAGGTAGAAATCAGCTTTTTCAGCTGATTTGCTTTAACTTTTTTATATGCTTTTCTTTTTCCTAAATGCATTTGATATGCAAATTCAGACTAAAAAATAGATGTTCACAGCATAAACCAAAACACAGAGTTACAGAATCACAGAATGGTTTAGGCTGGAAGGGACTTTCAAGATCTTCTAGTTCCAATACCTCTGTCATGTCAGGGACGTCTTCCACTAGACCAGGTTGCTCAAAGCCCTGTCCAGCCTGACCTTGAACACTTCCAGGGATGCAGTAAAGAAGAGTGAAGACCTGGTGCAGGCACTGGGTGTAGACCCCTTGGAGCAGGGCTGCAGTGCATCCCCTGCTCACCAGCTGGTTCTCAGTCTTTCCTCCTTTTGGAAAGCAGGATGTGGACCTTTGAACAGGAACTCACAGCTTCTGCACAGAAATGCTGTGAAGCTGGACCTCTGGAAACAGGTCTTAAAAGTACCTTTTAAAAAGAAGTCAATAAGAAACCCCAAAGTCTCCACTTACAGATTCCTTGTATTCACCAGTGAATCCCAATACATTTTTCCCTGGACATAACTGCTTTTATCCTTGTTTTAAAACACATACAGTGCCTTGACTGCAATGATGAAGAAGGCAGTCAGCTGTGGCAGAGATGGGATGGGTAGGAAGAAGCAATGGACAGTTGGCACAAAGCTTTGAACTGGGTGACAGACCATCAGGCTGCAGAGTTATAACAGCATTTCATGTTATACCCTTGGCATTATCCTGAAGTACTGTTTAATAAACATCATGCCTCTGCTTTGAGGATGAAATATCAACAAGTCCCCAAAAGTAGCTTCACACCTGAACCTGCCTTCTGTGCACCAACAGCTGCTGCAAGAATTATTTTTCCTCTCTAGACAGTCCATATAAGTACCTGAAATTGGCTGCTGCAGTATTGAAATGGGTCCAACATAAAATAAATATCCATCACTGCCATTAAAAAAACCCACTCAATATATTAAGGGCTCTAAAATCAAAACAAGGCACCTTAAATCAAGCTGAATGCATCTGAGTAGGTTTTCATTATCTAGATTTATCTTAGGTACATGCCATTTCTTTCTCATTAAACTGCAATATAAATTGTACATATAAAAATATTAAAACATATTTTCTTCTCAAAATGACTAAAATGTGATAAAAGCCCACACAATACTTTCCCTTGCCTTGGTGTTTGCAAGAGAGTACCATATGGCTTGTCAAAATCCCTCAGCAAGAGGGTTTTTGAATTCAAAACTAATTTGATTTGGCAGCTCTTTCTTCAGAAAAATGTAAATTCCCATAACATATTTTAAATTATATTCTAGCTAACAAAACATTATTTTTCTTGTCCTAAGTATGAGCAAGCTTTCACGGATTTTTTCATTTTCACTGTAAAGGTAAGTTCTGCAGCTTTCAGAACTGGTAGTAGTATTTTTTCAAATAATTTTCTCTGCACATTATTAATAAAGTAATATTTCATAGGTGCCTCCATGCCTCCCCTGTATCTCACAATATTAGGTACTCCAAAGACCTGAAGTATATGGTAATTTCTTTTTTTAAACAGTTGTCCAATCTAAGTAAGGAAGAAAAGCAAAGGAAAAGAGCCTAATTGAAAACCCTTTTCTTCTACAGGGAAGTTGCAGCACAAAGTTCTCCTGACTGGCAAAGGCCAGGCAGGCAGCATTTGACAGGATGATTACTTTGGGTTGGTTTTCCACACTTCTGCTAGAGAAGACCATTCTTCCTAGAACTTGTCTACCAGACCAACCAAAGCAATTAAGTCAACAACTAAAGGCTTTTCTGAAGAAATCTGCTTATAGGTCTAAATGACATGTTATATAGGCCTAAATAAATAGTCTGTTTTTGTCCTGGATTTCGCACCAGGATGAAATCACTTCTTTATTTTTCAAGAGGGATACAATAGCTACAACAGAAATTGCTATTTAATTACACTTCAAAGAACGAAGTGGTTTGCCATCATAGGATGCTTCTGTATGTCTAAAAAACCTTGGACTACAGTTAGTACAATAAACCTTCTTTAGAGTTGTGTTAGAGGCTTTTCTTTACACCAAAGGACAATGAAGCTTGTGTGACTGTTGCTCACAGGTACCCCCACAGCAAGATGATGAGTTAAGAACTTGAAAATTTCCATTTAAGTTTCACAGGAAAATAAGAAATACTTCATATCCAGAAGCATCATGAAGACAGGGAAGAGGGGAAAATAAATGAATAAATAAATAAAAGATAGTGGCCAACCGAGAAAAAGGATGCAAAACAAGTTTAAATTGACAGGCTAGTAAAGGATCCACCCTTTGGAGAAGTCTGCAAGGCTCCCAGGAGGAGACAAGCTTCCACAAGATCTCCACCAACTTCATCTTCAGTGGACACACTGATGGGAATGATGACATGGAAAAAAACCAGCCCCTCATTTACTTAATGAAGGTACCAGGATGCACAGATGAGGCTCTGAGGGAGGCAGGCATCTGGGAACATCAGTTCCAGTATAATGGATGGATGGCAGGAAGATATGAGAGAGCACCAACCCCCTCCCTGCTCTCTGAAGAAGTCATCAGCTGAAATGACCCTTAACAGACAAGGCAAGCTACGGTTGTAGACCTGCTTTTTATCTCCAGCCATTAAGGGACAGTGTTATACTGTTCTAGCAGTAGTATCATTTCATTAAAAGCTTTGTTTGAAAAGCAGAAAAACAAGAGGAAAAAAGGTCTTTGACCCCAAAACCAACATTCAGGGAATTCAGAGTGCAGAAGAATTGCTGTATCAAAGCACAGTCCTAACTAATCTTACAGAAGCAATTCTAATTAGGCAGGAAATGAAGAACAGTTCCTTTCAGACTGGCTGAAAGAACAGTGGATTGATTTAAATCAAATCACTGATTTTAATCATGGATTTAAATCAACCAAGCAGGACACCCTGATTTAGCTCATCAACTTTAATCTTGTACTTTTTACTTTTTCCTAATGAAAGCTCATTCATTTTGTTAAGATAATGGGGGAACTGTAAAAAGAACACACTTTATGTTAAAATGGCTTAAAATCTTTATTCTCCCTCAACATTAATGACTTGTGACTACAAAGCTTGAACTAATTTTTTAACAGTTAAAAAGCATAGCTTTTAAAATTCATTCAGATTCTAAAGCTCATACATGAAACACATTGTAAACTATTTTAGAGATTGTAATAATTCTAAGCCTTGATAAATGTAAAGATTTTGGTATCTTCTGAAACTGTTCAGGTAAAACACCTCAAACTTGCAACACCACAGACTTTAAGCTATTTCTCTGAAAGAACATTAAAGCCCACTGAAAGGTAATGCATTATGTTATTTAGGGACATCTACTGATAGTATAAAACTTGATATTACACATCATTCTCCTAAAAAAAAATTAAAAGCTGTCAAAATACTATTGCAAGTCACCTGATAAAGGAACATATGAGGAAAATGGTGCTGGGATCACAATGCTGAACTATTCAGAGTATTCTGAATATGAGAGTAGATGCTACCCCCCCAAAAAAAAAATAATTTTGTAATATATTGTGGGGAAAAAAATTCTGGAGCAAGTGCCAGCAAAAAAGGAAAAGGACACATAGGGACAAGTCCTCGTGCTGGAAAGGACCCAGAAGTGACCCCAAGGTGACAGGAGAGCAGAACGGACTTCATGTGTTGGTACTTGTAACACAATGTGGCAGCACTGTAGTGAACAACAAAATGTATTAATAAGAATGAAGAGAGACATTAAAATGAATCAAGGGACGTTTCAGGAGAATGGGTTGAGAGACACATTATTTCTAGTACGCCCAAGCATTACCAGTGTACAGCATTAGTGTTTCAGTCAATATTGTTTCCCTTTTTTTCCTTTATTTAGAGCCTTGCCTGAGAGAAAAGCTGTCAGAAAATACTCATTTTGTACCAAGGTACACCAAGACATATCTCTCCATATAAAACTCAACAAACCAAATGAAAAGTTATATGAGCTAAATAAAAGACAAAGGGCACGAAGCTTGTAGCTGAGTAGTACCTCATTTTAATTGCAGGTACAACTCTGACTTTTTGTTAGGGAAAAGTTCCTGATGAAAAATATCAACTCTTAATCTTTATGAGCTAGTATTTAAATCTTCACCAGAGTGCTAAGGCTCTGCTAAAAATGAGCAATGAAAAAAATGGTGACGCTTTATTCATCAGTCCTGCCCTCAGCAGGCATTCAAAGCTGCACACTCAGAGCTGCTTATTTCCACGTCAATGTCTTAAGCGCCTTTCCCTTCTCCACTTAGCCCCGAAAAGCTTTGACAGAAAGATGGGGATGGAGCCCATCCCGAACCACCCTGAGCCAAAGCAGACCTAAACAAAACTTACAATCCCCGCAAAAGATTAAGTATGTTTGATTTGCTCATATTCTACCGCAGCACTCTCTGAGGATATTTTTTTCCACTTTTACTGACAATGTTTTTGAATAAGAAAAGATTTACATTGAATTTGAAATGTTAAGGTACTTCTCCTTACAAACTACAGGAACCCTAAGTACAAAGTGTCAACCTACTAACCAAGACAGATGCAGTGATTCTGCTTTTTTTTTTCTTTGACATGGCAAAGAAAAGAAGGACTACTTAAACACTACTTGAAAGCACACAAGTGATACGGACGGTCAATCAAGAAAAAACATTCAGAAGGAAAAAAAAACCCAAAACAAGCTACCCCTGGTAAATGATAAAGACTTAACAAAAACTCCAGACTATTGGCCTTTGGCATACACGTCAGATAAGTAAAAGTACAGCTTAAACAGCAATGCAGAATTTATCCCGCTTTATGATTAGGAGCTTCAGCTATTTAGTTTTGTACATTTGCTTGGGAGATAATATTCTAAAGTCCAAGCTACATAATCTATGCACTAGCAGGACTCTTGGTAATTGAAGTTATCTACTTGCAGCTCTAAGAGGTTAATAGAAGAACACATCTGTGGGTTGATTTGCTGGGTAATACAGCCTTGGAGGGTTGAAGACTACAAAGACATGCAACAGAGCAGCTTTGCAACATCTTAAATAGTTCCACCTTTCACAAAACAACAGCACCTAACTGTGGCAAAAGAAACACTCTTCAAAAGGATGGGTGTGATGCCAGTTAAGAGTGAAAGTGGTGGCACTAGGAGATAAAATAAGCTGTATTAAATAACAACAGTGATATTATATTAGTCTCTAAGCATCTTTTGCACACTGTCTCCTCTCCCCTGCATCCCAGTAGGATTAGATAGTGCAGTTTACACCATGGACCAGACATGTCTTTGAAAGCTGTATTTGTTTATATCACCCTCCAAAGTCATAAACCAACTTTATGCAATTTGGGGAGGATCATTCAACCTTGGCCTCCCCTTCCAGCAGAGGGGAGGGAGAGAGTGGACAGACAAAGCTCTCTCCATATCAGCACTTAACTTTCTCCTCTCAAGTCTTCACACCTGCATCTTCTAAAATTAGTGAAAGTAAATACTCAATGCATTCAAAGTTCTGAAAAGAAACCACGTTATCTATCTTCAGCGAGTTTCCATAAATCACACTATTAGAGCTGGACAACGAAACTGCTTCAAAAGCTATTTTTCAGGGCACTGAAGACACCTCTTGAGGTACTCTGTCATCTCACCTTAAACACAGATCTGTCACACAAACAACAACAAAAAAAATCAGAATGCACACCTACACCACTTATGAACCTCAGCCTTTACAAGCTCTTCTAACAGTAGGAAAGCTGCAGTCTTTTAGACAATGAATGCATCTCTTAATTCATGTGTTTATTTTTTGAAAATCATTAAGCTTGCTAAATCTATCTACTAAAGAGTAAAAACATCAAGACTTTTTGTAACTAACAAACCCTCAAGAGATAAAGAGCATCTATTTAGTAAAATAATAGCTATCCGAGCTGGTTTGGGCATAGGTAGCTCAATACACCTATGCCAGCTGCTGTAATCAGTGCAAATCAAGGACAAAACTTCTCCCTGTTTTCCAGCACCGCCAGAACTGCTATGCGTAGTCACTTATCATAACAGAAACACATGCTTAGGAATAATTACTAAAAAACACCTTACTCTGTACTTTTCATCAGATTTCACTGTGCAGATTAATTCGAAGCATAAAATCTAACGATAGGTTAAACCTTGGACCCAGCTGTTTTCAGAAGGACACTTGCTATGTGCTGACACATCTGCTTTCCTGCCTCTTCTGTACTTCTTGAATTCATTTATCAAAGAAACAATCCTACTCTTGTCTTGTGGAAACAGCCACTGGAGAGAAGTAAATCCATATATTAACAAGCAGCCTTTTGGCTCTGTTGTATTCAAAGAAGCCGTACGTTCAGGATAACACTCATACGATTTTCTTTTCTACCTAATTTCACACTGTAATTTTTGTGAAGAACACATTTAAGCAGGCATCTTCAGTCCTATGGCTTTTAGATCCTAGGTGAATTGCTGGGGATTTTTTAAATGTCTACACATCTATGCATTAGTATTTTACACTAAGTAAAGAAGAGTCTTTTGACTAATTCTCTCCTCAGAACTACAGCTCATCACCTCAACTTGTGGTTTGTCTTTCACCAAACACAGAGTGCTGCATTTCTTACTTCATTGTTTACACAGGATACACCATTTTAAACAGAATTTACATTCTTCCATGATGGCAGTTGCTTTTAAACAAGTGGATAACATTATATTCATTAATAACTTCTTTTGCTGATTTAAAAAAAAAAAGAAAAAAAAATCCTTGCGGAAAGGTTGTATAAATGTGAAATAATGTTAAAACACTCACTGTTCCTAGCCAGAAGACAAAGAGAAACCCAAAAGAAAATCAACTAGAGCTTATTAGCATTACACTACATATTTTAGGCCAAATACTTTACTCTGATAGTTGATAGCTAAATAAAAATATTTTTAGTTATAAGATTTACATATTCACTTTTAAAACAAATACATGTGCAATCTTCTTCAGACATCAACATTCTGGTTATCAGTTTTTTGGAGGGATAACTTCGAAGTTTCTATCTGGTGTGAGATGGAATCAACATATCTGGTTTTAAAACAAGTTACATTTCACAGATATCTATGATATATTTTGGGCTTTTGAAGTATTTAAATACACGTCCTTAAACATACTCTTTCTTCATTGGCTACAAAATTTCGAATTTTATATGCTTACTTCCCTGTGAAAATAAAAAGAAAAAAAAATTAAATTTTGGCATATCTCAGTACTTATGTGTGGGAAACGTAACAGCATTTAGGTGTATTCTGTAACTTGCTTTTGCTACTTTTGAAATACCACATTTGTCACCAGGTTATGAATTTCCCTCTCCCTGTCACCAGTCTAAAACAAGACAAGGGATCCAATTCAGCTGTTCCAAGGTGACCAGTCTAGCAAGTGGTAATTCTGATTTACTAAGAACCTTACACAATTCTGCAGAACCGTACCTGTATCTAAGCAAAAGCCTATAAAGATGTCAAATCTTTCATCTATTAGGATTTAGTCTCTGCATAATTATTTCAGCTATCTATTCCTGGAAGGAGGAATAAAACGGTATGAAATATTCAAATTAGGGGATGAAGATGGGATTTTTCAAAATATTAAGAATCAGATAGAGATTCTATATTTAGGGTTTCTGGAAAGAGAAAGTGGCTTAAGTGTAGGGTATATATGTACCTACACACCTGTTTATGTATACATGCATTCACACTGTAAATATGGACAGATATCACAAAATTCTCTTTTCTATCTCACATTCATATATTACTGACGCTCCAAAAACCAACCCAAGTTTGTGAAACCGTTACAATTTCTTGAGATTTCAGCCTTCAAGTTCCCTTTCAATGCATGAAGAGAAGATGAAACACAATAGCTATGACTTGGGTTCTGATTTCAGTTGCAGCTGCATAAACCACTGAAATTTAAGAGTCATTCCAGACCCACACTGGAGCAACTAAGATCTGCCTCTACATTTTTTATGTCAGCATGTATGCTTTTAAAATCATCACGGAAAATTTTGTTATGGCCACCAGAACAAACCATTAAAAGCTAATTATTTCAAATCTGTATGTCCTCGCCTTCCTTCCCTGCTCAAGCCAGTCAACAAACTATAGCATTATCTTTTATGCTGCTTCTAAATTTATTCTCTTAAGCACAACAGTCAGTTTACATGTAAAGCAGGGTGACAGACTTGGTGCAAACTGAATACCTTAATTTGAATGACTTACTGCTAGGAAAATTATATGTACTATATGTAGAGTAACAAGCAGAGTATCAATAAAAAGCCACAATCAATCTATGAATATTACAGAAAGTAAGGTGTTTTGGCTAAAGCTCTGAATAAAGAACAAGGACAAACATTCTTGTTCTGCCACCCAAAAATAAAACATTGCGCATGCAGCACTTTAGGCAAATTGCTTAACTCTAATATTTTGTGATTAAATATTATATGCTATAAAAAAAATCACTATTCTGTTAGTACAGTAAAATGATCTAACACTTGACTACTGGTGTGCAGTTCAATTATTCATGAACTATATAGTTTTAAACTCTGCTAGGTTAAACACTGAAGTTACATATTGATAAATGACGAGAAACTGTTCTGGCAAAAAGGCAAATACTCGTATTTCATTAATGCAAAACAATTACCGCTATTTTCTAAATCATTAGAGTTTCAGTATGAAGGGCACTATAAAACCAACTTGTAACAAACCATCTATAAAGTTACCATGCAGAAAAAAACACATTCCCAAAATGAAAAGCTTAGCAGCAGTAGTACAATGATGACACTGTGCGCCACAAAAATGGAGGAGAAATAAAAAAAAAAAAAAAGGAGTCTTGTGTGAGAAGTAATGTTTTAATAGGGTTAGGAAAATTGTGAAGCTCCTCAACAGGGAACCTCTTCGCTACATTTAAGAAAGTAACTTTTCAACTGCTATCCATCCAGAGTTTGCTACAGCTCAGTGCATCTACCTAATGTAGTCACCTCTGTCTTTTAAGTCTGTCTGCTTTTGACTGCGCACACTTCAGATCCTGTGCATGTCATCTGGGAAAGTTTCCAGTGAGTAGAACAGTTCTTTATAAAGCCCTCTCAGCTCGTGTAAGTCTATCTCAATGGTTGAGACCCAAGATCTTCCTTCATAGTTTGCCTACTATGCTTACAGATCTTCCTACCTACAGGGGTTTCAGTTACCCATACAACACAACACACTGAGTTGAAAGATTACTAAGCCATATAAAGAAAATTACAAAAAACCCCCAGAAAACCCCAAACCAAACCAAACAAAAAAAACCACACAAAAAACCCCAACCAAAAATGCTAAGTCTTTTACGGTAAGAAATTTAAGTGAACCAAGACACAAACCCAACTCTTATTTTTAAAATAGGGCTCGAATTCATAAAGATAACTCTGCCTTCGTAAGTCTAGGTTTTTGGTTTTTTTTCATTTAAGTATATTCATATCTATCCCAGGTGCCCAAGTAGGAAGATGAAAGTTGGACAGCTGTTCTCTCATCCAACACTTTCCTCAGATGTATACAGTGCATGTAGATATATTTATTGATTAATTAGTGTTGGCTTTACCTACAGATTATGAAGAAAGTTGAACCTGTTCTGTAGCATCCTTGAAAGTCAAAACGAACTCTAAAACAGGCTGGTTTTCAAACATAATGCCTACCTACACTTAACACAATAAACAACTTGCAAACATCCACATCCTTGGGGAACAAAAGAAACCTTGACAAAAAACCCAGAATTTTGCCCAAAGCTTTCTCCTGCCTTCAGTCTTCACCAAGCAACTCACGGGACTCTCAGTGTTCAGTACCTTTCAGACTAATG
Source organism: Corapipo altera (assembly GCF_003945725.1). Classification (NCBI taxonomy): domain Eukaryota; kingdom Metazoa; phylum Chordata; class Aves; order Passeriformes; family Pipridae; genus Corapipo; species Corapipo altera. The sequence continues at coordinate 1,505,139 of NW_020884898.1, read as the reverse complement.
AATTCCTTGTTTCACAACAAACTCAAAGAGATCTTCGAGATTTTGTTGCCTTCTGCCAAAACAGGCCAACACAACTGGGTTTAAGACAGAACAACACAGGAAGCAATATCAGAGACCCAGGTCCACCGAGGCACATCAAATTTCACCGAATGCTTTGTTATTGGATTACAACACACATGCTCCTTTGGCTGATCTGTATTTCCACTCTAGGGATACATAGAGGAGTAGTTGCCTCTGGAGTAACCAGAACATGCTGTTTATTCCAGCTTCTATAGGCATTGCAAAATAACCCCCATCAATGCACAGTTAGTATAAAAATTCACCAATTTCCACAGAGAAATCTGAAACAGGTCTGATAGCGACAACTCTATGAGATTTTTCTGGGGTTTTATGACATATCAGCATTACATATCTGGGGAATAAATAAACTGAACAAACACAATAATAATTTTTCGAGTGATTCTTTAAGTCATTCTGTATGTACTATAAGTTGAAATATGAACTTACAAACTGCTTCTGAGATTCTAACCTCCAAGTTTAATCGCAATGAATAAAAAAAAATTGTTATAATTTGGCACCCAGCTGTGAAAACAATCCCCCATTTTCTGTTTTGGAAAAACAAAACAGCTTTTGCTTTAGCTCATTCTTCATGAAACATAATGTGGGAAGCAACAGCTTTAAGCTGCTGCTTTTAAGTGTCACTTGGAGGCACGGCTACTTAGAAAATTAAACCCATAATACATTATATTACAAATGCAATTCCAGGTCTCCTAGGTATTAACCTCAGGTTCTAAACACAATTTAATTTGACTCGGCTGCCTGTCTGAAAACTACAGAAAGCAAGATTTTATAACTTTTCCACTACAATACAGTGATTGGTTCTTCTAACAGCTTATTGCTATTCCACTATACTTAAAATCACTGTGTGCAAATACCAGAATTACTCCTTTTCACTTTCTTTAATTTTTTCTGTTCAAAAATTACATAACAGCAAAAAGTAGTCAGCAGAGTAAGTATTAAAATACGCATATAATCTACTTGATTTTAGAGATGTCAGCATATTTTTTATTTGTTATTACGGATTTGCAATCTTCCATACTGCTCAGATACCAAAATTTCTCTCTGCATTTCAAGTTTTGGTACTGTTAGGGCTTCTATTATAGTGACATAAAGCAATCTGAAGACTCAGCCTCCACTGTACCAGGCGTTCCACATCTCTGGAGGCAGACTGCCATGAATGCCTTGCAAAACAAGCCAGGCAAAAAGAAAAAATGAAAGGTAAAACATTTCTTCCATCTCTTCTTCCCACCTCCCCGCAGTTTCCCTGTCCATGAAGTAGCCATAGGAAGTAGGATCCAGTCAGCAGACAGTATGCTTTCGAAGGGAGAAGTTGCACCATGGAGCTGGGAATGGCATGCCATGCACTACTGCTTCTGGGCTCTTGGGTTTGCCAGGAGACCCCACATGGTGTGCACACCACTGCGGAACAGGTCACACCTGCTGCTCATAAGCAGTCTCACCTGCAGAGAGAAACCTGGAAATCTCACTCTTTAAGATGGTCTCCCTCAAATCCAGGTATGAAAGTGCAGGAACGGGCAAACCCACCTATTACAAGGGGCCAGAGACTGATCTCACCTTCTCAAACAAGACTAACCCAGGAGTTAAATTCCAAATATGTCACTGCTGTGGCACCTTGGTTGGTTTAAGTGGTGAAAAGGTAGCTTGAGGGAAATGAGAAGGGGTAAGAGGCAAGGACAGCTTTCTTCCTAGGGACAGCACATTTCACAAATCCATGAGATCCTAAAGCCTGTTAAGTCCTGGGCTCACAGCCACAAGCTCTAAAAGAGCACAAAGGGTAGCTCTGGAGTTCAGACAAAACAGACACTAAGAGCAATAGCTCTTTCATGCTTTTCTAGGTCTGGCTTACACAAATGACATCTCCCTGTAAGTTCTTCTGTTAGCAAACCCCTGGGGATGCTACCACCAAGGGCTGCTGAAAAATGGAGCATTAGGAAGGATGCACAGTCTGCATCCTTTGGTGCAGGATGATCAGCCATAAGCAAGTGATAGTCTGTTTTGCTCTACAGGTCTTACCACATAACCTCATGATTTCAACCTGAAAACTGTACAGCTAGTAAAGCTGTTTCTGGACAGTAATTTTCTTACTTTTTATAGGGAAGGATTAGTTAAAGTAACAGCTACTATAGAACAAAAAGCCTTAAAAAGACACAAATATTTTACTTTGGTTAAAAATAACATTTATAAATCAGACTCCTTCTCAAAAACATTAATTCAGTCAGAGATACGTGTGTGTATGAGCAAGGCAGCACAGCCATTAACATAAATTTAGAGAGTCAGTACTGCTTTTTGGGCAATCAAAGTGCCATACAATGGAGAAATCTGACTTCCTTAATTGCCCCTCAATCATACTCTGAGAAGATATCCAGCTCAGCATCCCAAGGTTAAGTACAGTGAATTCCACCACTACTTAAGATTATTTTGTCTCTACACAACATAAGATTCCCCCAAAATTCTCTTATCACAGATAAGTGAAATGTTGTGATCTGGTGCAAAACTATAGAATCCTCCATTAATTATATCAGATTTTTGACTAACATATTTGGAGATAGAAAAAAAAAACCCAACCAATATCCCGAATCCATCCCAACTCAGCAAATTCATTGCTGCAAGTTGTCAAATAAAACAAATAAACATTTTTTTATTACTATCTGAAGATATCTCTGAAGATATCCTAGGAGAAAAGGAAACAAAATCCTATTACACATTTAGGAATTTAATTTTTTGAATCAAAAATTTTGAACAAGGATTTAAATTTTATTTAAAATGCAGTTTAACCTTTGCTGTTAAACTACATTCAGCTTGCTCCAGGAATTTAGGCCACTTATCTTAGAAAACCAGCTAAAGAGTACAGGCCCTTTAGTCTATGTCAAACAGATGTGCACTGTAAATTAAGAGTATTATCCCAGCTTTCGCAAGGTGTCATCAGGCAACTCCCCAACCTCTGCAGGATCCACAAGACAAGTTTTTGATAGCTACAATCCTCACACTTCCCTCCCTCTTCTCTTCTTTCCAGCCCATTTACCGAAAATCTTAGAGCACCAAGTGTTCCCTCTTTGTATACATAAACTAAGAGTTCAGGATGTAACTCAGCCCACATTTCCCCAGCTAAAAGCTAACCTGAATTGGACTCATCTCCATAAGGAAGGAACACACGACGGGAGATTACGGGGGGAAAAAACCACACAGGGGCCTCTTTATAGACCCAACTCATGTGCTTTTTCACTAAAGTCAGTCTCCCTACATAATCTCACTGCACTCTAAAAACTGAGTGTTACAAAAGCAAGCAGTATAAATACATATTTTTTTGCTGTCAAACACACCTGAAGTCCTCCACGTCACATTAAACAATCTAATAGTTTAAGGTTTATCAAACAATTTTTAAAATGAAGAAAGTAATAAGTTATTTCTTTACTCCACTTAGCTGCATATGCTGTCATGTCTCCAGGACTTCCATTAACGCTCCCAGTGTCCCTTTATTTTCCCACTTGTTGCTTGCAGGCCTAAAATGCTAACAGGAACATGCTCCAAAAAGCTTGCTCTTACCAAGTACAGAAGCAGCACTCCCAGTTTTTCTGCTGTGCATCACTTATAACCTTTTTTTATATGGGGTTTTTGGAGGAGGTGGGAATACAAAGCAGCATGAGCAGAGAGTTGGATTAGCCAGCTCTAGGTCCACATACCACCGTGGACATGAAGATACTGCAGAAACACAGACTCATAGAAAAGTCTGGGTTGACGGGGGTTTGGAGATCATCCAGAGCAACCTTCTGTTCAAAGGACAGCCCAGATCAGGTTATGCATGGTCCTTTCAAGAGAATTTTTAATTATTAACAGTGAAATACTACATTTTTCTCTAATCCTACTTTTTAAATTAGGTAACAAGTTTAAGAACACTTAAATACTAGACAGGTGTTGACTTTAATGGAGACCTTTCATTTTGACTGATTTTCATGTATTAAGTCTTTTCCCTTAAGGAATGACAACTTCTAACACAATTTCAAGACAGAAAGCAAATGCAAGGTTAAAAAGTTGGTTGAAAATCACCCAATATCCTCTTGCTCTAGAGTTTTACAGTAACGTGGAGATTACAAACAATAAAAATGCAGCTCCAGAGACTATAGCAGAGTATGCGAGAGACTTTGTGTTCCAGCTGCCATTTGGTGTAAAACCCAAGCCACTCCATTGTTTTCCAGGTAGAGACAGAAAGAAGTTGCTGAGCTGTTTTATAATTATTGTGTGACAGTTGAGGCAGTGTTAGCATATTTCGTTTGTGTTAGACCTGGGTCTGTCTAAAGCTTGCCGATATCAATCAACTTCAATGAGTGCTGGATCAGATCCACACCTGAGAATTTAAGCAATTTAATTAAGGCTTTGTCAATCCCAAAGTTTGTTCAAGAAGCAGCTGGCCATTAAATGAATAGGACAGGCTGTTCTTTTAAACTTGTAAGGCTCCCCCTCGAGGACCACAGCAAACATTTTAGATCCTTAATCTACAGTTAAGGTTAATCTGTTTTAACAATTTCCCACTCAGCTAAAATGTGCCGGATATTGATGAGGAAGAAAGCAGGACAGAGCCTTGATTAACTGAAGGGCAAATTAAGTTTTCAACTGAATCCTGGACACTGGAAAAATAACAGCTGGGAGAAGAAGAAAAATTTGCCTCCTGAAGTGTAAGGAAAGATCTGAAACACTAACTCTCTGTGCAGAACAGATAGCTACAGGAGAGGCATTTGGAAAGAGAAGAATTACAACCAATCAAAATTGGAAGGCTCAAAGGGTGGTTCCATTAAGAAACTCAATGTCAGATTAAGACCACAGGAAGAAAGATCCTCTGAATGTCAGTTTTGTTAAAAGGAGTATTTTAAGAAAAAAACCAGCAAAAGAAATGCGATTTCAAGTTGTGAAAGAAAGCTTTTTCCCCCCTTCCAAACTCTGCACCTGATTGCTAAAATAGGTGCTATTTGCCCTTTCAGTAGCCACCTCTGTGGATTTTATCAAAGACTTTTAGTGGGAAACCAGTATCACCATCTACTTGTTAGGAAGAATCACGCCAGCACTGTGAGATATGCCCAGACCAACGGTCTCCAAGACACATGAGCAGCTGCTGAGAGGGCACTTCATCTCCTGAAGCTGTGATTAACTATTCTGAACTTGATACAAGGGAAGCAAAAGAAATAGACTCTGCAGGTAAAAGATGAAATTATCTATACCATTGTGTATGAAGAAGTGCTAAGAAGTAACATTTCTTGTAACATGATCTGCAAGAAACCAAGCAAAACATACTGCCAACATAAGTATGAGGAAAAAAAATGCTGATTTACTATTTAAGTAACATCATTCTAGAGCAATCTGAAATGTGCCGTTCCTCTCATAAATATCACTGAGAGAAGCAGATACAAGCATAGCATTGGGAGGAAAAAGACCAGTAAAAAAGGTGAGGAAGTAGAAGCAAACTGAATAACAAGAGGTTAGATGGCAAAAATTTAAACTGATTAATTTTTAACTGAATCAAAAGTGCTTCGATACCAAATACTGGTAAAACTAACATGTCCCATGAAAACTGTTTCATGCTATAAAAACAAATTTCAAAGAACATTAAAAAAATTAAGAATCCTAATTTCTTCTGACTCTATTAAATCACTAAATACTTTGAGGATCTTAAGCTTCCTAATCTGCAATGAGACTTTTTGGTATTATAAAATTTTATGTAAAGTTTTCTTAGAAAGTTATCAAGACTAGCATCTTTTGTATATCTCTCCAAAATGTGGTTTAGTAAATTCAGTTTTGTGAATGTTGTTACCCATGTTTTAGCAATGTCAAAACCCTCTTTGTTTTTTAGCATACGAATTACTTTTGATTCATGAGCAGTCCTTGAGCTGTACAAAGAAGTTGTTTCTACCAGCATCTGAAGTATACAGAAAACCTACAACAAAAATGGAGCTGAACATACTACCACTCTTGGCTTATCTATTCGTGCTGTTAAAATTTCCATTTCACTTCTTCAGCAGCTCCCACTTTTCTCACTTTAAAACATAAAGATTATCAGGGCTAAGTATGCATTTCAAAAATTTCACTGATTTTTTTTTGTATGCTGATTTGCACTGTATTTTTTAACCCACAACAGAACCATCTACAGCCATTTTCTTACTCTAGGAAAAATTTTTCTTACTCTAGGAAAAATTAACAGAGCAGTAAACTCAGGTGGAGCTAATATTACCTAGCTGTAATTACCTTCAATATGGGCTTTTATACCACTTCAGCATCACCTCTATGCTCAGGTAAGAGAAAAAGACATTTCTCGGGAACTAACAAAGAATAGTCTTCCTCATAGTGAATCACACCCTCTTTACTGTGAACAGACACTGTGAACAGACAGCTGGCTGAGATGTACACCTGCTCAAGAGGTCAGATAAACTCCTGTGACTATGGTACTCAAAATATTTCACTGAATCACAGAAACACAGAACATGCTGAGTTGAAAGGGACCGACAAGGATCATCAAATCCAACACTTAGTCCTGCACAGGAACCTCCCCAAGAGTCACTCCATGTGCCTGAGAGCATTGTCCAAATGCTTCTTGAACTCTGTCAGGCTTGGTGCTGTGAACACTTCCCTGGGAACCCTGTTCCAGTGCCCAACCACCCTCTGGGTGAAGAACCTATTTCTAATATCCAACCTAAAGCTCCCCGACACAACTTTTTGTAAAAAAACAAGAACAAGCCAACAAACAAAAATCGCAAACAGACAACAGCCATTTTAAAGAAGTTACCAACAGAAGCTGACAGTAAAATATACTGTGTATAAGCTGGCAACTGTTCTCAGCTCTGCCCTTGGATGGTAACATTTACACACTGGAAGCCAGCAATGGTCCTCCCTACAGAGCAGGGCCACACAGTGAATCCACACCTGTTACTGCTGCAGGTCTACTCACGCAGTTCACCCCCTCCCTCAGCTGAGTGACTTCGGGTATCTGAGGAAGCCCAAATACACAAAATAACAACACAATATTATGGAGCCTCAAAGACTGTTCACATATTTATCAAAATTTGGTTCATACACTTGCAAAAAAGGCATCCTCACTTCTGTCAGGCCAATACAAATACCAATGCTGATTGTGTAGTCCCTGGTTTGCAAGATGAAATGATGAATAAGCAGTTTCAGTATCTCAGAATTTTTGCAGACAAAAAGTAAAAGTTTTCTAGTGAAAATGCTGACATTAACTTGCTGCAAGCATTACCAATATCTTTAAATGTACACAACTAGAAAAAAAAAAAAAAGAAAAATTTGCAAAATCAGTGTTGAGAGTATTACTATTCATGATAATGTAAGTGATGGATGTCTTTTCCCAAAGACCAGAAGATATTTCACAGACATTGAATACAGAAGAGAACACTCCACAGGTATTTAATCTAGTCTGTGGTATTAAAACATTCAAAGTGTTTAGAAGATATAACAATGAAAACAACATATAAAACTTTATTTCATAAAGACATTGATATTAAGCAAACTACATATAAAGATTCTCTAGATATCTCAGTTAAAAATCTACATAATTTTTGAAAGATATCACCATTACCACAAGTAACTAAGACAAAAAAGGCATGCAATGGTTTATGTTCCTATTTCAAATTAATTTAATAGCTTTGACTAATAATAATTAGAATTAGTAACACAATTTCTGGTTATCAACGACCAAAGAAATTTTCTAGTGAACTTTTGTGACACTGTAGATTTGGCCCTTACAATAAGTAAATAAATGTGTAGGAGAAAACAAAAAAATCTATTTATAGTTTTAAGACTGTAAAAATTTAGAATCTGTGAACAGCTGACTTTTCAAAGAAAAGTCTGTTCCTGTGAGACAGCTAGGATTAACAGAACAAGTCCTTTCTCCTATTCTGTGTTCTCCAACACAGGAAAAAAAAAAAGGAAAATTTTTACCTATAATTCACAGAAAGGACAGAGAAAGTTTATGTTTCAAAGGAAGAGTCACAAATTTTTCTCACTTGTTTTCAGGTAAAATTTATCTAGGAATATTTTGGTGAGACTAGCAATTTCAACAATACAGTTTAATATTTATCTATTTCTAGCTACCATCCCAAGCACCATAGTCATCCTCCCCATGCCCTCCCTCAAGCATAGTAAGCTGCTACTCATCTTTTACAGAGCTGTTGGCTCTTGGTGATTTTGTCATGATCATCTCTGGATGATCTGAGCTCTCCTTCTAACATGCATTTTTAAAATTTCCTAGCATTTCTTCAAGAACAACTCATCCTAACTGATTCTGACTGAATACTATCTCCCACAGCAGTGAAGAGCTGAGGGAAATTACTCTGAGACACAGCCAAGAAACTACTATTTTCAAAGCTTAAACACACTATCATCTCTGACTGATGTCTGATCGTAGTAAGTCCTTCTTTGTAGACTTGTGTTAACACACTTGACCACGTTTGTTTTGCCAGTGAATCAGTATTACTCGAATCAGCATTCTCTACCCTTTGGGGACAAGGGGGAAGGAGCTGCTTTATTTACTATCCAGCTTTTCTGCCTCCTCAGAATATCAATATTAGATATTTGGATGGATATCTGCTCTACTGAACACGGAAATCAGCTGATATCTACTGATCTGGAGGACATTTAAAGGGATTTAATTTTCTCACATATCTGCACAAAACCAACTCACTGTTGTCACTGTTATCAGTAACTACAAACTTTATTAACCAGTACGTGGCCCTTCACATGAAAGAATAAATGCTGCCATTCTTTCTTTGTGAGATCATAAAAACGTGCACAACTTATGTGGTAACGTGTTGTTAACTCTGTTTAACCTGATGGTAGATGAGATGAAAATGGACTTCACGCACCCAATACCCATGTCTGAATTTTTTACCCACAGCAAAAGAATTAAGAATTGAATGGGATTATTGAAGCATAATCTGTACTGCCACCCAAGAATCAAGGTTGAAGAATAGCAGAGTTGGTGCAAATTATATCAACATATTGTATTAAAGTTCTCTGGACATGTATTCTCTCCAGAGTTTTATTTTCTTTGCAGTTATTTTGTGAGAATTGTAAGATGAGCAAATCCTTGTTACAACCAATGTTTTACATCCCTTCTTCAGTCAGTATTAAAGCTGTCTTTTTAAGACACATGACAACAGACTGTGAGTTTACCCTGGATGTCTTCCAGTGCCATATTCAGACTCTGAATTCAGTAGTTGAGGTGCAGCAGAAAACCAGCTTCTTCCAGAAGGGTTAGATGCATAGAGAGGATTTGGCTTTTTCTCCTATGCTTAGGACAAATCTCTTGATTACGGCACAGAAGATAATCACAAAGGCTGACACACTCGGATACAGTGGGTTTGCACAGGATTTTATTTTTTGTTGTATACACAACTGTTTTAGTCAATTCTTTGTGGTCATTAAAATGAAACCTTTTATTTCAAAACTGAGATACTCTTGAACACAAAATAAGAGCAAACAGACTGGAGGCTAACTCTGCCACTTCCCTGCCCTTCAGTTCCAATATCATGGGAAACGCTAAAGAAGTCAGAGAAGGAAAGAGACAGTACTCTGCAGAGACTTGGGACACAGTTGAATTCCCTTATCATAAGAACTCTGGACTAAAAGTCATCTAACTTTATGTGGCAATTAAAAAAATACATTTGGGGGTAATTTTCAGTGTATTGGTTGCTCCTTCACAGATGCCAACAAGCAAATGAAGAAAAGACACTGCATACTAACTGGTTCACCAACATGAATTAATTTTCTCATGCAATGGGACTACTTGAGTGATCAGCGCTCCAAGAGACAGAGGAAAAGCATTAGGTCATGGAAGCATCAAGAGCTTTAGCAGGAAGTCCTTGGTTCCCCATCTTGCTTTCCAGCTCCTTACATCATATTGATTTACCTTCTTCTCTTCTCTGTAGAGGAGCTCAGGCCATACTTCCTCACCATAAAGTTACCAAGACTAGAGCGGCAAAGACAAGCAAAACCAGACAGCTCATCCAGCCACTTTTTCCTCCTGTACTTTGCCCTCCCCAAGCAACAGACTAGATGTTCCGAACAAAATGAAAGCCACTAAATCTTCTTTAGATGTCTCTGTTCCACCCACCAAAAGCACAGACACACATTCAAAGCAGAGGACAAGGCCAGAGGTTCCACCCGATCTAGAAACTAGCTCTGGAGATATTCATCTTAATTAATTACATCCTGCTTTATAAATCCAGCAGACAACATGACACATATGCTACACTGGTTTCAACAATGCTGGAGAAAACAAATTAGCTGACAAAGAGGAAAAAATTGCCTTTTCATCCTTTTTCCATTTGAAATTAATTGCAAAACATGTACCGGTGTGCTGTAAAAATGCTGAAGTCAATATAAAAATTTGCACACGTAAGGACCCCCATGTATTTGATATATACTTCATACTATTTTATTTTTAAATAACAAAGACTTTTTTAAAATGAACCAGTTTACAGGCATTTTTGCTACATCAATATAAGCTACCCAGAAAGAGCATTTTTACCATTTCTGTTTTTCAAGCACAGAAGCTGAACAAAATAAAAGCGAAAAATCAACTGTTTAACACAGACTTGAGCCTACAGAGCCTGGACTTCACATCTAGGGGAATAATGAACTTGCAACCAAACATGGAACATTAAAAGGTCATATCAGACTCCAGTTCAAGGTGTTTATGTACAGGGTCACAGCGTGAGAGACACACAAACATTTCTGCAAACATCTCAGGTCATCAACCCGACATCTGCAGGACGAGCAAGCAGGAATACAGAAATATAGAACTGAAATACAGAATTTCTTCAAAGTAATACCCCTGAACATTAAGGTAAAAATTAATGGCACATTTAGAGAATGTTGAGTACTACTGTCTTTACTGATTATATTTCTTATTGCAATTGTCAACAACTTCTCAGGAAGATCATAAAATAACAAAAGTTTCAGGAGTGGGAATCAAACAACTGAAAAATTACAGATTTGTAAATAAGACCTGTCAAGCTTTCTAGCATACAGACTTTTAAACTCTACCCTCTAAATCTTCTGGCAAAGATGTAGTCGAAGAACAGAAGTCTCTGGTCATGAACCCACAGAAAAAAAACAATCAACCACACAAAACCCACGAAAGAAATTGGCATTTCAGTATACTTTTTTCTGAGAAGGCCAAAGCACACGATACCTGCAAGTATAATGGCTTTTTTAAAAAAAAACCTACTTAAATGGGCTATTTGTCAGTGAAAGTAAGGGTTTCTAAAGACCCATGCATACCAAATACATCGAAAGGCATATATGCTTTTTCTTATATTGATGTTTTCATAGAATGTTTTTGGAAGGGGTTACAAAGAACTCATGGCTGGCTAGGAGCAACACCATTACAACTGTAATTCACATGTAAAATAGAGGCCACACTGAATAAAAGATCAACAATTTAGAGCATTCTCCTGATATAGCACAACTCTCTTATATAGTATAAATATATATAGTATGCATGCGTTGTCTACCTAGTCTCCTTCCAATGATTCAAGTGACCTGGCCTAAGTCCTTCCTCTTCTGAAAAACGCACAATTGAGAAATGTTTCTTAATAAATGAGGGTGAGGGGGAGTGCTGAACATGAAGATTTAGTGCTTTCCATATGTCGTTCATACTAAACTGCCTTTTTATGAAAGTGGACTTGTCTATATTGAGAACTCTAGAGTCACATTACAGCTCTCTGCACAGAGACCCTCAGAGGTTTGATTTCAAAAGCTGGACATTGTATTGTGTATTCCCTGCTGACAAGAAGTTATCCAGAGCCTATTACATCACTCTTCAAAGAGTGGTAAAGCCAATGCAGGAAAACCCCCCTAAAGTGATCTGATAAATGATTTTGTTAGTTAGTTTGGCACCAGTGTGTCTGGTATCTAATACTTCTGATACACAGACTACCAAGTACATGGTATTAGATTCCTGCTATTTTGTGTCAACAAGAAATGTATGCTGTGACACAAGCCTTTGTAGTAAAGTCTGGGAGGAGAGAAGAGTCAGAGGGGAATACAGTACATTCCCCAAACAAGGAAGGAAATCACTGAATTGTGCTAGGATTGTGTATTGCTAACAGGCTGCCATTAGGAACAAAAACTCACAATTCAGACTAACTCCAAGCATATCGCATTGCACTAATATTTCTTAGTTTTCAAACACAATTTACTATTGGACAGCCCCCCCGAACCAAGGTATCAAAAGATCTTTTTCTTCTCTTACAACACGTTTCATGTAACCTTCATGAATATCCACTATCAAGACTACGAATGAAGAAGGGAAGTAAAGGAAGGACAATAATCCAGGAAGTAACCTATTTCAAAGAATCATCACAGAGTAAATCAAGTCAGACAGGATCCCAGGAGGTCTCTAGTCAGCTCCCTTGCTCAAACCAGGGTCAGCCATGAGATCACATCAGGCTCCTCAAGGCTTTTTATCGGCAGATGTGCTATTCTCCTGGTAATGCAGCCCAGGACAGTATTTGCTGTCTGCTTCAAGGGCACACTGCTAGCTTGTGGTCAGCTTGTCTATCAAGACCTCTGGACAGATCCTAATGAAAACTCAGAGAAAGAAGGCTCTGAGGAGTTGGTCTGCCTGAGGACTTCTTATCTGTGTCCACTGTCACTGAATCTGTCCTGCTCAGCAACAGGTCAGCATTTTCCTTGTTTATTGTTTTACTGCTCAAGCAGTGGCAGAAGCTGGCCTTATTGTCCTTGATGTCCCTTTCCACTTTCAGCTCCAGGTGAGCTTTGGCTTTCCTAACACAATCACCGTGTGTCTGTGCAACAATTCTGAATCCCTCCTTTGCAGCCTCCCCTATTCCCACCTCTTCAGTACTACCCATTCAAACTGAAGCTCACTTGTGATCTACCTACTTTTTCCTTTAAATAACAGGTTGAAACATTTTCATGCTGGAAAGATGGGGGGAGAATATCAGCCTTAAGGATATGCCAGGTCACTTGAGATCCCCTCATAATGTTGAGCTCCATCATTTCATGGTTGCTGCAGTCACTGATTACACCACCAAAGAGCTTCTCCTTGTTCATGAGCTACAGATCACAAAATATTACCCCTAGCTGGTAAATTAGTATCTGTGTTAACAACAACAACAAAAAAAGTAATTCTAAGTCTACTTCAATATCAATTTTAGAATTTTAAGGTATTAAGTCTTGTGTAAGTGATGGAATTTGTGAAAAATGAATTTAAGCTGTCTCTAGACTTTAAAGTTTCTCAGTATTTGAGTGATTTGGTTTACCTACTTTTCTTAGTCATAAACTTGGGACCATAAGAATTCAGATACAGAGCTGCACTTGATAGCAGTGGTCACTGTATCCAGACTTACAGCAGTAATGAGCCTTTCAATGTCTGGAGATTAGTCCAACTATTAAAAAGATACTGTAATATGAACTTCCAGGCTAAGAAATAGTTTGATATTGAAGCTTACGGCAAAGCACAGGAAAATAAAGACCGAGCTGAAAAATACTATCATCAGTATTTCAGCTCTTTTTACTTAGTTTATCTAAAGCAACCAGATGCGTGCAATAAATAAAAATGCCTACTTTGCAGCATTCCAGTGAATATTAGAAAAATACACACTTGAGTACACAAGTTAAATACTGGCAGAGGGAATCCTCTGTCTGAATTTGTATATATGGTAGTTTTGTAGGTCATGCTAACCCCCAAAGAACAAACATAAAAAGTGCTCAATTATTCTTTCTAATAAACAGCACTTCTGAATGAGGAAGGCTGAAGGAGAATATTTCCTTCACAGTTAAAGCACTCTATAACTAGTTTACTATCAGCAGAAGGCTTTCGCCCACCCCCACCTCTAGACAGCATTGGTTTTTTGTGTGATGGAAAGCGACCAGCCCAATCTAACTGTCAGGTAGAAGGAGTAACATCAGTCTTTTTCAGTGGTGTCATCCTTGATACTTTTTTTTGGATAAGGCTTCCATTTAACATATTCAGCTGTATCTGATGTAGATGACTGTCTGCTAGCAAGAAGACAGATGACCCCTCTATATTATCCAGTACTGGAGCTACATTGATTTTGCAATACCACCTTCTCACTGTTTCAGTTCACAGTCTGGTATTTTTGTCAGTACTGCCAGTTATTTCTCATTCTCTTTCTGTGAAGAATCCCCATCTATCATCCCACTGGATGAAAGCCACAATGGGATTTGTTCATCTACAATAAACACAGTAGTCATATACGGAGCCTGGTGTCCTATCGAAACAAAGCTTATGTAAACATACTGAGCTGAGTACCTGTCCATCCATCAGCTGAGCCCTAATTACTTTGGACCGATAATAGCTCAGAGTTGATACACAGCTACCAGCCTCAAAGATCTTCAGTACTTACATTTTTCTCACTTAACAGAGATAAGGACTGCAAGTAAACCCATATATTAAACTTGTTCCCCTTTGGAGAAATTAAGTCACGTCTGTCTGATTCTCCTTGGAAGTGAGTCAGGGATATCACGGATAGGATCTCAAGGTTTCAGCAGTTTGAGGAGGCAGAAGGGAGGTGTGGGATAGACAATACAATGCCAGTATAAAAGGGACTTCACTGTTTCTTCTGTCTTCAGATGAACACACTGAATTGGGAATATATGTTAAATAGTATATTCTAACCAACATGATCAAGATGCACAGTGGCATGCCCTGAGTTGTAACTTCTGGGAAGGACTGCCCTTGATAAATATAATGAGAAAATTTCTGTAAGAGATCTCTATGGAAAAGGGAAGTGATATTTATTTATCATATCTCCAAGCTGATTCTACCTGATCCATTTTCTCAATGATTTCATTCATCGACACTCCTGCAATCCCAGACATGGAAATACCAAAACCTATGTGCCCAAATGGTCTGGCTGCATCCCTTGTGCCCGACACTGATTTGAATGTATCATCCTGTATTACCATTCTCATGTGAACAGTTGAGGTCAACACCTGTTATGGCACTGTCCCTTGTTTCAAAGTGCTGCTTACTTCAGCCCTCATAAATCTTAGGACAGGTCATCGTTTGCTGGCCATTTCTCCTTGTTTGTTTGAAATATGTTTGCTTTTCCCTCATGAGCTAACAGGAAAAAAAACAACCTTGTTGTCATCATCCTATTGCCAGAAGAAGACATGGTGTTCTGAGTAGTCATCGATGTTGAGGTCTGAGCAGAGTATTCTGAGCATTCTGGTCTCAATATAAACTGTACATTCTTCAATTTTACTACTAGGAATGGTGTCCCGGGAATACTATCCTCAAACAGTCTGCTCTTATCAAGACAGGCTGTGCTTACAGTCCTTATCCTGCTCTTTCTTTTGGTGCTATCACAGAAATACAAACACATAGACACAGCACTTCCATTGGTGCTTCATTTATAATCTTCATAAATTATACTAAATTCGAAGTATTAAGACTCAAATGTACTATTTTCCTTTCGAGTTCATGTAACTGTTACAAGTAATCAAGGACTTGCCACTTTTAAAACCATTCATATTATTTTGAGGGTGTGAATAACACTGTAAAAGAGCAAGGCTTAACTTTGGTTTCTTTGTAAAATCTCAGCCTCTTCATTCTCTTCTAAACACCTGCCAAAGAACTATAAAATCTCCTTCCATATCTGGAAGCATTCAAGGCCAGGTGGGATGAAGCTTTGAGAAACCTGTGTACTGGAAGGTGTCCCTGCTCATGGCTGTGGGTTGGAACTAGATGATCTTTAAGGTCCCTTTCAGCCCAAATCATTTTACAATCCTATGATATGATTCAAAATCCAAAATGCATCAGGTACCTGCATTTACATTACTACCTGCAGTTCCAAGATGAAACTCCTCCTTACTAGATCGGCAGGTACCTTTTCTGTGTCTAGAAAAAGTAATAATCAATCCTCCCACTGTCACTCTCAATGAAATACAGAACTATTATAATCAATTTCACTTTGGTCTTTACCTTGTACTGGTACTTTAACGTGTGATGATCAGTACATTTGAAAAGACTCACAGTAATGGTTAAGACACAAAACCCTTCCAGCATTTACAGAACACATTGTTTCCATGTTTCTTGTCTGTTGTTTGGAATTGCCTCTAGAACTTGCACCTAGGCCCTGAAAAGCTGATTAGTTCAATTAAGCTAATAAAAAAAAAAAAGCATATCTCAACCTTCACTTGACATTAACAAAAGTGTTTACATGGCACACTTCCTGGCTTCCAAGCCAGCAGAGCCTCTGCAACACAACTGATTAATTAAACAGTGCTGAGAAGTTAACACTGAAGGTTACTGATTAATTGTATGTTAGAGCTGTCTAATCAAGTACCCAAGGCAATAAACAAATACAAAGATAAATTATACAGTGATTAACACCATTATTTATAGTTTTATTTTTAACTGGTTGCTTGCCATACAGCAAACTTTAACCTGAATAAACACTGGGGAGGGTAATCAGGATCACTTACTGTATTACCCAGATGGCTATTATGGCTGTTTTCCCTTGAAGTGAAACGTATTACTATAAATCCAACTTCATGCATGGTCATCACACAGACATATATGCTGAATGAGCAGCCATACCACATTCATTTATCATGTATTTTTGAGTACTATTGGTTGCTAATGCATGTCTTCAAGGGCTTTAATTCAGCATTGCAAACAGCTGTCAGCCATCATTAAGAGAAAGCAAGCAACCTACTCTAAATACTACAGCCTTCCTGAAGATTTAGACTCAGATGACCAACAGCTCTTCCTCTAATTCACGAGCTCCTCTATCTAACAGAAAATTTCTCACTGCAGAGATTTTTGTTTCAATGTATGAATTTCCAATCCCAAATCGTAATACTTCTTCACCTAACAATGCTATTTTAATGGCCTTCTCTAAATCCATCAGGTAACTCATTTCTCCATATCACGAGATGAATACTAAAATATGTCCTCACTCTTTAGTTCCTGTGTTATCCATATATACCACAAAAGAATATTTTTCCTTGTAAACACTGGGGCAAGCTTATGTACTATTACATAGGTCTTTTGAAGGAAAAGCTTCAAGAAGGGCTCTGAAAGAAGGAAACTCTGGAATAATTCTTTTTTTTTCCCCCCAAGTCACTGAAAACAACCTTGCCTCCTGCAGAAATGTAATCAGTTCTCCCAGATT
This sequence comes from Corapipo altera, assembly GCF_003945725.1. Taxonomy (NCBI): domain Eukaryota; kingdom Metazoa; phylum Chordata; class Aves; order Passeriformes; family Pipridae; genus Corapipo; species Corapipo altera. The sequence goes on along the minus strand of NW_020884898.1, from coordinate 1,487,887 downwards.
TGCCAAGCCTGTCTGATTCATACCAAGAGGTCAATGAAAAGCCTCTGCCCCGTTTGTGTTCACCATTCACCTGTCTTGTCCTCCTCCGAAGGAAAAAAAAAAAAAAACAAAAAAAAACCGTTCTCAAAAAAGGCAAAAATTACTGAGAAAGTCAACACCTGGTACTTTCCCCAGAATTTCCACTGTGCCATGCAGAGTTTTATTAGTCACTTTAATAAGCAAAGCCCTTTGTTAGTCTGTTCTCAGTATAGTCAGTACAACAGCTGAAGTACAAATATTTATTCTTCTCCTGTACTTCCCTTTTGTTATAAGCCACTGTATACCTATTCAAGATGACCACAATCAATCTGCCATCAAACTACTTCTCAGCTATGAAGGCAAGGGTTCAGACCTTCCTTCTGTACCTAAACAGTCCCATTTCCCATCTATACTAGATTAGTTTTAAAGGACTTCCTGCGACAGGACTGATTTAAGACAAGAAGCTCAAGCACATTGTGGCAGCTAATCCTGTGCCCTCTAATTACACTGTTTGCAACAAGATCCACAGCTAACCATGAATTCCCCTTTTTCTGTTTAGTTGGTGTGCATGAGATCTAACAGCTCCAAAATGCTCATCTTCCCCCACTCTCAGGTAACTACTCTTTGAAGCTGCTCAGGGGGGCTGAAAATATTAACAGCCTCAGGAGTGTATCAGCACGAAATAAAGGAGAAGGTCAAAGGCTGATTGATGTCACCACTGAATATTGTAATAAAATATTAAGATTCAGACAATTTACATTGATAAAAGTCACGATTTTCATACTAGTGCCATTGTCTATTTTTTCCATGTTAAAATTACCGTTAGAATTTCTCTTCACCCTTTTTTTCTTTGAAATCTGGTTGCAATTACAATCAATCAAGAGCAAACAAACCCATCCCTTAACTCCTGAATTATGGATTCTGTGACATCAGTGTAAATTATACATTCAAAAATCTGCCTTTCCTTGTTTCCAAAAGTGGTTAATTATATAACATTTGAGAACTGTCTTTTGGAAGGCTAATTTTCATAAGAATAAAAGTGCAATAGTTTGTTTCCTTTAGAAAACAATTTCCAACCAGCAAAAAGAACAGCGGTAACATTTTAAGAATACTGAGCTTCATTCATGTATTTACCAACCTTGCAAAGATCAGCCTCATGCCGGTGAACCAACAACTTTTCTCCAACCATGTACTCTCAAACCCACTGTTCGACCCACGTGAGCACAGATCTCTTCAGCACCCTGGGCTTCCAAGTGCTACACGAGAGTGTGTGGCCTCCCATGACATTTTAGATCAAGCTTAAATCTGGAACACCCATTCTGCACATGCTAATATTTACACGCAACATGCTAAAGCAGGTATTGGACCTTCAATAACTGTTATCTCTTGCAGAAAGAAAACATTTAATTGACAAAAAAGGCAGGTAATAGCTGCTTGTGAAAGATGTTCAGTGGTCCCCACTCTCACAACAGAAAAATTTCAGTCCTCACTCATTAAAAAAAGATTATTAAAAAAATAAATTAGTACATTATAAAAATAAATCTCACTGTATGTTTGCTTCAAGTCCAAATGCAGAGATTATATGGGTTTCTTTCCTTATTTTTCTCACAGATTGGTATTTAGTTTCTACTACTAGTAGTATAGCGGCTATTGCCATACTGCAAATTTAACTGATTGTCCTAATTTTGATGCAGAGAAGTAAGCTAATTTAATAGTAACTAAACACACTTACTTATTCCCTTAATCATATAGCAATTTTTATTCCAGTTCATCGTTTATTATATTCCAGATTTCTGTGGCTAATAAGACCCTCTACCTTCTTCTCCCATTTTTTCCATGATGCTGTGTTGCAACACCACAAGTCTTACATGTAGCTTTCCACCTACTTTGTCATAGAGTATTTCTAAAACCTAAAAGTATCTGGGCTTCACGTAACCATTCAAACTGCTCACACAACCAAGGGTCTTTAAAGAGCCTGTATTAGTATGCCCTATAGCTGAAAGAAGTAATATACATGCCAAAACAATGGTATCTCAAAGTAGCCAGGTAAGAGTTAGCTTCAGCAAATAATACCCAGGTACTGCTGAAGCACAGACGTGCAGTCAGGAGACTAAGTTAAGAACAGAGCTTTTTCCTCTGTCAGTACAACCCTGGAAAATGTGTCAGATAGCAGTCGTTTGTATTTCAAATGCCCGGTGACGCTCTGTGGTTTCAAAGCACATTTTAAAGACTTGTTTCCTACGGGCAACTGCACTCCCAGAAAAATATGGTGAAACAACTGAATGAGTGCATTTGATATGGACAACTGCAAACCTCCACGTATTTTTCTCATTCTGGGGTAGAGAACGCCTCTCACTTCCTGAGCTAACCTGTTCATCTGACTTGCCCTAAGCTTCCCCAGCAAACCTGTCCGGATAAGACCTTAACAAGAAACAAGTTCTGTGCATGTTTTATGATGCATGAGACAGAGCTGTGCAGTAAGTGTTAAGCTGCTATGCACTGAATGACTGAAAAGTTTATTATCCCTGTAGCACATAATCAGGAAAAAATAAAGTAGGTAAAATAATCCCCTGCTTAGGGGTTTGTACTAAGAAGATGGCAATGGTATTTAAGAACCAACACAAGGCACAAAGCGTAAGTAATCTCAACAATCTTAACAATATGCATGGACTCTTCACAATCCTCACCTGAGGAACAGCAATGAAGTTGTCACTGTTCTGCAACAAAGCCATACCTTCTCAACAGTCTCCAGTGGCAAAGCCCAAATAGTACATCCGAGGAACATTAACGATGACATTCACATGGATCAGAAGGCAGAACTTTGTGGAAGACTGTTTATGCTAAAGTACTTAAGTTTTGACGTTTCCATGTTGAAATTTCAAAAGAGTATATCTGTGGGAGTTTTTTGACAAATTATGTATCATAAAGAGAAGAGAGTTATTAAGAAAAAGGTACAGGTGAGCTCAAGATTTCTGGTTTTCCTTAACCAAAAATGACACGAAACATAAAATTATTGAATTTCAGTGTCCTGTAACCTGGCACTACCCCCATAACCTTTCTACTGCAACAAATGATCAAATTATATGTCTTCCTATGAAATTCAGTTAAAAACCCCTTTGAATGCAAAATTATCCTTAATACAGTTATCTTTACTGTATCATTGCTAAATTTCATCAGTGCAAGTGTTTGAGTGCTCTAATTAAAGGTTTACAGGATGAATGCCTCAGAAAGTAACTATCGACTCCATAAAGATGATCAGGACAATTACTCTTGGGCAAAAGTGTTCAACACAATGTCAAAACCATACAGCATTTGCGTTTTTAAGCACAGTTTCTTTGTTGCCTACAACTGTCTTCTGTCCAAGCAGTGGGATCACTTCAGGGAAAACACATAAGTCTTCTAGCTTTTTTAGCTTTTTTATTCCCCTCCCCTTCTTCTAATGTTGGTGCCAGATTCCCACTACAAGTCAGAAGGCATTTGCAAAAGAACTTGTAAACAAGAGTTGCAGAAAAATCCAAACAACATGGCATCTTCTGCAATGGAGGATTGAAATCATAACAAAAATCCTGCTACTGCTGATAGAATTTGCTATGTTTTCAACTTTGAACTAAATATTAATGAGTGAGAAACACTTCCGCTGATCAAGGAAACCTCTGCAAACCTCCTAAGTGCCCTGGGTACAAGGCATGTTTGTGAGTAAATTGTGCTGTTTACATCTTTGGAAATTTCGACTTTGTCTTGTATTTTCCTTTTTTTTCTATTGACAGGACTGTATACTGATGGGTTTGTACGAACAAAAAAAAAAAAAAACCAAAACGAAAAAAAGTACTCGACACCAATGCCACCATTGCAAACACACAACTTGTATTCAAATGTCTACACTGGTGAGCAAAGCAGGGCAGGGCCACAGGTTCCCACGCCTATGAGCTGTTTGGCAGTTCCACATGTGCTCCAGCACAACACGGCCATGCTGAGGTAAATTCAGGCACAGCTACACCAGTCAGACTTTGCTCCTAGCAGGGTGTATGGCTGATGGATGTGCACCATGCTCTACCACCTGCCCTTTTCCTTGGCTGGTATGGATGCAGACACAGAAGGGAGTCAAGTGAGACTAGAGATTACTGCAACAACCTAATGGGGATCGAGGGGAAAAGCAGAAAGACACAATAGAAGAAAACAACAGAACCCTCAGAGAAGGAGGTGAAAAAGAAAGATGAGAAAATGCTGGATAACAGAGCTCAAACATTTAGTCTTCGACATTAAAGATCATTAAAAGCCTCCCCTCCTCTTCCCCATGTCTCCACATTAATGCTTTAATCCAGTTTTCAGGAAAAAAAAAAGAAAATAATCTTACAGATTTTTACTAATAGTAGTGTGATCCATCCAGGTCTTTGAGTTTTTAAATGGAAAAATAGGTGTTATCCAATTTGAGAAGTCTACCACAGCAACACTCTAATTTCATGTGAATAAGAAATGGCTCCAGTTCTCATTGGTTCCGACTTGGGATGGGAGGAGTTAATAAAGAAAAAAAAACAAGCTGTGAATTGTAGATGCATGGAACTAATTTTTTTTGGTAGTAAACCATAAACTAAACCTGCATATTTTCTTTGCAATTTAAATTGCTGCTTCATAAGTACAACAGTGAACATCTTAGTAGGACCACTTTATCTTTTGTGTATCCCCATAAACAGGGCTTACTGAACTTCTACACTTGGCATAAATTATTATGGAGCAGATTCACATGCTTATGAGACTTTTCCCCCCCAATTGTTACAGACATGATAATAATTGTACTTCACTTTTCAGTAGATGACATTTTTATGTTTCTTTTATAACATAACTTAAAAAAAATTAAAAGGAAAGACTAAATACTTCACTGGGCTGAGATGGAAAACTTTTAAGTTTCAAAGGAGCTAAGAAACCCAAAAATGTAATCTATGACCCCACATTTCCAGAATTATACAAAATTGCCAGCATGTTCCAACACTCAGTTCATGTATTATTGCCTTTACATGTTTAACACTTCCCGTTAAATGTTACGTTGCTTGAGTGCTTCTCTTTGTAGTTCTACTAATTACTGCACAGTTTTTAACAAGGGAATCACAGAAAACCGATTCACAGTTTTATCAAACAGTAAGAACTCTAAGGGCTACTTTAATTTGAATCATACAGGAAAAAAACCTCAGGTCTTATTACCAGTCTGTCTTTCTTAATAAACCATGCACTTTCATATACTTGTGATTAGCCAACTGCTATCATACATAGAATTATAGCGACGAAACACAGACATCTGAAAGTTCCAAACTAGGAAAGTTCCCTGCCAGTGCTTGCACTAGCCCGTGCAATTATGCAATAATTCTAATTTCAGACATTACACAGAAAAGAACTCAGAATCTGTTCAGAGCACATATGAAAATATATTTAAAGTTTTATCATGCTAACTTACATGAATTCAACCATCAAGAAGCTCACAAGAATTTCCAGAGCATGTTTTGCATCACAAAACATACTGATAAATAGGAATTTTATTTTTGCTCAGTTCATAAGATTATATTAAACAAATGGCTTAGCCATTTAAAGTTCTCTGCCAGGTTTCTTCTGAAGTCAAGTAAAGTTGAATGACATTTCACTATGGTTACCATCAAAAAGAAAAGATCTATTGTTAGAAACACACAACCCGTTAAAACAGATGGTTATTCACAGACATTTGTAGCTACAGTATAAAATCAGAGTTCCTTTTCAGAAAGTCAGACCCAGTTTAAATGGTGGTTTTGCTTCTGTTTTTGTTTGCATGGAAGGTTCTTAACATGTAGCAGGATAGTTTAAATCACAGATTTATTTACAGCTTACAAAATTAATTAAAAAACACTTGAGATAGGAAAATTAAGAGCAGCATTTATTGTTTTGGAAGCCCAGCAACAGTTTGAGAGTTTGCTTCCCTATTTTTGTGTTACAAGTGACATCCTTCACTATGCATATTTGCTCCAGCCCATTCGACTTGGGCCAATAGTGGACACAAAAGCTGTCACGTTTTTGTGCCAGAAAAGCCGTTTCTAAGTAAGAGAAAGTGTTTCCTCTCTTGGTCTCTGCCACACAATTTGTCAGATTCTAGACACACTCATGTTCAGAGAGGAAAAAAAAGTTCCCATCATTTACTGCTACCCTGCCCTTCAGAAGGGCTGATCACTTCTGCAGTCACCATCAGCTGCACAGACACACTGCAGGGTAGGTAACAACACTGACTACTAAATGAAGACTGATGACATTCTGAGGGTAACATTTCCAAGAAAAGTCTCCCTAATCAAATTAGGCATTGTGCACATAGATGAGATTTTATTTTTAATCACTCGTGCCTGTTTGCATTCTGCAGCCCATTTTTTTTTGCACAGCCTTAGATAAGTGAAGCCACTTGTAGTTACTGTAGTTACTAGAAGAATAGTGACATGAAGCACGATAAGTCACAAATATTCTTCAAGGTTGTCAAGAGTGGTAATTTCCATTATCTACCTTTAAAAAAAAAAAAAAAAGACAAAACCAAACCAAAAAACAACAACCCAGAACTGTTTTGGCTTTCAGCACATTCTGCCCAAGAAAGCTCTTTAAATAATGTCAATCTCAGTTTCATTTGTTTATATTCTGTATATATATGCTAAGAAAAATACTGGAAATAATGGCAAAAATAACTAGAAACAGACTGATGTTTCACTGGTGTGTAGTTAAAACAAACAAACCAACCCCTTAATGATAACCAAAGTTGTTTATTTCTTAAACGAGAAGCTTAAGTGACAAAAGCCAGAATTCCTTGTCTTTGTTCAAGGTCATAGCTCATGCCTAGGGGAATCCCCCTGCAAGAACACAAGAAGATGCACCCTCAAACTTAAAACACACAAGGAACTGCTGAGATACACAAATATCTCCTTGTTAGACAGATGTTATGTGCCTTTTTTATCTCCTGATAATTTTGAAGTCATTCGCCAGGTAGAAGTGGCCAATGCAATCCCTGCTCAGTCCGATACAGATGTCGAGGGATCAGACCACATGTCTGTCAGAAAGCTGTCACCAGATGCCTGTAATCTTCTTCTCCCTCAGGATTTTTCACTGACCTAACTTTTAAGGCTTCAAGTATTTTCATTCATAGCACACAGTATACTTGATACATTTGCACACCAATGTCCATTTCCTCTATTCAAAAATATATATATATATATATTACTTTTACAGTAAAAAAGGGGAAACTGTCTTTTGAGAAAAAGAAATACATTTCACTGGTTTGGTCACTGGTCAGAAAACATCCATTCAGATTTCACCCCACTAACATTTAAGATGGTGCTAGAGAATTCAAAATGCATTTATAACCTAAGCACACGCCATTTTCAGAAAGCTGTAAAATTTAACCTTTGTAGAATAGGAATAGTGCTTCAAAATAGCTTTTAAAAAGGCTATTAAAACTTCACACTTTGGATAAAAAACAGTCTAATGCTCTGGATCCTGACATCGCCTTTATACAATCTATTTCTTCCTGCTACTCAACGGTGTGCAAAAAAAACCCCACCTAAATTCTAAAGATTACATCTTTGGACTTTCAAACAGTAATCTAAGCAACTCCTGAATTTGAAGCCTGAAAAAACAAAAAGAGAAAAAAATCCTCAGCAGTAAGTAAATAATTTTATCTAATTCCTCCCTTCTTTGCTCACTAATAGGGATGGAGGTTAAGTAATTAAGAATTAAGTAGGGCTTCCAATTTTAGGAAAAGGGTTTTTTTCAACTTTCAGGTGGCAGAGAAAGAAATATCCTCACATTCCTTCATCAGTTTGTAACAGCATCCACAAATTAGTATTTGCATACCCACTGACAAGAGATGAAAAAAATTAAGTGAACAGGCATTTCTTCTGATACAACTGTGGGTTAAACTTCCAAAAGCTCCTTGTTTATAAAACACAGCCAAGACAATTAACTGACACTGAAACAACAGATCAGAAAACCACAGCAATCTGTTAATCTAATACTGACTACAATAAACCGTTCATTTTTTAGGTCAAAACATGTTTCTTCATAGGAACATACAGGGCCCTTCAGCTCTCCTGGGGCAAAAAAGCCTCCACATTGTATTATCAGTGTAGTAAGCAAGGGATCACCCTTTTCTCCTCATAGAGAAAAGCAAGGAAGTTTAAATTAAAAAAAAAAAATAAAAAAATTAAGCCATAGGGCTCATGTCTCCAAGGATCTTTCCTTCCAGCAGAAATCTCTTTTCTCATGTCAGATTCATGCAAGCGTGCTGCACACCACAGCCATAATCCACAATTCAGAAACAAGAACAGTATGTGTTTGGGCACAAACAAAAGGTTTGAAAGAGAGGAGCTGTGGCTGGACAGTAACTGTCTCATGCTTTGATAATTTTTCATGTAGAAACCAATTCTCCAAGTAAACACTCCCCCAATCAAATTTGCTGGTTTTGCTAAATGAAAGAAGAAAAAAACACATGCACACACACAAATCAAACAAAAAAAAAACAAACAAAAACCAACCAACCAACAAACAAACAACACCAAATCCACTCCCCCCCCCCAAAAAATATACCAAAACCCCCAAAACACTACCCACCAATTTTTTTTTACATGCACACTACAAAGAATACCAACCACAAAATAGGTACAAACATGCACTTTTATTTCTCCCTCAACTCTTAGGAGCGTTTCAGACACTCAGGTTCAGCTTCTTTGGCTGACTTGCAGCAGTGCCAGCACATCACAGTAGCAAGCCCAGTTGTGAGACCAAAAAAATCACAAAAAGCCATGACCCTCTCTGTCTTTCTTGTTGATGTGCTTCTCCTCTAAGAAAATGATTTCTTTTGGGGGTTGAGATACTTCCTAGGAGTTGACATGTGCAGGCTCCACTTCTACTGCAGTGAACACTTATGAATATACATGGCATGGCTGTACAGATCTTCCTCCCTATTCTGCAAGTTGGGTACTGGCCAAGGGGATTTAGATTCACGTCTCCAACTCCTCAGAACATCACACCATGGCAAACAGCAATCGCCCTAATTCTGAGCTGAGCATCTTCAGCTGCTTTGTGAAGTCACTTATTTTGCATTTGCTCACATTTAATGTTTCATTTCCAGTACATTAGTTTTCATTTTCATGAAAGATTCAAGATTTTTTTTCAGCTTCTGGGTTAGACAGCTGAAGTCCAAAGTCTTCATCAACACAGATACCAAACAGATATATTACTTTCAGCAGGCTAGTCTCTAACCCGATTTTGTTACATATGCTTTCTGCCAGTTTTATTTGATCACTTTATCCATCCTTTCATTCCACGTTACTCCCACTGAAGGTGGGAGTGGGAGAAAGGCAGCAAGACATGCCATTTATTCTTGTAACAGTCTCTTCCCACACAACTATAACACCACAATTAATAATCTCGCTATTTGAGTAGGACTTCTCAAAAAATTCTCGCAATCATATTAAACATGAAGGATGTCAAAGATGCCCAGTTTTGTCCCTTCATGTTTTAAGCTCCATTTCAGAGATTTTTTTTAAAATGATCAGAGGGCTGAAGCACCTCTCCAATGAAGACGGGCTGAGAGAGTTGGAGTTGTCCACCCTGGAGAAGAGAAGGCTTCAGGGAGACTTTATTGTGGCCTACCCAAAAGGGGCTGGAAGAGAGCTGGAGAGGGACTTTTTACAAGGGCATATAGTGATAGAACAAAGGGGAGGTTTAGGTTCTTTACTGTGAGGGTGGTGAGACATGGAACAGGTTGCCCAGAGAAGTTGTGGATGCCCCATCCCCGGAAGTGTTCAAGGCTGGGCTGGATGGGGCTTTGAGCAATCTGGTCTAGTGGAAGGTGTCCCTGCCCACTCATGGCAGGGTCGTTCCAACGATGATCTGTAAGGTCCCTTCCAACCCAACCCATTCTATGATTTTATGATTTGAACATAATTTTGGAAGTTTAGCACATTAATGTTACATTTATTTTACAGCTAGATGTAATTTCAGTATATATCTCATGTTTCCATTGTCTCTTGAAGATTTACTGCAGCATAAGAAAAAAATACCATTACCAAATTTATCAGCTAGTCCTAAAAACTAGAAAGTCATACAAGCTCATGTTATTGCTTAATATCTGAATGTAAAATATAGAGATTTAAGAATTTTTTCCCGAAAGCCTAATATGGTATTTTTCTTAACCTGTTAGTGGGAAAAACAAAACCATCAACCCTACTGTATAATTTTTACTCATGAAGAGTGTTATTTACCACTTCCCAGTAAAGTCAATGTAGCAAATTTCGAAATATTTTTATATTTTTCATATTTGTCTTCAGATCTATCTCTATTCTTTGAAAAAAAGGAAAACACACCAAGCCAACAAAAATCCATAATTGAATAAACAAGCTAAAGTAAACCAGTTTTTGCACTTTAAGACTGCACATTCTGTGCTTTAAGAGAAATACTACACGCATAGGCTATTGCAGGAAACTCCTTCATAACCAAGGAGGATGAGATTTCAGCAGGACCAGTCATCACTGGTTGCCTGCTATTTTATCATTTCACCACCAATTTCCTTCTGCTGTGAAGAAATGAATACAAAAGCAAGACAGTCTACTTATCTTGGTTCATCTTCCATATTGCTATGCCTTATGAAAAAACAAGAGTTTTGATTGCTAACTCCAAAGTTCAACACTGAACTCCAAAGCAGTAAGCCTTACAACCCTGTTACAGTATTGTTTGGGGTTGGGCTGTTCACCTGTGTTGTTTATTTCTTGAGGTTTTGTGATTTGTTTGGTTTTTTTTTTTGAGTAAATTCAAAAAAGAAATAACTTTCTCTGTAATTTATTATGTCACTAAAGCAGCCTGGGGTAGCTAATGTTTAGTAGAAATAATATATGATAAACATTTTGCCGTAATTTATAGGCAGGCAAACCTAAAGCTAGCATGAGTCTCATTACAATGCTGTTTCTGGAAGTTAAGTCCAGCTGTGTGTCACTTCAAAGAATTATGCATATTCTCTACTTAAGTCTATTAGGGGACAGGGTATTTTCTCCCCTTTCTTTTCATTTCATCACTGCATTTACACTAACTGCATGGGTAGTGGCAAGAAATGATGCATGTTAAAAAAAGAAAATCATTAATTCTGATTTCATAATTACAGGGGAGTAGATCTTGGCTGTTTGGAACCAGCTCTTCATGTTGGTTCACATGTGCATAAAATGAGCAACCTTTCTTCCAGCTAAGTGAGAAATAGCAGGGCATTCAGAAAAACAACCGCTTGGTTTCAGTAGCACTAAGAACAAAATAATTGATGAATATACAGGGTATCAGAGCAAATACAAAAACGAGTAGGCAGACTCTAGGGAGCCAGGCATCCTTCAGTTCAGTCTCTTTTCTACAAATCGTCCAGCCACCCCATCTCTTATCAGGACTTCACTGCTCTGCTCCCTCGAGGTTTAGTTACTCAGCAGCAAAAGGAACAACTTTTTTAAATTTGTGGTGGGGAAAGCTGGATGTACATAAAAAGAAAAAAGCATGTCTTCTCACAGAGCTGTTACTGACACACTGGAAATATCAGTTTTGGTTTCTTCACTCAATTCAGAAGTTTGCAATGAATCAAACTTTCCAAATTACTTAGATCTCCTTTTCCTGTACTACAAAAATGCTGTTATCTATGCCTGAAATCACCAGATCTAAAATCAATAACTGAATATAGGAAACCACATCATACTGAATTTTCATGTGGTATTTTTCACCATTCTCACATATGTTTCCTTTCTCATTTACCTCCTTTCTCTCTCACTACATTACTTTTTCTACTGAGTTTACACTCCATAAAACACACATTAATTTTATCCCTTAATGTAATTGATATTTTAAAGCATAAAGAACTTGTTTTAATGATACAGTCAGAGCAATTAAATTATGTCCTACCTTTGAAATGCTGTAAAAAGCAATTCCACATTTACCTCCAAAATTCTCTTATGTTTTAGGCCTCACAAAACTTCCCCAAACTTTGTATCTCCAGCTATACGAATTCTTCTCCAATTTTCAATAAACAGAAGGTAAGGGAAACAAAAATATCAAGGGAGGCTGTGGGTCACCTTAGACATCGTAATATCAAGGACAGTGAGCTAAACTGTCAGGCATTGATTCTGAGATCCAAGACATCCTAGATCTCAAGATGCTTTGCAGTAGGAAGAAACCCTTTTCTCCTATCCAAAGCCAGATGTACATTTATAGGATCCTTTCAGTCAGCTGTAGTAAGCACATATTCTTGCATGCATGCAAACTGACAGAAAAAGAATATTCTGATGATGAACAGAAGAATATAAAGAGTAACATCTGAACCAGGCTCACTTCTGCAGAGCTGTAAGAAAATAATTTATAAACAGATATGACTAAGTTTTTAGAATAAAAGTCCAACACTTTCATGTGCCTTAACATAAGCATCAAGTCTCATATCCATCTTGCTTTATTCACTATGTTTTCACAGCTCAGTCATTTTCTCCACTAATAAAAGGCTTGGTCCAAAATACCCCACTATACTTGTACTTAGAGTCTGATACTAGAAGAATGAACTAACCTTCTGAAGTTAAGACATGCTTCAGAGTTAAGATATGAAGAAAATTCTGTATCAATTACAGATTGTCTCATGTCAAGACAATGAGACTATACAGTTCATAACCAAGCCAACACCTCTACTACTCCTGTCACTGTATTCATTCACAAAGCAAATTTTGACAGGGTCGAATACTAACTAAACTGCACAGAAAATTAAGCCCAGTGACAAATTGGAGGTTATCAGTGGACTTCTCAAAATACGTGACACCAAAATTCTTTATTTCAATTCTCACCAATGCTCTTTGCAGTGTGCTAATGAGACTTGCAGGATGAGCACAGTGGAGAGATGCTGTGATGCTGTCATCAGGAAAAATGAGAACACCACATGGAAAGATCTGAGATTGCCTTAGGAGTGGAGTAATAGAAACAGGACAAAAGTTATAGAAATGCAAGTTCTCCAGGACATCTCACTTGAAAGTGCTGTACAGCACAAGCTTAGGCATGACAGATAATGACACAGCAACTATGGCCTGACAGCTCAACAGAAATAGAAAAAGGAATTATACCAGGGGAAAAAGTATTAATGTCAGTGTACAATGACCACAGTAAAGCCTCAACTCAACAGCTCATTTCTGTTAATTTCTATCATATAAGGGAATACTAACAGAGAAGACTTTATTATCTAAGCATACTGGAGACAAAACTGTTCAATTTACAGTTCAGATACTGCCACTGACATTCTGAAAAGCTGAAGTTTTCTTGCCTTCTGAATGGAAGAAGCAATAACAGAAAATACAATTTTTAAAGGGAGTCAGTCAATTCACAAATGGAACTTATATTATCATCTGTAACTGTGTGAACACAGACTTAGTGATCCAAGATGCCCCTTCCAGTCTTAAATGTGCACCTCTTTCTTACTAAAATCACTATAAATTTTCCCAATGGAAATTCCAATGTGGACATAAACCACCTGCTTCACCCAAATGTGCCATGACCTCTGGCCTGAAATTAGCAGTGAAGATGAACTGGAAATGCAAGACTCTTCTGAGCCTACCTCAATTTTCCAGTCTGCTGAATTTATAAACAAATTCCCCTTTAAGGAGCTTCTTGCAGCCTTGCCCCTTATACACCTAATACAGATCTACCGAAAATTTGTTTCTGCATCTCTCTCCTCTGTTTTTGCTGTTTCCCGCTTAAAATAGCCATTTCTCCCCTCTGATTTTATTGGGCCTGTAACAACATGGTGCAGCCCAGTGAGTCAAGGAGAAGTTTTAGAGGCTGCCAGGAGCATCATACATGCTTGATACCCTTACACTTCTCCATGCAACAGAGGGGATACACCACCAGCCTGAGAAGGTACAGATTAATCTTTGGTCATACTTCACACTTTGCCTTCTCCTCCCCCTTTCCTGTTCTTCATTCTTTATCTCACAATACATTTCTGAAAGAATAGTTTTCTGAAGTTATGTTTTAGAAGTGACATGCCATTGCTTTTTCAGCACTTAATAAGCCAGTTTAACAGCAAGTATTTATTTGCCCGCATCTCCCACATGCAATTTGCTAGCTCTAATGCTGGTGTTGCCAAGCTATAAGGTTTCTTCCCAAAAAAGTGGTACTAAACTAACTTCCAAATTACATACCTTCTCCTACATGTCCCAAATATAAACAGAAATATTTCTTTTGCTCAGTTGGAGTAAATTTAATCTAATTTAATTCTGTGGATTGGGACTTGTCAGTGCACCAACTCTGTTTAACTCACATTTTTCTTGCCAGATACTACTGTTTTTCAAGACTACTAGCAAGTAAAATACCAAACCTGTTACTCTTCAGTGCAAAGAAAAAACCCAACACTTCTAAAATGAAGTCCTAATTAAAGTCTGGCAATTCTAGATTTGAGTTTGGTACAGAAAAAACTAACAACCCCCCCAAAAAACGTTTTAAATACAAATCTAAATTTTGAATAAGAAAACTAGGAATTGGACTTACAAGTGTGTCTGGAGAATACAGTAAGAAAGTATGTACCTACATACCATTTCCTAATTGAGCATCCAATTCAAAGTTTCTACTTATTCAAATGCAAATTAAACTAGCTAAAGCAGAAATGCCCAGTCTGAGACAAATTCAATTATAAGAAGTCAGTCACTGAATTCTTAATATGGATGCTTTTCTATACTTACATATTTACATTTTTATCTAGACAGAAAAAACAACCCTGATGAGGCATATGCAGACAAGACTTCATAGTCCTTGATGCATATGATAAATTAAAACAAGCTGAAAAAACCCAGCACACAAATAGGAACTCTGGGATTTTTAAGTTTTTTCATCTTTAAGAGACAGGTATGACCATTTTTGTCACTTTTTGTGAAGAGTTTTCCCCCTAGCGAAAGAATTGCAACCCCAGGCATCAGTACAGAGAGATGATCTCAGACTGGTATTCCTGGTATGAGCACAGGTAGATTAAAGGATAGAAGAGATCATTAATCTGAACACTATGGCAGCTTTTACTCTACTTACAAATTACTTCATGCTCTGAGCTTCTATTAACACCTTTCAAATTTCAACTAATTAAGAGCTGAAGTTCTTTGAATGATCATTCCTGCAGACACCTGAGTCAAAGGACTTTGTGAGGCTTGTTCCCTCCACAGAACTGAGCAGTCTCTGCAGCAGTTCCACACAATGACCCGCCCCAGCAGTTAAACACCACGCTCAGGGGATCCAATCCCATAGAAGTGCAAGCATATATCCCATTGTGGCAGATGCCCACAGCTCAAGACCAAGCAGATCCTTCCCATGGGTTGAATGGCTGGTTATGGTGCACTGACCTTGGCTGGATACCAGGTCACTTCCCTCAGCTGGGGAGGGGAGAGAAAATACAACTAAAGGCTTGTGAGTTGAGATGAGGAAAGGGAGAGGTCACTCACCAGTTACCATCGTGGGCAAAACAGACTTCACTTGAGGAAAATTAATCTAATTTATTGCCAATCAAATAAGAGTAGGATAATAAGAAAATAAGACCAAATCTTAAAACGCCTTTCCCCCACCCCTCCCTTTTTTCTTGCCTTAACTTTACTCCTGAATTCTCTGCCTCCTGCCCCACTGTGGTGCAGGGGGATGTGGAACAGGGGCTGCAATCTGTTAATCACACGTTTCTGCTGCTCCTTCCTCCTCAGGGGAAGATTCCTCACAATATTCCCCTGCTCCACCATGGGATCCCTCACACAGGAGGCAGTCCTCCATGAACTTCTCCAATGCGAGACCTTCACAGGTTCTTCACAAACTGCTCCAGCATGGAAGGTCCCTCCCATGATGTCCAGTCCTTCAGGAACAGACTGCTCCAGCATAGGTCCCCTGAGGGGTCACAAGTCCTGCCAGCAGACCTGCTCCAGCATGGACTCCTCTCCCCATGGGTTCAGAGGGCCTGCCAGAAGCCTGCTCCAGTGTGGGTTTTCCATAGGCTCACAGCCTTCTTTGGGCATCCACCTGCTCCGGTGTGGGCTCCTCCATGGGCTGCAGGCGGACGGGTATCTGCTTCTCCATGGACCTCCATGGGCTGCAGGCAGACATCCTGCCTCACCATGGGCTGCAGGGGAATCTCTGCTCTAGTACCTGGAGCACCTCCTCCCTCTCCTTCTTTGACCTTGGTGTCCACAGAGCTATTTCTATTACATCCTCTCACCCCCTTCTCCTGTTCAATCTCCATTGTGCAGATTCTTCCACCTTCTTAAATACATTATCCAAGAGGTGCTACCACTATCACTGATGGTTCCGTGGGTCCATCTTGGAGCCAGTTGGAATTTGCTCTATCAGACATGGAGGAAGTTTCTGATATCTTCTTACAAAAGCCACCCCTGCAGCCCCACTGCTACCAAAACCTTGCCACACAAAACCAATACAGTGATTCACAGAAAGCCAGCCCTCTCAATACTTCTCACCCTACTTAAACCAGCATTGCACAGGTCTGTGCATCAGCACTTCTGATCCAATCTGCCTGTAAACCCAGTGATGGACAGCGGAGCCAGCATTATGTGCTATGACAGAAGCAAGCCTAGTTAATGCAGTGGTTTAAATAATCCATTCTTACCCTCTCTCATAAAAATGTGTGAATCTTGTTTCATGACGTGTGTTCAGAGGTCAATATGCAGCACTAGGTTCCCAAAAAGATGCTTTGATTTTCCATTGGAAGCATACAGATATTGTCTCATTTTGTTTCAGAAGGGGTACCCAAATCAAAAGCAAAATACATACATCTCTTTCCTTCACACACACATACTCATCTTACTCCTGCCTTACAGTTTTATCCAAAGATTGAATTTCAAGGACTTCACTGTCTCAGCTGACCTGTAGCCATAAAAACTTACTGTTAGAGTTTGGTGAACTTTCAAAGTTGAGGGTTAAACCTAAAACAGAAAAGTAAGGAAAAAATTTCTTACAGACTTTTAATGGATGGTATTTGCTGATCCACCATGAGCCTAAGTTTAGCTTTACATCATCCAAAAAAAAAAAAAAAAAATCTATCAACAGACCTGGGTAAGACTAAATAGCTAAGCACAGCCTTCCATTTAGCCCATCACTATCACAAGCCAAACTCCTTACTGAATACAAGCTTTTAATAAATTATACTCTCATGGAAGAGAGTTTTATATGGTCCAGATTTCCTTTAAACAGTTAGATATACTTTTTCCTATAAATTTTCATTTATGTGAGTAGCAGTTTCATGAATGCACTTTCTTTTAAGGTATTTTCTCCTACTCTCCATACTTTATGTATATGCATAAACATCTTATTCCTTATTTCTGTCATTTTATCCTTTCTTCCTTTTACCACAAGTCTTCCCATATGATAATTTTCAATTTTTCCATAGCTCCACGATCTGCTTACACTTTTTTGGCATTAAAAAACAGGAGAAACACTTGAGATGCTGTGACAGATGTAAAGAAGAGAAAGCGATTAAGTTTGTTGCACTGTGTCTTTCACTTGGGTGCTTTCTGGAGAATTAAAGTGTGCATTAAGCTAAGCATAACACTTTTGAAAGCATACAATTATTCATAAAGATCCCTTGTGCTTAGCTTTATACTTTTTCCCTAACAAAATTTAGTGCCAGTTGCAAACATCAATAAGGAACATAGCACCTAAGACTATCTAACACACCCACTTAAGGTATTATATTGGCACTTAAAAACTAACCTAGTAAAACTTCTGAAGGGCAAAACTAAAACAAAAACTCAAGAGTGAAGTATAGCGATCAATCTTACACAAACATACCAAGCTTTCACAGCCACCAAGACATGTTCCTGCATGTATTAGAGCAGGCCATTCTGCTTCCTGCTATAAGCACTAAAAATCCCAGAGGAGAGCTGTCATGCCAGACTCAGAGACACAATTGTAAAAATGCATAATTTAAAGTCATTTTGTGTTTAAAATACACCAGTACAGAACTTCACTAGTTCAATGTTTTAATAAAGAAGTTACATACACAACACACACAGCAGATATCAGGCCACAGCGATCTCGACAGCTGAGCTGCCACCTCCAATCTCAGCAGCAGAGCTGTCACCTCATAATGGAACACAATTAGCTCGTCAGCATCAGAAATACTCAGGGACTTCCTTGTTTATTTAGCACATTTAATAATAAGAAATACAAAGAACCCCTGCTATTTGCAACAGTGAAACTTAACTGACATGTCTGCATGAGTTATTCCACCGTGAAGACTCACACTGCTAAAAAAACTAAATGCTTTCTAAGATCAGTGAAAGAAATTAAGACAAAGTAAGCAAGCAAAACCTCAGCAGAACAGGTGATTTGATGTCAGTTGACAGAAGCTACACATGACCTGACTTCTACTAAGGACAGCAATGGTACAATAAACAAGCCCTGCAATCTGATATCAAAGGAGTTTTGAAAGGACAGTACATGACATGAGGAAATCACATTTTTCTTCACTTCCTGACATTTTACAGTAACTACCCAAGGGATATGAGACTTCAGCCTTAGTCAAATAAAAATTTGAGGAAAAAAAAAAATAATAATCCTGTTTTACTGATATAGACAACTTAATTGGAAGAGCTGCTAAAGTGACCTTCCAAGTGATGAGGTGTAATTAGGATGCTCCACTTTCACAGCATGTAAATGAATTAAAGCCAGGGAAGGTACTGGACAGCTGCCTTAGCACTTCAAACACCCAAAGGTGTTTTTGAAACCGCATGTGAAGGGACATATAGTCCATCTTGGAAATAATTCTCTTAAGAGGACAATTCAAGAGCACACAATTAGCTGGAAACTGTGCATCCTGAGAGCAGCTTGGTGTGCCTCTTCATTACCTTGGCTGATGAGGCAAGGCTATATGAGAGCTGTACTGAAACAGGGGAATATGACAGCAAGATTGTCAGGGATTGAGAGGGGAAAAAAGGAAGGGAGGAGTGAAAAAGAAAAAAAAAAA
Organism: Corapipo altera; assembly: GCF_003945725.1. Taxonomy (NCBI): domain Eukaryota; kingdom Metazoa; phylum Chordata; class Aves; order Passeriformes; family Pipridae; genus Corapipo; species Corapipo altera. The sequence goes on along the minus strand of NW_020884898.1, from coordinate 1,468,875 downwards.
AGTCAGGCATCAATTTTCGCAAACTATGGAAAAGAGCAAAAACTCTGAAGTACAGATATACTCTTAAGGACAAACGTCTTCAAAGCAGCAGGTCCAACTTCAGCAACAAGTCACTTAGTAGGAAGAAAAAAGGGTTCAGCATGTCAAGAAACAGATCATGCTGGTGCAGAAACCATTGCTGTGCAGTACAGTGTGCTCTCCTTCATCAAGTTCCAATTCAAAACATTATCTAACTTGTATTTCCAATATAAAAATGCAGACATTAATAGTAAACTGTAAGTAGTACCTTTATTTCCTTATTATAAGGAAATAAGTCACACACTATATGAAAATACAGTGATCAGGAGTCCACTCATACCACTAAATTCTTCCCCTCTGTAGAATGTTTCTCCTGGAAGCACAAGGAAAAAAGGTACCTGCAGAAGTACATGTTAATCTGTAGGCACCAGTTTATGAAAATTCTCTGCTAGAGTTTCCTTCCTTGCCTTGCATTTCAACTTGCACAGCTTTTGAGGAATAAAGCAAAACAAAGGACTGGCATGTAGTAACATTAGAGAGTTTAAAGCACATTCAGTCAGTATCCCCAATACCTATATTAACGGTTGACAAAGAAAATAATTCTATATTTCCTTAATGAGACAAAATAATAAAGATAGCAGCATTTGGATCATTATCTGTTGTATTGCTGTATTCTACTCCACAGTCTCAAAAAAACGAATTGCCAACTAAATGCTTTATGTCATTTATTTTAAAATTAAAAAAATCCCACTTTAGTAACAGATCACCAGGAAAAATTTATAATGAAAAATGGGCTTTAATAATATCCAGTACACACAGAATCACAAGTTTATTGGTAATAAAAGCCTTAATTACAGACTCAATTATTGATAGACATAAATGAAGTGCAGTTATATCATTTTTATAAGCTGTGAAAAATATAAAATAGAAAGCAAAGAAACCATTCCTGGGTTTTATTGCTTAATGTCAGTGAGAGATTATTTATTTATCTATTTATGAAAAAGAATTCTGCAACAGCCCTCATTCCTCCCTTTCCTTCATCTTTCATTTAGCTTTTTCACCTCCATCCAATTTCTCCTGTCATCCAGTAACAGAGTCCTTCTCAGGGTACTTAAACTATTTCATTGTCAGGAATGACTTCCATTGAGTCTTCTAGCTGTCCAGAAGCAAGTCAGCCAGTTACTGCTCCCCCAGACACCCTGCAGCAGCACTGTTTCAAGTGCAGCAGCAGCATTTGTAAGTGGGACAACCCCATCTGGCCAAGATGAGAAAGTGACGGTGGCAAACAGTAAAATCCAAACCCCTCCTCTCATCTCAGCTAAGGGCTGAGCTGACTCTTATATCCTTCTCCTCTCCGCAGAGGACTTTGAGAAAGAGTCTTATAAGTCTTTTGTATAGCTCAGGCAGCTCTGAGCTGATGTTCCACAACACAGCAACAAAACTAAAAGGAAAATTGCCTTGTTGACAATGCGGCTGAGCAGAACATCCATAAATCAACTCCTAGCATAGCACCACACACAGAGCTACCATCTTACCACACCAGAGTGCTGTGCTCATTCAAGGTTCCTTGCATAGCCCAACCAGCACTTAGCATCTCAGGAAACCACTGCCAGAAGACATCTGCCTCACCCTGTAATCCCCTGCTCACCAGAGCTTGCTAAACCATCTATGCAATCTAGATTCCCTGCCACAATTTGTGCAAGAAGTTGGGGCAACTGGAGAACACATGCATGATCCTGGAGAACAGAAAAACAGCCCAACTAAGTACAGATATTGAAACCTGAGTGACAATGGAGCCAGTTGGCCTACAGGAGGTTGCTATTTTTAGCATTGCTTCCAGTTAAATAAATATTTCTGGGTTAAATAAAGATATCAAGCGTACCTAGAAATGCTTTCATTTTCACTGCTGCTGCAATCTGCAGCTGGCAGTGGAGTTTCTCAGTGAGGACCTGGGAAGAAGAAAATGACAATTCTACAAACTTAAAATGACTGACGAGACATTCAAATAGATGGTATCTATCACTTAAAAATAGAGTAGTCAGAACACTAAGTCAGTTTAAAAAAAAGATCATACTGAGACAGCAAATGAAATTAATGAGAGCCTGACTAATGCCAATGAAATGCTCTTTGGAAAATAGGAGGCCTGTGATACAGTGTGATTCAGAAACTAACTCATCTATGAAAGCTAGCCTTGAAGAAGAAATAAACAGCTGTGACAAATAACTACAAAAATCAACAGAGCAAGAATATTTTTCTCTTAATTAAAGAGTATTAAAAATGAGTAAATACTCAACAGGTAACACTACGCAGTTTCAGCAGAGTTTACCATGCTCATGGCAAAATAAACAAATATTACCATTAAAAAAGAGGTACAAGACCTTTAGTTTCACCAACAATTAATTTTACCTCAAGTAAAATAACCAAGAAGCAGGAAAAAAATTAAATATCCTACTGGTAAATAATGCCTGTTCTGGTGATCTGGCTAGCAGACCAGCATGATCCAACCATTTCTGATAGCTGCAGTTTCAGATAGAAACTTCAGGAAAAAGAAAAAAACTTGAGGGTTACATTGCACACAAGATCTTTTTGTTTTAAATATTTCATTGAAATAAACAAGGCAGAAGTATGCAACTCTGACAGGATGTGCTGCCATCCAGCAGAAAACCAGACGCAAAGCCTGCAGAAGCCCCCAGAAATACCATCATAGAAGAGAGCCAAAAATCAAACACTGATACTAGAACATTTGAACAAAGTTATCTTTGATAAGAAGGTACTTCAAAATAAGAACACTGAAGGTTGCTGTTGTATGAACAGCAAATATGGGTTTGAATGGGCTAGCAGGACTGAAAGATTGGCAATTTTATGGCTCAGTGCATTCATAGCCGGTCACCAGCAACAAATAACTTCTGCACACAAGGAAATTTGGATCCTCGTTGAGAAAAATTGGAGGAAAATAGAAATAACAAAAAAGAGGAGTTATCCTTTGTTACTATCCCTCTTATCTGTAAATTCTGAACAATGATGTGGCTAAACTAACCATGCAGGGATGTAAACATTCTTTAAATTCACAAAGCTGAAAGTAATCTGTGCTTACAAGTGAAATAAAAAAAAAAAAGGTGTTTGACTAATGAGAAAATACACACCATCATCTTTGTTGTGGGATGAATGTAAATTGAGCTTAGAAATCAAAGGGCTTTATCCTCATCTTTCACAAGCCAGTTCAAAAGACTTCAGGAAAGAGAAACATTTCTCCCTCATCTCCCTAAAATGCAGCATGTAGAAATACACTGAGATAATGTGCAGGCATTTAACAAAAATTATTACAGCTTCTAACCTTTGCTAACAAGTTCCAGGGTTAGGTAATTGATTATAAAAATGAAACTGCATTTACTATTTGCTAACTTCTGATAAGCAGCAGCTATATAACTGATTCTTCTTTTCAGTATTCATCCAGCTGCACCGGTATGAAAGCCTGTATGTGAAACACTGGTATTTTATTTAACAGTTCATCTGTTTCACTGCCTGCTTTCCCTCTATGAATGAAGGCTGAACTCAAATTGCCATAAAAAAATTATATGGACTACTCAAGGTATTTAGTGTTATTGCTGGGTAAATGACCCGAGACAAAATGAGATGAAAGGTTATCAGAAGTTACTACTTTTCTGGGAGGGAATCTACAAGTCAGGAACAATTACTGGTCATTGTTTCAAAAGTCTCCCAAGAAGATCTGTGCCACAGAAAAATCTTGTAATTCTGTGTTTCTCCTGGCACCATCACTAGAGAGAGCACTCAAAGCTTTGGTAGGACCAAAAGGGAACAGGTATGCTACTTCCACAGCTCTGATGACAGACAGATATCCAACTCTCCACCACCTTTCAATGTTTTTCTCTCAGAAGACACACAAAATACACTCTAGCCTTTGTTTCTTCCACTCATTCTCCCAAAGATTTTCTGCTTCCCTTTCTCTTTTCTTCTTGTTTTAACTTCTGTTCTCATATTTCTTCATGTGCTCATGGAAAAAGAAAAGCCATAGCTCCTTTAACACGTTCTCTCTATTAAACACCATAAACAATGAGACTCCACTCATCCACTGTTTTCTCCTTCAAAACCTGCAAAAGGACTATAGTCTCCAAGGCATAGTTTGGTAGACAAAGTCTGATTAATTAGCTGTATCTGAATAGTCTGCTAATATAAACACAGCTCTCATCAGCATGTGTATTCCTGGCAACATAACAAACAATTCTCCCTCCTTCCTCTCCCTTGCTTTGCTTTCGAGAGTGCAGTCTGCTCACGTAAGCACATCCATGCTAGCACCTGGGCTGTTATAGAAGCATCAGAGTAACATACATTATGTTCTTGAGCAATTTCTGTAAGATAATTAGGGCAAAGATCTCCTGTCTAGATCTTTGCAAAAAACCCCAAAGCTTGTGTTTGATAAACTACAGGGAGAAAAGAGCAGCATCCTTTATTCCTTTACGTAGTCTCCTGTTGGCCTAGAGCACAAGTCTCTCCACATTGTCACTCACAAAAATAGGTCCAGGCGAATGACTTTGAATCCTCATCACATTCACTTCTGATGGACTCTGACTTTCTTCACATTTACAGCAAACCACTCTTTTCCATGCCTTAGTTATTCCTAGACTGGGAAATTCTGCAATCAAACAACTCCAAGGTGTTATTTAAGATGACAGATGAGCCTGTGATTAAAAGATTTATGTTGTCATGCTATTATAGGCAGGGTTAAAGTAGGACAAAAAAATAGTTAGGTCCATTCATATCCCATTCATATCTTCATTCCAATTCTTTCTTTAGCCTAAACACAAGTTCAAGTGGAAAGCACTTTGCCTAAAGATCAATATTCCACTGACGTGCCTGTCCACTGCAAAGAGAACAGAGCACACAGCAGTGTTTAATAACACCCATTTTCTCACAGTAAACTTTCTACAGGTCTTGCTTCATCACAGTTTTATGCACAGTGAGTCAAGATTTTACAGGATTGCACTTATGCCAAGACAACTTTTTAATTACTTAACTCTCTTGTAGCTAATTGCGGTGATCCTTCCCTTCACTTAAGTTTTACAATATTCCAGTTTAAAGAAAATGGACGTCCAGGAGCTGGAACAACCTAAACTGTCATTATTCACAATAATCTAGTAAAATATGCTTCACTAAAATATAATATTAAAAAAATGCAAGCTGAAATTAAAACTATTCCGGGAGTTTATTTTAAATAGAAATAACAATAAAACGCTACAATATCTTGCTGAAAAGTGGGACACAAACAACACATGAATGGGACGATAACTGAATTAGTCTACACTGCAAAATAAACAAGTAATCATCACAGGATTTGATAGCCATGCATTTAAACATATACTAATCCCAAAACTAATAAGAAGGCATAGCTATAAAAATAGATCTCTCATATTAAATCTCATAAAAGTCACAAAACTGTAAATCTGCTCTAAAGGATTTCCTCACATTTTAATTAACTATCATAAAAATATTGTGATGAGATAATCTCAGTTTATATAGAAGCATTTTCTCCATTTAAAATTATACTCAAGAAAGCTTAGTAAGCTGCATATTCCCTGCTGACAAGCACAAAAAAAAATATTTCCATTCTCATATATTATATTTTATATATGGAAAAATCATGTGTGTGCAATTTAGAAACAGAGGCTTAAAAAGTCAGCCATAGAGGTGAACTTGCATCAGACTCAGGAAAACTGAACTAGACCAATTCCCTACCTAAACCACTTCTTTGCAAGGAGCAGAAAGATACTACAACTCACAGACAGTATTCAGCATCTTAAGAGCCTCTACACCATCACTTAAGGCTTACTGTATCCTGTGCCCCCTCTGCATGGGCCCTGTGATCTCTAGCCTGAAAATCAGGTCCTTAAGAATCTAAATACTCAGATTCAAAGCTGTGTGTTCAAACACATGCTGGATCATGGCCCCAAACTAGTGTGTTAGCTTACTTTCTAGATTATGTGACTAAGTAAAACTGCTGTTGTAAGTTTACAGAATCTGTCATTTCTTCAGAATTGGTAAAAAACACAGTGTGAGAACATGGGCTGCTTCTTTCCAGAAATGAGAGCTTCTTGATCATCTTGAATGACCAGCGTAAGGTGCACATCACCCCCGAGAACATCTGATGGCCCAACAGGACAGAGTCTGACTTCCAGGTCACCCAGTGATTATGCTCAGTACACGACATCCTTTCCCTGACACATTACCTCATACACCAAGTCTCTTACAAGGACTGGAAGAAAACATTCAGGGTTTTTTTCTTCCTCCCCCCAGAAAGACTGTCAGTATGAACAGCTTTTCAGATTATCTGTACTGACCTCCAGATGGAGAAACGAGGCTGCCTAGAAAGGGTGCATTAGCCCAGGCGGTCACTCTATGAGCACAAGTTACATTTGCCCAGGGTAAGAACACTTCAGCTCTGAGAAATCCCTGTGGGAAAGCAGAGGTGGTTTCCTGAAACAGGAAATAACACTGAACCGTAGGGGTGACAAAAGAGGAACAACAGAGATGGTGGCGTGGCAGTACGTGGTCTTTACTGAGGGGGACAGCCTGCTAAATTATGGCAAGTAAAAGGAAAGGGAGGAGGGAGAGTGACTGCCAAACCCAGGGGAGCACGTGGTGATACAGACAGGGGAGGGCAGGCACTGCCTATCTTGAATTTGTATTCTCCCCTGCTCCCTGGGGTGTCTTTTCTACCTGGTTCTAAGCCTCTCTCTCAGTATACTATGACCAGGGGTTCTCCTCAATGCCTCTATTTTCCAGAATGCTTTCTGTTGTCCCATTGCAACTTGTTTCACTCAGAAGCCAAAATCCAGCTGCCCTTTCTGTGCAGACAACTGACCTCCTCCATCAATGTAAGGGGAAGAGGCAGCACATGCTGGCTCTGCACGGCTGTGCCAGGGCCCTCTGCTTCCTTCCTCCTGCCACTGCCTGCCTGCTCCCCCCACCTCCCAGGCTCTCCACCGAAGACACCACTTCCCACTAGTTCTTCAGAGGAAGTGACAAGCCAGATCCAAAAGCTGGGCTCCCCTCAGGTTCAGCCAACTGTTCTCCGGACAAGCCTCACACATACCAGCTACAGCTCCTCCTGGCCACCACAATGACTGTCCCCCTTGTCCCAGCAGCATCCTTCTGCAGGCCTTCCCAAATGACACTGCATCCTTCCCCATCTCTGTTGCCAAGACCCCTTTCCATGATTTTGACTTTTTTTTCATAGGCTTTATGGATAAACCTGGTTTAACATGGTGGAAGTAAGCGCTTTACCTTTTATTCGTGTATGCTTCTCTCTGCAGAGATGCTGATCTGCATCTTTGGCCCAACCACCAACCACTGACAGCAAACTTCTCTTTCAGCTATTTCATAAATGCTCCAGTCATAAATATTTGCTTACAGAGCAGTGGGAGCAAACTGAATTTTTAACTATACACATTAATATACCCTGTCAAAGATCTAAAGTGCTGCTCTTGCAATCCTAAATACCCAAGGTTTCCTTAATTGTTCTCACCTCCAAAGTCTTCACTCTCCAAAGCCTACATATTACAGAGACATATACCAGTAAATGACACAGTGAAGTTTAGCAAACAATATGCTAGCAAAAATATATTTTTTTATTGGACTGAAATGTTCTCAAATATTCTTTTGATGTTTAAATGCTGTTTATAAATCAAGAGCTCCTCCATTATGTTATTTTGCTTTCTTTAAACCAGAGATCTACACCTTGTTTCTTAAATCTCAGATGGTAAAAGAATAAAAATTGGTGGGTAAGAACTTCGGTATTCCATTTTTATATTTTTTTCCCTTTCCTATGATTTGATGAACTCAGACTCACTCACTTCACAAAACTTTCAACCTCCACTCGTGTGTCATCAATAGAGGAGATCACATGTGGTGCTATACAAAATACACCACCTAGAAGGCATAGTTAAAGTCCACACAAAGGCTCAGCCCCAGGGCTAAATCACACAGACACTGATGCTTCTCAGCTGCAGGAGTAGCTGGTGGTGCTGGCTGACACTGCCAGGCTGCCTCTAGAGTCATAATATAGCCTAGTCCCCCCCTGCAATAGAGGGACGAAATACTGTCTCACAGAATTGCTACTCTTGCTGCAAATCCTGGTGCAGGTTGGACTTCCCCGAGTCTTCTGACCTGGACACATGTTGTTCAGGTTCAGATCATAAGGCAATTTCCCCGTTCCAAGCCTTGCAGGGTAAAGTTTGGCTACTCCTCACGCTGGGAGAACTCTTTAACATACAATTCATCTGGTACCTTTGCAAATATAACTTCAGCAAGATTAAGCATTTCAGACTCACGAACAGCTTGTTGGCAATAGAAGCTACCAAGGATGTGAATCCATTGCAGAAGAAGACCATATAAAATTATGTAGCCTTGCAGTTGCAACTGAGGTATTAACAAGCAGCCAGAGGCCATAACATGTTCATTATGTTTGAAGTATAGCTCAAGCAAATGCCACAAGAAACATAAAACTCAATTTTTTCACCACTAGAGTACCAGAGTTTAGGTTAGACCACCCAAATCCTTTTAAATGAAATACATGCTGTGGTACTTCCACCCTGACTTAACAGCCCAGGAGTGCTGACACGTCCAAGGAAGCAGTTCTCCCAAGCCACCATCAGTCCCAATTCACAACAGCTTCCTTCTGTCTACAAATACCACTGTTTGAAATCCCTGCCATACAGTGCCACTTACTCCAGAGAACACTGATCACCTTCCTCTTTCATTAAACTATATTTAAATTAAAAAAAAACCACAAACAAACAAAACCCACAACCCTGAAGCAACATGCAGTCCTCAAGTCTTCCTTGACCAGAGGGAATCAAAGAAACTCTGGAGGTTTTTTTAACTTTCAAGTTGCTGCTGAAGAAGATAGCGGAACATTGCTGAACTTAGCATTTTATTAGCACATGGAAGATTTAGGTCTTAACCTCACACCTGGAATTAATGCAAGCCTCAATAAAACTTCTGGTTTTCTAGTAGCTATCCTTCCCTCCTTTCCTAAAGAGAGTAACAGTTCAGCTTTAAAGAAAGAAAAGCACCAAAACAACGACAAAACCCCCCCAAACAAACAAAAACAAACAAACAAAAAACCCCCAAAACCACCAACAACAAAAAAAGCCAACTAAATCCAATTCAAACTTCATGAAAAGCTTTAGCAAAATAAGATATACATTGCAATATTCCCTTTAAAGCTTCTATTACCACTTTTAATTAAAAGGCTCCATCAAGTTTTATGTAGTTTCTCATACTCTGTCACAAAACTTGCAGCTATGAACCACCAATCTCCTTCTGTGGTTATGAAGAAAAGTCTGTACTGTACGGTATTTCCAAAAAAGTAACAGATATTGACTCTATTGCACAAAGACAGCCTCCTCACAAGGAGTAATGGTCCCCGGCACGCTCAGCGCTCTGCTCTTTCACAGTTACATGGAAAGCTCCTCAGAACAATCGCTGCTGTTTACCAGTGCTGACACCTCACAGGAAGACTATAAACCAGCTGAAACAACAACAAAAAACAAGCTATGTACGTAGCTTTTATAAATTAGAATCCATATCGAACGCACCCCATCATACCAAGAGACCTAGGTTTTTATATACAATCACTCAAAACTTCCAAATGTGAAGCTTCTATGTGGCTCTCAGGAGTAACTACATGTAAAACCAAGAATAATTCACTTTGAGAAACAGTTTAAAAGCACTGCTTCTGTCCAGAAAAATTAATAAGCTTTTGGACTGAAAAATCAACTTCAGTCTTCAAAACTACTCCCACATCTAATAAAACTGGACTGAGAATTCCAGCTAGAAACAACTCACCCACCTCTCCTCCTCCGGGTGCAGGTATCACCCCTCCTAACACCCTGCTTTTTTCTAGATAAAGCTTCTGGCAGCTCACACTCACCCATTCAGCATTCATTAAAGAAACGCACTGTGTTATTCATTCCTCTGTGCCCTGTGCCACTGGTACAATGGAAAGAGAGACAAAGATCACAAGCAAGGTGTGCTGAAGCCCATCCTTCCTTACCACTGCTGTACTTGCGCAGATGGACATAATGATTAAAAAGTGACCCGCAGAGTGTTGTGTACCACTGAGAGCAGAAGGAACAATGGGATGCTCCTAAAGTAAGTAAATAAATACCTCTCTGCAGCAGTTCAGAGAGTAAGCATAACCCCAGCAAAAGGTAGGAAGTTCTCTTGCTTAGGAGGAATACAGACCCTTCCCCTCTCACGTAGTGGAAATGAAACAGCCACCATGGACTTATAGGTGACCACCATTACAGAGAGTTTCTGCCTGCTGGCTCTTGAGCTGCATGCTGTCCAAGAGTAACTCCAAAGCTGCCTGCTCCAAGGTGTGCTGCCATGGTGGCTGCAGCAGCACACCAAGTCCCCAGGCTCTGCAGAGCCTAACACTGCCAGTACGCCCCAACACCCAGCTACATTCTCACTTCCACAACAAGAGCCTCAAAAAACCACAGTTCTTGTTTCCCCTGCTTCTAGCCTTTGGCTCTCAGGCAGACACAATACATCTCTTACAGCCCTCTGATACACCAGCATTTTGATACACAGGCCAGAAAGTCTGTCTTCCTTGTGCCTGCAGACATCAAGGGCTTAAGGCTCATTTGGGATAAGGGAAGAACTTTCTTACAGAGCAGGCATACACTATGTTAAGATGCATAAAAGATGCCAAAAAATTCCATTAATCTACTAAAAAATGGTTAACCTGCATTTACATCCATGGTACTCATCTTTGCAACATTCCACTTATTTCATAGAATCATAGAATAGATTGGGTTGGAAAAGACCTCCAAGATCATCAAGTCCAACCTCTGATCCAACTCCAATTACTATATCATGGCACTAAGGGCCACATCCAATCTCTTTTTAAAAACCTCCAGGGATGGTGAATCCACCACCTCTCTGGGTAGGCCATTCCAATGCCTGATAACCCTCTCTGTAAAGAATTTCTTCCTATCTCAGAAGTTTTAGACTCCTCCTGCTGCCCCCAGAAACTGTGCAGAAGTTTTGGATTTAACACTGCAGAATACTTAAGAAAGTGATAAGCAATGACAAGAAATGACCTGCAGACACAACTGAGTCTGGATGAAATACCAGAACCTGACCCTTACCAAGCCTGCAGGTGAACTTTCAGAAGCCCCACTCTGATATCAGAGATTCACGTAGACACTTAGGAATCTGCTGCTGTGGGGCATCCTACATTAACTGGGGTTAAACCTTTAGAGTAAAGGACTTAAACTTCAAAGCTAACACAGAACATATTGCATCATTCAACAGCAGCGTGACGAGCAAGGTCAAACTGAACTATGAAAAGTTACCCCTCCAAAAGTCTTATTACAGAATGCATGTCAAGAGCTAAACTACTGGAGTAAAATATTTTCTACCTAACACTAAATATTTAACACAATAAAATATATTGTGGCAGAACTGCTTTACTAACCATAATTACTAGAACTACTTTATTAACCATAAAACTTTGCATTACTAAGTTCTTGTCTGTGCAGAAACAGTAAAAAACATAATTCACTCATATAAACTGGAAGCTGGTGGGACATTCATAACACTGACTTCCTTATTGCTTCTGTATGTAAGTAAGGTTCAAGATTAGCAATAAGTTGCAGAGAAGTTTGAAAACTGAGGAGTAATATTAAAAACACTTGACAAAAATCTCAGTCATGAATTAAAGTTGGAAAAATTATCCCCTTGCTAACCTTTAAAGCTGTCAAGTGTACAATGCAAATGTTTTCTGGATATATATCACCAGTTGTCAGCGAACTATTTTGCTAGCAGTGTCAGAAAAGTTCAGCTTCCCCAATTTTAGAAAGCAAATCCCATAATGGTATGTTACTGTGTGAATTTTAAGATAACATTTACCCTATCATCTTCTCCATATGCAAGCATTTCATATGCTGTATCAAGAAGGAAGGAATTGATTCAGCATCCGTCTCTCTTCTGAAGTTGCATGGCTACACTGAAATTCCTCAAACCTTGCCTCAATATTCCATTCTCTGTCCTTTTTCTGTTCCATGTATGGCTTTGTAGGTAAAGGCTGTTAAGTCATCTCTGCTCTCTAAAATAACTAGAACAAGCCAACAAACACACATGATTTTATCTGGACGAGTCACAAAACTTGCTTTGCTAAACAGATGCTCGTTTCTACAAAATTCTGTGCCAAAAGGGAACAATACAGAGATTAATACTCTAGATATCTAATCAACAGCAAAGTAATTCAGAAATTGCAATTCAAGAACCACATCTCACAAATAACATCAAGATCATACTTGCATTTAACTGTCCATTTTTAAGCCCAGTTCAACCCCGGCATTCTCTGTAGACTACCCAGTTACAGACACTTAGGTGAACATTTACTATTCCACTCTTCAGATGAACTCTATTAACTCTCTAAAACATAAGCCTTCTCAATTCTTCCTGGCTAGCATGATAAACTCACTCAACTCAACAATGAGTTCTTGAAAAAATAGTTGTTCCATTTTCTAAAATAAACCAAGAACAATACCAAAGCCCAAACCACCCAAAAACTCACATAAAAAAACTCCAAAACAACCAAACCCCAATATAAGTCAGTTGTATAAAATACCACACTTAAATCGAGCTGTAAACAAGCTACATCTATTTTGTTCTCCAATATTTATGGTTATTTTCTTGAGTTAAATTGGAGAAAATTGGATAAAAAAATGTAATTTCTGCAGAAAGTTAAATGATAAAGGGCACTTGTGCAGAATTCATCTGCTTGAAGAATAATGTTGAGTTCATTACAAGTTTACTTGAAGGCGACTGGACCTAAAGGATTTTTTTTTAGAAGTGGTGGCCTTTAAATGGGACTTCATAATTAGTTTAAAAATCATCTAATAAATAATATTTTAAAAAGGAAAGGATTCAAGAAAACAAAGTCATAAGTTTGCAGAGCAGTTATCTGCTTTCTGTATGTACCTATTTCTGTATTTAGAGACATTTAGCGCACATCTAAGCTGACTTCTTTCCCAATGACCTTGTTTACAGAATGGCATACATATTCCAGTTTTCCTTTAAAAAAATCCTAGAAGAACTTATTGAAAAAACAGATTTTGTTAAATAAAGGTTCTACCTAATACATGTTACTGGAAGTGTTCTAGCTTTTTCTCACTACAACAATCAGTCTAGGTCAATCGTTCCCTTACCCTGTTTGTACCCTATTTCATGCCACACCGCTCTTGCCTGATTCCATGCCTGGAAATACCCTCTTTTTATTCTAATTCTTTTTGAGCTTCTCCATCAATTTCCCTGCTCCCCCACCCCCCTACTCAGACACGGAAACATCACTTAAAAACCTGATTCTGTAGTGTATCCACCTAAAACACACACAAAGCCTTGCAGCAAAAGAGAAGTATCTCTAATTGAGTCATCTTATGCGGTTTGCCTACTCTGTGATTCAGATTCATCCTTCCTTCTCCTTCATACAACAGGAAGCCTGTGATAAAACTAAGATGCTTTCAGAGACAAAGCCTGGCACTACAGAACACTGTGAAGAAAGAAAGACTTAATATAACTTCCAAGCTGAAGCCAGAGGTTTGGGAAAAGCTGAGACACGCTGCTTCTAACAGTAAGGTAGCGGAGCTCCCTCTATTGAATTAGCTGCCAATATCTCTTCAAAGTTTACAAGATGCCAGCTATGGTTCTGTTAAAAGCTCAACACCTTCCAGCCTGGACAGCTGGGACACACCCACCAGGTACACTGTATGCAAGAGATAGCTGAGGGAAGGGACAGCCGCCACACAGAGCTCCTGACACATGCCAAAATGTGACCGCCTGCCAGGGCTCCAGCCCCGGGGACTTCTGCTATCCTTGGTTGCTATTTGAGAGTTTTCCCTCAGGTCCAAAATTGCTGTGACCAAAATCCATGATTAACAACGCCAGGAGGGACTACAGATGGTGCTACCACAGCACAAAACACAATTCATGAATGCAGTTCAAGCATTTGAAGTTTTTCTTCACAACAGGGGTTAACTATACAGAGTATAACCTAACTGAAAACAGACTGCTGAAACACTCATTAAATCACCGAATGCACTTTTTGCTTCTTATCAAGGCAAAAGCGTAATATTTCCATTGCTATTGAAAGCACTTCAAATGCTTCCTAACCAAATGTTACAGAACTGTTCTAACCCCTGATAACCTCTAAAAATCATACCCTGAAGCTGAAGGCACTCTGTCTTGCTCTCTCCACTGTTTTATCACTTTCTCCCTTTTTTTTTTTACCTCGCAAAAGAGGCATTTCTTATCAACAATAAATATACCAGTTCAATAAAAGAAGCAGTTGTTCTAGTAAGTAAATATTTATTTGTGTTACTGGAGACTTATATACATGATAACAAATGCAACTTGATCTTAAGCTAGGCAGATCTTCCTCAAAAGAGTCACCACTTTGGAGCAGTAGATTAACATCCACTCTTGTAAGGCCAGTTGCAATTCAAACTATCCTCAGTAAAACCCACTAGGGGGGGAAAAAACAAAACCAGAGAAGAAAAAAGGAAGAAACTTGATCTGATACTGCCAGAATACTGGACTGTCAGAATAATAGGTGTACTGCAATCTCCTCTCTAAATGATGAGATTCATTTTCAAACATATTAGAGGCAGAAATGTACAGCCTCCTTTAATATTCTTCCTGTTCCCATTAAAGAAAATATACCAAGATAAAGAACATGGAGGTCAAAGCCTTGTCTTCTGGGAAGATAACAGTCAACAATTTCAAATCGAGGGGAGCTGTTAATATTCAGTTTTTCCTGGAAAAATCACGTTCTACTTGAGTCAATTCTAATTATCACCCTACAGCATTTACAGTTCTTTAAGAGTCTCTCATTTGAGCATCAGTGCATGGAAGCGTAACTATTTTTTTCGAAGGTAGAGGAACTTGAGAAAAATTAGCATATTGCAACAGGTCCTCATTTCTTTTACAAATGTGGCCTTGCAGTTTACATGCATTTTCTAATAAAAACTGACTGTATTACCAGAGGAAAAAGCTATACACAGTCAACTCAGAAGAACTTTGAGTAGCACTGAAGAGAGAGTCTGAAAAGTGTGGTTTTTAGACAAAAATCATATCTCTCAAAAGCCAATACATAAAGTCGAGCCCTGTATCAGAGCAGGCAGAACTAAATAAGACCATACTAAGAAACCATACTATTAGTGATGTGAAAAAAAAAAGAGCTTCCACAATCAGCATGGTATTTAAAAACCCACAAACCTCCCATGTGTGAAGCAGCAGTGGAACAAGCACTGCAGACCAGACCTTGAGCCAGTTTATCTGTGATCATCATGTAGTGCAGGTCACAACAAGGGGAAACAGAATATTGATCATCCAGTGTTAGGAGATCCAATTACAAATGACAGCCCCTACAAAATAAGCACATTCAGTCTCTCAAGTAATGCTGTATCTCAAAGTATTGATGCTAAATTGGCTCAGTGGGTTAGAGCAGGATCAATCCCGGTACGGGCCATTCACTTAAAAGTTGAACTCGATGACCCTCGTGGGTCCCTTCCAACTCAGAATATTTTGTGATTTCTGTGATTTCCAAGTATACACAGACAGGTCTGGCTCCTCTGTAGTTGGTTTCCTATTCAGTGATCTGCTTTTGTTTCACTCAAGTAGTCCAAAACCACTTCGAAAAAAAAAAACAAAAAAACTCTCCAGAAAGTCCTGTGGTAGGAACCTAAGAAAAGCCCATGGTGGTGCGATGTGGTATGACCAGCCAACACATTAAAGCTATTGCTGCTACAGCAATGTTTGTTTATATATGGTGCAGAAGGACCTCATATGAAATCAGATATGACGTCATAGAAATCTGCAATGAGCACTCTTATAGTTTAAGACTATCAACCACATGCTACAGAAGTAGTATTTTTTCAAGAAAATACAGAAGACAGTTTTATCCAGATTACACAGATCTAATTTCCATTATGCAAACCACTTAATGCTATTTTCTTTATTTTCCCCTTTATGTGTCATCTTGCGTAAATATTTAGAGATTCTGTTCCCCCTGTTTCTACATCAAAAAAATAGCTTAACTTCTACAAAGAAAGATGAAGCTATTTTACTCTGGGATTACATATTAACATTCTAGGTCACTTTCAGGAAGGAGAATGGATGGTAATGTAAGGAAGGGCATCACTCTTATAAAGGTTGAAAAGTGAAAATCTTGGAATTAAACATGACTTGCAACAGACCTATTTATTTCTTGAACATAACAACATGTATTTTCTTCCATAAAAATTACTGGGCTGATATTTCAGGGATTTACAGACCTGGATAATTTCTGTTGTTGCCCTCTGCTTTCTGAGTGCTAGAAACTCAACAGAGGAGGAGAGAGTACAAAAAAAATAGTTTATGTTGGAAGACTTCTCTACCAAAAGAAAAAAATACTAACATATCAAACACTTCCCAAAGCAACTGATTTAATAATTTGTAACTCACTTAATGAGTCTGGCTTTGCTACCTTTGTACTAGACCACAGACACATGGCATACCTAAACATACACATGGTGCAGATGTTTCCTGACTTCAGTTTCAGAAAACCCATGTGAACTTCAGATCCTAATACAGAAATCCAGTTTCTCTAGCTCAAAGTCACACCAGATATACCAGGGAAAAAACGTCATCAGGAGTGAGAATACAGCGAGTGTCACGTGAATAAGATTACACATTTCAGTCTCACTACCCTTATGCAATACAGCACTGTGTAGCAAGTCTAGTAATAAACTATAGTATGAGAGACTCTGAGCTTCATTGTTCATAATTCAACAGAAAGCAGGGGGAGGGGGAAGCTCTACAAAGGTCATCATTAGCTCCTGATTAAGAGTTCACTTTCTTTTCACATACAGCCATTTCCTCTAGAAAAATATGAGATTATATGTAATTGGTCTTCTCACTTAGTCTGACCTAGAGTTAGTTTCCTAGTACTAAATGTGGACTTTTTTATTTTTTTTTTTTAAGATAAGTACCTTTCTTTCTAGGCTGATAATTCTGTGATGAAACAAACTCAAATTTTATTATAAGGAACCCCAGTCCAGATTGAATATTGCTGGAGATATTTACACCCGAGACACATAAAATTTTAATATATTTTTAATAGCTTATCTATTGCTTTCCATATCCAAACCTCAAATGGAACTCCCAAAAGCCAACCACCATGATAGAGTAATACATCCAGAATTTTTTGTAGATGACAGCAAACTAGCTATCATCTAAAATAGCTGAGATAGCAAGGAGAAAGAAATGGGAAAACTACAATAACATCAAGACCTTTTTATAGGTGTTTTTATATTTACGTATCTTTTATATTCCTCAGAATAAACAGAGAACTAGAGGCTTAAATCTACTATTGGACTTTCCAGGCATTTTCAGTACTGCAGGGAAAGTTTCTAAGTTGAGGTGGGGCTGGTTTCTACCCATATGTATTTGCTTACAGTTAGCCTGAGCTTCTCCTTGAGGGAGCAAGGAACGAAGGAAGAACAGAAAGAACAAGCTAAATGGTTTTGCTGCCAACCTATTTAGCTGGACAAGTCCCATCTTTTAATACAACCCTTCAACACAACCCTTGAGATAATGCATTTTATGGTTTCACATTTTCTTCAACGGGAAAATGTAGACAGCCACACAATCAGCAAGACTGTTTTGTATTTACTGGAATAAATCTCTCCACAGGGTCCAAGTCTTGCTAGTTAAGAAGCTGAGGTGCTTATCCCTCCGGATACTCCACAAGCCTTTAAGATTTCATAAAATGGACAATCTTTCCTGAAGACTTCCTCTACATCACAGCAACCATTATTCTTTGTAAGCTGTGCCACTGAGACTGATATTTATTATATCCCACAGTAATTATACACTGTATTCGACAAAGCAAAAGCCTACCAGCACAGACTGACATACTGCTTAGGTTCCAATATTGCTTTTGATTCTGTTCGGGGCTTTTTTACTATTCTAATTGAAATTACAGATTCAAAAGCCTTATTTTATTGCTGTAGTTCGTTTCCTTCTTAGAGCTTGTAAAAACCAAACATGAATACACCTAGCGAAAAAGGTCTGTTCTTATCTTTCGTGTCGATGAGAACATGCTGCCCGTAAATGGTTAACTGGAGAGCACGTAACAACCAGGTAGGGGCCAGGAATGAAAAACCACCAACTCCAACACTTCTGCAAACCCTCCGCTGTTGCAAAGGCAGGCGCATAGAGGCAAAGCCATTTCTTAAAGCAATACAAAATTTTACCACAGGCTGACGCTCTTTCTACAAGAATAATGAGACGGTCTCCACGCTGAATGCAGAACTCACTTCACAGCTTTTCCCTCAGACTTCACTTTCACGCTCAATATTTACAAAACAAAGCCTACAAGCACCTCATGGCCAAAATATTCCCAGAACAATTAGGGTATTTAGCACTTTCTGCGCCTTCCTAGCTCCCTAACGCCTCGAGAGCGCTTTTTACGGAGCGGGGAGGGAAAGAGAAGTTGCCCGCGCGAACCCGACCCGCGGGAGCAAAGCCTCAGCCTCGCAGCGCTGTCCCAGCCGGTTGCCCGCTGGGAGGGGGAGCCCGGCTGGGAGGGGGAGCCCGGCTGCGGGGCTGCTCCGGCCGCACCCGCTGCCCGCGGGCACCGCGCCCACCGCAATCCCCGGGTGCCCCCGGTAAAGCGAAGGCGGCGGGAGCTGCCGGCCCCCGGGCAGCCGGGCACGGCCACGGGCGGCAAAGAAGGCGAGGAGGGCATAAGAGGCTGAACCGCCTAAAAGTTGGAGGCGGCTCGCTGTGCCTGGAAGTGAAACTGGCGCGGCGCCGAGGCTCGGTTCCCCCTCCCGCGGGGGGCAGCGCCCGCCGCCCCTGCTCGCCCGGTGCCCGGTGACAACGCCCCGGAGGAACCCCACCGCCGCTTCCCACGGGGAAAGGTGAGACAGCCACCTCCCGCCGCCCCTCGGTCCCCCTTCACCACTGGGGCAGCTCCTGCCTCTCCCGCCGGAGAGACGGCACCGACCGGCCGCCCTCGGCCGCCTTCCCCGAGGGCAAGAGGGGACCGATCCCCTCCGAGGCGGAGCGGGATGCGACGGGCACCGCCGGGCAGGAGCGACCCCCGGCGCGGGGCCGCGCAGGGACCCCGCGGTGGGTGTCGGGGCGCTGCGGAGAAGGGCGGGCGGCCCCGCGGGCGGCAGCGAGCGGCGGGCGGGCATCGCCACCTGCGCCCCGGCCTCCCCTCCGACAAGTTACGCGCGGCCGGGACGGCGCGGCCGCCCCTTCCCGGTTCCCGCAGGCGGGCGGTCCGGCGCTCACCTGGCGGCAGGCAGAGAGCGGCGAGCAGGAGGCAGAGCAGGGGCGGCGGCAGCGGGCGGCGGCGGCAGGAGGCGCAGGCGGCGGCGGCGGGGGGCTCCATCATCCCGCCTGCCCGCGGCGGGACCGGGAGGCAGCGGCGGAGCGGGGCGGCGCGCCCGCGGGGGCTCTTCCCTCTCGCAGCGGAGCGGGGCGGCGACTTCTCCCCCTGCGAGGCCGGGAAGCGGCGGTGGCGGCTTTCCCCCGGCGGCGGGAGGAGCGGTAACTTCCCGGGCGCGGGCGGCGGGGCGGCTGCTCTCCCTCTCGGCGCGCAGCGAGGAGCGACTCCGCACCGGAGCAGGTGGCGGCTTCCTTCTGGCAGCCGAGCGGCGCTCCAGGACTGAGCGCTGCGGCGGGAGAGGCGGAGCCGGGCGGCAGCGGCGGCGGCGCTGGCCCGGCCCCCCCTTTCCCCGCCCCCCGCCGTCCCGGCACACGGGCGGGGTGCGGGAGCCCCCCGGGCAGCCCCGGTCCGCCGCCCTGCGGGGTTGCAGCCGCTGGTACCTGCGGGGATGTGCCCTCCGTGCTGCCGGGATGTGTCCCTCGCCCCACCGCGGGATGCGCCGCTGTCAGCGCGGCCCCTTGGGCGAAGAGCGGCGTCGTGAAAGCCGGGGGGCCTCGGCGAAGGGGCAACCCGACCCCCCCTTCACCTACCCTTCCTTTGCCTTGCGTGGTCTGTTTTCTGGTGCTGTGCTCAGGGTGCGTGTTGGATGCCAGTACTTCAAATCCAGAACTAAAAAATGTTATAATAATGGCAGTGCCCGTTCTGCTGTGTCTATTAGAAACGTGATGGGTCCTCCTCATAACCAAAATGAAAAAAAAAAAAAAAGGGAAGCAAAAAAAGATAGCGATCAGTTTAATCTGATTTAATTAATATAGCAGAGGGTTGAGTAAAGGGAAGGGAGCTCACAACGCTTAGTTGCATGAAGAAATGCGCTGCAGGTTGAAGGAGGGATCCTTTGTCACTTGTGGAAGTCGGCTGCCCTAAAGGTCAAAAAGATTCCTCGTCAAAGTAATGTAATCCAGAAGCAGCGCTTTCATGCACAGTACTCTATTCTCCTCCTGTTTCGGTCTGAGTAAGCAGTGTTGTTTCACAGAGAGGGAAGTAAGCACCCTGAAGTCACACAGCAAGTTTCTGAGCTAGCAGTACAGCGTGATCAACATGTAGCCCACGCTGTCATGTGAAGTAAGACTGATGTCCAAAATCTGAAAATATGAATAATGCACATCGTGTGGTCTCTAGAGGGACTTTCTAGTAGTGAAATCCAAAGTGTCAAGTGCTTTATCTCACTTCACCATGTGATAATTTGAATTCTTGGACGGGAACTTCCCCAAAAGTCCCAGAAATCAAAGACAAACTTAACCAGCGTGTCGTGCAAATATATTTACTATTCTCAAAACAATTTTCATGATGGCTAGCAACTAAGAATACTTAACCATTACTGTGACGCAGAGTAGGTTTAGAATAACACACCTTGTTATATTTGAGTATCATGCTTGTTTTCTGTAAAGTGGAGTAAGCATATTTCACTTTTAGAACTTTAAGTCTGAAGTGTTGTCTTTACTTCAAAAAGTCCTTCTGTTCTTCCACATTATTATTATCTTTCTTATTGTGTAAGGCACACTATACAATCAGTTTTAAAAATATTTTACTTTCTAGGCTTGCTGCTCAGCAGAGCTCTGTCATCCTTTGTTTTCTCAGAAGATTTCTCTCAATGGGCATATTACCAAGCAGATTCCAAAAAAATATTACTTTTAAGATCAATAGTCTTTTTCTTTTCCTGTTGAAGCCAATTAGTATTTCCCATTCATTGCTTTTTTTTCTTGCATGTTTTAAAGCGGTATGGTACTCATTAGTATGGATATTTAATATTTTTATTGCTGTCAAACCTGGAGACCCACTCAAAATCTTGAGAGAGGCTTTCTATAGAATGACATTGAGATGGCCATCTAACACAGTTCAAAGTTGTATTCCTGCTATATTTTTTTTCATTTCTAGTGCTTTTAATAGTATGTGCTGGTTTTGCAACAGCTTGGGCTCCATTACAAGTTAAGGGCCTAATCCTACCTTCTTCAGTGATATGGACAAGGCCTGTTGAAGCTGGTAGGATTGTGGCTGGGAAAAAAAGACAGAAAAGGCCAACTCTAAAAATGATCTGAGTGCAAATAAATACAGAAAAGGCTTACAGGCCAGAATTCACTCTGCATTTAGTATACGGTTGGATTTTTTTAACATGCCAATGGCAAGATCAATTTGTATAAATACAAGCACATGGCTTGCTGGTTTAGGAAATTAAATAATGCCCGAGCACCTTGTTTTAAAGCAGATGATTAACTGCTGCCTCATTTGCATCAACATAATGAATAGTATATGTTTTCTCTCAGTGGGAGTGGGGATAAGGAAGTCTTTGTGAATATTGCAAATAATTTCCAGTGGCATGGTGCACGGATTAAAAGGC
The DNA here is from genome assembly GCF_003945725.1 of Corapipo altera. NCBI lineage: Eukaryota > Metazoa > Chordata > Aves > Passeriformes > Pipridae > Corapipo > Corapipo altera. The sequence continues at coordinate 1,446,991 of NW_020884898.1, read as the reverse complement.
AAGCTATAGAACTATACAATTCAAGCAGGCAAAACATATGAAGTAATTTTACAGTTTATGCTTAAGATAGCGTTCAGAAAAGTTATTTGAGCACTTTTTTGCTCTGAATGTGTGAAGTCTATAAGAAATAAGAGAAATGTGGGAGATTACATTAAGGACATAATACTTAAATCAGAACTATGATTTGTTTAGGGTTTCCCTCACTCCTTTGTCATTTATCTTCAAAGCTGTTTCTACCTTTTACTTGAAAGAAGCTCTTTGAATTCTGAGTAAACAGAAAACATCTCAAGCTCAGATTACTCAGGTGTTTGATAACTATGGGATTTTAAATGTGATTAGAAATTGTTAAGATAATTATTAAAGATATCTTTATATGCTCTGTCGTTTCAATTGTCCTCTGTTCTGAGGTTTGTAATTAATTCCTTTAATGCCTATTGGGTTGATAGAATATAGATTTATTTTTTTACAAATTATTTTCTTGGGTCATGCTCCTCTTCTCATTGAAGTTAATGGGAGTATGAGTGAGGCACTGATCTGTTGGGAAAGCAGCAACTGCCTGGTTTTAAAGTTCAAAGTAAACATTAATTTTGAAGAAGTTAAGACACTAGTACAAAAAATTAGGTAGAAAATAACGTTTGAAAAGCACTAATAATAATAACAATAAAATCTTTGATAAATATGTAATCCTATCAAACCATAGATTTTCTATTTATGTGACAAAGTGGATTAAAAATGTAATCCATTAATAATGGTTATGCATAATAACAAAGGCTTTTTGTTAAACTGAAACATCATTTCCCATTTACAACAGGTGCATAAAATACTCACTTTGGAAGCAAATTTCTAGCAAGAATTATAGAGAATATTGTTGAATAGAGCACTGCTCAATGCTCCTGGTAATTTAATCCATTGTTAATAGTGAGTGGATGATAGTTAATATTGTGTCAGTGAATCTGTGCATGCTGTTTTGGCTGAGCATTCCACAGTACAGTCTGCAAAATGGAAGCCTTCTGTTGTTGAAGCTGCCCATGAATCATTAGATAAGTGTTAAATGCAACATCCAGCCTTGCATTTCTGGAAATCTCATTTTGTTAGTTTAGCTGTGCACTGCTAAGTTAAAGGTGTTAATTCAGAAGACATCTACATGGGTTTAGATTCTTGTCATTTTTATTAATACAGATTGCAATGTTATCTAACGCCAAGGGTTAAGCATGTATGTAATACATACTGCCAATTACAAAATAGCTACAGGAATCGTTAGTGAATCATCTAGGATTGGAGTCATGTTTTATGACAATTGGGAAATCCACACGGTGCTTCCTGCCCCCTTGGGTGCCTAAATACCTTTAAACACCAGGCTCTGCAAATGTGAGCCAAAGCACCTTGAAGTCAAGAAGAGTCTTTCACTGATTTTGCTTGATTAAGATAGAAGGTGTGGTAGAAGAATACTTGTATCTGTCAGGATTTATTTTGGATTTCTCAGTATTGGCCCATGAGGATAACTGGTAGCAAAGTCTTTGTGAATTAAATCAACTGTTTATGGTGCAGCATCTCTAGATTGTAACGCATTTCAATGCAGGACACATAGAAAATGGTCAAAAACCAGAGTTGGGCTAAAAATGAACCGTGACCAATTGTAGCAAAGAAGAAAACCTGCTTAGTGGGGTTTCTGCAGCTATCTACAAATCTGACTATCTCTGATCTAAGTAAATGAGACCCATATGTTTGGAATAAATAAAAAACCCTGATGAATTACAGTGAAAACACTAGGTGGAATCTGCATTTCCAGTATTTCTTCACTGCAAAAATGATCCTACTCAAAAACATAAGCAAATGCCTGCCAGTGTTGTTATTATAGTCATCAGCATAGCAATTAGGCTTCTGAAACAAACTTATTTTCCTATTACCCATGTCCAGTACACCTGTTTTTTACATAATGTAACTAAAGAACCAGTACTGTACAAACATTCATTAAAATAACATTATATTTGTATTATATACAAAATACCCAGAATGCTTTCAGCTGAAATGAAATTTTCATAAAATATGAGTGGAACGTGGGAAAAAGGAATCGGAGGAATAGCTGGTGGTTGTTGTCTTTTAAAGTTTGTGTTCTGCCTTAAAAACAAACCCAAACAAAAAACAAACATGAAGAAAACAACAATTTTAAACTATAAGCAGATCTTATGCACAAAATATACAAGAGCCACAATAGCTTGACATGTTAACTGAAAAGTGCATAAAGAGAAAAAGCAATCCAGTTCTTTAAGCTGGACCAGTATATATCAACTTTGCTGGCCACCTGTTTGCCTTTTGTGAAGGCTCAGGTGCCTTTTTCCTCTGCCTTTTTCGTAACAGGTTTAAGGTAGGTAAGAGTAAGTAGTTTTCAGGTTTCGGGTTCCTTTTTTCATTACAAATGCCTCTTTTGAGGGCAAGGAATTATTTTTCTTTGAAAATCCAGTGGGATACACAATACTAGAGTGTGAAGAGTAGCACTGATAATATATTGGAGATGCAAAATAGCTGTAATAAAAAGAATGAGATTATTAGCATTGCTAAAATGCCTATACTGTTTCCCCTTTTCTCAGCATCCATGAAGGAAATTCTTTGACTTTCTGTGCTCTCTAGTCCTTGACAGTCTCTGACTGTAACAGGAAAATATCTTAATACTATAGGAACTGATGGGCCCCCTGTACTAAGAAGCATCCTTGACAGGATGTTGCATTCTGCCAAAAATACCCTGCAAGCACTTCTCCAACATCTGGTTTGCAATATTGGTGTGCTGTGAAAGAAAAAGAGGGAGCATAGTGTCATATGATCTATTAGGATGTCACTGAGTTTTCTGCCCTGTTTGATGGGTCCAGACAACTCCTTACACTTCCCCACAGCTGGTCTGCCTGTGTGCAGGATGGACTTTCCTATGTCTCAAGCAGCACAGAACACAGTTCTCAGAAGAGCTCAGCCTACTCCTGACTTGTGAAGTTGCTTCTTGGGCAGAGGAGCCTTTCCACAGGGCTGTTAACAAAGGAGTGGAGTGAGATTGGCCTTGGAGACAGCTTTACCTGGAAGCATCCCCCCATCTGTTCCATCGGTGTCACTTGTGGCTGAGACTTTGACTAGCTCGATTCTTGCAAGGTCAGCTCTGGTGTAAGTTGGCCCAGCTACCAAATCTGGGCCTCTGTTACCCTGTTCTACTCATGTTGCCAATACAAGTGCAGACAGCATCCTGGCAGAGCTACAAAGGAGAATGGAGGCCCTTTCAGGCCAGCATCCTGCTTTTATCTCTGCTGCCGTGCTGTCAGTCAGGAAGCAGTACGTAATTGGTCAGGGATTATGTGGCACAAGATGAGCTGGGGTAGGAACTAGTGTTCCTACACTCCATAAGGAGTGGCATCACAGCTTCTGAAATGTGAAATAGTGCAAATCGGGGCTCTGGAGGCATCAAGAGATGGGTCCTTCCTCATAGAGTGCCCTTGCTGGATTGCTAGTGGGGAGCAATCCAACAAAGCAGCAATGAACGTGGCCACAGGTGCTTCTCCTGTGTCAACAATGAAAGACTATTTAAAAATCACTGTATTAAAAATTTATTTTATCTTCCTTTTTACAGAGGGTATATCTGGTTTTGGTAAAAAAATTCCCTATAACCTGTGTAATTTTAAAAATCTGCTCGATCAAATCTAATCAGAGTACTGATACTGTGCAATTTTTAATCTGAGGGTCTGATTAAGCCTCAAATCGTGGCACTTTGTAAGGTAGGTATTCAAACAGCTTTCACCTTCATCCTGCCTTTCATTTGAGGATTTTGGATCCTGTGAGAACTTTAAGTGCTTGGCAGCATGCAACATTAGAGAAGATACTGAACCCTAGAGATATGAACAGATTTGCTCAACTCTGTTTGGAAAACCAATGGTGATTAAAAAAAATAAAATTCAGAGTTCCTGAGATTTCATCCTTAACCCCAAATCTAAAACCACTCTCTGTTTATACTTCTGTTGGTGAGAGAAAGGTAATAAAAACAAATGTAAAGATCAGAAGCAAGGCTGATAGTCGAGTCAGTGAAATGTGCCTGCCTGTACTAGTTAGTGTGTGCTCATGTTTAGTTTTCAAACCTCAGCAAGGGGAGAAAAGTGGAAGTAACTCATTCAAAGCATGTTATGTATTTTCTCTTTTGCATTATGAAAACATCAGTAAAAAGAAGGATGGGAAGAAATGAGGCATATTGAATAGAATGTTTGGAATGCAAGAAGTGGTTATAACTCATCCTGACCAACTATTGCTGTGTCCATAGGAGAAAGCAAGAAAACAGTCCTCTGGTCCTGTCTCATCTCCACAGAATTCTTAGCTATGATAAAGGAGATAATGTCATACACAAGGACTAATGATAAGAGAAGCAAAATCCAAGAGTGAAAATCTGAAAAAAAAAAAAAAAAAAGGGCAGGAGAAAGGGGAAAAGAAGAGGAAATGTAAACTTAGAAAAATAAATGTTTATTTTGGTTGGGTTTTTTTAAGGGCTACTTATGGCCACTTATTCTCACAGTTTTCATTATTGTTCATTACAATGAGTACAGTTATTTTAAGTGGGATTCTTGGCAGAATATAATTTTATAGTGATGGAAGACTAAGTGACTTGGGACAAATCCTTGGCTGGTATTAGCCTGCACTTTATCCACCTAAGTTGAGACCAATTGGTTTTAGGTCTGCTTGTGGCTAAAGAAACCCGGTGAAAATTGGAGCAACTCATAGGTCTCTGTGGAAGACAGGCAGGACAACAGACAGCTCAGAGCCTTTCATGCCTGCCCAGGACTTACTTGGACAAAAATAAATTTGTTACCTCTTCCGCAGAAGCAATTTCCTTCCCTTTTTGTCTTGAGTGAACCAACAAACCTGGATCAAGCATTTAAGACTGATGAGTTAGTGTTGAGTAGAGTAGATTTTTATTTGCTTCACCACACTACAGAGTTCAGCTTCTTCAAAGTGCTACTTCTCTGAGCAATGCAACATAATAAGAATTGGAAAGGTGGAATGAAAATAAAGAGACAGTACCAGGTTCACACTGGTTTTCCATGCTAGCACACTGGATTCCGCACATCCCCAACCCGAGCAGTTTCCTTGTGTGACAGGTATTGCCTCAAACCCTGCTAATCAGTTTTTCCTTCTTGGTGGTAGTAGCAGACCTTCTCATGCTGCATGACTTTTAACATGAGCAGCTTTCATTTATTAACTTGGAGGAGAGGGTCAGCAGAAAATCAATTATGCCTTTTTTTTTTAAATCTAGATATATGCAGAACCATTAAAATGAATCCACTGTCTGCGTTCCAGCATTGCAATTTCTTCCTTGCAACCTTCACTGCAGTGTGTCTGCCCTGACTGTGCTACATCAGCATTTGCATATTTGAAAGAACAATTCTGAAGTAAATAAATGGATTTGCTTCTTCCCAGTCTGCCAGTTACACAAGGTAGGAATAGGCCTGCCTCAAGGGATGAAAAGGCCAAAGGTTGGTCACATGTTCCTTAGAGCCATGTTGGCAGGTCCTTGGAAAGATGTATCCGATCTTCTGTCCTTTAACTGGATACCTGTGCCAAGGCTAGATTTGCAAAATATTTTTTTAAATGCTTGAAAATGGAAAGATTTTTTAAGACCGGACTGTTTGGAATGCAGCACAATTTAGGGGAAGAGTATTGGAATATCTCCTTTATGTACGCAGTGCTGGTTTGTCAGAAAGTAAAAGTAGCCCTTGAGAAGAAGGATACAGTGATGAGAACAGGGAATTTTATGAAATCAGTAGAAATGTGACAACTTGCTTGAAGATGTGGAGCTAAAGGACATGGATTGTAAGAATTAGCCATTTAGAAATGATGATTATTATATAGTATATATGTTGCATTAGAACAAAAGGCTCTGAAGTGCTTGGACTCCCTTTAAATAGCTTTGCTATTCTGGAGCAGGGAAAAGCTCCTGCTACAGGTAGTTACAGATTAAGTAGACAGGATGAGCTAAGGGTGGTTTGAGGGGGAAAAAAAGCATTCTTTTGTTTTACAAATGGGGCAATAAGGCACTGTGAGATTGACATGATTCTCTGGAAAAAAAATTTTGAAACATAAGTGGCCCTGAAGTCTGTGTTTTTGCATGTGTCAAAAATCACAGGAAAGATATTCTGTAAAAATTTGCAGAACAGTTCATCCTTAAGAAATAATAATTTGTTAGGATCCATCCAGAAAGATTTTTTTAAGATATTACCAATCTACTATAGCAAATACAAGTGCATCCACATTAAAATATGGCCAATAATATATCATTCTGGTCCAGCTTAACAGGTTACAATGTTGTACACATTACATTTTTACATTAAAGCAAAAAAAAAATTTTAGAAAAAAATCAAATCAAACTTGAAGAAACTTTTTATTTGCAGAAATTATAGCAAGAGATGTATTTTCATAAAAATGACCTTGCTGTTACTTTCAAGAAACTGTAAATATGTCATTGGAAAGGAGATTTATGGCACTGAGTATATTGGCAGAAGATGTAACCACAGGTTGTTGAATTAGGGACTCATGTTGAGTCACATCTTAGAAAGTAATACCAATTACTGATGCATCCTTATGAGAGAGGCTAATGGAGTAGCTGCCCTGTATGTTTGCAGTGGCTAAAATAATCAGTGCAATTATAGAAGTAGTGCTGCAAGGGGTTTTTTTCATACAGGGTGCTGAGAGTTTCTGATAAGGATGGATAACTAATATTTTACCAATCTGTTTAGTAGCACTCTGCAACTCAAAGGCTGGAAGACAATTGTTATCAGATATCTCAGAATCATGCTCTGCAAGAGGTGGATTCAGAGGCACACTGTAGATTCAAGGTCAGATTCACATTCTGTCAGTATATGTGTAATGGTTCTTTGCTAGAGATGGCAGTCAAAAAAGGTTCAAACCTTCCTGGCATTAATGTTCTGAAAAAAATGCAGTTAGTAACAAGAAAGAGAGTCTACCTGTTTTGCTAAGGGCAGACTTATCACGATCTTTCTGCTTTTCTGACTTGCATTTGATCTAAGTTTTTAAGTGTATGACATTTTTCAGAGGGCAATTTATTCCCTCTATTCTGCTATTCAGAGTTCTAATTTATTTTCAGACTTGCTGTTCAAATCTCATTGACAAGATGTTTCTCCGGCATCCCATTATTTCTTTTGCTGTTCTCTGTCACTCTCAGTCCCTGTGTGTGCCTATGTCTTGGCCTGTCCCCCCATGCTAAGCCATTTGTCTTAGTCCACAGGTAGGTTTCTACCTGTCTGCTTGTCTGCAGACTAGAAGCCTTTGACCTGCTATTCAGTTCTTCTCCCCACTTTTTTTCTGTGCACTGTCCTGTGAAGAAGAGGAAGATCAAGAACCCCTTAACTGGTTTTCATTCTCGCCATGAGTCACTCACTGGATGATGATCTCAGCAGCATGGGATTCTCCTGTTGGAAATTCACCTATGGCCTCGTACTGTTTTTGACTGGCACAGAGTTATTTTTCTACCTGGTAGTTCCTGTAGATTTTGGATTTGTGGCCAAAACAGTGCAGATAAACAGGGGTGTTTTTGTTACTGATGAGCAGTACTTGCAGAGCACAGACCCCTTTCTGCTTCTCACCCCGCCCCACCAGTGAGTGCACTGTGAGTGCACAAGAAGCTGGGAGGGGACACAGCTGGGACAGCTGACTCCAACTGCCTGAAGGGATATCCCACACGGTATAACATCGTGCTCAGTGTGTAAAGCCAAGGGGAGAAGGAGGAAGTAGGGGATGATCGGAACGGTGGTGTTTGTCTTCCCAAGTCAATGTTAGACATGATGGGTCCCTGCCTTTCTGGGGATGGCTGTACACCTGCCTGCCCATGGGAAGTGTTAAATTCATTCCTTGTTTTGCTTTGTTTACATGCACAGCTTTTACCTTCCCTATTAAACTGTCTTTATCTCAACCTACAAGGTTTTTCACTTTTACCCTTCTGATTTTCTCCTCTATCCTACTGGGGCGAGTGAGCAAGCAGCTGTGGGGATCTGAGCTGACTTTCTGGGCTAACCTACAACAGATCTTGTCCCTTACAGAGTTACGTCTGACTCGTTGTTTGAATTTCTTTTCTGTTTTGTTCTTTTTTAATTCACTCTATGCTAAGGGTGTTATATAGTCACTACAAGTAAACAGGCTTATTATGGCTTTATATGACTTTATTAATAGATAATGACATACACAGAATAGCGGTCATGCCACATATTCACCAACAAGATTGTATATTCAATATGTAGTCCAAGATATGAAGATGCATATGCACAACGATAAGGATGTTTACAAGTGTAAGATGTATGGTGAAGATTCATTTGATCTTCAAACTAAACTTCCCCCCCCCCCCCCGTTCTTCTGTAAGACACTTGTAAAATCTATTTAAACAAACAAAATGAGTGCATTAATCACAGTTCTCTGCACCTTTCTCACATTCACTCACCTGTTCTTCAAGTATAAATCTTTCAGCATTATTGCTTTCTCACTCTGATAAAGGTCAAAACAAAAGAAAGAGAAGTTGAAACTGGGAAAAGGATATAGACATTTTATAACAGTCCTTTTACGGGTTAGATGGGGAAGGAAATTAAAATTTGCTTCAATGAAACAAGGCAGCAGTGTACACAGTTTCAGTTTTCTGAGAATGGAGGTGAGGCTGTAGAGGCATAAATGTAGTAGTAGATTACTGAGGTGAATGCTGCTGATAGGTAGAAAGGTTTCCACTTTCTTTTGAACCACTGCAACTAATTTGTGCATACATTGTGAGCTCCTTTTTTTGCAAATCCTATCTCTTTTGACAGTGATGAACCCCTTGAAAAGCAAAACCCTCTAAAAGGCAACCAGAAGGATTTGAGCCTATAATTGAGCTCATGCTGAATTAATGTTGCATTGTCAATTGCTGCTTGCTGACATGGGGGATGCTAAAACCATGAATTCTTATATTGTATGAACCAAATTCTGACGTCTTAAGAGGTTCTTAGAGATGGCATCTATCTCACTCATAGCTGAGTGCCTCTCATATTAAAAAAGGAAAAAAAAGAGAATAACAGTACTTACACACAGCTTCTAAGAAGAGCTCATGATACACAGTTCCAACAGCACTTTAAGAAGAAATGTCAGTATTATTATTCACACTTTGCAGATTGGGAAACTGAGGCAGGAGATGAAGTGCTGAATTCCTAAATCAATCAGTAGATTTATAAAAGACTCAGGAAGAGCTACAATGTCTCATAAATGCTAATAATGTCCTGTAATCTTTACCATCCTGTTTTTTCCTTGGAATTTTGCTTGAGAATAGGCTGTCCTTGAGAGAAACTCTTCAAGTGGGCCACTTGACTTCTTTGAGAAACCTTAAGAAGTCTGAATTTGAAAATTTTTTTTTTAATCTAATGCCTCTTTGGTATTGAATCCTTCGTGTCCTTCCCAAAGTATCTGTAGAGCCTTTGCAGAAGCCATGGATAATCTGGAAAATGATATTAATGGGAGGCAGGCAGCATGCTGATTTATCTCCTTTGCATTCAGGTCATATACTGTGGTCTTCTTTATTTCAATAGCTGCCAAACACAAGGACCAGAATGAAGAGCAGCAGGAAGGCTGAGCCAGAGATGACAGAAGGAGAGCTAATACATTGGCACAAGGTCTTTGTAATGGGTGCATTGTCCTCCTGTGACAGCAGATTGCCCTCTCAAGGTATTTGTTCAAAGACATTACTGAAGAAAACTCCCTCCGAGACATGAAGTTTTAGATAGTGTTGGTTAAATGTGATTTTTATCTGCTTGCAATGAAATAAATTATGATTAGGTGATTTTGATTTTTTTTTTTTATTTTGATAAAAACATCATTGGGATCTTACATATGCAATCTCTAGGATATGCTGTTTATCTCCAGATAAACTGAAGATAGACAAAACTGTGTGGAAAACATGGGAGACAGAGGTACTTTTCTTGTTTGGCTGCTTGGGTGACTATTGCAGTTAATGCAATGGGCATTATAATTACTTGCACTTCTGACCTTTTCGTTACGAGGCCATAAGTCCTGGTCAGAAGATGGGCAATATCGTCCTCATTGAATATTCATCAGAAAAGATGGACAGAAATGTGTGACTCAGTGTGATTCAAGAGTGTTGAATTTGTTCATGGATGATAGTCTGTAGGAATTTGGTCTTGATTTTTCAGAAGGATACTGTCTTCCCCATGCAGAGCAGCTGCTGTTACTGATGACTCCTACTGCTTGAACACATGGAACACAGCAGCACTGGCTACACATGATTGTATATATATGTATATGAGGGACAGACTAGATTAGAACAAATTTTGGAAATTCCTTCCCGTTCTAATCAACAATACATTAGCTTTAGAACTAAACCACTCTTTAACAAGTTAAACTCATAGTCTTGGTTTTGGTCTTTTTTATTCTTAACTTTAAAACTATTTTATTTTAGTATAGGAAGTTAGAGAAAAAAATTAAACATAAAACTTTGCCTACTAGGATTATCTTTCAATAACTTCTGTCCAGGGCTAATTTATTTTTGTTATTCAAATTTATTCCAATGGCATGTTTGAGAGGTCTTAACAAACTTGTGCAGCATATGCAAGCTGATCTTACTAAACAGACCATTGTAGAGTTTATATGAAATTGAGATTTTTACTTGTCATTTATTTATATTAAAACTTTCCTGGATTGTCAAAAGACACCAGTATTTTTGCATCAATTTTTGGTGATCTGAGGAATTATTTATGCACTTAGTTAAGTCTATCCTGTTTGTCTTAAGAGTGAGAGAACAATTTAGCTAATTCAGGGCAATAGGTTTTTGGAAGAATACGTAGTATATCTTCGTTACCTTTTAGCCTAAATACAGCTATCATAGGTTGCAAAAGTTCTTAATGAAATACTGTACATACATGGTGAGTTGACCTGCTCTGAGTTTCTATTATTATATTGCTCTCAGTACCCTAACTAGTACCAGCCATTGCTGTTGTAGGCACACGCACAGCATAACAGAATTGGTTTCCTTTAGCCATGTTCTTGTTGGTGGCAAGATGCTGATTCTAAAAAGTCCAACTGGTATTCACTTACTTTCAAGAGATGTCCTTTTTGGCTGTGCTGCCAGCAGGCCACAAGCAAGTTTCAATGGAAATTTTTTGTTGCATAGTTTGCTTAGTGTGCCTCCCGTACTCCCCAAGTAATGGCTGTATTTTGCTGGTTTTTAACCAAGTAAATTGCCTGTTAAACAGGATTATGGTTTAATTAAGATACAAAGAGTTTGATTCAGTATTAATTTTGGTAACATTTCTAGTTTCATTTCCCCCCATTTTCCTATGCTGTCAGCTTCAATTTGGAAAAGAATAGCTAGAGAATATAAGCAAAGCGAAGGGCTTAGATGAGTGTATACTCTAGTAACCAACTATAAGCTCCTATTTCCATTGAGACTGAAACTTTGTTTGAACTCTCCACTAATGCTAAATCTGTGGTTATCAAACTGTACCACAATACTGTGGGAGTGAATAAGGCAACTATTTTTTTGAGATATTGCTTGTGATTACTGGAAAAGATAGGGATATTAGTAACAACATTCAGAAGATTTATAGCTTGTTTGCTGGTGCATAGGAGAGTAAGTGCAGATTACTGAGGGTTCTCAGTTATGAAGGCTATGAATTATAGTTGTTATCCATAATTTATTATTCTCCATGTGCTTCCAGTCTACATTTATTTGGAGAGAAAACACAGACAGGCAGAGTAGGTAGGAGTAACCTTGACAGAGTAAGACTTGCTTCATGAAATTACCATCTTCACCTTGTTCCTGAAAAAGAACAAATAATCCTCTAATTATTTAAATACCTGATTGTTATCTGGCTTTAAGAATTGGAGACTCATTCATTGAAACAGAAAAACTGCAGCGACCCTCTTGCACAGCCACTGTGTCTTCACCATGGAGCTTCTGTGAAATTTTGGAAAATTAGAAAAAGCAGCAATGAGCCCCAGAAAGACTTCAAATATAGCTACCAGCATAGTGGGATCAACTGCTTCTATTTTTGCAAGTATTTATATGTATTTTTCATAAGTGATGCTCCTTGGATCTAGTGCACAGGTCAGACCTAGTACACTTCCACGTGCTTTTCTGATGTTGGACTAGAAGAAAAAAGATAGCACTACTTTGATAGATATACTTTTGTTTGTTACGTCATAGTAAATTTTTCTCACTGATTTTATCTACACTGATATAGATGTATGTACTTAGAGAGAGGGATACTTCTTAAAAAAGGGGTAAGAAAATGCTTATAATTTCTTTTAAACTCAGTTCAGGTGAATTTGATTATCAGAACACATTGTTTAATGACCTACCCTTTAGACCTTACATTAGCAGCACATCAGCTTCACTTCGGTACATCTTTCGTTCCCCAATATTTCAAACAAGTAGTAGTTTAATAATTTAAAGAAAATGTTTCCTGTGCGTTCTTCTTTTTTTCATTTCTCCAAATTATCTTCTCAACGCTTGCTCTTGTAATACATGGTGCAAGTTCTGCAGAAAGTAAGTAACTTCACCACATATAGACATGTTGGCTGGCTGATTTTGTAGGTAATCAAGATGTAATTAGGTAACAGAATTGTTAAGTTAGATTCTGCCTAGGCAGTTGAACCTCAACATTTTTTAAATTGTCATTAATGTTCATAAAATGAGGATATAACATTTTATGACCTGGAAATAATTTGCATTTATTTACTAGTTATTAATTCTTATATTTATAGCACAAAAGTAACAGGAAGAGACCTGTCTGAACATTCTAGATGCTTCTGACACATATCTGAGAATGGAATAAATCCCCACCAAAACCAGCATCCTTGTAAAATGAGATGAAATCATTGGGTAGATCAAAAAATGAACCAAAAGGCTTATTTTATTTGAAAAAGATTCCCAATGCTGCTATAGCAACTGTTCTAATAATTTGAACCTTATGTCAACTCCTGATGCACAAAGGAAAGGGGTGGCTTTTAGTAGTATTGAGGAAGTCATTGAAAAAGAACCTTAAAGCCATTGCTAATGCAATGCTGAAGGGACAAAGTTCATGTCCTGAACTGCAGACACTTAAAAGTCATACAAGCAGAAGAACTGAGATTCAATTCTCCAGCTGTATACAAGGAGCAGTTCTCCTTGTATATTGTTTAGCACAGTGGATTCACAGAAGCACTGACACTGCTCCTTGATTTAGTCTTGAAATTTAGAAATGAAATTTCTCACCACCACAGTAGTGAGGATTCATTTGGCAGACTTGTTAACATATTAAAAAAGAAAATAGCTCGGTTTATTATTGAAATGTATTCCTGAGCATCACATACACACCCTTTGTCCCTGTATTTGTTGCCTTCCTACCTTTTTTCTTGGACTATCTTTCTTTAGCTACTAGTCTGAAAATATTTATGCATGTGCTTATTGTAGGTTTGAAAGTGTTCCAGATGTGGCTGCTCAAATGCTTACAGTAAATTGCTGTGTTTGCTGAACCTTTAAGGGCACTGGTTGTGATGACAGTAAGATGTTTTCTGAGAGTCTCATGGCTGAATATCTGAAACTATCTAGATATTTAGCTTCCACCAAACCTGATAGAAATTAGCTACCTCAAATACCTTTGAAAATTTGCACTCTCAATCATTTGGGGCAGAAATGTTCTCTCCCCTATTTAACAATGGAACAGTATGCCAACTTATGTTGTGCTTTAGCAGCAGTAGTAATACTCTGTACCCTCACTGCTACTATTTTCATATGTGTATAAAACCTTTTTTCTTTTTTTCATTTATGCTATTACTCACGACTTGTTACATCTGAAGAAGAGAGGGCCTGGGAGAACATAATGGCAGCTTTATATGGAGAGGAGAGAAGGTGATCAAGACGTTGTGTGGAAGGGCAAGAGAGAGTGGACAGAAGTCTAAGGAAGAGAGTTTCAAATTGGATACGAGGAAAACTTTTTCCCCAAGAGAACAGTAAGGCAGCAGAACAGGTTACCTGACAAGGCTGTGTTGTCTCTATCCTTGAAGGATTTCAAGACCTGGCTGGACAAAGCTGTGATCAACCTGGTCTGCCCTCAACAGAGATTCTGCATTTGACTTCCTGAGGTCCCTTACAACTGAATCTTATATGATCTTATGGAGCATGCCATTTTAATCACAGAAGTTTTAACATGATACTACTGGAACTGCTAAAAATGGTTATTGCACTCAGATCGAAAATGAATTAGTCTAATCAAGCAGTTCTGCATGAACTACAGAACTAAACTCTTACTTGATACTATAAGTACATTTCTTTATAGCTTCTGAACTATCGTAGTGATGCCACATCTAACGACACGCAGGTGCTCAAATAGATTTACTGGAAAGACAGGTTGATTTTGTTTTTGCTGTCTAGCTGTTGAGATAAAGAGGTTGGCAATGCCTTCATAAACCATAAGATAGGGGAGCTTTGTATTGCTAGGGCTGTTAATAAATTTTTTCAGCTTCTGACAACGAGCAAATTTTTTTTGAAAAGCAGAACTTAGTTAATATTGTTTTCAAATGAGACTTCTAACGCCTAAGATGTATTGTGCTACAACATTTTTTTCCACATAGGGTTTTCTTTAAATCACCTGTCATGGTGAAAGACAGATGTACCTTTATTCCATAGTCTAAAGTGATGTGTGTTTATATAATACCTTAAAAAAAAATCTGCTTCTATCTTTTGATTCAAAAAGTCCCATCAAAATGTGCTTGGTTTTGCTTTAGATAAAAATAAAGAAAGAGAGAGAGGGGGGACAAGCTACAGCTTTTAGATTCTTTTTTAAAATATTCTGTTTTCAACAGCTGCAGAGAGTAATTATTATAAAGGCTGTAGTCCCAATTGTTTTGTGTTGATGTTGTAGCCATACTGTAGCAGACACTCAGCAGATGCAGACTGAAGCACACAACTTGAAACATATGGCAAGATAAAATCTGAAAGCTATGCTAGCTAGCTACCATAAAGATTTTGTGAGGGAAAGGAACCTTAAATCAACATAGACTTTTAGGGAAGGACAGCAAAAACATTATAGAATAGAAATGATGATACCTCTCTATCACTTCTGCATCTGTAGCTAAAATCTCTGGAAAGAGAAGTTACTGTGTTTTATTCTAACTGAGAGAAGTTAACAATTTTTTCAAGACTTCCAAATAACACTTATAATCTCAAAGCTCAACTACTGCACATTCTATTATTCCAAAGTCTTTCTTATTGTAGCAATACTCCAAAGAAGGCAGAATAAAATTTCAGATGGTACCAACAAGAAAATAGATTTTAACTCCAATAGATCTTATTAGCAAGTAAATCACTGAGAAAATTTCTACCTTTTGGAAATCATTTAGGTGACTGCCACTTGAAGCACGATGTAAATAATGTAGCACCTGCCTTTTTCCCTGATGGACAGGTTTGGTTTTAATGTCTGTAGTAGAATACTGACCATTACTGAAGTGTAATTGTCATTCATTTCATTTTAAGCATTCCGAGGTAGAAACAATTATTTGCATCTTATAAGGCTTATAAAAATATGTATTTTGTAAAGAACATATATTTTAACCTTGATGCTTGCTTATCATGCCATAAAACTGAGGCCAATACTTTCACTTGTATGTGTATACCTCCACCACACATAGGCATTAAATGTATGCAGACAGTAGGAATTTGTTTTCTGTACTTGTCTACCTGCTGTCTTGGTTTTTCATTGTCAACCACTTACTACTCTGCCCTGCTAACCATCATTATTACCCTGACTTTCTATCTTTCCCTCTTCTACCACCCATCTTTTGTAGAAAACTTCTCTGAGGTGCCTAGTTGTATTGCAGAGGGTCTGACAAGCAGCAGCAGGCATCACAGAACTACCTTAACATGTGGATTGCATTTTGCTGTAAACTATGCATTTATGTTTTCTTCCATATATTTTGATGAATGTACTTCTTGTTTCAATACGATATTTACATATATAAAGTGCTGAGAAAACTGATGTGCCTGAATACAGTACAATCTTTTTTTACTATTTCAATATTGTTTGTGTATCACACTGATGCTTCTAAAACTGTGTGGGAGTCTAGTGTGTGATTTGAAGCAACATCTTCCTTTTGCATCTGAGCCTTTAATATCTTACATTTCTGGTTAATGTTAATGGCACATGAGTGGGAAAGATCTTATAATGCAGAGTACAGTTCCTATCTGTATATATTAAGTGCCTGAATGCATCTTCTCTTTACTACAACAAATCTTATGGAAAAAATTTATTTCTCTATCCATTGACCTGCTATCTGTTGCCCTTTTGAGAAACTCACCTTTAAGAGGTAGCAGGGTATAGCTGTATATATCTGGCACACACATTCACATCTTCAGAGATAAGACACAGCATGCATCATGACCAGCAGATATTTCATATTGGCAAAGAATGATTTTATGTCAGATTAGAAGCTGCTAGATGCTGTGAATGACAATGATGTCTCCAGCTATCCCTTCAAAACAGGGAAAAAAAAGAAAAGGAAATACATACACACCATGTCAGAGACTCTTACAGCATTCTGAGTATGCAAGTAATTCAAGTGGAAGGCAACTCACGCCTGCTGTTCAGTTGAAAGATAAACCACAAGATAACTGTGATATGGCAGAATGTGATAGTATATGGAAAGTCTTTACTTAAAATGCTGTAGTCCATATTGCTTACTCGCAAACCCATTGGTGACAGGGAGTGAGATTTGACTGAGGCATTATATCATCTTTGACTTAGGTGAAATATCCAGCTTTTTAGGAACATATAGTCAAAGATTTGGATGAGTCCCTCAGATGTTCAGTGAAAACTTTTTTTTAACCTGAGTAGGAAAAAAAATATGCTTCCAAAAATCCTGTGATGAAGTACAAAGAAATGGTCTTTGCAAACATAGGTAGGAGAAGTGGTGAAGACTCTACTTTGTGCTTGACTGAATCCAGAGGTGAGAGTTTGGGGTGAACAAATGTGTATGCACTTTCTTTATTAATATTATTTTTGTAACTGTTCATACATTCATGATAATAATTTGTTAGGGTTCTTAATAAATATATTACTTTAGCTATATTTATGAAACATCGTGTTTGTGAAGAATTTAACTACTGTATAGTTTTATGAGGGGAATAAAACTTCTAAAGCAGAAGAAAAAGCAGCTGGGAAAAAGAGAAATTAATATGGATTTTTTTCTTCATAGTTTGACCCAGATTACCTCATCTATGGAATTTACAGAGTCTGCAGATATCACATCTGACTAAGAGCTCAGTTCAAACTTTGCAGAAACCACAGTCCTAAGTGCTGCACTTGCTGTGGTTGGGAGTTTACTACGTGGTGTTCCAGGGTAGAAAGCTGAATCCAGCACTTCCTATTTTTCATTGCTTATAATTTGCATCTGCCTATGAATTTGAGAAGAGAGTCCATGTGTTTCTGAATTGTGCCTTTCTGTGCTCTTTTGCAATTCTACTTTTGATGTAGCTGCAGTATGAAAGAAAGAGCTTTGAAACAAGTATTGGTGCCCCACCTTGCACAATTAACATAAATACATATCTGGACCTGGTTCACAGTCTGCAGAAGTGAGTATGTAGAGTTCCAGTCACTTCAGTGGATGTTTGAATCAGGCTTGGGGAAGTAATGGTAACTGTGTTTGCCTTTGCAGGATTGAAAGCAATATGCCATAGTCAGTGAACTCCTATTTCTTAACATATCCATACAGAAAGTGTACAAAAGCAGTGTTCACTTTTCCCCTCCTGAAAGTCTTACTTTCTTGATATCCTAGAGAAAAAAAAAATTAATTAAGAAAAGAAATTAATAAGTCTTATTGGAGAGGTAATTTTACACATTTTTAAAGTGAGCAATAAATAGGTAACTTCTGTGTTATTTGTGTCCTTGTTTTTGCTCAAGGTGAGGACAATACAACCTTGTAGCTCTGACCTCATTTTCAGAAAGAAGTTCAGGCATAGCAACATCCAATCTAGTCATGTAATCACCATGCTCTGCAATATTACTACTTTAGGGACAGTGAAGTTTATAAATCAGCAAAACTTAGTAGTATGAAGCAGTGTATTTTTAAAAGGAAAACAGTATTTAGAATAATGATTAGGTGAGATGGAAATGATGTTACTCTTAACAAAACAATTTACTGAAACATTTTGAAAATGGAATTGCCAGCAGGTAATTTGTTTTGTTTTGAAATGGGCTTCTACATTACCTTCTGCTACTGTGAGGGTAGGATGAGGGAGGCATGTATACAAACACAGGCATATCTACAGATAAATGAAGGTACACACACACACACACATCTATACATACCCCTATGTGTGCATACATTTGTGCATAGGGATAATGCTTTCCTTTGTAGCAGTTATGTTCAGCTCTTTAAACCTGATACCTGTTGTAGTAACAACTCTGTCTTGGAGTCTTGTGGAAATTGCATAAGGGAAGCAAGGCTCTTCTTACAAAAATAATACAAAGTTTTTAAACATTATGTTAAAAGGGTTTCAGTAGTACTGAATTCAGATTTACAGAGCCTCTTCCAATCTCTTTTTCTACATATGGAGCATTTCAGACAGATGGGAAAAGGAAACAAAACTTTTGGTTGCAAGTTGTAGGGGCTATTCTAGACTGTAGTCAAGAAATTTGATAAATTCATCGTTGAGGAGAGAAAAGATGTGGAATGGAGAGTAGAGGAGATAGATCACAAAATTGTAAGACTTTCAGAAGAAAACTGCTAAGAGTCAGGTTTTCCAGCCTAGAACTTAGGTTCCCATAAGTTCACCATTGCATTTCCCTCCCTTTCTTACTTTGACTACATTAACTTCTTGCACAACATTAGTAGCAAATACTGAAATCCTTTAATATCAATTCCTGCTTTTGCTCTCAAAGCTGAGATTTAGTGCTCTCTGGGCATATCTTAGTGCCAGCATTTTTGAGTTTGTGTGGGGGATGGTGGTTCATAACCATCTGATGTAAGACTTCAGGGCCTTATCCCCACATGTGGATATCTGAAAATAAGATTGCAGAAGCACAAAAGCTAGGTGGAATCAGGCTGGCCAATTGTGCGTGATAGGCTTTCAGACCCTAGGGAAGAAGAAACACTGTCTGTTGTTTTTGCTTGCATGTACACATGCAAGATTCTCACCCAGCAGAGAATGTCGTTCCAGAAAGGCTACACTTTCTCATGTGTTCAGGAGAATCATTGCAGTTTAAACAATGTGATTCAAAGTCCCCTAAAGTCTGTGTCTATTTCTTATTGCTTAAGTAGAGTAGTACAGGAGTGAGGTAAAGCTAGAGGTGATGATCCAAGTGCAGGGTTGTTTGAATGAGAGTTACCAAAGTGATGGGACCAGTACAAGGAGGAAGACACTGCCTACCTGTGGTCTTGGCTTATAATCTGCCAGATATAGAAGTATCCAAAAATATTCCCACTATGTTTCCTCCTCTGACACTCAGTTATACAACATAATCTACACTTTCTTAAAGAAAAATTATACTAAGATGAGGTAATGGGGCATCTTGCAGAGTATCTCCAATTATCATTCTGCCTTTATGGCATATAAACAATTTATCTAAAATACTTGATTTCAGTGTCAATCTTTACCGGAAAAACATTAAATCTCATAACCCAACTGAGAGCAGGAAGGACATATATCATTCTTATAATCTCTTGCTTTTATGAGTGAAAATATTAAAACAGGTTGCAAACCTTCTTCCTCAAGAAGTCTAACATGTCACTTCATATCTTTTCCTGTTGGAATCAATGTAGGGTTGTTTGCAGAATAAGGATCTATGCAGCATGAATCCAGGTGGTGTAATTGGTACTGCTTATTGCCTTGCTAAGGGCACAAAGGGAATCAATGTCAGAAACCAAAATGGGAATGCAGATGCTCCAGGTGATACTTGCAGAAGTATTGACATGGAATGCTTATTTCACCCTTCCAGACGTTGTATATAAGTCAATTCATAGAGAGATATTAATATATCTTTGAGTCTCGACCTATGCACCTTGCCTGTTCGTGTCTGAAACCCTCACCTTTTTACCTTGTTCTGCTAAATGCTAAGTGTTTCTATTTATGCTTCAAATGCTGCCTGTAGAGTCAACCGAGTCTGTAATTCATGCCAGCACTGGCCACTCTGTTACTGTGCTGTGCCGCTGTCACATTTCATCCTTTGTCAGCAGCAGTTCAAAGGAGCAGTCCTCCCTAATTTCAGCAGTTAGTGATATCGAAGATCAGAAGACTAGGTAAAAAATCAGGACACCAAGAATGGGTCCCTCTGACTCTACCTCCTCTGTAGTATTCCTAGCTCACACACACACTCACACACGTTGGTTGCTTGGATTTACCTACACCTTCAGCAGCTCAAGGACTCTTGCAGGCTAGAAGATTCCAGAACCACATGGTGGGTAAATAGCTTTGCATTGTTCTCCTGAAATTAGGATTTAAGGTCTGATTAGGATGCCCACACTTCTCCCTGATGACACTGCACAAAGCATCTGTGCAAGCTGAGGATTCTGCCTGCAGAATTACAGTGATAGTGACAAATGTACCTCACCAAGAAATGACCCTGGGGACAACAGGAGTCTGTCAGTCTAACACAGCTGTTTTCTGATGTGGACATCATATTTTGCCTCAGAAAGTGAAGGTTTTTTATCAGTTCTTGCACAGCCTGCAATAGCTTTATGAACTTACTGGAAAATTCAGAAAGTTCTTCGAAGACATGAGCAATATTGATACTGCACTTAAGGCAATAATTGGGCTCTGTACCAGCTTGCTCTATATATTTTATTGGAACAGTGAAACACCCTATATGATAGACTTTGGAGATATTTCTTAATTTATTTTTTCTCCTATTATTTTATCAATACTTTTAGCATGGCTTTTTGTCACGGTATGGAACAGATCCTCATCTTTCAATTCTTTCTGTAGGTCTCTGATTTAAAATAGAAATAATGCTGGGCTGAGAGACGTGTTGGTAAATCCTATTACTATTAAAAAAACCTTAGTTATCTGCTGCCACCGTTGAACAGATACTAAGAAGAGGTGGAACAGATTTTTAGTAAACCAGTATAAGAAGTCTTTTTATAACATCCAATTGGAAGTCTTTGTTAAAACATAAGGTTCTGTTTGTTATAATTTAGCTTACATATCATCCCGATAAAAGGTGCTGAATGTAAAATTTTTTGTCAGTGAAGAAATGGCTTCACTGCATATTGCACAAAACACACAGAAATCTGATCTAGTTTTAAACTCTCTTGACTGTGTAGGCACCGGTACTACTACAGTTGAATTCCTTCTATGCTAATTCACATATCTCCACAGTATATAGAACTATTCTATAAAGCCCCTGAGTTATAGACTGCGTGCATGGACACCCCATAACAGATGTATTTCCTATATTGTAAGTTTTCCCATCTGGTTGTAAAGAGTATTGTGTAGATTTTGATATTTTCCCCAAATAATGACCAAAATTGTAGTGTGACTCAGGAAATTAATACCAGAGAAGTTTCATCAAAATACTTGGGAGTTTTTGCCACTAGCGTCAGTAGAGCTGGAATTCCATCCACTGTGCTTTTTAGTAAAGATACCTTTGGATAAATTGCAAGGGCAAGCACGGGCAAGTCCAGTGGGAATTCTTAGCAAATCATGCTGCTCAGAAGCAAGAGAATAAATCTTCTTAGTCCCCTTAGACAGCACACATCTCACTTGCTTCTAGAAGGCTAACAGAAAGATCTTTGGTCCCAAGTTACAAACGAATACTAAAAACCTGGGAAGCCCCCTGGGAAGTCTTACCCTGGTCCAGCCACACAGATCTTCCTCATTATTAAATTCCTTCTCTTGAAGTAGTTTTGAAGATTAATAGAACAAGCCTTTCAAATAAGTTTAATATTTTTCTCAGATAAAATGATATAATGTATCAAATTAATGTCAATCTTGAATGCTTTATTTGGTGTTCCAGCTGCTGTAGCTACATGTTTGAGTATCAGCTTTTCGTTCTAATTAAAAGTTTGCATTTTGCATGTTTTTCATGTTTTTCTTTGCAAATATCACCTGATGGTGTTTTTAAATGGCAAGACCAAGGCATGAAACTCTTCTCTTGTAGGAAAGCCCTTTTTGGTGGCGTTTCGGCAGCTCTGCACATTTTCTAGTGCTTAACTCACTTTTGAGATCTGAACAGATAACACTGAGTAACATAAAAGGGGAGAGAGAAACAGGCTGGAGAAATTCTTCAAAGCACAACTCTAAACAAAAGAAATATGGGGTCCTTGTC
The DNA here is from genome assembly GCF_003945725.1 of Corapipo altera. Taxonomy (NCBI): domain Eukaryota; kingdom Metazoa; phylum Chordata; class Aves; order Passeriformes; family Pipridae; genus Corapipo; species Corapipo altera. The sequence goes on along the minus strand of NW_020884898.1, from coordinate 1,424,684 downwards.
CTGTCTGCTTCACATTCCTGTTGTAGAGATTTCACTTCTTTCTGGTTTCCTTATCTCAGAAAAGAGAGAGATAGCATTGCTTGCTTACCACACACAAGGGCTGTGGGAATTAATTGATTTAGACATAGAGGCTGCTCTTGAAAGCCTGGAACATTATTAATATGAACCACTGCCTGCCAAAGACATGACCATTTAACCACTGCACCGTCTGTGATAGAGCTTTATGGAATCACTGCAGTTGCTTCCAACCTGCAAGGATTAAGGAGGCCAAGCAGATCTTTCCATTCAGCAAATTCATTTTCTACTTTATCCCCACACCATAACCCCTCTTCTTGCTTTTGTGCATCAGCATTCAGTTCCTAGCCACGGAGCCTGTGGGGTCTACCTGGCTGGCCCAGGGTGAGACTTAAAGGGGCTTCCTAGGTTTTTAGTATCCATTTGTAACTTACTTGGAAGCCGAAGACCTTACTGCTAGCCATGTTGTCAGAGCAGGAATCCGCACTGCTGTTTTTAATGTCTGTAGAGCAGTTGTATTTCCCTGTGGCTCCTGGAGACGTTTATCCATCATAGGCTTCCTTCCACAAACCAGTATTTAAACATTACTTTGGAAATGGGAGCTGGCCGTGACAGGCACTGATTCACTGGGCTTTAGTCATGACTGTTTCTTTACACTTGTAAGTAGCACTGAGTGGTTGTTTTTTTCCTAATTGCTTCCAGCTCACCCCTGCACCACAAGAAAATGTTTCTGTGCCTTGTTGATCTTCTGGCTTGCGCAGATGTTGTGCCATTGGCTTGAGCACCACATTTTCTGTGCCCTTGAGCTATTTTAGTATTTTTTCTCCTCTCTTTCCTTCTGCTTCAAAGCTCTGCAGTTATGCTTTGTTGGACAAGTCACATTCCAGGAAGAGTCAGAGTAAGAAATAAGTTGCTGGCAAAGATGCATATCTTTTATATAAAGTCAGTGTAGCAAGCCAGCATGTTGCTTTAGCTTTCACATGTACATTTACTGTTAGCAGTAGTTAAAATAGTTTGAGATGGACTACTGCATATGTTTATGTGATTGAATAAAAATATTTTGTGGGAAAAAGCTGTTTAATCAATGTTCTGAATGGAAAATACATTTTTTGTTTTTTGTTTTGGGAATATTTTTGCTGTATTTTCTCTTAATGTTAACATTTTGATTCTGCGTTGTCGTATTCACATTTCCAGATTATTGTATGTATTTAATAAAAATTTGAGTACCTTAGGTGCTTTGGTAAGCTTGTGCTACTGTTTCGTGAATGTATTTTCCATCTTTTGTGGGTTTTTTGTTGGGGAAAAAAACCCCAAAATTGTTGTTCTTCGATCTGAAGGTACAGCAGAGAAGGCACCGTGTTGCAATTTCTTATGGACTTGAAGCCATAGTGCACTAGTACACCTTGACACAAAGCTCTTGAAGAGTATATTAGATTTTCCTTATTCCATTGAAGTCTCTATAAAATTCCTACCCTTTTCTCCATTAACCAAGACTTTACAATTGCAAAACAGAACAATGTTTTAGAAAGGTATAGCAACATAAAAATGTGGCAAGATTTTATCTAATAGTAAAGTGGCTTGGGGGTAGATTGACGTGACTTGGCCATCACTGGTCTATTGTTCTGATGCTCTGTGACATTTAAAGTCTGATAATTTATATTTTTCTTTCCTATAGTCCAAATTGAGAGGTGTTTCAGGGATTCAGTCATATACTGGTGTAGACCACAGTTTTATATTTTTACCTGAAGCTCTTTATTTACACTCAGCAAAACCTGAAGTAAAGTTTTTAAAATGATGAAACACAGTCTAAGCTTTTCTAGGGAAAATATTTCCGTCTTCTTTTTTTTTTTTTTTTAACTTTTGTATATATAATATTAAAACTCATCCAAAAATCAAGAGGAATAGGAAGCAGGAAACAATCTTCTTGCAAAATTTTTGGGTTTTTCAATAGCCAGAACACATTTTGGTATGTGAGGGGATGTAAAATGTTGGGACAAATTTCAGTTTTGTTTTATCCCCAAAAGGGCCATCTTAGGCTAGCCCTGTATACAAATCTGGATGTGTCTAATCAGACATGATTACTCAACATGTTAACTCAACTTCTCTTTGTCACTCTAAACATGAGCTGCCTTAATATAAATTTCCATGCATAAAAACCAATTATCTTCAATTTTGTCTGCAATTCTACATAGTGATTCTATTCTTTTCAGAAGAATTTCAGGGATTTAATTAAAATCAAATTATCTGGGTGGATTTTTTAATGGGGAAGATGGGATTGAAGTGTGAGCTTTTGACTCTCCACAGAGTTGTAGGGAGAACTCAGACATTTTGCAATCAAAATATTATGCTGAAGTATTGCAGAGAGTATTAAACTATGTTGGAGAGACCTTTATTAAAATGTGCAGTGGCTATTCTCTCCTTAGATATTTGACTAAATTTCAATGTATCAATTCACTTGGAGCTTCTAATAAAATGTTAGGAATATTATTTTATTATTTTCTCATGTTTAGGAATTTTTATTTCAAGATTTCTTCAAATTACTTCTTTGACATTGTTAACACAGCTCTTCTGTGAATAATGTAAATACAGAAAAGGTAGTATTATTATACTGATTGCTTACATTTTGTTGCAAGTAAATGCTCTGTAGGTTTCATTTCAATTCTTAGTGCTTAACAAGAACTTCTAGTTAAGTCTGATGCACACACACAGTAAATTTTTTTGGTGTGTCTGCTATATTAAAATACAGCATGTAGCTTTTGAATTCTTTTGGAAATGAGAATGTGAATTTTTTTAGGCATTTTGGCTAAGACTTCAGGATCTGATAATTGTTTGTAACTATTGTATATCTTGTAATGAGAAATTAAAAATAGCAGCTTTCACATGGGAATTCAGAAATGTTTCATGCACACTGTTTGCTGGAGGTTCTTGGCAGAGGGACTGTAAGTAGCAGAACAGAATGTGGTGGTAGATGCTGCTTCCACATATTTTTTTCACAGGTGCTGTTGCCCCTAAATATTCCTACTCCGCCAGTAGTTTTCAGTTCAGAAAACAGAAGTGTTTGGTACACAGAAGTTGATGGCTAAGACCATGCCCACTTGTGAAGGCAGCAGGAGGTCACTTGAGTGGCTGATTTCATTGCTACTGCAGTTGGTGTGACTAAAATTGAGGCGCTGAGTGGCAGAGCCCAGGCTCTATGCCCAGGGTGGTGGTGGCTGAGCTGCCCATTGTGCATGAGGGTTCGAGGGGCTCAGCCTGTAAATAGCAACCATCTCCGTCTGCACTTTTCTTCCCCTCTTAGATTTGTGGGCTGAGCAGAGGTCAGGTGTTCTTAAACTGATAAAGGAGCTCTTGAGAGAGAAATTGCTTGACCATTTGTATGATGAATGGCTGAAGAGAAATCAAGCAAAGCTGAGCTTCAGCTTGGCATCCAGCAAAAACACAAATGTGCATTTTGTGCCAGACATCTGTGTTTGTTCCAAGGAAAGCCCTAGGAAGGAGACTCTGGCCTTTCTCCACCTGGAAGTTATGAAAAAGGCATGAGAGCTCAGCTTGCTTTTTCTTTAGTGTGTACTGTGTTATGTCCTAGGATATTGGAAGCTCTTAAAAGTGGAGCAGTGTGTTCCAATTCAGACCCTGAGCTTTACTGATCACCAGGTGCACCAGGTGGTTTCCAAACTACTATCCTAAAGTGTGCCCTGGCCAGTATTTCTTGCCTCCTGGCTGGACTTAAGAGAGGGCATGGCCTCATGCCAATGTCCTTCAGAACATTTACATTTTTATGCAATTATAGTGTTTTCAAGGAACATGTAAGGCTCTTAGTATATGCAATTAGAAGTTTTCAGTGATTTCTACAATTCCTTTAAAAATGTAGTCTTTTGATGTGACACATTGTGTCCCATGTTCATCAAATATTTGCTTCCAATCCCCTTGTCCTTTGTTATTCTTTCAAAGATGAAAATCATGTTCCTTTCCTTGTATAAAGAACTCTGGGTTGGTTGCTTTATTTGTTTGCTTGCTTGTTTTACATCTAAAAAATCCAGATTTTACCTGTTCTGAAAAACTTCTTGATTGAATGAGATCACAGTAAAATTCACATCACAGGGCATAGGATGTTCACTTTAAAGTATACTTTGGTTTGTTTTTGCCAACTTCTTGTAAAGAAGTATAAGAAAAATTGCCTTTGATAAATCATTCCTTTCTTCAATTATCTCTTGTAAGAATTCCCAGTTCACATCTTTTTATCATCCAAATGATTCTTCTGCTAGAAAGGTTTCCAGCTCAGTTTTTGTCTTTGTTAAATCTCATTTTATTTCCCATTGATATGAATGGAACCTTGAGATCTGGCTCATGTTTTGGCAGCCTGAAATGTTACAATGCCTCAGGACAAATCATGAAACTACTGTAAAATTGATTTATTTAACCATTTTTAGGGCATCTATAACAGTTTGCTTAATCTTGAACACATAGGACCTAAAGTAAAGATGTGCTTATATTAATCAGGTTGCTAGCAGAGCAGCAAGATGATAATCAAATGATAACTGCCCTCAAGAAAAAAAAAGACCAGCCTGGTATATGAAAAAAAATGTCAGGGCAGAGGCAGGAGGAAACAAAGCAGATGGTATTCCTAGGTTTTGGTAGTTCGGTTTTTATTGTTGTTGGTTTTTGTTGTTGTTTTGTTTGGGTGTGTGTGTGTTTATTTGTTTGTTTTAATATGGTACTTTGGTAGTTACTGCTTAATTCTACAGAAAATGATAAATTTGAAATATGAGGATTCCCTAGGTTCTATCTGGGCTCTGGCAGCCCCACAAAGGAGTTCCAATCAGGTTCTGGCTGAAGAAAAGATGTCTTATCAACAGAAACAGAGCTGTAGCTGAGTGGGTCTTATTTTCCAGTTTTAATGTATCCTTTGTAAAACTACGAGGCTGTTTCTCCAAACATTCTTAATAAAGTGAAATGTGGAACTTTTCAGAAATCATTACATCAGCCCAGATCCTGCTGAGTGTCTGTGTATGGTTGTCACATAAGAAAGCAATAGCTATACTGCAGTCATGGGACTGCTTTTTTCCCCTGAAATTAACTATGAAAAATAGGAGATGGAGAGTGAGATGAAACATGCCAGTGACTAACGGCACTGCACTAGAGTTTCGTAAAATTGTAGCATGTTTTGATGGACACTTCAGGTGTTAATTTGGAGCAAGTTAAATGTGCAAGTTCAATGAGGTTGTAATGTTAAAGAAAACCCAGTGTGGAGTTACACATTTGCCACCGGGAAGCTGCTGCAAAGTGAGTCTTTGGTATGAAAGTTGTAAGTTTGATGGAGGCTCTGAAGGCCGGGTAAAGTCTAGGATGGCCATAACTATGCTCATTGGTGTTTTTTGGCTTCTGTCAACAGTCTCTGTGGCATTGACATAAACATGGCCTTGTCAAGCTATAAACATAGCTCTGTAGCAATAAAGTTTCATTCCGTTATTTTATCTCTAAGAATGGTTGGACACTGAGAGCTGTAAAAATCTAGTTCCTGGCAAAGTCTTTTAAACACATTTTACAGAATATCTTGTCTAATTAAAGGCATTTTTGGTTTGATATAGTTTTAAGTCAGGTTAAAAGCTACTAGTGAGCTAACTTACAAAAGGAAAAACAACTTAAAAAAGTCCCCCAAAAACCACCTCCTAAAATTCCAAGTGTGAATTGCACACTTCCAGAATGTCAAGGCGAAATTCTTCAGATCTTGTAAACCTGTACTTGAGGTACGTACATGGGCATCCAGTCAGCATGCAGATGGATGCAGTTTCAGAGCTACACTTGAAGCAGAATGCTGCTATTTTGAGTGTGTTTTATTTGAATAAAAGCTGGCATTTCTTAGAAAAAAAAGTTTTATTTTAAATAAAATTATTATTAGAAATAATAGTGTCAGAAATATTACTTTTGTATGCATAGGGCAAGTCTATATATTTTAGTAATAAGTTTAAATTTTGTCAGAATGCATATTTGTGTAATGGTTATTAGGGGGTTATATGACAGTAGTTATTTCATTATTCATATTCAACATTAACAATTTATTAAACTGTAATAAAAGTACTCAGCCTCATCCATTGCAGACTGAAAGTTAGGTCTGTGAAATGTTATCCTTAAAACTTATTAAAGGTATGGAGTTAGAAGAATGTAAAAAAGAAGAGAAAGTTAGGGTGATATTTCTGAGACTCTAATGATGATGAAAGAAGACTATTCATTAGACAGTATTTTATTTTATCTTCCTTCTGATTCATTAAAGGTGCCTTACTGGTCTTTATACTATGCTTGATATTGTGCTAAAATACAAAGCAGGAAGGTGAGAAGAGTTCTCTAGATGCACTACTAGAATAAGACTTGGGGCTACCTTCCGTCTTGACCTTGCCAGTTTACAGTGTGGTGACATGTCACATCTCTATAGTTGTGTTGAGCTCAGGTTTTGGCTGGTTTGTCTGTTTGAACTTTAAGCTCTTCAGAGGAGGATCTTCTGCTGGCTTGCAACAAGTGTGTCTGGATTATGTGCTTGGGGCTGGCAACTCTTGTTTCTTGAATATTTCTATGATGCAATTAAAAATGGCCACATTAGTAAGCATGAAAACATATTCAACAAAAGCCAAATCCCAGCAACACCACCTTATCTTCAACTCCTGTCTCCCTGCTCTCTAGTACAGCCTGTAATTGCCATCCCAACTCCACAGCTATGGCATCCTTCTGCAGTGAGTTCTGCAGTCCAGCCTTCTTCAGGTTACTAAGCCGGATTTTCTCAGACTCTGAACATATGGAACAGAAGCAGAGGAGGAAGGGCTAAACTCTTTAGAAATTAACTCCTGTATTCTGCACTCTGTCTTGTAGAATTAGTAAAAGCAAGGCTTGCTACACTGAGCAAAGACATAAATCTGCTAGGTAAGTCTACTGTTTGGAGTGTCATTTTAGCTCCCTCACTAGTCATTTTAAACTAAAAGATGATCAAAAGGGAGGTGGTAGTCTCTGCAAAGGCCAGATTAAATATGAGTGCATGTGTATGAGTTGAAGAGCAATCAGTGTTTCCATGATATGGTTAGAACAAACATGTTAATTCTATTTTTTTTTTAGTGTGGATGATAGCGCCTAACTTTTCTGTAGTAATTTGGCAGGGGCAGGGTGTGGCAATGTCATTCCTTCACAAAGGAATCTTTTAGCTTTCCTGAATTTTGCAGCTGGTGACCACAGCACAGAGAAGGAAAGTGATACACCTTAAGGATTACAATAGAATGGGGAAAATAGAACAAAAATCATCTGTGTCCCAGCCCATTGCACTGTCCTTTAGACCAGAAAAGAGACATGACTTGAGGTCAGTCTTATGTCAAAAACACTGTACACTGCTTTGAAAAAATTGAGTTATTTGTCATGCTGAAAATCTCCAAAGCTGGCTCTTTAGAACAAAGGCTAAAAATCTACCATGTTGTAAAGTCCCTTTCATGGCAAGTAGCTTCCAATATTTTAGGGGTTACTTTTGCATGTTTTTATTTTATGAGATTGTGTAACAATGAGGATTTCGCAAACTGAAATTAATTGATATTTGTTCCTGGAAGTAGTATTACAATTACCTCACAAGGGCATAGACCAGGGCAGGGAGAAGCCAGGAAGGCTAATGGTACTCAGTATCAAAACTTAGCTGTGCTTGTGCCCAGGGTCTTGCCATGACCTGTCTGCTCCTCAGTAGGAAAAGGGAGGATAAACACTTCTGCCATTTCTGGAACTACTGTGGCTAGGAAAATTAGACACGTTTCATTTCCATCTCTATTAAGCTATGTTGACAAACCAGACTATTGGCCATGTTTGAAGAGGATTAGTAATTAACTAGGTAGCCTAATTATCAGAACTACTTTGTCCTCCCAGAAGAAAACAATTAGAAATCCATTTCCACATATTAGTTAAAATAAAAATACTTCACAAAGACGGATTTTTTTGGCTAGGCCAGTGGTTTGCAAATTAATCATAGGATACAATGCATTGCTGTTTGCAGTTGCATTTGGTGGCTTTTCATAGGATCCCACTTTTTGTGGATCAGATGGAGCATAATCTGTTTATTTACTTTTTCCTGTGCAAAGTGTCACATTAATGCTAGTCTGCTGAGACTGGCAGAGACTGGCAGAGACACAGTTGCATCATTAGAGCAAAGGTGCCAAAAGGGATGTTTGGCTTTTTCAGATCTCCAGCTCTTTAATCCCGTTTATGCCAGCAGGCAATATTTATTAAATACTCTGAAAACCAATTCAGCTGATTTAAATAACACTGGCAGCACAAACTTGTGTGTGACTAGCAGAGAGAGCTGCTTGTCTGAGCACAGGATAAGTTATAGGAGTCCTACAAGTCTCATTTCCAAGCTAACTGCAGGTCTCATCGCCTCACTTTAGACAGGACATGAATTGGCACAGGCAGATCAGAACTTGTGGTCCTTTGCATTGTTGGGATGAAAACCAGCTCTGGTTCAGACCTTGAGAAATGTCCTGCCTGGGTGTATTAATCTGAAAGGCAGAAGGAGGCACCTCTGGCTAAGCAGAGCTGCTCCAGGGTTCCTGTAGGGGCATGTGGAGTTCTCCTGTAAGTCTCTCTTCAGGTACTAGATGTAACCTTTACTACCATGGAGCAGAGATTATTGCTGTCCCTCCAGCAGGTGGAGTAGCTGATGGGACTTCGTACCTCCTGAAGTTCTAGCTGCCATTCAGTGCTCTTGTATTGATGGGCTGAATCACACTGGAAATATTTCTCAAGGGCTCAGAAGAGAAATTGCTCTCTGTATTGCTTCATGTCCTTTAAAACTGTTTCTTTTCACTTTTAAGGATGAAAATGCAGCTTGGTGCTGCTCTTAAGGGCATCATTAATCAGGTCTGACTGAATGCTCATCAATTTAGTAGATTTATGTGTATTTATTGTCATTGTAACATTTCATGTGTGGTTACATCCATTACATGGAGTCTGTGTAAACTTAGGCTGAAGCAGATCCAAGGCTTGTCAGGTGTATTTTTTCTTTGCTGAGTCGGGGCAGATTTTACAAAGCCAAACCAGAGAGTCTGGGTTGTTTTTATAAATTCAGGTATATTTAACATTGATAGTGTTTGGAATAATAGGTGAGGGTACAAACCAAGTTAAGAATCTGTTTCTGTTTAGCATTATATGACTATACAGTGACAAGAGTTTTACTGTCTAAACAGGCATCTAGAGGGAAATGTTTATTTGGGAAAATGCACAGAATAAGAGTGATGTGTGCAAGATATCACAGCAGATTGGATGCAGATCTTGGCATGTACCCGTAACTCCTGCTTTCTGGGACTGTTCCCTTGTTTCTTTCCAGCTCTTCCTGCCAATATAGAGTTATTATCCATACATGGACACAAAAATGCCATAGTAGACTGCAAAGCCAGATCTTCAGTTCATTAAAAAATCAGTGTTTTTTCATTATGCCAGTAGGGCTATGCTGATTTTCCATATATGAGGACTTGCCACCATATTTATGTTAAAGTTTTCTAGTATTTTTAAGATTCAGAATCCTAAAGTCAAGACTTTCAAATTTCTTTTCTAATTTAGGCATTAAATCTATACGTAGGCTGAGAATTGTGTGGCCTGATTTTTGATGAGTTATTCCGCTGTAAGCAGTGGTTGTCTAAAACCTTCATGGCTCAGATCAGTCACATCACTGCCTACATATGAATGTGGGTGCTTAACTTCAGACCACCTGGTTTGAAAAATTTGTCTCAAGTACTCCTGTTTGCTGCTGGAAATTTCAGTGTAGACAAACATTCCCGTTGCCTTTGTTCAGTTCAACCACCTATCCGAGTCTTCTTCGTTATGGTGTGCAGCTCTTACATTAGTTTGGCCTTGTGTAAACAGATAACCTTTGCAAAATTCAGTTTAGTCTTTCCATAGGTTCAGAACAGGAACGGGTTAAATTCTGTATTTGGGTCTTTATCCCACGGGACTGTTGCTAACTTAAATGGTACAGGACAAATCACCTCTAAAAGTAAATCGACAAAAATACCCTCATTGGATTACGCATTATGTTCTCAGGTTGGTTCTCCTTCTCAAGTCTGCTTACTTCTAAAATCAGCATATTTCTGAGGGTGCTTACTTTCAGCTCGGTTGCCAACATCCGTTAATTTGCTACAGTCCTTCGAAATGACCCCACAAGGTTATATAGTAACTTTTTACAAGGAGATCTGGAGACTGGAGAAACATGTCGGGCTGGTATTTCACTTACAGCTAGATGTACTGTGTGACAGATTAACACTGCAGACACATCTGCTATTCCCAAGGGGCTGAGGAAACTTCAGTCTTAGGCAGATGCAATACGTGGGGTTGACAGAGCAGACAAAGAATCACTGCAAGTTACTACAGCAGGTGAGAGATGGATGCAGGGGAATTGAGCAGGGCTTAGTGTGATGCTGCGTGATACACAAAGTAACATAAAGCATGTGGCTGTGTTTAGTGGCTTAGAAATAAGGCATAGATGGTGATCACTAAATAAATATTCTGAATATAAAGGAGTGACTTTCTGTGGCTTAACTTCTGTCACTCTCCCAATAGCCTGAATTCTGGTTCACAGTGACTGTACCTCTGTAAAAACTTCTATGATTCCACTGAGCTTGACCTCATCTATGAGATCAAAAGTGTCATTAAAAATATGAATGGTTCCTAGGCAAGTCATAGTTTTACCTAGAAGTTCTGAGACCCCAAATCCACAGAATCTGTAATATTCTGTGGGGTTTTCCTCTTGTTTAATTTTTAAACTCCTAAAGACTTGTTATGTGCAGCCAACAGATCTGGCAAGGTTTTGAACTCTGCAAACAGCTTTGGATGCCCATCTTTTATAGTCATATAACTAATCAGTGTCACCTGCATTATTTTTTAAATAAAGAACTTGCTTCTCCTTTTTGAAAACTTCTTTAGGGTTTTCTGTTCAGTTTGAAATGTAAGTCATTTGAGGTAGATACTAATCTTTTTGTCCTTTACCTATATCATAGTTTCAGGTACCCTTAATAACCAATATAATAAGAATCTTTATTCCCTTGTTCTCCGCTTTCTTGGTCTTATGTAAAACTCATATTTTGTACCATATGATTGCAATTTGATTTGACAATTTACTTTATGTTGATCATTATCTTCCTGTTGTGTTCTGCCTTCATTTTTATTCAGCTTCAAAGCTGTCTAATGTTGAATTAAAATAATAAGACCAGTTAAGAATGGTAAGGCAGTGCACTGTCACTTACAGCAAATTGAGTTGTTCATTTCAGTGGTTTTGGTGGCCACCAGTTCAGCATTTCTGTTTCTGCAAACCATTTCTCACTAACACCTGAATGCCGAAGTGCCTGTATAGGCAAAAATAGTTGCCTGAGACAGCAGATTGATCTGAACAGTCATGTGGTGGTGACCTGATAGCTTTGCCTGCACCAGAGCACTGCAAAATCAGACCAGCTGCAGCTTTAAATGAAGCTGATGGGTGGTTGATAAGCTGGAGGCAGTACCTGTTGTTGCAGGTGAGCACAAGGCTTCTACTCCCTGTTCCCTGGATACCAAAATGATACAGCAGAGCTGTAACATTGGGTTTCTGACCCAGTTCTGTCTTCATCTCTTTTCCCTCCAACATCTTGGGAATTATGGCTTTGTCTTGACCCAGGCACTCATTTCTTTGATTCAGCTTTGCTTATACTGCATAGAAGCCCCAAGTTTGAGGAGAAAACTTTCCAAAGCTCCTCAGAAACTCAAGAGCATAAAAGTCACAGCTATTTTCAGTATAATGAGACCCTAAATCCTTCAGTCTTTTGAAATCTCCTTTCTAATATGTAAGTTCAGTTACAGCACAGCAATACAGCTTTGTGGCTTTCGGAGTTTGTTTTTACAGTTCACCCACCCCTGAAAATTTTCTTACAGGAGCAGTCCAAAACGTGACTGTGGGTTGGACCATGGTGTCTGCAGTTTAGGGAATTTGTTCAGTCAATAAAACCAGGCATGCTGTGGGCTAACTCCATTCCTCTTAAAGGCAATAATACAAGCAGTTGAATGGAATACTTTTGCCTATCCTGAGGCATAGAATATATAGAGGGCACTAACAAAGCAATAGTTTGCAAATAAAGCAGAGATGTAAACCTTTCCTCTAATGGCTGACCTCAGCAGTGAGGAGATGGTCTTCTCAAGTCCTGTGTAGGAGAGCTAAAGCATGATATAAGTTGACTAGATGCTGGCAGCTACAAGTTGCAGCATTAGAGGAGACGACTGATGGGGTATGCCAGAGGCTGGGTCTAAATTCACAGGCTGTGTCAGCAGAGCTTTGTGGGAGGAATCACTTCCTTTGGGTACTGTTCTGTACTGATTTCTGCTGTACCAGAAATCCCTTCTCACACTGGTATTATCCAGGGGTATTATCCTTTCTTCAGAGATGACATAGCCTCAAAGTCTTCATTCTTACTAATGGTCCAGGGCCTGTTTTCTGTCTCCTAGTCCACGTGACATACTACATGACAAACTTCTCTGTCTCTCTTTGGACTGAATATATTAGGCAATATTGGCAGGGCTGCAGCTGTGCTGCTTCTGCATGTGCTGAATCTGCACTTATTTATGGATTGAGTTTTATTTTTGATGACCACCAATCTGGCATCTTGCAAAAAGCTGTATTTGAATATAAGGAAGAAGAAAGACTAATATCTAAGAACTCACCAATAAGAGATTTTGATCTGCGTTTGTTATATTTGTGGGTGTATGTAGTAGCAAAATATTGGTGGATTTTCAGTTATACAAAGTATAATAATTTTGGTAGAAAAGGAGAGAAAGTAAGGAATTGGAGTTGGTTTTAAGGTCAGCTATCTGAAAGCAACAAATCCAGCTTCCTGAAAATATGTCAAAGAAGGGATAAATTTTGTATTTCATCTAAATGATAGGAAGACCTTATAAATTAATTTGTTGGTAGCTATGTAAAGTTTAATTACACTGTGAAAAGAGAAGGTGGCATCTTTCTCAGTACTGCTCCCCTGTGGGCAACTTTCAGAGACAGATTCAGAACATCGTTAAATCATAGACTCTAGAGAGTAAATTGGCTCTGTGACCATTTATAATCCAATTAAGAGGAAATAAATAAACAAACACACAAATCCCAAGACCCATTCAAATTGTCAACACAGACAAAAAAAATGCATTAAAGTTCAACTCCCATAAAATTTTTTTGAATGAAGAGGGTGCACTAAAGTAAATGACACAAAATTGGTTCTTTTAGGAAACTGTAGGTATTAGCATATTTAGGATTTGAGGTTTTTTTTTCTGGAGCACCTGATAGCCCCCAATATCTTTCTAATCAACTCTCTTTTATTGTTCTCCTGTTTTTTTACAGACCACAAACAAGAAAATGAAAAGCATTACAACATTTCTTCATATGCAGCAGGATTCAAAGCTGCTTTGAAGAAATTGCACCTCATTATCTGTAAATACAGCTACCCAGACTGAAAACAGCCCAAGATGATAGAATGTGGCAACTTGTCTGTTTAGAAACATACAGGCAACTCTAAATTTATTTCCCTAGTGATCTTTTCTCCATTGGTTACCCACTGAATACAGAATGAACTTAAAGATTTCTGCCTTATGCTCAAAAGCCTACAGAGGACTTGCCTTTTTTTTTTTCCTTAGCTGTAATATGGACTCACTGTATCAGGTAGTTTGCAAAGTCATATGTGGGCAGTCCCTACCCTGGCACCAATGAGGAAACAAAACAAGAGGACTAGATTGAGTGATAACTTTTGGGCAGGTTCACAAAACAAGCCAGGAATGGAGCCAAGTCTGTGACATTCACACTAGTTTCATAGCAGCCAAATCACACTGGCTGCCAAAGCTACCCAAGGAGGCACATCTTTCTCTACAAACACCATCTTTTATAAGAATTTCTAGCATAATAATGAAGTTTCTAATCTCAGGACGTGAAGTAGCATACTCTTCTATGTCAGTTGCAAAACTTGCTTTAGCAAGCAATTAGAATATCAGCCCAGGGAGATCTGTCAGACATGCTTGTTCCTTTGATTTAGCTTTCCAACAACAACAGATTTTTCCAAATCCCAAGCCTAAGAAGGAGAAGAAAGAAGAAGAAAAGATGCAGGGGAAATCATTATATCTTTAAAAATCATCCCACGTCTGAACAGCATAGGGTTAAAGGTAATATGCACAACTAGATTAATAAAAAAGAACATATAGGACAGAATTATATCAAATATAACTCATTGTTCCTACAATATGTCATTTGGTCATCTTGAAACTCTTTTACATCCCATCTTCTCCAGTTTGAAATTTTGATCTGAAAAGATTTCCATTTGCGTCTTGATTTTTTATTTATATTTGCTGCATGCACCCACATCTGCATCTGCATGCCCATGTAGGCTCATGGCTGCTCACAGGCCCGCTTTTCCAAAGAGGTTCCCAGCTAAATAGGTACATAGGCAAAATTGTTTTTCAATCATGCTTCTAGAAGACCTAGGAGATTGACTTAGTTGCTACAAATTTGGACAGCAAAGCTTTACTGGACAGACAGTGAGTATCCTTCCCATGTACCCTGGACTGTACACAGAACCCTTCACCACCAGCATAGGGGCTGAATCTATCTCAGTGAATGTAGAAAAGCATAAATATTTGTCTTCTGTAAACTACATTAGGGAGGTAAAAGCGTACTCTAATTATGAATGAAGTGCAGCATCTGCATGACTAGGCAGAGGTACTTTTAAAAGGAAGTACATTTAAATATGTCTTTCTTTGAAGCTTCAGCCTATCTTTTTTTTATTAAGCAGCTATCTATGTTGCCTAGGTGTGTTGAACTAATACTTCAAAAGAACTGTGATTATAATCCATATTGTTATTAATAAAAAACCACATTTGACTGAGACAAAGCTTGGATCATATGAATATGTAACTGTATTATAACAGATCTGCCAAGAGGTTTACAGGCCTGTAGACAGAAGATGAAGTAATTAATTAAGGAATTACATCCACAAGGTGAAAAGTCCCTGAAGATAAGTATGTTGAGAGCTATTTTAGGAAAAGGATCTAGGGTTTCTGCACCTGAATAATTTTTTGCATATCTTCAATGGAAATGCTTGTGTGCATGTGCGCCTGTATTTTCCCTCCTGCACAAGTGGTCTCAGTTTTGGAGTCTCAAAATTTTTGTAGCCCCTGGCACAACAACGGTAGATCATGAGTCAGTGGGCCTAAAAGTTACAGGGACAGGACCTTTCAGGTGGTGAAGGTCAGGGTGAATGTTTGCTAAGGGAAAGAAGAACTGAAGGATAAGAGTGTAACAGTTCCTGCCTATTGCTGAGGAAGGTAATTTCGGTCCTGAGCTCTGCTAAAAGACCCCTTTAATTTACTAGAGCAGTTTGCATAAAACAAATCTAACCCAAGCTCACATAGTACCAGTGGCTTCCCGGGCTTGTGAAGTAACCAGATATCATATTTTAATGTCAATTTGACACAGACTGCTCCAGTTCTGTGTTATGCTTACCATTCTTCAGTTCTGCCAGTGTGAGAGAGATCCAAACCCATTTTTTAGTCCACAGGTATCCTCTCTTTCTAGAAGTTATTTTGAAATATGCTCTTTGGACTTTTCACATGATTAAATGTTTGGCTTAAGATACCTGAAATATCCTGTAATCTACACACACACACACAGACAGATTGTAATCTCATGTGATACATATAAAAATGTTCTCATCATTGCTTCTGTCTATTTTTAACGTCTTCCATTGTGTTACTAGGAAAGATTTGGATTTGTACTAACAGTTGTGTGCTTAGTGTATTTATTTTGTAAATACTTCTCTTTTGTTTATTTATTTTGTTTTTAGAAGAAAAGTAGATTTCTTTCAGTTTGATGACCTCCCTATAATATTCAACATGTATCTTTCCACTGCTTTTTCATAGTAGATAATACATTTTAACCACCATTTAGAATAATTCTGCATACTCCACTATTTTAAATGATATTAACAGTGATCTGTGATTTGTTTTAAATAATGAGCAGGTTGAGAGGATCATTTTAAGAGGGTTTTATAAAATTTGTAAAACAAATAAACAAACAATTAAATAAAAAGGAACAAAAGATAAACAGGAACAATTTCCTGTTTTCCTTTCACTAATTTCTGGTAAACTGAAATATTTTATACTTTTGTGTGTATTTCAGTGAAGTCTTCTGCTTTTTTAGGAAATAGGTTTCTCCTGATCTTGAAGTCAAAGAAATAAGACAACAGGGACAGTGTATATTGCTTAAATAAAAGAACAAACAGTAATGACCAAACATTGCAATACTGGAAAGCAGAAAAAAAGAATTTGCACCACCACTTGTATCAGATGTGTTTGGAACATTGCTGCTGTTGAAAGCTGTTTTATAATTGGAAATTTGCAGCACACCCAGGTCTGACCTAGGAAGCACTGCTGGGTAATGTGTCATGGACCACCAAGGAAACACCTCCGTGGTGTGTCCTCAGTGGTCCGGTATCTGTGACCAAACCCAAGCAAAATGCTTCTATTAACAGAAAATTACTATTGATTATGATCTATATTTTCACACATTTTTAAGGAAAGTTCCTGCCATCACCCAGGCATAATTTTTTTACCCCAAATAGTGAAAACCCAGTCATGGGCTAATGGCCAGGAGTGGGCTGTGGATGTGACATCTCCCTGTATCCCATCCTGCTAAGTTCCCTGCAGACCTTTGCTCCAATTTTACCTAATTCCTTCACTAGCTACTGGCATTTTTCCCCCTGATGAAGGTGAAACAATCCACTCTTCAGTCTCATCTATGCAGCTCAGATAGCAAAAGGTGGATATTAAAATAAGTCAACAGCCACAGTCAGGAATTTTCAGGTGTTTTACAAACAAAATATATAGGTACAAAAATACCCATGCAGGTCTTTTGCAACAATCCAAGTAGCCAGCACTGTAAAACAAGGGCATGAATTTCTGCAGGCAGTCACTCAGACATATTTTGTTACCACAGTGTCCTATCTAAACCTGTATCAGCTTTGTACACAAAAGTGAGCTGTGCTGCCTCCTAACACTAATTGTAAATGGAGCTATTACAGAGACAGGGAAGTCATTGTGATGGATCTTTGTCTAAGGCATCAGGCAGCCTGTAAAACATGCTGTGCTTATGATGGTTAATATTATATGGCTCTCAGAGCTGTATATCATGCCTGTTACTCTGGAGAGGCACCTGCTGACTGTTCATATGCCAGTTTGTAAAAAAGGTATGCAGACAACTTAGCTACAAAATTTTACTTTTATGTTTGTTGAAAAAAATTTGAACTTTGATCTGTGACCCTAGAAGGAGTAGTTAAAGAGCCTGTCCTTTTCCAAGAAAAAGAACACCTTTACCCAATGCGTAATTGGTTCAAGGACAGAAGTGTTTAGGCCCATATTCTTAAAAACGTCATGCTGTATTTAGATATAAACCACCTTTTGGTGCTTTGAGCCACCAGTCAAACCCTACAGAACAGAAATACTCCTCCAAGTGTGCATATAATGAGAAGAGGTGATGCAGAAATGTGAAGATGTGCATTCCCTGGCGTATCACCATCAGTAGTTGTTCCCAGCCCCCTGCACAATGTGCTTTCCTTTTGGCTTTGAGGTAAATTAGTGTGAAGGCCACAGCCCAGCTGCTCTGCTCCTGTGTCTTTTGTTGTGTGGGACAAAGAAAGGGTTGCTTTACTTTTGATCTCTGCAAGTATGCTACTGGTCTTTCCCCTGTTCTTGCCCACCTTGCCTTCTGGGGTCATGGAAGGATTCAGACTCAAGAGAACCAACACTTTCTGTGCAGCAGAAGTCTTTTAAGGAAAGTAGTAATTGTCCTTGTTCCTGTATTTCATGCAGAGGTGCTTGAGGACACATAAATATCTGCAAGGAGTGTTTATGGGATGCATAAAGCTCTGTCCCTGGTTTTCATGCTCACTCATCCTCAACCCCTCTAGAATTAAGAGATATACATAATAAATGATTCATTATGAGCGATTATCTCTGGAGATTTTTTTTTTAATCTTATCAAAGCATAGACTATGTCAATCATGTGCAAAGTCTCAAATGGAATTACTTCTCATAATCAACCACTCTTAAGTTTGTATCTCATTTTTACTGTGTCATTTTAAAAGGAGACCTGATTCTCTGCACCTCTTTTGCAAATTGAAAGAAAGAAATAATGTATTTGTAAATCCATATTCAGGACTCGGAGCCATCAGCTGAACAGCCTCTGGAGTCTTAGGTTTTCCAATAAACTTTCATCAACAGAAAATCAATCATTTCAGGGAAAGATATATGTATCCCAGTGGCTGCATGCAAACAGAAGAGTGGTAACACTTGTTAAATTAGATGCCTTATCAAGTGTCACACTAAGAATGGTACTAATCTACATAACCCATTGCAACAATAACCTGTGACACAGCAAAGTGCATTGTTAACTTTAATAAATAATATTTCTGAATGTACAACATATTATCAGATCACCTTTGAGAAAAAACAAGTAAAAAAAAAGTCAGATTTTTGAGGCTAAAAATGGAAAAGACACCCAATAATTATCAAGGTTCATAGAAACTGAATTGAAAGTTTCCATTGTGAATTCCTAATATGTATGCAGGGACCCTACTGTTGAAAACTTGATGAAAATTAGACAAAAAGGATTTTCTAAAACAACATGTGGGAGTAAGTTGCAGCCTAAATCTGTGCAGCTTCCATTAAAGGTAATGGGGGTTTCAGTGTGTATTTCTTGCATTGAAAAATTTGCCCTTGATAGTCTCATTTAATCTCACCAGAAGAAATTTCAAACTTCAAATGGAAATGTGCTAAATGTTATGCTGTACCAGAACAACAAATTAAGACACTGAGTTAATTTTGTTCCTCTGCTCAGTGTGTAAGGCTAATGCAAAGCACAGCCCCCCAGATGCTATTTTGCAAACTGCAAGCTGCCTCTTTACTGATCCACATGCCCATGATTTCTTGCCCTGGTATCAGAGGATAACACAGCACTGTGGCCCAGGAAGCACTCGTGGACCTTTAGCTAAAGTCAAGCAGTGTACTTGACCCAGGTGGCTGCTGCTGGGCACTGAACAGTTGCAGTGCAAGGTCAGTCCCTCCCTAGGAGACTGGTAGCTCTGGAAGGAGTGGAGAAAGCCCCCAGTGAGAATCTGTAAAGGAAAGACATTGTAAGGTGAGAAAGCACCCTGGGGCTTCAGTAGGATGCTGAGCAGATCTGGCAGACTGTGCATACTGCCAGGGAGTCACCAGCTGGACACTTGTTCCCATTCAAGCCAGCAACTTCTAAATCTTGCTTTTCTTTAAGCAAGAAGTGTAGAAAACAGATACATTAGAAGCTAAAACAAGGGTTTCCAATCTCTTTTGTGATGAAACTGGAGTTTTCTTTTTGCGCTGTGCAGTTGTGTTGAACAGTAGCACAAGAGACATATTCAAGGCCTGTGCTGCATTTTGACAGGCATGGAGCAGATCCAGAGACAGGTTCTATTGAGGAAGAAATTGTATGGAGGGACAGCTCCCTGGAGGCCCTGAAGAATGGAAACATTTTTGTTCTGTAAAATTCAGGTATCCTTATGACTTAATATATATTTCTGCTCAACCTATAGCCTTTTATCATGACTGAAAAGACTGCTGCTAGTTTGGCAGGATTTTGAACCTAATGTCTTGAAGATTTTATACCTATATAAAACTGTATTTATTCTATGTATGTTCATAGAGCACTTTTTACAGCCAGGTCCCATCTACATCAAGACATTCATTCACTAGACCACACAATGAAGACGTTTGTAATTTTTCTACCCTTAAGTCTTTCTGGTGGCAGAACTGACAAAAATGGTACAAATATTTTTTTTTTAAATAAGCCATATGAGATAATTTTCTCTTTATGTCCACTCTCCCTTTAATAAAGCAATGTTTGAAACATTTCTGTTCATGTTGTCAAAAAGTAAAATACAAAATCAAAATGAGCACATGAAAGGTCACCAAATCTGAAAAAAATGTGGTTCAAAGCATGATTCCTTGGAAATTTCTGAGCACATGAAAACAAGGTGTCAGTATGACAATACTTGTGGGCCATTAACTTTCAGTGTAGTAATGGTGTTCCAGCTAGAATTATACCTCATTTTTCAGTAGTTCATTTAAGCCTTGTCACTTTAAATAATTAAATCAAAAAATGAAGAAACTGAGGTGGATGTGATTTTGACTTATATTTTAAAAAAAAATAATTTCTTTTATACCGCATGAGTATGTCAGTGAGGAATCAGCTAAGCACAGCTCAGTCTGTTTTCAGTGCAGACTCAGTTCATACATGCAATGAGAGCAGCATCAAATTCTGTTCTTTTAACAGATGTGGTCTGGAGCCAAGGTCCTGAACAATGCAGGTGCAACTGGAATATCCAATAATTATTTGGCCCCATGTCTGCGAATTGCCAGGACCTAATATTGGCAAGAGGAAAGGAAAGGTCCCACCTGCATTTTGTACGTGACAAGTGAGGCTCAGTCTGTTCACTCACAGTAGCAAGTGTAGCATAAATTCTATAAACTCTGCCAGGTTCTTTGTTAAGAATCTTTGTGCTCTGCTTGCAGGGGTGGGTGCAATGTACAGGCTGTTACCATTTTCCTTTGTACTAAATATCTTCAATTCTATTCCAACAAAGACAGAATGCAAGGAGGTGGGAGGTGGAAGATTGCAGCAAGGCTTTAGATCCCAAAGTCCTGCTTGTGGATATATGTTCTGAAGTCCTGGGAATGACCAACTTCCATTACTGGGCATGGAGGACCACTTTCAGGGATCATAGCCTGGAAATTTTAGGAATAAGTGTTTCAAGTGGGTGTTTTGTAGTTCCTTTGAAAAGGCAGTGTATAAATAACTGCAGGTGGTGGACAATGAGTGGAGCATGAAACATTAATGAAATGGAATGATATTAAAAAGACACTGTCTTGATAACTGTTGTTCATTAAAGGTCAAGCTCTGTGGGGAAGCCTCTAACTTACGGAGTAAGGTGAGACAGGTCCTTAGAAGCCCTTCTTGAAGAGTAGTACTGTCATATAATAGGGAAGAGGCATCCCACAGCCCTGTTACTTTTCCATTTTTTCCAGAAGTACTTGGAAGGTATGGAGAAAGACTAATTTAAAAGACATTAATGCCTCAGACATAGATGTTAACTTCTGTGTTCTGATAATGTTATTATTATTCTTAATCTTGAAATTCTGGTGTCATCTCTGGTAGATGATTATATTTTGATATGTGAATTGCCTATTCAGTTCTAGTTTTCTGTGCAATAAACTTGTTGAACATTTGCCAAATTTCATGCCAGAGATACCTGAATGGTAGTGGCAGATTGAATAATCCCCACAAACCACATTTAGGTGTCTAAAGCATATTAGGATCTTCTGGGATGAAAAGCAATTGTAAACTGCAGATAGGATTGTCATCCAACGCTTCTCTTAGAGCAATAGAATAAGGAAATAAGAAAAGCTGTATGATGACTACTGACATGATTTTGTGATGTGTTGGTCTTTGGTACCTAGCACAGCTTCTTTTTCATATGTGAAGGTACAGAAATAGTATCTGACTCGAGATTTAGAGATTTCATTGTCATCCTCTAGAGGTACTAGCTTGTAGTTCTTATTTACATTTACCATTAATAAGGACCCAGTGCAAGTGAGAAAGTAGTGTCCCACAAGATATTCTGGAGTTTCAAAATGTGCTTTTTTTCTCAATTATAAGGAAAATCTCAGATTAGAAATGTTGATGTACATTGTTCTGAAACTCTGAACAAATTTATTTTAATCATGCTGAAGCAGAATAGGATGCAAATAATATGAAACCTTATAAATTAATGGTAATAACAAAATGAAATTAAATGCCTCCAACTTCTGAAAACACAAGGTTTCAGTACAACTGAATCAAAGCAAAAGGTGAAACAAGATTCAATGTTATACTTTCCTCTCAATTTTGGGATGAAAATTGACAATGTCTTATTTTAATTCAATATTTCTGAATGTGAAATAGCTTTTGACTGTGTATTAATTCTTGAAAACAGGTACATCAGAGTAAGTCTTTGCTTGGTAACAGTGGATGACTCTGCCTGCAAAGCATTACTGTTGGCAGGTCTTAATTGCTGTAGAGGAAACATCTCTCCAGCAAAGTCCTGCAGGCTATGTACCAGTGTCAGAAACTCTGCTTGGCTTAGATGCAGGTCTAGAGGGATGTAGCAACCAAGCTCTTTTTGCATCCTTCATACAAAGTTACTGCTATGCAAAGTCAGAGTATGAAATGGCAATGTGGTGGTGTACACAACTCTACACTAAGGAAGAAAAAGGAAATGTTTGTGTAGCCTTGCCTGGTCATATGTTTTGGAAACACAAGTACCACACTGAGTGCTATTAGTAGAATGAGAGTACAGAACAATGACTAAGAGTACAGATACATTTTCTTGCCAGTAAATCCAGCCCTAAGCTAGGTACTCCAAAGTACTTCTTTGTGTAGACATTTTTATGAGCAATGAGAGAGGTAGCTTACTAAGAAATGCGTTTTTGAAGCTGTTTGGCTCTCAAAGCTATTTTGAAAGCTCAATATCTTTGAAGACATGTTGAAGTGCTTCATTCATATTTGTGGCATTAATAAACTCTCGCAGAGAGTGAGAGTGGAATGGCATGTGTACAAACCCATGCTAACTTCCTAGCTTGTGCAACCTACTCTTAAGACCTAATTCCCTCAGTTCAGGGTTGACACAGGACCACTGGCAATATTATCTTGTGGCTATGTGTACCCTAATGCATAACATGCCATCCCTCTGCCATTCTCAAGACAGACTAGCATCAAGCAGCTGCCACCAGATGTGGACATTCAGCACATCTGAAAATTAGCTGCAAGGTATCTTAAGTCTGGTATTCAAAAACCGGTGAATCATAAATTAGAAGCTGCAGTTGCAAACATAACTGTAGTTCTTGAATTTTTCATAAGAACTACTAGAATTAAAGCCTTATAGAGGATAAAAATAAGCAGGAAAAATCAAAAGACTTGCTGTACCCACTCGAAAAAGAGAATTCATATGAATGGTACTCACTCTAATTGTTTCAAGTAACATCTTAAAAGCAATGTTGATAATTTTGAAATAATAAGAAGATTAGTAAATTATTGGTTAAGTGAAGCTACAGTGCAAGGTCAACAGCTAGCGTGGCACCACACTAAATAGTAAAATGAACAAATTTCTTGGTTAAAACAGCAAATGGTTGATAAACCTACTGGGGGTTTTGCAAGTAAGGCTGAGCATCAGTAGAAGGTAAATTGGGATGGAAATACCCGAAGAAAAAAACACAATGCAAATAACTAAGAACTGAAATACCTCATTTACCGTATTTCATCTTTTCGTTTCTTACCCAAGATCCTACAGGCTTATCACATATTTTACAGCCAAGATATGTGATTCTACTCAATAACACAGTTTAAACAAATAGTGAGGTATAATCCCATTTCTAAGTTTATACTGGTGCTTGTTTTGGTGTCAGATATCACTAAGAGTATTTCTAAAGTTAGATAGCATATCTCAACCTATGCCATGCGAATTGTAAAACAACAGCTCCAGGCCTAGGAAACCCTCTTTCCTCTAATCAAGCTTTATAAATAAGAAATATTTAAGCTGCCAGAGTCAGTGAGATAACACCCAAATCAGTTCATGCCACAGAGATGTCTGAAAGATCCCTGACTTTTCTCCTAAAAATTTCATGGATGCAACCACATTAGCGTTTTACTTCAGACTGGTTTTGGAATAAATCTCTTCATGGTCCACACCTAGCAAACTTTTACATCATGAACAAGGCTGAGAGTATTCAAAGTGGATTTCTCTGGATGAAACTAAACCAGGAGACATGCTCCTGTAATGCTTCAAATGCAATGGGCTCAGTGCATAGGGCCAGACTAAAAGTAGTTTGAAGTAAATGCTCTCTGAAGTGCAACTAGTGCAGATACCAGTTCCTAAGCACCATCTGTTCAGGTCTACAAATCTTCTCTTATTGGCCTGTGTTACTTGGTAACGTAGACAGAGCTTGTCTGATTATCTGCATTGCTGCCTGGAGACTGCCTGTAAGCTAGGCTACCTATAATTCCTGTGGTGCCTGGCTAAATGCAACATCAAGACCCTCCTAAGACTTGTTTGCTCTATAGGGGCTTGCAGAGGATAAAATGAGCTTTGCAATAGCTTTCATTGAGCAAGGCAAGTTGGGGTTCAAAAGGCAGTTGACTTAAGACTGAGGATCTCTGATTTGGCTCCAGGTGGTCTTGCACTGAGTTTTTAGGACCCACATGTCCACTGAAGCTAAAGCAAAAGAGTGATCACTGGTTGGCTGGTACAAATCACAAAAGTGGTAAAAAAATAGTGATATGACTGTTCATCGTATGTGTCTTTCACAGGATGCACAACATAGAATTCAGGGTTGAAGGACTTTTCGGAATCATTTGGGTTGGAAGGGACCTTCCTACAGTTATTCTCCCTGCTCTTCTCTTTCCCAAGCCCAGCTTTTTCCTCTTCTGTCTTCTCTGAAAAAGGGTTTTCCATTGACTCACAGGGTTTTGTTGTCCCAAAAAGAGGGGAGCACTCTATTTTCTTTTAATAAAAACTTTAATGTGTTTAGCAAACCTCACCAGTGCTAGTGAATATCCCTATGGTGTTGTAAAAAAGTCCATATGATGTTCCTATGTCAGAATCAGCATGTGGAATCCACAGCAAGGATTGTCCCAGTGGCTTAAGAATGAAAGGAATCCTCTGTAAACAAACAAATAATAGAATTGGCTGTATCAATTTACAGAGGGAAATACTGATGATTCCTCTTCTTTAGGTTTTGTCTGAAGGCAGAGGAAGGTACTTCTCATGCCTGACACAAAGAAGGAGCTTCCCACTTCACACTCTGGTGTTGTGAGTGCACAAAGTCTCTATAGATACCTGGCCAGTGGAGACAATGATTGCGGTGATTGTGTGCCGACTCAGTTCACCTGCTGAACTACCTTGAATAGGCTCTATTCACTTTGTGATTTCTGCTAGCAAAGAAATCTCTGTAGAGGTTTTTCTTATATGCTCTTATTGCATCTTTTGCCATCTTTCCCCTGCTACCTGTGAGCCATTGCTGACCAGTGCAGAAGTTGGGTGGGCTTGATGAGAAAAGTGCCTTCTAAGAATTGACTGTTGGACTATTTCTGTCCCTACCGCCCATTCATCATCAGTGCACATTTAAAACATGATGGTGGTCTCTTCCTGGTGCCTGTGAATTCTGAGGAAGGTGAATTACTGATCTATTTTGGCTATTTTTGTTGTTGTTGTTTTTGTTATTTTTCTTTTTGTTTACCTGGGTTTTTCTTTTGTAAGATGTTGCATTAACAGACTGCACCTCCTCCTAGCAGCCCATGAATGTTGATATTTTTCGTGTTTATTCTGATATCCCACTTGACTGTCAAAAAAGTAGTATTTAGCAGTACACTCCATTTAGTGCAATGTATTAAAGTAGAACTATCTCAGAATAAATACATTTTGCCTCTCATGCATGATATAAAATTTAGAAAGGAACCAGATACTATAAGGAAATGAAAGAAAGGGGAAAAAAAAAAAGAAAGAAACCAATAGCCATGGACACCCATAAACCAGATTGACGCAAATTGCTGTAAGCTTCACTGGAACAAAAGGGAAAGAAAATCAGTTTGCATAAATAATACCTCTTCTCCTTACATGTTGATATTGTTTAGATGAGTGTTTATGTAACTGGATGCTGGTGTCTTTCACTTCTTTGGAAAGGGAAGTTCGTACACACGCTGAAGAAAAACAGAACATAAAAAACCCCCACAGTCTTAATGGAATATCAGAGCCTCTGCTAGTACTTTCTTAGCCCAAGGAAACTGTAAGCAAATGTATGAGAACAAGTGCCCAGTGTTTGCAAGCTTTCTTTCTCCATTTCTCACGGAATTATAGAACAGTGAGTTAGGAAGGATCTAAGAAAGTCAGACTGTGAAATTTGCAGGTAAAAATATTTGGTAGATTCTTCAACAGGGAACTAAAAATAAGGCAATAGATTAAAAGCAAAACTACACATGAAAGGTTTGGAAAGAATTAAATACTCTTAACACTTGTAAGTGTTCCATGTACTTTGCACTGGTATCCCAGGACAGGATGTACTGGAGCCCTGACCACTGCAAATCAGTATTACACCAGGGCTTGTCCTGTTCTTTTTCTTTGCAGAGGAAGGTAGACCAGTAAAGCAAGAAGCATCGATGTGGTTGATTAGTGGACAACCTATTTTATAGTGTTTAACTGATTTAGTTCTTTTCAAGACAGTATAGTGCAATATTTACTGTTACATGAGGTGTTGAAATTTCTTTCACTTTCTGCCACCATACATAAAATTAAATATTCTTTTTTTTGCTTTTTGACAATGTAGCAGAAAATGACACAATACTGACATTATCCTCCTGCAATTGGGTTATTTTACACTGAGGGGATAAGTAGTGTGCATGAACAAGCTGTAAATCCTCCTCAGGATAATAAAATCTCTTGCAAATTTCTCATAAGGAAATTCTACCCATAACACTTTTCCTCAGAAGAACACTGATGGCAAAAGCATCACACTATATATATATATATATATATATATATATATATATATATGTATACATTTGCTATTGTTTTATTTTGGAATTCGTAATAAGTGGGACTCTCAAAAGCAATCTGTGATGATCTCATTCAAATCTTACTGGCATTACATTGGAAAAAATCCGTCTCAGAATCACTTAAGCTGTACTTCCACATGACAGTAAATCTAATTTTAAAGAGCACTGTAGAGAAGCAAAACACCATGGTCACATGACATAAAACACTGAACCTGTACAATGTCTCCTTGTCAGTCCAAGCAGTTAAAAAATACTAAAGGAGAACCTTTGTTGTAGCAGGCTTTTTTGATGAAAGGCATAATTTGTCTGTTCATAGCTGGGATAAGATGAAATGCAGCTCAAGATGTAAGCCCCATGTTGCTGGGGCTTCTGTTGGTGGTTCTGTATAGTGGTAGAAACATGTCTGAGTCCTTGCACTTAGTCCTAGGAGAATATGGGCTTGTAGCTGGATGGGCATGTGCTGTAGTGATCTGTAAGAACGATGGCAGAACCACACCTATTTGCAACGGGAACAAAGACATCCTTGTATTCAAAGCAGTGTATCATCAGGTTGACTTATTATTTCATCTATCAAAAAGTGAGAGGGTCTTGGTAGGTTTATGGCAGTGTGATGTGGGTGAAGGAGTATCTTTTTTTGTGAATTAATTTTGGGTCAAAACAGAACTGTGACTCCAGTACCATGTTGCTGTAGATGCTGAGTACATCTTTAGAATTTAATCTACTTTACCAACTACGAAATATCATTTAATGCACTAGAAACATGCCAACTGTCAAAAAGTAATCCGAGTAGTCAGTGGGCTAGAGCATGATCTGCTCCGTTTGTCAAATCTGTGAAGTTAGGGGCACTTCCTTGCTTTCCCTCTGCCTAGATCCATTGTAATAAATTTGGATTGCATGTCAATTACTGCAATTTATGACTACCCATCTCTTCATTCTGAATATGTATGTGATTTTAATTTAGGGCTTCCTTACAGTACAATATTTATTATCAGTTCTCTGTTTTAGCCAGCATTGAGATAACTGCTATTTTACACTCCTCTAATGTCTTCTCATTTCAAGGTCATCAGTTTTGCAACATCGCTGAAAATGAAGTAGGACGTATGGTTCAGTTTAATCAAATTTCATGCTCTGTTGCCTCCTTCTTATGGCCTCTGTGCTAATTGATCAAGTTTTCAATTAAAGTCCTCCATCTTTGTTTTAATTCTTTGTTAAGGTTTTTATTCCATTACATAGTTTCATGAGATCTAACTCGTTACAAGTGCAAACTGTCTCTGCCTTTCCAACTGTCTAGTTACAATGATTTAGCTATATAGTTTGTCTCATTTCCCCTTTCTTATTATTAAAACCCTCAGTGGACTAGCTTCATCTGTTGGATTTAGACTTAAAATCCAAAAATTTGATTCATCTGTCAAGGAGAGATCAGTTTACTTCATGGATTGTCATGGCTAAAAATCTCTCTGTATCTCAGCAGCTTCCAACCATCTTGCTCAGCCACAATTAAGCAAATTGCTGTTCCTAGAGAAATATTGAAATGATTCTCACTGATAAATGGAGCCATATCAGGCATGTGCAGAAAACACTGCCTTATGGAGAGGTTTTCCTAGCAAGCAGTGATTCTGTTTTCATTCTGTTATTGTGTTGGTATGGATCAAGAAAATATTAATAAAGTAAATGTACCTTGCTGCATGGGGTTGATTACTCATTCTCTAGTTCATAACTCTATGTTTCAGCCCCTGAGTAATACTATATCAAATGTTTTTTGAAATCCACTAACATGTTCATTTTTTAAAAATCAAAAAATCTTTTGAATCAAATGTTTTTTAAAAAGCCAAAGAAAATGTGCTTACAAGATCCATATAAATGCAATTTTTTTCAGTGAGGCTTTGTTCAGTTAGGGACAGTTCATTTTAAAATGTGGACTTTTTACTTAAGTTCTGATACTTTCAATTCTGATGAAAATACAGACCAGATCATTCTCTGAAAAAATTGTGATAACTGTCAGCAGTCGTAAAAGCTTTATGGTTTAGACTCTTTGCAGTATGAAAATTCTCACTTTATGATAATCTTCAAATAAAGCGTGAAAGCCCATAAAACATTTTACATGCCTCTGTTTAGGATGCAAAATCAGCTTTGCTTTCCAACCTCAGCTATCAGAATGTTAAAACAGAGCCGATGTGTTGATAAGACTGACTGTAGCAGACCAATTCCACAGTCACTGTGTCAGTACATTTTTGTATGCGATTTTAGTAAAGAGTCTTGTAGCTCTTAAGCTCTTTCTCTCACGTAGCGTTGAAGAGCATGTGTTGTTTTAACTCCAGCCAGTAATTGATGCCATGCAGCCACTCGCTCGCTCCCCCAGCAGCAGGACTGGAGAGAGCATTGGAAGAGTAAAAGTGTGCAAATTCATGGGTTGAGATAATAGGGAAAGCAAAAGCCGTGTGCACCAGTGAAACAAAACCAGAAATTTATTCACCACTTCTCACGGGCAGACAGGTGTGCAGCCATACACAGAAAATCCAGGCTGCCTCATGTCTAACGGTGAAGACAAAGGCTATTGCTCTGAACACCCCCTCATACCATCCTCCCCCAGCTTTATACACTGATCATGATGCCATATGGTGTGGAATGTCCCTTGGATCAGTTGGGTACAGCTGTACTGGCTGTGTAGCTCTTGTTCACCCTCAGGCCCCTCACTGGTGAGGCAGTACCAGCAGGAGGAGAGGCCTTCACTCTGTGCTAGCAGCAATTGCAGGAACATCTCTGCCTTATCAACACTTTATTCAGCACAAATCCAAAACACAGCTCCATACCAGTTACTGTGAAGAAAATTGACCCTACCCCAGCCAAAACCAGCACAGCATGCTGCAATGCTCTGTGCTGTGAAAATCTTCTTGCCTTTCATGCTGACTATTCAGACAGTCACCAGGAAGAAGCCTGATGTGTTGGGAATACTTGAGTCTTGGGAATCAGGTAGCATGAGGTGAGATGCTACTTCTGTTGCAGAGGTGCCAAAATTCCTGCTGATTTCAACATGGTCAATATTCATCCTTCCACCCAAGATGAAATCGTTCGTAGATGTTGGCATTGTCTGTGGAGTCAAATTCTGTTCAGGATCCATTTGGTTTCTTTGGACAAGCCTACTGACCAAAAAAATGTTTTTAGAGGCAAGCCATCTTCAGACCTCTGAGGCATTTTTGAGGGACAGTAAGATCCATTTAGCCTGGTTTTCAGTAGTAGTCAAGTACTGAATGCATAATAACACAGTAAGTGTACAATGGTGCTTCCCTGACATATTTTCCCTGCTTCCAGCAGTCAGTAGTTTAACAAATTACTCGGTTATAAACACTATTTCTGGTTTTATCAGTCTTGATAGACCTGCTTCCGTGAATTGACCCTGTTGCTTTTTGAACCAGTAAGAAATAACACTTTTTAAAATAATCTCAGGCAAGGAATTTCTCAGTTTAATTGTGTTGCTTGAAAAAGTGCCTTCTTTTGTTTGTTTTCAGCCTGTCAAAATATTGTCATTTGTTGCCCCTATTTCTTGCATTGTGAAAAATCAAATAATTTCATAATGATCTTCTCAATGTTATTGATGTTTCTATTAATTTCTGTCACATCTACCTTTGGTTATCTCTTTTCTCTGCAAAAGAGTCTTAACCTAGTTATTTCTATTTTGGATGCTATTCTTTTCTCTGTGATACCTTTTTCTGTGTGTTTTCTTACTTCAGTACAACCTTTCTGACCAGAAATTTGGAACTGCGTGCAGTATTGACCTATGGGCCCACCATGGGTTTATACAAAATAATAATTTCGTTTTTAGACTGGTTCTCTATTTCCTCCCTGATATTTTGAAGCATCCTGGTGTTTTTTTGGGCCAAATGATGTTTTGTGGAAACAGCTGCTGTAACTGGGAGTTCTCATTCTAGACATGCAGCAGCTAGTTCAGAGCCCATTCTTGCACACATCGGGTTAAATTGGGTCTCCTAAATGCATCACTGCACATTTACCGACACTGCATTTCAGCTTTCATGTTATTCTCCACTATTTTGTCATCTTTCTGTATGTCTTTATACAGCATCCTTTCCACTCTTCTAAATAATTTAGCATTAACAAATTTGTCCTCTCACTCTTCTCTCATTTTTTTTTTTGGAACATTTTTGAGTATGTTTATTAAAAGCCCTTTAAGAGAAAGCTTGTTCAAAGCTTTTTGAAAGTCCCTCTGCTGTGTGGAGAAAAGCCTTTGAAAAGGCTTGTACTCTCCATGCACAACTCCTACAAGTGTAACCACCTTAAATGGGCAAATTCTTGTGCCCAAATGACTCTGCCCTTCACTTCTTCTCCTCAGAACAACATAGGTCAATAGTGCCCCTCTTTTGCAAGTTGTTTTAGGGGTTTGGAGAGGAAAGATCATACAAATGGTAGCTGTTAGTATTTCTTAATTTAGCTATTTCAGTAACAACTTACATAGTGAATGCTTGAAGGAAGCCATAGGAAGAGCACAAGCTGCTTTTTAGTTGTATCTGGCGGCCATAATAATTACTAACTGTAAAGCAAACATTGTCTACATTTGAAGTATGCAACTACTACAATGAAAGAAGATTAGAATATCTCTTTGCTTTTAAAAATCCCTCAAAGCCATTATGTTCTTTAATAAGTATGTTCTGGAGTGTATTTTCTTATGCAAGTGGGAAATTCAAGAACTGCAGAGACAAATACACTGCATTACACATTTAAATCAAGATTAAAATAAATTCAAAGACAATTCAAATTATTACTAAAGTTAAAAAAGCAAATTTCTGTATCCTCCTCATGGTTATTCAACACTGCTTAGCTTGCAAGAGGAAGAGTAAAAAAATCCACTCCCCATTCTAACAAATAAAAATGGCAACAATAAACATCTTTTATTGAATGTTTGATTATTTTAAGAAAACCTGCTTGTTTTTTAAGATGTGTGCTCTGTTCTTTCTTGACATGGTGAGCCACAACACGTAATAAATTTTAAACCAATTTTGTCTGTGAATGCACACTATCGATTTAAATAGCATTTACTTGCAATGGATTGTTTTAAGGGGACAGTAGCTCAGCAAGTAGGAAACTTCGTGAGCCTCCAGCTGCTGAATGCGAGAGCAAACTGAGCTGGTCTGACTTTTCTCATTCCAGCCTGAGTAAAAGGGAATGTTCAACTATTTCAGCAACCCTTGTTTACCAGATAGAGAGCCAGTGTGGGGGTTTTTTAGTCCTACATTCTTTCTTTACACAGCTGGACATTGCTCACATCTCCTGCTATTCTGAGCCATCCACCCTACAAATCATAAACAAAGCTCTTCTAGAGTCTTCTTTGCCAACTATAGCATCAATGTAAGTTCTGCTGCAGACAAAGTTTAGACAAATACCTATTTCTTTCTTATTTTCACCCTTAACTTTGCTATCACTCTGCATCCTGTGTATTCTAGATGTTGTAGGCACTGTGGTCTGATAAACCAAAGTCTTAAGGAGAATACAGGATATGTAAATTATACTGTATCACTAGTACATCCACAAGAAAGGTGGGAAATTCCATTGGCAAGGAGAAGAAGAATGTGTGAAATTTCCAACTGCATATCATCTTTCCAGACATTATAGTCAATGTCAGTAAATTTTGGTCAACTCAAGAAAAATATTCGTTCAGTCCTATCTTGATATGATGGTTCCTTTTAGACTGCTTTAAATTGTTGTTTTCAGTAGACACCTAATTTGTGCTGTGCCAGGTCATGTCTTCTAGACCATACATGGCATGTACCTGCACAACAGAGGCTGGAAGGTGGAAAGAGGCACAGGACTTCTTAATATGCCATATTCTAGATGGAGAGGCTCCTCAGGCAGGACACCTTATTCTCTTTAGTTTGGGGACATACACCAAGGCCTTTTTCTCTGCTGCAATGCTCCTCAACACACACACATGTATTTTTTTGCTAGAAAAATATAATTTATTTATTCCTTCAGCTTTTCATTGTGCCTGCTTCTTCTACTACTTCTACTACCTTCTTTGCAAAATAGTGACAGATAGATAATGATTAATCTTTCAATGCCCTTGTTATCTTTAAGGGTTTGATTGACCATGGGCAGAGTACAATGCCTGCAAGTCTTAGACGATTCAGATTGCAGAGGTCTCCAAGATCTACCCCAGTTCATAGAATCATAGAATCATAGAATGGGTTGGGTTGGAAAAGACCTCCGAGATCATCGAGTTGTAACAGTAAGTACCATTCACAGCAATGACTTTGTATGCGGGCAAGAGCTCACATTGCATTTAAGGTTAATGTTCTCATTTAACTCAATAAACATATTTTTCACAAGTTACCATACGTTATCTACTTATAGTGACTCTTTTAAGCCAATTTGTCTCTGGTAAACTAGCAGAAGAAACCATGATTCTTCTTAACAGCTGAAGATACATTTGTAATCTCTACTTTAGAAGCTGCTGTGGGAAACAGCCTTATATCTATTTCTTCTGCAATGCATCTGGCTTGTGCTAAGCTGATGGTTGCTGTATTAAAAGCCTAAAATTACTATTCTCAAATTTAGGTTTTATTGAACTTAATCATTCTATTTTTAAAGCTGCACTTCTGTTAATGATCCAAACAGATCAATATTTATAACCAGAGTTGTGCAAATGAAATACATTAAAAAGCAAAATATATGTACTTGTACTTTCACATACTACTTAATTAATCTGATGTGATTTGTAGACTTTTTAATTGAAGTTAATTAGCTAAGGAAAATAAAGTATTTACCTCTCTCTGCAAAGTAAGAGGAATTCTGGTTATTTCCAAAGAATAGGTACCAGATTCTGACTTAGTACTGTGTTTTCATAAGTAAATTAAGGTCAATTTCTTCAAGCAATGCCTTTACTTTAAAGGAGTGAAAGAGCAATATCGTACCTGTAAGAAACAGTCTGAGTGAAGCTGATCCTTCTGGGGAGGATTGGCAAAGAGTACAGTAACTTTGCTTTCAAAAGCAAGATCTCGTGCCATGTATGAGAAAATAAGCTGAGTGAATTAACTGAAACCCAAATCCTGATGGTTGTGAATATTTTGGTTCTGGAGTTAGCTAGCACACCCTTGGCTCTGCATCCTTTGCGTGGTGCTCTTCTGAGATGTGTGAAAACTGCTCTAGAGTAAAATTGCCCTCCGTATGTATGTGTAGTCACCCTCTCTATCAATTTATGTCAAGGTCTTCCATATACATGGCAAAAGTGTATTAGACTGCACAATCTAAAATATGTGCATGTGTATTTGGAGAATGTTCTTACCCTTTTGGTTAGACAGACAAGAGTGTATTTCTGTCACCTTTCTTCCTTCTTTATTTTGACTCCTGGAAGCAATTTGTCTAAACCATGAGCTGCTTTATTTAGGACTGTGATGACTGGATACCAGATGTTCCCCTAGTATTCCCACAATACCAGAATTC
Organism: Corapipo altera; assembly: GCF_003945725.1. Taxonomy (NCBI): domain Eukaryota; kingdom Metazoa; phylum Chordata; class Aves; order Passeriformes; family Pipridae; genus Corapipo; species Corapipo altera. The sequence goes on along the minus strand of NW_020884898.1, from coordinate 1,390,537 downwards.
TCTCTGTACTTTGGGAAAGAGAAAGAGAATTCTGGTGTCAGGTCATTTACGATGGCTTTATGCAGTCAGAAAATCTATTGAGGGTGAAGTGTGCCAGGGATGAGGATTTGGTCCCACAGATAGGATAGGAATAAAAAAATCTCTGTTCTATATAAGCAGAATTACACAGTCCATTTGCTTTTGTGCCCAGGAAAACAAAAGATTCCTGTTTTTTTCTTCACCTGAGTTGTTAGATCAAGAACCTGACACTAGTAGCTGCCATGTTGTGCCTGTCTTTATATACTAGTTGGTCAAAGTGGTATTTTTCTAAGTCACAAGTATAGGTGTCTGTATGGAGAGATTTCATTTCTTCTTAACTGGTTCACATGTGCTTTGGTCCATGTTAAACTCGTTACACACACGCACAAAAAAATTTCATTGTTGTGCTGGTTTAAAGGTAAACCAGCAGGGGAAATGAACCCAACTCAAACAAGATTTTAAGTCAGAATAACAATTTAATAAAAATAATACAATAAATACAATTATACAGATGAACAATTGGTTTTAACCTACAAAACCCAGATGTATAACCTGGCACCCTGGGGCATGAACAGAATTTTGTTTGTTGGCTCCAATACCGAGCCCCATGTGGTTTCCTGAGTACAAAAGTAAAAGGAGAAGAAAAACCTGTTTGTGCGAGTGATGGTTGCAGTCTGGTCGAGGTTCTGGTCCTCCTCTGGATCCCATGAGTGGTACCAGAAGTCCTAAGACCCCAAGATTATATACCCTCAGGTTTGAGTGGGAATGCCCAGTATCTCCTCCAGGGCAGGGAGTTCCACAATGGATGAGATATTTCTGGAATCCTTGGTGGCCTGTTAGCAGACATGACCCCTAAGGCTGTGTGTGGAGGTGCTAATGACTCCCTGGAGGGGAGTTAACATCACCCATAACTATAGCCTGAGGGGTCAGGTGTGCTCTGTGCAGCTGCTGCAAATGGTCTGTTCTTAATAATTCCCGGGAAGTGACACAGAGGGTATAGAATACACAGTTTGGGTTACACCCACACAGTGATGAACTGGTCCCAGCTGTTCTAACTAGGACAATTGTCAACAGTAGTTGTCAGCAAGAGAATCCCTCCCTTCTCACCTGTCCTCAAAATCAGTATTGAAGATGGTTGAACTGCTAACGAAGATGAAACAAACTTGCGAGACCACTTTTGAGAATACATTTGTCAAGTAGAATTTTAGACAAGCTGTTTCCTGAAGGACCTAATGAGTATGAAGGGACTTGCTGCTGTAACAAAAATTAAAATGTATTCATGCTCGTGTCATGTCTGCAGACCTATCAATTCACTCTGTGCAAAAAGGGATATGGACACACACACCCATCCAACCCATCCCTTGTTTTCCTGTAACAACAAAGCAGTGTTAGGTTATTAACTAATCAAGTTTAGATTTCTCATGCACAAAACATGCATTCTCAAATGCACTCTCATTCAATTCAAATTCATTTCTGAAAAATGGGGTGCTGGGATGCTGGTAAATGGCTAGACACTGTAAGGCTTTTTGCAGTTTTGAATGGTACAGATGGTATTGTCAATTCAGTTTAGACAATTTTAAAACACCTGAGAATCCCTGGGGGAAGTTGTTTTGTGGTTCAGTAGTCTTGGCAGGGGTGACAGTCCTGTCCAGGTTGCCAAATTCCTTCCTTTTGCCTACTCATGAGGAAAGTGTGCCCAAGTGTGAAGAGTAGCATTTGATTTAAACTAAGAAAGGGTAGGTTCAGATTAGATGTTAGGAAGATATTCTTGACTGTGAGGGTGGTGAGGCGTTGGCACAGGTTTAACAGAGAAGTTGTGGATACCCCATCCCTGGAAGTATTCAAGGTCAGGTTGGCTGGCAGTTTGAGCAACTTGGTCTAGTGGAAGGTGTCCCTGCTAATTGCAGAGGGATTGGAACTAGATGATAATTTAAGTTCCTTACAATCTGAACCATTCTATGATTTTTTCCCCTCAATGGCTAGATAAACAATAGTTACACACCAAACTCTGCATAGAACTTCTCCCTGTGTTGAGCTTTGACTCTGGGACCATCAGGCCAATGTATCCTGCTCTGTGATTTTTCTCCATTTCCCAATCTGAACACAGAAGCCGAAAAGTCTGTTCTTGAATTCTTACAGTTTTCAAGATTTCATTTCCATATTTCATATTCAATTCAGGAAAGTTTGATGCTATATCTTCCCTGTCTCTGCTTTTAATTCCTTCTTACCACTGTATTTAAATCCAAATAGGAACCTGTGGCACCTGTGGATTTCAGTGTAACTCAGACGGCAAATGGGACAGGAAGGGATGGCATCTCTGTGGCTGGTCCTTCACAACCATTACTACTTGTTTCTGGAAATGAACAAGTGAAAGGAATCTCGAGGCACGCAAGGGTTGAAGTCTCCCTGTTCAGTGCAGATTTCTGTGGGAAGTTTGCAAAGACACGCAGGAAACCACCCTGTGCCTGGCTGTCTGTCTTCAGGGATTCTTCAGCTACCCAGTGACATGGGAATCTGACACTGTTGTAAAATTTAGCTTGAAGAATTAAGCTTTTGTGGTTTTGCTTAAATTTCCACCTTTTTTGGTAACCTGGAGCTGTATTATGCTTCCCAGCCTACATTCTGACAGCATTTAAAAGAGGTGTGAATTTTCTCTGTTATCTCTGTGGGATGTGTAATGCCCTACCGCTAAAACTCAGTTTACTAACTATTTTGCTCCTGCTCATTTCAACTAATAGAGCCAGCTAATAAGATTCTTTTACTGTATGTTCCAAATATATGTTACATAGCCTGTGTTAGAGTCTCTGTGTAATTGTTTGATGCACTAATAGGTACTGAAAGAGTGGGAGGGAAAGAACAGGTTAGGAATTTCAGCCTATTTAACAATCTGGTTTTATCTTTGCCTGACAAAGGAGGTAGAAGGAGAAGCTATATCTCAACTGTTTCCTGAAGATCAAGCCACCTACCTTGTTCTGATTTGATTCGTCTGATCCAACATTTCAGTTTCTGGCTTCTGAAATTGATTTACCTGTTTTTCATAGGTGATTCTGCAGCACAATGGTGACAGAAAATAGATTGTGCTGAAATCCTGAAGTTTACTCCATTTCACAGTAAAATAAAGATAGAGAAGGCAACTACTGAGAGATACTTTCTAGAAATATTTCTAGAAGATGCCGCAGATGTCACTGTCGCCCAGGGTCTTCTTGCAGAATTTAAGTCCAAAGACTCAGACACTACCTACATTTCCCATACTGTGAAAACCTGCAGGTTTGTGTTGCCATATTAGACATTGGTCTTGACTTGGACTCCCTCAGGTGTGGTAATAAATAATACAACAATACAATCAAATAATGAAATAACGATTGCTGCTGCCCAGGGGTGTTGTGCATGTGTGTACTCTTGTTGCTACAACTAAAATAAATCATAACAAACTGTGATTCTCTAATCTAGTTATACTTGGTGTTAACACTGGCAAAAGCCTAGGTGTTAACACTGGTAAAAACCAAGAATCAATCAGGTTTTAGATGACTTAGATTCCAATGTCACCACGTGAGTTGTAGTAGAGTTTCCTGAGATGTGAAGACCTGTACTTGCTTTTTATTTCAAACAATCTTATCTTTTATGCAAAGAATTCTCAGATGTCCAAACTGAGAAAAAGGATTGGAGTATACTATCTACACCTACCAGGAATTTGTTACTTCAGGTCAGCGAACAGAGCTGAAAAATTAAGTCTTCAGAGCTCACCTAATTCAGGTCCAGCTGACTGATAGCCTAAGTAGATAAAGTGATTTCACTCCAGGATGTCTTAGGAGATTTGATTTCATCACCACTGTAAGGATTTTTGAGGACATGCAGAACTCGTATTCTTTTTACGTCACCTCTCATCATAATTGCTTTCCAGGAGAATGAGATTTTGTATTTTATTGTGTTACTTATATCATGACTTGGGTGATTGAGAATGCAGAGGATGCCTTTGCTTTTGTCTCTTCTTGCTCAGAAATTCCCTTTGTAATCAGTCACTCTCATTGACTGTAATGGGAGGGAAACAGTCCTTGACACACAAAGGACTAATGGGAAAGGTCAAGTGGATGAATAACTCTTTGGAGAAAAAGCTGGGTTTGAGGAACAGGATAAAGCTAGCTACACAGGTAGGACAAGGTGAGTGTCCTAAGTGTATTTGGCATCAGACTGAAAGCTGGTACTGCCCTGTTTCAATACTCCAGGCAATGAGTAGTTGGTTGTGCAAAAGAAAGAAATCCAGCCAAATCCCACTCTTGGTAGAGAGGCCTTTTGAGTCAAAGGTATGAGAAACTGTTCTCTCATCTTAAAGGGAAGAACTCAGAGCAGGAGCTATGTGTCTTCTTTTTCCCATTACTGTAGTTGTTTCCAGATCCCAAAAAGCAAGCACACATTTCCTATCAGACTGAGCATCCTTAGGGTAAGGAACTGACTGACTCAGTCCTGTATCCATTTTGTATATCCCTGTAATACAAGTCAAAAGACATTTGTTTTCTGTGCCATGAAAGACCAAACAAACATATCATTATTATTGCTATTAGTTTTATTGTTTCGTGAGCTTGTATTGGGGGACTGTGAATTATTTTTTTTTAAGAGGAAGAAGGAACTGGCAGAGAAGATTAAGTGATCTAATAATTTCTAATAATGAGTACTACATTTGTGGGTACTGCAGAATGTTATATTATGGCTTTTGGGACCATACATGCATTTTATAGGGGAATAAATAAATAATCATTTGTGACTTCAAAATGTAAAAGTCTTCAGCAGGGAAGGGCAGAGAAATGAATGTTGATTCAGAAGGGAACTGCTGTTCCAATTTGCCATAATTTTAACTTGAGTGCTTACAGGAGAACAATGTGTAGTTAATACTTCAAGTTAAGTACTGGCTTGACTTTTTTCCTCTTTATTCTTGGATCCAATTATGAGCAATCTACAGAAATAATGACAAATTATTGAGTGTTTTCCAAATTTCAGACGTTTTTTAGGGTGATGAGAAGGAGCCTTGTATTTTAATACCTTTATATCTTGCTTCACTTTTCAAATCTGGATGAACTTCCCCATACAATTCACCTCTGAACTTACACCATAAAATCTGATTTATTGCTACAATTTATGGCCAGCTGAATATTGATTTACTCACACCAAATGATAACATGTACTAAGAGCAGTCTCAGAGGATCAGTGGACATACTTGGACAGTAAAATGCAACTTAGATTTTTAAAGTCTGGACTTACAACAATAAAGTGGGTTAATTTGAAAAACTTTCCAGAGTTTGAGAATTATTGATATTCACTATTTTGAGGAAAAACAGGTTGAATTATTTGTAACGAAAATATTGTTGGAACTTTAGTTGGATATGAGAGTTTGCTGTTTGGTTTGGATGTTAAAAAGAATTGTAAGTGTTTTACCTCCCTTTTTGAGAAGCAGTAAGTCACACAAATAGTCGGTGATACTGCTCACAAAGGGGAGCTGAATCCTCTTCTGGTCTTTAATAATTATAGGTCATATTGTGCCTCTGTCTGTAAAACAGATCTTCTCACTTCAGGAGGTACACTGCTACCACTGGTATGAAATTCAGCTTCCAGCTGGTATAGTTACCTGTGTAAGGAGTGAGTGCAATTATAAAATACTTCTAAGGGATTTTTGTGGCCTTTTCTAGGCACAGAAGACCCAACCTGTTGTGCAAGGAATTTCTCAAGTTCCAGGATGAATGCCAGTCTAGATTCTTTGGCCAAAAATTGTTCCTAGGACATCCAGAAAATCATAGCATAATCTATGAAAATTATATCATCACCTTTCTAGTTCACACTAACAAGAGGTTTGTCTTTCAGTGAAGTTAACACAGGTTGAGTAGCAAATCAGTACACAGCTGGAGCGAGTTTTCTTCTCATGAAAGAACCAAATTATACTCAGGTGTGGTAGAGAACACATTCTCCAGGAAAGACCATGGATGTTGATGTGGGAACATCAGTTACCAGTATTGCAGCTGCACTGCATTACCTGTGCTGCAGCCAGAGGAGCTCTGGGATGGTATATCCTGACTGCAGGACAGTGCCTGACACTTCACCTTACCCTCAACCACATCACCCGTCAATCGCATTCTACCTTCCAGAGTAAAACCATAGAATCATAGAATGGTTTGGGTTGCACGGGACCTTAAAGATCATCTAGTTCCAGCTTCCCCACCAGGGGAACTTTCCCCGCCAAGGGCACTTTCCACTAGACCACATTACTTGAAGCCCTGTCCAGACTGGCCTTGAACACTTCCAGATGGGACATCCACAGCTTCTCTGGGTAACCTGTTCCAGTGCATCACCACCCTCACAGTAATGAATTTTTTCTGGATACCTGAGCTGATAGAGAACCAGTATGTCCTGCAAAGGATGCTCTCTCATGTCAAGAGTAAAGAATGAGGAGGGCAAGGGGTTCCTGTCCTACATTTGCCCTACATTTGAGCCCTGGACAAAACTGCTGTAGATGACATTCTCTTTCTGAACATTTCTAGGCTGAATGCTCTGAAGCATGTGTGCAGTCAGTCTGCTCTAGAGAGGCAAGCCATCTACAGAGGGACATGGGCCAGTCTCCGTTACTTACCTGGGGATCCATCCACACCTGTCCAAGGTGGGTACCATTAGCAGTGTTAATGAAGCCTTTGGCACTTCCACTGATGCTACATTTCAAGCGTATGGAAAACGTGTTAGCAGAAGTTCTTATAAGCACCCTGGAAAATCACTCTAGCTTGCAGAAAAACTATTAACTGAGCAGATACAAGGAGTCTCTACCACTGGCAGCTTTGTGTGGTTTATATTTAGTTGTTTAGCTGGTGCTTCATTGTAGGGTTTATCTGTATTTTCAAGAGTACATGGGCATTTTGTGGTTAAAGATTGGTTCACTGCATCCTTACGTTTACACATGTCCTTTCTTCTCTCTTCAGAATTCCTTGTGGGATGATCATTTTCCACTTCTGAAGTGGAAAATCATTTTCCACTTCTGTCGCCTTTTAAGAGAGAAGTATTAGGTAGAAACTAGTGGATAGCCACCAGGTGATGCATTTATCATTTTAGGGTATAGAGAGTGGGGGCAATATTTGTTGAAAGTACCAGATACAAGCCACTGAACAAATAAATAGCAGTGGCACTTCCAGAGGGGTAGACATACCAGAAATGAAAAGATTTTGTGTCACCTTGTACATAGAACTGAGAGTCTTAGCCATTAGCTAACATGAGAGGCCATGGCTCTTTCCAGGTGTCCAAAGCATGAGACAGTCAGTGGAAATGGATATCACAAAGCACGAAACAAATGGCCAAATTCAGTGCTTCTGTATACTTTGATTCAGAATAATTTCACTCAATAATTCTTGTCAGTATTATTAGTAGCAATATTTGACTTGAACTTTGAAAAGTAATGTTAGTCTTTGACACAGTAAATATTCAGTTTTCTGTTTACCTTCTTCATGTTAATGTTTTAAATTTTATGCTGTAGTAAATAATATAATAGTACATTTTTATTAGACTGAGTAGACACTTTTACATTTAGTTGCTAGCTGTTTAGACATTGGTAAATGGGCTGTTCTCAGAGATGTTGATCTTTGGATATCTTTTTTCTCTCCAAATGCACATTCCAAACAACATGCCCTTCTTTAAGTCCTACTTTTTCAGCCTTCTCAACCCCTCCATTTTTATGGTTTTTTTACAAAACAACAGTGTGGTAGGTTTACCTTGGCTGAACGCCAGGTGTCCACTGAAACTGTGCTAACCTCCCCCACCTCCAAAGAGAAAGGGAAGAGGGCAGAAAAAAACCCCGTAAACCCAAGGTTTCTAAGAAAAAGTAGTTTATACGTACACAGAGAAGAAAAAAAGAACTATAAGCACTATACACATACAGGGAAAACTCACAACAAAGACTACTTCCCCACGAGAAGAGTTTTCCTCCTCCAAAGAACAGCCATCTATTCTACGCAGCTATCCCAGAAGAGAAGGACAGAGTTGCTTCCTTCTCACCTCTTTATATTTGAGCTGACGTAATATGGTATGGAATACCTCACTGGTAAAATATAAATCAGGAGACCTATCCTAGTGCCTTTTTCCTCCCAGGTAGGGTAACAAACCCACTACAATCTCCACCCCTTGTTCTATACCATTTTATGTCACACTCATATCCCATATTTGCCTATATCCTGTGCTTATACAGGTCTTCTCTTCTAAGGCTGTTTCATCGTTGAGCACCAGCGTCAGCTTAGTTCGAATCTTTCTCGTCTGGTGACTTACTTCTTGCAACATACAACTCAGAATACGAATTAGTTTTTTCCCAAGGTTAAATCTCCTTGAGGCACACACTGGGTTTCTCCATCTTCTCTCATTATCCACCAAGTATATCCTGGTCCCTGAGCAAAGACAATCCCACGAATGGGTTTGCCTTTGCTCGAAGCAGGGTTAATCCAAACTGCTTTTCCATACATACCTCTCAAGTGAATTACTGGGATTCTGTCTTCATCCACAGTGTGAAGGGACTCTGGTTGGGCAGGGCCAGCTCGATTGATGGAGCCTCTAGTGTTGACTAGCCATGAAGCCTTTGCTAGGTGCTGATCTCAATTTTTGAAAGTCCCCCCACTCAATGCTTTCAGAGTAGTTTTCAACAGTCGATTACACTGCTCAATTTTTCCAGTGGCTGGTGCATATGGGATGTGATATACCCATTCAATGCCATGTTCCCTTGCCCAAGTAGTAACTAAACTGTTTTTGAAATGAGCCCCATTTTCTGACTCAATTTGCTCTGGGGCACCGTGTCGCCTCAGGATTTACTTTTCTTTCTACTCCTCACCTCTGTGAATCACATATTTAAGAATTTTAAATTCTACATTCAACACACAACCTATCAAAACATAATATCCATGCCTTGTTCCTTTGCCACAATTACAGCAAAAATTCCCCACGATCATTTCATTCTCTAATATCGTTCAGTTTTTGTTTTGCTTGTTACTTCTCTCAGTAACTGTCCTTATCTCAAAATCCTCATGACTTCCCCGTACAGGCCACCAAAATTTGTTGTGGGTTGACCTTGGCCGGATTCTAGGCACCCACTAAAGTCACTTTGAGCTGGGAGAGGTCACACAGGCAAAACAGACTCAGTATGGGGTTAATAATAAAATTTATGACTAATAGGATAAGATCTAAAGAGTGAGAAATAAAACAGTCTTAAACATGCTTCCACCCACCCCTCCTTCCTTCCATGTTCTCCCTCCTTCCCCCGCAGCAGTGCAGGGGGACAAGCCCACCCCTCGGGCAACAGATCTACCAAATCTGCTGTCCCATAGGTCACTCTCCCATGGGCTGCAGGGGGACAACCTGCTTCACCATGATCCTCACCATGGGTTACAGGAGTGGCCACAGCTCTGAGTCCTTCCCCTGCTCCATGGGGTCCCTCCTAAGGGTAACAGTCCTTGATGGACCTCTCCAACGTGGGTTCACTCCTCAGGCAGTAGTTCTTCCACATCTACTGTCTCAAGGGTCCATAAGGTGTGGGGAGTGGTCTCTGCATCTCGATGGTCCTTCATAGGGTGAGCTGTACCAGTGTGGATCCCCCACAGGGCCATGAGTCCTACCCCAGAATAGCCTACTCCAGTGTGGATTTTCCTCTCCATGGACCACAAGTCTCTTGAAGGACTCTACTCCATCCTGGGCCTTCCATGGAGGGTAATGGCCATTTTCCATGCATCCATCTGCTCCAGCATGGGCTCAGCTGTACCATGGCAGGCTGCCCCAGCCCCAGCCCAGCTCAACTCAGCTGGGGGGGAAGGGAGGACAGTGCCCACCAGCAGGGACCACTCTGTCACCCTTGCCTAGCCTGCAGGGCACCCCCCCTTGCCCCCCCACAGCCCTACTCCTCACAGTTCACCTTGGGGGCTTTGGCGCTGCCAGTGTTGTTTGGCTCCTTGGGGAGGACAGGCTCCAGCACGGGTCGCTTGTGGGACAGGCCCAGTGGGCTGGGGGGCTACTCTCTGTGGGGCCACACACCCCGTCCCCATCCCTGGCCCCGGCCGCCCCTTTGCAGGGGCCGCCACTCAGCTCAGCTGGCACTGCTGAGAGCAGCATGGGCGGCTTGGCTGGTGTGCTGCTGTCTGCTCCAGGCTAGGTACTGAGAGGCCCAGGCCAGGCTGCCGCAGCCCCCATCCTCCCCCGACAGCGAGGGAGGCAGAGGGGCCACCCGGGGGCTTCAGTCAGCTCTCCCTTGGCTGAAATTCTTCTGTGCAACAAACTTGTTCTTAAATACATTATCACAGAGGCGCAATTATTGGCTCTCCCTTGGCCAGCAGCAGGAAGTCCCTCCTGTAGCCAGCTATCATTAGCTTCACTGGGGGGGAAACTTCTAGCAGCTTCTAACCTAAGCCACCCTACGTAACCCCCCTGTGCTACCAAAAAACCCAGACATCTCAACACACAACAAACAGGTTTTATTTTTATCTACAGTCTTTCGATGTTTGTTTTTTTGGGGGATGGTATGCATGGATATTTTATTAATGCAAAGCAGTGTTCTTTATGGTTCCTTATGATTCTTTCTCCCTCCCTCAGAACAGAGATCTGAATTAGTGCAAAGTAGTATATAGAGAACTTTTTTAGTCATTTGTGTCATCAGTATAGAGCTAGCACAGAGCCTTCCAGAAACTCTTGGCAGGACCCTGAAATGATCATCACAGATGAGTGGCTGATTGCAGAGCTGAATCAATCTGTGATTACATTACAATACAAGGGCCAGTTTCTGCAACCCCTTATTCATGCAAGCAATCCTAATGGAGGCAAAGTTAAGAAGGAGAAGAAAGCTGAAATCATCAAATTCCTTTCAAGCACAAAAAATGTCCTGTGGAGTGAAGGGGTTAATGCCTTGTAGACTGCCTTTTCCCTACATTTTCCATCAGCTGGAACATGAAGTGAAGAGAATAAATTTAATAGGTGCTAATGGCTTAAGCAAAAGCAACTTCTGTAAAGCTTGTCTTCCCAAAATTATAGGTATTGCTGACTCATTCTGCAATTCAGAAGATATTTCTTTCAGTAATATATTTAACTTTGAAAGACTAGTGAAAAGACTAGTTGAAAGACTAGTGAAAATCAGGAGTTGCTGCTACAGATGGATATTTTGTGGCATATCCATCTGACACTTTTATTTGAAAAAAAACAGTGTATTCTGATGTCATATTTTTAATGCCATAAAAACAAAGATTGCAATTTACCCATGTTTCCTGCATTACCCTTAGCCCAGCTTGAAAATATGGAAACATGACATGATATATTCAAAGGGCAGGGGAATACATGATTAAAATGTAGGCATAAGAAAACATAGTGGGTTGGGTAGCATGCCTTTCAGCATTGCTTATTTCATGATTTTGAAAAGCATTTGGAAATCCACGCCTGAATTTAAACTGTGTGTTCAATAAAGCCTGTCCCTACACAAAGCATTTAAGCTTATACTAAGCTTGAAAGCTGTGGTCAAGTTGTACTGACGTGAATAGAAAAGATGCATCCAAACTCATCAGCATTAAGCAAATATTAGGGTGATGCAAAGCCCACTGATACCTGAGAGGGTGTACCAGACAGACCCTTATTTAGAGCACTTGCTAAAATGGGGAAATTCATTTGTTCATTCCACAGCTCTCTAATGTATTCCTAACAAGGGCAGGGCAGTATTCAGATGAAAAAAAATAGAGAGAATGCAGTCTGTGCTGTACCCTGAGCTTAGATTTTGCTCAGGGATTAGAAGTTGATTTTGGAGTACATTTCAGCAAGAGGAGTATCTTTCATTTCCCTACATTTCTTTGTCCTATAGTATGTAGAGTCTTGCTTCTCTCCAGATTCTCTGCATTTCAGGAGACTGCCTCCCCCTAACCCCTAACTGCTACCACCATCCAGGTCCACATGTGGGGTAAAGGAGCAATTCCAGGATCACCTTTGGGGCCCATGGAAGGTACTGAATAATCAGGAGATGAATGAAGGGTGTAGGGAGAAAAAGTAATTTAAAATTTCTACTTTTTTTAATGGATAGGATCTGTATATACAAGTGTGGAAAAATTCAGTTTTGGCTTTAATGATGTTGTTTCAATTATGTAGCACATAGAGTGCAAGAGAGGTATGGCTCTCAGTCTTTTCAATGCCCTTTCATTTTAGAAACAGGAAAGAAAAAATTCCTGCTGGACACTGGTCCAAGGGTGCAAAAGAGATGTGCGTATTTAGGGAATTGTACAATAAAAGTACCTAAGGCTGCACATGGCCTCAGTATTGGTCCTGCAAATTCTAATTGAAAACAATATAAAGCTTTTAGTCTGTTTTTCAAAGACACTTTAAAACAGACTTTTGAATATACGTATATTAAAGCAACACAACAACAGGAGATCCAGGGGTTCAGGACTGTGGTATAATGACATTTTTTGGACCAGAGTACAATGAGTTAAACATCAGTGGTACTTTTAAAGTAGTTTCACACTGGAATGTTGCAAATCTTGATATTTGTCTCAAGGTCTTGCACACAGAGACACTTATGAGATGCACAGTTCAGTTCAGAGCTTTGCAGGTTGGTTACAGTTTGGCAGCCTCAGGACTATGTTTACATACTATTTTGCATTTATGTTCAAATAAGTTCTCCTGAATACTTAGGCATTACTATGAAGCTATAGCAAAAGGGACAGTATATTTTTCACAGGCTCCATGGCTCTATGGGAGAACTATTTGGGCTGTCTAGTGTGAAGGGAACTCTGCCATGGGTTGGGAGAAAAGCAAGGATGGGAAAATGTCACAGAAATAGCCTACCTCTTATGCAGGTATAATTTTCTGTCACTGGCCAATAATGAGGGGACATTCGAGCAAAGATGACTGTGTTTGATAAAATCTAGTAATCTTGGCTGAGGAAACTCATTTGCATATTATTAAAAATGGAAAACTGTGAAATCATGGCATTTGTAGGTGAGTAGGGAGGCCTCGTCTTCCTTCCTGCAATTTGCTGTCCTTCATTGCTGAGGCCCAAATGACAATGTGAAGAAATTACCACTATCACAACATCTGGCTTTATATGTTTCGTGCAATGGTAGGAGGAAAATTAATACAGAAGTAACAACCGGATGAATAGCCATTCTTTGTGATGTGCTGCATCCTAAACTGATTTTTCTACATGTTCACACTTGTGTATGTCTGTGTCTAATTAAGAGATGTTCTTGTTTGCTGTATGATTTCATCAACTCCTGCAACTTGAAACACCACAAGGCACCCTAAGCTCTAACATGCAAAAGTTGATATATTCTCAGTGTAGGGGGATTGCACATGACCCCTCCCATCCCCCAAAAAAACATCTACCCCCAAACTCCTCAGGCCTCTGGAGTTCCCAATGTTTCTTCGTGATTTCACTTTTTTGGGGAAAAAAAGGATGTACAATTGAATATTGTACTGAAAAGAGAGAGGTGTGGGGGAAAATATGCTCTTAAAATGTTTTGAAGGATAGAAATTACTCCTTTTTTTGTGAGCTGTGTGCAACAAATTCAGTCTCGGCATTAGTTATCCAAATTACCTCTTCCTTTTATCTAGCGTAAAAAGCACTGTCACACTCTTAACTAATGTATTAGTTTTGTTTGTAAATGTAATATTGGATGCTTAATTAGGGCAATAATTAATCATGCATTAGTGCAAACTTTTTGAACTATAATGCTAACTTGTTACATGTATAATTATTACCACTGATAATTAGCAGTGCATTACTGGTCCTGCAGGATAATGTTTGCAGTACTGAATGGTGGAATTCAGGGGAATTCACATTTCACAATACCTTTACCTTCCTCAGCTACAAGTGAGAATGTATTGTAGTCTTGGATTATAGTTTCAATTGTACTCCACATTTCTTAGAAGCTCCTATTTTGAGTTTCCTGCTAACTCAATACCTTTCTGTTGTCTTTGCAACAGGAAAATTGCATCCGTTTTGTCATTACTCTGAAAACCTTCAGCTCTCCTTTGACACAACCAGTTCTGTGTCTAATCCTTTCCTTTTTTTTTTTTTTTTTTGCTTTGGAAATTCAAATAGCAGGTATTTGATTCCACAGCTGAAATTCTCTGTCTGAAAGCGTATTTTTAAAAATCAAGTTTGACGCATATTTTCCATTTTCACCCTAGAAATTTGAACGACAAAATACTAAAGAAAACTTGAAGATAAAATGTTAATTCCTGCTGAACTCTTTAGAAAGACTTCTGTAGCCTGACCTATTCTTTTTATTATCATACAAGACTGTGTTGCATATAAATTTTTATGTGTGTGTGCCCATATATATAGGAAGGAATCCACCTATATGTTCCCCATATATACAATTTATGTGCACAGTCATTCTTTAATATAACATGAAATACAGAAATACAGAACCATATGTTATAGAACATTATGGCTTTACTATTATTCAGTCAGAAGTTAAACATTTCAGAAGCTGAGGTACATCATGTAATCATAACTCTGGTCCTTCACATGTTGCAGTCTTTAACCGGGTGATCATGTGTTACTACTCAAATAATGCATCCATGTGCAGTTTTATCTTTTGAAAGTTGCAGTATTTTAAAAATAGAAAATTCTCCAATCTCTCCCCCAGGAGCTTAATCTTATGTGGTTCAAAGTCAGCGAAAGCATTCTTGCTGACTTCCACGCTGCAGGATGCAGAACTCCACTCCCTAAGCCAGTCCATTCTCTATGCAAAGGTAACTTTAATATGGTACTTCAAACCCTGAATTGTCAAACTTTCCTGTCATTGTTTCACAGGTATAGTAGCATTTACACGAGTTTTATTTTGAAGCATTTATTCTTTTTTTAATAAACAATATTTATGAAAAACATTTACTGGGACTACTGATCAATTCCTTTCCGATGATACAGAAGACCTGTATCTACTCATCTTTACACACAGTAAGGGATCATAGTAAAAAAAGTACTATCTAATATTTAGGGGAAGTTTAGGAGTTTGGTTTTTTTTTTTTTTTACATAAATTTTCTGAGGACAATTTCTAAATAAAAATATTTTTGTTGAGTTGATTTACCTTAGTTCTTAGTAGAAGTTGTAAATGAGCCCTTTTACATACAGAATTCTCTTCTCTGGGGTTATCTTCACAGACATAATTTTATTCATATTATATTTTCATATTGTCTTCCACTTCATCCAAAGAGAATCTGTAGCATGTCAAAAACTGAGTATCCAGCTAGACAGGTCCCAATGTTTGAAGCTACCTAGATTCAAGAAACAACTTGGACACTTACAAAAACACCAATTATAAATTTTGGATAAAGCTTCAAATTTGGATTGCTTGTTTGAATGAAATGTAAAGGACTTTAGAGGTGGCATCTAGATATAGTTGTTCCCGAACCAAGTTGCAAAGTACATGAAAAGAAATAAAACCAAAAGAGAATGATCAAGAAGAGCAATTAAAAGCCAAATAGTTCCCTGTTGTATTAAAGTGGCAATAACTTTTGTTGCTTTGATTTACATCTTTGTAAATTGGGAATATCATGGCTGTTTCTGATGTTTTCACAGCACTTAACAGATAATTAGAATTGTCTACATGCTAAGTATTTCAGCCATATGTGGTATTTTAATGGCAACAGCCAGACATGCCTGTCAAAGCAGCATAAGACCACAATTTTTTCATACTTCATCTGGGACAAGAAAGGATGTTTTCTTCAGTTTTCCACATCCCGTTCTCTTTCCTCTGCTTTGAATATATGAATTTAGAAGAGCTGGTACCTGGAGCTGTAATGTAGTGGAGGTTTTGAGTGTAAGATACTCTTGCATGAGTTCCCTTTCTTTCTGTAACAAATGGATATAGATCCTGATGGCCAGTGAATTCAGTTCATTAGGGGGATTGCCACTATCCCCAGTAAAGACTGGGCTGGAGAGGAAAGTTGTTCAGTCTGCTACTCCTTTGATCTCCATTTGCATACGTTCAATAAAACAAAAATAATGTTTCTAAAAAACCTGAAATCATGTTTCTAGATAGAGACAGGTCTGGAATACTAACTATATATGTAACCATTGAGCTGTATTTCCCTTTTTTTTCTTTTTTTTTTTTTTTTTTCGCGTAAGGATGATAGATAAGGAAAGAGGACGTAGAACTTTCCTTTTTACTCCTTCAGCCTTGCCTGTTCTTTGGCTGGCTCAGTCCTCTTTAAGCATTGTGCTTTAAGAGATTATCATCTATGCAAACTTGGCTGGAAGCAGATAGCTCTATCACCATGCTGAGCTCAAGTGAATATATGCTGCCTCTTAGTAAACCTTGCTAATTTGGGTTCAGCACTGTGCTAACTTTAATTAAATGGCTTCTAATTCAGAGCTGGCTCATACCTTGGCTCATGTCCCCATTCATGGGAAGACTAAGTTTGGCTGCCCACAGTGATATGACAAATCCCCACTGTTACTGCTGAATTCTTTACTGGGTTGGTATAACTTGGCACTATGACTGGTGGCCTGACTTTCTAGAATCACTGTGAATGTTTATTTTCCACCAGCTGTTCAGGGAGTCAGGGAAATGTACATTAAAACATTGCATCCTTTAGTCAGAAACATAAAGGAAAATATTGTATCTGTTGCACTTTTTACCTCTAGAAGTCACCACAACAGCAACATAAACTTTCTGAATAAATAATATAAACAGAGGAGAAGAACAGCCAACAGTGGCATAAAGCTAGCAAGAATTTGCTAGCTAGGTGCATATATTTTTGTTTGGATTGAAAATAATGTAATTTTCCTTTTTTCCTCCCTTCATTTATAATTTCTTTTGCGTTTTAAAATAGTGATAAGAGCAATCGACATCTGCCAAAAGCAAAAGATGTGTCAGCTTACCATAAATTCCTTGTCAACTCCAGGCAAGTGTAAAAAGGCTAAATGTAATATTAATTGATCATTTTAACATACCAGAAAAGCTAAATTGCTCCATATGATGAAAATTCTCATTTTTGTCATGTTGAGGGTATCCTTTTCCAGTGCAACTACTTTATCACTGTTCAATGACCATGCAATGGAAATGAATTTCATATTCTTTCTCCATCATTGCAAATTACTTTAATTACTTCTGCAAAGGGTAATTGGCACAATCAGAGGTTAGCAGATCATTTGGGAACATTTATTTTGCCAATTTATCCATTCTTGAAATGTCAATATCAAATTATTTCTTTTTTTTTAACAAATATTATATTTAAAACAACTGTAGTGAATGTGAGTGTTTTCTAGGAGAACTTGTGACCTCAGAGTTCAGGTATTAATACATTTGTTTTGGCTACTAACGCTCAAGTGAATGTTAATGCAATGTTTCAAATACTATCATCTGAAGTCTTTTGTAAGAACAATATGTTTGTATTGTAGCACAAGACTGTATTTATGTAATGAGAAAGCATACTGTGCTCAATAAATATTGAAGTTCTTGGCCTCCTGCTGAGCATTTGATATTGAAATATACCTAGTTATAGACTTTGAAATTGATGCCCCTTTTCGTTCTGGGCTGAATTTGCACCTTTGCTACAGTAATTTCACTTTGCATCTCTGCACATAATTATTGTGAGACTGATTCAACAGGGGGACAATAAAGAGAGATAGAGTTCTGTCTGAACATCAGGTACTGTTATATTATTTTAATGAAACTGGAAAGTTTGAAGGCCTAAATCAGTAAATATTGCAAAATCCCCAAAACAAGATTTCAGGCAGTTGTTTTCTGGTCCTCTGTTACCCTCACAATATTTGGAGCTAAATTTCTGTGAGGTGAGTTCTAAGTACAAAAGACAGCAAACTTTTGGCTTCTGAGGTCTCTCCTGCAGCACAGTAAGGAATCCTGTATTAAACATCTGTCACCCGTAGCCTCCAAGTCCTCCTCTACTCACCTGAGTAAGAAAATTCAGCAAGGGTGTAAAAAAGACTTATGTCTTCCTAACCCTAAACTCAGTATCAGTTTCTCCTCATGTATTAACCCTGCTGAGAATTCTTAATTAGCTCATGAGGCAAATGGACTCAGGAAAGTAACAGGCTCTTTTCATTCTGTGCTGAATCATCATTGTCATAAATAGCTGCAATGTTGTTCCATGAATGTAAGTATATTTTTAATGTTCATTTTAGTGCTGAAGTGACTTTAAAACATTATTATTTTGCATTGGGATAACAAGCATCTCAAGGAGACATTTAAAAGCTGAGCAGATCCTTAGCCCTTTGGAAAGTGGTGCAATACAAGCACTTTGAGGACATAATATTTAGCAACACTCCTAGATTTGGAAGGGTGGTGTGGTCCCCCAGAGAGCATTTCACTTTCCTGACATCCTCAGGAAGTTATTTTCATAGGCTGTGCCCATGGGAGAGTCAAACCCTAGGCATAGTCCTGCTGAGAGAGTCATTGGCATGAAGCAAGTTCTTTCAATCAAAGAGCAGCGCAGTTCTCATTTATGAAATTTTGGCTCCTTTGAAGCCAACAGGTGTTCTGCTGTCATCTTGCAGTGTGAAAGGTGTTTAAGCCCTGAATCTGCAATAAGCTAAGTGAATTTAGAAAGAAGTATAACAAATTACTTTTCCACAAAAATTGGTGGGCACATATGATTAGGCTGGGTTTTTTGGGAGGAAGGTTTTCCAAAACACTTAGGAAGTTACCTCCATTTCAGCTGAATCTAGCTACTGCATTTCACCTTTGTGTAACAGCAAATCTCTCCCAACGTCCTTATTATAATGGTTCCTTCACTATAAGAACAATAAAAGTGTACACAGAGGTCCAGCTACTTGGGCACTGTCGATCAATTGACTTCTAGATCTGCTGAAAAATCAAAACCAAAAGCATGCACAGGGGGGTCTTCAAACTTTAAGGTTAATTAACTTTAAAAATTAAAAAAAAAAAAGTCTGTGCCAGTTCAAATCCTCATACTGTGCAGTATGATGTAAACTGACATGCCAGCACTGATGCTGCCAGACTTCCATCGGTCACCAACCTGATTATCTCACGTATTTGGCCACTGGTACCAGAAACACAAAATGAAATTCCAGACAGGGCGGTTTTTCAGTGTAGTGAAACCAGAACGTTTTCAATTCTCGTCAGATCACTTTCTTAGGACACATCACCTTCTAAAATTTAACTTTGATTTTATGACTTGGCTCAATAAAGGGTCAGAGCCACTAATGTGATGATAAAAGATTTTTACATGAAGTCGGTATCACTTAAGCTTATCGGTAAGTCTCTCTCTCTCATCACTTAAAATATACAGGTTTTCTACACAGATTTCTCTGGGATATATCTTCTTTAGACATTAACTCTCGGAATGATCTTTCACAAAATGTATTTCCGATTTCTTTTTCCTAAGCTGCAGAAACATTGTAAACAACTTTCTATGGAAAAATACTATGGGCTACATTCATCTCAGATATATCCCAGCAACAATAGCTGTGACTTGTTGTCAATGAGAGTCAGTTGTTCCACTCACTGTTTGTTGATCTTCATTGGGTTCTCTGATTCATAAGGAACTTTTGCTATGGTTATTTTCAAATTGCAGTCCTCCCCTTTCCCTTCTTTTCCCAATGACATTTCTGTACACTTGCCGATTGATTTGCTTTCCTTCAATAATTTCCCTTCTGCAGTAATATAGGGGCTTCTATTCCTGTCTCATTTTCTCTGAATTTGCACCATTGTCTTCCCTGCCCTTCACTTTGCTGAATTCACTTACATCTCTGTAAGGAGTGAGAAAGAAATAGCACCCTTCAATGCCCCATTTGCTCATCTCGTTTCACAGGTGTAAAAGACAAGATATGAGATTGTTGGGAATTAGGTCTGGCTCAAGCTACTCAGGTATTGAGTTATGCTTGCAATTTGAGGTTCAGAAAACACTGGAAACCATCAATTTTCATGTTGTGCAGTTGTGCAATGGTATGGAATAGCATAAAATCTTACTTTGATTGACAGTCAAAACTTATTTCTGTGCTGTAGCAAACTCTGCATGAGGATGAATTTAAATGCAAGTTTGTAAATGAATTGGGCAATATATTGTCTTTGAAATATCAGATTTTGCTGCAAACAATTCCTGCTATTCTGTACATATTGCCCTTATAAACAAGTCAGTCTCCTGTAGGTTCCCAGACATAGGTCAGTAGTGTTGTTATGAAAAGTTTTCACCTCAGCTGACCTTTCTTCCCTCATTACAAGGGGGCATTCATTTGCTCACCTACCAGTTTCTGAGCCATGGAAATAAAAACCTGATAGAAAAATGGGAGCCTATTCACCATGATGGCTTAGAAACTGAGGTCAATCAGCTTTGAGAGCAGACGAGGTTTGTGTAGATATGGAGGACTGGGACCTGAGAGAGAGAGACAGCTGAGGATGGCAATCACAACTCTTTGCTGGTAAACCATCTTATGCTATCAGGTCCTTGCGTGTTGGGTGTATTTTGAGGTCATTAGTTGTTTTGAGTCCATTAGTTATTCTGTCCATTTATCCAGAATTTTATTAATAAATCCAGTGCATCTAAAAACTTTAGTTTGATATTAATTTATTAGTAAAGTTATTACACTGAATCACTTACAAATCCTCAGAACTTTGCTCTAATGATTATATTTAACCATTCACCTCTCAGAATAAGCTTGCACAATGACCTAAATGTCATGCAATGTTTTGCCCTGGTTTTAAATTTATCTGCATTCTATCTTTTTAAACACACTCAGACCTGGATCCTATGGGGTTCACATCATCACATAATGGTTGAGGTTGGAAGGGACCTCTGGATCTCTTCTGGTTCAACCCCCCCTGCTCAAGTAGGACCATCTAGAGCCCACTGCACAGGTTTATGTCTTCTTTCCAAGGAGGAAGGCTCCACCACCTCTCTGGGCAACATGTGCCAGTGCTCAGTCATTCTCACAGGAAAAAAGTGTTTCCTGATGTTCAGAGGGAACCTCCTGTGTTTTTGTTTGTGCCCGTCACCTCTTGTCCTGTCACTGACCATCACTGAGAAGATCCTGACTCTGTCCTTTTTGCATCCTCCCTTCAGGTATTAGTAGACAATGGTGAGATTGCCCGGAATCTTTTTTTTTCTCTGGGCTAAACAGTCCCAGTTCTCTCAACCTTCCCTCATAGGAGAGGTGCTCCAGTCCCTTAATTCTCTTCATGACCCTTTGCTAGACTGTCTCCATAGCTGCAAATTCACAATTACCTATACGTTTTTTTAGGGTAAAATTTAGCCCTGTGGCTTATTTGTTTATTTATTTGTTTGTTTTAAGGATTCTGGCTATTTCAGGAACACTTAAAGTGGAAAAGTAATGAGAAAATAAGAATATCTAATTTACTTTCAATTTCTTTTTTCCTGCTATATCTGCTTAAGAGGCTGTGGTCTTGTTCTAAGTAATTTAAGAAATGAACAAAGGAACAATTTATATGGGAGATTAATGAGTGTGAGGGGCTTTGGTAATATGGCAGTAAGTGCCATAGAAATGTTATAAATACCTAAAAATTAGCACAGAGAAGTATGGGCAAAACTCCAAATGGTCGTCACTATTGTAAGATGGAAAATAAAACCCTTAATGTGCAAAACCTCTGCCTGTTATTGGTAAGAAGCACTAAAAGTAGCCATTCTTAGGAGCACTTGTGGTTGACTAGCACTTGTTATGCTACAGGAGAAGAGTAGAAGTCCTGAGGAAGAGGTTTTTCTTTGTCATATCAGCAGTTTTAAGTAGAGTGCAGATGCTTTATGCTTCCAGGCTTGCTTACATTAGAAGATATGCAGTGCAAAGGTTTGGTTTTTTTTAAGTAAGAGATGTGCTAGGAATGAATAGTCTGACTAGTGAAATTTTGCTTCTCTCAATTATAAAAAATATTGGCACTTTTCACTTTTGCATTCCAGCTGAGATAGGTGCAAAGTCAGATATCTTCACAGAAGTCAGCCAGGCCAGAGTGTACAAGAGCAATTAAGTATTAAGTGTGCATATGACTAATTAATTAGTGCCATAAGGAAACATATGCCTTGGCTCCTTCCTGGAGCCAATTATCACATGCCTGTGTTATAAGACAGAATGAGAAGCAGCCCCATGCTGAAATAGGAGTGTGTTACAAAACAACATGACAAAGAAGGAAGCAAGTATGTGCTGACCAAGCCAATGGGTACAGAGCCACAACAAAGGAAAAAATTATCAAGGAAGCTTCTATTCTGAAAAGAAAGCTCAAACTACCTTCAAGGGGCAACTTCATATCATAGATGCGCTTGCACAACTTTTTTTTTTAATTAATGTACAATGCTTGAACATATTGCGGCCCATGGCTGAAAAAAGCATACAAATTACTTCTAATAACTCCATCAAAGCTGAAATGGAGATAGGTTTTGATACTTCTTTACTTTGCTTGGTTTGGGTTTGCATTTCTGTATTTACAGTGTCACTTTGATTCACTCCATACTCAGTCCTGAACTGTGGTTCCCCTGGTTATCTTCCCAGCCCCAAAACAGCTCATTCTCCCTGAGAAGGAATCTGAGCAAAACTGAGCAAATAGTTTTTTTCAGCATCAATATTAAGATATGCAATGGGCTTTTGGCCAGGATGCTTGTAAAGAGTCGATAGGGGCACAAGTCTAGGCTCACAAGCTGACCTGAGAGCTGGGATTTGCTCCCTTCTGTACTTTCCAAAGGCAGCAGAATCTTCTCAGTTCTTCCCCACTTTTATAGGGTGCAGAGGTGGTCCCTTTCGTGGTCTTTACTCTGCTATTTCATTGTCCTCAGAATCTTGTCTCCTTGAAAGATGCTTCTTCTATTTTGTAATCAGGTTTTAAGGCACAGTTGCAGAAGTCAGGTACAATTATTTGGCTTGGTTACATCTGCCATGTAAATTATTTTTCAAGCAGTGTTAAAAGTGGAATGCTCTCAGTCACTGAGAACATGGACAGAGTTCAGCTGCAGCCTGGGAACTGAATGTTGGCAGAAACTTTGTGCCATATTCATTGAACATTTGCACAACCAGTGATTATATCAATGACAATAGTACAAATTTGTATGTTAAATACACAAATGCCTTCTAGCCAATGACAGAGTGACTGATAAAGCCTTCTAACTCCATGATTTTCTTCAAACTTGGGTATTATTTTACCCAGCTCCTGATGTGAAGATGTGGCAAACGTAAGTATACTTAAAATAAATCTCTTCAGAATTCTTCATACTTTCATGCATACACCTCACCAAATACATTGCTACTCTACGATACTTCTCTCAGATGTAACTGAACAGGATTTAAAAAACTTTAATGTGGCTTTATGGTGAGAATATTCATGAATACAAATCCATAGTTTGTTCACACTTAACATAATCCAGGTACACATTTTTCCTGTGCACTCGTTCATGGAAAATGTAACACAGATGAAAAAAACAGATTAGACTCATGGTTTTTATATTTGACCATCTGTGCTTCTTGCTGCCAAGAAAATGTCCTTTGCCTTTGCTCCTATCATTTTATTGACACTCTTGGCAGGTGGGGTTTTTATGACCTATTTATTATTTTACCCACTTTTAGTCCTTTTCTCCCCTCTTTACGTCCATGGCAGGATTTTAAGATTTTTTCCCCTTCTTTCCTGCTGTTTTCTTGCAACTGAGCCTTCTCTTCACTCGTTTTATTTCTCATCTTGACAGCTGCTGTCCCCTCTGGCTTTTCTGCTTCCACCTTGTGGCTTGTTAAGACTGCTGCTTTAAACTTGAGTGCTCCTCATTTCTCCTCCACCTCTTCTGCATTAACTCTGGGGATTTGTGCATCCAGCAGCCGGCCTGCTGAAGCTGTGGGTCTCCAGGGATCACCCCGCTGCAGTAGCAGTCATCTTCATGTTTGCTCATCTCAACTGTGCTGGTTGCAGCTTGTTGCAGCTTAAATGTGACTCTGTCCCCGATGTCTCTGCCAAAGAGGGCAGCACCTTAGTCACAGCTGAAAGAGCCAACACAAAGAAGGAAAGAAGGACTGGCCATCAATTACTAGAATCGACACTTGCTTCTGTTTCTGGGTTTGTGGAGGGTCTATCTGTGTTTTTGTGAGCAAAACCCACATGGATAACCCAGGGGAAGCCCAGCTCAGGCAGTGACCATTTCTTCCCAACAAACACACTCATCATCTTTCTGGCGGGGGCCACTCTTCTCTGAAAGAGGGATCTCTGGATCTGTCCCGAGCAGCATATCACAGTCTGTCTCCTGCCCACACTCCATTTTCAAGGACAGCAAAGGATACCAGTGCTTGTGAGGGCTGGCTTTGCTGGTTCTGCCATGGGTCAGCCCAAGTGTGCTGCTGGGCACACGAGTCTGATCAAGGTGCACTGGGTAGGGTCAGTAATCACCTGGAAGTCTGGTCCTTACAGTCAAGCTCTGAGCCACCCCCACCCTTTGGTTTTTCACGTACAAAGTACTGCTAATTGTGCTCTTTGTTTTTCATTTTTATTTCTGAACTCCTTTGTCAGGGCACTGTCTTGTACAGTTTAACATGAGCCTCAGGGCAGTATTAAAAACATTACAAGGAGGTGTTGGACAATTAGGACAGGCCTTGGCATTCTTTCAAAGAATAAAAATTCAGCTTTGATTCAAAACCGCAGCTGGTCCACACAAATTTATTGTGAAAAAAGTTTCTTTAAAATCATCTTTGGTTGTCCAAGCTCTAATCCATACATGTGCCTGTACTGTTTCTTGGTATATCTGTAATCAAAGGTTTGTAACAAATAGGTAAACACTTTGTCACATCTTTAATAAACTGGACAAAAGAAAAATCAAGATCATGTTCAAAACCCATTTAACAAAAACTCATCAAATTATTTGGTGTAATTGTGGTCTCCTAGGTTTTGATTTGTTGCCAGACAATATTATTTAATGTGCTCAGAAATGAAGAATTGATATTCCATTGGCACAATGTATCAGAGCAACATCAAAGCCATTTATAGCCTATGTGACTGAGTTGCACATGAATTTTAAGAAAATATTCTGTTTAAATACACTTAGTTGTGGGGTATTTTATGTTGAGCATTATCAGGGATAACAATATTTCATTGAAGGCAGATGACTATCCAGAAACATAATTAATCATGATTATTTATGCCATACCTAATTATCAGGAAATAGCCCCAGGGATACAATTCAGTTATATTTCAGAACCTTCAGACTACAATTACTTTGC
Organism: Corapipo altera; assembly: GCF_003945725.1. Lineage (NCBI taxonomy): Eukaryota > Metazoa > Chordata > Aves > Passeriformes > Pipridae > Corapipo > Corapipo altera. Next base: position 1,365,365 of record NW_020884898.1, on the reverse strand, counting down.
TTTGTATTAAATATTCTTTCCATACTCTTGAAGAAGTTTAGAATGTATTTATAAAAAAATAAGGTCAAAAGGATAGAAATAAATAATGTGCAACCAAATAATGAAAATATGTGCATTTGGGGAAGTTCTGAGTTATTATAAAGAAGTACAATAATTTAATTCTCTTCATAATTAGGTAAAAGAAATGGCTTTCTACTGTATTTTTTAATATATGAGCACACTGGCATAACACCAAGGACTTTAAACTACAAACCTTTTAAAATTCTGTTAATGTGGTGCAAAGTGGATTAAAAGTTGGGAAAAAAATACTATGCTACCTAAGGGTTTGAATTCTTAAAGACTTTTCATTTGTAAATTTTGAAAGCTATTTTTCAGTGAGGACCTTTCATATTCTAAGGCATTTCATAGCTTCTGGTGTTCTGTAAAAATATTAAGATGTGTTTCTGGCTTTTTATTTATAACCCATTGTGTGTAATTAAAGCATTTAATAGGAATTGTAAAATTAGATAGGCAATGTACATGACGATATATGTCTGTAATTTACATTCCTGGTTGTTAACAATATTGAATACCTTTAAAATGAAGAAAGAATAAGACTCAGTATAAGACCTCAAAACATGCACACAGTCGTGGACCTAAGCTATAATTTTATTGAAGGGCATACCACACAACAAAGTCATTCCTGTATAAATGAAAACCTGGACGTTTATTTTTACAAATAAGGTTTTTTTCCCTTGTTTTTGTTGATAAAAAAGACAACAACATATTTTCAGCACCGCTATAGCCAGAGGCTGTTTTTGGGTACATGGTTCTTGCATAACAGATTTGCAGAACTATGCTGGAATGCATGTCATTATACTGTCTGGGTAAGTAGGTTGGGGGGTGGGTTGGCTTTGGGAATTTTTTTTTTGTTTGGGTTGTGCTTAAGAAAGTTTTGTATGTCCAGGCCCAAAATTCACAGTGCATTTAGTTGTTCTGTTAGGTGACAGAACATGAGCTTGGAGGTAGTCATTCAGTACAGCCTTTTGGGGTGTGTTTAATGTCAGTGTAAAGTTGGAGTCTACTGATCTCAATTCTCATGGTTATTGTTAAACACACAGCCTGTGTATTGTTAAACACACAGCCTCCACACAGCTCCTGCTGAACAGCCTTGTGCTGCCTTCAGTGAACTGCCCCAGGACTAAACACTTCTATCTATCTGTCACGTAGTGAGTGCTGAATATCCTCTTGGTTTTGGCAGGAATACTTTAGGATCTGGGTAGTTTCACTCTTCGGGCCTAATCTTACGTAGGTCCTATTGAGTTTGGAATCACGTTTCACTGAAGCCCTTGTTGTGACTTGTCTGTGATTTAGTTAACCAAAGGTGAGGTGCCTTGGCAGCCACATCATTGCTATATTTAATGCCCATGCCCGGGTTTTAATGTCCATGTGGTTTGTGACACAGTTCTAAAATTTCTGCAGGGTTTGACTTTACAAAACCCTCATTAAAGTGAATTTAGAGGATTATTTTCATCATTAAATTATTCAACCTACTTAAATATTGAGAAGAAAAATAAATAAATTTTTAAAAATTTAATAAATTTTAAAAAATTATTTTAAAATGCTAAGAAGGAATTCCTCATGTGAAGCTTCAAAGTCAGTAATCTCCTCTTAACACTGGAGCAGAAAAATACGGAAATTTGCTAGAATTTAAGGCAGAGAGAGCCCTCAGATAGAGTCCATTATGATTTAATGACAGCACATTGTTTATCTAAACCAGAGATGAAAAACAATGTGTACATTTGAACTGCCACCCTATGTCTTCTGCGAATAATCATATGTGAAACTGAATGTTACCTGGGGAAATATTTCCTTAACAAATGTCTGATTTTTTCCTATCTCCTATACCAAAGGGTATTTTTCTTCTCTGTTTGCTTCCTCAGATGGCCGCTTTTTTTTTTTTTTTTTTACCTATTATTTGAAACAGCATTAGAATGGAAGGCAGAGTGTTTGGGTAATTGAACATTCAATTAATTAAACCAACTAATATTGGATGCCAGTGTTATGAATTGACCACTTTCACTTGGCATTTTCTCCCTCTAATTTTATCCACTTCCCTGAGATTTCTGAGCATTAGTGTCTGAGTGGTGCACTGCTTGTTGATGCTGATGGGCAGGAGCAGCCTTCCCTTAATAAGACACTAAGGTGGAAACAGTGATCTAGTGAGTTTTTAGAGAATATTAAATGTTTAATTTGATTTTTTCCTTCCAACGTACCAGCCTCCAAAGGCAAGCCCCTAGGAAAGATGCAGCAAAGCTTGTATATCTGATGTTGATTCAGTTTACACTGAGGTGAACTGAGGTGCTTCCCTGTGCAAAATTCCCTGAAGCAAAGAGTGGTTGAAGTGAGAAGCTATCCATCTCCAAAAGGCTTTGGGGGGTTCAGCTGCCAGCAGCCTGTGGGAAATGGAAAAAAAAAATAAAAAAAAGAAGAGAAGAAGATTCCAGAAATGGAAAAGTGGTCTTAATCTAAGCTTAACATGCTATTTTTTTCCCTGGAGTGCTGTGTTTTTGTTTGGGTCTAAACACCCTCCCCACTTCCTCACCTCCTCATGGATGATTTGATCTAGGGGTTCTGCATAAAATCCTGGGCCAGGCCAGACAAATTATATTACTTTTCCCTAGGTTGAAAGATATTCCTCTCCTGAACACCCTCACTGATTTGAAATGTGTGCCACAGCCACCAGAAAGCTTCAGCTCAGTTCTGGCTAGAGGAATGGTGGGCGAGACAACTGTGAGGGAGAGTGGTCTGCCAAGATGGGAAAAGTGGTCATTGGAGATCTGTATTTTCTGTAATTTTGATCTGGCTTGTTGAGAAAAATGGGAGAGGTCAGGGCTACCTTTCCCAAGGACACAATGGAAGAAGGGTAATTATTATTTTGTGCATGTGGACATGAAACAACCCACAATAGAAGTTTTTTATGAGATAGATGTAGAATGCTTTAAATAAATCTGTTCTTTAAAGAGAAATCATCAATCTTGTTCTAGTGGTGCTGGTAGGAGTCTATGGCACATCCTCTACTGTGCACAAATACACACTGCCTTCCACTGAAGATTTTGGAAGAAAAGAAGTACTTTTTTTCTCAAGAAGTCTTGTTTGCCTTTATGAGACATTGTGAAGGCTGTGGCAGCTTCTGTATTATTAAAGGAAATCATCCTTTGACCATTTATTCTTCCCAGTGCTTTTCTTCATTTTCCATTTATTATTTTACACCTTTTCTATCTCCTAAGAGAGATTTGGCTTATGACATCCATCCTGTGTAATTGATCTCTGTGGTTGTAGACCCCGGAGTGTGACTTCAATGTGAAATCCACTCCAAGCATAAGCTGGGAAAATAATCTCATTTCTTTCAAAAACTGCAAGCTCAGTAGGGAAAAAAACTCCATAAAGTGATGGCAAATAATCTGCTTTTTGTATGCATATTTTTTTCCCGCCCTTTTATTTCAAGTTTTTCCAGAGTGGAAGCCCACCTTTTATCAGACAATTCTCTTCTCCAGTCTTTCTAAGCCACAGTAGAATGGAGGAACTATTTTTAAATTACCATCTATTTGGATTGTTTGAAAACCTATTAAAACACTACATATACAATTTGGAGATAATTTTAAACTCTTCCTGGAACCTATTTGCAATTGCTGAGGCTCAGAAACAATCCAAATGAAAAATGCTTTTATACGGTACCAAGTTACATATTTTTTACAACTATATTAGCCACTTCAGATAATCTCCTCATATTTGACTATTAAGTGCACAGCAGAGACATCTGTACTGCACACAGCTGTACATCTATCCCAAAGGAGGGAAATGGGGAAGCTCATATAAATGAGCACCTCTTTTCCACTTTTTTCTGTGTTTTTTGCTTTGTCATAAATTCTTTTAAGATGATAGATTGTAATAATGACTTTGTTTTATTTGCACTAGTGCATGAAAGTAATGATCTCCAACTCCAGTCATTCCAATTACCTTTGGTCATTTGGAGCATGTAGGTTGTCTCCTTTGAAACATGAAGGTTATGCAGCTTCCCTGTCTTAGAAACCATTGCAATAGGGCATGTTGTCAGAGGGCCTGGGCATCACATCTCCAGGGTCCCCTAACTTCATTGTTTGTGTATTCTGAAACTGAAGTGTCCACACCAGTATGCAGCTGTTCCACAAGTGAATGGACTATGTGTCTTTTTTAAAAAAAGTTTAGATTTCTCTGTATGTATCCTATCCTTGTTTACTGTGTAGAAGACTTCTGATCCTGTAGGATTTCTGTGTAATTTTAAAGTCTTTTCTGTAAGGGCTTAATAATGTTGATGCACTTTCATACTCGATAATTTTTCTACCTATTTGCCCAACACTCCCCTAGTTATCTGGCTACTTCAGGCACTTCAGCTGCAGAGGTAGAAGAATAGCAGTAATCTCTACTAATGGCAGCTGAAAAGTTCTTCAGGAAATTTACAGATAACAGGGCCATAAATAGGAAGTGAAAGGCAGTTTTCTCCCTTGTATTACACTGGAAGTCCAGTCTAGAAAGTAATTAAGAATGACCTCTACATCCATACTACATGCATGAATATGAAGACATAGATGACATCCATCAGTACCATGACTTTTTTTCAGTTGATAGCTGACTCAAAATGACTTCACTATTTTACTGAGATGTGTAATATTTTCATCTTTTTTTGTAAAGGGGGAGACTTATTTTATGACATCAAAAGTACGTGGAAATATTTTTTTGTATCAATAATGAAGTATATTGGAAATAAATATTTATTTGTGACATTTTAATCAACATTTCTCTTTTAAAAATCTTTTAAAATATTAATTCCCATTAAATATTCATTTGGAAATATTTTTCAGATTTATGTAGAAGTTTATAAAGTTCTCAGGTTGGAATTTAAAAATCCTGGTTTGGGTAAAATGAAACATTATATTAAGTGATCTTTTTTATTTCTGAACTTGTTGATTCACTGCAAATTGTCATCAAAATGTCAAGAACAGCAGCAGCAAGAACATCAAAGACAAGAAGAAGCTAGAAGAGTTATCTGCCAACTATTGTTGCCAAAAGCTGTTTAGATGGGAAAGTGTCTTTATTTCTAAGATGTCTAGATGAGCTTTTCAATTTCCTTTTTCTTACCTTTTATGTGCTCATTAATAGTTAGATATTTTGTGAAAGAACTCTGAATGTTGGGGGTTTTTCATTGTTAAATGCAAAACAGAACCAATCAATAATTCTGTCTGCTGTTACATACATCTAGACTCCGGGTGGTGTTAACAGTAGACAAAATGAACAATACAGGATTAACAAGCATTTTGATTGCATTGCTTGTTAAATTCAGGTAAAATCCAATAGCATCTTGTAGAATTAAACAAGAATCTTTATTTAAGAAAAATATAAATCCAAGTTTTAGTCTTTGTTTTTTGCCTTCTGTATTTTTAATTTCAAATCTTTGCAAGTATCATACTCTTATTTTCACATGGCCATCGCATTAATCCATTTTCTGTATTTATTCAGCATTAGACACAGGGAGTACTCAGGTAGTCAGTGCAATAATTTTGAAGGGCCTCACCAAAACTTATTGAAGTCAAGAGAACATCCTTTGTTGACCTCAGCAAACATGTTGTTTGGAAGGAAGTTACAGATGTCAATTGAGCATTGTGATAAAGTCTTTCAAGTGTAAACTCGGTAGTTACATGTCCCCTTTTCTTCATGTCACTTCATTACATCTCATTGCAAAAGGTCAAAGCAATAGCAAGTGATACATTCCTTTTTATTAGGGAGCAATGGCAAGGAGCTGTTGCTTAGGTTTGTTTTGTCCTGACTATTACTCTCAATGTCACTGAAACACATAATGGAAATTAAAATACTGAAAAAAATATACTGTAATTGAGAGTTGCTGTCCTTATCTACTGAATAGTGAGATCTTTCTAGAGGCTGTGTTCCCCGTGGCTGATGACAAGCTCTGGCTGAACAGGACTGAACATTAGAAATATAATTTCTTTCAATCTGGATCTTTATATCTGAGTAATTATGAAATCTGCAGAGCAGGGAACTCTTCAAATCAAATATATGCATCAGAGCAAAATATTAATTAGGCAAACATGACACAAGATAACACATCAGTCAGTCAGTCAGTCAGTCAGTAGCTGGCTCCTTTATAACTTCAGTAGTCTTTTCCTGACCCATAAATGTCACTCAAGAACACAAAGTATTTTTCTCTTCCTAAAACATAGAAACTTTACATTCCCATATTTGAAAGCCTCAATTTTTATAATTCTATTATGAAGTGCAGTAAAGAGCTGAAAATTCAAAAATCCCCAATGAAAAGGGGCACTTACACAAAGTTCATTGTTAAGTTAGGTATGACACTATTCTTTTTTCTAAAACTGAAGCACTGTGCAAGAATTTGGGCCTTTTTATTTTACCTTGTGCTACACTTTTATAACATATGGTGATATGCAATATATTTTCAAATATAAACTTACTTTGAAACCAAGCCTCAAAACATTTATTTCTGGAAAAAATTAAACCCTCTAATTTACCAAGTCAAAAAAAAAAAAAAAATTTTTTTTCAAACTCAAAGCTCTTCTTCAGAACCTGTCAAACTAAAAGGATCATCATGTGCTCCCTTAAGTTATTTTGTAGTAGCTCTAATTTTTTGACTTCAAGAGTCTTGCACAGAAGTTGCCTCTACCCTGTTTGGGGTTTTAGATACTGATACAGAGTAAATAGAGAATAGTTACAAAGAATAACCATAAGTAGGGAAAAAAAAAAAGACACAAGGAAAGTATGAGTTTACTGTAGTCTAGGCAGCAGCAGCACACCTCCAAACTTTTAATTCCCCTGTAGTGAGGTTCCATTTAGCACTTAGACTGCTTTCATAGCTTTTCCTGAGCTGACAAATATTTATTTTTCTCCTTAAGAATGAATTTTAGATGTAAATGAACATTAAGGTAGTGTGTATGAGAGGTCTGATTTTGGGGGTTGCTGATCCCTTCAAAACATTTAAAAAGTAGCTTACATAAGTAGAGGTAGAAAAGCTAGGAGAGTAACGTGACACTGGCAGGAGAGAAGGCTTTGGGGGCCTCATCTCAAAAGGAACAGTCAGCTAAAATTCCCTATTGAACTGGTGGGGAAAGAATGCAAACGAGAAAGAACAAACAAACCCTGGCTGGTTTACTAATGTCCTGATTTATGTACTGCATCAGGGCTCTCCTTTTGTTTCCCCTCATCTTTCCAGATCTATCACTATAGATGAAGATTTCTATTAAGGAAGTGAGCAGCTGGAATTAACCTTGTGCCCATGAATTAAGCAAGGATTTCACTGGAAAAAAAAAAAAAAAAGGGAAAAAGGCAAAAGAGAGAGATAGAATACAAGTAAGGCAAGTGAAAAAACCTACTAAGTCAGTTGGTTGAGTCTGGTCTTTATTAGCCAGAAACCATGGTGATCACTTAGCTGTTGGTATTTGAAATGAAACAAACTAGTCCTCTACGGATCAAAGCACCAAGGGGAGAAAAGCAGCAGGGAAAGCAAATGTTAGTATTATCTAACCAGTTAAAATGCCTGCCTTATCTGAACATCTACCCACAGCAGCATTTTAAAAGTGGGAATAGGATCATTTTCCCATTTAAAGTAGAGATAGGTCTTTCTGGTTGCATGTGACTGTTTCTGCAGCCAGTGGATGGGGAGCAACCACCAACCGAAGAATACACCCGGTGTGAGACCACAGCATGACCGTGTGGTGCATCCAGGCACAACCACCTCACGTGGTTACCCAGTACTCTGTCATCGTGCCAGCTCCACCAGTATTTCTGAGCTGCAAATTGATTTAAAAACACTCATAATCACCTGCTAGCATCAAATCAATCAAAATTCATTACTGAGGTAATAAAGGCATGTTAGAAACTGCCATAGGTTTTCTTAATCGCTCCCTTGGATTTCCAGGTCTTTGGTATTCAGACCAAAGTGTTTCAGTAGCTGAGCACTTCATGATATCTGGGTGAAATAAGTGAGTGGAGGTGTATCATGAAAAAACACAAAAATATTTCACCTGACTATTCAACAGGTTGCTTCTAGATTAAAAAACATCTGGCTGAAAACAGACTACATGGTGTTATTCTACATACAAATGTATATTTAAATGGCCTAGAAAACCGTGCTTTTAAAAACATGTATACAGGTGCCTTGAAAGCATACTGGGGCCAGAAAGTACTGACCTGACCTCAACATATGGTGCCTGTACACATAGCATTACTAATAATGACACAAAAAAACCCCCTAAAAAACCCAAATCAAACCTTCATAGTTTATTCAAGTGAATTGAATCCAGCTTGGGTTACCTTTCCTTGTTGATGGCTGTTGCCAGCAAGATGCCCAGTTTTACAGAGATCACAATGCTCACAGGGCTAGGACAAGCTATGTGTTTCTTTTTGGCCCAACACTGAGCTCTGTTTACTAGACTGAACTCTTTCTGGATGCTAGAGTTAGTACAGGAAAGCTGGAGGTGAGAAAAGGAGTCTAGAAATGGTGAGTGAGCTTGGAGTGGCACTCAAAAATGTGGAGGAATATGAATACAGAAAATGACAAGAGGTAGAAAAGAGCTTTTGTAAGAGAGGGTTGTATACAAACAAGCAAAGAAGTCTGTATGTGTTTGAGGGATGTACAGCTACATGTCTTTCTGAGGAAAACAGGAGTCTGTGTGTCTCCAAAGATCAGGACTGTCTGGTGAGAGCTGGAGAAGGTTTGCATGGCCTAGGATGGCAGGCTGAAGAAGGACAGCAGGGCAAAGAAGCAGAGACAAACTGAGTTCCTGGCTCTAATATCAGCTCTTTGTAGGGACCAAGACATATTGTTTAGTCTTCTCATTACTTTCCCACTTCTGATGTCCCTATTTTGGGGAGCTGTTGGGCCAAGAAATATTTGCCAAAGATTATGAGGTCTTCACTGGGCTTTGCTGATAAGACTCATACACACAGCAGCATAGGTAAGACCTGTCTATCCATATGCTCCTGTGGCATCTGGTCAGTATCTATCTCTCAGGAGGAGCAGGAGACAGAGGTCCGTGTGCCTCATATCTTGGCTAACAGATCCGGAGCTTGTAGCCCAGACAGCAGAAGTTCAGATAGTCAGAATAGAAATCTCCAATTCTGAGGACCTAACCTGGCTCTGTAATTGTGTAATTACAATAGCAGAGGATAGAGCATCTAATTCCTATTTCTGCTTAGAGACAGTAGGGAAAAGTATATGAATCTGAGCATGAGTAAATTGTGCGAAAAGGAAGTTTGCAGTTGTAAGTTCTGGGACAAGGCAGTAATGCATTTGGAAGAGGTTTGGAGAAGAAAAGGCTGCCAAGAAAGAAGAGTGTGTCTGAGAAGAGGCAGGAATCAACATTTCTGTGGCTGTGGAAAAGGATTCTGTGAGAATTCTGGTGATAAAAGAGATAAGGTAAGAGAGAAGGTGGAGTGGGGCAGAGAGGGAGTGAGAACAGGGAGCCACAAAATGGGAAGCGTGAAAGCAAGAAGAATTCTCTAAAAGGAGGGAGAAGAAGTGCTGAAAAACACAGGGATGAAGAAAGAAAGGAAAAAGGTAAGACAGGAAAAGAAAGAAAAAGAACAAAGGTCAATTACTTCTGCATTGGATGGAAAAAAAATACACCTTAAGAAAATAATTAATTGAAAGGTATCTGGAAAGATAAAAGATGACAGAAAAAAAAGAACAGAGTGAAGTAGTAAAGAGAAAGAGGGAGACAAAGTACATGAAAACCAAGTTTTTAATTAGCGCAAAGGATAGAGATACCTACAGGAAGAAACCATATGGATGAAATATCAGATATTCATTTATGTAGGTCCCTTCAGGCTCAGGTTTTTATGCCTCCTTTTCACTACTGACATTTTAAAGTTGAACAGAGTTTTCCTCTCTTGGTCATTCAGGCCATTTCCCCCTCACTGTGATTACGTGTATCATTACCTAAGTAACACAGAATGATGTAATACACATTTTCCCTGTTTACATTTTTGTGTTTGCTCATTCTTTTCATTGTTTTCTAGTGACACCAATTCCTTTATTAAAACAAATTTTTTATCTATATTGACTGTGCGTTTCTGGATGACAACTTCAACTTTTATCTGGGGAATATATTTTGGTAGAACTGTTGGCACCCAGTCACTGTGCATTTGTGCTGCAGTTCTCAGTGTACCTCTCAAGAAATGATGTGTCTTTCCAAGGAAACAGCAATGGTGAAAACTTATTCAGGCTACATTTGCCATGAGTTTGTTCATGGGCAATGTGTTTTATGAATAGTGTTGCAGTTTATTTTTTCACACAGATGATTCCTATGAATTAGCTTTTGTCAAACAGACACAGTCATCAGTTCCCATTCTAGTCCCAGACACTATCACAATCTGTGGATTTGAACTCTTCATTAAAGAAATTGGGTTATTAAATACATCTGTCTCAGAAACAGGTTTAGTTAATGGTGGTAAAATATAGTGAAAATCTGAAAGTTCTGTTAGCTTTTTTTCTGTTTTGAAAAGCTTGACATGCTGTTTTGTATTGTAGCTTCCTTTGATTCCCTGCTTTTGTTAGGGAAGCTGATGTAATGAGGGAGGCAGAAAGGTGGATAATAGTCCTGCCTTCAACAGGATGACAGCATGGATTTGAACATAGTTTTAAAAGGGGACCATAGGTTTGCTGTATGGTTGTATGTTATGCTTTTTCAGGCTCTGAAAGAATTTGATATGCACTAGGAAAAAATTCTAAAGTAAACTTTGCATGGAAGGGGTATAACGAAGGGACCATTTGTCTCATCTCGTTGAACCAAATGGAAAACTTGGACTCATAACTGCATTCATTTTGTATGTTGTAACTTAAGGAATGAGCCCAGAATGGGCAGGTGCAATTGAAAAAAATCAGTCTAGCAGGCACAGGAGCAAATGGCAGTGGAGATGTGGTAGTCCAGACCTTGGCACTAAATGGGTCCTGGAAACTTTGTCCAGCTCATAGCAACGCTCATGTCACCTTGTCTTCACTGCCTGGGTCCTGTGGGTGATTACATACTGAGAGGAAGCTGTAACCAACCATAAATAGAAGACAGAGTGTCTGAGTGGCAGGGCCGTTCCCAGTGCTCATTTTCCCCTCACCCTCAGAGGCAGTGAAATGATGCCAACCTGAAGTGTGTGTCATGCAGAGTAGGCTCTGCTTCTGCCTGGATACTCTGCCTCTGAGGGTATGATGGAAGGAAACACTCAAGACTTGGGTTTTCTAAGGCATGTAAGAAACTGTAGACCCAGATTCCAGCAGATTTTAACAAAAGCAAGGCACCTTAGATTTTAGTTGTGAAAAGTGCTGAGCTTGCACCAATTCCACGGTCTTTACTCAAGGTAGAAAATTCTGCTCACTTGGCAGGGTCACCCAGGACCTCCCTTGGGAAGACCTTGACTGTATGACCTTCTGTCACCACCAGCAACCCTTACATATTGCTTTGTGTAATGTTTTTGGAGTTTTCTTCCATACAGGCCCAATACCTAAGCTATACCCCCAAAAACAAGAGAAAGGAGACAGCAGTGAACTCAGACAAAGCTTGCAAAGGGTGATCTCTTCTGAATGGAAGGACCACAGGGATGGAGAGTAGATGGGAAGGAAAGGGAGAGCTCCAACCAGACAGCTCGTGGTTCAGATTTTGAACCATTATCAGCTCAAAAAAAAAGCCTGGGAATACAATCTTCCATCAAAGCTCTCCTGCAACAACATGGTTTCAGGCCTCCTTATCAAACAACAGTAGATGCTCAGCATGTTTCTGTACTTGTAGACTTATTCTGTATGGGACTGGTGAGAGAGGCAAAAACCTGCAGCACCTGGGTGCTCTTTCTGTCTAGAGTTTAGCTACTGCCTGTACTAGATAGTGTTGGATTTGCAAAGAAATATGGGTTTGCTTATCATCACCACAAGTAAGATGACACCTAAAAGCTACTTGAAGGCTGAAGGTCTGTAAAAGTAGTTCTCCATGTCACACAGACGACATCCCTATACATATAAATAAACACATAATACATCCCATTAAGTTAAAGCAAAGAAATTACTGTTTTCCCATTTCCACTCTTCTAACTGTGTAATTATATTTCTGTATAAAGAGAACAGCAGGTAGAGAGAAAAATAAGTCCAGTTGCTTTTGCATATGCACGTACATATATATTGTGTGTCTGTGTGTATATATACAAAGGGTTCTACTACAATAAAGCCAGCCTGGCCAAACTGTTTGTCTGCCTCTGGGAGATTTTGTATTAAGCCTTGTGTTCTTACCAGTCCCACAATGATCTCAGATAAGGAAACTGCACCTTTGTGAACAGAACAGAAGAAAATCTATTGTTCCGATGTTTATCTATTTGCATATTTGGAAAGAAGTCTGACCTCATTCTCCATTCATTGCCCTGCTTTATTCTTCCATTTATCTCTGAATATATTTTCTTTGACCATCTCTCTGATGCAGATTACTTAAAGCAATCTTAATGAGTGGAAACTCACTGGTTATTATTAAAGCTGTTTAACCAATATAAGGTTTCATTTTCTTGTGTAAGCTCCTCTTATTCTTAATTGTAATGATCTCATTCCCTAAAGTGTCTGTGCTTCCATTATTAACTCCTATTAATAACTTGTGTTATTAATAACTTGTGTTATTAATACACCATACAAGTCCCAGTCTGAATTGAAACCCTGCAAAACAAACCTGAGACAGGGAGGCAACAGTCCTCATGCTTTGTTTTAAGTTGGTTGAAGCATGGTGCTAATAATGCCAAAGTCACGGATTCAGTCCCTGTACTCGTAAGAGTTGATGATCCTTGTGGGTCTCTTCTAACTCAGAATATTCTGTGACTGTACATACAAGAAGTATTTCATTTAAAAGTAAAGCCAAAGACAATATTGCTGATACCTTACTCTTCTTGTCCTACCAAGAAGCACTAAGCATGCCCTGAATAAACACTGGAGACACCCTTCTTTGAAAGGCTGAGATACTTGAGGTATGAATTGAGAGCTAATATCAGACTGCCCTTGCGCAGTGCAATGCCAAACCTGCAATCCTGACTGTGGGATCCATAGTTGAAAAAAATTTTAAGTCTGCCCTGAATTTCTCAAAGGCTGCTACAGAGCAGCATGAACTCATAGAGATGCAAAACATAAACAGCTATTACACCATAAGGGTCTGAATCAAACTGTCACTACCATGCTGTTGCAGACAAGCTCTGGTGCAGCAAGAGGCACCACCTCACTGCAGCTGATGTAAATATATTACTGAATATATGAACCACACTATGGTGCTGCTTATATAGTCCTCATGCAGACTGTGGAAAAGAGGGAAGGGGAAAGCAGAAAAAAGGAAGGAGTATGGAAGCAGTTACAAATTCACTGCCACGCAGACATGCCTTAAGCCTCCATCCAGACATACCTGACTTCGAGGAGAGGCAGGTAGAGCTTGCAGCAGGGGCAGGGGAAGGAATGCTGGGCTTTGTCCTGCAGCCCCCAGAGCTCTCCAGCCCCTCAGGGCAGACTGTCCACCGGTGGAGACTGGGGCAGGAAAGAGGGACTGAAGTAAACTGTGCATGTGATACAGCAGTAGAAGGAAAGCTGTGCATAAATCCTCATGGAGTGTGGACTACGTCTTTTGCTTTACTAGGACATAAATAATTCTGTAAATCATTGCTTCTAAAATTAATGTTTTGCTCTTTTCTCCTGTATTAATTTTCTAGTTTTAAATATGTATGTTGACCACTTCAACATGTTGTCTTTTTTCTGAAGGGCATTTGGTAGTGCCTAATTTTCCCATGCTTCTTGTGAGGACTTGAGCCTACATCTTAATTTTAAGCAGTTCTTTCTTGACATCTGACCCTTTCAGTGCTGCTGCTGGCGATGCTGGGCAGAGAGAAGTAGAGACTGATCCCACAAAGCATTGCCGTGGAGGAGCTGAGTGAACCCTTGTTGTGCTGAAAACTAAGCTGAAGCCTCTCACCAGGAAAGTTTCTCCCCGTCATGTCTCAGGAAGCCTGGCTGAACATGTCCTGCAGGATGTGTTTTCAGCACAGTGCCTCTGCTTCCACTTCTGGCAGTGCACAGCTAGGACAGGGATAAGCAAAATGCCAGTCTGTGCCTGGTGCAGAGATGATCTTTTTGGCTCTCCTACTAAATATTTCATTTGAACCAAGTTCAGGGCTCAGTCAGACTGGCTCCAGAGCCCTTAAACACAGTCTGCATGAGTGAGAGGCAAACTCAGCTGAGCTCATCTCAGCATGGCTCAGCTCATGCCTCCCACATAAGACAGCACTTGCCGCCCCAGATCTTTGGGAACGAGGAATATACATGCAAGAGAGTGCTTGCTATAGTGGTGTCCCTAATAAGGCATTTCCTTCTATTTGTTGTTGCTTTTCCCACTAGGTCTTTTTCCCCTCTCCTACAGCTTTTCTAGTTTACTTCCTCCTGCGGCTTTAATAAGAAATGAGTTTGAGGAAGGCAGAAGCAAGAACAGTTGCACAGAAGGGATATCAGGTGTCTGAATTCTGCCTGTGTAGATAAGTACTTCTTAGTAAATATGGTCAAAAAATGTTTGGTGGAAGCAGCTTTATGTTAGATAGTATCAGCTTGTTATAACTGAGACATTTTGCAGGAAATATTGATTATAATGATATTTCACTTTGAACAAAATGGAAAGTAGTGAAACAACCTTCTCACTTTCTGTAAGGCAGTGTTTTGAAATGACTGAAACTGATCAGACTGGAACTCCTTGGCTTCATATTGGAGTGGTTTGTGCTGCAAATTTTGCTTTTAAATGAAAAATTATAAACGACAAATGTCAGAATAGAAAGTAACATTTTAATTAAAAACATTTGTGTGGCCAATTCTGAAAATAAACATTCTGTTCTGATCTAATATGGAAAGATTCAAAATCCCAGACTGTCTCTGAGAGAGAAATTCTGGCTTCTGCATAGCTCTGATAATATCCAGAGCTCAAGCAAAGCATTGATCCTCGATTTCTTGACCAGTAAAACTGCTTTTGTCTGTGTGTGTGTGTGTGTTTTCTGCAGATGGCTTCCATCCCTCTTTATCGTAGCAGTTCCCAATATCAGCCAAAAATATCTGCACAAAAGCCTCTGTTATGTCTCCAGGCTTGAATACTGGCCAATGTTACATATATGGAGAATAGAAACCCAGTATCTCGAATGGCTATCTCTTGCATTATACTGAGAGAGCCCAAGCTGGATAAAACGCAGTGTGTAAACTGAAATTGAATGAGCCATAAAGACTGAAATTATTCATTTGGGAAGTATGTTCTGAGTGTCACCGACACCCTAGAGATCAGAGAAAAATAAATAAAAGCATTTTCTCTTTTGTTATTGGCTTGTATCTTTGCTTACTGAACCCTGTGCTGTGCAGCCAGAAAGGTCCTGCAAGGGGCAGAGGACTTAAAATTTCCATTATGCTGTTGCTCTGTGGCAGCACTTGGTATAGGTGAAGTGCCTTCCAAAAGCAGCCTCTGCACAGGGCATGCAAAATATGCAGCCGCTTGCAAGCTACATGGCTTTGCGTCTCATTACTGAAGAAATAAAGCTTCCCTTTAGACATTGCCACAAAAAAACCCCAGGGGTTCCAGATGCAGTTTTCTATTACAGACCAGCAACAACAAAGATATGAATTTTCTAGGAGTAAAGTGCTATTTTCCATTCCAATAACCCTATGTAATTCTGTGGCTATATGTGTTCCTTATTTTAGGATTAATCTATCTGATAAGAGGATTGCTTGTTTGAATCCTTTACAATGCAAGGGGAAAAGGGTGCAGGTTTTTTGAATAAGATGTCAATTGAAGTACTTAGATTTCTCTAAGCTATATGTATTTTTAAAAAACCTCTACCTCACCAATTACTTTCCATTGCCTGTGGTTCATGGGTCGGGAGAATATACAGCTTGACAAAACAAGCTGGAAACCATCTATTCATTATTCTGCTGATTTTTCTGCCTTTTCTTGTAGCACAAAGAGGTTTCCTGTGACATATATCTCAATAATCTCTGCTAAGCCATGCAGGACTGTTCCTGGTCAGGGCTGGTAGATGGTTTGTTCACAGCAATAGTGTAACCTAGTTGGGACAAATCTTCCCCAAATGGCTGGGTACCCCCCACACCACAGGATATGACTGCTTATTGGTGGTCCCCAGACCTCCAAAGCTGTCCTTGCAAGTCAAACAGGTGCTTCTTGCTGCAGCCAAGGCAATGACATATGTCTAGCAAAAGGGTTGTCAGGGCTCAGGCATTGCATTGGTGCGCTACTGACAACTATAAATCACGGCAAACTGTGTGGTATTTGGAGCATGTGGAAGCTTCATTTGGGAGATTCTCCCCCCTTTTGTTCAGCTAAGCCCGGGGGATCCCAGATCTGGAAAAGGACTGAAGAGTTTAAAGCATTTTCTCACCTCTGGTTTATGTTCGGAAGAGAACAGTCCCATACTGAAAGCTTCAAGCAGAGAGGAGGCCACTTTGGGCCAGGAAAGGGAAGGTGGTTTGACCTTGGAAACACGTCCACAAGCAGCAGAGTGACCCCTTTTCTCCGTCCAGATTGCAGTGCTGCCCTAGTGGGAGAAGGGCACAGGGCTCACTTCCCACCAGCTGGGAGCCTGGCAGGGGAGACCAAGTGGTGCCTTACCTCTGTGCTCCAGTACTGAGAGGGAGAGGCTGAAGCAGGAAGGGATCCTACAAGACAGGGCTGTTAGACAGTGTAGTGATAGGAAATTTTTCTCTGTCATGGGATCATGGCAGCAGCCCCTGTTCCACCCACCTGTATCATTACCGAAACAATGGATGGCACATCTTGCCTGCTATTGTCTGGGTGGCAAGTACTTCGGGGAGGGAATGAAAAGTGGGTGTGAAAAAAGCTTGACTGCTGTAATTGTCTCCTATTAGCTTAAACATTTCTCTTTCTTTTCTGCACCTTTATCCAACCTAAAGACAAGAAAGTGAGTAAGGAAGGTGTTACCTGGGGTTGGTTCACTTCCTTGTTTTGTGGCTTGTTTGTTGTTTAATTTTTAATTTTTAAAATGGAAATTAATCTTTAGACTATGCAGTACTAAGTGTAGTTTTATTGAAATAAAATCCTTCAACTCTTTTATCCTCCTTTTAATTTCATCTAGTCCCTGGGAACCTCCCCTCAACAGGCTAAATGCTTAGATTTAAATGACATTTCCTTGTTCACAAAAGCAATGATTTCTTATGCGATCTGTGTCACTGGGAAAAGTGACATAATTCTTGGGAGGGATGAGATCTTGTGGGCTAGATTATATTAGTCTTGAGTTATCACATAAATCTTATTATTCTGGGTAGGTTCCTCATCTTTTTTTTATGTTTTCATCATATTCCACTGAAGACTGATGTACATTCAGCAGCAGATTGAACTGTGACAGACAAAGCAGTTTCCACCTCTAGCTTCTGCCTTGCCCCTTTCCAGGAAACATCTGTCCCCACAATATGGACGATGGAGCCTCTCCTAAACCCACACAGTTAACAGCCAGGCTTATTAAAGTAAACCTTAATCCATTTTGATTGATGGCAATATACTGCCCTGCAAAATGAGATGATCAAAAGGTAACTCAAAAACCACCCAGCCACCTCAGCTACAGGGGCAGTTTTCAGGAGGTGGCAAAGTGGACAATGAGAGAGTAGGTATCACTTCAGCAGCAGGATTTCAATCTGACAGTAAATGCGTGGCAAGACCCCAAGGAACAAAAGTTATGGGACAGCAAAATAGGAATATACTTGTTCCTCCGAAAATGTAATGTTCCTTTCCCCCCTGTGCCTACACAAGTTCTTGGTCTGATGACAAGATTGGTGTTGGAAGCTTAAGCCACCTTCAGCTCTTTCTTGAATTTTCCAAAAACATTCCAGTGTAAAATCTGAAGGAGGGATACCAGCATCGTATTTAGATGCTGTGAAATTGTATGACACTAAAGCACAGGAAGAAAAACAAAATCTTAAAAGCTGATAATCCCTGTACTTCATTGGCTACAGAAAAGCCAGGTTAATCCCAAAATATTGCTGCTGTTTCTGATGCTGGCATACCATCTGCTCTTCTTCATGCTAGACTTGACCGGATACGAACTTTAAAGCCCTTCTTGTAGGTGACGCTTCTTTGTGTCTTCAGACATTTTACGTTCATGTAAACATGCTTTTACTTTCCCTTGTAGAAACCTGTCTGCTTTAGTGATGTGGTAATTAACACACAATAGCAGACACTAGGGGTTAGGTTTTGAATTATTTCTGGAAGGGTTTTGATGGACCCTGATGCCTAGTTCTCAGGTGCATCAGTATACTCTCCTGCTGGTTCGGCATTCTGTTTACCTTGTTCCCAAGTGGTAGACACAGCAAACACAGCTCAATTTTGGCAGCTATGAATAGGAAGGAGAAAAAAAGTCTTACTGCAAACTGGCTAATGTGCCTAGAGAAGCTGGTCCAAAAACTGATGGGTAAATCCCCAGAAGTGGGTTGTCTTTTCACAAAAAGTTGTACGAGGATAGTACAGTGCCATTTCAAACAAAAGCTAATATTAAGACTAGCCAGACTGCAAGCAAGCCATAAATTCCTCTATTTCTGTAGTAGGATATATTTTAAATGCAGTTGTCTGATCAAACTAGAATGGAATTTTAAAAAAATTCTTTTGGCTTAAAGGAAGAAAAAATTACTTTTTTGAGAGCAGTATTACACCTTCCTTTAGGAAGTATCTTATTTTTGAAATTTTCTGTAGCAATAAAACAATTTATTTAAACTCCTTCTAGCAACCCACAACCCAATTTTCCTTTCTCATTACAAATGTTCATGACAAACATTTGTTTGTCATAATATCATCCAGGATTTTTCTGTGTATGGAGACATGAATACAGCTTCCCTAAGTAATGGAATTGCCTGTTTTATACCAGATACACATTTAACACATACATTTGTAATGCAATTATTGATACAATGGATTAAATATGGAAACTACAAAAACAGAGAAGAAACTAATTTTCCATCACTGATAAGGCTATAAGGATTCCTGTGCACCAGGAGAAGTACAACAAACAGAAAATGTAAACTGTGACAGTATTTCTTGCTTTATCAACATTATGGAACAAGGCTGTGTGCCAAAAATAGACCCATTTTGGAGCTGTATTAAACCACAATGTTTTAAATAAGAAGTGTGTGCAGAAATTATGTTAAAAGAAGAATTTTAAGATTGCAGAGTCACTTCACCAAAACAAACAGGAAATGTCAGAATTAAAATTATTATCAGGAGATAAATGTCCCCTCCATTATGTCTATGTATCATGGCTCAGTTGTTAATGACACAGTTGCATACAGATTTTTTCCAAAGGACTGTACCTCATTCATCATGCAGGATGGATGCTGCTCACTTAATCAGCAGTTTTTCAGTCTCTTGTTTACTCCATATTGTACAGATGAGAGGCCCCAAACCTTACTTACTGCATAGTGTTCAAACCCTTCTCTAAAGACAGAATTTTCAGTTGCCTCCTGGGCTTTTCTATTGAGCTCATCCCTGTGGTATCTGATCACTTTGGAATGAATGCATTTATTTATACAAGACCCTTGTGAGAATAAGGGATATTATTAGCCCTATTTTACAGATTCATAGACAAAATTCTGTTTTTCCACTCTGAGGCACCTACAGCCAAATTTTTCCAGTGCTCTCAGCTTTATCTGTTTAAAGCAGAGTTCAGGTCCTATTGAGCTCAGCTGCAGCTGGAATACTCAGCGTTTCAGCAAATCAAGCTCCAGAGTATGAAGTCAGATATCCAGAATATAAAATACACAGAAATTACTTTCTGCCTAGAGAAAGTTCACTTTTTGTTATTCCTGATTTCTTGCCCAATCCATTCCTTCTCCCTGATCCCCTCCCCTGTCTCTGACTACTGCCCTATCTCCTCTCAGGCCTGGTGAGGGGAACCACAGTCAGGCACAGCCATAAGACGACTGGGGAATGCAAAAGGCAATATTCAGAGGGTGGACAGCAGGGAGGCATTTGAAGGAGGGATTTAGAAACTTTGCCTGGGCAGATAGGCATGGTGTTAGGAAAATCAGTGTTCAGCTGGAGTTGATAATGGTGAGGGTTGTCAAGGAAAACAAGAGAAAATTCTGCACTACTTAGCAGTAAAGGGATGAACAAGAAAAATATGAGACCATTGCATAACGAGGCAGGTGATTTAGTGAAAGGTGATTTAGTGAAAGGAGAGAAGATGAGCCTGCATATAAGGCAAAACTGTTTCCTAGTGAGAACAATCAGGCTGTGGAGTTGGTTGCTGAGAGGCTGAGCAGGCTCTATCCTTGGAGGTTTTGAAGGAGGTTAAATAGATAAACACTGATGAGTTTGATCTGACTTCTTGACTAACCCTGTTTTCAGCAGGAATTTGGACTAGGGAACATCTAGGTCTCTTTGCCACAGAATTATCCTCTGGTCCTGCAGTTTCATCTCTACTCTGTTTTAGAAATATGTTTTTCCCAAACAACAACTCATCTAAGATTTTGCTATGGCCTTTTTAACATTTCAGCTACACTACTTTCTCAGAGATGTAACTGCAAGAATCACACCTCGGCCCTGGGTTGGCTGATGTGCAGCAGGGGAGGGGGGCATCTGAGAGAGAACATGCTGAAAGTTATTTGACATTTACTTAAATTTTCCCTATGTGTATGAACTGAGAGATTCCCTTCTTCTCTTCCAATAGACCACAATAAGATGATATTTGGGAACTTCATTTGTGGGAAGAGGAAAAGTTACATTTCTGACATGAAAACCACAGTTTCTTTAAAATATGGTACTTTTCAAAGTGAGTTTGGGAGAAGATGTCAAAAAAGGAAAGGGGAAAAAAAGGGAAAATGTGTTTTCCCCTAACTTTATTCTCAGATAAAGAGTACTCATATTAACCACAAATAAAGATAGCCACTAAACACCACCAACAAAAGAATAACACTTCCACTAAATAACTGTAGTCTCACAAAGCTATAAGCAATCCAGGTACTGCCTGCTGTGGAGAAGAGTCCTAAAATAGGTCATGATCTCCAAATCACCTAGAACAATGGGGTTTGTAGAAATATTTCTGCCCATTACCTTCACAAAAAGGTAAAGATACAGCATATGGGAAACAAACTGCCAGTAAAAAATGACAAATCTAAACCAACCTCAGCTGTATTTCTCTCGGGTGTACAGCCTGAAGTATCTCCTTGTTCTCACAGAAAAATTTCTGCGTATTCTCTTTCTGTGCATAAGGCTGTGGATCAAATTAAAATAAGAAAAGTCCTCAAGAACTTTTCCATCTATGAAAGGATTTCAGAAATTTCAAAGTGCATTGCTAATAAAGATGTACTTTAAAGGTTTGAAAATACAAAATATTGTGTATGTGTAAAGTTGTACCCTCTTGATTTGTTGTTCATTTTCTTTCAACCAATAAAAGAGTTTTAAGCTTCTGTGAGGGAAGAGGACCTATTATTTCTGTATGGATGCAATTTACTTTAGTTATATATACATAAACATATGTACATACACACACACAAACACACATGAAGA
Organism: Corapipo altera; assembly: GCF_003945725.1. NCBI lineage: Eukaryota > Metazoa > Chordata > Aves > Passeriformes > Pipridae > Corapipo > Corapipo altera. Next base: position 1,343,763 of record NW_020884898.1, on the reverse strand, counting down.
AGCAGTTATACTAAACTAAGAGAAGTCATATTTACTTGAGGAATACATATGAGCACAAAGATTTCCATCATTAACTAAGTCAATTTTAAACCCTTGAAGGTTTTCCATCCTTCACTAGATACAGTGATACGGCTCAGTTGGTTAGAGCATAGTGCTAATAATGCCAAGGTTGTGGGTTTAATTCCCATACAGGCCATTCACTTAAGAGTTGGTCTTGATGATATTTGTGGGTCCCTTCCAGCGCAGAATATTCTGTGAAAAATATTACTTCCTTAGTTGCATGCTTTTTGAGGTCCATACTGAGATTCATATTAGGCAGCTACCTCGCTTCCAGAGTAGAGGTCTTTGCAGAACCACTGTCAGTGCTGGAAAGCTGAAATCTTGCTGTAGTGTCAAGAACCTATACAACCTCTCTACATCCCTGTTCTAACACCAACATTTTTTTCCATGAACTACTGGGAGGGGATACTCTGGAAGTGCACACACATGTGAGTCAAATGAGATTGTTGGGATCTAGATGTGGCTGCTAAACCTCAGCTGCTCAGCAAGCAACCAAAGCATTCAAGTTATGGGCAATATAATCTTCACCAACAGCCTCAGGTTTTAACATTTTCATCTCTGGTCACCATGAGAAGTAATGGTGCCCTTTTTGGCTAAAAAAATGCTCCCCACAGGAAATAAGCTGGGACACCACTTTGTCCCCTTCTCAGACAAGTTCCCAATTTCATGCTGAGCCATGCCCTGCAACATGACTGAATGAATGCATAGATGTCACAGCAGGCTTAATCCCTGTAACTTTAATTTCCTTCACTTTTATAGACTGGCAAAAGGAAATTGTAACTTTTAATTTTTTTTTTTAAGGGAATGAATCCTGTGGCTGTAGGGGATGGCCTTCATTGAAGTAACTTTCTATTTACTACCGAAAAAAGAAAGCTTTAGGCTTATTGGAATCATTCAGTTAAAAAGCACAGAAAAAGCAGGTCATCTTCCTATCTCTCATTTCCTCTGCTTCTATTCTACCCCTTCATATAGTTTGAAGCGGACTTTTTGACATCTGCTCTTCAATTTGGGGCTGTTCTTGGCCCTAATTTTTAGTTTCACTGGGAGCATTTGAACTCTTGAATAGCGCTTCTCTTATCTTCACCACACCAAGTAGTTACTACTACAAAAGAGGCAAGAGATAGAGAGAGGCGCCTGATACTTCCCAGCTGAGGCAACCGCTGCTACTAACCTGCTTTTTTTACAGAACAGTGAGTCATGCATTAGGGCCAAAACAAGATTTATTTATCTGAGTTAGAAGAAATAAATAAAAATTGAGAACAAACAGAGAGTAGTCATTGACAGTCAGTTGGTACCTAATGAATCGTATTCTTGGGTTAGCAGAGATTCATATGTTTACTGAGTAACTCTTTTCCTAAGTGCAGTTGCTCTTGGAGACTTCTGAGATGGTACTAACTCTGTGATTATAACCCTCTCTATCTCTTAAGACTCTTCATTCCTGGCTTGGCAATTTTGCATCTTTAGAGAAGTCAAAGAAAAAGATCTCTTTTTATAACAAGAGGGAAGCATCATGAGCGTAGTGAAAATCTCACTGACATGTGGCTTTCTAAACCTATAGCCTCATTGTCAGTTGACAGTTTTGGGTGGGACCTCACTGGTGACTTGATATGGACATTTTTGGGGATTTTTTTGTTGCTAAAGTGCACTAAAAATGTGAAAATATTTAGTGAATAATTATCTGTATTATTGTTGTGCTGTTTGTTGATCCACTTGGCCAAGGCTGTTAAACCAGGGACAGAGTGGGTGTGAGATGTCACTGCAAAGATGAAGGTGCTGGAAGTCAACTGCCTCTGTGGTCCCATAGAGCCAGTGTTGGGGAAGACAAAGGAAAAAACCCTGTTTAGAAAGCTGCTGTTTCTTTAAATGGGAGATAGAAAGTAGAGGAAAGGTTTTTAGGTAGAGTCTGTGCAGTGAAGAGAAGAAAGGTTCACAGTAGTTTTCAGAGGTAATCTTCTTTTTTTAACAAACTACTTTGTTCAGTTTAGAAGAAATGATGAATAAGAAGGGAGAGGATGGAAGTACAGAAAGCAATGAATGCTAGAGAAAAGGTAAATCAGTTATACCTGCTTACTGTAGTACAAACATACAGGATAATAGGATATTGGAAATGTGTCTGTCAAAGTAAAGAAGCCAGAGAGAAAGGGCAAATACAAGTGAGAGTTACCTGTGTTCTGAGTTCAATATCCATAATAGGCATTCATGAACAAACCTAGACTGTTATTTTTAAGGTTTGCAATACATTTGTTACACTTCACATTGATGCCAGGGCAGAGGTGGCTAGGATTTGTAAAGGGACAAAAGTGCACCAAGTTAAGGTGACAAATCAATTCTCTAGATCCATTCAAAGTCCATACATGCTACAAAGGCAAAGAGGATATGAGTGACATCTTTGTAACGTGGTAATTCAAGGCCCCTTCACCAGCCCTTGCAAGTACAGGGAGGCCTCTGGGCCTTGGCTTTGTGAAAAGTGTGTGCTTCAAGGGGGGCTGCTGGGGAAGCTGGAAACCACCCTGTGCAGTCAGTGATCCCACAGGTCCTCATGAAAGGCTGTTCTTGGGCAGAGAAGAAAAAGGTCGTAACCATGAAACAGAGAGAGAAGAAAGCCGAGTATCAGGACTGCTTGCCTGGGCTTGGGCTTTATCTCCATGCCACCTTATGCATCAATGCAGCTTTCGTGGGATGCATCCTGCAGCTTCCACCGTCCTTGTCCGGTTTGGCAACAAGAAGCTGACAAAGTGCAGAGAGCTGTTGGGGAGTTACTGTTTCTGCAGACCCTTGATCTGAAGCAAAGTGAGCGAGATGCTGCCCAGAGAGCTTAAAAGGGAGTAGAAGCTTTTAGAGATGATATTTCACTTTATGGGAAGCATAAGGAAGGACACGATGTAATCACTTGTGGATGTTATCTTAAAGGCTTCTGGACTCCAGTGGAATGTAGAAAAACATCCTCTTAGAAGTGCAGTAGTGACATTTAAGGTATATCTCTCATGAATATGGCTGGGGAGCAGATCAGCACAGGCACTGTTTTCTGAAAACCGTGGCCTGAGCTTTAGGATGTTCTTGAAATGGACACTCAGAGAAATAAAGAGCTCAGAAGTTATAGTGCTTGGGAGTTTTGATTGGAATAAATTGCAATCAATAACATAAGCTTTCTTAAGACAGGTTCCTTTTGGTTCAAACCCCTTCTGCTACTAGTGAGTCGTCAGAGGGCAGTACAATTACTTTGGTGTAAAGTTATTTATTTCCAAACCTCTGGTAGGCTGTAGTGATTATAGTTACTGAACCAGCTTTTATCTAAGGTTCCTGCAACTGAGCAATTAACTTTCTGACTTTTGCGCTAAAGCAATTCATGGAAACAGACTGTGGTTATGAAGCGAAATTCTTAACAAGTCATAAATTGTGAATCAGTTGTTGATTTGTCCTTTTTTTGTTTCTTTTATTTTCTGAACAAAACATAAGTTTTCTGTCTGTGGTGGGGTGGGATTTTTACTAATGTGTTGAAACGTACATATCTTTGGGACATAGAAGGGTTCCCAGAAAGAGCCTCAACCCATGGCTGTTTACCACATGGGATGAGAGGATTCCTCTAAGGAACAGACAGTTGGGGAATTGTTACAAACAAGATTCTATTGGTTATGATGGAATATAAATTTACAAGTAGGAAAAGATTACCTTGCATTTACCATGAATAAGAAAATGTGGCTGTACAGTTAATGTGAGGTAGGTCAGGCTATATAAATTAGTCTCCTTTCTTATCCTTCCTACTTCAGTGAGTAGCCAAGCCTACAGGATAAGTAATGTGTCTCCTTTGGATGATGATACTTCCAATTCTTCGTCCTTGCTTTGCAGAGCTCAACAGTATTGCCATATAAAGTATCATCAATATCACAGAAGCTTGCCCTTTTGAATAGATTGCACAGCTTCAGTCTTTGCAGATACAGACCTTGTTTAAGCTGCAAGAGCTACCTTGATGGTAACTTTTGGACAATAGTAATATGCCTATCTGTTTCCTTTAAGACTAGTCCTTGCACCTTCCCTAGATGATATTGCACTATGAAGATTATGGAGCAGAACATGATAAAAAGGACTTCTCTGACTCCTTTGACTGCTTGATAATTAACTATATGACCTCTGTTTAGAAGAAAAGCCAGACTAACTAATGCATACTTCGATAGATTATATTGCCTATAATATGACTATGATGTATAACGTAAATCTGGGAAATATGAAGATTGAGTGTGGATAAAATGTTCCACGTACACCATGGCAAGGATTATAAAATCGCTTCTTTGCAAATGTCTTCCCTCATTCATATTATGGCACTTTGCATCACTGTGTAATTATGTATAATTGCTTGAAAAAAACCACTTAGACTTCTGGCCCCTTGGGGTGCAACTTAGTCAGAGAGAGAAAAAAAGGGTCAGTGTTTGAGTAAGGAGTGAAATTTTCTGCACTAGTACAGCATGTTCCCTGGAAGTGGAAATATTTCTGCAACACCTCCCGCAGGAGGGCTCATCTTAGTGGTCTACATCCTACATACTTCTAATCCAAACTTGAAACATTTTCTACCACCTACTGCTTTTGCATCACTGTTGTCTTGTTACCTGAAAAAAGTGCTTTTGATCAATGAAAACTCAGAAATGTCTTCTATCAAGTTTCTTAAAGTGATTTTAAAAAAATCTTCACAATGTCCATGGCAGTAAAACAAGTGTGGTTATTTCCATCTGGGTGCAGAGTTTTACATTGTCTTAATGGCAGGTTGGGCTTTTTTGCTTTAGGTACTCTAAGGCACATAGAATTGACTTTCTGTGATGGTCAGCTGGAGCCTTTCAGCAGTTAACTGAAAGGTTAGTGTAGGAAGAGAAAATAGAGTCCTTTTTCTTTATGAATCCTTTCACAAGTGTGGACTATCTCATTAGTTAACTTTGTTATTTGAGGGTTGTGAAAGTGTCATGAGGTCTGAATGACTGCAATTACTACTCACCTTGTTCTCTGTGCCTTGACTCAAATACCTTTAGGTAATTTGCAAAATCCTAAGATAAAGGCTGATTTGCAAACACCATCCATGAGATAAACGGCATCAAATGTTCTGTGTGACATGTTTTATTTGTAAGGTGCTCAGATAACACAGTCATTGATGTCTGGTTAGACAGATGGGGGTTTGTTATTTTCCTCTGATCTTTATACGTTAGATTCTATATTTTGAAAACGGATTTGACAACCGGTAGGACTGCTCAAACTGGAGGCTTGAGAGAGGTTGTACCATTCCGGTGTCCCAAAGGCAGACAAAATGTAGAAAAGTAGTGAGGGCTAAGCTGCACTTGCCACGGGGAGTGAGAAAAAGCACACAAAGTCTAGACCAAATGTGGGCTCAATATGTCCTGTCTGGGTGAGTGAGTAGTTAAAAGTGTCTGTTTCTTGGCTGCAGGACCCACCAGCCAGTGGTGGTCAGGGCTATGAGTCAGCTTTTGGGCCACTGGCTTTTGCTTTGCTCATCAGCAGGAGCCTCTGTATCTGCAGCGGTGTTATGGCGCTGACAGCGACCCTGAGACTGTGCACAGGAATCATCTCTGCAGAAAAGGGAAGGAAGAAGTCAACACTAACACAGTCAAGCCCTGATGTCTGCCCAAGTTGTGTATCTGCAGTTCCAAATCAGAACACTCCGTGCAAATATGAAAATTGTTTCAAGGTCAAATCTTAGTTGCTCACAATGATAATATTCAAGTCAGTAGAGCTGACTGGATCTCAAATCTAACTTCTTTGCTTTTTTTCCTCATCCAGCATTGGAAGACATAGCTCAAGTGGTGTTTCTGTTGTGAATTTGGGTTTGCCTTTGGAGTGACATACCAAAATGAGGAAACCACCTCTAAAGTTATTCCTGGTTAATGTTTGCTTTTCTCTCTAGGTTAGCAATAACCCCATACTCATCCCATTTTTTATTTTTCCTGTCCCCAAAAAAAGAGTAGCCTTTAACTTTGTAGTTGCAAATCTAAACCTGAAATCTATGACAAGGTCCTTTCCCCACAAGGCAGCAGTTGGCTCTGTCATGATTCAGATCTGTAGCATGTTGCATGATATGAAGAAGTAAATTTTCTTTCATCCAAAAGATTTAATAGCCTGATGATATCCGTGGTAAGCCAATGGATGTAATCAAAATGTTGGAGCCATCATATGTTTTGGTTTTGGTAAAATATTCAGTGGTGATAACCTAGATCTGGGTGGGACAAAAACTGTCTTGAGTGCTAAAACTTCAATGGGATATTAGGACTACACTGTAAGTACTTTTTTTTTTTTTTTAATTCGGTGTCAAAATAAAGAAAAAGTGTTGAATGGAGATACTTTTGCAAATTCAGTGAGACAACTGTCCCCCCTATTTTTTAATCAGTCTCCAATATTTAATTCAAGCAGAGTGGTACAGTATTAGAGGGCACACTGTTGAATTTCAGGCAGCTGAGAGATGTATAACTTGGCTAACCTGTCCACATAGCCCTGCTGAACAATCCGTGGAGGCAGAGAGCCTTTTGCAGGGGCACCTGAAATTTGAGTCACCTCCTGAAGGAGTTGTCCTTCTGGGTTAGCTATGTTGAGGCTTATGAACTCTTAGTGCTGGTGTCACCTGAACACAAACATGACAGACTTCTGTGACTCTTATGCCAGTTATTTGCCTTTTTTTTTTCATCCTTTTCTAACATGTTGATCAAAGGAAAAAGCAAGCTCTGATAGTTTAAAAATACTGATAGACAATATTTCCATTTTGTTGCATTTTCCCCTATTTTTGTGGCTAAAATTATTTACTGTATTTGATGAATTTTGTGAAGGGCTTTTTGTTGCCCTAGAACACTGTTTTGTAGTAAAGTAACCAGTCTGCTGGTAAAATGCTCAAGGTTAAAGCCAGCTATAGATTAAAGGAGCTAGCTTTTGTTTTTCCCATAGTCTTTGGATAAATATAAACTCCAGTTTCCCAGGCTGTTAACTTGGCATCTTTCACCAATGGAGAATTCAGAGATCATATGAATCAAATGTCAAATAAACAGAGGAGTAACTTCCCCCTTTTAAGATGCTGACTGCACCTTCTTCAATCTCCTGTGAGGGAAGAGAGTTGAGTATACTAATGACAAAATGGCAAATGTGCAAACTCCCTCAAGGACCACTTAAAAGGCTGCTTCATCACAGCAGCGTGACATGGACATGAAGAGAGGATTGTTCTCTTACTTCAGATTCCAAGCAGCCCTTGACTTTACTGCATGTTTTCACCTATGTGAATTACGAATTAGTGACAAATACGTTTGAAAGCTAGTCATTACGTCAATCAGTCAATTATTCAAAAGATGTATCGGTTTGATTAGTTGCTCTCAGTTAATTACAGGAACAATAATTGGCTAATAAGGGAGTACCATCACTCATATAATACTGATTTTCATTGTTTTAGAGATACTAATTATAAAAAGTCCTTTGAATCTATATGTTGAGAAAACACTCAAGATTACTTTTAAAACAACTTTTTTCAAGTTGTAGGCAGTGCTTTAGTCTCTTCTAGCTCTTTTGGCCAAACTTATACTTCTGCCATCTTCTCAGCATTGAGTTCTGTTGAAAAATAATTAAATAATCTTCAAATGTAGCCTTAGTAGTGAATTGCCTTGAGAAACTTGAGTATCATGCAGATGATTAGACCTCTTGCTGCTTTTAATCACTTCACTCCTGGACAAATCTAAACTGATGACAAAAACTGGCAAAGAAAAACTGGTATGTCTAAGATGTATCATTCCTAGATATACACAATTTGCTGTGAAATAACATATATAAGACTACAGGATATCACTCTTCTTCCTAAAATTAGCACCTGAGGGAGAATGCATCATGAAGGCATTTTTTTAAAACAAGGTTCTGTTGGTTGGTTCCTTATATTTGTACTTCCTTCTCAGGACCTTCAACCCCAACTTGTTAAATCTTTATCACTCAGTCACATTCCCAAGTTTGAGAACTATGCGAAAAGACCCAGATTCTTGTGGGTAAATGGAGACCAAAGTCATTGTGACCCCCCAAAATGCGTTTACAAGTCCACCCCAGTGTGAGCCACCTCCACAGGGTCAAGCTAAGGACAATAATCAAACATTTGGTGCTGGAACCACTAGGTAAATTTTGTATGATTGGAGTGAATAAAACAAGTTTGGAAGACGTTAAGAGTTTTCTAACAGCTGAGAGAGTGTCTGAAAGGCTAAGAGTAGAGTAACCCTACTTGTGGCTAAAAGGAATAGTTCCGCAGTTCCACAATTTCCCATCTCCACAGGCCATATTTGGGACCATGGCTAGGTGGCACAGGCAGCTAAATCACCAAAAGCTTAATCTCAGAAAACCATGCAGGGTGGGGGGAGTAAAGCCCTCCAAGGACACAGGGAGTGGGGCAATGGGATCATTGCTTTATCTGCTGTGATCTGCTACTTCTGCTTGACTGTATTGTCCATGTGAATCACAAGCACTGGCTATTTGCCCTTGCACAGGGTGCCTGAAAATTCTTCAGCCACTCTGAGCAAGATATTAACCTCTGTGTAAAACACTCCTCCTACTATTTACTTGTAACTTGTAATGAAAAAGGACCTTGGGGAGTCATCTTTGCAGCCACATACAGACTTTTCCCAAATTCTCTATCTGGTGAATGCCCTAAATATTTTTATCACATGCTAGAAATGAGTTTTTAGAAGACTCCCCCCTTCTCTCTAGCTCTCCTGATATTTTTGAAACTGTATTATTATCTAAGGTTTTTGGTTTTAATGGTTTTCATTTTCATCTCACCTCTGTCTTTACTCTGAAAGTCTCTCTTGCTTCCTGCGCCAATTCTAGCTGCCCTGGGCAAAACTTCATGAACATGTCACTAATACCCTCCATTTATTTATTAAAAAAAAAAAAAAAGATTGTTAAAGCCCTGTTAGAATTTGGGAAACTATGACCATCTTTAACTTTGCATAGACTAATGATCAAAGCAATAGAATAGGAGCCAGGAAAATCTACATCTGACAAAAATTCCCTCAGAAAATCTTCTAAGCTTTGTATTACAGCTTCTTTATATATGATGTAAGATTTATACCTGAAAAAGTGTTGTGAGACATCTATATATGGTATGCATTATTTTGCCCCTCTCCTTTTCCTTATCATGGCTTCTAAGTACTAGTTACATTACTTGAACTCATGGTTTTGGTGAGTTCCCTCGCATGCTTTCCAAATGAAACCACCTTTTATTATCTGGTTTTCTTTCTTTGTTGTACTGGATCAGTAAAAAATGTTAGAGGAACACAGAAATCCTGCTGCATTAAACTTGTGTTACCTAGGCCCATTAATGCTTTGATCATCAAAACCATGGTTGAGATACAGTTTTCAGACTGACTTTAAAGTGCTCTTCTCCAAATAGTGAGTAAAGTAAGAGCCCTTGAACATTCAAACCCATATTCTTCAATGCATAGATCAAACCACAACACTGCACTGGATTCTTTGCAAAAATATCTAAAGGTCTTCAAGTTTTATCTGCATAAAACACAGTAGAAAGGTAAAGATTGTAGAACTGAGTCATTTGAGCATTGAGTCATTGATCATTTTGTGTGGACATACGTGACACTCTAGCAAAATTGCACCACCTCTGATTTCACATTAATGCTGCTGTATATTTGTTCTTTCCCTATCCTTGCTACCATCCCTGTCTCTTCCTATTACTTCAATCCAGACAACTTCCAATTAATGTCTCAGGTCTTTTCCTCTCTTTGTTGTGAAAACTTTTCCCTTTCTTTCCTCTATTTATTTATTTTAAGTTTTTTATTTCCTGAGGCAGGCGTGGAAGGAGGCTGATGGGAAGTATTAGTCCAGGGAGGTATTACTGCTGCTGAGCAGGTGAAATACATGTCACTGCTGAAGAGAGGGGCTGAGACAGGTGTTGTAAGTGAATACATCACCATCTTTGGTGCTGATGAAGCTTTGGAGAGATAAAGAATAAGATAATAGACTGTGACAGACACAATAACTACACCAATATGGGGGGGAAATACTAAATTAATTCTTCTGGAAGCTGATTTACTAGGGATGTGGGCAAATTGGGGTAGTCACAACCAAATACACCCCTATTGCCATTCCCTTTATACAGCACTTGGGAAATCACTACACTAATGAGATTCAACAGCTTCTTGTTGTTGTCACATGTTGTCACATGGGGTTTCTAGAGAAACCTGAAGTGGTAATAGCATGTCTTAGGCATGCCTTCATCCCCCTGCAGCCCTTGAAAATGTGGGTGTAGCCCATTTCTCCAGTGCAGTGCGTTGGTAGGGAGCTACTGATGGACAACAGGAGAGCACAGGTGTTTTAAGGAACCAACCCAATAAATTTTGAAACCTTGAATCCTCTCGTTTTGGAATCATTGTTTGCAGAAGACATCTGGTTTCCCAAATACTGGAAAGTTGTCCTTTGTCTACACCTAGAAAAGTCTAAGGTGTTGAATCTTATAGTCTCTGAGATTTGAAGTCTGTGCTGGAAGAATATGTCCAGCCTTGGCGTAAAGAGAATCCAAGGGAAAGTCCTTCTACTGCCAGAGGAGATTGCCAGTACTTATAGAGGACCAAAGGGCTAGGAGGTGAATAAACGGAACCTTTCAGCACGGAATGGCTCATATTTGTCATGATAGTGATCCAGTGGGATTTGAAATGATGGCATATTCTGAAATCCCTGAGCTTCTCTTGCACAGGCCCTGTGACCTGGGAGAGGCTAGTTCTACTCACTTCTCTGCCCAGAAAAGTGTGTAACTGAATCAATGATGCATTTCTATTTCTAGACAGGCTGGAAACCTCCTTATGCTGGAAAACAGAAGAAATACAAATGTTACTGGATCAATTTGATTCAATTATGTTGTGTAATCTTGGATTTAATCCCATTCAGATGAATTTAAAAGAAATTCTGAATTGTTTTTCCTTTTTCTTTCTTCCTATGCTCAGTTTTGACAGTGGAAAGCACTGATTTTTTCCCTTTCTGCCACCAACCATAGCAAAAATACTTAAGCTATTTAAATGCATTTCTTGCATTTTATCAGAAGCTCCTCTTCTCCTCTCCAGATGCATATATAATTACATACAGAACTCCATGCATTTAGTATGGATTAGACAACACTCACAACCTAATGTTAATTTGTAAAAGATTCCCTATAAATCAAATTCTTCTTGACTATTAGAATAGGCTCTCTGATGAAGAGAAAAGAAAATAAGCAAAGTGTGTGACGTAAGGACCTGAATAAACAAAAACTCTGGCATGCTAAAAGACGGAGGAGTGAGGAAAAAGCAAGTAAACGACCTCTCTCTTGAAATCTCCCCTAATTGGCAAATCTCTTCTATATCACCATGGTACTGTAGCACCATGAGGAGACAGGTACTCCTTAAAGCAACCAGCATCCAAACAATTCAGTATATTTCAGGCCAAAGCAAATAACCTGATGTATGCTAGAAAACTAGCGAAACCCCAGAACATTTCATGGTAAACACTTGTCATCTGCCTCTTTTTAGAAGCACTACACAACAGGCTGGAAAAAAAAAGGATTTTTTTTTAACAATTTTTCAGGGAAAATCTGTAGAATTGTTTGGGTTAAAAAAATGCCTTTAGCATCATCAAGTGCAACCATTAACCCAATGCTACCAAGTCCACCACTAAACTATGTCCCTAAGTGTCACATTTGCACATCTTCTAAATACCTCTAGGAATGGCGACTCCACCACTTCTCTGTGCAGCCTTGCCCAGTGCTTGAAAACCCTTTCAGTGAAGGAATTTTTCCTAATATCCACTCTAAACCTCCCCTTGTGTAGCTTGAGAAGAATATGCTGTATCTGCTCTTGATCTCTGCTGGCTGTGACCTACTGGATAGCAAAGGAGGTGTGCTCCACCACATCATTATGGTGTGCACTTGTACAGCAAAGGACAGCTAGGTTCCTCAGCTCAGGGACTGGGATAACTGTAAGTTTGGTAAAACAAATGTGTATTTTTCAAACATGGGACATTTTCTATGTTGAAGCTGGTCTTGAAGAATTTCAGCAAACCCTGTGAGTGCAAGACACGTTTGGAGATGATTCAGTAGCATACATATGATTCTCCAAGCAGTTTAATATACTGCTGTTATCTAAATGCTTTAGCAATCCTCCAAATATTTCTGTTTGTTGATAAATTTCAGTGGTTGTAGTAATTAATGAATAAAAGTTGTGTCTATAAAGTGCTATATGCTTTTGTATAGGTAGCTGCACATAAATGCAACCACACATTCAATAATCATAAAAAAAATATGAATTCTGAGTTCAGATCCAATGTGTCTATTGATTAAAATGCCAATAACTGCTACGTATTGTAAAAATCAGGGACAGATTGCAAGATTATACATGGAATATATAAGGAAATGACTTGTTTAGATTATGTTATTATCCCAGGGCAAAGTAGTTCATGTAATTGTTCTGTCAAGTAAGATTTTTACATTGCAAGTTACAAAAATGTGGGGAAACCTGTTAACCCCACTTGTCTGACCCGTTCCCATCAGAACTATTTTTAGTTGGAGCTTCAGAAGCAACAAACCACATAAAGTCTACTCCCCCTTTCTAACATTATTATCCCCCCCGCTGGTTTAATTTATGTGTTTAATTTTGGTTTGCTGGGTGCAATATGGCTAATTGCTTGAGAACTGTGCAACCTTACAAGTGAAATTTTGCTTTTATAATTTGTAGCACATCAAGTGTAATAATGTACATTTAATTTCTGAAAAAGATAATTATGCTAATAGAATTATTTGAATAAAAATTCACACTCTGTACAGGATAATGTCCTCTACCTCTTAATTTATACTAATGTAGGTCTGTAAGGAATTTTTAATAATTTACTTCAACCCAGGGCCAGGAAGGGCTAGACAGAAGCAGGACTGACAGGTCTTAAATGGGACAAAAAGGCTTCAGAGGTCTTTATAGCAAAAGCTGTCAGAAGTGATGCAGGTATTGAATTTGGACAGATGCTACAAGATTCAGTAACTAGCTCTGGTCTTGCGGGGGGATGTGGTCTTGCTATGTTTAGCTTATGGAGGAAAAATAAGGAAGGAAAAAAAGACACTGCAGGTCAGCAATTGCATTACATGTAAGCAGGGCTTGCAATGTGCAAGTCTTCATGCAAATAACCCATTATCTCCCCAAAATGTGCCAGTATGTGGCACCTAAAAAGAGCCAACACTGTGTGAGACTGACCATGTAGAAGCTGGCACTCAAAAAGACAGGGCACCCAGCTCCTCCATCACTCTGGAGAGACAGATGGATGACAGCATAATGACAGGAGAGGAACAGCACCTCCCTTAGTCCCAGGGAAATCCATTTTAATTTTAGAGCCATTCATTAGGCACCAGTTAGGTGTGAGGTCTTGGAATGGTTCATAAGGCTTCATGCTACCTCTCTCTTATGCCCGGACATCCTCCATGCTGGATGAACTGTTTCAGCAATTAAGTAGTGTCCACAGGAGCACCGTTGACCAATAATGAAGCTTTTGGGGCTAAGAAGGGTCATACTGAGGCTGGGTTACCAAGGGGGGCTTGCTAAGCTGTAGTCCAGCACAGTCCAGCATCTTATCCCACCTACACCGCCCCAGGACATTCACATTCAGGCCATTCCATGCCCCCAGATCACAGCTGAAGCATCCTGAGAGATGCTTCAGAGCACTTGCTTTTCAAGGATGGACATCAACTTATTTTTCCTGGAGATATCAAGATTGTTGCTGCATTGAGTGACTCTGCTTGCAGTGGGGGAAGTCATGCCTTCAGCTCTCTGCGTTCCATCTATAGAATCCCTATAAAAATGAGGTGCTAATGAAGCATAGCACTGTTTTCTCTATTTTATTTTGGATGAGATCAATTATCGATATGGCCAGACTAAAAACATGTGTGATCCCACTCTCTTCCCAAAGTAAACTTCTGTCCCCTGACTCATTACTCAGTCAAAGGCTGGTCACTGGTCTCTGTCAACATTAAAGTACACTAAAAACTCATGCAACAGTAAAGAGTTATTTATTTCAAAATTGTGCTGTTAGGGGTTTCCAATATTGATTATTGCATTTGTAGCAATTCTCTAGACTTGGAATGAGGAAACTATTGCAAATCCTTTGTGAACTGCTTAAGAAAAGGAAATTTGATAAATGAAAGTTTCTAAAGGTGATGACTTTCATACTAGATTGATATAAAATACCATGATTAATGCCCAGACTGTCAGGTCATGTTTTCTCCCTTAATTATTTCAGGAGTTTTTTTTATATGCCATAAGTATACTTACAGGTGATAAAGGAGCAGGATTGGCAGCCTGAGAGCTTTGAAAAAACTATTTATCCATGGAAAGGGTATAGTTATGAACAGTATGTTATGAACAACTCCCCTGTGTTTCTTTTCTTTACCAATGTACTTGTCTTCTTTCTTCTGCTGCACTAATATCCACAGAGATGGTGATTTCAAGGTCACAAATAAGAACATGCTTTTTGCAGTTTCTTCTTTTTGCTAGAAAAGAGGAGGACTGAGGTCAAGCCTATTCATTTTACAAATGCTGGCTAACATTAATATCTGAATACTTTCTTGATTTCCTCTTTTAGGTACGGGAAATAGCTTTAATATCTTGTATACCACAAAGTGGTAGCTATTGCCTTTTAATGTTCATCCCTATAGACCATCAATCCCTAACTAGTGTGGCTACTTATTGAAACTGAGATGGTTTCACACTGTGATTTATAGGTAAAAGGTTCCCTGTCTCATGACTAATTCCTCTAGTTCTATGGTTTCACCTCATTTTTTTAAATTCCTTGGGCCATTGACAGCTACTGATTTTTAGGTAGAACTCTTTACTGATTTGATTGTGAAGTAGTTAAAAACATTATTGGATAATATGGCCTCATACTTTTATGGAGCTCAGTTACTTAATGATGTTACAGTCTTGGGGGATTTTTTTGGTGTGGGTTTTTTTTTTTTCTTGTTCCATTTTTTGGGGGGGGCTGGGTTTTTTAGATTTTATCTTTTTTTGGTTTTGTTTTTCTTTAATAGCTTTAAATATAAAGTGCCTTATAACTGGGGAAGAAAGAACAAGTTTGTATGAAATAAAAATGGGTATGGATTTTCACTGAAAACACATAGTGAGGCTATTTTTACTTTCATTGCTGAGTTTTGCAGAATAAACAGATTACAATAAACAGAATACAGAGAGGTGATAGCGTTATTATTATTATTTATACAGCACCATAAATGTGCATTCTGCTTAACAGACAAATAAAAGACATCTCAGGAGATCACTTCAAGTTCAACTTCAGCATAAAGTACAACTTTCTTATGAACATTTCCTTTTTTTACAGTTGCCAAGAACACATGTTTCAAACTGGAGTGCATTAAACTGAGGAACTAAAATCCTTACCTAGGCTCAAAAAGAAAGTGATTTGATCATACCATTTAAATGTATAGGCCAAAACTCACTCTGTGATAAAAATCCTCCTGACTGCAGTGAAGGCCAGAGTTGACTCTACATTCTCATCAAAGCTGCTGGAGTCCAGGAGTGCTCTGAACTTTTGAAAATTAAGAAGATTTTTTATGTTTTTAAAGGTGATGCCTCACTGTAGGTCATAACATCTCACAAAATGCCTGCAACATATCAAACTCTGTATTAAGCACAATGCTCACTTTCATCCAAAACCTTAATCTTTCTTAAAATTTTGTTCTCTATTATTTTAAAGAGAATAAACACTGAAGTGATCCAGGCCTAGAGAAGCTCTTCGAGGAAGGAAAATCTTGGAGACTGAATGGATTTAGAAACCCCAGTTGAAGCACTGATCCAAGTGATGAAAGACAATTGTGTAAGCTTACCTCCCAGGGTGTTGAGAACATGTACACGCACTGTTGTTGCCCACAGACATGAGCTGTGAGTCATAGAAGTGAAGGGATAAACCCACTCCAGAGGAACAAAATATTCCAAATGAACAGTTTCAAAGGAAATTCACTGAAAATATTAACCAAGTAACACAACAAAAAAATTGAAAATGATGCATTAAAAACACTAATTAAAGTAAGTACCTATCTATTATATTTTTTGCAGATTTCAGAGGGAGGAAAGAGTGTTTGTCAGAAACATTTGTAAACTGTAAGGCAATAAGAGATACTGGCAGGTGCCAAGTCCATTAGGGACAAATCATGGTCAGGCTTCAGATGTTAAGTCAGGAAGAAATATACAACTAAGATCTTTGGTAAGATGCAAAATTTTTGAGTGCCAAAGAGACACCACCTCAGAAGAAATTCTTTATTTTATAACTTAATTGTTAATGTAAAATCACATTAATACAATTGTGGTAATTTTATCTTACTTTAATGTCTGGACAAACTAGGTAGTACTTCTAGATAGCCTTTTTCAATGCCTGTGGAAATTCAACCAATCAAAGGAACAACTTCCATCCCTTTGATCAAATGAATTGTGCAAAGATATCTCCCCTGTGCTGCTGTTGGGGCACTGAACACTTACTGCAGCAACAAGCAGTAAGAAATAGTACCCCGATAAGAATATCACCCTAATCACTCAGCTTTTCATCATTACACAAAGATAAACTCAAGTCAAAACCATATATACAATATACAAATATTCAGAGCAGGTTCCCAGAGCCACTCTTGATCTGTTGTTCCTGTTTACTCACACAGATGTCACAGGAATGCTGAGGCATTCTCTCTGGAACTTTGTAGCTCCCCTAAACATAAAATAATGCAATTCTTTCTAATCATCACTGTCAATTAGCTAAGAACTGCTGAAGTCCCAGTTAAGCAGTGATGGAGAACAGATTTCAATATATTCTAAATCTGTATCAGAGAATAAGAGTACTACATTTTTCTCTGTACAAGAGTTTATTTTGAGCATATGAACCATCCATGTCCTGAACTCTTCATAAACAGCAGAAGTAAACAGACGGTGCTGCATTAGTGTTGCAAAAAACCTCCACAAACCTGTGTTGGTCTTTAAGTCATGAACAAAAATTGATTTGTGAAGTCTGTACTGAATGCTTCATTTTCAGTAAGAACCTGTGGAAGCCTATTTTTTAAGAAATGGAAGAAAAAGCAGCAAAAGTCCTTATTTCCAACCAAGTAAGACCTTGAAACACTTTCAAGGAAATATGAATGCTAACAAAGATGTTCTAGCACTGCATTATATTCTCAAGTTGCAAAAGTTAGTACACTGGAAATGTGCATCATTCCTTATCTGTATGGCTAAAAGGGCCTTTGGTTCTCAACAGTTTATCCATAACTATTCAGACCATTTTAGAGTTTGGGAATTTTTCCTTTTCTATTAGTTTTACCCAGGGTTTAGGAAATGACACTACTGGAAAAAAAATCTTGACTCCTGTGAGTTCAGTAGAACTTTTGTAGTCTACCATTGCTAAAGTGGGATTTCCTTGATTGTCTAAAACAACTTGAAACAAATAGCATAGCCTGAAAGAAAGTTTTACAAAACCATGGAGAAAATTTCTCTCCAGGGATTAGAAGGTACTGAAGTCAATTCTGAATTGAAGCCCATCTTTACATTCCTTTCCAGTGTGATAATTGATTTCAAATACCTTTTGAAAACACTGTGGGATGGCACCCAAAAAAAGGGGCATCTGGTATACCTGACTAATATTTATTACTACAATTCAGTTTCTGAGCAATTGCTTTTGGGCACAGTTCTTTTTCTGACCTGAAAAAAAGATCAGGAAGATTATAAAGCAATTCCAATGAGGGAAATAAGAATTGACACAGATGTTTTGTTTTAAAAGTCTCAGTTAACAAATAGCCTCTAAATCAACAAACAGCCCATAAAGCTGTTTGAAAGTCTAATACAAAATATCTGTTTAAGGGATAAAGGAAATTTTTCTCTTGTCTATGGAAAGGGGTTCAAGTAGTGTCTTAAGTTCTGTTCTAACTGATTCTAAAACTGACTGTTTTAAATCTGCTTTACCTTGATAATCCTCCCCAAGACTATCCAGGAAGAGATCCGGATGTTCTGAGAATTCAGAAATAAAAAGATCTCTCCAAAGTGATCTTAGTGCTAACATCAGCTGTCTCTGGCCCTCATCCAGCAAAGCACTTAAATCTGTTCTTCGCTTTGAAATTTGCTTGGCGATGTCAGCAGGACTTCTCACATATCTGCAGTTAAATATCAGCATAAATAATTATTTAGATCTAACCCCTCTGTATTAAGCCTTGAAGTACCCACAGTAGTCACTGTAAGGGAGGGCCTTGCGTCATACTCCTGGTGATCATGTTAACAAGTTACTTTTCTCTTCCTACAAATTCATTGGGCTTACCTCACACTGCTCTGGTTCAGGCTCCAAAGCTTTTCTGTCTCAAACTCATCCCTCTCAATCTCACATCTAAACATCCCCACTGAACCTCTTCAAACACTTTGGTGTAAATCCCCACACAGATTTACTACAATAGCCTGTGTCCATTGCAGGGGAGTGCTGACCCTCAGTAAAGCCAGCATGACCTTTACTAATTAAAGAACAACTCACCTTCTATAGCTTTGCCCTTCGATTTCTCCTAGAAATCCTATTCTCCTTAATAGGAAAATGTCTAGATGATGAAACAAAGCACAGTCTTCTGGTAACCCTTGATTGTGAGAAATCTACTAGCTGTCTTGCAACCTGGGGATCCACCTTTTTTTTTTTTTTCTTAGAACTTCCTAAGAGCTAATTGGAAAGCAATCACAGCCCTACACTTAATAGACTTTCACATTTCAA
Source organism: Corapipo altera (assembly GCF_003945725.1). Lineage (NCBI taxonomy): Eukaryota > Metazoa > Chordata > Aves > Passeriformes > Pipridae > Corapipo > Corapipo altera. The sequence goes on along the minus strand of NW_020884898.1, from coordinate 1,324,941 downwards.
TAGCAAGTAATTTTTTTCTGTGTTCAAGAGGCACACTCTGGGCAATTTGCTCCCTTTCATAGAAGGTGGGTAGTCTGATCTTGGCTAGAGAAGAAGACTACAGTATATCACTTTTATAACCTTCTTTATATGAGAATAAATGTTTTCTAAAAGTTCTGAAAATAATTTCTTATGTCAGGGAGGGAGAAACTTAGTTCTTGTACTCAAGATGCTTTAATTAGTTTTCCCTGAGTCTGTTTTCTCAGTTATCTCACTATAGCTGGATCAGTTTTATTACCCTGAAGAAATAATTTGCTCTTATTAAGACCAAGTATTCTGTTCAATAATTTAATATGTTACATTCATCTTTAACGTTAAAAGGCCTGAGCCAAAGTTCACTGAAATCAATGGAAATTCTGCTAGGGACAACAAGGGGCTTTGGATCCTTTTAAGGGAATTTTAGTCTGAATAAGCATCTCTATTGCAGTTCTTATGTGCAGCATATATAACTTGGATATTATTAGAGGTGTAATTATGGTAGTACAGGGCTCTTTGGGGCCAAATGGTAAGTATTTATGCAAGTCCTTGAGCAGGTGGGCTTTTTTTAGTCTGAGCTGAGTTTTTTGCTGCCATGGTTACATTACTACAAATACCTGCCCTTGTTAGCTTAATTTTAGTTTACTTATGGTTACACAAGTTGAAATCACTCCAGTATAGACATAGTTACTCTCCCTAGAGGTTTCTTGTGTTATAGTGATATGATTTCATCCCTTAAATCAGAGATATATCTCTGTCTGGCTTTGCTTCATCACTGGTTGGATCACTCTCCTGCTCATCAGCAGTCACCCATAACAGACAGTCTTCTCCAGCAGTATTGTCATTTTCAGTTACAATCTATTTTCTCCTTTCATTACTTGAAAAGGTTTTGATGCTCCTCCTTTTCTGATAGGTAATTTTTTTCCTATCCACCTGAGTTTCCCTGGTGGATCTGCTAATAGCAATAAATTAATCCCTAGATGCATTATAGCATGGCTGAGCACCATTATATTGACAAGCGAGCCTGAAAAGCCCTTCTAGCTCAGTTCCTTAGAGACTGAATATAAAAAGCCATCGTAGAACTACGTTGATATTAGGCAGTATAAAAATCGTATTGTGTGCTGGAAACATTATTCTCCTCCCAGTGATAGTTAAGCCTGAACCTTAACAAATGTGTTTTGGAAATGTCCAGTATGCTTGCTTATCAGTTTGAGAGGCCCAAGATCTGCTTTGATTTCATAAAGAACAATTAAAATCCCACACTAAATACCTTAATTATTTATTTAACAAGAGAGAAAGTCCCTTATCATGTCCATTGATATTCAACAGTCTGATGTCTGTAAGTAGCCTTATGCACTCAACTATAATCTGGTTTTTGTTGTGGTCTTGTATGACCAGTTGAAATTCCTTTGCCATAACCTAATGGGACACTCTCAGCCAGATCCAAAGTTAGGTCAGACCAAGAGCCAGGTAATGGCTGGACTTGATCTTAGAGGTCTTTTCTAACCTAAATCATTCTATAATTCTAAGAAGGGACTGCCTGATAGTTTTGATCTCTTCTGCCTTGTACGTTTTTTCCAAATGTAATAAAAGCTCCTTAAGACAGTTAATTTTGTGTCCTCATCTTCTATTGCTTTAATTTATATTTCTTTTTTATTTTTTTTTAAGCTTGTGAGCAGTTAGGGTAGACTTAAATAATGTCCTCTAAGTTTCCTCACAAGTGTTTAAGGAGTGGGCTGAATCATATGAGTGAGGCATAGAGTGCTTTGGTTGCAACAACAGGTATCATGAACCCTGTAATTAATTTTCAAGTCATGATACTGGAACCCTTCCACCATCTGTGTCCTCGATACATGGACTTCAAGAGAAGTATTGCTATGACTTCTAAATGGAAGGAAAAATGAGGGAACAAACTAAGCACTTATTAAGAGTGGAGCTATTTTCCTGGCGAAACATGACTCATGCTGGCAATGGAGATTCAAAGTACTCTGCAGATTTAATAGTCATAAGTTATATTTCACTAGTGATAAGTGATGTTTGATAAAGACAAATTTCGAAGGGAAAGAAATCGTGCCTGAGTGCGTTCAGACAGTTTTGTACCTTTTTCTTGGACACCTTTACTACAACATCTCTAAGGAATCAATGCTTAGGCTTTGGGTACAGCTGAATTTAATTTCTAAGCCTAATGCATGTATATCCAAATACACTGGAGTTTTGTTCTATACTACTTGTTGTTTTGGGTTTTTTTTCCTTCTTAATTCAGAACAGAGGTTATTTCTATTGATATGCATGAACTGATTAAGTGAATGACCCTGATACAACCAATTAATAATGTATATTCTCACTTAACTTGAAGGATTAAGGAAGACAGCTGTTGGCAGGCAGATTTATAACACTCAAAATACCTGGTATGAAAGCATGAGCTCAGAAGTCAAAGGTAGCATAGGCAGACTTCATGTCTTACAGTTTTTTCTTCCTTTGGGAGGTTCAGAAATATGATTCAAAAAAGCTCTTATCATGAATGTGTGTGGGTGGAGACAGGACTTATTATGCATTACTTATAATCTACCACAAGCCCATCAGAATGCTATTGCTGGACCAAAGAGAAATACCTCTTTACAGTAACCTTGATGGTGTATGAAGCTATCAGAGTTCATGCTATGTATGTAAGAAAAAGCGTATTACAGTATAACTGTATTAAAGTAGCTTTTGCAAAACTTCTCAGCTTTTCCAGTGAGTTTTAAAAGCTAATATCACTGTTGATGTAATATAAAAGAAAAATTTTGTTCTTACACTTTTTTAAATATGAAGTGCATGTTTGATATTCTTCATACAATACTGGCTTTTAATGAGGTTAAAGGCTACACAAGGTGTCTGTTTCTTGACTGATGGAAAGGCAAAATGAGAAATTAGTATTGTGAGAGAATATTATTTGCTTCTCTTGGCACTATCTTTTTGTCTTCATATCTGAACCCTTTATTATTTTCATCCTTGCTCTACTGAAATCTGGGGGTAGGGAATACTTGTGTAGCAGGATATTCCTCCAAGCACACACAGGCGTACTGAAAAGCCTTATGTGTGATCTCCTGTGGTGATTCTCTAAATCCTTAAACTAATCTATTGTCCATCTGCTTTATACCCAACACTCTGTTCTTCTTTTTCTCTGTTTTCAAGCTGGACAATTCTATTTTCTGGTTCACTGAAATGAAAGTCAGAAACCTTTGATTTATACCCCTAGTTTTCTCATTTACAGATAGTACCATCACAGAGATTTTTGACTACATATTCTGCTTTCAGGTAAGGTGAAAGTGCTCTGGATCTTGACAGCTATGCAGCAGCAATGGGCTCATGAGAGCTGCAAGAATGAGTTGTGTTCTCCAGTGGTAAGTGGGGAAAAATTTGTATTCTCAAGCTGCAAGGGGTGGTTTTCTCCTCTTTTATTTCAAAACAAGAGTGTTCCTGGGTGTTCTAGGCAACTAAATTGATCAGCAAAGCCACCAGTTTTAGGTCAAGAAGAAAAGAAATATATTTTGAAGCTCAACCAAAACTATCACATCCTTTCAAATATGATGACAGCCACACTTCTGTCAGTGTTTCTCAGGTTTCTTCTCTTCCCTTCACCCCACAGCCTGCCTGAGGAAGCTGCTATTAGCTGGGGTTCCCAGAGGAAAGTGGGTGTACCCCTTAACTTACTTACTCCTTGGCCAGCCAACTTCTTCTAGCATGTGGTCCCCAGAAGTGTAGAGTGCAAGGTGTCCTCTGATATTTATGCTGTAAGTGTAATTGTACAAGCTTCTTATTCCAAAGACAAGAGCCCCCGGTGAACTAGACTTTACTAGCAGTGGGCAGCAGAGCATTTGCAGAAAGGGAGGAGTGTCAGGTGATGTATATATGGAAAAAATTTCAGAGAGATGCCCGAATCCTACTGAAAGTTGCTAGGAGTTAAGCACTTAACAGATCTGCTTCTGATACCTTGTATGCCTTCTGCTACTGCACACCTTGCCATGAGACAGAGGTGTATTACTCATGCAGGATTCAGTGCTTCTAAGGTGTGGTTTTTTCCTGTGAAGAATGAAAGAAAGAAAAGAAAAAACTCAACGACATTGCTTTCCACTGAGTTTATAAACATAAATACCAGAAGGGTTCAGGTTCCTAGCCTATATTTTTTCCAGCTAAACCCTTAAATGTATTTAGTTATACTAAGAATATAAACTACAACAGAGAAGATCAAAGGGTTTTGTTTTGATTTTCTGATAACCCCTGATTTAAATTCATTTCACTAATACATTTAAAAAATTAGGTTCACTGCATTTAAAAGGGTTAAAAAAGTAGTAAAAGCAGCTATGCTTTACATATAATACTAGCATTTAACAACTCCACGTGAGTGCCAATATTAATGCTGTGCTGAGGTACACAATGAGAAGGAAAACAAAGATTTATTGCTTTTCTGAGATGTTTTTTACAATCAACACTCAGCAAAACTAGGAATAAGATGGTAATGTGGAATTCCTTTATGTCCTGCTAGTTGTATGGTCCCCCAGATTAATGCAGCCTACCTCCAGCACACTGGATATATCAGACCCATTTAGACACAGCTGCCAGAACTTACATTAGGAAGGCAAGTGGAAGGCCAGGCATAGGGGTACATTTAGGCCGGTAGTCAGAGAAAAAACTCTTTCTGGAAATTTTTTTTTGGAGGAAAACATCACTGAAAGGCAACAGGAAGGGTCAGAAGTAAAATGAGAAAGCAATTTGTTAACAACATGGGGAAAACACTGCTAGTGGACTTCAAAGTGCAAAATGTTTCTTAAAAGCAGAGCAGATGGAAGTCGATCATTTTGATGCTTGCAGGACACAGAATAGACGTATTGTCAATTACTTAAAGACTGTACAGTTTATCAAATATGAGTTGGGCAAGAAGTGAAAGAGAAGTTAAAAAATAGGGGAGTTCAATGAATAAGTTAACCTAGCTGAGTGAAAATCTCTACCAAAAAATCTTACTTTAAAGCATATTTTTGATCCCAAATAAAATATTACAGTTAGCAGTGATGTTTTTTCTTGGTCTTGTTTTCAAGCTGGATTTTCCAGGGAAGTGTTGTTTAACTGCATCTACTTGTGGTTAAACATCTTGTTTAACCTACTTGTTTTTTGGTGTCATGCCTTACCTTTTAAACTGGTGATTTTTGATGGAGGAACAGAGGCCTTAGACACACTAGTTTCCTACATAATTAGTGCATATAGACAGTTTGATAGAGAACTCCCTGCTAATGTCTTCTTGTTGCAGTATGAGGAGAAACTGCATTAGGTGTCAGTGAATCTGTACTGGTGTAGGGTGCGCTGAGAAACAAAGCCAGAAACAGGCAGGTTTCATTCTTTGTGCTGCTCATGCAGTTTTATTTTTCCACAATCTACTAAATTCAGTAGCCAGTATATGATAAAAGGCTGTCACATTTACAAAAAGACATACATAAAAAACCTAATTACTTATTATTATTATTTTCTATTAAAGATATTTGAAGACTTGCTATGCTACAATAGGCATCCAGTTGGCTTCCGTAGGCATCCAGGCAGACAAGGAAGAAAGGTCCTGGGTTTTTTTCAACCGAGTTCAAATCTAGGATTTTATTTGCCTAAAATGCTGTACTACATCAGGCCACTGTAAAGGATACTATATGGGAAGTTCATGACAGGTGAGCTTGTAATGTTAGCCATGAGCCGTAAAAAAAATTGACTCTATGTGGTTTTGACAAAAAAAAATCAGGCCAAGTATCTCAGAATAGACTAACAGATAAGAAACAGATAAAGGAATTCTTAGACATTCATGTATTCACACATGGAAGTCGGAAGAAATATATATGACTGGGAAAAAGGGATCATTTTGTTGTGTCCGATAGTCATGTAATTTTAGATGTATAAAGAAGCAAGCTGAGGTCAAAGAGAGATATTGAATAGGACATCAATCTGATCTAGAGTCAGTACAAACAAACTAGTTTAGATAGCAATAATGCTCAGCAAACAGACCTGGTGTGTGTGTTTGTGTGTACGTGTACATGAGCATGTGCATATGTGTGTGTGTGTGTGTATGCATGTGTAATACACTCAAGAACTGCCAGATTGGTGTTAAACTGCAGGCCAGTTTTTTATAACTTAGGAATTACTTAGCATAACATCAACAAGAAGCCTGAGGCATTATCCATAGAAGCACAATGCTTGGGGCATCACAAACATCTTTGCATAAAGCAAGACCAACTGGCAGAAAGAAAGAATAATTTTCTCTAATATTTGAATTTATTAGCCATAAAGAAAGCCTGACAAGAAATGTGAGGCATGACTGTGTGTACAACAGGAGGCAGAGGTCAAACAAATACTGCATATTCTGAATTCCACAGGAAACACTCCTCCAGAGGATACCAATCACAAGCTTCAGGGACTATGCTGATTAAAATTAAAGAAGAAAATACAAAGACAGAAGCAGTAGCAGAGAAAGTCAACATATTCTGAACTGGCTGCTTTCAATCAAGTTAGTACATTGCCCCTTATCGGCTGGAAATTCAGTTTTCCCTCAGCAGAGCTGACTACATGTACTTTCCCAGTCTACTGCAATGGAAAGTTCAATCACCTCCAGAAAGGAAGTTGCAATCCCAAACAAATGGTATATTCATAAAATAATTTTGAGAGCACTGTTCTAACTTGTTTGAGACAAGTTAGAACCTTATTGAAATCTTTGTCTCTAGGCATTCTTAGGCTCTCAATGAGGCTTAGGGGGTTATTTAAAAATATGGATATTATAGACCAGGTGAATATGGTAAATATTCCATAATGTCTGTCCTAAGGCTACAAACCACCAGGCTATTCCATCTAACAAAAAATTATAAACGAGCCATTAAACTTAGACCTCACTGAAGTGAAATGTAAGAGAGGAAAAATGCACTCTCTTGAGTGATTGCATTTTGTACACTGTATATTTATATACTAAAACACAGATCTAAAAAGAGAGGAAACACAAGGAAATAAGGAAGAAACAAAAGATCTGAGGGCCAAAAAAGAGTATCTTAGCCTGAGGATCTCAAATGACGCTGTGACAAGATCCAGATACATAGAGTTGAAGGAGCTCTTCAAAGTCAGTGTGAGAAAACCACTTCCTTTCTACTCAAGATTACTGCCCACAAATCTATGATGCATTTTCTCACATTCTTAGAATAGACCCTAGTAGACTGTGTTGCATGTAGGGGGTGTGGGGAGGGGGCATGTATGGCAGATTGACAGCCTCAGCACACCAGTTGACTAGCAGGAGTTCACTCACCTGCCACTAGCAATATCCTCCACCCAGGAGGTACTTCACATGAAAGTAAATGAAGTGTTAGCTGACTTAAGCAGTGCAGAGGTCACTGCTGATGGAAGACTAGTGAGCAGGAATTCAAAGGAGCAGCTTGACAGGAATGCAATGGCATGACAGGAGCGAAAGGAGTTGAACGTGCAGCCCACATCTATTCCTGAAAAACAGAGCAGGGGAAGGTGAAGAGGTTCAGCTGTTTTGCATATAACCTAAGGAAAGAGGACTCGGCAAAGAAGGACTGAAGAAATCAAAAGAAGGTTGTCCAAAAGCAATGACAGTGTCAATGTGCTTTCTGCTGAGCTTTGTCCTACCATTTGCTGAGGTCATGCAGCTATAGGGCTGCAGCCTCGCAGCTCTGGTCCCACGTGGCACTTTGTGTGCTGGCACGGGGGGCTCCTTGTATTTGCAGCCTTAGCTTGTGAGAAGCAATATCACATTATTGTAGGAAGGGAAATTGCTGCTCCAGCACACATATTTTCTTGAAAACAGGGGAAGCTGGTACGTGCGAATGAAGGGTAAGAACAAAACTCTCTGGCGCGCTTTAAGGCAAGGTAAAGCTTAGGTCTGCTAGAAAGTTTTCTGTCACTTTTATTTAATGATAGAAAACAGGAGTTTCAGCAAGTTTATGTATTCATGGAAAAAGCTGATTTCTATAAAAAAGCTTCATATTTTTAGGAAAGGGATTAGAAGAAGATGAAATTTTTCATGCAACTGAAAAGACTACAAACACTTCTTGATTGCTCTTCATGTTGTCTCAGTGTAAAGAGCTGCCAAAATTTTCTCTATCACCTCCATGATTGAGTACAGAAATGAACCACAAGCCAACGAAATCTATTTTAAACAAAGCCTTGTAGTCAACATTGCCAAAATATATCTTTATCGTTAAAATAATAAATAACTTTGACAAAATAAGCAAAAAACCGAAAGATCTCTCTGTTATGGCCCAGTTCAGGGAAAATATGTGTCAAAATACCTGAATGACCTTTTAGAAATATTTTGTGAAAAAAAATATGAAGCATGAAATTGACATCATATCCTGATCCTTAGTTAGTGTCACTGTGTACAGATAAGAACCAAACCACTTGTTCTGAGGTCTGGAAAAGAATGCAGACAATAAATATCAGCTTCCATTATTTCTCCTTTAACAAGCAGTGCAATATTTCAGCCTCCTCTCAAACCACCTTCTATTGTTGCTAGCAGCCAAATCTAATCTAAAGACTGGGGACATAGGTGAAAGTGGAATACAATTTCTGTCTTATCCTGAAGTCTATACCAAGAATAGCCTTCACTTGATCCAGAAGAACAGTTTACAGCTCCAGGACTTGAATACATTCCCTGTTGCTCACTTACATGCTTTGCTTGCAGGAAATCAGGTTCCTGCTGCCAATTAAGTTAGTCATCATCACTCATCCACAGAGTCTTAATATCTGAGAGAATTTGGTTGCTCTGAGTGTGTGTGGCTACCCTGAGTTGGTGTATAACCTCATCTCTTCCAGAGCATGGCATGTAGTAGAAGAGCACGCACGTTTCTGGGGATACGGAGGGGTAGGAATATGATGAGTGAATGGTCAGCTGGAGATGCTTCTTCCCTGCTCCATGCTTTATGTCACGCCTGCCACTGTGAGTTCGTATGTCAAGGTCTTTTTTCTTGAATAGCACCTTTAATTTCCAGAAAGGTATCTAAAAATGCCAGGATTTGGTATAAACAGTCCAGTCCTGAAATAAAAAAATCTGCTGACTATTTTGTTTCTTGGTTACAGACAAAGTAATAGAATTTAACTGCTGTTGCTGTGCTAGCTAGGTGTTGTACTGTTCAGCTCACACCTCTGTCCTAGAATGATGTTTACTGAGGGGTCAGAAGCATCAGCTTCTATAGAGAGACACTGCATTATGTATGGCTGGATGTAGGGTCTGTAGTCTTGAAGCTGGGCTCCTTTGAACCCCACTGCTGGTATCCCTTTTGCTTTCACGCTTTGCTTTCTGATGGAATGTCCAATGTCTTAATACTGTATTTCTTCCTTTGCTATAAAAAAAAAAGAAAAACGGGATTAGGAGGGAAAGAATCATCCTACCTTGTTTTCTGTTACAGTGAAATAAAGATTCCAAGCAGTCTTTGCTCACTGGGCCTCCCCAGTGATGCTGTCGCCAGGATAAGGGCCCCTCATGGAAGGGGGAAATAAGATGCAAATATTCTCAGATGCATGAAGTAATTCTTTCATCATGCTCAGGAGGTTTCAGAGGGTACTCTTTGCGAAAGACAAATATTGATTTCTATGTAGATGGATATGATATCTGTGTGGATAGATATCTCTGTAGACACCCAACTCTCGCAGACAACCTGCATGAGGTATTTGCTGTCTGAAATGTGTAAGTCCATTTCAGTGGCTTCCCTTTTCCTATTGAGATTTTCCTAAAGATTTTTGGTTGGCTGATCATTTTTTTAGTTTGCTGACCCTTGTGCTTAGATTCCCTAACCCATTCTCAGGCCTGACTAAGTTGGTTTGGGTTGTATTGCCATTGAACATCAACATACATAAGATTATTCGGTTACAAAAATGTTTTCAGAAAAAGAGGCTGTTGCCATCAGATGGCTGCAACAATTTACAGGGAGGGAGTTCTTGCATGGGAGTGAATTTCTGAAAAGAATAGCAAAACACAAGAAAATAAGAGTGCAGTAGCACGATGAGCAGAGCTAGTCCGTGTTGAGGAAAAGAGTTAAACTAAAACCTTATTAAGAATGAAGCTTGATAGGTTCATTTGAGTATCTCTTCAGCGTTTGTTGCATGCCAGCATTCTTTGCAAAGAGTGAGATTTAAGTGAAAAGTACTATTTTATCCTTTTCTGTTTGCAAAGATCCAGCTACTGCCCTGTCCCCTCAAAATTATATGAAAAGGAATCCAGTTCTGAGGTTTCCCAAGCACAGGAGATCCATTTAGCTGCCAGAATACAATGATCAGAGTCCAGTCCCCCAGTTTCTCTCTTTGTTTCAAGTTATTGCACTAAAGTGACAAAGTCTGTCTGGGTGCTGATGCTGAGCTCATAAACTTAGGATGGTGACACACAGCACAGTCCCTTTTTTTCCCTTTAAGTGGTCTTCTGAAATTTCAAGATCCTCATTCTTTAGTGTGCTGTGCAAGTTCACTTTTTTTGGAAAAAACAGTCACAGTTTTCTCCAGGTGTAGGAGCTATATTTTGCTACGCCTATTTCCAATGTGAAAACTGGTAATGGTTAACTGGGTAACAACTTGATGGGTCTCGTGTTTTGCCACTCTCACTTTTTGGTGTTAATCTGCCTCTCAGGATTTCATTTACGCTGCACCCACTGGCCACAAGTCTGTGGGCCAGCCTGTGGAACTCAGGGTAAAATAACCCTTGGAAATCTGGTCATGGATTCTTCCCACAGACTGTCCAGCTGTTCCTATTTGGCTTTCTGTTCTCTATGTTGTTTCTGTGTACTTTTCATTTAAGGGTTAATATTTCCTTATGTTTTGCTTTGATTTTCAGCAGATACCTGGGTCTGTTCACTGACATTTGAATGAAAGAATCCTTTCTATCCAGAATTATTCCCATTGCTGAGTGCACTGGAATCTATTCCCAAGTTTTCTTTGCTCTGGTCATGTAACAGTTAGTCAATGTATTTTGCTCTGGGTGCCTCATTTCTGGAAGCTTGCTTCAGACTTCATTGAGTTTATTGCCTACACTGTGTCAAACTACAGTTCATTATTGTCGTCATTTTATTAAAATAGTCCCTAAGTGCACCAGATTCTGAACGCTTGAGTGCAATATTCCACAGAGATCTACTTTATTTTTATATTGGTCAAAGCCAACAGTAAAGCTGCCATTAACAGCCAAGCTAATGCCTTTGTGAAGTGCTGCCATGCTTCTCCAGTGCCTGGCATTTAGTCATTGGCTCTTGAATGCTGTATCTCCGTGCTGAGTACACAATGCTTTTGCATACCAGAGGTAAAACACACTTCCATTGCACAGGAAGCAGCACTAAAATAGCTGAAATCCAATTCTATATTTAGAGCTTCATACATTCTTTATAAGTTTTGTGTTATCTTTTCTCATCTGAAAAGGAAAGCAATGCGTTTGGCCTTTTTGCCATATATTAAACTCCAGAGTGTTAAATAGAAAGGGGAAATGTGTATGAGTTGATAAGTGATCTTTAATATGTAAAACACACTGCGTACATTCTCCAGATCTATGGTAGAGATACTGTCTGGTTTATGTGCAGTGCAACAACTCAGAAGTGTGTGTATTTTAATGCCAAGCTCATAGAGAAGGGATAATGAAATGCAGACTCCTGAGAACTTTACAGCAAAGTAGGAGAAAGTCAAAGAGGACCTGGAAACAGCATTTGTGAAGCAGAAGTAAAATATAGAAGTTTTACCATTTGTGTTCAGTTGATATTTTATGATTTCATACAGCCTGAGTAATAACACTGCAGAGCATTTGAGACTTTTTCATGCCTTTAAGTTGAGCTTTTACAGGGAAAGTGAGAAAACATGTGTCCAGTAGTGTTTATCTTTTGTGTGAATAACCATTCTTGAAGTGTAGTCATACTGAGAATCTCGTTTTAGTGCAAGTGAAGCTCTTTAGATAATCATGTCTGGATATTTTTAATAGCTCTTTGTAATATCTTATCCCCTTCCACTTTAAGTGCCTTTGAAAACCCTCCAAGGGCTCCATGAAAATGCTTTGGAACAGAGCTATATGTGTAACAACTTCAGGTATTATCAAGAAAAACTTAGATAAGAAAAGAAGTTCAAACCTCGGACTTTCCAGTCTTCTACAATTAAGATCCACTGGTTTAACTATAGAACTCATATAGAGGACTAAAAATATGCAAGCTTCTTACCAAACCCACCATAAAGGAATTCATTCTGTTAGCTTTTTGAGACAAAGTAAAACAGCTTAATCATTGGGTAGGGCTGGTGAGCTGAGTGTGAGAGAACAAAATTATGATCTCACCATCCAAGAGAATAAACTGGCAAAATCTAGTGTTTGGGGCCCTGGCTTAAGGAAACAGAATCCAACTATTAATGTAAACAAAAAAGTTAAATTTCTTTAATAGGTCAGCAATGAGATTAATCACAGAACAGAACCTTATAAGCATAATTTTACTCCCATATCTTGTAAAAAAAAATGACAGTCATAATAATAGATTCCTTTCCCAGAGTCTGATTTTACAGCAACTCTAAGTAATTACACACATCTGGTGATAACTTTAAAAATTTCAGTTATAAAAGGAGCTAAACTAAAGACTACAGATTTCTTGAGCTATAATGGAGCCATATCCAATGTGACACTCTTCAAAGGACAAATGCTGCTGAAAATTTGGAAAGATCCAACTGTAAACTTATTTATAACATTGTTATTATTAACATCTGTGTAACAGACATCTAATTTCCCCAGTGGTGGAAAAGCAGCATGAAAGATTTTGCTGCACACCTCTAATTAAGTTCAACCCAAGCGCAAGCAGTGTTGTATGATAGAAATTTCACATCACAGTGAACTTGACTGGACTGATGGTTGATCATCACAGATGAATATTTACAGAATTTTCAAGAGCTCCCTTCTCCTCATTTATATTAGTATAAAAAGCAGTGATATACATTGCAGAAAATGTGTAAAGTATACATTTTTCATCATATAGTTCAGAAATCTGTCAAACGCTCTTGGCTGGCTCATCAAACCCTGACCACTAATCCATCTCCCCTGCTCAACTCAAACATCCTGGACATCTTGGTAGTGTCATACAGCTGTCATTTTTAAAGCTGTCCATCAAAGAAGAGTTTCCTTCCTTTCCCAAAAGAGACACCTCTTCTTCCCCTCAAAATTTCAAGACAATGTTAGGTACTGGATTAGTGGCAGAATCAGCATTTGATACTCCTCCACCCAGCAAGAGAAATGGGGACCTCAAGAGCTCTGTGCTTCCATCCTATTGTGAGGATTTGGCAATGCTTGTGTTTACTCCCAGTTATTTTTCTTGCCATTGTGCTCTTATCTGAATGCCTCACAATCTTTTGGGTAGTTAGAGCAACGCTGTGAGATAAAGGACAATTCCTCTGTCACAGGTTTGGCAACTGGAGCCAGAATTTTCAAAGGCATTTAGTACATTGTATCCTGGGTCAGAGGCAGCCAGGGAAACATGGCTAACAGTTCAAATGCAACCTTAGGCCTGAACTCATTATATTATGAAGCCATAGGACTTATAGAATCATAGTAGATTCATTAAGGTTGGAAAAGACCTGTAAAATCATTGAGTTCAACTACTAACCTAACACTGCCAGGTCCACTCCCAATAGTGGATGATGTTTAGTCTATATACCTGGCAGTGAGAGAAAAATTGTTATCAGAGGCTCCCAAGAGAACCATCACTAGCTTGCCCAGGCACTCAGGGCTACAGGCTTGAACCATTTCCATCCTCTGTTGGAAAGGTGGGTATGTGAGGAGACAACAATATCAGTGTACTTCTGGATCTCCTTCTCTCTTGGCTCACCAAAGTGCATTTTATGTGTCGAGCCTCTCACCTACAGGAAATGCATGTGTAGTTGTAAGAGCTAGCATCTCATGGCTTATTAGTCAGTTCCCTAATTCAGGACATCTGAAACCCAGGTGGTGAACCAGGGACTCCCAAGTGAAGATTTCTGTCTGTGCTTCACTTTCTTGTCCAAAGTAGTCCTTTGCTGCTGAGGTTCATTATATTAGACTTCCCCTTCCACACCCTGCATGCTTTGGAAAAGGAAATGAGGCTGACAGGGGCAGACAGTGCCACAGAGCTTAACTTCAGCCTTTGGCACTACTGGGGTACAGGTAGCTTCACATACAGCCTCACTGGGGATCTCCAACAGCAGGATCTTCACCATTGCAGTGACCTGGCCCTCGAAAGTATCATTAGCAGCTGTTGGGAAACATGGTAATTTTGCATGATGGTTACAAGATTCTGGGGGAAAACAGCTCTTGTGGCTCATGAATGTAGGGTCACACAAAAGCATAATACCATAGCAGCGTGTCTGTGAGTCCAAGCTAAACAGGCCTCCAGCTTCTGGGTTTATTAATGTTTTTCTCACTTGAGTACAGAGATTAGTGGTTACTTTTTATAACTAGTTGCAGCATATTTTTGTGTATTTCCAAGAGGTACCAGAAATCATTTGAGGAGGGGAACAGAAAGAGAATCTGTATGCCTTTGACTTCATCCACTGAATTTGATTGGAGACACTGGGTTTTGTAAGTAGAGGCAGATTAGCTGGACAAAATATCTGCCTTAAGATGCAGATATACATGAGTATGGTATGTCCAGAACAGAAAACGCATTTGTTAATGTGTCTCTGTGTGCATATGTTTGGTGATCTGGCATTTGGAAAGGTGTATAAAAATTCAGTCTTTTACCTGACAAGTAATAAACCCGTTGTCAAGTCAGAACAAAATCCTCTTGCTATACAGTCAAACCCTGCTTCATGGGGTCATGGTGGTGGGGTAATGAAACTGAAAATTATTGTTAGACTATGTCTTCTAAAGTATTTTCCTGAAAAGCCAGGCACCTTACTAACATCAGTCCAATTACAGGACCCAGAGGGAAGGGAAATTATAAGTAATATTTTGGAAATAGCCCCAGGATGCACTTTGTGTGCCTCTGAGCCAGGAAACCCCCAAAGAGCATAAGTCTGGTATACAGTAGCTGGCTCATTCCCAGGCAGAAATCTGCAGTCTCACTGAAAGCCTGACAGACACACTGCAATGCATATATCATAAAAACTTCAGCAGTGGCACTTAGCCATTCAGATCTGGTTATAAAAAATTATTTGAATTCAGGGGACCAAAACTGGCAGATATTTTTGGGGATTAATACTTAGTGTCATTGAAACTCTGGTTCCATAACCCATTGGAATGATTTCTTTGTTGTTATTGTTCAACATAATAAACTTAACCTTATTATTTCAATGGCCTAAAGAGACATATGAGTTCACAGAATGAGTAGTCCTGGGTAAAACCAGACTCACACAGGCTACAAGGTCACAAGCATACATACTTGGGTAGATGTGGCCCCAGGAAGAGTACTTGTTAGCAAGGATTGTTGTGAATCCATTATGAAGAAAGATATTGTTTAGTGAATATTTCCTTTGATGCTACCAGGCAGGGCAAAACAGACTTGTCTGTTTATGCTTATGCTTTCAACTCTATTCAAAAAATCAATACTGGAGGAGTTTTCTTCTGCCATTTTAATTCTTCACTTTCCTTGGTCTAGTTTGAAATAGCATGGAGGAAAGAGAAAGAGGCACTTAGCATGTGAGTTTTGGAGCCAGGTCTTCTAAATCTCAGCAGCCAGCCGGCAGCTGACATCTTCTAATGAGAATGATCCTTTTCTGCAAACAGCCAAGTTTCTTCTTCTGGGTTCTGCAGTTGCCAGCTTACTGCTATAGAAAGACTCTCAGGGACAAAAATATGTTACAAAGTAGTAGTGGGAAGAGAAATAGTATTGGCTGCAAACCTGTCAATTCAAATCAGATGTTAGCTTCCCTTCTTGCTACCAATTTAGTAGAAGTAAGCTAAGGATTTGAGAATGTGACTTTTCATCAAATATGATCCTATGTTTCACTCTCTATGTTAAAATGTGCCATTATATTAGTGCTCTCTTGCTTTTATGTTTCTAAAGTGAAAGAAAAATAATTTATTTATTTATTTTTATTTTTTTTTTTTTTTTTAGGCTGGAAACATAACAGTATGACAGTCATTTGCAGCTGAAACTTCCTTTCCCCTCACTTCCCTCAAATCCACTAAGACCTATTTAAGCACACAAGAGCTTTCTGTGTGGTCAAATTGTTTTTTCCGTTGAACTAATAATTCTGCTTGCTGTTAAGCTTTCAACATACAAAAGCAGGACATATTCTTTATATGCCTGATACTACTTCTTTTTTTTTTTTAATTTTGGATTGAATAACAAAAGTAAAAGTTGCACAGGGGGCAAGAAGAGAAGTTGTCTGTATAGATATATGTCTGTTGCTGCTTCTGGGAAATCCTCTGTATTGGACACCCTTCAGGACTGCAGATTTGGAAGCACGCAGCATGACTTCCAAGACTTCCCATGATGTTTGGAGTTCTCTTTAGGCTCCAGCTGTGGGAAGAAGGCAACTTGAGTGGGAAATTCAGCTTGCTTTCCTTTTTTCTCAAAGCAAGTGACAAGTATTTCAGATCTCAGAGAACAGCCTATGACATGGGTGCACACTTCTAGTCTGGAGACAGAAGGTTGATAAAAAATATAATTTAGAAACCCTGGTGATCTTTAACCTAGTATCTTGGTTGTCATTGTGGGATGTGGGTGAGCCAAAAAGAGTCCACAAATTATTTTTGAGTGCTTGGGTTTGGCAGTCCTGAGCAGACAGGTAGGTAGACATCTGATGTTTAAAAGACATGATAGATAAGAGACAGCCTCAACTCTGTACATACAGCATAGAGAGGAAAACTGGCTGGAGGTCCTGTGTTCTTTCTATAAATTGCCAAAGGGAATGAAATTCAGAGTAAATGTTCAGACTTTTTGATTAAATCAATCCATTGCCACTACCCAATGCATCTTGCATTCTCTTTTATTGCAGCACATTACCCTGTAATAGTTGATACCATAAATGATCTCTATAATCTTCTGGGTGAAGTAAGAATAGACTGGCCTCATTATCTTCAAATTTTCCTACTTTTTTTACCTCAATCAGGTTTTTAACATCCTCTTAAATATCTTTTCTTTTATATTTATTGTATGAGAAGACAAAGGAATTCATTCTGGATATGCTTAAATAGTTGTGAATGATGTGGGTGTAGAGTCAAGCTGAAGTGGATGCCTTCTTAAAATGAAATTGCTGTAAAGGGACCTACCTGTGATGGAAGAAATAGCAAAGGGTAGAGAGCAAAACTCCTATGTACTTTTACTCTTCTGTGCCCTTTTCTCTATTCATCAATTTGCCTGCTGGGGAACGGGCCATTGTTTAATTTAGTGATGCAATCTAGTAGCCCTGTTGTCAGGATCTGTGGATAACATTATAAATTACAATCTACGTTTGGGGAAATAATGCAACAGGCCACAGGGTTGCTTCAGGCTCTTCAGGCACAGAAGGAAAACTGAGAAGCTTACTCATTCTTTCCCCCTTTCAAAGGAACATATATTCTTAAAATTGTCCTTGTAAGTCTGTGAAATTGCTTTAATGCAGTAAAAAAAAAGAGTAACCAATCCTATATATATAGCACACATATGCAGGCACTCAGAGCTGCTCAAGTCCTTACTTAGGAGGCCTCTGGAGTTGCACAGACAGCCTGTCCACTTCCGTCATCCACAAAGCATCAGTGAAAAATGTTTCATAAAGTTATAAGCTCATACACGTTGGAGGTAGACAGTTATCCTGGCCTAGAACTCATCACAAAAGTAAATGAGACACTGCAGAAAATTTCTGGCCATAAAATACACACAGACACATATGCACTCTTGGAAGGGACAGCTAGACCTCTCAGCCTGTCTTTATTAGTTCAGTAGTTCTAAAGAAAACCAGGCAAGACTGTTAGCATCAATAGCTGAACACCAAACTCTGCGAGCTTCTGTAGCAATTGCACTGTGTATTTTATGTGCATGGATATGCTGGGAAAACAAAACAATGACAGATCTGCAATGGGCATATATGAATGTATCTGTGTGTATCTGCAAGACCTTTATTTTCCTGCCTTCTCCCCCAATACTTAAACAGCCACATACCTGATAACTACAGCACAGGCAATACCTGAAACTGCTCCCAGAGCCAGGATGCTCACAGCATTATCCTCCAGCCAGTGTTTCCCAATATCTGCACATGGATCAGATACCACAACCTGGCCTTTCCTGGAGGCACTTCCTGAATGTCCAACCGGTAACAGCACTAGACAAATTCCACTCCTAATTCTCAAGAGTTTTTTCATCAAACCAACTGTGAATTCTTGCCCTTTCTAATAAGGTGGGCTTGGTTTTACCAAGAGGAGCACTGTGCCGTGGGTGTCCAGTTGGGGCACAGCATTAAGTACCCTTGGATGTGGCTGTGAGCATAGCTCCTTCTTGCTGAGAAATTCAGGGCATGGTCCTTCTCCTAACCCCTAGGAGGCAACTGGAGTGTTGGGAAGACTGTCACTCTTAGAAGGAGAAATGATGACATGCCAAGCTGCAGAGCTGATACCTGCCATGATTTCCAAATGTGACAAGATGCCTGCCAAATATTTTCTGTAGCAGTTCTGTGAGACTGGATTTTTCCCAGAGGAAAGGGAGCCTAGGAGGACAGGTTTCAACCCCCCCAATACTCCTACCCACTTTTTTGTGCTATGGGCTATATTTTACTATTTCTGGTCAGTAGAACTCAGGACTTTTTGCAACCCCGTACTAACGATAAAGCAAGGGAGAAAAACAGCAGGATTGTATATGATGACAGTAAAGCAGGGTCAAGTACAAAAGAAAAACTGTTAAAGCCTCTTTGTAAGGAATGGTGGTTTGGCTTTTATTTTGCAAAGATTCATGCCCATGAAAATCCCTCTTTTGAGAAGTAGCTTACATTTCTGGAATGGTAAACTGTTTCCAGGTTTGCGGAAAGAGGATCCTGGGGGCCACCAAGCTGAACATGAGCCAGTGATGTGCCCTTGCAGTGAAGACGTCTAATGGTATCCTGGGCTACGTCAGGCAAAATATTGGTTAAGTGAGATAAGCCTTCCCCTCTAATCAGCCCTGGTGAGGCCATCCCTGTGCCCCATTCTGGGCTCCCAGTGCAAGAGAGACATGGATATATTGAAGAGAGTCCATCTTGAGCAGGGGAGTAGGACCAAATGATCTCCAGAGGCTCCTTCCAACTTTGACTATTCTGTACTTAAGTGATTCTGTAGAAAGCTTTGCTTTGGCTAGAGTTTGATTTTTCCTTCAGCTATATAGCTTTCAAACCATTCAGAATAAAAAAGAGGAAAGTAAGCTTAAACATGAAGGAAGATGCAAAAGGGATTTTCCCATCTGAATCTATACCTTCCCTCTCCCTATTGTCTCTTTTTCTCACAAAGCGTCTGATCAAGAAAAAGATGCTGAGCATAACCCACTAATCCACTAACGCTCAGCATCTTTCACTCAACCCCAGCACCCATGACCAAATAACATAGTTGTTCTCTCTGTCCCATGGAAGAAGTGCCAGTACACACACACACACACACACACACACACACACACACAGAGTCTTCCTGCAGAGTCCAGGCATGCCTTCCAGAGGAACAACATTGATGTGCAGTGCACATCCACTCTAATTTTGACTCAAATAGAAAAAGAAATAAATGACTCCCTCATTCATCTCTCCCCCTCACCCTTTCACTGATTGTCACTGGGAGGCACTGAGAAGTACATGTGCATGAAAGCAACTCAGCTGGCCGCTAGTTTCTGGGCCTCATTAGCAAAGATTTGGATGATGAAAAACCTTGACCAAATTTGAACATTTTATAAATAATAGCCTAAAACCAGAACAATCAGTGAGTCACTATTTCTCTAAGCACTGCCTTTCTCTTCCACACAGCTAGATACTGCTGCTATTAACACCCTGACCAGCAGTAACCTCTTGTGTCTGTATTGAACTTTAAATACTGTTTTACATGCTCAGAGTAAAAAACTAATGAATAAACAAAAAAAAAAATACTCTTTAGACCACAGAGGGTTCTAGGTCTTCTTCTTTACATAACAAGGGTTTGTTTTTCCCCCTGTATAGGGCAAGGAAACCACTCTGCTACCATAGCTTTGCAGATGGCATCAGGAAATGTTTCTTTTAGTTTTCGCTTGGCTTCCTGTACTGGGGATAATCCTTAGTTTGCATCAAGCTACCTGATCTGTTCTCTCTTGTAAAGTGGGCCATGGTACACCTTCAACAGGGTAGCTGCAATGGGACAGCTCAGGCTAGCATCACCTAAAGTCACAGTAACAGCCAAATGGAATTGTGGCAGCAGCGTAGACCAAATGCTAAATAACATTTACAAAACCTAAATAAAGCAGCTAGGCCCAAAGGCAATGTATAAGACAGCATTTGGCAATTGCTCTTTTTAAGGAGGTATATTTTTTAATGGTATTTTTATATCATGCAGATATTGCAAATATGAATTGCTCACCAGTGAACACTCATCTTGCAAAGATTCCAGCACTAACTGGATCTTACTTTCTCACATAAAAGGAATATATCACAGAAAAAATAGGACTATATCCCACATGGTCAGGGTTTAGCAGAAATTAAAATCTTAAATATCTCCCATTTATTGCTCTGTTATCTGGTGAAGTTAGAGAGCCTGGAAGGATGCCAGTTAGCAACTAGTGTGCAGGAGAGTCACTGTCTTTTTTTGTTGTTTTTAAAGACAGATGTATTTAGTGAGGTAACTGTCCTCATGCAGGGTTGTCTTGAACAGGACAGAAAACCATTATAATTTATCTTTATCATATTATCACTTAAAATTTGTGAATGTCTTGGGGTCTCAGCCAGACTGGGGCTCTATTGCATAAGGCCCAGTGCAGACAGGGAGTCTGTGAGGAGTCGCAGGCTTTGCACCTTTAGTCTGAAAAATTTTATCTGAAAACCATAGCTGCCACACAGAGATTACTGCCTGAGAATCTCACTTTATTTTTAAAGGAGTATGTTTCTCACCCACAGTGCCTGGAAATGAAAGTTCTAAATGCACCAGCACCAGAACACACATAAAAAGACTGTAAAATGAAATTGTCTGCTTTCATGGTGTTAAGTCAGTCCTGTGATTGATTGAGAAAGGAGAGGGTGTCAGGAAGGGAAGGTGTTATTCAAGGTTTCTGAATGCTGGAGTCGGGTAGAACTGCAGGTCATTGTGCTTCCTCCCCATTCCAAAATTTCGTAATTTTAAGCAGACATCATCTTAATCAGACCATCTGTAGCCAGAATATTGGCTAGTAACAACCAGTTCTCCGAAACCAGCATCTGTAGGCTGCTGTGCCATGACATAACAGA
Source organism: Corapipo altera (assembly GCF_003945725.1). Taxonomy (NCBI): domain Eukaryota; kingdom Metazoa; phylum Chordata; class Aves; order Passeriformes; family Pipridae; genus Corapipo; species Corapipo altera. Next base: position 1,303,596 of record NW_020884898.1, on the reverse strand, counting down.
ACACTGATACCCAAGGACGTTCAGGGATATTTCATATGCTAAAAAATTCAATTCACATACCCTCATAATTGTGCATTCCTACTTCTGGTCTTTGTGAGAGCTATTTCTCCAATGTCCATTCTATTTCACTTTGGCCTGTGGTAGTTTTGCGTTGCCACCCACCCAGAACTCACAGTCACTCATGTTCACCTTCATTTCAGCAGCCTGGCCTTTTGAGTGAACAAACCAACCTGATGCCAGTGAATTTCTGCATGGGCACAAAGCTCCTGATGCTTATTCTCTGCATCGTTGCTACCGCAGCAGTTCTCAGGCATGAGGAGACACTATTTTATTTCCTTTGCTGCTTTGAAGACGAGCCATATCGGTGTTTACTGGACCTCTTACTTCAATATGTAGGCCCCACAGTTCAGAGAAAAATGGCTTCCATATGTTTTGTTTCCTGACAGTCTCCTTTGGCCACTGCTCAGAAACACATGAGTTATTGCCAGGCACCAAGCCAGTATGGCCTTCAGGTCAGCTGGTATGGACTCTCCATGACTAAGTCAGAGATGGGGGAGGCTTTGGAGGTTGAAAAGTTATTTTTCACATAAATCCCCTTGTGGGGCTTATCTTGGATTTAAACTTTACTATCTGAGCAACAAGGTTAATCCAGTAAATTGGGCTTGAAGAGACAAGATTTAGGTAAATGAAAGGACAAAGAAAGCTACGGCTCACAAATGAAATCAAAACTCATGTTGTATTTGTTTGGAATTTGTGGGTAATCTTTTGAAAGGAGAGAAATTTTTGAATGTCTTTGAGATTTTACTGAGTTTCCCTTCCAAAGAAAACAGAATCATAGTTTATATTTCTAACAAGATCACATTTGGAGCCTTTCAGATTTCTGACACCTTCTTCTTGTTTTTTTGTTTACTTATTTGTTTGTTTGTTCTGTGTGGGGGGGGGGTTGTTTGGTTTGGGCTTGCCCCCCCCCCCCCTTTTGTGTTTGTGTTGTATTTCTCTGATTTTTCACTCATCTTTCTACATTTCCTTCTGGACTGCAAAGCTAGTACTGCCTAATGACATTATCAGCCAGTTTCTCAAATGTTGAACTCAGACTCTGTCTTTAAGGGTTCTTTAGTACTGGCTTTAACATTGTGTCTATAAGAATGGTCCCGTGATGTTGCCTTCCTCTGAGGAGCCACCTGTAATCCCCTCCAGTGGTGCGCTGAAAGACTCAGGAGCTTTCGTTCTGAAGCAGCTCAGCATTTATGGGACGAGGACATTTCAAAGAACATGAGGCAACTGTGGAGCTGGAGGTGGTAACTCTTGTGTTTGCACATGAGAATAAAAACTGGGAACACCCAACACCTGCAGAGAGAAAGATGGACTGGAAAACATTCTATTCATGTGCATTTGTTCTAAGTTTCTGTTTGTTCTCCACCCTTTCATCACCCGTATTTTTCCTTATTGTCTTTTTGGATCAGCAAACCAAGTTAAATATTGGTCAGTGGACCTGATTTTTCACTCTGTCCTCTACACGGGTAAAATTAGAGTTACAGTGGCCAAGAGGACTATTCTATCACCTGATTCATGTAGTTTTGATTAATGGATTGTAGGAATGGCATACTAGGTCTTGCCTTGCGTCATGTAATTAATGTTAGACCAGTTTAATGAAAAGCCATGAGAAGGAGGGCACAACAGACGGCTCCTTTTCTCTGGTATTCACTTACCTTTGCTGCCACTCTGCAATTTAGGAACTTCCTGCAGTGGAGGCTGTGCTCAGTTTAATCACCATTGATGAAAGGAAGCCAGACCAGTGCTGGGATCTAAGCAAAAGCCCCCTGTGTTTCAGCACAGTTAGATGCATGCTTAGCTTACACCAAGGGTGGAAACTACCCTGCTTTTCTGTGAAATGACCTGGGGATCTACAAAGGTCTGGTCTCTCTGGTGTCAAAGTGGGATTACATCACCTCTGCCTCAGCATACCCACACCAGCTGGTGAGTCAATCCTGTTTGCTCTCACACAATTGCAGACTGCTTGAACAGCATTTTCCCCTTTCATGGGTAAAGGAGTGGCTGTTTGGTTTCTTAGCAGCTTGTTCGGGTAAAAAGGGGAGCTGCATGTAGAGAAAGGCACTTATTGTAACTTGTGTTTGCACTGAAAATTTTGAAAGCACAATGCAAACAGGGACATCAAATATGAACTATATCTCAAATATGGTCTTAAGTCTGAGAAGTGTGAGAGAGAGATGACCTCTACCTTGCTGGATGTTAGCGTTGCTAACAGGACTAACATAACATCTTCAGTTGTGTATAGACATCATGATGGATGGTAAACTTTCCAGTTACAAAGTTTGTTGTCTTTTTTTTTTCCCCAATTTAAAACACTGAGTCATTTAATCCCTGATTAAATCCAGTGCTTATCCACAGTGTATCAATCTGTACATTATGGATGCTTCTTTTTTTTTTTCCTAAAGAAACCATAAAAGACATATGAGAAGCAAGGAATAATATAAATAATCCAAAATTTAGAAGTCAAAGTCCTTTACTCTGAAGATACACCTGGTAAATACTAGAAATATGCTCTGTAACTACGTACCATAGTTTCAGAGAACAGAAGTAGAACAAGAGAAAGGTTGAAAGTTAGAATGGGACAGGAAAAATAGCCAAGAAATGTCAGCAGGAAAATTATCTCTGTAATTCTGCAGGTGTAAACTCAGGAATCAAAGAAAATATCAGGAGGCAGAGCATCTGTGAAAGAGAGACAAGAAATGGAAGACAGAAGGAACTCAAAAGGACGGTGGTCTACGTTTTCATGATCTGTACTTAGATGCTTCATTGACCATGACATTGGTCACAGAGCTCTTCAGTCGCAACAGGGGTGAGCAGGCACTTTCAAAGCACACAGCAAACATATGTGAAGACCTGCTGTTGTGCTTGTCCTAAGTAAGTGAAAGACTTGAAGAAGTGGGTTTTGTCTAAGTTTGATCTGTCCCTCATACGTCTTTCCCGAGCAGAGACTCTGGTTCCTTGTGTCATGACACTTGGATGAGCACTACTCATTCTCTTAGAAGGAATTTTGGTACTGAACATTGCCTGGCATTGTTTTCCTCAGGGGATTATGATCCTACAAATTAAACACATAATGACTTTAAAGAAGGAGCTTCTGAAATGAGTAACTACTTGGGAATGGGTCCCAGACCTCTTCACTCACAAGACCATCTTCTATGTCAGCAAAGTAATTAAGTTCAAAAAGAGAGTGAGCTAACTAGTAAAGGGGTTAAAAGCAATGCAGAGAATCTGTTCAATTGAAGATAAACAGATCCAAGACAAAGGTCCTTTTTGAAATAGAAATACTTTTGAAAATTATATAGATACTCAATTATTCAAATATTTATGAAATTTTTATTGCAGAACTGATACTACTTTCAGACAAAACTGAAATGCCACAAACATCCCTTTTTGTTATCAGTGAAAATCTTTATTTTGCTACTTCTGTGTTTAGGTGACCAGAAGTAAAGAGGCACAAAGAGCAGTGTTCTTTGAAAGCTTCTCAGTTTTACCTAAGATAAGCAGATACAACTGTCTCTGAGTTTTCAGTATCATTTGTACTTTTCTCTGCTTACTACAGGAAATTCCTTGAATATTACAAACACTGAAGTTATCTAACAGCAAAGAGGAACTATCATTGGCAACTGGCAGGATTTTAAGAGTCTGTGCTGCACAACTTTTCCAAACCTTAACCAGACCTCCACTCAGACTCAAATTATGGTCCGTGAGTAAAGTCCGTTCTGTACTGCAGGCAAATGAAGGTTTCTCATTCTAGCCTTCCTTTACCTCAGTCTAGGAGGATGGCTCAGCTGTTCCTGAGTTACAAGAAATGCTTTAGTAATTTGGACATCTCTGTCACAGACTACTATGAAATTGTGACATAAGTAGGCTGCCAGCAAAACGTAGAAGAAAGCTGCATCATTACTAAGATCGCACGGGAAAAACTGAAGGCAGATCTGCAAACCACCCTTCTCTTTTGGCAAGTTCTGGAGGCACCCCCACCTACCTCAAAACGCAGCGAGATATGCACTGCAGGCAGGGAGGCTGCTCGGAACCTGCAAGTGATGCACCTCCTCCCGGCACATGCAGGACTGCAGCGAATGCACCAGATGTACCTGTGCTTGTTTGCTGTTTCAGCCAAGTGCTGCGGGGTCAGAGAAGGCATTGACAAACTGCAGAGACATTTAAATCTGTTTTGGGTCTTGTGTTGTCTCACGTTTTGCTTGGGCATGTTCAGAGAATTCTCCCCTCTTTCTGCAGCAAGGGCCTCGATTTATAACAACATGGAAAGGCAATCATCTAGACCTGCCCCAGTTGGATTACACACTATGGAAAGTGTGTTTAATTATGAAAAATTAAAGACAAGGGAGATATGTTTAGACTGAGAATGTAGACAGTTTCTTGGCTAGAAACAAAGCTGAACAAAAAGGGTAAGAATTCTAGAACAATTGCGAAGGATTTATTTACATTTTTTAAAAATCTACATATGTTTTCACTTAAAGCTCTTGGGAGGGTCATTTCAAAGGCTAAGACTCCTGGCTGTTTGCCGTCATCTCTACCTCTCTTCCCTCTGCTTGCAACTTGAACGTTAACAGAAAGACCATAGCAAAAGGAAATGCATGTCAGGTGTGACATATCAAGTGACACAAAAAGTTCAGTCACAAGAAACAAAATTTAAATTGATCAAGTACTGTGAGGCCTTTTAGTAACCTTTATTGGTGTATTTTGCACAGTTCAGGCCACAGGAGTTTCCCAGAGAGTTTCCAGTCTTGCTGCCAATGAGAAGTAAAATTTGTAATCATAAGGTGTCTTAAGCATGCCTTGATCACAAAATGAAAAGAAAGAATTCAAACTTTTTCTACTTAAAAAGTTTCATTTAAAGTTTCCTTTTTTTTTTTTTTTCTGTTTTGCTTCTGCTTTCTTTACTATACCTTCAATGTGGGTTACACTTAATCTCCTCTTTAACTCTGTAAAGCCTCAATAATCCTTACCCTACCTTTCTGGAACACCAAAACCCAGCAGTATAGTTGATCTGCAGATTTGAAAATGGGCCATTAGAGCTATTCATCACAAACGACTCAACACAGTTTAAACAAGAAGAGAGTGCAAATATATGCCATCCTCAGTCAGATTAAATGTGCTGCTGCCCTAATGTTCTGTCTCAGTAATGCAGGCTCCATGACCAATTTTCATGATAACACAGACAAAAAATCAGCAGAGAAGAAAACTACAGCAAGGGAAGGGGGCACTCCGGATTTCTTCAGCCAAATCTTTCTCCTATAAGAGGGATAATGCTCATGTCACAGAGCTCTCAGGTTGCAGTTTACCTGTGGAGCAGGGACAGGGATCACCCTACCTACAGTTTACCTTCCCTGAAGAGCAGTTATTACTATATAGCCTACTCAGGCTCTGAATACAAAGGTCAAAACTCTTATCCATAGCTGAGAGTCTGGTTGCCAGGCTGGAGGCTCTGATTACTGTCTGAGAGTTCTGTGACAGCCAGAGGAAGATGGACCAGGAGGAGGGGGAAAGAGGCAGAGCTCTGCCACATAGGTGATTTTGACACTCTGAAACTCAGAAAAAAAAAGGGCTAAAGGCTTCAAACTCCTTTTTGAGTTTTTTGAAGCTTCTGTGCTGGGAAAGCACTGTATGTCAATCAACAAACTTTACTGAGTACACCTTGCAGCTTGGCACATGATGTGTGCAGACTCAAGATGGCCGAAGAGAAATTCACTTGAATTTCAAGCACAAGAGGAAGATTCAAAAAGTCATGGTAAAAGCATGCAGCTTGAAGTCATTATGAGATTTCAGAAGATTTGAGGCACCTTTTTAAATAGCAGACCTTCATCTTCATACTGTGGGGCAGGAAACAGTAGTAATCAGTACTAGGAAAGTGATTTTACCGATGATTATAGTAGATACAAATACCTTTTGTAGCTTTAAGTTCTACACTTCAAGCTCTGTGGAATCAGGTAGCTCATCCACCCTCACCTCAAGGATGATTTTTACCATTTGTGGATTTAGTACTGCAACTGTACCATGTGAGTTTTTCCTTTTAAGAATGCAGGGAGTGATACACCTTTAGTTGCTAAGGAGAAATAATGGCAGTATGAAGAACCATCACAGTGTTGCTTTTGTCAGCCACCAAGACAATCCCAACCTGTGAACTTCTGTGCCATCTCCAAGAATCTATGGCTCTGAGACAGAAAGCAAGCAATGAATACCAAAACAGGTGGGTAATCACTTGGCAGAAAACTTCTTTGGCCTAAGCTCTGAGGCAGAAAAGGGACATTTTCATGATAGTGGTACATATAGAGAGGATTTCTTGAGGGAAACAAAACTTGTTCTCAATCTCTTCACAGGTGACAACCCCATCTGCTTTTTGCTTTGTGTGCCACATGTTTGTGACAGTTGCATCTTCAGAAACTAACAATTTAATGTAAAGAGGGTTTCCTAGATATGATGGGAAGAAAAAAAAAGAAGTCCTCCACTAAATAATGAATGAACTGATTATAAACAGCATTACAGCAAACATTGATGCTCACGATTTAACACCACACAGAAAATTGAAATATAAAGAACATATTTAATTTGGGGGACTGATGAAAAAACAGGAATGATTCAATTGAAAAATGTAGTATTATTGTTTTCATACTTGTTTGCTTTGTACTAGACAGGAATCCATCAACATCAAGTAAGGCCTATTTCTAATCCCCTTGCTAAGCCCCAACCCTCAACCCAGGAGAATTTGTATTGAAGTAGAAACATGTCAATCATTTTGGCCAATTAAGCACAATAATAAACATGAAGCAAGGAAAAAAATGTGGGGGTATTGCCAGAATAAGGAAAGCAGTGTCTTCACGTTTTGAAAGCTTGTCTAGATTATGAGGTTAGCTCAACGAAAAATCATCTACAGCTTGTCTCCTAGGTCCAAGGGATATTCCTGATCTATAGCTTATTCATTTCCTGTACTGATGACACATGCGTTCAGTATGTGGCAAATGGTAACAGGATTACATTTCACACATATTTCCCTGAGTTTTTGTTTCCTGAGCACTCCCCATGTTTCTCTAGTGTGCTTCAGGCTAACAGCAATTCAAATGATCACTGGGTTTATCTGGAAGCTTGTGAAATAAATCAAGTGCTATTTGCATGCAGCAAGCTTACTAGATATGCTGGTAAAAACGGTCTCTGTGATGCTTTTAGCTGACAAGGAGATAGTTAAGAAATTTCTGTTTGATTTTTAGCTGTTCTTTCATCTTATCTTGTAAATGGTAACACATTTTTGTTTGACGTCTAAAAGAACAATGTCACTGATTTGCAGAAGACATCAAAAGTTCTACTGAATTTTTATTGTTTTTATTGATGGCCTATTTTTCCTCCCTCTGCCTGCTCAGTGACCCTTCCATGTTAATTGAGTCGATCTGCAGCAGAAATTTATACCTAGCTCTACAGGTAAAGCAAATGACAGGAAACAGAGCAGTGTGACTTGCCTCTGAAAGCAATGTACACAACCCCCTAAAATGTACCGGCTTGTTGTCATACAATTAGGAAGGGAAAGGTAAATTATGAATAACTTTAGTAGCCATAAAATGTAAAACCATCCGGAGGTTAATTTAAGACCTAGGTTCTCTCTCCAGTAGTAGCCTTGCTTCTGAGATGATCAAAATTCTGTGAGGAAAAGCCCACTTGCAGTGTGTACACATCCATGGTGTCTCTCGGGGGTCAGAAAGCAAGCAGGAGAAAGTGGGGGAAGTCTGGCTTACTGCCAGCTCACATTTTCATTTTGAACAAATGTGTGTAAAGAGTTTAGATGGAGTCCCTGAAGACAGTGTTTATCTGCTCAGCTTCAAAGAAAGCCGCCACAGGAGGACTGTGATGAAATCTGGTGCAATTATGCCTTTCAAAGACAAGAATGAATATATATATTTTTTTTTTTCTACTGGAAAAGACTGATGGATAGGTGAGGGCCCGAACAGTCCTTATATTGAGGCATAATAAGCCATTTATCATTTCCATTTAGGGAAACTCTGATCTCTACTTTGCTTTCTAATCATGAATGGTAGGTGAAGGAGCCATTTTGTTTGAGGAGTTGATCTGCACTACCCCAGCCACAGCTTTTGACATATGTTTGTGCAGGCTGCTTGTAGGCCAGCTCTGATCCATGAATTATGCTTTTGTTTTCCTTTCATCATTCCCTTTGGTTGAAGCAGCATCTATAAATACCTTATCACCCAAATGCTGAAATGGTGGAAAACAGGTTAGGAATGCAGTATGCAGGCAAATCCCTCCTGTTTTCTCCCCATCGCCCTGGATAAACAGCCCATTTCTGGTTATTCATCCTAAAGTCATCAATGCTTAGGAGGTATGAAATAGTCAGAGGAGCAGAAAAGACTTTTGGGGATACCAAGTCCCTCCTGCAGGCTGAATAGTTCTGTTGTGCTTTGTGATTATTGTGAGCATGTCTGAGGTTTTTCGAGCTCTGCAAAAGGCAATCTTCATAGCTCACACAATACCCAAATGAAGCAGACTATACTCAGGAAGGATTTATTTATCTTTAACCTTTCTAGATGTACCACCAGTGATGCTGACATTATGCCATTAACTTACTCTTCACATTTTAATATTGACTATATATGTATCCTTTGCATAGCTGTTCAATCTAATCTACATTTGCTTCCAGCCTTTTTTCCCCCTCTCTATCCTGATCTAGCTGGCAAATCAATGAGGCTGCTCTTTAGATTCAGAGTCTTTGGAGATTAGCATGACTGAAGAAAAGATTATATAAAAAGGGAGGGGGGAATTGTTGCACTTTTAAGGTGAAGTATTGCCAATGAACGAGAACAAATAATACAGACTATGATATGTTTGGAAACCTTGGGTTATACCTACACTGCAACTGGCAGTAACACTGACTTTTGTGTAGGTTTAACCTGAACTGACTAAAAACACTGAAGGTTTTGCACCATGCACTTAAAATGGGCTGCACGAGATAAGCAAGGATGCTAAGGGTGTTCACTCCAGCCGAGGTAACCATCAGCAACACTACTACTGCTTGCATCAAAAATAGCCAGTTCAAAAGTTACTTGGCATGCACTGCCACAGAGAGCTCCTGTAGGCAGACAGGAGCATAGACAGCACTGACTTGCTTAAGAAAAACAGCACCCCCCCCACACACACCTTATTGTAGGTGGATGGTTGATGTACAGTTCAGCTTGGGGAAGATTTGTGTGGTCTGTAGCCAGACTCTCCAGAGCTAGAGTTCAAATCCACCAGTTCTGTCTGGGGAAGCTGGTATTCCTTTTGACTCAGACACAAACAAGAGCTTCAGCTTTCTGACTTATGAGCACCTTAACCTTTGGCTGTGCAAGTGTGTACTCAGCATGCATGTGTTAACATAAAATTCATTCAGAGCCTTATTCAAAGGCCGCTGTAATCAATGTAAAGAATAGGAGGAAAGTAAGCAGATCATCTTCCACTGATTTTTCAGTGGAAGTTGGGTTCCTATTTATTTAAAGTTGACTTGAACTATGTTTAACTTCAGTTGAACCTACTTTTCTAGCTAGGAAATAACAAAGTTGTAGTCAAAACCTGTCACTTTTGACTCACCACCTAAAATGATCAGGTGTCCATGAAGAGCTGTGTCAAATGGATGAAGCTGCCTTTTGACTGTGGCTAGAGATGACCTTAAAAAGATACCCAGTCTTTGGAGTCAGAAGCCTTAACTAGCTATCTACCTTCTTGTGACACATGAAGAGTCCTGCTGCACACTCAGCATCCATGTGGGAAAGGTTTCCTTAAGTGTCTGGAGAATACCTAGTGTGATGGTCACTGATGCTGGCTGAGGCCTCACCACTGAGTTATGGATGAGTTAATGATAATTTTTCACTTGATACCAGTGGATGTATTTCCTGGTGTGGAACTGCAGAACAACAGTGAATGGGAGCTGACATGTGGAAGTACAGTCCCTGCACCCGTAGGAGATGTGACTATACCTTAAAGTTAGGGTTGTTAAGCCTGGAAGTACTATCAATCTGGCTTCATTGGGCATCCAGATGTATGCATAATGGCTTTCCAACTGTCTGCAGAACATAGCTCCCCTCCACAGGAACCAGAAATTATGAGATGTATGGCACACACCAATCTGATACCCACACACCTGCAGGCAGGGTATGTCCAAGATGCATGGCATAGGCAGGAGGAGAGGAGATGTTCATGTTTCTCAGTTTTGACATACTCACCACCAAGACCCAAAAGGTAAAGGAATTTAACTCTGTTTCTGATGTTTTATACAATTTTGTTAACTCCAAACTTTCACTGCAAGTAAAGATCCTTCTATTTTGCCAGCTCATTCAACAGCTCGTCACTTATGCTGCATAGTTGGATAGAGTTTGGTGGTATAAGTTATAAAGAATTTCAGTGGCAAAGGGAAGAAAATGGTTATCTCGTTGACTGTGATGCAACAGCTCAGAAATAGGGATTTTTTTGTGTTGCACTGACAAGGACAGCTTTTATAGAACTGTCCAGATGATTTTGCTTTCAAAAGGTGTACCGTGAACATGTATGGAACAAAAAACAAAGGAAAAAGGCTCTGAACCTAGATAATGTAAGCTTTGAGTAAAAGGTGTAGAGGATAATTAACTGAGGATGTATTCTTAGCATTATCTGCAATAATTTAAACATGGAGAAAATGTCTGTACTAGATTTTTTGGTTCATATGCTGGATACCATCCACTATCACCAAGTACCCTTATTCCAGTACCCAAGACATTGTCAGCTAGTATCCGCATCTTCTCAAGGGGCTGGATTTATGATAGCATAGTGTAATAGTTGTTACGTAACTGAGAGCAGGACACCAGTTCTGCTCCTACTGATATACAGCGTTATTCTTGAGGCCATACTCATTCTATTGAAGACTTGAAGTTTTTCAGTCTTAGCTTACATGGTACCTTGCCTACAGCACCACAATCTGCCCGTCCTATTCTCCTTTTGTTGTAGAGTAGAGCAGATGGGATCTAGAAGAACTGAAGCTGGGGATGCCTAGTTTTGGTGTTCTCAGCTCAACATTTAGTGCAGCTCTGGATGTCTCTGGGCCACCCATATTCCTCTAAACACAGTATATACACCCATAAACACGGATTAGATTTCCCTAAAAGGTAATCCTTTTTTCACCAGAACATCCTTAACTGATACTTGTTAATACAAGCTCTCCTAGCTTCCCAGACCAACACCAGTAAGTCATGCACATTTTCCACTCCCATTCTTTCCTCCTTTTCCAATCCTCTCACCTCCCTCCTGTACAGTAAAACTAAGATGTCCCAATCCTCAGCATATACCCACATTTTAGTTGATACACCATCTCTCCCCATTACTCCCTCATGAACCAGAAGTGCAGCCACTTTTCAGCATTCCTGAGTTCAAGAAAAGGCAGCTGCCTTCTTTCACCCCATTACAGGAGTTCCAAACATATGGAATAATTATCTTATGGAAGTGCCCACATTTTTGCACTGATAAGAGTAGAATATCTGCATGTTTCTGGATTCCTGAAGCTCAAGAAAGTAGATTTTATCCTTTGATATTATGAATTGAAGATTAAATATAAGGGCATTGACTATCGTTAATCTGTAAAAATGTCTGAGAAACCTGCAGTTTGTTCTTAACATACCTTTTGCCATTTGAAAGCTCAATGTTATTTTGTTCTTTTATACCCAATTATGCATAAATCAATGTCATTGGTGCCTAAGCACATAATTTTTCCCTATTTGAGTAAAATGGGTTTATTTTAATCATTTAAGAATATTTAATTTAATGGATACTTCATTTGCAGCAATAACTCCCCCGATTTATTCTGTAAGCCATCCAAACAAGTTCTTTTGTTATAGGGCTGGTGGTTTGTTGTTTGTTTTTTTTCTAAATAAGATTATATGAATTTTGATTTGTGCCCCATCTGCCTCTGGTAGCAATCCACAGACAGATATTTATATTTGGAAAATAGCTTGAGCTCTCTAGTGAATATTTCATGGCACCCACAAGATGACTGCTTCTGAAAGTCATTGGCATTGGTAGACACCAAGTGTATGATTTTTTTTTTGGTGAGAGACAGATGAGTAAATGGTTCTCAAGAAAGCTGAGAGAAATTTAAACCCTAAATTTGGAAAAAAAATTAGTAAGCTTCTAGAAGGATCAATCTGTGCTGGTATTAAGGGATATATTATCTTTGTGAAGTCTTTTTTATCATATATTCCAGCTAGGGATCCTCTAATATTTTCAAAGTAACTTGTTTGTTCTCTTTTTTCCTAAGAGTGTCATGCTTCAGAGGCTTGAGCAAATGCAGCAGCTCAGGGTGTGTCTTTCAAAAAACTGCTCACAGATCAGGACATGCTGACAGTGCGTGAAATGTATGACTGGACATCAACCAATTAAAGAGATAACTTTTTCCTACACCTCTAGAATTGAAGTGCAAGCTGAATGGACCTTGTTCAGACAAACGATACTTATAATGGTCTTTTAGGCAGCATTCAAATAAATTAATACTGAGCAAGAATCTCATTGATTTTCTTCCAGTTGACACCCATCTTCCACTGGGACCACTGTTCCACGTAATATCCACATTAAGTATGACTGATATTTGCCTTTACAGCAAGGAAAAATAAATATTTTTTATAGGCATTTGTTAGTCCTTGCAGCCATGCAGATAGGAGCATACAAAATACCAAATGATTCCACAAAGGTCAGAAGCTCCTTTTTTTGTCTTTATCTTTAAACAGAAGAACTAGGAGGATATAAAAAAGGTAATAACTGTCAGACTGATAAAAGGGAAAATTCCTACATTTGCTGACTTCAGCAAAACTGAGGCAAAAACCAGGATAAAGAAAGGAACCAGTCATATCTAAGAATAATAAAAATATCCACTGTCATATTACTCATGGGATGACTTCCCAAAGACAATCCTTGTTCCTGTTTTAGGTCCTAAGCTACTTCCTGCTTGCCTGGGTTACAGACAAACTTCCCTCAAAGTCAGTAGATTGTGTATTTATATATTTTTATATGTGTTGTAACTTTCAGTGAACACTTCAATGCTGGCTGTTATTGGACACCCCAAAAGGGATGTCTGATTGCTTTGAAACAAATATGAAAATATTTGGAGTGGAGTCTTTGCAGTCCTTACTCTATAGACATTTATGTCTGAGGCAGATCTGTAATCATCCTTGACAAAATTTTCACTAGGGAAAAAAAAAAGTGCCTGATTTTCTGCATTTTTATTGACCACGTTTACACATGACCAGACTCTCATTCTGGATTCTACACTAGATGGGCCATTGGTAGGTGTTAATATGCCAACATGCAAGAAATGTTTTCTCCAGCTCTTTGAATCCAGAATCAAAATTGCCCCTACTGTCAAAAATGGTAGGAGAGGGCTTTGATGAGCCAACAAGATTCTCAGCTCTATGTCTATTTAATTTTTTACAGTTGGTAAAGACAGCCTGAAAGAAGAATCTGTGGGCCGTTTATTTTGTCACTGAGAGTGTTGTGTCTGTTTCTTTGGAAAAATGGGAAACTTCAATTTGCAGCATCTTCCACTAAAAGTAACTTAATGCCAGAGTTTTAACAACATGGAAACACTCTACTGGGATCTTATTCATATTCTTATCTATCATTCTCGGCTTGCAGTTTCTAGCTACATGAACACATTTTTCATGTATTACTCAGACTTCATACCTTATGAATATGAACAAGAAACTGGCAAAACCTCACATCTCCTAAGACAAAATTCAAATATTCCCTTAAAGAAAAAAAACTGCATTCCAACTTTTAAGTCTAAAATTTCTTTGTGTACTTCCAACAGACTATTTATTTTACTGTCATATGGATAGCAAGTGAACCAGAAAAGATCCCCCAGCTAGGAAATGATGGCAAACTTTTGAAGGTATTAAAGTGTACTGAAACACACATTATAGCAGTAAGATTGAGAAAGCTAGCCTATGCCTTCAATCCAAGAGTAGTACAGACTTGTACAGACTCATACTAGTCACAAGAGTATGTAGTATTGATGTGACAATGAACATTTTGTGTTGAGAAATTTGGAAAAGCAGCACTCTTTGTTAGTCAACTCCAGTCACTTCCAGCACATATGGGCTCAGTGATGTCCAAACTAGGGACCTTGTATGCACATAGGAAGAATTCTACACTTCACAGTTGGGTCTGAGATAGGCAGAAGATCAAGGAGAAAACCTTTTAAGAAAGATAAGGGAAAGCTAAGGTACATCTTAAATCTTGGTGCTTCCTAAGATTTTTGTGTGGTTTCATCCATGATTCACAGCTCTTGAACTCTTAAACATGAAGATCATAATTTTTTCTCCCCCATATTCAAGGAGGATAGACCTTTGTGGCCTGTAGTGAAGGACTTATCATGCTGCAGTCTAAAGAGCAGCTCCCACACTACAGACTGGCAGGAGGGTTAAACAGAAGAACGACTCACATATAAATCTACCAGTGCACAGCAGTAGGGTAGGTAACAGACTTAGCAGCACTGTCAAAAAGGGTGTACTTGTACCTGCAGGCAGAGGCAAAACTCCAACACCATGTTAATGTCAGGGAATTTTGATGTTTTATTGGAGAGAAGGCCCTCAGTCTCTCAGCTGATCCCACCATTCACTGGATCACACAACTGGTCCTGGCGGAGAGACCCTTGACATGCAAGAAGCCTTAAAGCTACCAATTGAGAAAAATACTCTACTGCCTTACTGAAAACTCAAGGATCTGGCTGTTGCTAATGGTTATTCAGAGTTTAGGTAACAGAGAGCTACAAGATCAAGGGCAATAAAAAAGGTCATTCAGAAATCAGAGTGACAGTGCTGAGCATGGACTCTGCAGTGTTCTGACCTAGTCCTGCATAGACTCATGCAGGAACACAATCACAGCTGTGCACGCTCCAGTTCTGGATTTCTTGGGTAGGCTAGGTGGAGTGTACAAATAAAGCTGTAGGCAGAAGATGTCTTATGTCTATTAAAATTTTCCACTTGGAAGAATCATAATTGCCTTTTACATACTTGAGCAGGGGCTTGGGGAGAGGGGTGCTTTCTCTCAAGGCTGTCAGTTTAACAAATAATGTGTCTGGAGTATAGTCAGTGAATGATAAAAACTGAGAAAGGAGAAACATTCACTCCTTGGCTAGGAAGTTATCAAACTTGTAGAGCCTAGGGGGTCTCTTCAGATGCATGAGCAGCTCCTGTTGAAGACAAAGGAAATGGTGTGTCTATGCTTGTGAACAGAAGTTGATCCCGGCCCCAGGTACTTTAGAAGGAAGTATTTTATTGCCTCTCTCTAAAAAAGAGAAGGTACTTGATTCCTCTTTCAAAAGCAAAAAATAAACATCTTCAAACATGTTATTACAGACAGCCTTGATGTTGTCTCCCCACCCTCTAGCTTTCCTCTCCCTATCTCCTTGTTATTTAAATAGAAAGTTAGATGTAGTACACAACTGTAAAGTAACCTTATATGGCAATTTTGCTGCAACAGTAAAAAATGATCAGTTTCTCTGTCAGACAGCCAAACAACACTTCTGCAGTACTTTTTGCACTGACTTCCAATCTTATGAACATTTGGTCGAAAAGCATGTTTCTGTCACAGTCCTCATCTCAGTTATGATGTCTGAAGTTTACAGCACTCTTTTTGAGTGAAAAACAGACAAGAGCCGTCCCCGATAAAAACAGGAGCAATGAGAAAATCCCAGTGAAGAAATTCAAGCCAATCTCTGCAGTATGTCAAAGCTAATATGGGTCCTGCAAATTTGAAGTAGGTAACGTGTGCTTTATACACTTAGTACAGAAGCAAGGTGAATGCGAATAAACTGGCTAGTCATGAAATTATCTCACAAAGGCCTTTGTGTACACCATTGAGTACTCAGGGCTGGAAATGTGGCCTTCTGCCATTGCCTTAGCTCTGATGACATGATGGGAAGAGGAGTGCGGTGATTCCACTGTGTGGTAGCAACCTAGAGAAAGCCAAAGCAATACAGCAGGATACCAGTCCATTGAAGGGTGCTTGCATAAGGGTGAAAGTTAGTTTTTTAAGCTCAGATACTTATCAGCTCCATAAAAACACACCTTAGTCATGAGACTTTCCTGTCGAGCAGCCACAGGCATTCCTCCTTTGCATGTAAAGATAGTGGAATTCTACCACAAATCTTGGAATGCAGTCCTACACAGTCAGTTTTTATTCATGGACTTCTTTTTATCTTAAAGAAAAGGTTACACATCAATTACTGTATAGACTGCACTTCATTGAGAGATTACTGAACACTATCAATGAGGCTATAATGGAAGTCTCTACTGCATCAGGAAAATTCAGCCGTTTGACTTAGCTGATGGATGCATCATCCGTTCCCAATATCCTGACTGCTATTAGAAATGAAAATGTCTCTTCCTTTAACTGCTTTGGACATCTCATCTGTTCTTCTGTGTGAATGTACCATTAAATATCAGTCTATAGATGTATTGTTTAGGGGGTATGAGCAGTAGGCTAAATTGTTCTTATCTGAGCGAGACACAAAAATCTGAACACAGGCTCATCAATAAATGGCTCAACAGTCATAAAGACCAAGCAGTTGTAATACCTCTTGGCATTGCAAGGAGCAGCACTTCCAAAATCTCCAGGAGGGGTTAGCTGTTTAGGCATGGAACACTCCTTGGTATGGGATTATTACAGAAGGGCTGAAAATTGGCCTGATTTTCTGTAGTAAGTGTTGGTAAAAGCAGGTTGCTTTACTGTGTTTCACAATATGCCCTCCTTGACTCTTATACCTGTGGATCCCTGTTTACTGTGGGTGATTTGGGGAGTTTTTCTGGCAGGGGATTCTGCCAGGACAGGAAGAAAAAATGAGTTAATGGCACAGAGACTTCTTGTCTGACTATTCTACACAATGTGGATGAAGTGGGAAGGCCTTCAGTATTTTCCTTCTGAAACATGCATTGCAAATGTGAGGAGGGTACATCAGGACTCTTGGGGCATTTTTAATGACATTAGAAGAGATTATCTAATGTTAGGAGGTTAACATTTAATAGCTAGGTTAGAACCTGCTACTTTCAAACTTGTCAGTCTTCTATCACTAAAGAAATATTAAACATCTGTGGACGCCACAAACTGGGGGGGGGGGGAAAAAGTCACACCTCAAACACTGGGTTAAAAAATGTGTAAGAAAAACATTTTCAAAAGTGTCCTGGAATCATTTAAAACTGAAAGGTTTATAAATAAAGGCTGATACCTAAAACCGAATACCTACTGAGATTAAAAATTTCTACTGGAACTTTGTAGGATATGGGCCTAAAAACCTTTTTTTCAGTCTATTTTGAAGTTATTTACACATCTTGAAGATTTTTGGCCTTAAGCAGCTAACTCCTTTTTCTCACCTAAATTCCCTCAAGTCGCTGGGTATCTAAGGGAGGCTTAGTCTTCTAGGTAACCAAGGTGCCTTTGAAAATTTCCAGGAATTGTTTTTGCTCTGACACATCATTTTGAAAGTAATTGGTTGTAGATTGACTATACACTGGCATTACACTAGCAGAAAGGAAAGCAGCAACATGCAGGAAAAGTGTGGTAAGAGTGTTTGTACTAGCCTTCAGTGTACATTTAGAATAGTCACCAGTAGATTAAGAGTTAAAACAGAAATTGGTGTATAAAAATCACAGAGTCAGGTGAGGAAGCACCTCATAAACAGACACAAAAATAAAGCTTGCACCACGGTTCAGACCAAACTAAACCAGACCTGAACAACATCTGGTCTGGAGATGGTGTGCCAGCAGCTGAGTGGCAGCATGTCTCACAGCCTGACAAGTAGTCAAGGGAAGGTACATCTCAGGCTCTCCTGCTCAGCCTGGCCTGGCTGCTCTGCTTCTCAGCCTGCAGCTGGGGTGTGCTGCATATACATGATCTCAGACAAGGCAGCCCACGAAGAGGAGTCAGGAGAGGCTGTGAGGAAGGCTGCAAGGAGGTAGGGAGACAGGTGTATGGGAGCAGAAGACACAAAGGCTTAGGGTAGGTAGCACGAGGGTGAGTTGTAGCAGAGAGGAGGTGGGTAGACTACATGTAATTACAGATGGCAATACAGAAAACAGTGAAGTGTGTAGAGAAGCAGTAAAGTGAGGTCCAAAGCTGACATGCTGCCACTGAGCTGGGCAGCTATGAAATGAAACAGTGAATTATGCTAAGTTGCTTAGACACCCCAGGTCAAAAGAGGATGAGGTGTCTAACCAGAAGAGGACAATGTGTCCACCCTTCACACAAAGCCCAGGCCAAGCTGCACTACATCCCAACAGAGGACAGCAGCTCTTTCGGGAAAATAGTCAACAGCACGGATCAATGAACATGAGCACAGCCAGAAGCCCTGTCAAGGTTGTCGGGGTGGCAAAGTGCATGATGTGTATGCCGGGGAAGATTAGGTTCCCCAAAATGATGGAGTCACAGTCAGCCATGCAGACCTGATGCTTCAATGCTGAATGCAGCAGGAACTTCACCAAAGACCTCCGAGGCAGGGACAGTGCAGGCACCTAGCTGCAATTTCCTCGAGACCATGGAGCTGACAGCTGTGCTTTCTCAAACTCTCCCCAGATCAACAGGAAGCAAATTATTACCATTTACTTGTTCTCATATTTTTTGCTACCTAGACTGCTAAAAACATTTCCGTTTTGAAATGTCACAAATGTGTAAGGAAGAAAAATGCATTTAATTTACTTATTCTTTTTCTCTGTTTCAGAGATCTGACTGTCCTGAATGTCAGTTTCCAAATCCTCAGTGGCTCAGTAGAGATTGAATTTGCTCTTCTCTGAGTGCCTCATGAAGTTAAAAGAGGAAAAGATTACTTTAGACCATTAAAAAAGGGAAAATAAACAGCAACATAAGTACAGGTTCCACTAACTAATTTGTCGAGTCACTCTGTTCAGTCTCTCAGCTTTATGCTGGACTTCTTCCATGTGGCCTTGCACTGTCTCCCTTTCTTCTCACCTTGTAAAGGTTCCAGTCCTGCACAGATCTCCACATATGCCTGTGAAACATCCAGCAGTTACTTTGGTCTGTCAATGTGATTTAAGTTGTAGTCTTCTTATGTTGGGGCTCTGCTATTGCTAACACTCCCATGCTTAACTACCTCACATAGCAGAGTTTAGCACATG
The DNA here is from genome assembly GCF_003945725.1 of Corapipo altera. Lineage (NCBI taxonomy): Eukaryota > Metazoa > Chordata > Aves > Passeriformes > Pipridae > Corapipo > Corapipo altera. The sequence goes on along the minus strand of NW_020884898.1, from coordinate 1,284,400 downwards.
TGCAAGAGTTGGCAAGTCCAGCTATTTGCTTGAGACACATTATATGAGAGCTATAAATATTTGAAAAGTGGCCAAGAACAAGTTTTCAAACTGTAAAAGTAACGTTGGGGGTGAAATGACAACTTTCATTGTCAAAAGAGCAGTGCTTCATTACCATTTACCGGATTTTTTTATTTCCTCCCTAGAAATTAGTGAAATATTTGAAGAAAAATATTGCAGAAAGTTTTCTTTAATATAGCTTCTGCATTTTCCTGGAAGCAATCATTGTCTTCTTTGTTTCAGAAACTGAAAGAATCAAGGTATACCAGAACACTATGAGTGGTAGTGATGCTTGAGCCTAATCTGGAAGTATTATGCTTGTGGCTTAAAAGATCATTCTTTTTAAATGCTTCTGTTTCAGCCAGTGTATAAAAATATCAGGAAAATCAGAATGATCCTGGCAAATCAGCTTTGTGATGCCTTCTCCATTAAGGTTACTTATTCAAAATCATGCAGAAATTGATTTAACACAGAACATGCTCCAAGTCATATAATGTCTCTGCTTGTCTAGATGCAGCAAATCACAATTTGTGACAAAAAGTACATAAAGGAACTCACAAAAGATATTGTAGGAAGGAATGATTCACAGAAAACAACGTATGTAAATGACAGGAGAAGGGCAAACAAAGCATCTATCATTATAAAAAGGGGAGGAAGGAAAATTACTGAAAGAAAGAAGCCTGAATGTAAATATGTGGAAGAAAACAAAAAGATGAACCAACAGCCAGTGAGGGTTTGTTAGAAAGAAACTGTACCAAACAACTCATTGATTGCATGAAGATGGTAGCATACCTTTTCTTCATGGTTAGAGAGAAGTATACACATCATGTAATTTAATTTTAACACATTGTTTGTGGGATATCACACGAAGACCATAGGAGCAACCTAAGAGTGTACAGAAAGGATGAAAATATCACAGAAGAGTTATAAAATGGGTAGGAAAGCTGTATTTGGAGGGAAAATATGACTGTTTTGTGGACAAGTTACGTGGTGTTTCTGGAGTTTTACAAGTGTTTGGCCATGATCCAGTGATACTTAATTTTCATTAATGACTTCTAGGATGGAAAGAAAGGGGATGATTATTAAAATCTGGAGATGATGACTGAACTAAGGGGACCTGCAAGTGTGTCAGAGACAGGATAAATCTGGAATGCTCTAGATGTGTGATAGAACTGGGCATATAAAAACAGACTGTAATTCAGCAGGGACAAGTAGTAAGTACATGGACAGAAATCTTCACCATGAATAAACTGAGCCTCAAAAATAACTCTATAAAGTAGCATTTCTACAGAACAGATCTGGGGATCTTAATGAATTACAAGCTCAAGAAAAGTCAGCAATTTCATGCTGTTTTGGAAAAGGTAAATGGTGTATCAGAAGGTATAAGCAGGAATAAGTGAAATAGACTTTGACTGCTATTCAGAATTCCAAAAAGTTTCAGCTGAGTATTTGAATATCTGTCCAGTTTTGGATGAAACACCTCAAGAAATGTAGGGATCAATAAAAAGGAATGCAGCAGTGTTCATGCATAAATACAGAAAAGCACAATCTCTGGCTGCATATTGAATGAGTTCTGATTGCAGCAGAGAGCAAAGGCATGGCTGACTCTTCAAAGTCCACGGTAAGGCAGACGAGCAGAGACTGGTTTACATTATAACCAGAAATATTCAGGTTAGCCGTAATTCAGAAAACTTGTTAAAACTGAGAGTACCGAAGTGACAGAATAGATTTCCTGGTGATGAATTTTGTTGGAGGTCTTTAGGGACACATAAAACAATATCTGTGATGAAGGAGAAAAATAACACTGATCAGAACAAGAAGCAGAATTTTTGGGGTATATAGAGGAAATGACATTAATTTCTTCTCCAAAGTGCTTTTATAAAGCTTATATAAAGAATTGAATTTGAAACTGTTACTGATGGTTTACTCCTGGAAGAGTGCTCAAAATGTCCATTCAGGAACTGGAACCTCATTTTTAATGGGACGGTGAAGTGAAATATTCCCTTGTGTACTAAGAACTCCAGACAAAGTCATAGAATCTGGATGAGCTTGCAAGAACAGGTCACAACTGGCTTTGCTAATACTTACCAGAAAATGCTGTCTTTGTAAGAACTCTTGTTGGAATGGCACATAAACAGATCTGTTACCTTACTCAGTCCAAAATTATGACCTTGGCTGAAAAGATGTTTGCTTGAATCCATTACTGGAAAAGTATATTACAAGAAAAATTGCATGCTGCAATGTCTTGAAAGGAGAGAAGGAGCCAACCTCAGGATCATTTTCTTATTCTGGAAATTCTGCCCCAAAAATGAGAGCTTTCAATTGTGCAGATAAAATATTGCAACCAAGAAAGACTGAGACAAAATCAGCAAAGTTGTATCAGGAACAGCTTATTATGGAATAAATTCAGTACCAGGCTTGATATATTATGACTTAGTGACATGTCCCTTTATGCTGAAGTATGGCTTCAAGTGCCAGTCCTGAAGGATGCTGGGCACCTAAACCAAGCACACTCAGCATTCCACTGATGTGGGTCTAGAAGCTGAGCTAACTTCAACTAGGTAAACTTGCAGAGGAAAGCTTGGGAAGAGGGGGATCTGACTACATGCACTCCCCCCAGGGACTTGGTATAACTCTTCCTGGTCAAGGGACTGCAATGGCAGATAACTGGCATGCAGATAGGACATTTATGTGTGGGAGCTGTGAAGGCATTTGCTGAATAGTATATGAAATCATGGTAACTGTTAGCTGAGTGGCCCTTGCTAATAATAATAACAATAAAAAAAAAACACCTTTTTTTTTTTTGTTGTTGTAGATGATTCCAAAAACTGGATTTTTTTAGCACCACAGACCCGAAAAAAATCAAAAGAAAAGAAGGATATTGTGACAGCAGAAAGGATGAAGCTGGGGTGCTGAGTCACTTGAAATTAGAAAGCAAACCCATTATTAAATCTCTGCCTGATTATGTAGGACTTTTCCCCTATGGTATAACCCCCAGTGTATTGTCAAAGCTTGTTTAAAATAGTTCAGTGGCTTCTCATGGGATGCAACTCTGCTAACTAATCACTTGTATTTCTTTTTTCCTGGTTCTTCTACCCACAATTTTACATTCTACTATCCTAGCCCTTGGAAGACCTGCATACAAATTCCTTTCCATAAATGAAACTTGTGCCTTTCAAAAAACCCATACATTGTTGTCACATCAGCCTCCCATTTCATTCTGAGTCGGTCAAAGTTCCTTTCATAAATCAGTCCTTCTAGTGCCTTATACACATCTGTTACTTTCCTCTGAATGCCTTCCAGCCTATCAATATCTTTCTGGAGCTGAAGGACCTAGGATTATATCAAGTGTTTTAGGTGAATCATTACTTCAGAAGGATTTTTCATTATTAAGTCCTATAAGTAATTGCAAAAATTTAAAAAGCCTGCATTCCAGTAACCCTGAGCCATAAGACGTTGGTGATCTGCTCTGTGTGGTGTGAATAACAACATTTTGTGCCTCATGTGGGACACTGCTGGGAAAAAAGTCCTCATGCTCAAAGCAAATTGGACCTTCTTCATGGTCCTCTGCAGCCTTTTTGACCTGTGAAGTTTATAAACATATGATTGATATTTTGTAGTCCAGTCTATCTAATTTTTAAATCAGAGAGTGAATAGATATGGTGGTGAAATTCACCTCTGTGCAGATAATCTGCAGGATGCTTAAATTTCAATTTGAGACCTGTTTTGAGGTCTGAGACATTCTGAGAATGGATTGCAGACTTTACATTGACTGTATATTGACTCCTAATGGTTACAAAAGTTAGACACTTCTGTGCAAGTGGGCCACAACATATGTCAAAGCTGAATTTTTAATTCAGGTTCGTGCTTCTCCTTTTCTTCTCTCTTGCAGCACAACTTCTGTGGGGTATGGTTTACATCAGGCACCAGGAAGGGGAAAGACAGGATGCTGTAATAGGAAGAGTATAGCACAAGCACTGTTCCAGGCCCTTTGTTTCCAATTTCACCTTAAGCTCATCCTGACCGGCTCTGGGACCTGTACTTGGCAGAGTACTTCTGTTTATATACTTCCCTTGGTTATTCTGTCTCTTCAGCAATTATATCACTGCCTTTTTATTTGCTAGTTATTCTGCCCAAGTTTCTTACTAAATGTAGGTAGATACACAGCACCAGCATACAACAACTTTGGCATGCAGGCCATGCCAAGACTTCAGCTAACACTATTCCCATCTTTCTCAACCTGACTAAGGATGAAGCAGTGCCCTACTTTGTACCCAGCTCTAAAAGTAAGTTACTGATACTTCAGGAACATTGCCAGCCTGGCTATCTCCTTGTAGGGTTTTATTGTCAAGGAAGCTGTGATTGAGCTACTTTTATGCGACTCCTTCACATGTTACTGTTCCTTGGTGACAGTCAAATTTTGAATTCCTAGAAAGAGGGAACTGCACACACCATCACATGAACACACAACCATCAAACAGTAAGTAATTTGAAATGTTCCTATTCTGCTCTCTTAATGTTCTTTGTTCTTAGCATACTGCTTGTGGTTTTTCCCTTTCTTCCTAGGAACAAGAATTAGGGTAGGGCACCAGTCTACTAATTCTTAGGTGAGTAAATGGCCCAATCACAACCAAAGATACTACCTGGGGGAGCTGGATGACTTTTGTATGTGACTGTAAGAGCAGGCTTTCTGCTGCCTAAGAATCTGTAAAGCAGGTTTAGTTGCTTTAAAAAGACAGCTGGACTCTCATCACCTGCTGTGTTCACGTTCTTCCCATCACTGTTGATATAACTTAGACTGGAATCTGAGTCTCTAATAAAACATTTGAATGTTTTATTTTGCATTTTATTTTGTTGTATTTTTTTAATGCACATCAAAGTAATTCATAATTCCCAGAATTTTCTACATTGAACTGTTTGCTTAAGCAAAGACTCTGGTGATGGTGTGAATTATTTATTTATACAGTCTACTTTTAAGTTGGGGCCAACATTAATTTGGCTGGGTCACTGGCATTGTGGATTTAATTGCCATGTAAATAGCTATGGAGCCTATGTCTTTAATTACTGTGCCTAATTCTACACAATTTATGAATAAAATATACTTATTTTGACATTTTAAAACAGTTATTTTATTAATGAAGAATTTATCAGTGTTATGCCAATTCCCTTGCCTTTTGTTAATTATATACGTCTCTTGCATTTTCTGATATGTTAATTTTGTTTGGTATAAATATTTGTCCTCATTAAGATGAATACATTGTCAATGTTGATTCACTCTTTTCCTCCTAACAGATAACTTAAATGAGATTTCATTTGTTTCGTCTTTTTATTCTTGCTGATTTGCAAGAATCACCTAGCTCCATCTTCTGTAACATCCTCTTCACCCAAGGAATGGCCTAACGTTCTCTACGTGGTATTCATGCCATGCTGAAGGGGATGTAGGATAGGATTTAGCTAGCTGGGTTTCTCACAAGAGGGAACAAAGAGGTAAGTTTTGCTAAGATGCACTGTCCCTTCTGTGAACTTCTTCTGCTAGATTGGTAATTCACACATGATGCATGCTAAAAGGCCTAAAGTGTGCAGATATGGAAGAAAGGGCATGAACAGAAGACAGCTGTGGTGTGCCAGAGTGCTTCTAGAGCAATGGGAAAGCCATAAACTTAGACAGGAATAGCTACGTCCCTCTGAAAAGCAAGGGCTCTTTTAACCTCACATTCCTAATCAGGGTTATTCTGACTCCCTTTCCCTCTCAGAGAATGGGAGAGCAAACAACCAAATAAAATTGACATACAACCATGAGTCTCTTTTGTCACACGGCTTGCTTATTTTTGCTTTCATATGAACTGATATTATGTCAAGACCACCAGGGAGGTACAAAGGATGTACTGATGGGGGGAAGGAGAGAGCAGGGGAGGCAGGTGTGAAACGTTCATCAAGTCTGCCTCTGCAAAACGGGAGGGGTGGGAATGGCAGCTACAAATAGCTGTTTTAAGAACCAGCTTCATTTTAAAAACATAAAGTTCCCTGGTTTTATCTGGCATCTACACAGTTGTTTGAAATGAAAGCTGATAAGGGAGGTCAGGCCTTTAGGAGCTCAGGATGAAGGCTGAAGATAAAACTTGCTGATGAGGAGACAAAATATTGATCCCTCGTACAATTTGGGATAAGAGTTCAAGAAGATAGACAGAGGAGCATAGAATAGAATCACAGAATCATTAAGGTTGGGAAGACCTCCGAGATCATTCAGTCCAACCTCTGACTGAACACCACCTCACCAACTAAACCATAGCTCTAAGTGCTACGTTCCAGTCGTTTCTTGAACACTTCCATGGATGGTGACTTCACCACTTCCCCGAGCAGTCTGTTTCAATGCTTGACAACCTTTCAGTAAAGAAATTCTTCCTGAAAGAAAGAGGAAGCAAAGTACTTCTTGTAACAACTTAAAAAAACCCCAACAACTATGTAATGATTGATCACAAAGATGAAAAAGAACAATGTACTTGCATAATTTTTATAAATAACAGAAAAGCCTGAAATTGTATAACTTTTAAGATGTGAGGAAACATCAAAAGTTGGGTGAGCACTTAGAAACAAATACTGCTTAAGTTTCAGATGTTTCATTGCAAAGGAGTCAGGCTCTTGTTGCATTGAGGGTAGAAAAGCTGGCATGAGCATGAGCTGAATGCTGAACGAACAACATCTTAAGGCAGAATAATTTTTTTTATAAGCCCATCACATATAAAACCCACAATAATAGTGACATGAAAAGCAGATGTTCTTAGTTTATTACATAGCTTTGGACAGATTCTATCAAATATTAAGCCAAAATCAGCTGAGGTTACCCGATCTTGTACCTCTTGGCCTCTTGTAGCTGTTACGAAGAGTTCAGTACTTCCACCAGTCCTTGTCAGAACATGCAAGCCCTCTGTTTAATTATGCCTTTCCTGTTACAGCTTCTAACCTATGCTAGGTCACAGAAAAATGTCAGGAGAAGACAAATCATAGGAAGCAGTCACAGCTGAGAGTAAAAATACAACAACAGCCACAGGATGCAAACAAGTCTGTGGATGCAAAATTTGGTATGTTTCCAAGAACACCAATGAGAAAAGCCACTGGAGAGTAGATCTATTGGGAATTATTAGGCAAACCACATCAGAGTCAGGAAATCCCCCGAGACAAAGATAGTTGGAGGTTAGTGCAATGCTCAGGGAATGTCATGCTTACTTGTCCAGAAGCAGGGAAGGGAGGAAGGAGTGGCCTGAGTCTGGCTGAGGGAGGTTCTGCTCAGGCCAGAAATGGTGTGCAGGGCATGTGTTGCAGTAGCCACCAAGCCAATATCAACCCACTAGCTGTTCTGCATCCTTCATGGCTGATGCACTATAGCACTTGCAGCAGCTCTGCCACTTGGGTCAGTTAAGATAATACATCCAGAAAATTATAGCATCTCCCTGGGAGAAGGTGAGACTCATCCTGATGAAATAGAGGATGCAAAAGGAAATATATTTGACTGGAAGAGATATAGCACTACTTGGAATGAGCTGTAAGCTGTAAGCTACATCTGTCTGTGAGCAGTGTGGATGCCAATGTGGCTCAGCTGTGAATGGCCCCAGGGTTGGACTGAGATGCATCTCATAACATGGGCTGGTCCTCCCACGTGTGGTTGCTGCCTATCCACAGCAGCAGCTCAGCTTAACAGGCTGGATGTGTATTAATTTCAGAGGCCAGGAGCCCTCAATCAACAGTTCCACTAAAAGTCTGGAGACTGTCCATGGATATGTGTGGGTATGCATTACCCTGGTGCTTCACTGACGCAGCAGACATTTTGACGCAAGGAATTGCATATCAGTATCAAGCCTCGGATCATCTCTTTAACTCTGAGCTTTGACATCCTCACAGACTCTGTATTATTGTCCAGATTATGTGAAAATGTTTTTCAGTTTACACATCTTTCCCCCCCTCTCCCCCCGGGATGTACTGTAAGTAAACCAAAATCGTCAGGTTTGTGTATCTACTGAGGTAAGATTAAATGTCAAAGGACAGATGGAGGATCTGGGCCTCCATGTGGATGTAGATCCTGCCTGCTGTAAGTCACCTAGAAACATGGAGAACCTCTTCTGACTTTTGAAGTCTTTAGCATGTGGATTACTGTCTATTACAGACAAATTTCAGGTCATCAGGCTTATTTCAGTTGCAGTAAAAATGAGGATTTGAATGTAGATTTGAAAGTAATCCGAGAGTAATCCACAGAGCTCCTTGTTGAGCCATCTCCACCTTTGTCTGCTATTTGAATTTTGCCATTTTTGGACTGTGACTACATTCACATTTTATTTTCTACTTTCATTGTTTATTTTTCTACTATGCTGCTAATTTAGCATTTTTTTGAGGTGCTTGAAGGCTTGCTCTGAAATTATTTGATCATATACATTTGTGAAGTGCTTTAATGTCATCTGCTACTTGCTTTTGTGACATGCATTTTAGACAACTCTGAGATTTGTTTGAATGTTAATTTCTTTTGTGGATGGAAGCCAGCGTACTGCTTTCACATCACAGATCTGCACTCAATTGTGTAACATTTGGATCAGGAACATTTAGGATTAAATATGTTTTCTAAAATGTTTTGAGAAAGCTTTACTCAACATAAGGTCTGCTGCAGCATTCACACTTTTCAGGTAACTGATCTCAAGGCTCTGAACAGCAGGACTTTGAAGACTTCAGCCGGGAGGTGACTTGATTTGTTAATCTTGCTTTTTTTCTGCGTTTCTTTTCATCTCCTATATTTCATTACATTTGAAAATTAAAACAAATTCTCCCAAGAGCAAATTTGTTTGCATGTTGCCCTTTGTTTGCACTGACATTTATATATTTGCATACGATTGCCATTCCTGCTTATGCTGAAATCAATTCTGCTTTAGTGTCACTACAGACTAAGTAAAGGATATCCTACCGTGACTTCCACACAATAAAGACTGACTGAAGTGTCAATGATTTTCAGCTGTGTTTTGTATTACAAAGTTACACATGTTCTATTCCATTTAAGCTAAATAATCCCAAGAAACAGAGATGACTGGAGAAAGGGCCATGGTCAAAGATGTGAGGTCTCTAGTGAAGCTGACTGCAATAGAAAAAATTATATGATTATACGTCTGTGTTTCTCTTTCGTTTATTTATTTTTTAAAATGAAGTGAATGATATCCTGGTAAAAAGAAATTTCTTTACAACAAGGTATTTTGTTCTCCAGATGTTCCTGCAATTGGTCATGAGACTTGATTTATGAGAACAGAGACGAACCACACACAGGTATACAGAGAAGGATGCTCTAGGAAATTATAAGAACCCACATTATAGGAAGTCCATTAGCTTTCACTTCCTAAATAATTAAACAGCACATTCATTCACCTATCTCTAGAAGTAAAAATGGATCTTTTGCAAATGGCATTCTCTTTTACTGCAGAAAATATGTCGTTTCTGCATACAAAAACCAGAATACTGTTTGAAATGTGCAGCAGAAATTCTGGAGAACCGTGACAACCAACCAAATGTCATTACAAATACACATTAAAACCTAGATTTTTTCATTACACTGACAGTCAATATTTATGCAAGTCAACATGAAGTGATAACGCTACAATTATTTGCGGATCAACATTTCTCATCAGTAGAGTTTATCATATATTTTTCAATACAACATGTTTTCTTTAGAGGAAAAATGCTGTTCCTTGAAGGTAAGATGTTTGCAGAAATAACTCAGTTTCACTGAGCTGATGAGTAGTTTGAAAGCCAGTTATCTTAGGGTTATACCCAATCACACCAATTCAGCCAAAGCTTTCAGGAACTCTGATTTTAGATTTTGTGGAAGGAATTCTGGGAGCCTAGAAAACTTCAGTCAGGTCCCATATTTCCAGATCACTTAGCCACTTTGTTTTACATGAGAGGCTTTTCACGTTGTTCTTTGATCTTTCAGGATGACCAAGATAACAATGCAAATAAAGAACAGCTGACTGTCCAGTTTCATAATTAATAATTCCAAGATGAGATATTTTGTGTTTCCTCTTCAGTTAGCAGTTTTAAATATTTTAATTTTCATTCCAAAATAAGAACAAATCTTTTGCACTTTCATAACTTCCTACAACACTGGGAATTCAGAATTTTGAGCTGCTATAATCAAAATAATTTAGAGTTTCTAATTTTTATGGAAATATTTGTAAAATATTTGAAATGTCCACAGTTTTTCTGATTAGTCTGAAAGTTCAGACCAAACCCACAAGGTTTTATGTATTTTTAGGTGTCCTTTATCACTCTTCTCTTTGCATTTTTCAGTTATCCAGTAAGGAGGTAGAAATATTAGGATGTGATTCAGATGCCTGTACTGTCTAAAAAATATTAGCAAGTGGTGATTAATCAAAATCACATTGCACAGAATGATATTTCTTTGCATGAATTATTTTCAAATACATATTATACTACTGGAGTAAGAGATATAAATTACAAGATATTGGGTAATTTCCTGCCTGGGTAACTAATAGAGACTACTAATTTGACTTGCTCTATGAAAATCAATCAGCTACAAATTCTGATCTTTATGCACAGGACTACACATTCTAAGCATATAAAGACTTAAGGCAACTCGGCTTCATAAAAGTACACCCCAAGTCCTAAATGCAGAGCACTGAGTCAGCCAGATACTTTATGGGTTCGTGTCCCTTTCTCAAGCATGAATGACTGCCAGGGACAGTGTGCAAAGCCAAAGGGGCAATAATTCCCTCTTACTGCTAGCAAAAGGTTGATGGAAAAGGTATACAGTAAACAACATTGGTAATGCTTAGTTTTAATCAACTGCACAGGTCTCAAACATCAGATCTATTGGGTTTTCTTGAGCACCTTTTGCTGACAACTAAGCAGAGTCCTCTGGTAACACCCATTGTGGGTGTTAAACACAAAAAACCAAACTGTAAAGCTCATACAGTTGGTATTCAATTTTTTTCTGTCAGAAACAACGTGTATGTGGTGAGACCACGCACCAAACAACTCTCTCCCATCAGTCAAGGTCTCCCTATTCTACCTGCTAACCAGCCTCACCACCACCTTACTCACTGCTCTTTGTTTTTCACTTCTTTCCCAGTGAATTAACAGCTGTGAGCAAAACCTGAATACTCAATCCCTATTAAGCTTAAGACTGAAAAAAATGAGGTGCATGAACTCATGGTGTCTCTTTTTGATCCTTTCTGGTACATTTATAAATGACAGTTTCTTTATTCAATGGTTTAATCAAGACAAACACTGCCTTAAAGGTGCTACCACTAGGAAGATTTTAACATGGCAATATTTAGGAAGTCTTTGAATGCAAATATATCTGCAGAATATCCTGTCTATAGTTGTCTCTCATCTGTTTCAATTTGTTGCTCTAGCCACAGTGGGCAAAACCCTGATGCTTCATAGTGTCCATTCAGAGACTCCCTAAAATCCCTACTGATGGAGCCTCAGTTTTGGAAAGTGTTAAGTAGGTACCAGCCTTCTTAAAATCAGTCTCCTTAAAGATTCTTAGACTGACAAAACCTGTGACCTCCAAAACCACTTATCAGCTATCCACACTAATTGTGGCCTACAAACAGTCTTCAGACTTTCCTCATTACAAATCATTGTGTTACAAAGACTGAACAAATAAAGAATTCAGTTTATACTAAGTTACAACTTTGTTTCTGCATTGAGATGTAGAGGGTGGAGAAGTTATCTATGCATTTAGAAATCTATGACCATGAAACATTATCACTTCTCTCTGAAAACACATCTCAACACCAGAATAATTTAGATTTTTTTTTTTTTTTTTGTTAACAGGGAAAGTTTAATAGTCAGCAGTCAAAATTTCACAGATCAGATTTCACAGGTTTCAGGGTTGGTCTTTGTAATGAACTTCATCTCAGTGCTTCATTTAAAGAATTCTGTACTTCCTCTGTACTTCCACTGAACTCAGTAGGACTGTTCATGAGCATAAAATTAAGCACATCCTGAAAATGAGCTAGGACAGGTTTTTTCCATCTTACCATATTTTGCTCAAAATAGACACCTAGAGAGATTTGCAAATGTGCACAAGCAGTGTTCAGTGATAATTTTTATAAACCTGTCTTTTCTTATTGAATTCTGGGGAAAAAAAACAAGCAATGTACTCTAGATGAAGATTTGTGTGACACTGTAAGGTGTCATTAATATACTTCATGTTTCCCCTGGAGCACAAATGGAGAAGCACAGGACCTCTGGCACAAGTAGGCGGCCCTTACCTCTTCTGGCAGTGGGGTATTTAATTCTGCCACCTCTTGTAAGGCTGAACAAAACCCAGACACCAACTCTGATGACAGCTGAAGGTGCCGCTTTCCAATATGTTACATCTGCAGTTACAAGTTACATCTCGGGCTACACAGGCAATTTCTTTTAATATGTTTTTATTGCACTTTCTCAATCAGAGAAAGACAAACCTATACGACAAGCTGAGAAAGCTGGGACTCTTCAGCCTGGAGAAGAGAAGGTTGCATGGAGACCTCATAGCAGTGTCTGAAGGGGGCCTACAAGCAAGAAGGAGAGGGACTCTTCATCAGGAACTGTAGTCAGAGGACAAGGAATAATGGGTTCAAAATCAAAGAAGGGAAATTTAGATTAGATATATGGAAAAAATTCTTTACTGCGAGAGTGGTGAGACACTAGAACAGGTTGCCAAGAGAAGCTGTGGATGTTCCATCCCTGGGGAGATGTTCAAGGCTGGGCAGGATGGGGCCCTGAGCAACCTGGTCTAGTGAAAGGTGACCTGTGCATGGGAGGGGGATTGGAACTAGATGATCTTTAAGGTCCCTTCCAACCTAAACCATTCTATGAATCTATGATTCTATGAAACTAAAAAATGCAGCCTATTTTATCTGAATCCCAGTCCAGTACACTTACAGGACAAAGTCTGTAAGCTAGATATCATCAAACATCAACAACTGTGACCTTTTCTGTGGCCTCCGAAGGAAGCCAGTATGTAGAAAAGCTTTAAAAGGCAATTGTAGGAGGCCTGTAAAGAACCACATACAATATGTGTAACTTTTTCCCCGCAAATGAGAAGGGCAGAGCCTTTTCAAGGACCGTACCTTTCAATTTCAGCATCACTGCTAACAAAAATGATGGAGAACAAATTCGGAGAAAGACTTGCAGACAGTCCTTTTTTAATACAAAAAAATTTCCTATAAAAGCTTTCTCTATATAATACATCCAAAGGAAGCCCTGAAAATCCTCTGCTACAGGAGTATATCAATAAGAACCAAAAACATACCAGTTAAAAAACACCATCACAATGGGAAAGCAGTTCAAATACCTATGCTTTTAGGTAATAATTACAAGACTCTATTTCTAGTAATAGGGTTATGTAGGCGAGGCAAATACTGATTGATGGTGCCAGCAGATCACTTTCATAACAAGGTACAGAATGCAAATGCTTTGTGGAAAACAGTAATTGATTTAGTACCCAGTTGGTTATATGCATATTGATATCTAGGTTGCCTGAGAAACCTTAAGGCTAAGTACAATACGTAAAGTAATTTATTATCTCAACTTTAACAAATATATTACCTCATTCACACATGTATTTTGAGACTCAGCCCTGAACTATGCTATCCAAAATGCCTACCAGGTCTTGGAACAAGCAACAGGTACTCCTGGAGGCTGTAGGAGTGTCTGAGAGCTTAGCAGAGTGGGAATACATGTAACGTGCTTCCCTCCCCTTCATTTCAGTTCCCTTGGGAGCTGGTGGCACCAGGGAGCTCCAGCATTACCTGAGGAGAAGCATCAGTTCTGACAGATGCAAGGACATACTGCATGGGTGGAAGCAATCTGTATGCAGATGCATTTACTGACTACAGCACTCAGGTTTCAGGCGGTGACTGCTTTTTCACTGGACTTGCTTTCATGAGAAAGTTGTGGATTGACTGAGAGCAACACAGACATGTCCCCTTGGAGCTCTGAGCTTCTGGAGATCAGGCTGAGATCTGAACCTGATGCTTGCTTGGCAGGCAGTTGTTTGTCTGGGTTCTACCCCCATCCCATCAAATTCCCAAAAGCACCAAAGCAAAATCCAGAAGTGATTTTGCAAGGCAAGTTCAGCTAGAAGAATATGAACTTGGTAGCTCAAGTTTACCCCTAAATTTTAACACACTAGTCCTGAAGAGAAAATTCATTTCCCAAGGCCTTCTTTGTGAAAAGCAGAAAGATGTTCACTCCAGTTTTAGGGTATAAATCGATAAGAAATCTCTTAAAATCAAGTGCTTGACCTAAAACAGCCAAATCATCTTTATACTCTGCTCTCAAAAGCATTCTCCCATCTAATGCCTTCCACTGTAGCATTGCTGTTCACAGTAATCAGTATTCTGGGACACAGATTCTTTCCTTTCTTAATGCAAAGCCTTACTTACACTTCATTTAGTAGGCTGCATGCTAATGAGAACTGTTTGCAATCTTCACTGTCAGGGAGAAGCCCCAGGGTAGCTCTCCCTGATTCCTGGCTGGTTGGGTGCACTGCACAAGGCACCCTTTAATTGGGGAAAAAACCCCAAATGATACCTTCCCAATGTGCAGATAAACTGAGCTAAATTTACAGAATGGATACTTCACGTTTCATGCAAAGTCATCATTCCTCAGTGATCTTTTCTACTGGCCTTTAACAAATATTCAGTGTAGTCATCAACTTTGCTGTACTTAAGAATCTGGAGGTTGAAAAGCTAAAGCAGCACACATGTACGTACACAGCACACAGTTATATATGGCAACAGTGCCATGCAGCTCAACATGGTGTTTTAATTAAGAGATGTGGCTGCTGTTACTTAGATAACAGCATCACTATGGTGTGATAGGGGAGATCAAGGTGCCTTTGAATTAGTCACAGTACCTCCAAAGATTTAACCTCTGAGGAGACGAAAATGTCCAGTGCCCTCTGCAAGGTGAACACACAATGTCAAGAAGAGCTAGGAACAGAAACTATTTTCAGGAACCTGATGTAGCCAAAGGAGTATACTGTAACTGTACCCGATGCTATGAGCATATGTTCATAGTGGAGTAGACAATCTTTGATGAAACTTGGTCAGGAAATAGTTAATATTTTCAAAGAAAATTTTTAAAATAAGTTAGTGTGCTCCTAGAACTCAACCTGTACATACATTTCCTCCTGAGAAATGCTGAAGCTTCAAGCTATGTGGCTGTGAAACATAACTTAGTATGCACTAGGGAGAGGAATCCTGCATTAGGTTCAGCTCCTGTCTCAACTATATCTGATTATGTTCCCCATTTTAAAGCTTGTTACTTGATTTGAAAGCCTGTTACGTCTCAGGAAACTTATACATATAACTTGTAGCTGCTTTCATAGTTTAAAAGCTGTCATTTCACCTTCTTCACAAAGAAATGCTTTTCCTGTCTATGTCAAAGCGATCCACACAGCTCTCCCACGGAGTTTTGAAAGCGTCTTCTGGTACAGCAACACAGCTTTTATTCTGTGAGAGCAATTTGCTCTGCCATTATATTGTCTGCAGGTATGCAGCTGTATTGTTTTACTGTAGTGATCTTAGAAGGAGCTGGAAAGCTCATCAACTGGAAAGCAATCGGTTTCCAGCTGAAGCTTTACTTCTTCCTAGTCCGCTGTGCTCTCCAGGTGAATCCCTGTGCGATTTCGTTGAAAAGGAAAAGGAAAATGCAGTTGTGTTCAGACTGGGGCAAATGCACCCTCTAAATCAAGGGTTACATCCTTCTCTGCTTCTTACTCATTCCTTCTTGTCAGCTCACATAGATCATAAGCACACCTCATCCTGCTTCTACATCAGCTGCCCACAATTCCCATCAC
Source organism: Corapipo altera (assembly GCF_003945725.1). NCBI lineage: Eukaryota > Metazoa > Chordata > Aves > Passeriformes > Pipridae > Corapipo > Corapipo altera. The sequence goes on along the minus strand of NW_020884898.1, from coordinate 1,268,511 downwards.
CCAGTTCCACACTTCTTGCGATGCAGGGAGCCTGCACATTTACTGTGTTCACAGAGACACTGCACAGGCAAACACAGGCAACTCTTGAAACATGGATGATGAACACATACTGCACAGAAAAAAACACTATCTGTAGAAGGTACAGAGTAACATAAGTGGTGCCAACCCACAGCTCTGACATCCCAGACACTTTCTTTTAGATGTGCAACACTTTCTCTTAGTGACAACATCATCCTCAGTCTATACTCAAGTTTGCCAGTAACATTCATAAATAGGAAAAAATAGACTAAGGCCACAGGCTGTAAGAGAAAGAAAGTTGAGGGGAAAACACCTTGCCCCAAGAGACAGTGTTGAGCTGCCCTGCAAATGGAGTTGGCAGGTATGTGAGCTACTCGTAGCTTGCAAATACTGATAGGAATGAAATGTGTGGAGTTCATGGAGAATTTCTATGGAGCTCCATGCAGTTTCAGAGGCATTCCTGCTTAAATTTAAGGGAGTTAATTAGAATAATACATGTGCCACTTCAGCATGATGCCTGATGATCGTGCTGCGGAGAAAGGAAAGAAAAGCTTTCTTGAGAGAAAATGCCATTATCTACCCAAAGCAAATACAAATCTGGAACTTGGTGAATATTTTTTTCAGAGATGTTACAATCATCAGTCACATAGTGCGTGGATCTGATTCACAATACAGTGCACACAGTCAGATGTTCAGCATGTTGCCCCGTTGCTAAGTATGAAGCCAGAAAATAAGTAGGCAGGTCAGTTCCCGCCTCATTAACACAGTGGGAGGGGAAAGGTCTGAAAAATAAGATTGTAAAAACAGCCATGAAAGCTTGTTGGAAGCTAAACAATACACAAGATCCAGCTATGATTCCCTTCCTTTACCTTATTTCTTTTTCTCTTTCAATGGCTTATTTTCAGTTGTTCCTAACTGCTGGTGATTTCTGCCTCTCCTAACCTTTAAGAATCCCAAAGCACAGAAATAATTTTCTCATTTACTTGAGCTATAGGAGCTTTATTTCCCTCCTCTTCTGGAAAAGTAGGGATTATCTCAGAGTGACTACCTTTTGCATGACTGTAAAAACTTACCTTGTGAGTGAAAGTGGGGGTGCTGAGGGTTTGAGTGAGGCATGAGGATACAGTTGGAGCACTACCAGCACTCAACCAATACTATTTTGCTTTTATCATACTGCAAAGAGTTCATCACCCTTGCAGCCACCATGCCTCTTGGGAGCGATGTCCCAGGAGACATTCTTCAAGGATTTTCATAAAACCACCTTCCTTTAGCCCCAATGAAGTGTGATTAAATGTGGTTATGTTAAGTGTTGTGGTTTTTTTCTGTTTTCTTTGCCTTTCTCCAAAGGAACAATTTTTTAAAACCTCTGATAATAAAACCCCTTAAACAGAAGGTTAAATATGTGTAAGGAAAGTTAGTCAAAATGTTTGATAAAAGAAAGAAAAAAGAAAATTGCAATGAAAAATGAAAAACATCTCTGTTTCATTCAGAATTTGAACAGAATTCTTCTCCCTTAGAGATTCATGTCTAGCCACTTTTTATTGCTGGGTTGGGGGCAGAATTTAGTATGTATTGCTTAGATTTAATATTTCTTTAATTAAAAATAGAAGGGATAGGATTCTCCTTCTCCCTTAAATTCACATCATGACTTCTAAATGAAAAGTACTATGTTGGAAAGCAAAGGCTCTTTAGCAGGACAGCCCATTCATGCTGCAAACTTTACATAACTGACATAGGTAAGCAATTCTATCATGGCAAATGAGACAGCAGGTATACAGTTGGTTGCTTGGGAATGCATAAAAAACCCCACAAAATGCAAAGGTCCTGCAAAAAAGCCACTGGCAAAGTGATTCAGGCTCAACCATGGAAGGCAGGTCTGGACTAGAAGATAGAAGTAGTCTGTTCTCACTCAAATAGTCCCTTAAAATCTATAAAAGTGATGCTGATTGGTATGACAGACCTCCTTGATACAGTTTGAGCAAATTTCATCTCACCTGTCTGTTTCCAAATGAACCTCCTGAAATGATATGTAGTAATTTCTCAATAATATTTCAATTTGAAGTGTTAATGAAAAGGAAGCTTTGCTCGGACAAAATCCAATTCTTTTTTTTTTTTTGAGGGCACCACAAAAAAAGCTGGCTTTATGCCAGATGCCATCCCTGGATGGGGAACAGAGGCCAGAGCTCCCCAGAAGACCGGTGCTGTGTCTGTGTGGGCTGAGAATTGTGGTGGGCCAGGCAGCCTGCAAGGATGGGGCTCACTGCCCTGCCTTTCTCCTGCTGGAATTCCAAAGCCTGCACACTGGCCCTGGGCTGGTGCTGGGGTGAGTGTCCAGGGCATGGACTCACATCAGTGGCTCATGTCCCTTGGGTCCCTTGTGGGGTCATACAAAGGTGTGCTCTGATGCACATCAGCTTGTTGTGAGCCACATGGGTCCCTAGTGCTGGCAGAGCTGGGCACATCCCCTGCCTGCAGCCTGGCATCACAACCCCATTGCAGGATTCCATCTGTCAAGTGCCAAACTGCAGATCAGCGAATGCCTTGTGGCACATCTCCCCACAAAAGGAAAGAGTTGGCATGGGCAAGGGGCTGGGGTCACAGATGGGCTACAAGGGCAAGAGAGATCTCTACAGGCCTGGCTAGCAAAGTACTGTGAACAGTTCAGCAAAGTTCCCCACAAAGAATTAGAGGGTGTGTTACAAACCACCCTGAGGATAAAAGAGTAGGTGTGTCTGCCTTGGCTTCTCAGCTGCATCACCACCCATCAGGGAACCTTGCTGACTACTGGTTTTTGTGTGCACAAGGCAGGGACACTGACACCCACAACACCAGCCTACCCACCCAAAGACAAACAGTGTTCTACACTGCCCCAGGCTCCTTCCCTCAGCCTGTCCTCCCTGGCCATTCTTCCACTGGCAGCACTATTTGCTACCTTCCTTGCCCACGTGTCTGTGTGGGACCTTCACTTCCCCATGGTACAATGGTAGCCCACCACAAGGCTTACAGCATGCAGCTAGGTAAAAATAGCATTCCAGGAGGTGAACACAGCAAAGCCTCAGCCTTCCTGTGCTGTAGCCTCTTTTGATTATTCATTTTCATCTCCTGTATGGTTATAATGACAGCCTGTCATATGCCTTTTTTGTTTGGTTTTGGTAGGGAGAGGCTTAAGGAAAGGTTTTTCACTGTAGTTTCAGGTGAGAAAAATGCCATTATTTCTCAATACCATATATTTAGTCACAACAAGCAGAGTGATTCTGTGACAACTTCAAATCAAACTTTGATTAAAACAGTGATAAAATGAGATGACGCTTTTTTTTTTTTTAAACATGGGACCATTTTTTATCAAGGAAAAAGGGAAATGGCACCAAAATTTCCTAAGTGATTATGCTCCCCTCCTTCGAGCAGCCTTATTTGCACTTGGGTATGTAAACCTCATTTCAGACAAGCACCGTCCTGCAACAGATGACCCTCTAAGGGGCTGGTAGAGGACTGAGATGCTGCTCTACAGTTAGCAACTTCAGATGCCTGTAGAAAGTATATAATGTAGCTGATGTATCTGTTAATACCAGTTTTGGCAATGTTCAGTCACCACCTAATTTCCGACATGGTGTCCGAAATGGTATGGCAAATTGTGTAATGTCTCCAGTAATCAGTCCCCATGTGGTACCAGCCCAAGGGGTCTGAAAGTCTTTCTCCTCTCACCAAGGGAAAGATTTACAGCTGTTTGTGTAAATCAGTGGTGTTTGGTTGAATAGAATCCCCATGTGTAACTCGCTTGTTTGCTGAATATGAGACACTGTTAAGTTCTGTAAATTAACAGGGGTAAATTACCTTTACCTAAATTAATTCTCAGCTACACAAATAGGTTAAATAATTTAACGAGGTCCTAAGTCTGCCTGACAGCTTTAATTTAGTGCATAACTTCCACTGTGTGTTGAAGTAGTTTCGAGGTCAGTTGTATTAAACAAATGCTAGCCTAAAGACAGAGTTAAGCTGTGCAAATAGTTCCCTGAACTGGGAAGCACGTAACCAACAGATAACTCAGTTACGCTTAAACTTCTATAGATGTTATTTCTTTCATCTTCTGGGCTTTGGAGAGAGCTTTGGAAATGAAACTCCTCACTGTAGCAATCACAGTGACATATGTGCAGCCCCCATTAGGAAAAAATATTTTCTGAGCTGGGATCTGAGATTGAACTCACACAAATCAAGGCTTAGACATTTTTTATCACCTGCTAATGCACGTGCAGGCACATTGGTTTTTAGCTCTCCCCCCACCTTTGTTCAGAATGTATTATTTTTAAGGGAAAGTTGAATTAGGTTTCTTGTCTTTGCTTTTTCTGTTTTCCCTTCAGTTCTATATTGTCATACCTTGCCAAATAATCTCACTTTTCTTGTGAGCAGCATACTCTACCATTTAAGCAAAAATGGTTTTCAGAAAAAATATGCCCTATGAGATGTTATGACACTTTGTGAAACAATATAATGCAATGTGACTGATGCAGATGGATATGCCCAATAAAGCTGAGAGATTTAGACATGTAGTTTTCCCCCAAAAAATCACTTCATAAAGCAGTTTTGTTTAAAATATCACTTTGAAATTCTATTTAAACTCCTTGGAACAGATAGAAAATTTATTTAAACTTTTATATAAAAGGGTTTTTACCTGAATGCTTAGAGATGTTCTATATTCAATGCTTTTTAGAGCTCAGTATGTAGGGAAAAAAATACACAAGAAAGCACCCAGCTAATGTTTCCTTCTTTACTCCCACCCCTGAAAGAAGAGAAATGCTTTAGTGGGATCAATAGTTATAAATCATTACAAATTATTTGAGGTTTTATTTCATCTACTTTTATTATAATGTCCATGCCATCTGCTGTACATATTGAGCTTATTACACTAATTCATTTTGCAAGCTCCAATCTCTGAGTGAGAGGTGTCAGAGGGCAATTGATTAAGAGATACTTGTTCTGCTACAGCTTTTTCTTTAATTCCTCTCCAAAAGGATTTCAGGTTGAGCAAGGGAGCTGACATGATAATGAGGCCTCAGGTCGGGAGATAAATGACACATGTGACTTTGTGCATTCATAAATATGGGAACATCTTTTAACCTGGTGGTGCTGGGAGGGGCAGTGGGTGTCAGCTGTGTGTTAGTACAAAGCCAAAGGCATAAGGTTGTTTCTCTTCTAAATGCTGAAAGAGAATGGATGCTTGCCACATAAATTGTAGCCCAGTCTAGAAATCTACCTCACATACACTCCTTATTATTTACTGTAAAATGAATTTTGTGTGATGGCATGGGAAAAAGAGGAAAAGTGCAACAAATAAAAACTCCAAAGGTCCTCTAATATAGCATATGATATCACTTCTATAAAAAGTGAATATTTGCACTGTACGGAGTTATGTATCTCCACCACAAAGTAAGAGTTGTTTGTTTATAAACTTCTCAGCCCTGACATGCACATCCTCAAATTCTTGCCTTCCATATCTGCAATAAGCCAACATTAAGACAGAAGGGTTATAGGTGGTTGAAAAAAAAAATCCATCACCGTGTCTGCATCAGTTCAAGACAGTGTCAAGAAGTGAACAAGACATGTCATAAATATTAGAGACTTGCTCTGTTACCTTAGAGCAATCAGTTCAAGTATTACAGTAGCCTGAATATTTAATAACTAATGCTAACTTTACAACTGCAACTTAAGCTTCATCACATTTTGACCTATTTATAATTAACTTGTCCATCATGCCTGAGGTCCTGACACTATACATACAACTGAGTAACATTTACACACATTAGCAGTTCCACTGAATTCAAAGGAAAACCATGAAAAATCTTTTTTAGTGGATACTGGTGCTGTATCCTTTAAATGCAGTCAGAGAGAGCCGTACATGAATACATCAGTCTGAGATCCTCTCTAAAGGTCAGAACAGCATTTTAGCACAAGCTTCCTCATCCTCACCAAACTGGACAACACGATATAGCTGAGTTCAATCACTTTGAGCTGTGGCCCTACATTTTCTGCATGTGTTTTTGGAGGTTTGGATCTCTGCCACATACTATTAGTTGCAATCATGTACAGCTTGCATATAGCTTGTGGCCCCTTTTAAGTTCCAGTCACTGCAGGTTTCAAATGCAAGGGTAGTCGCTGTTGAAGTGCGCTTCTCTCTTTGTGTTCTCTCACACTGTTTCCATTGTGCCAGCAAAGTGACTAGATTGTCAAATTTCATTTGGAGAAAGATTGAACATTTTAATTTATTTGGGTTAAAAAGTTCTTGGACAGTTTTAGTTTCTTGTAAAATTTTATATTAGGTAATGCCTACTTCAAACACCAATTCTGCTGATTCTTAAGCACATAGTTTATATTGAAGTCAAAAGACGTGCCACAAAAGTCTGTGTTATACTTACTATCCGTGGTACCTCCTAGCTACTTACAGAATCCTCTGGATGAAACTTTTACTGTTATAGTACCTCCAAATACCTTGAAGCTACAATAAGTATATTCTGCTTCTGTTCATGAAACAAATGCAACATGACATCCCCCAGTCTGGTCGTGTTATTTTGCACATCTAGTTTCCTCAATGCGCAGGCTCCCGTTTTCCCTGTTATTAGGCACTTTACAGCTCCAGTGCTAAATGCACAAATCGATTCATTTACAGCCAACACAACAGAAAACAGGGCAACAATGGAGACAAAAAGACTGCAGTAAGGAATTGCAACTGGTTTACTGATGGATACTGAATAGAAGTGCCAGCTGTGTCTTGTAAAAAGAGGCAACTGAAAAAGAAAATCCCAACAAGGGCTTTGTGAATTCAGCGACATTTTGGTGTCTGCAGAGCAGAAAGCAGCAGAAAGGATTACCGAGAGCTTCCCACCCACTAGGTCATGCCACCACTCTTTTTTGAGATATGGGGTGCTGTTCCACTGTTATTGCTACTGCAGTTTGTACAGTACAGGATTTAGTGCTGCATTAAGAAAAAAACCAAACTTCTTTCTCTCTCTTCAACAGAGCTTCAGTGAGTCTTTCTGTACCCACATCTCTCCAGTGGGTTTTCTGTGCAGTTCACTAAACTTTCAGCACCAAATCGACAGCACTAAGAGCATGACAACTGAGTCAGGAGTCTGAGTGCTGGATAACTCCTTTGCTGGAAAGTAAACAAACTCCTTTATAGAATGCAGTCTCAGGAGAGATCTTCTCCAATTGGCACAAACTGTGAAACATATCCTTTCCCTGCTACACAGGGACAAAAAGCAATACCCTTCTGCTTTAATCTCCCCCGCAGCAATCTAATATATCCTTACTGGCATAGCCAAAGCCACTGACTACCAGCAGTTGGATCTATGTTGAAAGTTTGCAGGACTTGTGCAGAGATGATGAATACAGGGCATATGGGAGACAAATCATTTACATTCTGGCAGTCTCCGAAAAGGAGGTCCCAAAAAGAGTTTAAAGCCATCTTCCTGTGATGAGAAATAGAGATGTATGCAGCTTTGTCACCACAATATTTCCTGCCACTTGCCCAGGTACCCTCTGCAGAGCCCTTGCCTCTTGTGGGTAGGCCTACTGGACAGATCTGTGGTGCTCACTTTGACTGACACAGATAAGTCTTTCTCAGGATCTAAAACTCTGATCTAAAGCTTCATCCCATAGGTCAATTCCTAGAGCTAAAGAGGGTTGTGTAGGGTAGAGGTAAATATTTAAAAGTTCCAGCCCTAGGGTTTCAGTAATTTAATAGGGACAAATAAAGCATAGAAAAAATGATTATCAACAGCATCTTAGCAGATTAGCACCTCACATACTGAAAGCATTACAGAGTCTAAATTTTCCAGCATGAACATCTTGCTTGTCTATGAGCATGGGCGATAGTGCAAACCACGTAGGAGTTAGATTTTAGATGGCTGAGATGCACATGTAGCTTAAAGAGCCACGGTCATTATTTTAGACATGGCTGATTAATTTGCTTTACCAAGACTCAAATGTAACATAATGTATATAATGCAATTAGTAGGCTGTGTCTTTATTAATTCTGTAGGCGAAATGCAGAGATAAGCTTCTGAGAAGCAGTAGGAGACTAACAATTATTTACACCTTCATCCAGTTTTGGGAGTTTGTGGACTACAGCTTGGAAGTTTGAGCATTTGAGAGATGTGCACTAATCAGTGTGATATTGATTTTCCCTCAAATTCCACACCTGAATGTGTCTTGATCAGTTTACATGACAGCCAAAGAGTCTAACAGGACATGGCTATATGCTGAGGAGCTCAAAAAAGAAGACAAACATGCAGCAATTGGGTGCCACAGCTGGAAAGCAAACGAAAAGTAAACTTTCTGCCATATGAGTTTACCTTCTCCCAGAGGAATGGCATGACAGGCATCCGACAAGTGTGATGCAAAAGAAACTGTTTCTGCTCTGTGTTTGTGCAAAAGATGGTAACTATACTCTGTGTAGTTTAGAGAAGTCATTCTTCCCCCTTCAGTACCCCTCTGCTAGGGCCACAAGGTTAACTTCTAATCTTGACTACCAGGTCTAGCTACAGACACAAAAAATATTTATTTACCTTTCTGCAGACCAATAGCTACATGTTGTCAGTTCCACATTAGGATTAAAATTTTGACCCATTTCTAGTACGTGTTGAAAAAGTCATGTTAAAAAATATAACAAAAAAAACCCAAACAAAAAACCTCCTACACCCAGTCCTCAGGAAACTAAAATATGAACCCAACACTGGCAAATAGCTTAGGAACTAATGTAGTGATGTCCACTTCAGACAGAGTCTGCTCACAGTTCTCTTTAATAAATTGCATGAGTCTTATTTGCTTTATTTGTTGTTTGTTTCTTATCCACCAAATGGAGAGCAAGAAACAACCATACTATGGGGGTCAAAGTGTGTCAGCTTGCCTATGGATATGTTAAATGGGAACTAAGAGTATAAGGATAAAAAGGTCAGATCTGGAAAATACCCTACAGAAGGGTGTTTACATGAAGTAAATCAGTTAAAGAGATTTAACTATTGTCTAATTGCAGAAGCTATTTATAGAATTGAATATGAGGTTTTCTTTGCCATGCTTAGCAAATTACAACTAATGAGTGTCTAAAACTTAAGTTCTATTTTATTTTTTGGAACACTACTGGAGAACTGATTAGTGTGTGCTTAAACAGAAATGCATAAAATAATCTCATTACAGTAATATATGTGCTGTGACTGAGGGGTTATTTCTGTCCAGACTATGTAGTGTGTTTTATTGTAACTGATCATTTACTAAACAAACAGGAAATAGTACAAACAAACAGCAGTGGAGCAGGCATTCATTCATCTGCTAAGAACTTATAAATGGCCATGTGAGCACCCTTATTCTAGAGGGATTTTCCAAAGGAGAAATAGGACCCCTCAATCTCCACGATTCATTCAATCCTAAACTCCTTTCGGTATTCAAACCCAGAAATATCTGGTATCATGATAAAGTTTTCAATAATTGACACAGATGTGTTTGCGTCCTGCACCATTTCGGTTAATGGAGAGCTCCAGGGAGCCAAGATTTTGCTTGTTGTGTATTCATTTATTATTCATTTAAAGAACATGGCCATTTGCCAGTAGGAACTGAAATGAAATCACCACCTTCACACAGGCAATCCAATAACCCTCCAGTTGCAGTGACATTCAGTTACTAATGGGTTAGTTCACTTTTAATCCACTGCCTAGAGATGAATAACATTAATTATTGTAATTGGTAGTGACATTAATGGGTGCAACATTTCCAGGGCTAATTTACTCTACTTTTGTATCATGCTAATGTGGCTATTCTGCTTCAGTACCCGAGATAACTAAAGCCAGCTCAAATATCTTCCTGCTGTACAATATAATGTAGAGCCCAAAGTCCTAAGACTTGCAATGTATGAAATGGTACAGAGTTACTGTGTATAGGTAATTGATGGGACAAAATGGTACTGCAGCATCATGAAAGAATCTATGTGAACCCATCACACATTGGCAGGAAATGTTTTGTTCAGTGTGGCAGCAAAGCTGGGAAAAAAATATTGGTTTGATTAAACAATAATAAAGAACCCATTTACAGCAGGAGAAAATAGGAACCAGACTAAAGCAGGTCACTTTATTATTATTTTGCACTTTACAGATTCAGAGCAACAATTTGACCCAAGGTTTCTTACCTCTCAAGTGAGTCTCTCAACTGATAAGTTATTAGCGCACACTGAAGCAGGCCTCCCTCAGGCTTGTCTGATCAAACTGCTCTACTTTGAATAACATACTTAAATATTTGGTAAGGAAACACAAATGATTCTATAGCTGCTGACCAGGATGCTAAAATATCAGGGACCCAATTATTTATTCAAAGCGGAATAACACCTACAAGAAGGACTGAGAACAGCTCTCCATCCCCAGCTTTTTAAACAGAAGACAAACCTAAGTCTTATAACACATTACCAGGAAAAGAGGTGCTGGGGGGTTAAGATGCCCTCAGGCAAAGAGGGACCGAATGCAGGCCTACATCCTACCAGGTAAATGTCCTAAACAGGGAGCTACTGAATAAAACTGGGACTGGATGACTTTAAGAAAGTGATGAAATCTGGACTGGTTTTTGGTATCTATTGCTGATAATTGAAAACTTTAAGCAAAGTTGCAAACAAATTTGTCTCTGCTTGAAAGAGTTCAGAAAAAAGAGCATGTAAAAAAAAAATCTAACTAAATATATGGATGCACATTTATGTACATATAGACAATTAGAAACTTGTAGGTACAAACAGCAAAGACTATCAAAGAAGCAAAACAGAGGTAAAAAAGTTCCATCTATTTTGCCCAAGTAGTATATGCCATCTCAAATATTAGAAGGTGCTCCCATACACAAAAATTGAATTTAAGTCTGTTCTCAAGAGGTACATTAAATTAGATTATGTTTTTATATACTCACTGGAAAGAAAAAAGTACAAGGTCATGAAACAAACAATCAAAAATAATCCAAAAATATTTTTACAGTCAGTCTGAGTGCTTCCAAAAAGGCTTTTATGAAAACATATCAGTATCAGAATTACATTAAATTCTTCTTTATCAGTTTTTCAAACCTCTGACTATTTTTACTGCTTTTTTACTTCAATTTGATGAAAATTGATACCATTTAAAGATGCATCCTACTTGAAATTATATATATTCATACACAGGGTAAGTTGAGTTGCTGACTTACACAGAATATATAAAAGACAGCACAGTTCCTACCAAACCAAACCAAGCATGCCTCACACCTGAAGACTACTGACATTCACAATGAAAGACAACAGTGCATGGGACAGGACTCTGAGCAGACAAAGTGGTTTAGCCTAGAAGTAGATCTCTTCCCCTTATTGATGACTCAGAAGGGGCAAGCAAGGGATAAGAGACCATTCGGGTTACCAAGTCCAGCTCCCAGCTGGTACATGTCCCTCTGCCATGTCTACGCTGTCTCAAAAGGAGTTAAGCCCCAACTAGTCCCCTCTGGCTGCTCCAGAGCCTCCCTTTTCTGATGCTCAGAAACTTTGCTCTCCTATGCATCCAAAAATTATTCATTGCCTGTTTAGACTCATTTGTTTCTGTGCCAACATTGTCCTTTGGCTTAAATTACTCTCCTCCCTCCCCGGTGTTTATCCTCATAATGTATTTAGACATCCCATCTCAGCTTTCATTTTGCTAGGCTAAACAAGCCAAGCTTTTCCCAGTTTCCTCTCATAAGACAGGAACTCTATTCCCTCTGTTATCCTCATAATCCTCCTCCCCACCTGTTCCTGTGTCCATTGTTGTCTCATGGTAAGAAGGGACATCCACCTGAGGACTGAGGTCCCCTCTCTTTTAGGTGCCATGCTTAGAAGTTGTAAGGATGAAGGTTCTCATCCCAGGGAGTAGTGGGGATCCGTGTTGGCTGGGGGAAGGGTGCAATCCAGAGTGAAGTCAGTGGGGCTGAGCAGAAGCTGGGTATTTGTGCCCAGAAGGTTCAGACACTGTTATGACTGGGGCTCCAGCTATCCCAGCCATGCTGACCACTGGCCTGCTCCTGTGTATGTGTGGGTTAGCCTGTCACTGCTCTTCACTGGACACTCATTATGGGATGCACCTGGGAGATCCATTGCGGCATCAGATGACCTGCACTACTTCAGGCCTGTAGCAATGAGATGTATGCTCTTTGGGAATAACTAAATTAAAAGTATGCATTAATAGGGCTACTGTTCACATTTTCTGAGAACATATTTCCTCTGTACTATTTATAAATCTTCCATGAAGAATTATTGTTCAGATTCTCATCTGGCATACATTGATGAAGCTTCATTAGCTACAATGAAACCTATCACTGCACCAGCCAATCAGTGGACTATTTATTAATTAAGTTGTAGAAGATGCCTTTGAAGGGGATTTTTTTTCCCCTCTACATAATCTCTCCAACCATATTTCTTCGTTCATTTTCCCATGGAAAAAATATACTCTTCAGATTGTTGCCAAAACCTTCATGATTCACTATATTGAAGTAAATCTAACTTTCTGGAATTTATAGGCAGGGACACTAAGCTGAGTCTGATTAATCTAAGATTTGAAGGGTTGCAGCCCAACTGTAAGTTTCAATAAAGAGCTGTAATTACAAGTTAAGTATGGCAAATCCAGATTTCTGAACACTGTTGTATTGATCTCTTAAAACCATTAAATATGGAAGTTCAAATTCATGCACAAAGGTAACATTTTTGAAATCCCAGTAATTTAGGAGGATTATATGTCTGAATGTGGTGTGGATGGGAGAACACTTGTCTAAGTCATGGTTTCTTTCTACTGAGAAACTCCATATCAGGATGCACAACCAGGACTTTCATTTTATTTTAAGAAGGATAATGTTTTGTTGAATTATCTCCACTGTTTTTAGTCATATTCTGACAAAGGCGAGAGTTTTTGGGGGAAGACAGGATAACAAACCTCACACCATAGACATGAACACAGTAATTTCCCTGGTTGCCATTCCGCTCAACAGCATGAACACACTGTCAAAAAAATCAAAGACTGGTCCTTCAATAATTCTCCTTTCCATGCTGTTCCAGGTGTAGGCAACTTCTACCTCTTCCCATGGGAGCTAAACAACAGATAATGTGGCGACTATGATGTGTTGTTGATTAGCTTGGGGCACAATCATCGTGGACCATGTAATATAAAAACATGTTAGCCGTGAGACCTAGAAGTGTTGTATCCTCAAGCTAAATTAGAGTATCCCCAGGATACTCTCATCTGCATTGGCTACTTCCTCCTATCCCATATTATGCTGGCAGGACCACTGTTTGTACCAGCTGTACATGAACTCCCATTCGGAGGGTGAGGAGAGGGATGGCATAGTTTTGGGTTTTCTACCTTAAGATATAATGGGAGGCATGTTGGGTAGGGTGGGGTTGTTGTCTGTGCCCATCTGAGCAAAAATGGGACAAAAAACCACAGAGAACTGGGACTAAGGAGCTGATTTTAGCTTTTTCCCCCTCCCTTTCTTTTCAATTTAGTTTTGATATTTGTTTAAAAAGATTCTCTAAGATCAGAGTTGTTGTGTCTCCGTGCCTGTAATCATCTTAAAAGTGCCATGCAGCCTTTCCTCTAAGCTAGAATATTGGTATTATGTGTCATCTGTGCAAAACGCTTATGAGATCTGGTCCATAATTACAGCTTCCTAACATCACACGAGAACATTTCTCAGACCTACTAATTGTGCTGCCCTTTATGGTCCATCTTATTGATTAAACATCTGTTAGTGTTTTGGCGAAATGAGAATTCACTTGCAATGCAATGTGTCTGGTATATTAAATTCTGTTTAAGTCAGCCGTAACTACAAGTTTGAGATACATGTATTGTACCTCCTTAATCGTATCTTAGAATTTTTTCCCTCTGTTTGCTGTTTATTCTGTTTACTGTAAAGAAAGAGAGTGTTCTAATATTTTCTTTACAACAAAGTCAAATTATATTCCCTTAATTCTTTTACCACATTTAAACAATTTCAGGTGGACAAATGCTTGGGAACATTGCAAAATAATAATGTAATACAGACTGCTACCTTTTTTCCTATGTCACAATCCAATTAAACAGTAAATTTTATCTTTTGTGCCTATGTTAGAGAAACTGATGTATGAAGTGAGTTAGTGAGATAAAAAAACCCACAATCGAAAGAGCCCCACAAAAAAACCCATAAAGACTTTTTAATTGGACATGCTTAATTGTGAAGACTTTCCTTCTCAAGGAGCAAAATAAAAGGATTTTTGAACAAGATCCCTCTGCTCCTACTCTTCATAATTCAAATTAAAATAAAAAAAAAAGATGTTAGTATGCTGGTAACCTCTGGGAAATTAAAAGAGCAGCTCTTGCAAGGGGATTGCAGAGAAGCAATGCAGAGTCCTTCTGTCTTTTTATTCCATATGCTTATTAAAATACCAGAAGTTCTCCACAAAAGAAATCCAAAAACTGACACAAATTGAGAGGAGGAGAGAGTCTGTTTCACTGCTGTCCAATGCAATTTCAAATTGACTTATCCTTTCTTTATCTCGTTTGCTGACTGATAAAATCTTGACAGTATTAAAAAATAATCCAAGTAACTTATTTTCCTTCTGCATGTTTTACGTATATTGATTGGAGAAATGAAAAAATGTTAATATCCATATGTTGTCACATCAAGAAAATGTGGACCACTTATTTTCCCAAATTACATTATGTCTGGATGATTTTACAAAGGTCTGGGAGCTGAGCTTGCATTCACTTTTGAGATGAAATGAACCAACCCAACAAAGAAGGAAAATGAAATTACTTCTACCCATATTTTATCCCTTTGACATTTGTTTTCAGTACCCCTCCTTCCATCATCTCCTTCAGTCTGACAGTTAGAGTATCAACACAGAAACGCTGCCTAGCAAGAAAAATACCCCCTTCATTTGTTTTCTGATCCAGAGACAGATGAAGTTAAAAGAGAGTCTTTCCACAGAATTAAGGAGGTTTGGTTAGGTCCTTTACCATTTACGGATAAGAATGGAAACCCTACTGCAGTGTTTTGAGGGGCTTATGTTCCAACTTAAATATTTAGAATCTGATTTAGAGAGTAAGAACAGCCTCTTAAGCTTCAGAGAGAAACCCCACTCACTTAAGGGAACATAAATGATCAAGTGCTATGCTGGACCAGGGCCTTGAAGCTTTATCTAAAACCCAAGCTCAAGAAAACTGCTGGGGAGATGTGCACTACTGTAACTGACTGCCAAAAAGCAAAATGAACAAGCCAAGGGCAGACAATGAGAATAACAACAAGAACAAAATTTACACTTGAAAAATTAAGACAGCAGACCCTGAGACTGTCTAAAAAAAAAAATCTTCTTAGACATGATACTGTTCAAGTTATTTTCCATTCTCCCCCAAAATAAAGAAAATTAATTATTTCATTAACACCTATGCCTTTATATTTGTGCAAGGATCTGAACAAATTGCTTCCTGCAATAACTTTAGCATACAAAAAGTGTAAGAGCAGCAACCTAGCTCTAGAAGTTGCTATTTTGACTCAACGGAGAGTAGGTTGCACATTAATAGCAATACTGGAAGTCTCATCTTTCTGCTGCTACAAAGCTTTAACCATATGGTCACTAAGTCAATAATTAAGTATCAGTGATGTCAAAACTCTCAGAGATGTGTAGAGCCATTTCTATATCTGAAAATTAAATCAGACACCAAAACACCTCTAAAATAATGTTCTGCAGATATCTCCAGTCCACTCTATGAAGATCATCTCCTGCAGGACAAGAAATAAATTCTGGCTCAGCTGAACTGACCATACTACCATAAATGTGGATTTAATCTTAGGTCATTGATCACCACCTTCATTGCTGAGAGCACCAGCTTCGGGTTTCCCAGTGGTTTCTCTTGACATTCAGGTTTGTGAAGACTCCAACTCATGCCTGATTTTTCTTTGAAACAGCAGACACCTTTGAGGGAAAAAAATATGGTCTTATATTTACCTGTTTTGCTGGATGTCTTATATTGCACTTAAGGAAGACTGAGTGCAGAGGGACTTGTACAGGGGCAGATCCTAGCTCCATGCTCAGGCAACAGTCAGGGTCAGTTCCTTGTAGCTTCTACTATGTTTTTGATCTACTGCCTAATGCAGCAATGCATCTAGGCACTGATCTGGGGAATTATACTGCCTCTGTAGAGATCTAAGGGAAAGTTTCCATATAGCTGTGAACAAAGATTTAAAAAGAACCCAACCACGTATATATGCATATATATGTATATATATATGTACACATGCACACACATACTATCAGAGGATAAGCAGTGGGTGGAAAGGCATGGAAATATTGAAATGTAAACTCCTTCTCTTTTGAATCAATTGAATGTTTTATAAGAGCACTAAACCATTACTCTAGACTAGAAACATGAATTGTTTTTTTTATTTTTTCAATCTCTGTACTTAATTGTAGACAGTTTCAGAATTAGGAAGAGCCTGAATTTAGTATTTAGTCAGTTCTGACTCCAAACATGTGGAATGGTAAGAAGGATGTGTGGGCATTTCACATGCTTTGTGAGGTGCTCCAGCAGAGAGGTATGCTCAGAAAAAATATTTATTTCTAGTACCTAGCTGATTTACTGCTGTTTTGATCTGCCTGGCTAAAAAGTTAGTGAAATTCTCCCTTGCAACTCATCTGATGCACAAAGTGCCCAGGGGATAGCTTATGGCTTAAACGCAACACCACCAAAAAACTTACAACTGCTGTTATGATTAAATTAACAGTTTCAGTTTTAAATATGAATGTCCTCAACTTCAGAAGGCATTTAAAATGCACTTCAGTATAAGGAACTCAGGGACATATTCACTGCAGCTTTAGGACAGAAAAAAATTCTCATAATTTTTTTACTAGCTAATGGAAAGATTCCTGGGTCAAGTTTTGTGGAAGATTACCCTTACCTTCTTCGGGAAATATCCTATCAAGCCAGTATATGAGAGACAGAAAAAAAAAAACCACATAAACTGAGGGCTTCATTAAAGGTTTCTACTGGTCTCGAGGGTAGGATGCAGAAGAAATTGTGTAAGTGGCTATGATAGTGCTGTGCTTCACTCTATTAGCTTCCTGTGGGCTGTAAAAAAAACAGATGTGATTTTTTTTTTCTTTGTTAGAAGAAACATTCTCCACACTGCCAGAGAAGTACATCCTGCATTACTGTCTGCTGGCCCCTGAGTTCAAGAAAGAGACAGTGTGGGATGCTTGCTGTTGGTTTGGGTGGCAGCTTTTACAACCCTGCCTTGAGTCCTGACTGACCAGGGGAAAGGCTGGGTATCTGTTGAGATTCAAATTCCTTCCTTCACAGTGCTGCAGAGCTCTTCCCTGTGTTGCTCCCACAAATGCTGTAGTGAACTCCAGTTAAATGCAGCCCATGGATTCTTGTCTAATTTTGGCTGGGCAAAGACAGCTATCTTCTGCAACTATGGGAAAGGATCTACAAAAGGAAGGGGTGAATTTCTTTTCACGGTGAAAGATCTGACAAGTCTTGAAATTTTGCCACAGAAAGTTGCATGCTTTTTTTATGGCCGTAGAGACAAACTTAATAGAGTGAAGACTACAGCTCTAGACTGGAAATGTAACTCAGGCAGCAAAAATGCATTTTGTAATCTTTTTGTTTGAGAATTATTTGCTTCTGCTTATTTTGGGCAGCATGTGCTGGATACATGATGCGTAATACTTAGGTTATGTCATGCACAAATTTGTAGAAATTGGATATATTATCTGAAAGAGCAGTCACAAAAGAGAATTATCACAGTACAAGTGAGCTCTCATCTGCTCTAAAAGGCAGCTCCTGTAGAAGTTGTCTTAAAGATGCTTCCCTCCCCTTCTGAAACAAAATTCACTTTTTGGGCAGTGCACAGCCTTAACCTTTGTACCAGTACTGGTCTCAGAGAAACCCAAACTTTTCTTTCTTAGACTGAAGCCATGTATCGTTGCCTCAGCAAGCAGTTGAGTCTAATTTCACTTTACACCAAACAGGCCAAAAATTCCATTTGAAAGGTGACAGGCCAGTGCATTAAGCAATTGCACCACTGGTGGGGTTAAAATGGATAAATTATATAAGACTAGTGTGTGGCACTAAAAACCACCAGCTGGATCAAAGACATTTCTATCCATTCTGGCTCATTAGACTTAGGACAACAAGGTCAGCTATGTTAAATTTAATCACAGGCCCTCTTAGAGGGTATGGTAAATGTGTTGGCTAATTTTTCATACCATATTCCAGATAATCTATCACCCACAGCTTGAGAGGTAGCTTGCTTGTGTTTAAAGTATCCACTCTACTTATGGGCAGTTAAGACAAATCTTTATTGTTTTTCAACCAGGATGAGCCAAATTAATCACAAGTATTTACCTCCTTCCTCCCCTATTAAAAACAGAGGGGTTGTAGTTCATGTATGTTAGCACTCAGCTTGGCATCATCTTTTTAATGGAAAAATAAACTGAACTGTCTATTCTAAATTGAACCAGGCAAAATAAATAAGCAAACAAGATTTTTCTTTGCTGTAGGTACAGAGACCATGTCCGGAATGAAGAAGGATAATTAATTTTAAACTCTTTGGGGAAAACAGTGTCTTTTTGTACTCTGTTTATAAGGTCCCTAACACAGTAGGGATCTGTTCTATTACTACAACTTCCATGCACTACAGTAATAAAAATAATAATACTGTGAAAGTTATTTAACATTGTGTCTTCTTGGGTGAACTCCATCTCTCCTCTGGAAGGCCATTGGCCCTAAGAGAATGGTGTCATACATGAAGAGAAGAATGGTATGAGCAACTTCTGTGCTACTGATACTGCTCTGAGGATGCAGTATCATTATTAGTATTATTATTTTATAATAATTAGGTATAAAAGGTAATGTGATAAAGCAGGTGAAGTTAATAACCTCCTTCCTTTCTGCTGCTAAACATTGTCCTGGAGAAACCAGCACAATGCCTCCCTAGAGTACTATTTTGTTTTGCTGCTGCCATGACTTGCATTTGTGGTTTTTTCATTTCTAGGATTCACCATTTGCCCATTTCTGGTTGCTGGTAATCTTTCTGCTTGTCTGAATGTAGCCCTTATGAGACACTGTGCTGGTCCTAGTCACTGAAGGCAATGTGAAAGAGGTCCTACCAAGGGAAACATACATTGCAGCTGTTGCTGCACATGCTGCCTTGATAAAAGGATTGATGATCTAGAGTGAGCCAATCCTTTATACTGAGAAATGCTAGTATGATATTGCTTATCATTACTTTAACTGTAAACTGCTATCCAGAACCAAAAGAACTATCAGTGAGAGAGAAGCAAACATTGGCCCTGGATAGCTTTATCTCACTGATTTAAATGTCTGTGTCTGAATCTGCTTCCTTAGAAACAGGGTCCACACAGTTCCAAGAAATCCAAGAGAAAAGGAAAAGTGGCTGTAGAGTAAGCCTACATAATACCTGTAACTGGTAGGTACTCGTGAAAGGGTCAGCTCCCTTGGTGCTATGAAGCAGGTTTAAGCTAGGATGTAGCTAATGCCTCTAAGCTACTTATTCTCTTGGGAAGTGTTGGAAAGACTCTCTAGGGACTTCTGCAACGGTAGAAAATTCCAGATGACACCACACTATGCGGAAACCTCAGAAGGCTACACTTTTAAATCTAAGTTATGGTTTAGCACCAACTTGCATGCAGGTGGCTTTATCTCCAGAAGATTCTCAGTGGTCTAGCTGGATATCACCTCATCAGAGAAGTACCAGCTATTGAAAAGTCAAGCTCAGTTATCAGGAATAGCATCTGAGATAGCATATATAATTATTACCCTGCAATTAACTGTACATCTTAGATATTCCACCATAATACCTAGCACTTAGGTAGTTTCTTATGAGTGACAATTTTTCAGTAGCACTAAGTAAGACTTGAAGCTTAACTATGCATTGCTCTGCAATTTGCTGAATTATATACACAGGATGACTGAGTATTAAAATGCCTAACAATTTAGTAGTCATTTAGCAGATGGTAGTAGATCTAGTAGAACTTGACATTCACTTCAGCCCTCTATTTCCCTACTGGTCTATAAAGAAAAACATCTTGCTTTAAGATCAGATGATTATGCCTTTGTATTTGTGTCACTTTTTTCCTGTGGAAGTTCCTGCAGTGTGTAGAAATTCAGGGAGTCAACTCAATCACAGGTAATAAGGACACCTTTAGAAGATACTATCCTCAATTCCCTTCATCCGTAAACGCAGACACTGGAAGCTGCTTTCTCTTTGCAGTAGAGGCAGGTAGGAGAAATAGCATATCCAATTAAAAGAACAGGGGACCATTTAGGCAACCAGAACCAGGGACCCTTTTGATGTAAATCTCTACTGTATCACCAAAGCCAAGGCAGCAAACCTGATTTACACCAACAGATGATTATCAGACTTGAGTTAGAATTTTTTACCCAGACCATCTGTTACAAGGTCTTTATGCTCAAAGTTTCCTGGGATTCTTTAATGACCAATAGTCAGTATATTCACAGGTTTTATGCCTACTCCAAAAGACAACACATTGTGGGTTTTGTAGAATACGGATACTCCTAACCTCCTGCTGAGCTGTTGATTCATTACAGATTTGGCAGAGTATTGACGCCTTTCACTGAATAACCAACAAATTTTCTTCAAGGAACATTTCCTAGGACATCTACTGTCTACGTACTTAACTATTTTATTAAAAAATCTCTGATCAATTTCTGAATTCTGCAGATGAAGATACACCAAGTTTAACTCATGATCAAAAAACATGCATAAACAATTCAGTTCCAAACACTAAAAAGTGGACTCAAACCTTGTCTTTAGACCAATTGGGAGGTTGTTGAATAGGTACCATAATTTTATACTCCTGGCAGCATTTTACTGTTCAGGATGTTTTCCATGTCAAATTCTATGACAGATTTGAGCTGATGCACAAAAAAAGTTTGAAGTACACTTAATTTCATACAAAAAAAGTCATTATGGCTCTAGAGTATCATATCTTCCACATGGCACAACCGTAATATCCTGGGTTAGACTCAGAGATAACTAGGATGAAGCAGACAGATTATCTTTCTATCCAGAATGCCTGTGCTAATTTGAAAATTTCAGGAATCAGTTTAAGTTACTGTAAAATTACTTACAGGTAATTAGCACACCCCCTCCCCCTGTTTATTTTAGACAGAGGTCACTGAGTTCAAAACTTCATGAGGATTTGGTATTTAACCCAGACGAGTATTGGGATGGTTGTAAATGGAGAGCAGGCGTTGTAAATGCTCTATGAACTGATTTGATTTGGTCAACAACAAAGCATCCCTGCAATCTGAAGACTTGTTCGTGACTCGTACCAAATGGATTGATGGTGTCAGTTCACCGCTTGGTAGAAATGTGCCCAATTCCACTGTGAAGGTCCTTATGATTCACCTGGTGAGTGAATTTCACTTCTGCCTGAAGAGAATCAGCCTGTCTGCAGACAGGACACCCCTTTTGTACTCAGTCATTGGCAGCCAATCAACAGAACTCTCATGGATCTTTTCATTTTCTCTCCAACATGTAGTATAGATATTTTTATTGGAAGAGAGCTGAATCTGGTCTAACAAGAATTTTTTTTTTTTTAAATAAAGTGTGGATGGGAGGCATCAGATCATATAATGGGAAGAATGGTCTTTCCTCCTGTTACCCACCCCAGTTGTATAATCTGACACTGAGACTGAACCAAGTAGTTTATGTGCCTTCCATCATTCCGTTTAACCCTCTGAAAACACATAAATGCTTTTCATGGAAGCTTAAGAGAAAACAATTAAGAAGAAGCCTGTGCCCAGAAGAAAAACCCAGTACAAGGTTGTGTTCAAAGACTTCGGGACACTGGGACAAGCTGCATTACTTGAGGATTGTCATGGCCAATCCAGCTGACACAACATCTGAATTGGTAACATCTGGTAAACTGATTTGCAATCTCAATAAGGAAGATTGTGACCCAGCAAACACAAAGATGGTTCATTTTCTCACACATAGCAGGATGTTTGGGGCACATCAGCAAAGTAGCAAGTCAGTAAAACTCCAATTAATGCTATGTCTACTTTCAGAATAAGGACTACTTTCCAGGTCTATCATTCCACAGCTTTGTGTTTAGGTCACACTGATTCTCTGGTCCATAAAGGAAAGAGCCATGTCCTTTGTACCTTGTTGAAGAATCCTCTGTGAATTTAATGGGGCAGAGCCTTGCTGGTGTTAATCAACACAGTAAGATGACTCTGTACTAAAGAAAGTACTCTGATGTGTAGGACAATGTGGATGAGTTGGAAGGAGGGAGGAGAAGACAGACAAGGTGACCTCAAAAACATAGGGAAAAAACACCCCAAATAGTATATTTTTTTCAGAATATTGACTGTTACCTGTTTTTCTCCCCAGTGATTTCTTAACTTTCTTTACACTTTTCCTGGAGACAGAAGGGGAAATAGAAAGCACTTATGTGCCCTTTTCTGTATGCAAGGAGCAGTTTTCTGGAAGGCCATTAGGACAGCACATGGCAGTGTGAGCATCCTGTGTTAATTTAAAAGCTCAGCTGGTGATCTCGAGGCAAACTTAAGGCTAATTCAAATAAAGTGTGAGCATGTGTGTTTACACAGTGAAAAAAAGTCAGGGGTTTGTGTCAACAGTATTTTGCTTGATAGACCCTGAACAACCTAAGTAGTGTGACCAGTCCCTATTGTGCCTTCAATTTCCTTGCTTTCTGTTATCTTAGGAGAATTTTTCTTTTATTGAATATTATTTTTCAGTTCTAATTTTCAAAGGCCCTCACTGTGAGGAGCTTTTCGCTGCTAACACACTTGTGGGGGGGGCTTTGGCTTTCATTTAACATTCCAGCTGGGTTTCTAGGGCATCACTCTAAGGGTAGAATCCCCCCAGGAATAACAAATAATCCATTTTGTTCCCTTTAACATTTGTTATATGCTTTCTTTCTTTCAACCAAGCAGACACATTTAGTAACCATCACTGGCTACTCTGTCAGCAACTCCTCCACTCCCCCACTTCCAAACACAGAAAGTACAAAAAACAGACTTAGCTTCAGAGGTGGCAGTGGTGGGGGAGAACAACACGAGGAACGGTCAAGCCTGTTATTGCCAAAACACAAGAATTCAAACCAGTGCTCAATGAAAATAAACAGACTGTTGAAAAAGAAGGTGAAAAGTGAATCAAAGTTCTGCTGCCTCCGGGAAAATAATCTCACCATTTGCTTCATCATGTAAGCCTCTCCACAGGACAGCAATGAGGCAGGTATGTTCATCCTTACTGAGAAGAATACCTAAACATGTGCTTAGAGGTCAGCAGACCTGCAACTTTACTAAAGGATTTCTTTGAACTGAGGCCTATACATTGCCTGTTAAGATAAAACTTTAAACATTTTTACTGTTTAATCACTTTTTCACTAGCCTTGTTATGAGACAAAGCCCTCTTTGGCAC